>NC_084781.1:1995144-3299776 GCF_028858725.1 Colius striatus | reverse complement strand
CTCACCCTTCTCATCCAGACCGAGCTGCTCTCCACTCTCCTCGCTGCCTCTGAAGCTTTTTGACACCTCTTCAGCGCCGACTCATCTGGATGCAGCTCCTTTGCTAATAAAACCTTTCTCAATGGAATCTCCGTCTCATCCAAGACTGTGCAGTATGTGGTTTGTGAGACCCAGCACCCCTAGTGCTGCTGGCTGATGGGGATGGGGATCACACAGCCTTTTAAACCCCACAAGGAGAGCTGGGGCTTCCTGGGGGTGGGTTGGTCTCTCTCCAAGGGTTTAGGAGCCTCTCTTTCTCTGGGACTCCAGCTCCTTCCCAGCCCTGGTAAGTGACAACCTCTGTCATCAGGGAGGGGGTGATGCTGGCAGGGAGAGGAGATGCAGCAAGGTGAGGGAGCCCCTTGCCTGGGAGGCACAGCCACTGCCTGCCAGGGAATCATTTATCCTGATGCCAAACTTCAGTGGCTCCTCTCAGCCATGACCTGGCTCTGGGCGATGCAGGGCAGCCACTGCTGCTGTGGGGCTGCAGGTCTGGGGGCATAGCAATGGGAGTAGCAACCTGTAAGGCTGAAAGGTACCCCGTGCCAAGCTGTGGGGCTCTTTGGGATGCCCCACACCATCCCCTGCCTGGGAAGTGCTGCTGTCCCTGGCAGGGCTGATCCCCGCTGTGTTTTTTATCAGCATTACCATCCAATATATCCCTAGCTGCTGTGTCTTTGCTTTACATTTATCAATATTACCAGCTGATCCTCCAGTCCTCCTCCCTGGGTTTATTAATATTGCCCTGTGATCTGCAGGAAGCAGCCATGCTTTATATTCCAGCCCCATCCCCAGCTCCTCCAAAGCCCCAACGCCATGTTTAATTAGATTTTCTCCTTGTCTCAGGCAAATACAAATTGAGCTCCTGGTATCTGTCTCCCATGCTGGAGCTGGTGCCTGGCTCAGGTGGATGGCATCCTCCAGTGCATTAATATGCAGCCTACACAGGGGTTTGCCTGTGGAAGGGTCTGATTTTTAATCCCCTTGTTTGGTGTGGATGGCATTTAACCTGGCAGGGAAATAACACGGATTAGGGTGGCTGGGTTGAGAGCTGCTGATTAGAAAGCAGCTCAGGGTTCCCAAACCAGAAATGGGGCTGCTCTTGGGTTGGTAGTGTCATTTCTCAAGGGTCTTTCTGGCTTTGATGGGGGCTGGAAGGGCCCTGCAGAGCTCAGCCAGCCCAAGCCCCTGCTACAGCAGGTTCCTCTCAATCAGGGGGCACAGCAACGTGTCCAGGTGGGTTTGGAAACCTCCTGAGAAGGAGCCTCCACACCCTCCCTGTGCAGCCTGGGCCAGGGCTCCCTCACCTCAGCACCAAAGGACTTGCTCCTTGTGTTCCAGTGGAACTTTTTGTGTTCCAGCCTGTGTCCATTATCCCCAGGGTCCCCAGGCTAGAAATGGGAAGCTGAGCTGAGGGCAGATGCTGCCGAATCCTCTCCCTTCATTACCCTTTCCTGCTGCTCTTGGGCTGCTAATGTCATTTCTCCAGGGTCCTTTTGAGGTTTGGATTTCTCCAAGCCAGCTGCTGGGCAGGGGGCTGGGGGCTGCACTGGCCTCTCCTTGTGCTCAGTGACAGCCTTTCCAGATCAGAGGGAAGGAAAATTGTTTATGCAAAGTTTGTCTGTTCCTCCAGGCATGAAGGGAAGAGCTGATTGTTCTCCAGCTATCTCAAATCTTTTGCCAATTTCCAAGATTAACATTTTTCCCTGTGTCTTGCAGACATATTTGGTTGGGTTTGCTTTGATTTCCAGCCTTGCTGTCCAGCACATGCTTGATTCTTTTGCATTATTTCTTTCCCCTCCCGCTACAGCTTTGTCCCCCTGCCACAGTCTCACCCTCTGTGTGTTTCTGCTCAGGAACTCAGGATGGAATTTGCTGGAAGGATGCTGGCACAGATGCTCATGAGGGGACCAGATACCTATGATGATTCCATGGGGCCAAGGCTCTTTTTACCACCCCCCACCCTGCTCCAGCCTGGTGATCTCACACCTTGTTGTACGACTGGGGTGCAGCATCTGCTCCTTGGGGCTTTATTGCCTCTCCTCTCCCAGCCACTGCCTGAGGAGTGTGTTTGCCTGAGTCAATAGAAAACTAATTAAGCTATTTATCTGGGAAAAACAGCCATTCCTGGTAAGCACTGCTGTCAGGATGAAGGAGGAACCAGTACAGGCTGGCTAGGAGAGGGAAGAACCTCAGCTGGGGCTAGAGAGGCTGCTGCCAACCCCTGGGCTGGCTCCTTGTCTGCCACACGCTGCCTGAAACAAGCCCTTGCTGATGCTGAGGTGACTTCTCCATCTGAATGGAGTTGGTGCTGGTTTATATGAATGGCATTTGCTCCCAGGTGAGCAGAGCTGGACCACAGCTCAGGGCAGGGCATCCAGGCTCTTCTTTTCATCTCCTCACCCCAAACTCTTGTCTCAGGGCTGTTTGCAGAGCCTGGCTCTTCAGCTGAACAGGCTGCACTCTAAATTGACTCTTCTTAGTGAAGCCCTGGGAGGCTTTTCTGAGCCACACAGCCTATTCTTTGGGGCTTTTCTAAGCTTTTAGTAGCTTAAGATGCAACTAAGTTTGCCCTAATCTCTCCTAAAAGCATGTTGGTTTGCTTGCCCATCTGCTGCATCGAGCTCTGAGCCTGGTGCTGTTGTGTTTGTCTCCAAGATGGGAAAGAAATACCTCTCAAATCCTCCTTTTGAAACACCCAGGTCCTCAGATAAGAACCTTATCCCTCCTTAGAGGGAGGAGATGGGCTTCCCAGGAAGGTTTGATGAACAAGGAGGGATGTTGCCCTTGGTAGGGTGGCACAAATCCCCCTGCTCTCACGAGACTGCAGGACCCATAAAGATCTTTAGCTGGATCATTCCTGAACCCTCCATTCTTCCAGGGTGAGATGGGGACGGTGTAAATATCAGGGAAACATGTATTTTCTCCAGAAAACAAACAACAGTGAGAGGACCTGGGGGGTTGTGCAGCTTGTCTTTGTCCCTCTCTGTCCCCAGGTGCTGTGCCATGGGTGAGATGGCTGATGGACACACATTCATTCCTCTTGGAATGAATCTTCAAGCTTTGCAAGAGCTTCACAGATCCTGGCTGGGGTTTATTTTCAGACACATCAATGGAAATGGCTTTTAGAGGGGTGGACTAAAGCCTTGCCCTGAAGATTTGGAAATGGGTGTTGGCTGAGGAGGGGGGATCTGTGCTCTGCTGTGGGGCTGGCAGGGTTTTACTACCCAGAGAGCAATTTTTGTGGCGCACCTCTGGGCTGAGCTGTGCCTTGGCCTCTCCAGCCTCCTCCAGATTTTGAGCTGGGTCACTCTTTGGAAGGCTCCTGTAGTCCTGTGGGAGCTTCAGACTGCAAATAGGGGATTTTTGCAGGCAGGACAGCCGTCAGGAGCTGCCCCATTTGCATATTACTGGTGAGTGTATGAATTATGCAGCCGCCGCCGCACGTCCAGAGGAATCGGCTGCAACGTGCAAGGGCTGAGAAGCTTATTTATCTTCGTGTCTTATTGATTTATTCTCCTCTCCTGCTTTTCAAGCTCGGGCAGCTGCAGAGAGGAAGGGAAAACAGTGTAGGTGGCCAGGACAGTGTGCTTTCCCCCCTCCCAAAGCCAAGCAGTCCCTTTGGGTTTCTCCACTTGTGGGATGGGCACCCTCATGGACTGTGGGGGAGTCGGTGGGATGGTGACTGTGGGCTGCTGTGAGTGAGAGCAACATCCTCAGAGAGTCTCCTGCAGCTAGTTTGGGGAGCTGGGCTCTGCCTGGGTTTGCCAGGCTTGGGTAGGCTTGTTCCAGCATGGCTGGACTGAGGGGAGATGCAGCTCTGATGCTCTGTGGGCAGCACCGTCAGCAGGCTCAGGCCACGAGGGCATGTCAACATGTTTGTCCTTATCTGGGAGGAAGCTCAATCATCCATTACTGCATTTTCTCCATTGTCTCTTTGTCCATCCATCTACCCTTTCCACTCATTAACTCCACCATCTGCTCCTTCATTTATCTATTATGCCTGTCAATAAATCATCACTGCCTTCCCCCTCCCTCCACACCCCTGGGTCCTCACTTCATCCCAGACCCCCAGGGCCACGTCCAAGTTTTGGGCTTCAAATTCAGGCTTCACCCACAAGAAAAGCTCCCAAGTTTCTTGGGCCTTCATTTTACCCCTTATGAAGACTCCAAAATACTCAGGGACCCAGAAAGGGAATGGGACCTGCTCTGTCCCCGTGTGATGGGCTGTGGCTACCACTCACATCCACAGTCCTCCTGCCTCCATCCAACCTCCCAGCTCTACCCATTCCCCAGGGCAGGAAAGGTTAGCTGAGATCACACAGCCAGTTGGCTGCCCAGATTCCTGCTCCCTGGGGCTAATTATGGAACAACATTAGATAAAAGTCAACATATGTTGTAAAAGGCACTCTGTATCACCGCCTGACAGTTCCTAACAATGTGCTCATGTAACAGCTGTCAGGCTGCAATGCTCGGAAAAATGAGTAATATGTTGATTTATGGATATCAGACCTGCCCTTCCCGTTCCCCAGCAGCAAGGCAGAGGTGCTGAGGACGGGCTGCTGGCGCCAGACGCGCTTGGCTCGGCCTCCTGCTCTCTGCAGTGATGCTTCGTTCCCAGTTGTGCCCGCATCTGCCTGGCTGCTCGTGCCCAGAGCTGCCGCTGCCGCACGCTGCAGGAGCAACCGGCCTCTCTCCGTGGCTCTGATGGGACTGAAGTTCATTTCTCTGCTGACTGGAATGTTTGGTTTCAAATGCAAGCAATAAATATGTGCCAGACCCATTAAGCTCTTTTTTTCTCCCATCCTCTCCCTGATCCAGGGCTCTGGGTGCTCAGACTGCTTTGCTTTGATTAGAATCATGGAATTGGTTCATCTGGAAAAGCCCTTGAAGCTGCTGGAGTCCAGCCCTCCCCTCACCCTTCCCAGCCCAGCACTACCCCATGGCCTCAGCACCTCAGCTCCATGGCTTTGGGATCCCTCCAGGGCTGGGCACTCCCCCAGCTCCCTGGGCAGCCTGGCACAGGGGCTGACACCCCTCTCAGGGAAACAGTTCTGCCTCAGCTCCAGCCTCAGCCTCCCCTGGGGCAAATTGAGCCTGTTTCCTCTTGTCCTGTCACTTGTTTCTTGGGAGCAGAGATGGACCCCCAGCTCACTCCAACCTCCTGTCAGGGAGCTGCAGAGAGTGCTCCTGTCTCCCCTCAGCCTCCTCTTCTCCAGACTGAACCCTCCCAGCTCCCTCAGCCCCTCCTCATCCAACCTGTTCTTTAATCCTACTTCTCTGACCCTTTATGAAGTCCCTAAACTGTGGCAACGTCCCAGACCACCACCCTTTACCCCTGTGGCCCCAGAGCCTCTGTATTTTGGGATAAAACACAGTGTGATTAGGGCTTGGGCAAACTTTGTAGTGTAGGAGGTGTGGTGAGGTGATGGAGCGGGGCATCTATCTCCAGATCCTGCCCCCCTCTGCTCTCCTCCAGCTTTTGGGGGGAGGCTCTGCTTTCTTACAGTCCCAACTAGGATTTGGGGGGAAGGAGGGCACGAATCAGTGCCATTCCTGTTGCAACAAAAGGCAGAGAATCGAGCCAGGTGCTGGCAGAGGCTCGTTACTGCCTCACACTAATCACTTTTGATGGAGAACAGAAAGGAGAATTTCTCCTGGCATTTATTGGGCTTGCTCAGAAGGGTACCTTCAGCTACAGCTCGATGAGCAGAGTCCTGCTTCTTGCTGCTGTGGTCCTGGGCCTGACAGTGGGCAACAAAAGAGCTTTTGAGAAGTGTTTCTTTGCTGGGTAGAGTTTGGTTCAGGTGGGGCTGCTGGGGAGGCAGGAGGGATGCCACATGTGCCGCTGGCTCCTGCTCAGCTTGATGAAACAGTCCAAAACTCATGTAATAGATGGATCTATTTGTTTCTCCTTCTTGTTCCTGGCACACCTCAAGGCTTGGTTGATTGTGTGCTGGGGCTATTTCTTCCTGGGAGTGGGGAGCTGCTCATGTTTTTTTAGTGAAACAGTGGATCCAAACTGAGTTTGAAGTGGGGATGTGTTTTCAGCTCAAGAGACAGCATCTTTTCTTCCTCTTGGCTGTTCCAAATGGTGATTTCTAGCAGAATTTGCATCACCCTCTTTAATTTATTCCAACTCACATGTTCTCTTGTATGTGTGTGTTGGTTTCCCAACCCTTTCATATGGCTGTTTGCATGGGGTTTTTTTCTTCTGACAAAGCTGAATAAAGACATGAGCTGCACTTGTTTTGAGTCTCTTCCTTTTGATGCTGGGGTCTCATAACCTGTAACAACACTGCTAAGTTTCAGATGCTGCAGGGGGATGTGTAAAGCCCAGTAAAAACTGCTCATTTCCTCGAAATGTGAAAGCATCGTGAAACTGGTTATGTCACTTTTATGAAGAGCAATAAAAAACCCAGAGGAAGGTTAATGTCCTTCCTCAGCTACCAGCCTGTGTTTGATAATCTGCAAAACAACAATGCAAAAACTCTTGCTGATGAGGCTGCTGAGTGGGTTGGGCTGAGCCTTCACAAAAAAACCCTCACATAAGGCTAAATAAACTAAAGGCTCCACTGCAATTTGCTCTTTACAGACTGATACTTACCAGCCTAGCAACTACTCCACTCTCTAAGTGAATATATTTCATGTTTTCTAATACATATTCATTATTTACCAACTTGTTTCCCCTCTCAAATTTGTGTTGCTTTGTGTGATGTCTTGTGGGAATTCTTTTAATATGCAGATTTCATAGCAAATATTTCCTATATAGGTATTTTGGGGAGGTAATTATCTAGATCTATTGTGGTTAATTCTAAATATAACTTTGAAATTCCCCCAAACCAAGACTCTAGTCTGGGTTTTCCTCTCCTGGGGAGGTTGCTTGAACCATAGCTGTGTGGATGGGAGCTGCATGCAGGCAGTCCTGTGCTTCCAGAACTGCCAGAAGCTGGAGGTGAGAGCTTGCAGGGGCCTTTTAGGAGAGCTGGTGTTGAATGATGGCTTGAGGGACCAGGCAGAAGGCTGATGGGGACAGGATCCCAACCTCCCCATGCAGGGTAAATAAACCCAGCCCTGCAAATGTCCAGTTTCAGTGGGAGAGAAGATGAACAGTCCTAGCTCAAGTAGAGTAAGATTTGCCCAGCAAAAGCCATCCCTAACGTGTCAGGTGAGGACAGATTTAGCTCCTGAATTACTACAGCTAATTCCAGGCTCTGAAAATGCTTCCAACTATGACCAAAGCCAAGTGAGGGTGGTCTGAGCCACCACCTTTTCCACCATCATGAGAGTAGGAGATAGAAAAGCAGCTCCAGGCTGATTCTCTTTCCCCAAGAGAAAAAGAAACCCATCAGAGTCTCTGCCTTGCCCTCCCCATTGATACTGCTGTGATGGGGAACGTGAACTGGTGACCACTGGAGGAGCAAGAAGCTTTCTTCTCCACTGGGTATTCATAAACCATGGCAGAAACAAGCCCATGTTAATGGGTTTTGGACACCGAGTCTGCAATTCATCAGGGCTGGACCAAAGGCATTTGATGGCATTTGTAATGCAAATCACCCAGCCATGCCTTAATCATTACCACCGGGAGACAATTAGGGTTAAAATATAGATTTCTCCACAACAAGGGCAAACAATAGAGAAATAAAAAGGAGAAAGGCTGGATATGATTCATTTATACCAGCCTGTTGTTTTGAGGCTTAGGATGGCTGTTAGGGGCTTGAGCCAGGCTGCTTCTGATGGGAAAACAACCTCGATCCAGGATTTCTGCTCTGATAGAGGAACTAGTTTTAGGAGAAAAGTGAGGTTGGGATGGGCACCCCTACTTTTGGAGGTCAGGGCAGAGATCCCTCTCCTGTGGATGCCCCTTTGGCATGACAACCCAGCAGCGATATGGGTTAGAAACAGGGAAATGCTTCTACTGTGCTGGAATCTGACTAGAAGAGCAAAATAAAGGACAAAGGAGGCGAAGAGCAAACGGCCTTCTTAGCATTTTTATAATCTTGTGGGTTTTCTGGTCAGGGTAAATTTAATAACATGGGAAAGAGCCTTACTCAGCAGAGCCTTGAGGTCATGCAAGGAGAAAGGGGCTGGGCAGGGCACAGGGAGGTGCTGAGGGCACATGCAGGACCCAGAGCGTGCTTCTCCTTTTGCCCTCCTCGTTTCTCTGCAGGGTTTTATCCACACGAGTCCCCTTGACTGAAACTTGAGGAAACAAGGTTTTTTTTCCCCACTTTTTTATGATTTTGGAGAGAAAAAAATCATGATGTGTGTGATTCCACAGACTATTCCTTATCACATTGCTTGTGGCACCTCATCATCCCTTTGTCCCGTCTCAGCTTCATCACCCTGACGCTGGGAAAGATGCAGTCAGAGTGTAACCCCAACTATTTTGCTTTCCTTTTGCTCTCTGCTTTCCCCAAGTAAGCTGAAAGGCTGGGGAATCATAAATGGCACGTCCCACACAGCTCTGCCCATCCTCTGTACCATGCAATGCCCTTCTCAAACCCAAATGGCAGAGCCACCATGATATCTTTGCATAAAACTTTCCCCAAGATTGCATTTAAGACTGGCCCTGGGGAGACAAAATATGAAGAACAGTGCTCTAATCTTTAATTAGAGAGTTAATTAGCCCCAGTAGCTGTGTACTGCATTGTGAGGGGGTGGTTGGACGTGAGATGAAGCTGTTTTGTGTGGGTAAGAAAGGATCAAGATCTTTGTTTTTGCTGATGATTTGTCTTCTTTTTATTTCTTCCTCTTCTTCTTGAGCATCAAAGACCAGAAAGTGGCAGAATTGGCTTTGTTCACATAGGTGCTGCCTCCCAGAGGTTGTGAGTCCCCAGCTGAGGATCAACCAGGGTCCTTTACCTGGTATAGGGTGTGGAAGGGAGCTGGGCAAGGTGGGTTTGCATTTCTGCTGGGGTGGGGGTAACTCATCCCACCTGCATTGGGAGGTGCAAGTGGAGGAGAGCTCTCTGCAAGAGGAAGGAAAATACTTGGGCAATTGCACTGCTTTGCAGCTTTGCCCCTCCTTTGAGCATATATACCACGGTAGTCCTTCCACAAAACACTTCAATTTGGAAAGACACAGCAATAACAGCAGCGAGCCTGACCCATGGTCCACCTTCTCCATCATCCCTCCCAGCTGAAAGCCAGGTCTCTGCTCCCTGGCAGGGTGCTCGGGAAATGGCCAGAGGAGGGTGCTCTCGGCTCACAGTTGCCCTTGCCTCGCTTCAACTGCCCCCTTCCTCCAAAAATATCCCCCCTCAACCCATCCATTCTCCAGGTGCAGGGCAGTCTCTCCCAGCCCAGCACCCTGGCATCCCTGCTGGAGTGGGAGGTGGGTGTTTAGTCCCCTGAGACCACCCACCTCCCAACTCTGCATGAGGAGAAAACACAGCTAATGAAGGGGGCTCAGCTGCCAGGGAAGGAGTGAGTATATTCATGAGAGGAGAGGAAAAACCACCCAAAAAGGGAAAACAAGAGGGAAACTAGAAAATCAACACAACAAAGTTGACTAAACCAAATATTTCCATCCCTCTAGGAGGGATCTGGGCTGACTGGAATGCCAAAATCACCTCTATTTGCATCTTTTTAAACAGGAGCCGATAAAAGCAAATACTCCACCGCCAACAATTATAATATTTTAATTGCATTTCTTCGGGGGTTTTGTTTTTCTGAGACACAAGGCTGCCTCACAAGCTGGCAAGAAAAATTAAACACAGCCCTGCCAGTGTGGTTTTGGGGGAGCATCGGAGCAGGGAGGGCTGTATGAGGGTCCTGGATATGCTCCCTGTGACCCACAGCATCCCTCGGAGTCAGCTCTGCCCCGGACACCCCCCAACCCAATGCATGCAGGGGAGATGAGGGGTTGACTTTTGCTCCCCCTCCCTTTCTCTCAAAGGGTTTTTGGTTGCAGAGGTCCCCCCCATTTCTTCATGCTCCTATTGTTATGATTTAGTAGCATGTTTAACATCTTTATAGCATCAATAGCATCTTTTCATAGCACCTTTACAACAGCAGGTCTCCCAAAGTCCCAGGTTGGGGCAGGACAGTGGGGTCCCACTCTTTGTCACCTGCCTGGCAGGGAATAGCTGCAGGAAAAAGTGACACCCCCCTTCTCCCCATTTTCTTGTGAAAAGAAAGAAATGGCTGGTAAAGCCGAGGGTGAGTCCCTTGTGTTTTGGGAAATGGGTTTGTGTGGAGCTTAGTGTTGGTCCCTGTAGGGAGATTCGATTTTCCTCACCAAGTCAAGGAGTACTGTCTGTTTTGCCTGGGATTGTAAGTGGTGATTGAGTCCTGTCTGTCCTTGGGGATCTCCATGAGCCCCTCTGGACCTTTTCCTTTCCCCATCCTGCTATGAGGGGTGAGAGGGAGAGTGGCCTGAAACTAGGCTCCTCAGCTCAAGAGGGGCAGAAACGATGGTTCCAATTGGTGATGGAACCTGTTCCCTCACCCTGCCAAGCTCACCACTAACCCATGGCACCTCAGCTGCACGGCTTTGGGGTCCATCCAGGGATCCCCCAGCTCCCTGGGCAGCCTGGCACAGGGCTGACACCCCTCTCAGGGAAACAGTTCTGCCTCAGCTCCAATCTCAACCCCCACAGGGGCGACTTGAGCCTGTTTCCTCTTGTCCTGTCACTTCTTACTTGGGAGCAGAGACGGACCCCCAGCTCACTCCAGCCTCCTGTCAGGGAGCTGCAGAGAGTGCTCATGTCTCCCCTCAGCCTCCTCTTCGGACTCAACCCCCCCAGCTCCCTCAGCCCCTCCTCATCCAACCTGTTCTTTAATCCTACTTCTCTGACCCTTTATGAAGTCCCTAAACCGTGGCAACATCCCAGACCACCACCCTTTACCCCTGTGGCCCCAGAGCCTCTGTATTTTGGGATAAAACACAGTGTGATTAGGGCTTGGGCAAACTTTGTAGTGTAGGAGGTGTGGTGAGGTGATGGAGCGGGGCATCTATCTCCAAATCCTGCCCCCCTCTGCTCTCCTCCAGCTTTTGGGGTGAGGCTCTGCTTTCCTACAGTCCCAGCTAGGATTTGGGGGGAAGGGGGGCACGAATCAGTGCCATTCCTGTTGCAACAAAAGGCAGAGAATCGAGCCAGGTGCTGGCAGAGGCTCGTTAGTGCTTCGTTTCAGGTGGACTGAGTGAACTCGGAGTGCCGGAGGCATTTGGGTCACGGGTGTGGCTGCTGCGGTGCTCACCGGGCCCTCATCAGGCTAACCGCGCACACCTGGCGCCATTGCTATTTAACGAGGGGAAGATGGAGGGCTTGCGGGGCGCCCTGAGGCAAGATGGCGGCGGGCACCTGGAGTTCCTGGTCGGGGAAGGAGGAGGGGAAGCGGCGGTCCGGAGCTCTGCCGTGCTTCGTGTCGGCGGTGAGAAGGCGGCTGCTCCCCTGAAAGTCCGGGAGGGAGCTGGTGGGACTGAGTAGTCGGCTGCAGCTCCGGAAGGACCAAGCGCCTGAGGCGGTGATTGCCCCGGGACGGTGAGAGGCGGTGCGGGGCGGCGGCCGCGCCGTGCCCGGGGCTATGGGGATGTGGGGAGGAGCTCCGGGCGGGCGCACCTCGGAGCGGATCGTGAGGGACCCGCTGGAGCAGGGCAATGGCGAGGAGTCCCGCTCTGAGGCGACACAAGCGTCGGGGGACGTTGGTGAGGGACTGGCCGCACCGTTGTTCCAGCCGCCTGCGCCGCTGAGGAGGAGGTAAAGACACGGCGTGGGGCGTGTGAGGGTGGGAAGGGAGGAATGACGAGGAGGAGATGCTCTTCCTTATTGCCCCACTCTGTGCTGTTTTATGTTCGTGTTTGTGGTGGGGAGGGGATGAAGTGAACTTCGTTTCTCTTGCCCAAGTTGAGCAGCCCTGTCTGTGAGCGGTGGGTGAGCCCTCCCTCTCCTTTAGGGGCTTCCACGGGGCCCTCAACTACTGTTGTTTTCTTCCCCATCTCTTCGGGTGAGGGAGGAGTGAAGGAGTGGCTGATCCTTTGTTCCTAGATAAGCCCAACTCTTAAGCCAGTCCAGCCTTCTATGAATGGAAGCACAGCCTTCTTGTGAATGGGCCGCTCCTCCCACTTTTGCGTCATCAGGGAGGGTACAGCCCTGGGGTGGTGTAAATAAAGCTGAAATTGACCTCTGTGACCTGGAGGGTAGCAGCAACTAGTTCTTTCAGGTTAAAATGCGTTTAGCCCCGTTAGATTTGAGGGCTGCTCTCGCACCTACCAAGCAGCCCATGGCCCGTCTTTGCATGCACACACGAGGATCCACGGGCAATAAGACATTTGCAGGGTCAGGGACTAATAATTTAAACTGCTGAGCAAAATAAATAAGTGTAAAGCAAAGCCAAACCCAGAGTGCTTGCGGGAGCAGGTGATATTGTTTACTTTTGAAATAGACACACAAACAATACAAACAGTAGCAGGAGGGATACAGAGATTAAAATTTGTGTAAAAACAAAATACCAGAAATCCCACCAGGAAGCAGTGTTTCCATTTTGTATGTGCATAAGATTAGCAACACTTCGCTGCCTGCTGCGAGTGTCCCTCTCCTCCCAGAAAACTTTGACAAAACCAGATCTTTTTGGGAGGGGAAAAAAAAGAGATTAAAAGTTTTCTGTGGAAAATATTGACTTTTGAAACTGGAAACTGGTCCCCCTCTGGCTTGGAAGGCAGGGAGGATACAAACCTTTTTGTCTTCTCCTACACAAAAATTGAGAATTTGGATAGAAATTAGATGCCTTCCCTGCAAATTGGGAGATTTTTGTGAAGCTGATGTTTCTACAGCCACAGAGAGAGGAGGGGAATGGCCTGGCTCCCCGAGAGGGAATTACAAGCCAGAAGAGAGTAGGGTGTGCAGCTAGAGGAAGATATTGCTGCTGGGCTCTGTGAATTCTCTGTGTGCATCAAGGCTGGGGGATTGCTGGGGCAGGGATTGCAGAGTCTCAGAACTCTGAGGAGCGGCTGAGGGAGCTTGGGGTGTTCAGCCTGGAGAAGGGGAGACACAAGTGCTCTCTGCAACTCCCTGACAGGAGTTTGGAGTAAGGAGGTGGATGTTGGTCTCTTCTCTCAAGTAAGAAGTGATAGGACAAGAGGAAATGGCCTCAGGTTGTGCCACAGGAGGTTGAGATTGGAGCTGAGGCAGAACTGTTTCCCTGAGAGGGGTGTCAGCCCCTGTGCCAGGCTGCCCAGGGAGCTGGGGGAGTGCCCAGCCCTGGAGGGATCTCAAAGCCGTGGTGCTGAGGGCCATGGGGTAGTGGTGGGCTTGGCAGGGTGAGGGGAGGGCTGGGACTGCAGCAGCTTCAAGGGCTTTTCCAACCCAAATGATCCTATAATTCTGTGACAACACTGACCACATTCTCAGCTGGTACCAGGACACAGACACAAATCTCCCAGCCCCACTCCCCTTGGGCACCTACATTTCCTCCCAGGGCTGAACCCAAGCCAGAACACGTGCCGAGTGGGAAGGGTGGGGAATGGCAACGGGGCGGCTTTGACAAGCAGATCCCAGTGCCTTCCTCACCTTCCCCGCAGCCATTTGTTGCTGGTGAGGGCTGCGGGGGGCCGGCGCTGCCCGTGCCCACCCCCTTGCAGAAGGCTGGAGCCTGCATTTGAATAATGAATTCTGTTTAAGACTGAAAGCTCGGAGATCCATCTGTAACAAGACTCGAAATAATTACAGCTGATGATTGCCTGGTACCTCAGCCAGAAAAAACAGAACAGATTTTGGCCGCCAGCAATTACAAGCAGCACCCGCTCGAGCACAGGGAGAACTTTCTGAACGAATTCATGAATACATTTGCTGGGATTGGGAGCAATGGGGATGGTGTTTCGGGGTGGAGGGCTGCGGGGAGGGGGTGTGTGCGTGCTCACGTGGCTCCCAAAGCCCTTCCCTGGGGGGATAATGGCTTTGGCATCCCCTCAGGGTGTGCGTTGCCATGCCCCTGCCTGTCTGCAGCATCACTTGGGGCTGGGAGGAGCAGGGCAGCTATACCTGGATTGGTGCTTGCATCTGGCTGTTACGTGGGGAAATAGGAAGGAGATGAGGGAAAAGTATGGTTAAGCCCCCCAGGAGCAGTGGGGTGCCTGGAGTTGGCAGGAAGGATATTGAGTTTTGAACCCAACTCTGCCATTGATATTCTACCTATTCCTTTAGTTTTGTCTCGTGGCTTCGGGAGTAAGGGCTGAGGGGAGGAGGAGGAGGGTTTCTCCAGGTGGCATGGCAGCGATGCCCTTCTGTGGCTGCTGAGAACACGCACACAGCCCCGTGCAGCTCAGCTTTGCCTTCTATATAATGGGGATAATTTATCAAACAGTGAATAATATGCTTTCCTTCTTCCATGTCTCTTCCACGTATCATTTCAACTGTCTGAAAATTGTCAAATTAGACTATTTTCCTTGACTGTTCCATTTAGGAGCTGGGGGAGCTGAAGGCTTTGATAATTACACCATGCACTCTGATAGTGTCTCGTAAAATAAGCAGTGAGTAAAAACGTTACTGCCCAAGCTCTGAGGAATGCCCTCGTTGCCAAAGGATAGGCTTTCTCTCCTGAGCTTAAATGCTGATGGGTTTTAGAAGTCTGTTTCCTTTGCCCCCCCAGAGCGTGGCCACCCGAGCCTGGCTGAAGCTGATGGGGGGAAGCTGTGGCCGCCCACTCGGTGAATCTCTCAGGGACTGGAAGTACATCACGCTATCGCTTTTTCCTATCTGCCAAAATTGCATGTGCTTTGAATTGTCCTAACATAATGCGTCTATATTCATCATTGCTCCCTTATCTTGTTCGGCTCCAATCTACAAGGATCTGCTTAGTTCTCCTCTGCACCTTAAATTCTCTTTTATCTCAACTGGTGTCACTGCAGAGGCTGCAGACAGCTGTAGCATCTTTCCTCTCGCAGCTGGAAAATGTATGTGGGGACTCCAGGCTCTGTCCCCATCCCTGACTTTTACATGAGACTGTTGCTCAGCCTGTGAAGCTGTTTCCTTCCATCCCCCTGACTAGAATGACCCCATTGACACCACTTTTCTGACAATGAGTTGGGAGGAGGAAGGAAGAGCTCTTGAAGCTAGGAGATGTGATACATCCCTGGATATTTCCATATCTGGGGCAGAAGTGGCCAGTTCCTGGGGTGTTTTTCTTCAGGGAATCTCTTCCACTTGTACTTTTCATCAAGCCAAAGTGGATGCAAAACCAGAAAGCACTCCATTTTATGGCAAAGTGGTCTGTCAGCCCTAAGTAAACACCCAGGGAGGTTTTGTTGGTCTTTCCTGATGTTTTGCATGGATCTGTCTTGTCTGTGGGTTTTTGCAGGTCCTTTATTTCTGGTGTGAAGGTGTTGGTTTTAAGATGGGAGCATTTCTTCTTCAGTGATCCAAGTTATTTGTTCCCTTACTGTCTTTATTACTGGAGCTGACTAAATAAAACTGGACTGTAAAATGGCTGGTGACTCTAGGTGCCTAGTTTGAATTCTGCCTAAAATACCTGATTCCATCTCTGCATCGTCCTGTTCTGGGATGAAACACAAGATGCTGAGTCTGTGGTCCTGAACTCATGAACTTCCCTCAGCCTCTCTTAGAAACTTTGAGTTTAAACCCTACTCCTTCCCAGAATATAGACTGTGCAACATGGCTTAATGGGGCCCCACATAACAGGAGCAGCTGGTTAATCAGTTCAAGTGGCTCTGAACCAGTTTACTGTGTATTAAGCATTCTTTGATTCTACTTAATTGGGACATTTCAGAGACCCCGACGTCCAGTAATAAGGACAGTGGGAAGCTGATCAGACAGCTCGTTAACACTCAATTAATGTTGCTCTGTGCGGCACAGCAGTAACTTGTAAAAGATGTATGTGTGCAGCCGAGGCGGAATGAAAGGGCGATTTCCAGGGGTCCCTGCCTGGCCCTGGTGCCTGTGCACAATTGAAGTGGAATTAGAAGTTGAAGTGGAGGGTTTTTTTAGGTGAATGCAGCTGTTTTACGTGGTGCTGGATTAGTTCATTTTTAATTTATAGGCGCAATTAAGGCATGCTGAGGATGAAATTCATAAATCTCTGGCTAACTGACTGCGGGTCTTTTGAAAACTCTTTTCTTCCTTGTTCCTCCTGATATGGGTGATGTGGGCACCTGGTGTGCTTGGAAGAATAATAATATTAGCAGCAAGTTGTTCACCTTTCCCTCCCTCTTCCTTCTCACTCCTACACAGGTTTTACTCATCTCTGAGTATCTGCTTTGCACTTGCAGTCATACAAAGCCTCAGCACCAGGTTTAAGTGTTGAGTTTTGGTTAGGTTGTTGGTTTTGATGTTGAGTTTTGGCTGAGGTGGTGAATTTGTGCCTGTGTTGTTTGAAAGCAGAAATTGAGTAAGGGATGGCAGACAGCTTCCTTCCCCTAGCTTGGGGGAACTGTCACCTCTGCTTGGCATGTGTGTTACCTGAGGTGCAGAGAGGCAAAGCGATGTGTCTCTGTGCATCTTGGGGCTCAGAGCAGTGGCTGTGGCCATACCAGTAGCCCTGGAAAGAAGTTGCATGGAGAAGTGTTAACTGGCAAAAGGAGAGAGCAGGACTAGTGTGGTACTCTTCCAGCTCTCACAAGAGGTATCTTGTTCTGTAATAGCTCCAGAGGGTTTTTTCTGTGGCATGGGTGGAGGATCTCAGCTGGCCTGGTTTGTCTTTCCTCTCTCATTTTCACCCCCAGACAGTCCATGGTTGTGCTTGGCATAGTATGAATGGAGGTGTAATTGCTGTCTCTGCATTTGCTTAATGAGCTCTGGCTCTGATAACACACCTGTTGCTCTCTGACAGAAGAGGTCCAACAGAGACTATCTGCTCCAAAGGAGGGGCACAGCTTTGATCAGGGGATGTATCTTATCCCTTGCATGGCTGGAGGGGGATGGTTCCCCACCAACCTCTTTGTAATACAGCTCCTCCAGCCATTCATTGCTGTCAGTTGTGGATTCATTTAAGGGCCTACTTCCCTCGCCTCATCTTTCTTTCCTTTTCTTTCTCTTTTTTTTTTATTACATCTGCACACTCAGTCATGCAAAAAATTACATGATTTCAGAGATTCAGCTGACTCTGGCCTCAGATCGTGAGGGCTGTTTAGTACCACTGTCACCATTCAATTAGCCCTGGCATACAAAAGAGATGTTGCCAGATAACATGGCCTTTAGATAAAAAGATGTCCTGACTAGAACTGGGGCTTTCCCTGCAAAACAGCCTGGTTCTTGACACTCATCCATTGGGACGATCATGGAGATCAGGTCCAGTTTGAGCGTGCCAAGAGATGTGATAGGCGAGGTTTAGGTGTTCAGTGCTGCTGGCTCCTGTCTGGGTGCTTTGTTGCTTGGCAGAGGAGCTGATTATGTGTCTTCTGCAAAATCAGGGTGGATGCAGGGTGAGTCCAGCTGTTTTCACAGAATCCCAGCATGATGGGGGTTGGAAGGACCCTACAGAGCTCATCCAGCCCAACTCCCTACTAGAGCAGGTTCCCCTTGATCAGGGGGCACAAGAATGCATCCTCAGTTCTCTGGATGTCCCTGGACAATGTTCAGGTGTGGGAAGGGTCCAAAGTCCTGTTGCAGACTCACATGTCCTTGTTGTCATCCTGCCTTTGCAGCATTTGCAGGTGGGCTGCTTGAGACGGGGCTGAGATTAAACACATGGCTGGAGCCAGCGTGGGGAGGCGGTGTGAGATTTTCCTTGCAGTTTATAGACTACAAAACCCCTCCTTTCCAACACATTCCCCCTTCATCACTGAAAGCCTCGGTTCTGCTGCTGAAATGTGGTTTGCAGGAGAGGCAGGTGCCTGCTGCTGAGCACATGTGCTGGTTCCAGGACCAAAGCAGCCTCTCTGTCCATCCCTTCCTCAGGCAGCCGAGACATCACGGTGACTTTGCTGTTCGAGATCAAAACCCCTATATTTTTAGGATGGTGATGACTGAAAGGAAATCTGTTGCTTTGAAAGGAGGGGCAAAGGGTGAAAGAAAAAGTTACTTCCTTCCTTTGACTTCTGCCCTTGAGTAGGGGCTGATAAAAGCCAAAGCCAGGTCTCTGCTCTGCCAAGGGATGTGACTCCATTCCAGCTTTGCCTTGGAACCGTGTGGATAAAATATTAAGCACTGGGGCTGGAGTTGTGTGGGTACAGCAGGCATAATGAGATGAGTAGTTAAAGGTCTGGCATCCTTTGGGGACATGTGTAATTGATCAGCCCTTGCAAAAATAAATAAGCTGGCCCTTTAGATCTGTGTGGCAATTTTAAATTTTTAATAAATCTGTATGTATGGTGAAGGATAAGTTGTCACCCTGCACTCTTTGCTTCTGATTCTCTGGGTGAATTTGTCATGTCCTCCTCTTTGGAGGGTTTCAGATCCTGCTGATAGGCAGTTTAAAATTCTAGTCTCATCTTGATCTTCGCAAGGTGTGACAGGGAGCAAGGCTGGGTATTGCTCTAACACCGATGGGGGAGAGAGGAGACCCTGAAACGTGGTGCCTCTGGGTTTGCTGACCCAAGGGGGCCTGGGATTTGCAGAGGGAGGAGGAAGAGGGCCTGAAATGTGGGAGCAGGTACGAAATTGTCCAGACTGCCTCAGTGAAGCCTGTTGGTTCCTCAGCCTTCTCTTCTCTGGACTGAACATCCCACTTCCCTCAGCTGCTCCTCATCACACTTGTTCTCAAGACCCTTGGCAAACTTCTGCAAAAGACTTCGGCACTTCTGTGCCATTTCTGACCCATGCAGCTGCATGGTTGCATCCTGCTCTGCCTCACCTGAATGAAACTCTGTAGTCAGCTCCCAGGCAGTGCTGCTGCCATCCCACTCCTCAGTATGCAGAGGGTCTGTCATCCCACGTTGGCTTTCCTAGCTGAGGTTATAGCAGCCATTCCTTGGGCAGAGGCTGAGGTTTCTCAGGTCCACACCATCTCTACCAGGGGAATGCATACCATGGGATACCAGGGCTCCCATCTTAGTAGCTAAAAGCTCAGTTGGCCCTTATTACTGGGCTGTCCATGTTCTCCCTGGGAAGAGAAGCTGTTGAAGAACAGACCTCATCTTGGCAGCACAAATTCCATGCTTAGCAGAAAGGTGAACATGAGCTCAGAAGGGCTTTAGGTTTTCTTTTCCCCATTGGTATAGCAAAACCTGCAAAATCTCCAGAGCCATGGTAACATGGATGCTGTCATTCCCCCATGCTCGGCAGTGCTGACATGTCTGCATGTGTCATCTGCACATGGCCCATGCTCCTGCTGGAAGCTCTTGCTGGTTGCAATTAGCTTGTACATAAGCCCAGATAGCTACTACTGATTTTTTTGTTGCTGTTGCATATGTTGTGTATAACAGTCGTCAGTATTTTTAAAACTTGAGCTGGCAACAAATTCCCATAGTGGTGAGAGCCTTTGGAGGAGGAGATCTCAGCCCAGTGCCTTGCTGATGGTCTCAGCTGGCTCACAGCAGAGCTTGCAGGGGCTCTGGGTGAGGAGAAGGCCTGAGGTTGGCTGCATGTGAGTTGAGGGATTATAAGGTCTCCCTTATATTGTGGCTGTTACTGTGCTGTGGGTACTGATGATGAATTGGAGAGCAGATGTGCCTCAGTGGCTCTTGGGGTGAGCAGTGGTGGTGGGACAGGAGGAAATGCCTATAACTGGGCTTGTTGGTCATGGCAGGGATTTGACATAATCCTCCCACTGCTGCCACTAGTGACATCAGTCCCAGAGGGAAGCTGCTGCTTTTGTATTCATTCCACTGTGTGAAGGAGCCTGCTAGGTCTGGGGGGAGGTACTGGTGATGGCTGGAGGTATGGTCTGGCCTCTGGTCGTCAGCAGCAGCCCCAAATTTCCCACGGTGAGTGCAAGAAAGCTTACCCTGTCCCTCTGCCCTCCCCAGCCAATGGGCAGGCAGGGAGAGACCTCAGCTTTGCAGAAGGTTCAGCCTTCCACTGTGGCATGACTGCTTCATGGCTGAAACAGCTCTCGCTGAGCCCAATGCTGTTTGTGGAGGCTCAGCAAGCAGCCCCGGGGGACAAGGGACAGCATACACAGTGTAGTGACAGGCAGAGGGAGCCCCAGGCTAGAAAGCAAGGAGACTGAGCAGGGAAAAGTGTCCAAGGCATCCAGGAGATGTGCAGGAGCAGAGGGGCTGTGTACAGGCCCAGGTGTAGTGGTGGGAGCCCATGCTGTCACCTTAGGTGGTCCCAGTTTGGAAGAGTTGTGATATCCATCCCTCTTTAAACACTGCTGCTCAGCTCTTTAGGAAGACTTATTAAAAGTTAACATCTCCTGCCTCTGTGGTAGTGGAGAGCTGTTGTTGGAGCTGCAGGGTGCTCTTTAAAGCCTGATGGAGGAGGAGAGAGTGTAAAAGAGCTTGAGGATGAAGGTCATCCAGCAAGGATAAAATAGCAGTCAGTAGCGAGCAGGTTTGCCTTGGGCATCCTGGCAGGCATACAGCCTCTGGGTCCTCCTAGGAAAGATGATACTGACACCCAGTTGTCATCTACTTCAGTTTACTGATGGCATCTTGAACTTTTCAGAGGCAGAAAAGCTGGCCAGCCCTGCTAGCAGCACTGGTGAGAAGGGCTGCCTGTGCTTTGGGTGCATTAGGTCACATACAGTTGGCTTTTTCCTCCTACATCTGAGGCAAGCTCTGGTGATGTCCTCTGTGCCTCCCCTCTGCTAGCAGCAAAATGAGCTGTGAATCCCAGAGGAGCGAGGGCACTTGCCCTGAGGTGTATTTGGCCCCATATACCTTGCAGAGCTTTGCACTGTTTTTTTAAATAGTCTCATCAGCAGTGTTCAGATCTGGCAACTAGATTCCTCGCTCAGGTTTAAATGAGAGATTGCATCCCTCCTGTGCTCTGTTTATTCTCTCAGTTTCTCTGATCACCGGCAAAGATGACTTTTTTCTTTTAGACATCCTGTTTCTTGCAGATAGCATTCCTCCTTGAGCAGGCCTGCTTGGGCTCAAATAGGTGAGGTACTTGGATGAGGGGAGCAGATTTTGCTCAGCTACTTTGTGATGAAGGTGTGGGGGACCTAAAATGCTGCTCTTGAGAGCAAGAGGGCATTCACAGGGACCATGTGTGGAAGTGCTACAGGTGATGATGACTGGGGAGAAGCAAGGAGGAGGAAGGCAGTGTGTGGTAAGTTAAGGTGGTAACATCAGTCCAGCCCTATGCAGGAGGCAAGTAATGCCCAAGCATCCTCAGCGTGTTTTTCTTCCGGCTTTCAGACACTTTTTGGCTCTGATGCAGCCCCTGGAAGCTGCTGTCCATCTTATCTCACTCCTGTATGTATGGCTGAAAGCATGGTGTGAGTGAGCATCTGATGCTCTCTCTGCTCCTCTTTGCATCCTTCCTCTTGTGACTGTATGTAAAAGCTGCTTTCATCTCCAGGCTCCTTTAGCATTCTCTCTCCCATTCTTTCTTTTTTTTCCCCCCATAAAAAGCAAAATTTTTGGAAATGAAGTGAGAGAGAAGGGGAAAAAAAACCCCAGAAAGCCCAGATGCAAGTTTTTTGCTCATGAAAGAGAAAGCATGGAATACAACAAATTAAATAGCCACCTGGTGAGAAGAAAGGGATTGGAATGAAAAATGGGAAGGGGGAGATAAAACCCAGATGAAAAAGGCAGGCTGGTAGTGGGAGATGCCAGACAGGTCTGGGAATAGAGGCATAGCATGGTGGTAAAATAATTGTGCCCCTTCAGCTGAAGTCCACCACTTGCTTTCTGCCTCGCTAACCCAAGCCTGCCATCCTCTGTTAGCTCCTGCAATATTTTATCTGCCAGCTCGGGCTCTGTTTCACTGGCGATGGAGAGGACTAGATTAATTAGGAGAGATCTCTTTTACAGAGCCAGCCTGGCTCTGCAGGGGGAAGGCTGGGAACTATTTAAAGGGATGAAGATGTACTGCAGCAGCTGCCATCTCTCTGGCTGGTAATGTGCTCACTCACCTAGCTGAAAATTCATCTCCTTTTGCCCTCTGTCAGTAACTCCCAGCAAATAAAAGCAAAGTGAGCTCCGAGGCCAGGGCACAGCGTGTGGCCGGGGTGTTGGGTAAGAGCTGGGGAGTTCAGGTGTGTATGAGGAAGTGGGAGTGAGATGATGTCAGGGTGAAGCTTGGGACCTTGCAAAAGTCCTGCATCTTCCTCTTCTTTATTATAGCACTGTCCATGGAAATGGGGCTGTGGGTTTCCCCATATCCAGGAGTGATCCAGCTATCAGGTGGGGGGGTGGGAGTATCACTCCCCTATTTCTCTACTCGTTAAGGCCCAGCCTTGCCTTCAAGTGACACAGGTAATGAATCCTCTGCAGGGTGCCTGCTGGTTTTAATAAGCTGGAATGAACTGAGGAAGAGAATTAACCTGGCAGGATTAGCTTGCTCTGCAGCGGGATGCTGGGGATGTCTCCTCACAGGCCGTGCTGGGAATCTTAACACCTCTCCTGCCTGTGCCCAGCTCGCAGCTGCTCTTCATAAAGCACTCAGCAGCTTAAAACCCCTGTGAGGTGTGGGGAGAGCAGGCAGGGAGGTAGCTTCCTTGTTTGTGTGCTGCAAGATGCCCTCCTGCCTCTTTTACCTCAGAGTGTGGGAAGTTGGAGCGATGTCAGTGGACTAAGTTTGGCAGCTGCCAGATGTGCAGCATCTTCCCTCCCACTGCCTGTTGCCACCAGAGAAGACAGAGGAGCAGGTAGGATTTAAGAAGCTGTGTGTGTATTTGGGAGGCATTTCAGGCAGGGCATAGGACTGTTTTTGGCCAGGGCTCCTGAAACCTAGTTTATCACAGCACTTGTATGTGGAGTCAGAGAGCCTTGTGTCTGGAAATGCTGCAATTATGGTGCATTTGGTTGGGTCTTTTGGCTTTTCATTTTCAGTAAATGGCTTTGTAATGCAGCCCCCTGTGGGGCACATGCTGTGGGGCAGACAGTGTGCTTCATGTCCTAAAAGCCCATGGTGGGATGCTTTGTTGATTGTGTGGGAGCTGTTCAAGGGCTACAGCTCCCTGGACTGTGCCTGGCCCATTGCCCCTGATGCCTGGTCTGCCAGGCTGTCTCAGAAGGGGAGCACTGTGCTCTCACTTGAATTACACAGTGCTTTTGGGAGGATGTGTGGCTGGGAGCTTTCCTGGTGTGACACATCCCCCATGCTCCATGTCATCCCAGGGAAAAGCTCATCCTGGCAGCTGGGTCAGCACCCAGTTGCCTGAGGTGGGACCCCAAGGTCTCTGGGCAAGAGCCCAACTGATGCAACATGTCTACTCAAGGACCTTTTGGAAAGGCTAATGGAATTGCATGCCTGGCTCTGTGGGGTAGAGGGATGTGGTGAGGGATGGCCTCAGCAAAGCCCTACTTTCTGCCAGGCTGCTTCCCAGCTGGGCTGCGTGCACCGGGAGCCCGCGCTCACTCCTCCATGTGCATGGTGCGTGCATACTAATGCACTCTTCCTGCAGCAGAGGAGCCTTTCCCTGACACATCCTTTAAGAACAGACGTGGGTTTAGAGAAACCCTTGATGGCACTGCTTGTAATTATAATGTAATCGGTGTAATTGAGAACCCAGGGGCTGATTTGTATGTTTTTATCATCATATCGAGGCTTGTGGGGTTATCCCCCACCTTCCTTTGCCTGCATTTGTGTGGGGTTTAGTGATGCTGCTGTTGCCTGGGGTTGGCTCCTTCCTCCTGCCCATCAATGGGGAGCAGCAGGAGATGAGGGGGACGAGGTTTGCAGGCATGAAGCAAATGGCTCCTTGTGGCACCACAGCCTGGGTTTGATGGCCACTGGAGCCATCTATAATTGATAAAGCCCAGACTGTAATGAGCTCCCAGTCCAGGCTAGGAAATGATTTGCAAGCTGATCTGGATTTCTGTGGAAAGGGTTTCTAGGCTTTCAGCTAATACTCATTCAGAGCGTGAGGGGGTAATGCAGAAGATAGTGTTGATTCCTCTGGGTGGATGGTAGGAATGAGTTGTAGCAAGTATGGAGTGGACACCATGTTCTGGGTATCTTGTCCCCAAGATGTTGAGGTGGGGACCAAGTTCCTGTCCCTTGGCAAGGGCACAAGACTGGTGGCAACTGCCTGCTCCAGTACTGGGGCTGCTGGTAGCTTCCAGAAATGTAGCTGGAAGTGGAGAGGGCCTGGATAGCCCAAAGGGTTTTGAAAGGCATGATTTACCGTGAGAGGAGAGGGTTTTTCATGGCTCCCAAGTGCTAGGGTTAACATTTTCCTAGGAGGAATCTAAAGTGCATGGTTAGTGGTGTGATACGGGGACATGAAGCAAGCTGCAAGCTCAGGCAGGGTGGCTGTGCCTGACCCTCTTTAGTCTTAAAACCTGGTGACTGCCCGTGAGGGGCTTGGTTTATGATGAGAAAGCAGCCAGGGAGAGTTTTATTCTGATGTGGGATTTTGGGCTGTCACAGGAAGGCATCTGCTTTTCCCTTCCAGCCTAGCTTGAGGAAGAAGAAAAACAATCAAACAAAACCAGGGAGGACAATGCTCTTAAATCCGCTGGGGCTTTGGGAGGATATTGTTTGTGCTTCTTGAATAATGGCTTTTGATATGTAATAATATATTGTGCAGTTTTTGATGGCCAATATTACATTTGTTTTAAATGATATAATCAGCACTCGGTGTCTCAGTTGATTTACTCAATTAAGTTTTTAACCTCATGTCTTCAATCTCATCTGTGAGTAATTCAAATGTGGGGATTTTAATGAAAGTACATCTACCTGTTCATTTATCCAGACATATCATTGCCCTTTGGATCTCTCGTGGTAGGGATGAGAGATGCTTTTTTTTTCTTCTGCATGGAATTGTTTACTAGGGGTGAGGAGACAACAAATTGATTGGCATTAGGGAGTTGTTTTGGTTTTGTTGGGTTGTTTTTTTTTTTCCTGAGCAATCCAAATATAACAAATGCAGCGATTTCCAAAGCAAAATGACATGTACATGAAGGCTTTCAGAAAGGACAGCAGGCTTGCCTCTAATTCTGGGGTTGGATTTAACTCTAAGAGGAGATGGCAGTAATTAACCATCCAAAGCTGATAGATCCACAGCAGCCCCCTGATGCTGGTGCAAATGCCACAGCTTGCTGCAATGACTATGGCAGCTTGAGGGCACTGCCTGGCCTGAGATTGGGCTCAAAACTCCTTTGTATTGCCACCTGGTTTGGGAAACTCACAATATCAAGGTGCTGGGGGGCCCTTCCTGGCAGGATTGGGCTGTGAGGTGGTCCCTGGGGTATCATAGAATTGATTTGATTGGAAAAGACCTTCAAGATCATGGAGGATCAGTTTCCAGCCCCTCAGCTCCAGCCTGTTGAGTTGCCTGGGGTTGGTGTGGCCAGCACGCAGGACGTGGCTGCAGCCCCTCATCACCCTCACAGTGCTCCTCGTATTTGCCTCACTGTAAATTCCAACCCAGAAAACGTCGCCAATGTCTTCTAACCTTCGCTGGTGTCGGAAAGAGAAATCAAGATAAATGACCCAGGGCTCCTCAGCGACTGGTTTTGTGTGCTCATTCCTCTCCGTGCCTTTTTTTTTGCCTGGGCAGCTTCCAATAAGGGGAATGGTGCCCCCTGTGTGCCCAGTCCCCTGGGAGAGGTGGCTGGTCCACGGAGGATGCCTGCAGTGAAGTTATAGGAGATGAGACTCAGAGACGTTGATATTGGCTCTTTGTTCCCATCTCATAGGTTGACATTCTTAAAATACATTTTCTTTGAGTTATTGAAGTAAAAATACTCCGAAGGGGCATTATATGTGGTTTTTCCTCACAGAAGGCAACCTGCCTCCCCCTGAAAATACTCATTTTAAAGTTTCCAGTGGAAAATGCAAACAGTTTTTGATAAAAGCATTTCTATTCATGAGCAGTAGCTCACAGAGATTTGCAAGAAATAAATAGGTTGTGGCAGCATAAGAGTCCCTGTCGAACAAGGGGATGGGGAAGGTTTGAAACTTGATTTGGTATAGTTTGCTCGTGAAATTTCAGCACAACTTCCCCAACACAAGTGTCAGGGGATGTTTTCCCATCAAACCCAAGCCCAGATCTCTGGATGCTGGTGAGAGCTACAACGCTCTTACATTAATGACCTTCTCTCCTTGCTGCTGCAGTGCCTTACTCCTTGGAGATTTCTCTCTGTCTTGCTGTGGGACATGTTTGCTGGGTGTGTTGGAGAGCTGGCCTTGAGCTCCCTGCAGATTATTAGCAGGTGAAGGTTGCTGTGCTCTGTCTCATTGGAAAGTCGATCTCTCCCAAACTTTCAATAAAAGCGTTACCTTAGTAGTGCAGTTTTGTAACGAACTCTGTGCATGTCATAAACCAGGGATGTTGCCTGTGTTTGAAGCCAGTTTTGTTTGCAATGATGAGGTATATATTTTGCATTTCTGTTGCTGATGCTCTATCTCACCTTGACCTGGGATGAAGGTCCTTGGTCCAGGGTGGGTCGTCTCTTTCTCCCATAGGATGCTGTCTGATGTCAATGGTTAATAATGTGATTAGCCTGTAGTAAGGGAGACAGGAGGAGAGGTGCCAGCACCACTCTCTTTTAAGCAGAGATTTGGTTGGGGCTCTGAAAGCAGAATTAAGAGTAGGATTTAATCATACAAGCTCTGGAAATATGGGAGATTAAATCTTTTTAAGGAGGGCTGTTAAGCACTTTCTTTGCTGTGCAGGAATCTTCAGGGGGTCACAGCCTAGAGAACTGGATTTAAAGCTTTTAAATTTCTTTTTTTTTCTTTGTTTTTTAGAAAGAGGCTTTTTACACAGTGCACTGTTGGACAGGAAAGACTTTAAAGTGACAGTTAAAAAAGTCAGAGAGAGTGAGCGAGAAGGATGGGTGGAATTGAGACTCTTGTCAAAAATAGACATTAATAATGTTGTGCTGAGTTGTCTGGCCACATTTAGTCCTTAAAGCATGGGGCTGCTGTGGGAAGTGGTTTTCTTTTTTATGGGAGAGACCTTTCAGGTATTCTGTGTTGCTTCTCACTGCCTTTGAGGACAATTTTACTCTGTGCAGAAATGGCACATGGGTCTTTGGTAGCCCCATCCCATCTCCTGCCTGATGTGGCCTCCGGTGGAGCAGCTGAAGATGCTCCTGGATGTTGACAGCTGAGTGCTGTGGGCCCCCCTAGTTAGGGCTCCTGGAGTGATGTTTAAGCTGAGGTTGGTGTTCTATCTGGAATGGGGTTTTGGTGTTTTTTTTCCAGCTAGGTGCTGCCTGCCAGCTCCCAGAGCCTTGCTTGGGGGAATTGATCCTGTTCAGTTACCTCTTAGCCAGCCTGCTCAGGGACCTTCACTTGTGTTTGTCTTGCGTTTTTCTTAATTTCACGGAGCTGAGGAGATCGATGGGAAGGTAGGCCTGGGATTTAAGGCTGCCTATAGCACAGCTCAGTGACTGATGACCCCAGCTCTGCTGCTGCTCTCAGGGGTGGGAGACTGCAGGGCTGCCAGGGCCAGCTGCAAACCAGGGGCTTGGAGCTGCAGGATGGGTGATGTCCCCATGAGGGATGCTGTGTTCTTTCCACACATGGTCCTCTGAAGACTGAAAGGGTACCTATGTGGGTCATAATGTAATGCTGTGGCAACCCCAGGAGGGAGGAGCAGTTAAGTCAGTTTTGAAGCCTCTCAACAGGTCAACTCTGCCTTGGGAATCCTGCCTGGAGCTGCAGAACAGGACCACATCCTCTGCTGTCAGCAGAGCGGTGCTGGAGTCTGGGGGCCAGCTGAGTTAGAGATGCTTGTTTCCATAGAAACACCCTGTGGCAATGTGCTTATTTGGAGGGAGGTGGCATTTGTATGTTGGCAGGAGCCCGGTGCAGACATGCCATTGCGTTAACAGGTATTGCTGCACTTTTCCTGACCTGGTGCAAGTGCTTTTGGTTGCTAAATGTTGTGTGTTGGAGAAGGAAGGATTGGTTTAGGTCGGTTCCTGCTTTCCAGTTTGTGCCCATTACCTCTTGTCCTGTCACTGGCCACTCTCTTGTCCCAGAACTCCCATGTTTCCTTCTGCAGAGCTGCTCTCCAGCAGGTCACCCCCAGCCTGTCCTGGTGCAGTGGGTTGTTCCTCCCCAGGTGCACGACTCTGCACTTGCCCTTGTTGAACCTCATGAGGTTACTCTCTGCCCAACTCTCTAGCCTGTCCAAATCTCACTGAATGGCAGCACAGTCACTTTTGGTGGTGCTCTGCCATCCTCCTTGATGCAGACAATGACGAGGCAGTTCATTCCAGTGATGCAGTTTGCTCTTGTGCTCTCTGTGCCAAAAGCTGCTTCAAACTGTGGAAATGGTTTGTGCAGCCCCAGCTGTCCCTGGGGAGACCCCTCAAACAGTGTGGCAGCCTCCACTGCCCACCCCATCCTGAGACACCCCCCCTTCTTTAATGGCCTACTTCTGAGCAAATGAGACAGCCCTTCCAATCCCTCCCCTTGATCTGCCAGCAAATTAGTACTCTGTTAACGATGTTGTGGGTGCCCTGGTTGTGGACATAGTGTGCAGTGCTGCCAGCTCTAAAGGTCCCTTCCAATCCCTACCATTCTATAAGATGCAGGGCCCAACTGGGGTTTGTGGTCCTTTGGCTTGTGGCTGGACTTGTCTGGAAAGAGGACTCACTCTTGTACCTTGCTCTTGGGGCATACATTTTCCACCCAAAGAGTTTTAATCACCCAATTTGTGTTAAGGAGTGTCAGATTTTTGGTTTCCAGCTGTGCTAACACAGAAGATTCTACCTTGTTAATGAATCCCAGACTTGAAATGTCTTCTCTGTGTATGGGGGGACTTGAAAGCCCAAGGAGGGGAGAAGACTTCAAGGTTCCTCAGGAAATGGGGGGCAAGGGCAGGACCGAGCCAAGAGCTGAGACCACCTGCAGATCACGCTGCATTGTGCTCAATCCAGTATCCAAATTTTAGTCTTTTTAAGAGGATTATCAGGTGTCTGTTTGAATTACTCTGACATGAACAGTCAGTCAGAAAATGTACATTAATTTGAAAGGTCAAGTACATCTGATTTTTGCATTTGCTATGCCGGGGCTTATCCTTTCAACTCTCCCTTTCTTAATGAGATTCTTGTTTCAAAGTCTCACACTGCACCCACAGCGTTTGACGAAGTCAAGTGCGGTGGAAATAGTTTTTGTTAACGTGTTTACCCTTTTATCTGCCTGTCCTTTGAAAGCTCCACAGTAGACAATAAGAATGCAGCAGGACAACCAGCCAGGGTGTGTTTGCCAGCAAAATGAGCTTTTTTTCCCCCTCTTCTTTGGGAGGGAAGATGGAGATGTGCTAGCAGGGTGCTGCATCACCACCAGTTGTCATTTGTGTGTGGCAAGGCATGCAAATGGAGAGGGGACTCAGAGGCTTTGAGAAGCCCCCTGGGCACCACGGGTGGCCCGGGCAGGCAGCGAGTTGTTAGCAGCTCCTGCGGAAAGAATGCAGAGTTTGGCCTGGCATGGCAGAGCTGTGTTTCTTGATTAAATTAATGTGTATTGATATTTCTCCTGTTGTTTTGACTTCACAGCCTGTTTAAATTCAGGCTTGTCACAACAAAATACAAAGGAGGTTGCTCAGAGATTGATTTTTTTTTTTTCTTTAATCCTGTCTCTGAAGAAGAGTATTTTAAAATTTGATTTTTTTCCTGCTCCTCCCAGGTTGACAGCCAGTGGAAGGCTGCAAATGTGAAAACTGTTGCACAAATAATTATGTTAAAATGCAGAGCATACATTAGCGAGGAAGGCACTCCTTGATTGGGAAGTACAAATCAATTTTCTGCGTCACAAAATTCCTGACACCAGAGTTTGCTTTGGTGATTTATTCCCTCCGATGATGATTTTGTGACTGTCAGTCTGCTTTCCCTGGAGAGCTTTGGGTTGGGGTTTGGTTTTTTTTTTTGATGGGTGAAGCTTTGGTCTCCTCTTTGTTGTCAGAACTGTCTCCTCGCTGCTCGAGCGACGGTCCCCTCCGATTCTTAAAAATAGAACCTTTTATGCAAGCGGCGTCCCAAAACGCTCTGCCAAGTTAAATAATGTAGTCTCAAAACCAAATATTGAATAATGACTGAGGAAGGGATTAAGGGAGACAGTCAAGGAACAAAAGAGAGATTCTCAAGTGTTTTGAACACAAAACTGAGAAGACAGAGATGCATGGGAGGCTTTTACTCTCTGCACAGAGAGGAGTGGGAGGAGAGGGGTCCCCCTAGAGCCATGCTCCCCCCAGCTGCAAGATGCCTAAACTGCTTAAATCAGACCTTTTTCGACAAGCTCACCTGGTTTGAGGAACTTCTGTTGGAAAGAAAAATGTTCTGAAAGGAATTCTGGGGAAGATGTCTTGTTTTCCTGCCGGAAAGTTCCCAGAGAGGTTTTTCTATTGCCTCTGGCTCACTTTCTGTAAAGAAAACGTTGTTTTTCCCTTCCTCCTTTGGAAAGCTGCAGCCCAGACAGTGGCATCAACCCCAGTTCTTTACTTGACCCTGATTTTGCAGGAAGATTTAAATAAAAAATGCCAAGGGGATGAAAGAATCACAGGCATGTTATTTCTCATGCAATTCATCATGTTTTTTCTTGTCCACCTCTTGAGTTGTTGAGTTGCAGTAACTATGGGGTGGGTAGTTTTTGGATGCTCATATGGTGAGAGAAAAGTAGACTGAAGGAATGAGCTTCTGGTGCACAAAAGCTTATGTAAATGCCTTTTGTGTAGCTCGAAGAAAATCTAGGTCTCCTCTAAATCTAAGTTGGAAATTCATCTGGGAAGCCATAAATTCCGTGCATGTCTCTTCTTCAATAAATTAAAAATATTGGCCAGGGAAGAAGTATTTATGTTGAGCTGTGGCAGAAGGGGTTACCAGACCTTCTGCTGGTTTGTTTGTTTGTTTTTTTCTAGTGTGTTCAGAACAGGTTGAAATGTAGCTTAGGATAAATTGCAAGTTGATGATTTACATGGCAGCTGACATGGGAAAGCACATTATTCTGGGAGGAAGCATGAGATGGGATATATTTACTGCCTGTCTGGGCAAATTAGCCACACTCAGGTGTCTGGCATGTGCTTGTGTGGAAAACGTGTGTGTCCAAAATAGCTGATGAAGTGGATGCAGAGGATAGCAGTTAATAAATGCAAGGCCCCCATGGCTATCGCCACATCTCTCAAACTGAACTCTCTCACTCCCTCTTTGGAGAAACTGATGCTAGAGATGATCTGAAGTGAAGAAGCTGGTTTGGAGTGAGCAAGCAGGCAGACAAATGTAATTTCTGCTGTAGAGGTGAAGAGAGCACGGCTTTTGCTGGGCAAAGGAGGAGGTTGTGTATTTGCAGGGGCATCAGTGGTCATAGCCCTGTGCATTGCAATCCTGGAGCTGTAGAGGCCATCTCCTTGTCTCACCTCTCTCACTTAGTGGGGTTATAGTGTCCCATTCTGCTGGGGGAACTTCTCATTTGGCATCAGGCAAGTTATCCTGAGCTGACTGCTGCTGTTTCTCGGTCTTGGTCAGGCTGGTGGTGATTTACTCTTTAATATTTATCGCTCTTCACCTTAAATTTCTTACTGAAGAGTTAAAAACCCAAACAACCAGTCCTGTAAAATAATGAAGTGAAGGTGCTAAACTCTAAGCTGGTGCCATACAAGGGGACTGCAGCTCACAGGCAGCGATGACTTGGGAATTGAAAAGCAGTTTGTGAGACTTGACCTCTACCACCTGAGTGGTTTGTGACCCTTCACGTAGAGACTGCTTTAGGCCATATCTATTATGGATGGATTGTCTCTGTTTCCAGAAGGCTTTCTTTCCTCCCCCCCGCCCTGCTCCAGGCAAGTTGCAGGATGACTGCTTTTTATTTGTGTGTGTTTGTGCCCACGGAGTGCTCGGGATCTCATTTGGCTTTTAACTATATACTTCTGTTATCTAGCAGGTATTGTAGGTGGATGTGTAAATTAGTATACTCCTGTTTACATAGAAATGAATGTATAGTATAAAAACAATTTACTTGTAAAAGACTCATCCTGCCTCCAGAATATGTTTGAATCTTAACACAAGACAAAGTAATTTAATCCCCCCAAAACCCATATGTTGTTTGCCTCTCATTTTTTCCAGAAAATTTTACCTTCATCAAAAGATAAATCAATTTGTAGCAGCTATTTAAGCTGGCGAATTGAACAGCTTAATTAGGGAAAATATATTAAAGGATCTGAGAGATGCTAACCCATTCAGTGCCTCCTCTCAGGGACATGTCTGCGTGGTCCTTCACCGTATGCAAGTGGCTGGTACTCTGTAGATCACCTCTTATTTGCTTGTGTTTGCTGCTTTTTTCTGATACTGCATGGCAAAGGTGGCTGTGGTCATGGCAGGAGTAATCTGCACTGCAAGACCTGGTTATGCCTTTCTTGGCTCAGACAGTTCAGGGGCTTGAAACTTTATTCTTTTACTGTTTTTTTTTTCCTTTAAATCAAAAACAGTAGTAAAACTTACACTTCCCAAAGCACCTGGTTGCTGCCCAGCATCTGTGAGCATCCTTGTCTTGACCCCTTGACAGCAGCTACCTGGAGTGTGGGATGTAATCATGGTCTCACAGTTTGCACTACATCCAAGTGGAGTAGAAATGGTGGGGAGCAGCATTTCCCAAGCACTCCTTGCTCTTCAGCTCTCTTTTATGTGTTGCTTGCACTTTGAAGTAGGGGGAGGGAAAGTAAGACATGCAATAAAAGTGCAAACTGCATGAGTCAGGCTGAAATCTGCTGTTGTGCCTCGTTCTTTTCCATTAACAAATTCCACGGATGAGTGTGGGGGGAGGTGGGTATCCCCTCCTTCCTAAATGACAACATGTTTAAGTGCTGAATTCATTAGTAATGCTGCTCTGATGAACACACTCAGCCTTCCAGTCTTGCTCAAAGCTGAGCACTCCTGCCTGGCATCCCTGTCTCTCCCAGAGATCCTGGCTGGTAGAGTGGCTGTGATCGGTCTTTCCACTGCTAAGATGAGAGTGCCTCTAATGGACCTGTGCTGGTGAGAGCAAACTGCTGGGATCTCAGTCCTGGCCTACAAAAATCTGCTAGAAAGTGGATTTTTGAACAGTTTCAGGCTGCTCCTGTTAGGGAGGGCGAATGTGGCGGTTATTAGCTGAAGTTTTACTCAGAGCTGCTCTTTGCAGCAGGGTTTGCTAAACCTGACCTCTCTCCAGGGCTCTTCCCTTGGGTGGATGTGTCCAAGATATCTAGAGAGGAGCAGGCTACAAACTGGCTTTGGCAAATGAGGTCTTTTTCTTGCAAAGGCTGAGAATTTGCAGAGCTGAACTCTCCAAGGGAGTTTTAGTGTGGGATGATGATCGGATACAACAAAAAAACAATGTTCACTTAATTTAAGCTTCAACTTGAGGTACTCAGATAAAACAGAGTTGATATCAGGATAGTCTGCTGTAAAAAGAAGAGTATTGTGAGGGCAGACCAAAGCATTCTCCATCTGTTCCTGTAGCTGTAGAGCCAATATTAGATATTTCCATTGCAGTCTGGGAATCCTTAATTGAGTGCTCATGGCAAAAGCTTCACATTGGAACTTTCTTCCCTCCTTTCCTGTGCTTGGTAGTTAACTTATGCTCAAGCCAGCCAGGCTTTGCAAAACTAAGTGTTCCTGGTGATGTCTAACACTTGTTACATCCTCTGCTTCTCCCTGAAAGGAAAGGGCCAAAGGGGTAAGGTGAAACATCAGCTGGAGAATCTCCTTGTCTTCAACTTGAAAGTCTCCTAATGACCTAAGAAGTGTTTTTCTTGATCTTGTGGAGTTTGTAGCAAAGCACAGACCTTGAGGTTTCTCTTCTCCCACCTTATGTTTTTTCAGTTCCACAGCCACAGAGATGATGAAGTTTTTCTTCTGGAGAAAATGATGGAGTTCAGAAAGTGAGGAGAGGTCTTGTGACAAGCTGACACCTCAGATTTGCTTTGATAGTAAAAAAATATATATAGTTTTATCTTTCATTGCAAATGGCTTATTCACCAGAAGCATGTGTGTACCCATGCCCATGCACCATGAGTGTGTGTGCACGTGTGTGAGTGTGTACATGCACAGTTATTCTTGCCTCAGCAAAACGATTTCCTAACGATCTCTTACCCATCCAAGACAGATTGCTTTTCATGGTTCAGTGGTCGCAGCTCAGGCATCCATTTTAATCAATAAAACAGTCAAAAGAGAGAATAGATTTACTTGTTTCTGGTTTTTTACATTTAATTGAAAATTTTCGAGTGATTACAAACATAGATACTGTATAGATTGCAGAGTTTAGGAGACAATAAGTGCCAAAAGAAAAATCTCCCTGTAGTCTACCCTCTTCTCCCGTCACGATGCACAATAGATGTCAGTGGTCTGTGCCTGTCTGTGTCCTTTCTCTCCTTTCTCATGGCTTGTAAAAACCAGGATGAATTTAATGGGTTTTTTACCCAGACATCGCAGGGAGCATCTGCCCTGCTCTGTGATCAACACTGTCAAGTCCTCCTACCTGTGATGAGGGAGAATCTCACATGTAACATAGAACACATAAGCACCAAGTGAAACGCAGAGATGCTGTCATCCTGTGAGCTGTCTGCTCATCAAACACGTGAGGATGGGCTGTGAAACTCTCCACATCCAGCAAAAAGGGGTTAATTTTAATGAGAACTGATGGAGAAGCAGTTTTAGGGAAAAGGAGCTTTTTGTTAGTGGTAAGGGAAAATACATTTTTCATTGTATTTCCAGCAATCTTTCCCTCCCATGCCTCTGGGATATCAAAACCAAGCACCTTCTTCATAGAGGAACTGTGGGACTTAATATGTGAATAGGAGGGATTTGGGCAGTGGGAGGAATCTGGATACACATCAAAGACACCAATGCCAAAAGGTGACTACTGCTGTGGTGTTTATCCCTTTCTAGTGGGTAGGCGAACCCTTCCCCACCACACTGGAGTATTGCATTTAATGATGTAATCTATTTGCCATTGCCAATGCATCTGAAGGGACATGTGTTTAAAATTGCTTGTGTTTGGGGGGGGAGTATACCATGTACATAATAAACATTGAATTTTGACTAAATATGGACATTGAGCAATGTCTGTCTCTGTATAGTCTTGGGGAAGAGATCTTCTGGACCTCCCCAGTTTCCTAGCTTGCAGCTCAGAGTGACGACTGAGAAACTTTGCCTTTCTTCTCGGGGCTCTTTGGGAAACATAACAAGTTGTCTTGTCTCTCTGGTTGTAAATTTAATAAACCTGAAAGCAGCACAGCAGCTAAAGATATAAAAGTCATAGACTGTTAACTCAAATGAGTGGGGGAAGACTTCAGAAATAGTCACTGAGACCCCTATGCTCTCTGTGGAATGGCATCTGATTTCTCTTTAAGTTGTTTTTAATAGCTGGAATTACCAAAGATTGGTGTTTACCAGCTAATGGGTTTGTGAGTGAGCTGCCTGTTCGGTGCCCATGGTGATATCATTTACACTGGTATTCATGCGATAACCTCTCGAGCGCACAGGTCTCCTCACAAATTAAAGTTGAACCTTGTGTGCCGGGTGTGCTCTGTCTCCCAGACGGAGAATTTCCTTGATACTTTTATTGTCATCTCTGATTTACTCAGCTTCATTGCCTGCTGGAAGCATATTTGTTCCAGCGTGGGCCAAGATGTGACTCCGGAGGAGCGGCTGTCATCCTTGATCTAGTCAAGGGCAGCCGTGCCCTGATGTTGTTGTCAGCTTGCAATAAGCGTGGCTTCATCTCCAGTGCTTCAAAGCCAGGGTGCAGGTCTTAGGAAGGAGGAGCCAGCTTGACCCTTCCCCAAAAAGCTGATTCTTGAAGAACAAAAATGGGTCTAGGGGTGATTTTCCTTGCGTAATGAGGCAATTTTATCTCAGTATCCCTGATACAAGCTGGAAACACAAAGTGTGGCAAGAGGTGACGTGCAACCACATCCTGAGCAGCTTGCAGTAAAACCAATTCTGCCACAAAAAAAGCTTTTAGCTTCATGGCAATTCCTCTCTTGCCAGCAGTGTTTTGCCTCTTTAACCCCTTAGCATTTTTACAGATTATGGGGTGAGTTTTCTCCACTACATATTTCTCACCAGAAGGAAATGAATGTTTGAAGGAAGAGGTTTTTTTAGTTTCTTTCTTTTTTCCTTTTTGAACACAAACCCAAATTCTCCTTGAGCAAAAAGCTTCAAATGGCAAACTCTGACCAGCCCAAATTAGGGGGGACTTAATTTACTATGGTAAAACACTTTGAGAGCTGCAGATGAAAACTGCAATTTAAGTGCCTAATATTATAATTATATACTGATGTGTTTTATTAATGGGATTGAATGCTCACAGCTTTGTAGTAATGAGCTTTTTTGAAGATCTGTATAATAGAGTTTTCTGATGATAAGGACCCTGGCATGCTGTTCTCTCTAAAGCACCTCAACTCATGGGGTAGCCAAGGACAGGGTTAGTTTGTTGACTTGAGACATAATTAGCCTCCTGGAGGAGCCCTTCTTGGAGGGGATGAGGAACTAACGACCTCTTGCTTGAGGCTCTGTATGGGTGATCTGAAAACTTACTGTGCTGGGACAAGTGACTCTGGGGCAAATGAAGTGTTGTGGGAACCTTGGAGATGAAAGGTATCATGTTGACAAATTATCCCTTAGCAGGTTGCTAGTGCTAAAGATCTGTGGGTTTGAACAGTGTGTACATTTGATCCTTTCTAACACAGGGGAAGAAATAATTTTCCCATCCTGGAACATCATTTTGCAGGCATTTCTTATAATGAATGGGAAGGGGAAAAAATCAAACCCTTGAATGTTTTCATGGGCCAGGACACCCCCATCACAAAAGTTAGGGTGGGCCAGTTAAGGTGGTGCACGTTTATAGCTTGCAGATTCCATGTGAAAAAGCCGAGTGATGCTAACCTCGGTTTGGAAATGAAGAGAGACTTTGAAGCCAGATTTCAATTTTAAAGGAAATGTCAGAATGGGATATTTTGATGACTGAGTTTTTTTCCTCACAGTCAATTTATCACAGCTGCCTTTCCCCTGTGAATACATTTTGACTTGGATAAATCAACATATAGTATTAATTATATGAATAGACACATTAATTATTTAATTGTTAGTACATAAGAATTCAAGACTTTCTAAAACTGAATAGGAAGAGCATCAAAAATAAAGTAGCAAATTATAGAGCTTTTATAGTGTGGACTGAGAGTTTCTTATTAGGTATCTTTTGACAGGGAAAAGTGGTCTTTTTTTCAAAAGACACCACAATGTTCTTTACAAGTCTTGCTTTTCTCTAAATGCTTTCCTTTTTTTGCAAGAGTGTAATTAGCTGTTATTAACTGTTGTATGGGCAGTTTTCATTTTGCACTGTCTTTGGAAACTGTGGCTGCTTTTCTAAGAGAGCTGGAAGTTTTGTTTCTTCCCTCAGATTCTTGTGGAGGGGAATATTTGTCTTTAGCCTTCCCTCACTAGTTGGGTGTCCTTGATGCATGTATTTAGGAAGTGCAAAGCCAAGCTAGTGTTCCCCCTTTGTTAATTAACCCAATATGTACAGTCTTTTCTCTTTTTTTGGCAGCTTGGCTTGAGAGCCCAGCTGCTGGGAGATGAGCCACGAGAGGAGAAACAGAAGCTTTGTGTTAATACGTGACTTTTTGTAGCTTGTTGATGTTCCCTGGAACATCTGCTCTTCGGCACTTGCCTGTCCATCTCAACCTGGATTTTTCCAGGAATGATGGAACACAGTCTAAGGAAGGAGAAGTGAGGAAATGGGAATGGAAAAGAGAGAACGGGGATGCAAAGCAGGTGGACTTCCACTACACTGAGTGGGTGTTGGTAGCTGCTTGCACTGGTGTCTGCATCAAAGAGCAAAATCTTTGGACCCTCTTCAGGAAAAATCTGCTTCTCCCAAGGTCATGAAACTACATCTGGCTTTCAGCATCATCATGTGGCAGAGTGGGTTTCAGGACAGGTTCCTGTCCTGTGCATTCACCATCCTCACCCGCATCCCTTCTGCTCTTCTCATTCATGGTTGCTGTCAGTAATGAGATGGGAAGACTGGGCAAGGAGACAGCTCCAGTGCCACCCTGTCCACCCCCACATTATTCTGACTTATTACATTGTAATAAATTGAACCATTCCACTTCATTATTTCATATTTGAGGAGATTTATAGATTGTCCTGGTGGCTGAAGAGGCAGTGATTAAAGAAGCAGTGTGCTAATGAATGAGCCTCAGCACAAAGCCTTTTTAATTAATGCACAGCCCAGGGGCTGTAAACGGCTTGCTGATAACAAGCCTGGCCCATTCAGGACATGAACTGACAACTTTGCACAAAATGAAGGCTTATGTGGAGACATGGGGATGGTATTGAAATGGCAATTAAGGCTAATAAAACGTTTCTTCTGCCTAACCATCACTGTGGTGCTGGCTCTGCGTCGGTATGCCCAGCCCTTTCTCTGCCTCAGAAGTCATGGCAGGTGGAGATTTCATTTGGCTCTTCCAACCTTTCTTCGGTGATTTAATTTACGGGCTGGCTGCCGCATCTGTTCCTTCATGTGGCTCTTTCACTTGTGTTACAGATGGATTTTATAACTCTGGTATCTTCTGAACTCGCCTGAAATTTTCCTGAGTCAGATTTAGTGTACTGTTTACCACTTGTTTTTTGGTGGTGTTTTTTTAAAAAAGGACTTTTCTAATGGAGTGTCGTGCTGGGAGAGAGGCAGCGAACTTGTCAGCAGTTGTCTGTCTGTCCATCCATCCATCCATCCTTGACTGCAGTCTTGTCACAGAGCTCAACTAAGCAGAGGGTGGGCTTGCACAGCTCTGGGGTGGGAGGGAGCTTGCCAGGATGAAATGTCAGCTTGCTGCAGGATGGCCTCAAACCTGCCCATGGTTTTTAATGGGTTTTGTGACCCCTTTCTGCATATACTCTGGTTGGTGGTGTTGATGCCTGGTGTTAGAAAGACTGTGCTTGGGAAAAAAAGGCTTTTCATTAAAGGACAAGTAAATGCTTGAATAAACAGTTGTGATAAACTGAAAGTACCTGTACAGACAAACTTTGTCCTTGGGAAGTGATGGGTCGGAAGAACAGCATAGATAGGTCATTGCTACTCCACTGAACTCCCCCGGTCTGTGCCAAATCCTGCATGGTGATGCTTTGGTGTATTTAAACACAGTGCCCTGGGTCAACCTCACAGCAAAACTCCCAACAGCACATGGCTGTCATCATCTGAGCCATACCAGACATCTCTGATGCTGTACTGGGCCAGGCATCTCCGGGGTACTTGGGAACCCTCTGTTCCTCTGAGCATCCCCGGGGGTTTGAGAGCGGTGAGGAACCCAAAGCTTGGCATTGCTCTATCTTATCAGGGTTGAACTTCTCCATTTTGCTTCACTGAATCCCCAAGAAGTAGAAGCACTGTTTTTCAGCAAGAGATGTGGGGAGAGGAGGTGGCAAACTTCTGAAAGGAAATAAAAAAAGAAAGGCAAAAAATATAAACGACGCTGCCCGCGGCCCGCAGATTTAATGATATTTACCCATTTGATTGATGAAGATGATGAACGAGGCTTTGTGGCCCGTTGAGGGTGAAAAGTCTAAGTACCAGGATGGAGACTAAATCAATCACTTCTCCGGCTCCCCTGCCAGATGGGTTCATCAGTTAACTGCAGTTCCCAACAGGGTCGTATATTACCCCTGGCTGAGGGACGGCACGTCAGCTATGGCTGCTGACTCTTCTCCAGAGAGATCGATAACCCATGGTGACTGGAAGCAGCACAGCCTCAGTGAGACCACTAAAACTCCTCTCCACCTTTATTTTGTGTCTGATTTTTGGAAGAAGTTCTTTTACTGTGAAGGTGATGAGGCCTCAGGTTGCCCAGAGAGAGTGGACACCCCATCCCTGGAAGTGTTAAAGGCCAAGTTGGGTGGGCTTTGGAACAGCCTTGTGTAGTGGAAGGTGGCAGGGGAGTTGCAACAAGATGATCTTTAAGGTGCCTTCCAACCCAGACTATTTTATGATTCTGTATATTCCCATAAAATGTCTGGGAAGGGTCAGACTCAGCAGCTGGGCCACACAGTGCTGTGTTCTTCAGGGCCAGACGGGAGACATGAGCTGGAGAATATGGGTGAAAGTGTCTTCTCTGAGTGCTTGCAGTGACCTTGTTCTCTTTTTTTTTTTGTGGGGTTTTACATGACCTTTATTTATGATTTGAGCACTTGCTCATCATTTCCATGCTGAAGCCCATAAGGTGGTTGTGCCTTTGGGTGGGAGCTGTCTCACCTGAACCCAGACGCTGCAAAGTTGGATTCCTGCAGCAGTCAGAGGGCTCGCTCTTTTGGCGTCATGAGACATGTCCTCTGTGTGCCACCAAAATGTTGCACCTTCTTTGGGCCACGACTGTATCTTTATGGTTTGGAGTAATCCTTACATTGCACTTGGCAGAAGCTGGTGAATTATTTGTGGATGTGTTGGTAAACAGGGTTTGAAAAACAGTTGCGCAGAACCGTGTAACAAGCTCAGGACTTGGGATGTTCATCAAAAGTTTGGGGGTTTTATATTTCCTGAGTTCCACCAACCTTGTAAGCAAAGCCAATGTGATTTATGGCTTTGTGTTATGTTCCTGTGAAACTTGCAGGATTTTGATATAAAATTCTCCTGGCTTTAACTGTCAAGTTTCACCTGAGTCCTGCTTTGGAGGCCATTACTCTTTATGTTGTCATTTCTGAAGAGCCTTTTTCAGCAGGAGCTCGGTGTTATATAGCACTTAGTAACGAGCAAGTTACACTCCAGAGTAAAGAACATTCTGCTATGTTCAAAGCTTTTACGGTGATCATTGCAACTGTTGATGTCCAGGACAGATGTTCAGAGTGTTTTGCAACATATTTGTGTAGGGAAATGCCATTCTGCTCAAGTAGTTTTTGTTCTGTGATTTAGAGCTTAGAGATGCTGGAGGATTTTCACACTTGAGTTATCTGAAAAAGTCCAAAGTTGTATCAGTGGGGAAAGAGGCAGCTCGTGCCTTCGATGCAGTGACCTGTCCTTGGGAGGAGTCTGTCTGTTTGGTCTAGTCCCCAATTTTAATTGGGACCCACTTGAGATCAGGCCTTATTACCTGGCCTTAATATTATGAGCTTAATGTCTTGGTCAGACAGAGATGCTGTCACATGCAGAGGTCCTTGCCTGCTCGTGGTGGGAAGCAGAGGGAGGAGGATGTTGTGCTGACACAGGAGAGTAGGAGCTGAGGTCTTTGCAACACACGTGTCCAGACTGTGAGTTTTAAGGAGAGAGATGCTGTAGGCCAGGCTTGGTTGCCCTCACAGCACGTGCAGAATCAGCACACCGTCTGTGGGTGTTGTGAGAACAGGAGGGGGGGGGTGCCTTTCAGGCAGGGCTGCTGGATGGGAATCTCTCAGCACTCTTTTTTCCCTGACTGCCTTCACAGATTCCTCCTGTGACCTTGGGGATGTTTTCACATCTTTTGTATTTGTGACGTTTGCTTAGGCTGTACTTTCTAGGGCAAGGAGTGTCTCTTGTAACGTGTACTTCATCGAGGTTTGCCTTTCATTTGAAGTTTCTGGGCACTGCTTCTTGATATCAGTAACAATCATGACAGTGAGAGACCAAAGACAAAGGAATGATTCCCAGGAAAAATAGAGCAGCTGTGCTTTTCTGTACTGGTAATTCAGGAGTAAGGAGTACAGATGAGTTTTAACAAGAAATAACAAGTACTGGAGAGCTTCAGGCTGCAGTCTGGTGGGGACTGATAGCTGATGTATGATGAAACAAGCTTTCCAGACCTCGGTTTTTCCTGGGTCAGAGGGGAGGAAGGGGAGTGCAGACATTTGCTAGGCAGATCTGCTTGAACTCATGGGGACAGTGCCTATAGCAGATCTCAGCCTAGGCCAGGGTTGTGAGATGGGCCCTGAATCACAGACAGAGGTGAAGAAGTTGGGGACAACTCCATCTTCCCCAGTAAATCCATGCTGTGCCTAACTTGCACGTATCATGTGAATTAGAGCTTTTTAAGGTTGGAATTGCTGGCTGAACTCCACAACTTATATCCAGCCCAATGCAGTCATTAGAGAAGGGCTTAAACTCGTTATCTCCTTTTCATTAGCATTAACCATTAACTCTGGATAGCTGTGTTATTGATATAAATGTCTTTGAAACCTTCCAAGCTCTTGGCTTCGACAGATTCCGTAGACTGGTGAGGGAAAGTGTTTCTTTTCATCACTTTTGAATTTGTGGCTATTTCAGTAGAATCAAAGGGGGTTTCTTGTGTTGCAAGGCAGGGACGATAGAAATACCAAATGTACTTTGTCTTTCTCATTCATTAATTCATATACATTTATCATAAGACTTCCTATTTGTCTCCTTTGTAAGACAAATAATCTCAGCCCTTCCAATCCCTTGTCACGTGGAGACGAGAATGATTTAAGAAGCTGGAAAAGTTCCATATGACACAGGATACAGAGACTGGTGTATTTAGTCTGGTCATCTCATTTCCTGAAGGACAGAGGCCGAAGTTGGAGATGATGGGGCAGAGTACGCCAGTTTCTCTGCAGATATGCCACTGGCTAAACAGGGACAAGTGGATGGATGTATGTCTGTTCACCATGTTTTCACTCTTTCTGCTGCTAACAAGCTTCTGGGCTGTGCTAAGTTTGACTCGAGTATGAAATTGGATAAATGTGATAGGAGCTGTCTGTGTGGTGTCTTGAGTCCTGAACCCAGAAGTGGGTGCTGAACATGTTTGGATCACTCCATAGGCATGATTTATAGCTTGACTGGGGTTATTGCTCTGGCATTTATTTAAGATTTGATCTCAATCTCCTGTAATTGCAAAGTCTCTTCTAGAAGATTTGGAAGATCTGGACTGCCTTATTCCTTTCCTCCTATTTTCAAGGTTCTGCAGCCCTGTTTTCCCTCAGTGTATAATAGTCTTTCTTGGGATACACAGAGGAGGAGTGATGGGTTTCACCCTGGGTAGCAGCAGCTCTGTTTTACGGTGCTAATCCTAATGTAAATCCCAATGCTTGTATACATCTAATAATAATTTCTGGCACTTGAATGGTGGTTTACAGCCACACATAAACACCCAGCTAATCCTCCCAGTAGCCTGGGAGCAGCAAAGTGAACAACTAGTTAATATCTGTGCAACTTTGAGTGTCGAGGGGTGGTGATGAGGCTGTTCTTGCTTCTCTGAGCATGGCAAGGACCCTGGCACCTTACTGATGCCCGGAGGGGTATGTGGCCAGGAGGAACAGTTCTCCTGAGGGATGTTTCTTGTAATGCCCTCACCATACGCCATGTTTACGAGCTCGCTGTGAGCTCAGATGGAACAAACTGTTTGAGAAATCTCTCCTCACAGCCAAGCCTAATTTGTCCTGTCAATCCGGTGCTCGCCTTCCCGCTCCCGTATTTAGTGCCATTGATTTATTGAATCACAAGAATATTAAGAACCTCAAACTATTAGTCCTGATTACAACTTCTTGGCGGCTTCATCACTCCATGTGTCTTGCCATGCTCCAAGAGAGACTAGCCCCTTTGCTGGTTCTTGGCAGCTATTGAGCATCGATTCCTTGCTCCCCATCCTCTCTTGCTTTCCTGTACGTGCCTTTCTTGCAGCAACAAGTATGTTTTAGGGAAGAGAGGAGACTCAGTGTAATGAAAGAACTATCTCGAGCTGTATGTGGTGATCCCACTCCTGAGTCTCCTTTTCAGCCCTCCAGAGGCTTCATAGTGAGATGAGAGCTTCATCTCCAGCACTGTCCATCCTTCATCAGTCATGGCCTTAGAAATATTTCGGAGAAAGGGTTTCCAGTTTGCTGGCTCGAGGCTCACTAACTCATCTGAGCGAGCCGCTGGTGAGTAATGGCTGGTGTGTGCTCCACAAGGACCTGGCCCTTTCACTGTGAAAGGCTTTCAATCATTCTTTCTCAGCCCTGTGGCCACACAACGCTTTAGCCTAATTACAGCAGCACTGCTTAATACACTGCAGCCATCAGCAGAAAGGAGACTCTTAAGCTTCAACCGTGTCTGCCCATCAGAGAGGTCTGACAGGCTGAGGAGCGCCAAGTCCTCCTGCTGTGAACGTCTCCAGAGACGAGTTCTGTTGCTCCATCCCCTCCCAGGTTAGCACAGCAGCATCTCCTGTAGCTGGAGTTCCTGGTTCTCATGTCCAGCACAAGAGGAGAACAGTAAGGGTTACAGCAGGTGCATTTGGATGGGTAAATGTAGTGAATGCTTTCTCAGTCCACTTAGACCCCTCGTGTTGTCCTTTCCCTTGGCTGTCCTTGCTCCCTGGTCCCGCAGCTCGGTGGGAGTGCAGCAAACACGTTACTCATGGAGCAGCCAGCCTGCTTAAGGAGCTAAATTTATTTCATTTTCTAAACTGCAGCTGGGAAAAAATAAGGAGCCATTAGGCTGTCAGTTGTTAGAGCTTTACAGGAGCATCAACACATCGTGTTTTTCTTTACCGAGACATTAAATGTGTCAAGAGCCATGATGGACTGTCTGGATCAGATTCAGAGGGCAGATGGGATGGTGAGGGGGGCAGAAAGGCTTTCTCTGCTCACCCAAAGCTGCTAGGGCGGTACGGTCGTATGAGCCTTGAGCGCTGGGCTTTCTGAGAGGTAAGGGCTGAGTCCTTCAGTGCCACGAGGACATCCTCACCTTAAAGGGACCAGTCACTCTGGTATCCCTGGGGATGTCAGCGGGGAATGGTAAGGCTCAGGTGAAGCAGGACTGTGTGTCTCTGGTGCAGCGCTTGGCTGGAGAATTCGGATGCTGCCCTGGCCAGCAGACAGGAACATTTCTCCCCATTTTCTCCTCATCAGGAGGTTAATGGCTGCCTGACCACAGCAATATGCCGGGGTGGAGATCTGACAGGGAGAGCAATGTAGAAACTGTGACTTAGGCTAAGGAGAATTCAATGTGAATGGAGGTTTTATTATTTTCCAAAGCATAGCTGGACTCTGGGTTTTTTATTTTCATAGAGTTTGTTGGATGCTCAGAAACCTCCCAAAGCCTTCAACATCACCAGGCTCTCCTGAATGCAGTGTTTGGTCTGCACGTACACGAGATGTATGGCAAATATTTTATTTCAAATGCTGGCATATTTGCACTGGCACTGACTGCATTACATGTGAGTGATGAAAGGCCCTGTATAAATATGGTGTTTCCATCGGTATTGATTGCATTATGATTACAATTACATTTGCAATGGAGCTGACTGTATTATATGTGTCATTATATTGGCACTCATCATTAGTGCTTGCCTGTGGCCACTTTCTTTTTTCCTCAAGCTATGTCTGGAGCAGGAATTGAACGGCTGAGGCAGAGGCAGGGCTGACTCGGGGGGTGCTGCTCTTGCCTGGCGGTTCTGACCTACCTGGGGCAGTGGGAGCAGCAGAGGAGCACAGGTAGGGGTAGGCATCCAAAAGAGCCATCCTGACCCACTCCAGCAGCACCCAGCAGAAATTCTGGGGTGATGGCTCTTGGTGCACACAACAGAACCTGCGTGGTCCTGGGTTACATATGGGGTGGCCCAGCAGCTCTGCTCATGTGCGGCAAAAGCCTCTAAAATTTCAAGATGCCATTCCCAAGTTCCTTCTCGCTCTCCACACTGACCTCCTCATTTCAGAAGCTAATTTCCTCAGATCGTCTGTGTAGTAAAATGTCTTTTCTTCTTTGGTTTAGCCTCTGTCTTTCTATTTTTTGCTGTTGTGTGAGAAGAGGTGCTGTGGGCTCTGAGGCGGTTTTGATATTTTCCAAGTCAATATCCCTTCCTGCTAAGAACAAGATGTAATCTGTATGTGTGTGTGTTCACAGGCTGGCACAGAGCAAGCATAAAGTTCCTGGAAAAGGAAGAAAGGAATGTGCATTCCCTAAATGCAGGCAGGGAGGTATGATGTTGCCTTTTACCGTCCTCTGAAGCTCGTGAGAAGGATGCACTTTGCTACCCTGCCCTGGAAATGTCATTCTGGGTGGGAAGGGAGTTTTGTGCTTGCTCTTTGCCCAAGGCTGAGGCCGGCTCTGTGGGAAATTGATTAAAAGGAGATGCTTTGAGCTCAGGAAGGGTTTTCCCTGCCTGGGCAGGTGTTAATGGGAAAGGTTACAGGTATGATGAGGAGTGAGAAGGGGCAGATGGGTAAGCCAGGGGGTAGGTGTAATGTGAGAAGGCCAGAGGAGCAGGGCTGTCTGGGGAGGCCTTCTTCATATGCTCAATTAATTAGTGAGGAGATGAGGAGCTGGTGTGGTGGCCCCAACTTGGCTGCCACTGCCCTTTGAAGGGTGTTGGACTCTGCCTCTCAGCTGCTGCCCTGGGGAGTTTTCTTTCCACTTGAAGAAAGCAAAGAAAAATAGACTTAAAAAAATCCATGAAGGGGTGAAAATGGTGAGGGGGAGGCAGGGATGAGGAAGGGACACAGAATACACTCCTGCTCTGACAATCCACATGAGTTTGAAGTCAAAACATTCTGTGCATGTCTGCTTTTTTCTTTCCTCGCCACCTGGCAGCTATTATCAGATGACAATTTATTCCAGGCGTCCTCTTGGGGAGAGATTTCATAAGCATCAAGATTTTTAAATCTGGAAAGGGCCATGATGAGCGCAGTGCCTGCACCAGGGTTTGGCTCCTGGTTCCCATCCCAGGCTGTGTACCTCGCTGCTGGTTTGTGTGTGTGTCCCTCACAAACCTCAGGTATTGGCTTTGAAGTCTGAAGTTCAAGAACCTCTCTGTTGACTCTTGAACCAGCTCTCCAGCAAAGTCCTCCAGCAGTGGCTGGAGGAGGGAGGGAGAAAGGTTCTTGCAGATTGGCTGGGAGAAGGTAAAAGAGGCTGTGCATGGGATCTGGGATTGTGTCTAAGGAGGAATTTCAGCTTTTGCAGCCTCTGGAGGTTTGCAGTGCAGGTAGAAGTGGCTGCTGCCAAGGAGCAGGTAGTGGCAGGAGCTCCTGGGCCCCCTGGAAGGAAGTACTTCCCACAGCAATGCTGTGTGATTGCATCTGAATCAGGAGTCTCTCATCAAAGACAAATTGCCAGTTCACGCAGTGCCTTTTGTCTCTGCTTGTGCCTTTGCCACAGTGGGAAGGTGTAGCTTTCTGTTGTTGGAGTATTACTGTGCCAGTGAGTGGAAAACCCACCCCAGCCCCTCTTGCAGTTGACCTATGGCCACTTGACTGCCCGTGCTGCTCGCAGTGCCTTGCTGGTGTTGCACACAGGCGTGACGCACGGGGCTGTGCATCCCATGGCTCCTGCAACTTTGCCTTGCCGGTGGTGAAAATAGACTTGTCATGTTTGGTTTGGTTTCAGCAGATGTATTCACAAATAACTTCATTTGATGGCAATGATGGGGAAAGAAGAGAAAATCATCCCCATCATTTCCTGAATGTTATCCAATGATCTACTAAGCCAGGCAGATTTTTAGAAAAGGGGGAAAAAAAAGGGAATTGTGACTAGTTTGACAAGAATGTCAGTGTTTCTTGAACAAATTACTTGCAGCATGTAATTCAGTTGGCTGGAGTTTCCAGTGTGCTTCAGTGCTGGTTCCTGAGGCAGGGCTGTGCTGTCTGTGCTCCCAATGCACCAGGGACTCAGCACGTGTGAAAATGCAGGAAAAATCAGAGATCACTCCTAGGTCTTGAGGGATAATGTTTTGGGGAGGGAGGGTAAGGTTTAGTCTTGGCTGCCCAAGGGTTGTCGCTTCTGTTTGGTGTCTACTGTGGGTTTACAGGGGCTTGGCTCGGTGGGGTCTGCAAAACCAAATGAGTGTTGGTCTGGATTTGCCTCTGGCCTGTTCCCAGTGTGAACTGAAAGAGCAGAGTAGTGAGGGCAGACATGATGCAGGATGAGTCACAGCAAGCACCCCATGTCTCTGGTGAGCTTCTTTCCTGTGCTGCAGCCACATGAGAAACCCACTCAGGTCCCACCTGCATATTCCCTTCCTGCCATGGCCGTGTATCTGACGAGTGACTCCTGTGACATGGGCTTTGGTCACCAGGACTAGGGCTCTGAGATGGAGCAAGAGGCTTGCTCAGGTACTCCAAGGAGCCTGATGCCCCGTCCAGGTGCTCCTCTTAATGTGGCTGGAGGCACAGTGTGAGGCTTTGTCTTTTGTTTAGTGAGTCTTGGCTTTTATAAGTTCAAAATGAGATGGCAAATTGAATTTGTTCATGAGCATGGAGACTCTCTAGGGTTTCCTCTTTAATTCAGTAGACTTGCTTTAAGGGACTTTCTATTTTAGCAGAGAAAGGATGGGATTGGTGTTTCAATCTTTTTAACTTTATTGACGTTCTGCCTTTGCTTCAGGCAGGTCCTTCTGAGAGCAGGAATGTCCCTTTCCTCAGTTCCCATCCCTGTCCCTTTCCCCTGGGCTTTTGGGCAATGTTCTGCCCCCTGTGCAGAGGTTTGCAAAGCCTTTGGGAAGAGGACCTGTTGGGAGGGGCTGCAGCAAAGCCCACCCATGCTTTTGGGGCTGACAGGGAATGCAGGATGTTGGTCCTTTCTCTCCCCATCCTTGCCAGTAGCAAGAGCTGCCTGGGTGAAACACTGTCTTGAACTACTGGCTCCCACTCCCTGTGCTTGCAGGGAGCCCCAAGGGGTTTCTAAGCAGTGACAGGAACAGTCACAGGCAGAGGAACCTGTTAGTCGCTCTTTCATGGTTCAGCAGTCTTGTTTCCACCTGGTGCTCTCCAGGGAGGGCCTGTGAGCTGCAGAGGGTGCAGGGGGAGATGGGGCTTTTGTGGGATGTGGAACATCTTTGCACGGGATGAGGGTGTGCATCAGTCCTAGAGGCCCTGTCTCTTCCCAAATGTTTCCCCCAGACAGCTAGAAAAAAACCCCCACGCTGAGTTTTTGCAGCAGCTTTCAGGAGGTGGGGTTATTGCTGCCTTTTTTCCCCTCCCTTTTTCATTTGTGCTGCTGCTGAAGAGTGAAGGAAGGCGCAGCTGAAGAAGCGGAGGCACAGACCGCTTCAGCATGTGAATACGGTTTGGGTCGGTTGGTGTTTTCAGCTCATGTTTAACCCAACGAAGCGCCGCGGTTTGCTGAGCTCGGAGAGCTGCGAAAACAGCACTTGTAACAAAGCTGGAAATTAGGTGAATTTTGCAGTGGTTTGGGTTTTGTTATGAGTCGAGTGTCAGCCTGGGTTCGTCGTCTTTATGGGAGCGTCAGGAAGTGGCAGACGGAAAGGTGCGACACTAAAATTCATTGCCTGCTGAGCTTCCCACTGGCGCAGGTACAAAGCTCACGCTTAGAGCTATCTCTGGGGTCGTAAACCCCCGTGGAAAGGAGGAGATAAACCCTCCTGAGACTCTGGCAGAGCTGCCTTCACCTCCGCAGCTGCGTCTGGGGCTAATGGGACCTTCTGACGCACGTCGAGATCTTTACTGGGAAGGTGCTGTTGAAGGACAAAGTCTGATGATGTTTGGATCTCAATGTTTTACAGCTCCCCTGCCTTTGAACAATGCCTAAAAATACAAGTGTATGCAAATTATAAACTAATTTAGATGATGGAGCATGGGAATATTGCTCATACTCCCCAAGCATGGCATTTCCAATCATATCTGCGTTTCATTTTTAAGCAAAGAAATCATAATCTTGACATGTTTATCATTCAGTGCCTGCACCAATTATCTCTTTGGGTTCATTCTATAGTTCATAGAACTGATAGATTATGATCATGTTGTTAGGAGAATTGTGCAGTCATTATTCCTCCAGCTGGAGGAGAAGTTGAAAAACAATTATAAAGAATGATTCTCCTTTGGATTGCTTTTTGAGTTCATGAAGTAGGCAAGTTCCTTATTACTGGGGGCTGTGAGCTTCAAGGCTACCGCCGCTCTTGGGTTTGAACTCTCGTGATCCAAACCAGGTGACTTATAATGCTGGTTTTCCTCCAGCAAGCTCAGGTTGTAGTTACTTTTTTATGGGTTTATATGAGAGAGATGAATGCCGTTTGCCACACAAGAGCTGAAACTGATTATTTCCAGTTTAATTACAGGCTGTGGGTACCTTTTGGGGAGGGGGGGGAGTTAGAAATTGAGAGACGAGGCTTTGCATTCAAATAATGCAACCTTGGTGTCTGCATGTAACTTGAAGCCAGATGAAGTCTGATTCCCTTAACTTAAGTTTTGTTTTCTTTCAAGATACTTAATGAGACTCAGGGGATTGTGATCCCCCCTCCCCAAAGAAAATATTTGCAGGAACTACTGCAAAAGGAGCCCTCTGGGACTTTGGGAGTTGAAGGCAGCGTGCTCCCAGGGGAGAGCTTTTCTTTGATCCCCAGAAGGAGCTCTCTAATCTCATCCATTAACACACTTGGGCAGCTCCAGGGTGATTTGGCAGCTTTCCTTCTGTGATTGATTGTCCCCTGAGGAATACACTGCCTTTCTGCTCCTCCCTTGCCCCAGTTTTCTGTGCAGGTTATTGAATTTTCAAGTTACTTGACCAGAAGGGAACACAACCAGGAAAGCAAATGTCTTGTCAAGGCATCGTTCCCATGCAAGGATTTTGCCTCCTTGGCTCTCCAGGGTTTTCCTTCCCTCATCTCCCTGCTGGTATTCAGGACGTGAGCACAGGGACGTATCCAGTGCACAGGTTGCATCTGTGCTTATCCAATTTGGGACTGATTGAACCCCTCTGTCCCTCAGGCCTTATTGTTTTGCTTTTTCAATGTGGTCAATATCGAAAGCTTGAGCAGATCTATTTATTTACTAATGTTCTCTGTCAATATTTATGTAGCTTGTAGCTGGCTGGGTATTCCAGATGAGTGTGGGTAATGACTGACGTGCAGAAGTAACTCTCCAGATGCAAAGTGCTGTGTGCCTGGGGATGGAGGGAGAAACACTTGAGGAGGTCTAGTGATTTTGCAGTACCTTGGAGTGGGAGCTTTACTCAGAGCTTCCTACCTCTGGCTTTGAACTTTTTTCTCAATCCGTTCCCACTCTGGAGGACTGGCTCAGATTATCCTCTGGGGAAGGGAGAGGAGGGCTATGGTCAGAAGATAATGTGCTTGCTGTGACACTCCCAGGTCCTTGGGGGTCCAGAGCTTGCTTCTGCTGTTAGTATGGGGTCTGTTTAAACTGTGGCCCTTAGCAGAGATCTCTCAATTGGGTTATTTGGGTGAGGTGTGCCATGTGCTCAAACAAGAGGAATGCATCTCCTTAAGCGAAGCTTGTGCTTTATTAAAGAACCTGGGTTTATATGGGGGGGGGGGGACTCAATTTTTCCTGCTGTCTTTTGCAAAGCTTGGATCTTTCCCCTGGCATTGCATGGAAATGTGGTCTCTCCCAGTCCTGCCAGCCGGTGCTGGTTGACCCAAGCAGCTTGTTCTGCGGTAAGGAGTGAAATGAGCCAAGTCCCAGGTCTTTTGACTTCTCTGACTGCGAAGAACTTGACAGCAAGGTGTTGTGAGGCTGGCTTGCTGTTCTTGCATGCTTGAGTTGGGTGGCAACGTCAAGAGTCCTTGAAACTTTAGAGGAAAAATGGAAGAGGCAGCATTACTATTTATTATTTTTGAACACCTACCACCCTGAGCTCCTGGAGTTAACAGGCTCCCTGTAGCTCTCTGCTTGCTAGTATTTGGTAGATGGATAAACATACTTTGTTTCTTTATAAAGGGGAAAAGGTTGTTTACAAGATTTAAAACAGAATGGAAATGTTGTTTTCCATCAGAAGTGTTCCACGAACAAAAACGAAATAATGTTTAAAAAGCCCTTGAAGTGTTCTTTTCAAACAGAAAAGCTGAAGTGCTGGGAAGAATGTGAAATGCACACAAACCTGAGGTATTAATGCTTATTAATGAACTGAGAAAAAACTCAACTAAGGCCAGAAACCTATGCCTTTCACCAAAACCTTTGTGCCAGATCCCCACACGTGATGGGCATCTCGTTATTTAAAACTAAAAAAGTCACAAATACCTGTCCCCCTTGCAAACTCCTGTTTGCTGCATGGAGGAATGGGAAGCAGCACCACAGCCTCCTGTTTCCCATGGTCCCAGGCAGGTGCCTCTGCCTTTGGGGAAAAATAAGCCCTGAGGCTTCCAGACATAAGATGGTGTGTTATTAATGGTGGGTAAGGCAAAACTCTTCCTGGGTAGGGAACACTGGCTGTGAGGTTCTGGTGGATCTTTGTGGTTGTTGTAAGTGAAGTGCCATGGCTTTTCTTCAAGTGCATTTCACTATTTCGCTATTACTAGTCAGTAGTGAAAGTAATACTTTTGGTGGAACCTCTGCTTCCTTTTACCTGTTGTAGCAAGGATATAGTTAAAAAAGCTTTTAAACCCAGGTTCTCTGACAACACGAGTCAGAGCGAGACTTGCGTGTCTTGAAGAGCAGGTCCAAGGAGAGTGCTTGACAAATACCTAAAGGGCAAGTGTCAGGAGGATGGAGCCAGGCTGTTCTCAGTGATGGCCAATGACAGGACAAGGGACAACGGGTACAAGCGGTAACAGAAGAGGTTCCAAAGAAATACAGGGAAGAATTTCTTCCCTGTTGAGGTGAGGAAGCACTGGAAGGGGCTGCCCAGATGAATTGCAGAGTCTTCTTCTCTGGAGACATTCAAACCCAGCTGGATGAGTTCCTGTGTGACCTACTCTAGGTGGTCTTGCTCTGGCAGGGGGTCTGCACTGGATGAGCTTTCGAGGTCTCTTCCAACCCTTCAGATCCTGTGATTCTATGATTCTGTGACTGACGTATTTCCTTTTACTTGACGGCCAAACCCATGACAAAATAAAAATGTTTCCAAGTGCCAGAGGAGGGAGCCAGCAAAACACAGGAAATCTGAAGGTTTTCTCTTTTTTTAATGCCTCTTTTCCTAATGAGATCAGAATAAATTGTGCAGAGCTGCACCAAACTTTGCTGGCACTCGGGAAAGAGTTGTTAGAAGTGGAGTCAGTGTCTTACTGATGAATTGGGAGCACTTGCTTTAAAAATCAAAAGTTGGCAACTTTTAATCTTAGAGGATGGGGCTTTCCCCCCTCTGCTCTGCCCTGCTTTGTGTTTTGCAATAACCTCAAGGTTTATTTCTTGGCCTCTGGTCTTTCCCCTGCTCTTACAGCGTGGAGTTATCCATGCGGATAACTCGGGCAGAGAGTTTCACCTTAATGATGCTTGTCAGGGCCCGTCGCTGCTCTTCCTGCAAGACAGAGATGGGTTTTTTTTGCTGATGGGCTCTCGAACGGGGCCAAGGTGTAGAATAATTGGCTCCACTGAGAGCTCCTCTTGCCGCTGCTGCTCCCTGGAAAAAGCTAATAACAGAGGGAATAACCTTGGCCTGGAGATGCCCTCCTTGCAGCATCCCTTGCCGAAAGGACGTGGTAGGGAATGAGAAGACCGTGGTGCTGCCTGGAAAAGCTGGGGGAGGCAGGGAAAAGGACATCTGTGAGCTGCCGGAGGCGTCTCGCCACCCCGCAGCGTGGCTGTGGGAGGCAGGGATGTAGCGGGAGAGATGGAGAGAAGCGTTCTCTGGCCTGCCTTATGTGAGGGGGTTGACCCAAAGTGTCTGACTGTAGCCCCAAAACTCTTCTCTGGTGACTGAGACAGCCATTGCCACTCATTTTTGGGCCTTGCCTTTTGATATACTTGAGCTCCATCCCTCTGCAAATTCCCATTCCCCGTCAGCTCGCCTCGCAAAATGCCTGTGCCGCATATGAAATGGAGGAGATAAAATTACACTATCTCAAAATTGGCCAGGCTCGGTGCAATATATAACATAACAGATGGTACTCCATGATGCCTCTGAAATATCTGTGCAATAGCATTTTAAGAAACGTATAAGTGATCAGGCAGCATATGGAAAAGACTTTGTGTGCTGTGCGTGAGGGTGCGGTGCCCCCTCTCCCGGCACCTGCTCTCCCGCCTCAGGTTTGGACTGCGAGCATCTATCGTGTTTGCTGGAGATGTCCTCGTCGTGCTCCTGGGGCAGGGCTGCCCCTGCAGCTGGCTGATCACCATGTCAGCATGAATATTTCAAATAAGAAAAGAGAAGGAAATGATGGGCGTTTTATTCTTGAGAACTGGGTGGTTTGGCGGCTTCACAAGCTCCAGGAGGTCCTTTCCCTCGAGAGCATCCCAGGAAGGGATGGTATTTGCTCTGCTGCTCTTGGTTGAAAATGGGGTCTTGGTTCATCCATTTTTCCATGCACCTTGTGCACTCGTTTCCCCACACAATCTGTAGGCTGCCTTTTGCCTTGTGCATATCTTCAGCCTCTTCCCTGCTTTGCTTGCTGACCTGCTGCTGTCTTACTGGCTTCGTACGTAGGTTGACCCCTCTGTCTAACAGACAGGACAATATTTCCTCTTTGCGAGGCTCAGCTCATATTCTTTGAGGTGCTTTGGGGTCACAGGATGAAAGGCTCCTTGCTGTTTCTGCAGTGAGTCAAAGTTGAGCTAAGAATAGATCTATAAACAAGACAGCAGGGAAGGTTTCCTAGCAGAGCCTGACGGGACCCTGTGAGTGTCTTGTTGCCAGAATCATTTGCAAAGGAGGCGTGGACCCTGCCAAGCCCTTGGTCTGGGATGTGCCTGGCTTTGCCCCAAGCAAATCCTCTCCCATCTTACAGATTGGTTTTGGTCCCATGGAGAAGTCTTGGAGTTGGACACCTCACAGCCCAGTGAGGAGAGGTAGCTTTTCATCTCATGGCTGCAGCAGCCTTGCCATGGTGGGTGATGTTGCAGGAAGGAGCTGCTGGGCCCTTTTTTGGGATCAGGAGTGATGAAACCAGGCCCTCCTCTCCAAACTGTGGCTTGCTGGGTGCCTCGATGGAGGAGCGAGGGCTGGGGTGAGCAGCATGGTTGGGATTATCTCCAGCACGTGAGATGCTCTGGCAGGAGGCACTGCTCTTGGTTGCTGCCTACGCTTGTGCTGAGAGGTATTTAGAGCTGTCAGTCTAGCGTGCTGTCTGTCTGTCCACCCACCTAGATATCTATAAAAATCTAGGGTGTATTAAATGTCTGTGAGAGCCCTGGACATGCTGAGCCCTGCTGCTGAGATGAGGGCTCCTGCCACAGTTCTTTGTCCTGTATCCCCACGTCCAGGCTGAGGGAGTTAGGCTCAGAGTCTGAAACGTTCAGCTTGGTCCCCATTTCTGGAGTAATCTACATAAAAGCCAAAAGTGGGAATCTTGTAGAAAGCAGACTTCCCTCCTTTGTCTCTCCTGACTTTGTCCTCACTGTTATCTCGATGGCTTTCTGCTTGCTGCCGTGTTTCTCTTTAATCTGGAGCCCTCTGTTCTTACCTGAGCTACAGAGGCTTGACGAGGAAAGCCACTGAACTCGGAGAAAAATGAAAGGGAGCAAAGCTTAAAAAAATGTTTTCTTTCTCTCTCATTCTTTAAACAAAAAAAAAGGAGAGAGAGAGAGAGAGAGAGAGAGAGAACCCAACCCCCAGAAGCACACAGCCAGTGAGCAATGCCTGAATTATCCTTGAACCGTCTCTCTGCTTGTGGATCAGGATGCATCATTTTTACCCTGTTTTCTTTCCTCGCCACTCTTTTCCCTGATGTTTTTGATCAAAGCTGAGCAAACAAGTCTCCTTTCTCGACCCATCGTTGGGAGAAGGGAATCCTGCCCCAGCTCTGTGGAGAGCGGATTGAGAGCTGAGAGGATGAGGGAGCCTGGAGCAGTGGGGGGATAGGATGGAAGGAGCTTGATGTCTGCGTGGAGATAATGTTTTGTACACGGTGACGAGGGATAATTACTATGATCAAAGATTTCTGTGAGGATATCTTGTGTTTCATCGCTGTCTAGAGCGGGCCCAGCCTCCTGATGGCTGAGGAGGGGAGCAAACTCCTGTTGCTGGCTTCTCCCACCATCCTCCTTCCCACGAGGATTTCTCCCAGGAAATGGCATGCTCTAGAGACTGGGTGTTTTGTACAAGAAATTCTCTTTAAATGTAAGAAAAAGCTTTCTTAAGGGCTTGGAAGAGGTTACCTAGGGATGCTGTGGGGTTCGGTGCTGCTCATAGCTTGTCTTTGGATGGGGCACCCATGCAGCACGTGGCTGGTAATGATTCTTGACGGGAATTAGTACCCTGTCCACCCAGCCCTGTTCTGCCATCTAACAAGAGGAGATAAGTGCACTTAACAACACACCAGCTCTTGTTCAAGCCCCTTCTTCCCAAGCCAGAATCAATAGCAAGTCTCTCCAGCTTTTAGAGACTCAGATCCCATCTTTTCATCTCTCTCACTCATTTTTTCCCAAACAGCACGCGCTTGATTTGTCCTTTTTTTTTCCCTCTCACGCTGCAGAAATTTTCCCATTCTACCTTTCATCTGAAGCTGCTCAGTGTTCACCCAGCCAGGGCTGCAGCTTGCACACCAGATAAGAAACCCCACCGTAACAGCCTTCCCCAATCCCCCTCTCCATCTTGCTCCTGGTTATGAACTCTCCTGCTGCTGCCTTTATCTTCAAAGTGCTTTACAAACACTAATTAATCCTCCCAACACCCCGCTGTGGTAGGTGATGGAAAGCTGTTTGCCTTCACCCACTTGTGCTGGTACCCCTCTCCTGCGCTGTGGTTTTCTCTCTGTGGGACATCCCCTCTTGCTGGATTTGCTTGCCCTGGTTTTGAGGAGTGGGGTGCCCTCCTCTAGGCAGGGTTAGCAGGATGACTGGAGTGTCACCAGGGCTGGGACCTGCATGAAAGGGACATGCTGGATGCTCATGCAAACTTCAGGAGCTTCTAGAGGTGAGCAGTGCTGCTTGCTCCATCTCCTCCCGAGCACCAGCCTGCTTCTCCCTCTGCTTTTGCTGCTAATTTGGGGGTAGAAGGGATGAAGTACTTGGGGAGGGTGATACATCTACCTGTTGCCTATGTCCCCAGGATGATTAGCGAAGTTCCTCTGGTCTGTGAGATGATCAGACAGCCCCTGAGCTTTTCACAGACTGTGCAGGGAGTTTGGGGCCGGCTGATGATTGAAGAACAGGGCTAAAGCTGGGGGAGCAGGATCCTGCCGGGGTGCTGGGGTGGGAGGCAGCTCAGCTTGCCTCTGCTTGCATCTCCTGTTTATTCCTGTAGTAGCTCAGAGTCCACAGAGGCTTTTTTTTTAAAGACTTTTTTTTTTCCCCTTTCCTTGCATGAAATGCAAATCAATAGATGTTGTATTCACATTCTAACAAGATGTCAAGGAGAAAAGGGTAGCCTTTCATTCAGGCAGAGACACAAACACACAGAGGGAGAGACAGGGAGGGGGCAGGAGGGGACAGGAAGGAGTGAGGCAGCGGAGGAGGAGGGGGCTGGTTGAGGCATTGCTGAGGAAGGATGGGGAGGGCAGGAGAGGTAAAGCCCACAACCACACCGGTTTGGGGCCACTTTTTTTTTTTTCCCCCTGAGCCTTCTGCATCCTTTCTTCTCCACCACAATGCTTCTCTATGGTTGCCCCAGCAGCTCAGCACCTCTCAGGGCAGCAGAAACCCAACAAGGAAGCACGTGGGACCTTTAGAAAGAAGCAGCTCTGTCCCTGGAGAGGTGCAGAGGAGCTGGAAATCCCCTTGGATTGGGTTGGGAAGAGATATCCATGGAGGTGGATGGAAACACTGTGGGTAGCTAGGGCTGGGAAGTACAGTGGACAAGTAGCCTGGTGAGGACAGTGGCCTCAGGACATGGTGGTGAGCAGAGAGATGGTGCTCTGTGGCCCATGGTCATGCAGGACTTGGCCTTGGATTGCTCCATCGAGGGGTTCGGGTCCCATTGAGAGACTGGGATCAGGCTGATGGAAGCTGCCTTGATCTCCAGGTCCCAAGGATATGTGGCTGGGTGGAGCATCTCTGACTGGAGCAAGGCCTGGCACCCTGCACTCCTGCTTGTGGGATACTGTGCTCCCCTTCCCCCAGCCCTGCAAGGAGAAAGGGAGAGAATCTCTGCTTTATTAAAAACTTCAGTGGTTTGGTTTTCTTTCTTCCAGAGACTGGACTGGTCTCACGTGTGAAAATGCTTTGAGACAACTTGGGGGGAAAAAAACCTCTGAAAATACACACTAAAATCATGTTTAAATGTGCTCAGCAGACCATCATGTGTCCTCACAGATCAGGTGCTGCCTGTCAAATTTCAATATGCACTTTAGATTCTCTGCTTGATACTAATGAACCAAACAACCCCAAATATCCCAAGAAAGCTCCATCAGCTAAATACATATTTATACATCTGTGTCTTGGAAATCAAACAAATGAAAACAGACCAGTGCCCTTTTTGGTCCTGGAGAGCTGGTGAGCAGTGACAGATTTCTTTGCCCAACCAAAGCACATTTGTTCCTAGTTTGCAGATGGGAAAGCAAAGACGTCGGTGCACTAAAGGTCTGGTCTGAGGGCATCGAAGAGCTGTGCTTGGCAATTCGGGTGCCAGCCTAATTGGCCAAAATAGATGTAAGGAGAGTGGCTAATGGTGTGCTGGATTTGGTTAATAGGCATTGCCAGGTTAGAGGGAAAAAAGCCCCACAGGCACAGGGAAGAGATGTGGTGGGAGGGAAAAAAGTAAGAATGTGTTGTTTTGAAATTTGCCTGAATATAGCTTTTCAATTTGGGTTTTGAAAGCAGAGCAACGTGTTTGTTCTGAGCCCATCAAACATTTCTGTTAATTAGAAATGATTTCTTTGTTCATTTCCTTCAGCTCCTGGAGGATAACAATATTTCTTTTCGCCTTGGGCGGATTCAGAACTCACGGTGTGGGTTGGGGAGAGCGAGCTGCAGCCAGAGGGTTCGGCTCACTGGATGGGAGCTGCATCCTGAAGCAGCACAGTCCCCTCAAGGGACAGATGTCCCTGTCCTGGGCTGTCCACATAGGCTGCAGGCATGTGCCTCTGGGAGATCCCATATGGCTCCTTTGCAGCCAGTTTCCTCAAACTCTTGTGAAGCAAAGGGTAAATTTGCTTGGTGTCTGCTGTTTGGGTGTTAATTAAAGGGGAAATTCAGGATGGAGATACCACCGTCCTGGTCTCAAGCTGAGACACCAGGCTGGTGGGGTTTGACTCAGTGGGATGATTTAGCTCTTTCAGAGGTCAAGGTTATTGCTAAGAACATAACTTTGCTCCTATTAAAAGAAAAATAAGTTCCTGGGCACACCTTCTTGAGCATTTTCCTTAAGATGTGGGAGATGGGATGTCTTCAGCAGATAATGGGGAAAGATGGGTGAGTTAAGAGCTTTTAAATCTCGTGGCTTATTCATGCAGAGTAGAACATAGAGATGAATGGCCAAAAGCCAGAGAAAGGTTGTCCTGGTGGTGTGTGCTCGGCTCCCATCCCTTGTGGGGTGAGGGTACACCCCCTCAAGAGCATGATGGATATGGTTTTGAGCACTGAATGTGTCTCTGCTGCTTCTGGTGCTGCTTTGTGTGAAAATCAAGCGAGAGGAGAAGTGAGGGCATGGAGGGGGATGCGGTTGCTGTGTCTGTGATTAGTCTACGTCTGGTTGCAACAAGTGGATGGGAGAAACCTGGGGAAGACAGACAGCAGAGGAGGAAATTGTTGGGATTCTGATGGCTGATTGGTGGCAGAGAGGAGCTGGAGGACTCCAGCCCTGGCTCTGTAGCAGCTTAGGGAATGAACGTTTGCAGCCAGGTGTTTGTGGATGCATCCTCCTTCCAGGAATCACTCCCACCCAATGTCGAGCATCTGTTTTCCACAAACACCCTGGGATGGTGACTTTAATGTAAAAAGGAGCCCTGAGGGAGAAGAGTCCAGGGAACTGGAGGTGTCCTGGGGGCCCTGGGATGGAGAGAGGATCTTCAGACTGTGATAAGCAGAGACTAAGGCAAGGAGCAGGAGGGAACCATAGGATGAGAGATGGGGACCTGGAGGACTTTGTGATCACTGGTGCCAAAAAGCCATGGTGGATTGACAGCTGGAAGTCCAAGGAATTGGACTAGAAGTGCACTTGGGCTGGGCTGGAACATAAAAAGAAACCTTCAGCACTGAGTTAGTGGAGAAAAGAGATTGTTTTGAGCGAACCAAGACATTTTAGTTTGTCTTTATGTGTTAAAAAATGCTTACAGTTTATTTTTAACAGTGAAGGCAAAATAAGGAACTTTTTTTGTTTAGCAAATGTCAGAAATAAGTGCTTTTGCTTTTGGAAACTTACCTTTGCAACCTTTTTTTTTAATTGGCAATGCAGCAAACTCGAGCCCTATCAGGAAAATGCTTTGATCTGAGGGTGGCTGTGAGAGAGGAGACATGGCAGGGGCAGCAGAGAGGTGGAAAGCTGTATCTGATGCCCTGTGCAGGGGATGCTGGGGGCTTGGCAGGGGCATGGGAACGTGCCAAAGAGGGTCTGAAGAAAAGCAGGATGGAGATGGAAAGCTTGGAAGGAGGAGATTGCATTACTGAGCCTGAGGAAACACTCCATGGTCTTGGTGGGAATGGGATGGTGTCAGGCAGGGGTTCTGCAGGAGCAAGTACCCTGTGCTCCATGTCCTTTTGGGGCTCTGGGAGGCAACTGAAGGGAAAAAATCCAGCTCTGACTGGGATGCATGGAGATTGCTCCTTGGTTTCAGAGATTTTGTACAAAAACCACCCACTCACTCTAAAAAGCTTGGATTGCTCTCTGGTTTGCTTCTCTTGGCAGTAGGCAGAGCTGCTAGTGGCTTCCTGGGGAGGGGAGCAGAGCCTGCAGAGGGGCAAGGGTGAGCCAAGAGGCTGCTCCAGCCCAGGGGCAAAAATATTGGAGCCCCTTTGCAGGTGGCTGGTGCGTGAGGAGTCGGTGAGATGGTGCCTTGCTCTGTGCTGGGCTGCTCCCTCCATCCTGAGTGCCGCTGCCAGCCGATGCTGAGAGAGATGCTCAGGGGGTCAATGCCTGCATTTAACTCCCTGGTTGCAGAGTGAGACCCGCAGAAGAGCAAGTGTGCGTGTGTCAGTCAGCATCTCGAACCAATGGGTGCCTGGTAGGAGGTCTGCTTCCCCCAGTGCACGCACGGAGCCTGGTGCTCCTTCTGCTAGTTGTGTGCGTGTGTGTGCGTGCGTGTGCAAGGAAAAATCAGAGACACTGACTGCCTACTCCTGTCTCTCTCTCCCTCTCTCTCTCTCTAGCTCACTAACTCAGTCTCCCTCCCTCTGCAAACATTGGATTTAAACCTGCTCAGAATTCAACACAGACGAAAGCAGCGGCGGCAGCAGCAGCAAGCAGCAAGCAAATCAGCCGCCAGCCTACCGCAGCTCCAAGATGTACCATCCTGCCTGCTGGATCGTCTTCACGGCCACCACTGCCCTGCTCTTCATCCCAGGTAGTGCCAAAAGCTTTTTCTCCCGGGGATGGGAGGGTATCGGCCCGCGGGGTGGGAAACCGGAGCGGTGTGCACAAATGGGGGGACCCGGACTTCATGCACATTGCGCACGAACGCACACATGCAGACAGGCAGCGAGTCGCTCTGCAGCAGGGAATTGCCGAGAGCTCCCGGGGAGAGGGGTTCAAACAGCCGTGCGTGGCCCCCGCGGCAGGGCTGAACCCCCCTGGGTGGGTGCTGAGCTGAGCAGTGCTGCTGTCTGCCCGGGATGGCACGGCAGCCTCTGGGGCTGGGCAGAGTCCGTCCCCTCGGGCAACCCCTGGCTGTAAATGATGGGGCCACGGAGCTTTTTTCCCCTTCAAAGTTGGGCACCTGCTGTGCCTTCCCTCTCTCCTGAGCTCTGTTACCCTATTCACCGCTCTCCCCCTCATCCCTGCATTCCTGATTCCTGTCAGGCAAACTCAGGTGCTTGCTCCCTTTTGCTAAGTGAAAACGAACCCCCTGATCTGAGGAGGTGGGGGGTGACACACACACCGCCTTGGGCTGCGGCGAAGGTGCCGCAATCCCCGTGAGCCAAGCGAGCAGGTGGCTCCCGAAATTGTAGGTTTGGCCTCGTCCCCATGACTTGCCAGGGCAGGGTGAGGAGGAGGGGAAAGCTGGGTTTGGACGCGCTGCCGGCTCCGTGCTGATGCTCGGCGGGTGGGTCGCAGCCCTGCGCTGCATCTGGGGGAAGGAGCAATGGGGGTGGGTGACAGAGCTGCACGCTGAGCAGGGGTGGAAGTGTGTGTAAGTCAGTGGCTTTTTTTTTTGATGATGATGTGCACTTTTAGCAGCTGGAAAGATTACGGTCCCTCTGCAAGCAGATGGGGACTGGGTGTTGAGGCTCAGCTCCGATCTTAACACAAGCTGTGTTTTTGACGACTGTCAGCGAGTGTTTTGTTGGACTTGGGAGGGCAGGGAAGAGGCACAGCTATAATTTCAGCAGCTTTCCACGGTTTAGTTACAGAGCTTTGTTGTGCAGGGCTGGCGTGTGTGGGAAGAGGACAAGGCTGGCAGGGGAGAGGTTAGCTGTATCACAGCTGGAAAACAGCCCTTTTGCCAGCTGGGATGAACATGAGGGGACTCGGGATAAAACTTGCTTGCGGTGGCTCGTGCTGTGGGACCTTCTGCATCCCGAGGTCCCGTGGCAGAGTGCTGCCACGCTGCAGTCTGAGCTTGTCAGCAGGTAGAAGAGCCCTTGAAAGGGGGGCTACGTGCCATTGGTGCTCCATGGGATTGCAGAGAGATGGGAGGTGGCTTCATCCTGTTGAGTGAAGGGGGGAAAGCCTTTCCCTGGGGTGTGCTTTGGCTGCTGGAGGAGCTCTGAGAGCAGTGCCTTCAGCTCTTCAGCAGTGCCTTCAACCAAAATGGTGCATCTGTAGTTTAACACATGAGCATGAGAAGGATGGCACGGCTGCGTGAGCTGCTCGACTTGGCTGAATGCAAGGGGATGTTTTGTTGAGGATATTATCTGGAGGTGTGCCAGGTGAGGGGACAGCTCACCTCAGCAACACTGACAAATAGAGCATTGCCTCTTTCACCCTCTTGTTAGATGAGGTTCCTCTGGGTTGAAATTGCAAAGAAACAGATGCAGGGCAGCCGTGCAGGTCAAATGGAAGGACGTGTGACACTTGATGGGCTGTTATCAAGGTGCCCTTCAACTGCAGGGGTTGGCAGAGACCTGGCACAGAGCATCATGTTTTGCTGGTGCCCTATTTGGGACATGACTGTTTGGCCCAAGGTCTGCACTAGCTCTGACATCTCTGTGTGCTAGGGAAGGAAAATGCCTGTATATTTAAGCTCTCAGTAACTTGTGAGAGGTTTCTTGATCCATGCTTACATGATTGTAGCTTTTTCTTCTTATTTATGTATAAAGCAGCAATATCTGCTTTAGCTTTGAACATCCCCTGAGCCAAACCAGCCCAGGACCTTGCCCAGCTGGGCTGAGCCATTAATCCATCAAGCCAAAACCTGCTGCCTGCATTAGAGGAAGGAAAATATTCCAGTGTGCTGGTCTGACTGCTTGGTGCTTTGCCTTCCTGCCCCTACACTGACAACTTTCTGCCTTGAAGCACAGGATTTGAACATCTCTCTTCTGTTCCATTTTTGCATGGCTTGCAGAGATTGGATGCCTCCCATCGTAGCCCCAGCACTGATTTCTGTCGTGGTTTCACTGCTGTGGGCTGGAAGGCAAGTTGTGTTGGCAAAGTCTGCCTAGATGGCAGCCGGTGCAGAGGGTCCCTGCAGACCCTCAGAGCCTGCACCGTCCTGGAGTTTTTTTGGGGCGGGCTGTTTATTATTTGCCAGCGTAATCCCACGTGTTTTATGCAGATGAAGTCCCCCTGGGATACACAGAAGCTGTTTGTGAAGTGCCAACTCTTTCCCTCTTTGGTTTTATGGGAATCCTGCGGGAGTTTCACGTGGGGTGGTTAAAGCGAGAAGGGAACCTGCTTTTAGAAGGTGTAATTAGAGCGAAGGGAAATATCACAACTTGAAGGCTCTTGCAGAAAATAGCATCACAAAGTTATTATTAGCTCTAATAGCTTGTTTGCCATTTTTTTTCCTTCCCCTTGCTCTCCCCACCTCTTTACTTTTGTTAGGGAAGATGCTTTTCTCCCGTTCTTGCTCATGTCGTCTCATTACCAATTTACTCTTGTGGAATCCAAAAGACACGGAAGGTTAATGCAATAATGAAACCCTGACCCCTCTGGTCAGAGATAGCGTCTTACTCGGCAGCTTTTTAGACAAGTTTCCATCCAAAATCGTTTCGAAGGCTTAAGGCTGTTGTCATCTGGTGCATTGGGGGAGGTGGGGTCCTGGCCGTCAGTTGCTCTCTGAGGTGGACTCTCTCTGATGGGAAGGATGCTGAGGGTTTTTAATGAGCTGGCTGAGGCAGGGGAGAGAGGTAGAGTGTGGGTAATTGTCAAGCGCTTTGAACTGCTGGGCATTTTTTGGGACTGCTGTTCTGAGATGTGCCAGGGTGGGCTGTGATGCACCACAGAATGAATTTGAGGTGTGGAGGGGGGAGTGTATGTGGCTAATCTGCAGTTGCGGTGTGACATCATGGCTCTACAGGTGGCAAAAATCAATGCACGTCAGCTTCTTCAGACATTTACATTGCTGCCTCTGCTGCCTTGGTGAAATGACTTGTCATGGCAGCAGCTCCTTTCAGAGGTTGGAAATCTGGCAGTGCAGGGGAAGACAGACCCCAGTGCCAGTTTTTCAGTGCTCCCGGGCACTGAGGTGAAGATAAAACCTGCAGAGCTTGAAGAGTCTCCCAGTGCTCTGCCATCACCCCTTGCACCCAGGACCTGCTTTCTGCATCCCCTCAGAGACTCAGGCTGTACAACCCCTTACCCCCCCTGCCTCATCCTCACCTGGGCAGCATGGTTTTGGTGGTGGTTGTAAATCCAGTCTGAAGTTAAGAAACAGACATTGCAGGAGTTAAAACCTCCTTTCCATCCCTTCCTAATACAGAGTTCCTGCCATGGGAGCATAGTTTTCCCACTGCCACCATCACCTCTCTCTGACAGGGGATGTGGACTGGCAGAGGGCTGCTGATTCCTGCCACTAAACCCAGGAATAAGTACCTGGAACACATTAGTTCTGCTGTAGTGTCATTTCAATATGAGTGAGAGGGACTTAAAAGGGATTTTCTGGGCTCTCCCAAAGGCTGGGGACAATGGTGGATAAGGTACTGCAGTCATCAATCCTCCATCAGTCAGAGGTGCTAGTGAAGAGGTCCCAATAGGATGGGGAGCCTGCACTGGTGGACATCAGCCCAAAAACACTGCTTGAGTTTCCTCTGCCTGAGGCTTGGACTGTAGCTTTGCTGTCAGAGGTCACTTCCTCCATCTGCTGGCTCCTAGGACAAGGGGAAACCTTTTAGAAGGTGTTTCTGCTGGGGAGAGTCAGTGTTTGCTCTCCTTTCCAAATGACGTGAGGAGGGACTGTGATGGGAGAACGGGCACAGGCAGCTTTCGCTCTCTCCACATCCCTGCAGCAGAAGTTCTCAGAGCAATTTGCTGCGGGTTTCAGGGCTGGCAGCTCCAGCAGCTACCTTCCAGGATGCCCCAAAGTAGTGAAGCTTGCTTTGCATTTTCCAGCAGCTTCTCTTTGACAGCGTCTCCTTTGTGCATTCACTGGTTGCAGCCGGCCGGCTGGAGGAGCTTTTGCTGGTGCGGATCCCTGTGCAAAACTGAAAGGGAGGGAGAGAGATGTTTCAAAGGCACTGATGGAAACTGGGTCCCTTAACCAACGCCTTTGAAAATCTTCCCCAAAGGCTTGAATATTTGGTTATGGTGAATTTTGAGCTCCACAAACAGCTGTGTTTATACTTTACACTATATTTTACTGCTTGGTTAGAAACCAAAGTCGCTGGGGTGAGGGGTGAGTAAGGAGGCTGCTGGGGTGCTGTGATGGACATGGGGCAAGCGAGGTGCCCAGGAGGATCCTTTTGCTGCAGTCAGGTGAGGACAGAGGAAAACTTGAATGTTTTTTTATTATAACACTCTATGACCCTGTGGTCAGCCTGAACTTTGCAGCCCTTTGCTTTTTTCCTCCCCAGTCAGGCAAAGCCAAGCTGTGGTTATGGTCTCTTCTTACCTCTGGCCTTGAGCATCCCCTGAGATGCTCTCAGCAGCTGGTGTGTGAAGGGTGGGGAATGATCTCAGCTGTCACACTTCTTTCCCTTGGAACTTAAAAATAATAACAGCTCTGCTGCAAATCTCCTTGCCTCCCAGTCATCTCTCCCTTTCCCTAATGAAGGCATGGTGCTTATAATTACCAATGCAGCAACAGCACATAGAGAGGTGGCTTTGACACTTGCTGCTCAGTGGGTGGGTTTTTCCCGGGAACTCCTCTTCGTTTCATGCTTAGAGGAAAGAAACGTTTTCCTGCCTACTTCTCAAAAGCTCTGGGGCTGTATTATCACGCTCCAAGGGTGACCAAGCAAGGTGGCTTGCTATCTTTGGAGAGGTGGGAACGGTAGGGGATACATTGCCCTTGTGAAGCGATGGTAGCATGAGCCCCCAGGTATTGTGGGGTCCGTCTGAGTGAGACCTTGGAGCTGATGGACTCTCCCTCTAGTGCTGCCTTAGAGAGTGTGGGGATGAGGACAGCAGTGGTTTGGGGCATTGATTTGAGTTGTATGGAAGTGCTGGGCTTCTCCTGACAGGGTCAGGGAAGAGTATTTTGCAGAGGAAATGTCTCTTTGGGATCATCTGAAGCAACGAGTGGTTGCATGGTTGCAGCAAGCAGGGACTGTGGTTTCAGGGCATTTCTGGAGAGGGGACTTGATGCTTCTCATGGATCTTGTGTCCTGACTCTGTCTTCATGGACTAGGTTTCCCAGCTGGACATGTCAGCCTTGGGCACCAAGGCTCAGCTATCTGCAGAGACCTGTGGATGTATCAGTGTGGAGAGCAGCCTCCCAGGGAGGATGCGTTTTGGGGAAGTGGGACCTGTTGCCTGTGCGGCAGAGTCATGTGCACTCAGAACACGTGTGAGATGAGGCAGGGAAGGGGGAAAAAGAAGAGTTATTTTTAGATTTACTTTTCTGTGAGTTCAGCGCTTGTGAGAAGTGCTGGATTGACAGCTCTGGAGACTGAAGTGAGCTACAAACTGCAGGGAAGGAGTAGGCCAGAGGACTTCCTCGTGAGCTCCAAGCTTCAGGATGAGATGCTGGTGCCAGAGCAGAGCATGGAAGAAGAGAGGTCTTCAGAGGGGGCTTGAGGCCCTCACGGCAGCTGTGAGCTGGTGAGATTGGAGGGAGCCAGGCTGCCTGAGCCCTATGATGTTCTTCTGCTGTCCACCTGCCAGCCCCTCGCCTCCTCTCGCCCAGCTGTTTACTTCTTGCTTTTGTTTCCTGGACTTGTTGCTATGCATGCAGCGTGTGGAAGGAGCTCCAGTGAATATAGGCCACACTTTGATTGTTCAGCAAGCTGGAAAATGATGATTATAATTTTTGACAGAAGGGAGGGAGGGGGAAGGAGATCTTTGGGCTTTCAAATCTGCTCTGTCATAAGCAGGATCTTGCAGTGGCCTTCTGGTGACTTCTTCCGCCCCAAAGGAAATGGCGTTTGCATAGCAAAGAGAGGTTAGAGGAAAAATTCTTCTCTTTACAAGGACAAACTAGTGCTTCTTGCACCAAACCTTCCACCTTGTGCAGCGGTCCTGTCACAGCACGTAAGTGGAAAGTGGCTGGTCTTGGCCAGTAATCGAATGGGAAGCATCCAAGAGAAACCTGGCTGCTGCTGAAACCTCCCCCATCCCTGTTAGAGCAGCACACACGGGATGCATCCTTCCTGGTGCAGCTACTGGCAGAGGTCCCAGTGGAGAGTTTACTCCAGGGGACATGGACATTGAAAGATCCCTAAAGCCAACCTGTGCAGAGCATCCTGAAACTGTTTGGAATTGAAGCCCAAAACCACCTCATAGACTTATCCCCCAAAAGCAGACACATTTAGGGGTACCTCAGGGCTGAACCTGGCTCAGGATGTTCCTGGGTGGCAGCAGAGAGACGTTGTCTTCTCCTGCTGTACCCCTTGCTGGCTCAGTGGTCCAGATGATGACCATTTGGCATGGGTCGCGTGGTCTCCACCACATCTACCCGTTGGTTTGTTTTATTTAACGGCCTTGGCTAGTTTCCACTGTGATTTTTTTTTTTTGATGTTGTTGTCTATTTTAGTGTGATCACTTCTAATGAAGCTAATGACATTTAGTCTCCGTGGCGGTGCATTTTAATTTTGGTCACCGAAATGTCAGCGCGCGGCAGCCGCCTCCTATCTCCTCGTGACAAAAGGCATCGCAGACAAAGGGGCTCTGTCTCTGGCCCTCCCTTGCCCTCCTTATCTCCTGCCTCCCAGGGATGGGCCAGGACACTTGGCAAAGCTGCCCTCCTGCCATCTCCTCCTCTGCTGGCACCAGGGGAGTGGGCTCAGCCGCCAAATGCTGTGAGGATGAAAGGCGAGGGCTGCCGGAAACTCAACCTTTTGAGGCGAGCCAGCACGACATAATTAATCAGATGTCAAAACCTCTAAGCAAAGTTAGCTTTGATCGGTGGGGAAATCTGTCAAGTAGGTCGTTCTGCTGCCCATGGCACTTTTCTGTCTCTCTCTGCCCATCCATCTACCTTGCCACCTCTCATTTCCATGGCTGGAGTGACAACCTCCTATAGCCAGGTGGGATCTTAGAATCCCAGAATGGTGGGCATTGGAAGGGATCTCCAGAGCTCATCCAGCCTGCCTCCCTGCTAAAGCAGGTTCCCCTCGCTGAGGGGACACAGGAACATGTCCAGGCAGGTTTGGAACCCTCCCAAGAAGAAGCCTCCACACCCTCCCTGGGCAGCCTGGGCCAGGGCTCCCTCACCTCAACACCAAAGGAGTTTTTTGTTGTGTTCCAGCTTGTGCCCATTACTCCTTGTCCTGTTGCTGGGCACTGCAGAACAAAGTGTTACCTCGTTCTCCTGACATCCCCTCTTCAGGTATTTCTAAGCACTGATGAGGTACCCTCTCAGCCTTTTCTTCTCCAGGCTCAACAGCCCCAGATCCTGCAGCCTTTCCTCATCAGAGAGATGCTTCCAGTCCCCTCAGCATCTTGGTAGCCCTGCACTGGCCTCTCTCCAGCAGTTCCCTGTCTATAGAATCATAGCATGGTGGGGATTAGAAGGGACCTCTAGAGGTCATCTTCCAGCTTGCAAAGTGTGGACCAGCATCTCCTCATCTTCACCAGAGCTGGTGCCACGGGGCAGAGCGGCATGGGGACTCAGGAGCCCCTTTGTTGAAATGCCACAGGGTTGGGAATGGGCATTTGCAGAGGTCAAGATGGTTGTTGCTGTTGTGTGAAAGTCAGGGTGGCAGGAGCAGCCTAAAACCCAAGGGAGGTGGCACTGGAGAGACAGTAACTTCTCTGCATTGTGTTGTACTTGAGTCCTCTCAAGACGTTGAACCTTAGAAGCCCGTGCCGTTTTGCTTAAGAATGAGTCCTTTTTTCTGCAATCTGGGTCCAAATGCAGCTGAGTTTGATCTGTTCTCCTTTGATCTGTTCCTCCCTCTCCATTCTATGTACCAGGAATGGATGAAGATTAAAGTTTGCAGCTTCTGAGCAAACTAGGTTGCTCATCACTGCATGATACCCAATTACCTGCTGATACCTCAGGAGTGAGAAGGTATTGATCCTGCCTGGATTTGAACTTGTTGAACCAAAGAGCCTGGATATTTCAAATCTGTTTCTTAGGACATGCCATTTCCTTCAGGAATCAAAGCCTGATGCAGGCTGTGCTTCTGTGCCCCATGGTCCTCAGAGCTGGTGGGAGGTGGGTCTGTTGTCTCTGCCACATGGGAAATGACCAAGAAGTGATAAATAATAACAGCAGCTGTGCTCTCCACAGTACAGGAGGGATGTAGGTGTAATGACTTGTGTGATGTACATGAGGAATATCTCTGTTTTACCGAAAATAAGTCCCCAAAAGCTGATTTTTTTCCCCCCCTTGTCTTTGTGAGCACTGCAGGCTGCAGAGGTGCCTTTGATGGCATCTCCTGTGTCTGCCTTTCTTTGACTGCTCGTTGTGTTCCTGACCAGAAATAGCCTATCAATTCAAAATAAAAACAAAAACTCTTCCAAATTTACCTTGTGAGACGAGGCCTGAGGGGCTGGATCGAAACATTTATTACTGAAACTTGGTGGCATCAAGGCTCGCTCTTGTGTAGTGATTGTTTTCAGTAGATCTTTAAAACACTTTATGGAGCAGAGAAATTTCGTTGTCTCTCTTTTTGCAGACAGGGAAGCCAAGGAATAAAGGAAAATGACTTGCTCGAGGCATATGCAGAGACACGTGTTAAAAGATGTGTCCTTGCTGTAGCTTCAAATCTGAAGTGGAGGTTTCCACACGTTTTTACTTGTGAAACAGGGAGTTTCAGCTTCCTTCTTTGAGAAACACGGGAGAAATACTGAGAGATCAATACATTGGGCCCTGAAATCTCTGTATTTGGGCTGACTTGGAGCTGGATCAGCAAGAGACTCGGGCTTTGTAGTTATGTGACTGTCAGAGCAACTGATGCCCTGGTTAGTTTTGCTGACAGGAGAGGCTGTGCCACACGTCAGGCAGTGATGTCTGGATGTAGGCAAACGTGAAGTCCTGATTAACAAGTCTTAGTGTGACTTTGTGAGTCAAAGGGTACCCTCTGCTCCCCTCAAACTTGGCAGGAGATAGATGCTTGATCCGCCTCAACCCTTTCACTTCTCTCGGCCTTCTCTGCTTTTCTTCCCCCCAAGCTCTTAGAGAGATGAGCTCTGAGCTGAAACCAGGAGGTGAACAGAGAAGAAATTCTCAAGCACACTCTTCACTCAACCCTTGGGCTCCAAACAGAAACGCTCTCTGCAGTCGAATGGAGGGAGCACGTTTGTCCCGGCGACATCGGCTTTGTGCTCGCTCCAAGGCCGAGAGTCGATGCCTTTGCCAGCCCTTCGGTATCCTCGGGATACTTTATCTTTATAAAGTAGCAATAAGTGGACAGCAGAATATATTTCACTTTTAATAAGGTGTTGCCAGTTGCACACACTCCGCAGAGCAATTAGTGTCAAAAGCAGCTAAGCAATGGCGGGGCGCCGTAATTCCACTGTTTACCGGGTTGGAGGATTTATGGGCAGGCATTGGGGGAAGCCGCTGTCACAGCTTGGCTGGAGGCGTGAGAAGTGCCGTGCGTGTGCCTCCAAGCTCTTGAGAGTCCTGCTGAGTCGTGGCAACTCTTGGGAGAGAGGCCCAAATAAGCCACTACTTCATTTTGCTTGCCCCCCAGCTCCGAGGCTTGGGAGCATGTCTGCCAAAGGGGATGCTCAGCCTGCTCAGATGTGCCAGTTCAGGTGGGGAGGACCTGTTTGCTCTTTGTGGCTTACTCTGGAAGGCAGAGCTTTGTGGTTTGAGGTTGTCCTCATTGGAGAAGGATCCCATCTGGATGGAAGAGGGACCCAGAGTTTGGTTAGTATGTGTGCGGATGGAAGTGCAGACAGGACTGCACAGGGGAGTTTTCAGGTCTGAGGAAGGCTTTTCTACATCCTTCTAGCCTGTGAAATACCTGGAAACACCCAGAGATGATGGGGGACCGTGCTTCATGTCAGATGAACTCTGTTTTCTGTCTCTGGCATATAGAGCTTCTGGCTTTAGTTTTAAATATTTCTTTTTTAGCACGGGGGCATCTTGGGTGAAGAGCTTCAGTGAGCTCAGCCTGGGGAGGTGCTTGTCTCTGCCTTCTTCCCATGAACTGAACATCCCCTGCTTTTGTCTGGGGACTCTCTGATCATCACAGGCTGTACTGTGCAGTAGGAAGGCAGTTTTTCTAAAGACTCTCTCTGGTGAGGCAGTCAGGGAAGTGACCCTGCCAAAGCCCTCCTACCCAGATCTAACCAAGCTCACGCTGGCGCTGGGGTCATGGATTTCCAGAGGCATGACCCGGCAGTCCTTGGCTCGCAAGAGCTTTGTGGGTGGACAAAATGCTCTGTTACTCTAAAGAGATGTTGAGGGTGGAGATGCTGCTGTGCCTAATGGTACAAATTGGGCTGCAGATGCTGCAGGTTCTCTCCAGCCTGGATGCGCTGCGGGGAAACAAACTGTGGTTGCGTCAGATCTGTCGGATCTGATTTCAGAGGTCTGAAATCAGCCCGTTGGGGAACGCACAGGAAAGTGCCAGCCTGCAGCTGCTGCCAAGCGAGGTGTGATGCCAGGGATGTAGTGGAGGGGTTTTGGCATCCCTGGTCCTCCAGGTGCCATCAACTCTGAACCTGAACCTGCGCTTCACGTGCCATTCGCTGTTTCAGTCCCTGGAGCAGCCTTTAGTGGGGGGTGTGGGCAGGTTTTGGTAGTAATGGGGCTAACAAAGAGCTGCTAGAAGGTTCCCCTGTAGCTGACAGGGCCAATGCCAGTGGGCTCTGAGGTGGACCCGCTGCTGACCAAGGCTGAGTCAATTAGCAATGGGGGTAACTCCTCTGGGATTAACATACTGGAGAAGGAGAAGAAGTTGCTGTGCAGCTGCCCTGAGCCACGCTGGAGCAGTTCTCTGCTGAAGGACTCTTTCCCCCATGGATGAAACCCATCCTGGAGCAGTTTGTAATGAACTCATGGGAAGGATACACATTGGAGAAGTTCATGGAGGACTGTCTCTTCTGGGAGGGATCCCATATGCTGTACCAGGGGAAGTGTGAGGAGGTCCTGCCTGTGAGAGGAAGCAGTGGCAGAGCCCATGTGTGATGGACTGACCATAACCCCTGTTGCCTGTGCTGCTGGGGAGGAGGAGGTAGAAACCTGGGAAGAAGGAATGGGTGGGGAGAGGTGTTTTAAGGTGTAGTTTTTATTTCTCATTTCCCTACTCCATTTTGTTTTACTGTTAATAAATCAAACCAATTCAGCTCAAATTGACACTATTTTGCCTGTGATGGTAGCTGCTGAGTGATCTCTCCCTGTCCTCACCTCCACTCGTTAGCTCTGTGTTACATTTCTCTCTCCTCTGTCCAGTTTAGGAGCAAGAGTGATAGAATGACTTGGTGGGCACCTGGTACCCAGCCAGAGCTAAACCATCACACAGCTCCATCCCAGGCAAAGCCTTCACCTTCCCCCACAGAGGGAATGGCCAAAGCGTTTGATTTCTAGAGTGAGCACAGGCAATATTTCTGAGCCCATGCTCCGGGCTGCTCCCCCTTTCCCACCCCCTGTTTCTCAGTTCAATAAAGTCCCAGTTTCTTGGGTTTGTTCTCCGGATTGAAAGCCTTCCATTTTCACACCTCTGTAATTGGTGCTATCTGTTGAGAGAAACTCTGCAACTCCAGCCAGCCAAGGTCAGGAGGAGCTGAATTGAATTAAAAGGAGCAGAAATTGGTTCGAGGTGGGCAGAGGGCCGCAGAGAGAACTATGCAATTTCTCTCCTCGGGGCTCCTGATGAGCAGAGCAAGCGGCAGCTTCTCATCTCAGCCCGCGGGGGGCTGACATCGGCCCACCCACACCTTAATCTGCTCACCGAGGTGGGCACCTCTCGATTGAAAACAAGGAAATGAAACCCAGCGTCTCCTCCTTTTATCTGGTCAGCAGGACAGGGCTCTGCTCCTCGGGTTCCTTGGCTAGGATACTGACAACTGTCACTGGAATGACCTTGCAATGATTAAATACAGCAAGAAATGATGTTTTTAATAAAAAGCTAAAGCTGTGCTACAAGCTGATGGCTGGGAGATTTAAGATGCTGTGTGTTAATCCTACCTGTAGCTCAAACTCAGGTGGAAAACCCCCAGTGCCCTTGGGCTGAGTTAAGGGCGGACATCCTGGTGTTTGGATCGCAGTTCCCCAACCCAGTCTCTGCTGGCTTAAGTTGGTGTAAAACCGCAGCAACTTGAGCCCAAGCTGGTGGATTTACAGCTCTGTGGTAGAGCTATGGAGAGCGTGCTGGGAAGTGCCATGGTGTGGAGTTGTCTTAAGGGAATAGATGAGATGTTTATAGCTCTTACGTGGCTGCTGGGAAGTTTTCCCACGTTTTCTTTTTTTTCTTCTTGAAAAATTGTCTTTTCCTTTGCTCACAGAATGTATGAGCACTCTTTGCTTGGCTCTAGAAAGTTTATTTGCTTTGAGAACACTGTTTCTAGGAGCAGAAGGAGATCCATCCCAGGAAAGGGGAGTGCTGCAATCTCCAGTCCTTGCTCTGCCGTTATCTTTCAGCCCACACAGTCGTTCTTCCCCAGGCCAGGCTGGGCTGGCTTTGTCTTTTGGAGCTCTTCTATTGGGTATATAATTAGTGTTTAGAAGAGATTTGGCCCCAGGTCTTCCCCAGCACAGCTAAATGTCCTTGGCTCTTCAGAAATAGAGCCGCTCTCGCTTTGGTGCTGGCTTGGTGAGTATTCAGAGTAGAGTGGCTCCAACAGGATAGTGCAGAAAGGGGGAGATGTTTCAAATGGTGAAATTTCAGGCAACAAGGGAAACAATTTTCCACCCACTTCTGAGCTGGAGCGAAGCCTTTCCAGTCCCTCTTTCTCTCGCTCCCCAGCTGGGCTGGCACCAGGGATGTGCCATTTATTAGAAGCAGCAAGAAGGCATGTGGCCAAGGTAGCCTTGGAGGATGCCAAGAGCGATACCCTGGCTGCCCAGCTGTTTGGAGGCTGTGCTTGGAGGATGTCCCCAGCCCTGTTTTCTTCCCTCGGGACCTTGGTGCTGGTGACCTCGCTGTCCTCCTCGGGCAGGAGAGGAGCCACTGGCATGGCTGCAGCAGGCAGAGTGCCCTGCAGCCTCCCCGAGCCCCTGCTCTGCCTCTCTCGTAATTTATACAAGAGCAAGCCGATGTTCCCTTTTAAATTGACAAAGGCAGAGAATGGAGGCCGGGAAGCCCTCTGACCCCGGAGCCCTGGTCCATGAAAATTACAGGCACTGTACAGCGCGTTTTCTCTTGATGTACTTGCAGTGGGGAGATGCTGGTTAATTTGCCAGGACTCAGAGGTGACCCGGGTTTAATAAAGAGGATTAATGGATTTGAGCTAAAGGTCTCGGCTGTTTTGAGCTGATAGCCTTCTCCTTCGAAGACACCACGGCAAGGCACGGCTCAGCCTCTCGTGGGGAGTGGCGGAGGCGGCTCACTCAACTAAACGTGCTGCTGTGGCGAGAGGTGATTTCCTTGGGGGTTAATTAGCACAGCCAGGTACCCTGAACCCATCTCCTCAGGCACTGGCAGTGCTGCTGTGAGGTTGCCAGCTGCTCCAGAACGTCCCCTTCCCTTGCCTGGGGAGGCAGAGGTGTGAGGGGTGGCAGGGCTGAGTGTCGAGCAGGAGCTGGACGAGGGCAGTTGGTATCAGCAGATCCAGACTGTCTCTGCTGTAGTCCCCGCTCTGCCTTTACCAGCACTCAGAGAGCAATGCGTTCCCTGTAGCATCCCGCTCCCTGTCCCTGGAGGCTCTGGAGATATTCCTATGGTAAGTGGAATGCTTTGGATGGGAGCAGTGAGGGACTGGGCCAGTTCCCCTGCCAGGAAAATGCATGCACAATCAGTGCAATCAGCTTACCCTTCAGGTCTTTTTTGGGTTGGATAGGAGAGATGCTCTGACTGAAACCTTGAGTAGAGAAGGTGCAATGAAATTACAGTGCCTGGTTTCTGCCTTGTCTTTTTCTTATCCAGCAGCATGCCTGGCACTGTGAAGCCTTATTCTTTTAAAACCCCATTTCTCTTCTATTTAGAGGGGCAGGTAAGCACCCAGCAACTTGTCCTTTGCTAACCATGGGTAGAAGTGTTCAACAAGAGATGCCAGCGTGGTGCTGGGTCACTGCTAAACTGTTGTTTATCTCTCTAGGGCTGAGTTCTGACCTGTCTTACTTTTGACACTCATCAGAGAAATCCAAAAAAGTGATTTCATTGCAGAGCTGAGCATGAGGTCAGAGTCAAAGCTGTTTTCACTCTCGTCCCAGTGAATCCCAGAGATTTTTAGGACAGTAAGCAGAAGTATTTTATGTATTGCAGAGAAATTTAAGTGCAGGAGCTTGAATGAATGATTCAGCAGCTGCATTTGAATGTGATGCTCTGTTACGATGGATCCTGATGCACTGCCGGATCGTAGCTCTGGGTGGAAACCCCAGAGGGAGTTTGTAGGGGTGTATGTGGCCACAGAAAGCCTGAGTGTCCTTAGGAATGAAGTTGCATTCTGTCCATCTGACTGTGTGCTTGAGCTTGATATTGGCTATTTTTTTTTGGTCTTGTGGGGAATTTTCCCTTTATCAACAAGGCTGTTTCTTGAGTCAGTGCTGAAATGAAAATATAGGAGAGGAGAAAACAGAAATCATGAGTTTGCTGTCATTTCATCTATTGTGCTGCTTCTAATAACCAATTGCCACCAGAGCTCTGCGTGCTAACCTGTCTGGCAAATACTCTCTCATGCTCTCAAGTTGCCAGGACTTGGGGTTTGTGCGATGTCTGCTTCCTCCAGCAGCCTGACAGGAAGCAGCAGCATCACCTCTGTACTGTCCTCTTCCTCAGGAGGTGTGAGGGGAGGGCTCCTGGCAGCGCTGTGTCCCTGCCTGCTGCCGTGAAGGTTTTCTGATGTGACAGGAGAGATCTGCCTAATGGCCCTGTGTTGTGTTTATGCAAGGAGGGAGGGCTGTGGGCCAAATTTAGCTGTGCAGTATCTGGGTGAAGTCTCTATTTTGGTCAGTGACGGGCACTGGTCTGGCGTCCAAAGAGGCCTCTCAGCCTCTTCCCTGAGGCTGCTGCCCAGGATTTGGATGCAGAAAGCCACTCTGCAGTCAGGTCAGGTGCTTTCCCTGGAGCTGAGCCCTGTGCAGAGCTGGCCCTGCTGCGACCTGGGGGTGCCACAGCGGGGACCCCCCTCTGCAGCGGGGTCTTGCAAATGAGTCAGGGCTGCTGCCTCAATGCATTCAGCCTGTGTTCTTGCTGCCTGTAATTTAGACCTGAGATTGTCATGTATTATTTAGCTCCATGTTGGAGATGAGAACTGCAGTTGTGGGAAGGAGCTAGGCAGAGCATCCCCAGCTCTGATGCTCACAGAGTCACAGAATCCCAGAGTGGTTGGGGTTAGAGGGGACCTCCAGAGCTCACCCAGCCCAACCCCTTGCTAAAGCAGGTTCCACTCAATTGGGAGACACAGGAACATGTCCAGGCAGGTTTGGAAACCTCAGGGAAGGAGACTCCACAGCTTTTCTGGGCAGCCTGGGCCAGGGCTCCCTCACATCAGCACTAAGAAAGTTGCTCTTTGTGCTCCAGTGGAACTTTCTGTGTTTCAGCTTGTGTTGTTGATACCCCCCCAGCTGACATTCGCCTTCTTGCCCACGAGGGCATGTCGCTGCCCACCAGCACTCCCAGGTCCCTCTCCTGGAGCTGCTCTCCCAGCCTGGTCAACCCCGGCCTGTCCTGGTGCAGGGGGTTGTTCTTCCCCAGGTGCAGGCTCTGGGTTCTGACCCTGCAGCTGTTGTTGCATTTCCTGGGGTAACTCTCTTCCCAGGCATTGAGCCTAGCGTGAAATTGCTGTTCACCCCTGCAGCAGGAGGTTTAATTATCATTAGCTTAGCTTGCATAGCTCCACGTGGTGTCATGCAGCTGCTAGTTTATCTGGGCCTTTAAAAAATCCAGCTGCAGCATACTTGTCTTCCCCCTCTTATGTTTTTTATTCTTTGCCTCTTCCAAAAGCTTTCCTGCCTTACAAAGTTTTGGGCCACTTTGGCCGTGGTGCAGAGTCGAAGGAGGGAGAAGTGTTTCAAGGAGATTTGCAGCCAGGCAGTGGTAACAGCCTGTGGATATGCTGAAAAATATGCAAGGGCTTGGGCAGTTTTAATGTTTATTTTATAGCCTATCAATTACACCAGGGAAACAAAAAAAAAAAAGGCAGAGGCATCCAGAAATGGGCTTTTTCTTGCTGGCAGGTTGTGAGCGAGAGTTGGGGTTTTGACAAGTCTGGGAGGAAGGAGAGAGATCCCAAGGGAATTTCCCTCTGTGGGTTTGAAAAGCCAAGCTCCCTAAATTCACCCAAGGCTCAAGTTGTTGTGTTTTTCTTTCAAGACTCCATTAGTCTGTGCAATGGGCTGTCAAAACCCAGCCCAATCTCTCCACCAGAGTGCTGCCTTTTAGCAGAACTTCACTTGCATGCCTTCCACAAAACTTTACAAATTCAAATCACTTCTTTCCACTGAAAATCCACTTTTCCTGGGGAATCCCAGGTGGATCCTAATTCTTCAGGCCCAATCCCTGGCACACTGACCTTTTCCTATGGCTTTCCCCCTCCTTTCCCTGCCCGCCCCACCCAGCCCCTGAAGCTGCTTTTCCCCCCCATTGCCAATAAAGGCAAACAAAAATTAAATCTATAATTATCATTACTAATTCTGCTTAATTAGTCACAAGCCAGCAGCCAAATTGGCTTTCTCATAATTATCAGATAAGCAGTAAGCACATCTCATAGATTATAATTAACACTGCTTAATTAAAATCTAATATACATACACCCTTTCCCCAACATATGCCTAATTGAGTTCACAAAGAGAAGGAGTGTGAAACCCCCATCCCTGTCACTCCCCCAAAAGTGTGTTTGATGCCACTTTGTCATGAAGTTGGTGGTGGGGCAGGGTGCTCTTCTTTTGCTTTGAAACACCTGGAGAAAAGGAATCTCCCTGCTGCATGATGAACTCACACAAGATACTCCCCCTCCTTAACTATTTTTTACTATTATTGTAATTGCTCCAGCTGTGACCTCTCCATAATCCCCTGTCTATGCTGGGCTCTGCACTAATAAAGCAGCTTGAATAAATTACACTCTCAAAGGCGAAGGCCAGATTTTGGCACTGAGCTCTGGAAATTGATGACTCTCTTATTTCCTTCTTATTTTTTTTCCTGAGTGGGGTCAGGAGAGGCTCCTGGGCTGTGCTGAAACTTCTTGTGTAGATCTCATCCTTGTTTGGACTCTCCTTGGTCATTTATATCTCTCTCCTGCTGACTCTTTCCTGTGGGTACAGCAGCTTTGTGGTGCTGGGCTCCAAGAGGGACCTTGGTCCCCTCCACAACTCGTCTGAGGGGTTGATGCTTGCAGGCAAAAGCCTGCAAGTGATGATCAATGCACTGGAGTAGCCTTTAGAGCTTTCTCTGTGTTTGGGGGAAGCACTTGTGGCTGGGAAACCAAGATCTGAGCCAGCTCTGCTAACTCGAGGGATCACTGCCTACATGGGGCAGTCACAAGGGGCCACCAAGACCTTGGTGTTGCTTGAAGAGGTGACTTGTGAGTGGGATTCTGGTTGCTGGTGCTGCTGACTGCCACTGTCCAACCTTGGGGCAATAATTATAGAATCTCAGAACGGTTGGGGATTGGAAGGGTCCTCCAGAGCTCCTCCAGCCCCTGTCCCTGCTAAAGCAGGTTCCCCTCGATCAGAAGGCATAGGAACATGTCCAGGTGGGTTTGGAAACCTCCTGAGAAGGAGCCTTCACACCCTCCTTGGCAGCCTGTGCCAGGGCTCCCTCACCTCAGTACCAAAGGGGTTTCTCCTTGTGCTTAAGTGGAACTTTTTGTGTTGCAGCTTGTCCCCATTACCCCTTTGTCCCGTTGCTGGACGCTACAGAATGACATCTTGTTCCCAAGTAGCTGTGCCTCCCATTTGCAGAGAAGCTCTTGCCTACTTGGCTGCCAGAGAAAAGCGGAAACTACTGATAGTGCTGATTATTAATTAGATCATTTGCCTGCCAGTTTTTGCTGAGCTAATATCTGACTAGTGAGTTGATTCACTGTGGGAGATTTACGGAATGTGATTTCCATCTGAGAGATGCTGAGCTGAGCTCCTTTCACTCGGAATGGAGAGAGGCTCCTTCTCCAGGACTTGAGGGCTAGAGACCTCTCTTCAGGACAAGAGATGAGGCTGGTCCTCGAGGATGGGAGGCTCCCAGGTCTGGAGTATGGTGGCTGTGGGTGATGCAAGGGCATCCTGCTGCTCTGTGATGTGAGCTAATCTCCAAAGGCCTTCAATGCGGCGGCTGCAGAAAGTAAAGGCTTGGCACGTGTTCTGGTGTCGGGGGAGGATTTGCGGATTAGAGATGTGTAATTGTATGTAGTGCATGACAAAACAAAATAAGTGGCAAAAAGAACTCAGTCGTATTAAGAATTCTAAGCAAGCATTAAGTGTTTTGCATTAAGAAGAAGAAGAGGGGAAAGAAAAAAGGCAGCAAAATGTGCGAGGCAAAAATCCCTTTTCCTCTCTGCAGCACTCGCTCGCTGCACTCCCTCTCTGCTCTCACCCACTGTGCCGAGGTGCAGCCTGGATGCAGTGCTGGGGGATGAGGGATGCTCGTTGTCTGTGGGAGGGGTTGGAACCAACCACTTCTAAAAACTTTTCCTGCTTTGGATGGATTTACTGGCAAGGATAGATGTGCATTTGGAAAAGGAATGCGAAACATGGCTGAGGCTTCCTGGCTAGTGTGCCTGGCAGTGTTGGCATGTGTTGGAAGAACCAGATGCCATGGTGATCTAAAGCTGGTTGCAGTAGAGGCTCAGTTGAGCCCCCCAGTCCTGCTGCCGTGCAGTCGAGCATCTCAGCAACCAGTTGCTTGTGAGCTCTTCGTTAGACAGTGCGAGGCAGCTGTAGGCATTTTTTTCCATGGGGATTTCTCTCCATCATAAGATCTTCCCAGATTAAGTAAATAATTTCACATTAGCTTAATTAAGTCTAATAGACTCATTAGTTCATTCTTTGCGCGTGTTCCCGAGGGGCGATGGCCGGGAACCGTGAAGAGTTGCTGCGGTGAAATCCTGTGGCATCTTGAAGACAGGCTCTGGCAGCAGGGAGCTCTGCTCCTGGTCAAAGGTTGGCTCCAGGAGGTTCTGGAGTTTAAAATTCACATCCTCATGGCAGATTGAATCACTTGGCACGTCTTTCCTGCCCAAAATGCTGCTGGATTTTGTGCTGACTGGTGTGTGGCTCGGGTATGGCTGTGTCGCTGGGTGCGGTGTGCCAAGCTCCTGCGTGGTCCAGATCATCTCCCAGTGTCACAACAGCTTCCTATGCTTGGGAGTACTTTGACCTGTTGTGAATGTGTAGCACCATGAGACCGGTTTAGCAGTCTGCTTAGGACTTCAGAATGCATTTTTTTATTCTTTTGCAGTATTTTTGTTTCTGCCTGACACTGTCTCCATGAAACCAAGAGGTTTGGAAACCCAGCACAGGGAAGAGCACGAGGTCCTGATCCAGTGCAGGGCTTGGGCAGCCCCTTTGGCTGCCACACGGGATGGCAGGTTGTGGCAGGAGCAGCTCCTGGGATGGGGCCCAAAGCCACAGATTGGGGGGACATGGAGTGGCTGGTGGGGGACAGGTGTTCAGTGTAGCAGATGTGTGGGGAAAAAGGCTGTGTCTTCCCTGAACAGAAGGTGATGGGGAAGGGAAAGAGCTGATGGAAGCTGAAATGTCTGTGTGCGTGTGCGGGTGCCTGCCAGGGGAGGATTTTGGCTTTCCTCTTACCTGCCTTCCTGGTGGTGTATGATACTGAATCACACTGTGGTGCAAGGGATGTTTTTATGATGCATTTTAAAGTTACTTCAAGGGCACTAAGAGCATATGGATGGGTGACCTCCTTCTGCATCTGCATAAATCTAAATAAATAAAATCAAACTGAAAGAGGACGGCAGGGACCCGTGGATCTCTTCATTCTGGTGGTGTGTTTCTATCTCCTGCACACAATGCTGAGGAGCAGAAAGCACAGAAGAGGGAGGTAGACACATGGTTTCCCTTTCAAAAGTGTTGCCTGTTCTTTATTTATAAAGAAATTATTGTATTTAAAGCCAATACTCATCTCTTGTACTAGCAGAAAAGCAGAGATAGGTGGATAGATTAGAGGGAAGTGGATTGTGCATATAAATGGGTGTTAATTTTCTGACTCTTTGGAGAAGTGAAACCCAGCTGAGAGCTGTGAGGTTGGAGGTTTCTTGTGGTATTTTGCCTTCAAAAGCAGGGTGAAGAGGTATCTGTCCTGGAGGGATGTTGTGTCCTGATGTGATGGGTGCCACCCTCTCATCTGCATGGCAGAGGAGCAGGGTTGGATCCAGAGCTGACAGCATCCCTTGGGCGTTGGAAGGGGCAACTTCTGATATACTGTTGTTTTTGAGGCTCATGCCTCCATATCCCATCCAAGGCGTTTCTTTTTGCCCCATGGCATAGCGTGAGTTCAGATGGGCAGCAGGATTTAGTCCTGGCCTCACATCGACTCCAGCAGGGATGAAAATGGGAAGAGAATAGATTGAAATGCTAAATATACCCAGCAGGAACCAGCTAGAGCCGGTGGAAACCTCAGACGTATACCTGTAGAAGGAGAACACAATGTTTCATTTGTTTTGTTTTATTTCACAAGAAAAATCTTCACAGCCCAAACTGTCACTTTGGAAGTAATTCGTGGCTGAGGATTTCAACACCCACTCCAATGATATTTTATTCTGACCCTAAACAAAATCAATAGCTTTTTTTTCCTCCTCCTTTTTCTTCTTCCTTGAGAAAACAGTATTTTTCAGCTCAGTGGAAGAAGAAAATAGATTCTGCCCAGTGTTGTTAAAAAGATATTATAACCAGTGTCTCTGGAAGTGTAAAAAGTACATGATCTAATATGTCTGAAGCAATTTTGAAAGGCTGCTTTATTTAGGATAATGGAGAAGCAGCAGTAAGCCTCATAATCTTCCTGGATAAAAGAGTACAGTGGCAGGGTTTGGAGCTGCAGCTTTCTGCCCCGGCTGCTTTTTCTTTTCACCTGTCAAGAGGTGAATGGTTCAATGCTGGATGAAGCACAGCAAGACAATGGTACCCACCAGGTTTGGCTGGGGGAGATCCTACTTTGGGTCTGTGGAGGGGAGGAGGAGCCCTGGGATGCAGAAGCATCTCTGGGAGGGCTTAGGGCAGCGAGGATGTGGTGGGGGGTGTCTGTGGCACCAGTGCTGCCTCTCTTCGTGTTCCCAACCTCTGAAAGCAGAGAGAAGCCTTCAGCAATATTGTTCCTGTTGGTTGTCCTTCTTGGGAGTTACACAAAATCTTGTTTGTCAGAAGGGAGGCAAGGAAAAAGAAAAGAGGAGTCTGGTGAATTTGAAGATAAATTATAAATAATTTTTTTAATAAATTATGAATACATTTTCTCTGTCAGGGTTTGAGACTCTCTGCTCTGATCAAAAAGTTTCCAAGTGTGTTCTCTCCCCGCCTTACTCGGATGTAGATGTGTGCATTTCTGCTCCTGATTTTACTTTATTTTATTTTGATGAATTTTTTACTCCACCAACAACAAATACTTTGTTTGTTCTCGACGGGCACTGAGGGAGAAAACTTTTGAAATGCTGCTCAAACACTTCACTTGCAATCAGGGTGAGCGCTATGAGGATGCTCTGTGCCTCCACAGCCCCTCCAGGGCTTGGGTGGGGAGCAGGAGGAGGAAGAGGGAAAAGGGAGGATGGATGGAGCCCTGGTGCAAGGTGCGCTTGATGTGTACCACCAGCCCCCATGCTGACTTGCAGTGTGAAGGCAGTTTTTTGAAGGTATATCCAAAGGTCTGAAGTCTAAATCCTTCAAAGATATGAGATCCAGCAAGTGATGCCACCTTACTGGGGGCTTGTATCGTCTTGTCATGCCCAAGCTTCCAGATTTTTGCATCCATGCCAGGCTCTGGCTTTTGCTTCTTGGGTGCAGGTAAAGACCTTCTTGCTTGCAGACACTTTCTCATCTTGCTGCCCAGCAGCATGTCCTTGGGCCGCTCGTTGGACTGGAGAAAAGGGACTTTATTAGCCTTCCATTCAGAGGATGACAGGGGCAATCACTCATGTAGATTTTAATTAAAATGTTTAATTAAGCACACTTCTAGCAGGCAGAAAAGTTAACAGGGATCCTGGCCGAGTCCCCAGACTTGGAGTTAGTGGAGGCAGGGGAGAGGAGGAGATGCATTAAGCTGCCCATCGGTGACGTTATGAGACTCCTTTTAAGAGAGCGCAGGAAGGGCAGGAGACGACCGTGGTCGCAGTGACACGTGTGTGTGCTGGTTATTGATTTCTCTCTGGTGCCAGTTAGAGGGGAATGACGGCTTCCTTGGACCTTGTGCTGTGGAGGCTGGTTCTTTGCCTTTTTCATAGTGGTGGCTCATCTTCTTTAACCTCAGGTACACTGCAATCCCCAGCTCCTTCTCAGCAGCTCTCCTGCTCAGTTAATCCCTTCTCAGCCCATACCAGTATGTGGGATTATTCTGTCCCAGGTGCTGAGCTAGACACTTTTCCTTGCTTAATGCCACAGATACTCTTCAGTATTTTGGAGAACATAGCTGCTTCTGTAGAAACAAATTCCTGAAGGTCTGTAAAACACATTTCCTATGTGGAGGTCCCAGGGATAACAGTAGCAGAAGAGCCAAGAGTATGGCTGGACTAATTGGCTACTGTTAATTGAATTAGGACAAAAAAGATCAGCAGGACAGACTTTCTTTGTCCATTGCCTTGGAAGCACAGGTCTTCCTTGCAAATATATCCAAGGCTTTAAAAAAAAAGCATCAGAAACCAGTTCCTGAAATACTGTGGGAGAGGAAAACAGTGAAAAAAATAATCAGTGCCATGTATAGCCTTTCTCCAGGGAGCAATTACCAGCCCGAGAAATAGCTGTTGGAGCACCACTCCCTTCAGCGCCTTTCCACGTGTGTGCATCCTCTGCAGCTTCCTTCCCTCTGGTTCAGTTTCTCTGAAGCTTTGGGGAGGGGATGCTCCAAGGAGGGTTGAGCTTTAGGACTCCTGTGTTACTGGTTGTGGTAACTATCACCTTCAATTTGAGGGTGATAGTTGTAACCTCAGGGCTGGTGGCTGGGCTTACTGAGAAGCTTCTCAATTATACTAATAACAGTCTATAAGAAGCTGGAGTTACCAGCCAGAGAGCGAGGTGATCAAGTTATCCAGTTAACACACCGTGGAGCTGGGGAGTATTTAGCTGTGGCTACCAGAGTGAGTGGCTGAGGGGTTTACAGCTGGTGCTTGGGTGTGAAAAGCCAAGGTTCACTCCAAGTGCAGGATGCAAACCATCGTCACCGCTTCCCTGGGTAGCGTCGGAGCCGAGGTCGGCCTTCTCCCTCTCAGAGGCAGGCTCCTGCTCCCCCTCTCCGTGGCGATCGCTGACGTGTTTATTTCTCTGATTAATGAACTCTGCAAATTAACCTCCACGCTGCTCTATAATTGCTATTAAGGCTTCAAAAATCACTTAAGCGTTTCCGGCGCTCGCGAGCCCATTCCGTTCGGCTGGCCGGCGCGGCGGGCTGATTGCAGGGAGATAGAGCCCATCTCCTGACCTCCACGTTTACAATTAATTATTGCATTCAGCACCCAAATTACCCCCCGGTCTCCACGTGCTCAGCTTTATCTCTCTGCACACACAGGCTTGGCTTTTAATTAAAAGCCCTTCAAATTAAATGAAAACAAATTCAATTATTGCCTCTCATTGGAACTGCTCACCACAGACTCCTGACTGTGCTTCTGCCGTGGAGAACCTGGGGAGTGCTGGTCTCCCATAATCCAGTCTAACTAAACTTGCCTGGTCTGCTATTTCCCTTATCATCAGTCAAGCTACTCTCTTGCCACCAGGTCAGATGCGGGCTTGAGTTGCAGCAGAAGCTGAGATTTAAATGCTATTGCGGTCTTCTTGGTTGTGTCTTCGTATCATAGCTCTTCAAGGAGAAGGTGCTCTTGTATGCTGTGAAGGGATGAGTCAAGCATCATTAGTCTTCATTTGGGCTGCAGTGAAAGGTGAGGACCCCCAAAATGAGGATTTGGCCTCCTTGGTGCTGGATACCAGGCAGTGGAATAGTCCCTCACCCAAATGGGCTGTAATGCTCCAAGCTGTACGTCCGAGTCCTCCAAACCCAGGTTTTCTCAAAGGGAAAAGTGTCCCATGGGCAAAAAATTTTCCAGAAGCATTGTGGCTTGTCTTACTGTGGTTGTGAAAGGATCACAGCTTAGCATTATTTCTGATGACCTTCAGTATGGCAAAAAGCAAGTGACTGAGTAGGTTTCAGGGCAGGTGGACACCTTGGGAGAGCTTGGCTGAAACAGGAGCTCTTGGCTGGAGATGAGCCTCGTTTAACCCAGAGCAGTGCTTTCTAATCCTTAGGTGCCTTTTCCAGTGGTGTTCTTGTTCTCCCCCTGCCCCATCTGCAGCCCTCCAGCCAGGGTATCTTAGCTAGCAAAGTGTCTGTCGCATGCTCTAGTGAAGCCCTAAAAAGTCCTTGTTCATCTCCTGTGTGAAGGACAGAGAGGAAATGTGGCTCTGGCACCGCTCTGCCAGGTCCTTTGGTCCCGGTTATTATTTTTCCTCCCTTTGTGGAGTTTGTGCCATCATCTGTGCTGGTAGGAGCTGATGGGAGGGACCAGCTCCAGCCTCGCTGAGGCAGAGGGGGAAACCGTCCAGAGCGTGGAGGAGGGGAAACCAAAGTCATCAACTGTGCCGGGAATACAGGATGGTAATTAACGTCTGGGGTAAGACTCTTCAGTGGTGTAAATTAGCAAAAGCTCTGCAACGTTTTGCCAAGTAACATCAACGGATGATGAGCCTCATTAGCTTCACCTATGGAAAACCCTTCCCTGGCTCGCAGGGGCTGCCTGTGCCTGGCAAGGGGATGGTGCTGGTGAGCGAGGGCACGGGCAGCAGCCCCACGCATGGCTGAGTCAGAGGGCTGCTCTGCCAACACAGTTCAGAAAGCACCGGCCTGTGCTTTCCAGAGCAGCCAAACTCCTCATAACTGTCCCGCTGTGCTGAACCTCTCAGTGTGCCACTCTGTATGGTAATAACACGAGATTTTATTGCTCTTTAAAAGGCCGCAGTGATCTCTTTTTATTTTGCTCGCAGCTAAGCACTGCTGCCTCGCGGTGATTGAAGGTTAGGCTGCTGTGACCGCCTGTTCCCCACATCCCTGATGTTCCCCTTCATCTGCTCTCCCCTGGGTGCTCTCCCTTGCTCTCTGCTCACCTGGGATGCCACGTGGGTGACATCTCCCAGGTCTGTGCAGCCCCTCCTTCCTATCCAAGCTGGGCTGCAGGTTGGCAAGCAGGATGCTTCCTGGCATCCAGGCTCTGTGCAGGGTACAGAGCATCCAGCAGCACTTTCTTAGAGGCTACATGTTCTGCTTTTCTCACCCTTGTCCCTTGCCTCTGACTGGAGCAGAGGCATCTCAGTGACATGAGCAACCTGCTTGGCTTTCTAGTTGGAGGCAGAAGCCATCTGGCTTCTCTCCCTCCAGTGTGCTGGTAGCGAGCTGCAGAGGGAGGGAGAAGCACATACACAGACTCTGTCCCTCTGTGCAACCGCTGCAGGGGGAGGAGAGGGAGGCAGAGCCCATGGGAAGGGAGAGATTCAAAAGCTAAGAGGAAGTGAGGAGAAGAAAGGGTGGTAGGGGATGGGAGGAGAGGTGGTGTGGATGGATGCACAGGAGGGGACTGGAGAGGAGCAAGTAATGGAGAGCAGGAGCAAGCTCATCTCGCTTGCCTGCGGGGTGCCCAGGATGAGCGAGACGACTCTGTTGGCATTTAATTTGTTACTGGGCACCACATCCCGTGGCTCGCTCTGCTCCTCAGGGCAGTGACAGAGCCAGTGTCTCTGCTTTAGGAGCAGGGTGGGTTTCAAAGCCAGGCATTGCTTTGTGGGTTTTTTTTGTGCTACCACCCGGTGTTTGGGCAATTATTAGTCTATAGCAGTCACGGAGGATTTTCTGCTTCAGTTCATGAGTTCCCCCTTGCTGCACAAACACTCTAGTGGGGAACTGATTTTCTCTGTGATGTTCCTGCAGACGCAGAGATGTCAGCTCAGTGCCTAGGGTGTCGCAAGGAGTGTCTCCTCCCAATCAAAACCATCTGGAGTGCTTTAATAACACAGGCTGAGGTCCCAACGCTTCTGTTGTGGCCAAGGATTAAGCTTGGACATCAGAGTTCGTGTCCAAGGGAATCATGTTTTCCCTCACCCAAAGCATCTTTCCAGCAGTGGATCTCAAGGCCTGTTAATCCTCACCGCTCGCCTGCGAGGCACAGCAGCATTAACATCCTCAGGCTGCAGCTGAGGGAAAGCAGGAGAAGGGGAGAAAAGTCGCTTGTCTAAAGATGGGTAGTCAGAAGAGAGTCCTGACCTCCCATCAGCTCTGGGCCAGCCCTTTGCTTTGCATGAAACTAAATGCAAGATAGTCAAGAATGAACGTTGAAGGGCTGCGCTGCACGGTGGGAAGCCCAGAAGCGTTGGTGCAACCCGGGGAGATGCAGCAGCAGAGAGGGTTTGTCAGGCTCTCTTTTTCTGGAGGTTTGCAGTGGAAGGAAGAAACATAAAGGTGTGAGTTCAGGTTTGACTGCAGTGAGGCGCTTTTTACGTGTGGTGAGGGGGGAAAAAAGTGATTAGGCATTTTGGAAAGTGTTTATTTTGGGTATGCAGTTGCCTTGAGAGGCCCATTACTGAGCTCGAGCCTGTACTTTGCAGCGCGGTGATGGCAAAAGTATGGTTTATAGGCCTAATGGAGCAAATTTGTCACTGGAGCAAGGAGGTGTGACTCTACTCAACTTGGCAAATTGTCCCCCTGTTTCTGCAGACTGCTGGTTTTTCTTTCTTTTTCCCTCCTTTCCTCTGCCATCCATCATCATTCAGCGCTTGCCGCAGTGATTTCCCCAAAGTCATCTATCCCGAGGCTGTGCCATTAAGGCACAGGCTTCGGCGTGATAGGTTTGTTTGTTCTTGGAAGGCTATAAATGTTGATGAAGTAATGGCTTAGAGGATGAAGCTGGCCCTTTTTGGGGTGCCTTGGTTCCAGGGGCTGAAACCTAATTAAAAAATATAAATAAATAACCAAGGTGGTTCAATGAAAGGAATGAAAGCGTTGGGCAGGGTTTTGCCTCGGTCTCCTCAGAGACCTCATCCCCTCAGCTTCAGTTTGTTTTGCTGTGCTGCAGCATCCTAGCTCTTTTCTGCATCTCATCTTGTGGTGTCCTGAGGACCTCCTGCCCCCGACAATGCAGGAGGAGGGCTGGGAGTATCCTAAAGAGAAATGTTGAGTGGTTGCATTGTGTGATTTGGTTACCACCTGGTGTTTTACCAGAAGGGAGTAGCTTTTGCTGGTTGGTTGGTTGAGTTTCTTGGGATTTGGGTTTTTTTTTTTAATGTGTATTTATGAAAAGTATTCTCTGGGATGAGGACACAGCAAGTACACAAGATGGATAGGTCTGCCTTGTTTGGAGAGTCACGGCTCAGAAGGCATTTTTGCTGTAAGAGGCAGTGATTATACAAGGAGTTTTGCTTTTCCCATCCTCCCAAGAAGCTGGCACCATAGTCTGCAGCTGTGTAGTGAAGCAAGGAAGAGAGAGAGATAAGATGGAGAGAGAGAGAGAGGCGTCCGGGAATGAGTTAGACCTGTAATAGAGCATCTTTCTTGGAAGAGGCTGTTGCTGAAAATCCTTGACTATTAGAATGCACTGAGAGGAGAAATGAGGCAGTGGGTATGGCATTGGTTTGCATGGGGAAACCTTCATGCAGTGAAGCTTTTAATAGAGGCTTCTGAGCGTGGCTGATTTGCCTGGAAAGCAAGGAGGTGTGTTTTGCCTGATCCGTGTTTCACACAGCCTACCTGCTTGGTGAGTCCCAGCCTTTGAGTGTGAGCCCTTGTGTGAGGGATACACATACATGGGTTTACATCATGCTAAGCAAAAACAAAGCCAAGAAAATCTTCCCATTGAGCCCAACTTATTTTTTCTGCCCAACCTGAATGCTGCCCAAGGCATGGCTAAGGTTAAATCTTTCCTTTTCATCCCCGTCTTCTGTGAAGACTGGGCGACTTCGCTAAGTGTGATTGGAGCAGTTTGTTTTTAAGCTCCACATAAGCACTATGTTGGATTTATAGCGTTTTCATTCTTTCTGAATCGACCCGCTGGGAGCCATTAAACTTTTATTGCTCTCTGCAGTTGCCTGGCCAGAGCGGGATGGAGCGGCCCTGCTGCTGGAAACGCTCTGTCTTCAGCTGCTGGGCTTGTGGTGGAGAAGAGGGACGCTGGCGAGGGGCTTTCTCACATGCTGGGCCACCCAGGGCTTTGCTTGGCAGCTCTGGGATGCTTTGGGTGTAATGCTCTTCCAGTCCTCTGCAAGGCAAAGGAAGATGGATGAGTATGTCCTCCCTTAGGTCTGGCTGTTTCCCACCTCTCTTGACTGAGAATCTTGCTGCTCGTGTTTAGAAGCTGAAGATTTCAGACTGTTGTTTTTGTGGCATCCTTGGGCTCTCCAGCTTATGAAGTACCTGGTACAGGCTGGCTCCTGCTGTACGCCTTGCCTCTGCTGGTGAGGACCTTGAAGTGTGTCCTCCAAAGGATGCCCAGAACCACTGCTGAGCACCATCTGTCTTATCTGTTTCATTCACAATCCTTGAACTGAAATATGAACAACAGGACCCTACTTTTTTAGGAATGGGGAAAGTTTATTGCATTATATAGTGTGTGGGAGACACAACATTGTCGCCTGAGCTACCTGACTTGATGCTCACCTGGTACAGGGACGTAGAAGGGCCTTGTGGTGCGGGCATTTTTCTCATGATGAAATAGGTTTTCAGGATAGGTGAGATGAAGGTCTTGTGCTGGTGTCATTCCAGCAATGCTGAGGCTAACGCTGGGGGAGATGTTTCCTACCCAGGAGATTGTAACCAGGCTAGGAGCAGAGTATACCAAGCAGGCAGTCCCTGACCTGGATGTTGTGTGTCTTAGCTGCTGTTCCTCAAACCAAGCAACTGAAAAGTTTCTGGTAGGAATTTGTCTTGGCATTGCAGGCTGTGGCTCCTGGAATCATAGAATAGTAGGAACTGGAAGGGCCCTGCAAAGCTCATCCAGGTCAACCCCCTGCTAAAGCAGGTTCCCCTCGCTCAGGGGGCACAGGAACGTGTCCAGGTGGGTTTGGAAACCTCCTGAGAAGGAGCCTCCACACCCTCCCTGGGCAGCCTGGGCCAGGGCTCCCTCACCTCAGCACCGAAGGAGTTTCTCCTTGTGTTTAAGGGGAACTTTTTGTGTTCCAGCTTGTGCCCATTACCCCTAATCTTGTTGCTAGAGACTACAGGAAAAAGTGTCCTGTCCCACTCTTGCTCACTGCACCCAGACCTTCATCATCATGGGCTTTCTCTCCAGCAAGGCACTTCTACAAAAGAAAATGCTATTTCTGGGTTCTCCTTTTTGGCTGAACTTTCTGCCACCCTTTCCTTGGGTTCCCATGAGAGGCCTTCCTTTAAGCTTGAGTGCCTTTGGTCCAGGATCCCCTGGGACTCCAGTATTAAAACCAAAATGTTGGGCAGCTGGAGTTTTGCAAAGAATAATTGAATAGACCCGGCGTGAACATTTTCCACTGCTGAAGGAAGGTTTGCATTATCCTCTTGTAGCTCTGAGAAGGCCAGGCTGGGGTACTTCTGTCGACATGTTTTCTAATTTAATTACTTATCCTTGTCTCAAATTGTTTATGGTACACTAGGCTATTAAATGTGCCATAAGCAAATGGCTCTTGAAAGAGGAAGAGGATTTATTTGTTTTAGCAACCACTCCAACAAAAGTCTATTTCCTCAGCTAATTAAGATTCCATTCGCTAATTTAAATGTTATGCTAATTAAAGCATAATTCTGAAACTGTAAAAAGGAACTTAAAAAAAAAGGGAGGGGGGAGAGAAAAAAAGAAGCAGCAAGTAAGAAAGAAAACTGGTTGGCCTTTAGGAATTACATTAAATTTATTGTGTTGTTGTAACAATGGTGAGCGGGGTAATTATTTCATTTGCCTCTCGTGCTATTCATGCTGTTGCTTTTATTCATTTCCCCCCCTGTTCTCGCACTTCATCTCATTAACACCCGTTCTCTCCCCTCTAATGGGCATCATCTCGCGACGGTTTAAGATGAATTGTGAGCGGGATCCGTGTGTTTCCCAGAGAAAGGGCCACACGGAGAGTATTTGAGCTTCTTTATCTTCCAGCCCAAGCTGAGACGAGGCTCCGTGGCCAAACTTGCTTACGGAGTTGCATTGTGCTGGCTTTAATTAAGATATAAATAATGTCGTTTTGGGGAAGGAGAAAAAGCAAGAGGAAAGGAGCAAGGCCTGTTGTGGTCTGTGTTTTCTTTAGTGAATCGCACTATTCAGGCAGAGACTGGGGCTGGCCCCTATTCCCGGTTCACCCTTTGGATTCTTGCCATGTAACTTAGAAAATAGTATTGCTGAGCTCTTAAAAAGGAGATTTAGTTCACTGGAGAACTGGTGAGATTGTCTATCCAAAACTTCCATGTGTCAGGGAGCAGGGGAAACTTTTAAAGCAGAGAAACTGGACTTGCTGTTGTAGTTTTGGCTGTCAGCTGGATGCCGAGTGTGAGTGGTCCATTGCCCATCTTCAGTCTGGTTGATCCCACTGAGATTCCTCACCCACCGAGGGCTGACATGGCCCTGGGACAGGCTGGGAGATGTCAGGCTCTGACTTGAGAACTGCAGCCTGAGAATCACCTCCTTGCTTTGATTTTTGCCTGGCTGACGTTGCCCAGTCCAGGGTAGGCACAGGTGAGACTCTGATGTTTGCTCGAGCCTCTGGAGGCTGTGATGAAAGGGCAGAACCGTCTACAAAGTGGAGAGAAACCGAGTTACTGAGAGCAGGAGTGTGCCTGTACTGGAAAGGAGATAATGAAATAAGGGGGAGATGAAAGCTCAGCATAAGGAAGCTGGGACCAAACTGGGAACACCAACCAAATGGAGATTGTGGCAAACCCAGTTTTATCCCCCTGTACATCTTCCTCTGGGTCCCTCTTTGCTCCCGAGCTCCAGCCCCAGGGTGCAGGAGTTCCCTTGGCTGCTGTGGCTTCCCTCACTCCTGGCTACTCCGTCCTGGGGGAGAGGCTTTGCAGAAAGTTGCTTTGCAGTGTTGTCTTGCTGTGTTAATGTTATTAATAATGAAAACCAGGCAGGAGTTTATTATTTGGCTTTAATTTATGCATTTGAGGTTTTTAAAGAGGAAACCCATTAAGATTGACTGATGAGCCCTCCAGCTCCCAGTGGCTTTGGCAAACACTTGCCACAAACTGCATTCAGCCAGTACCTTAGTGTGTGGTACTGAGAAATACGTTTGGGTGATGCTTTAGTCACTGAAACGACTCGTCCTGCCTCCTCCCCAGCCCTAACCCTGTTCACTGCCAACGCCTTGCCTGGCAGGCTGAGCCCCTTGGTAGTAGAAGTTGGACTGGTGCAGAGTGGAGTTTGTAGAAAAGCCAGGGTGAAATTCAAGGTGGGGCTGGATGACGTTCAGCCCTGCTCAGCAATGTGGGTTGTCAGTTTTTGGCTGGGGTGCATAGCCGTGGGCTGTTGCCTACCTCAACTTGTTGTGTTGCTGTGGATAGATGTCTTTGGGTTGTCACACTACATCTGTGGAGGGATAAGGACTGAGGGCTGCTTGTTGCTGGGGCAGCAGCTGGCTCAGCCTCTTGCCCAAACACTTGTCCCTCTGTCCATCCCTAGTTTCTCCCTGCAGCTGTGCTCCAGCTGTGGAGCATCTCCTCTCCATCCCTACTCAGCCTCTTTGCTCTGCTGAGCTGGGTCCCTCAGTCCAGACCCACGAGCAGCACCTGCTGTTCCTGTCCTAGTCTGCAGATATATTTAAACTTTGATCCTGATGGGAAGTGACTGGTGATACATTAAAGCCATATGTTTTAGATGGAACGGCGAGGACGTGTAAGCTCAGTGATATTCACATCTAGAGTGTGCTGGGAACTTGTAGTGCCACCCACGCTTGGTATTTCTGCTAGCTCTGCGAGGCTTACACAGCTGTGGAAGGCAGAGTGGGAGCGAGATCTTCTGCTTAAAGGATTTTGCAGAGAGAGATGGATTAGATAGATTTGGTAGGAACTGATAGTTTATGAAAATGAATTCACCTGCATCTCAATTTGATTCTTGATGCCAGGAAAGAAAAAAAGGAAGGGGGAAAAAAAAAAAAAGGCAAGAAGGGGAGAGAAAAAACAATCCCAAGTTAATTAAAGTGCAGTTTTGATGTGCTGTGCTGGACTGTTTTCTTTTCAACTGTTTAGCAAGTGGGATCTCTTCATGTCAGCTTGCCAGAGAGGAGTAAGCACAGCGACACCGCGTCTCAGGGTCTCTCTTCATCTCCTCTGACTGCCTCAGCAGCGGCTTAGGAGAATGAAGTGGGACTGTGTCAAAAGAAGTGAGGAGAACCATATTGGCCATGGGTACTTGGCAGCATGAAGAAAAAATCGCTTACGATGGCTGCGTTAATCTCAGAGGCTATCGGAAGCATCCTGCCAGGAGATGAATGTAGTGCTGCTAATTCAGCACCCAGCTGGAGGAGGCTGCCATCTCCGCTGGCTCTCACCCCGCTCCTTCATGTTTGGCTACTGGAAGCTTTGGGGAGGAGCCAGATGTTGGGTAGGGATAAAAAAAACCCCAACCCTTTTCAAGCTTCCTGGAGTTGCCAGGAAGATGCCAAACCAAAACACGGGTGTTTGTTGGAGGCAGAGTGGTCAGGGGGGGATTGCAAGGCACTTGCCATCCAGAGTCACACAGAGAGCTTGTATCCATCCCTGTGTGGTGAAACGCTGTTGTCAGGGCAATGGAGGCCAGATAGGTTCCTGGAGAGTCATCAGGGTGACAAGATCCAGGAGTTGAACTGTCATCTTTGTTGTCATCTGTCGATACTCGTACTGCTAAATAACTATTGGCATGGTTAGGCACAGGCAACTCCTCAAACTCTGCACCACCGTAGGCAAATCACTTCATCTCTGTGCTTCAGTTCCTTCATTTAGACAACAGGAATAATAATCTTCATTTTCTCTCAGCCCATGTAGCTCTTTCAATATAAATATGAACTCCTTTGGGCGAGACATGTCTCTGGGAACACGTGGGGAATAGTGAGTGATTGGAGTGTATTTCAGCTGTGTGCAGCTCCAGAAGGATGGGAGGGAAAAAAAACCCCACAGAAAGTTTAAAACAAAATATGTGGGTAAATTGAGGCATGTAAGTGCGAGGGAAGCAGCTCTGCCTGGTTAGTTTATCAAAGAGAGGTTAAGAGGTGATTTGGTTGTGGTCTACGTATTTCTCTGCGGGGGAGAAGTTGCAGCAAATAGACAGGTCTTTAATCTATCAGCAAAGAGTGTATCAGGATCCAGTGTTGAAAGGTGAAGCTGGACTCATTTACAACAGAAGTGGCATCCAGTTTTTGAAGAGAGGGTAATTAATCATTGCAACGACTTACTCTGGACCACAGCAGGGCTGCCAGAACGGGTAAGCTTTAAGCTTAAGGAACAGGGTTTGGAGCTTTCAGCACAGTCAGGAGCTTGTGCAGGACCCACTGTCTGCAGGACCCTGGCATCTGTGGGGATGGGAGCAGTGTGGTCGCCTTCAGAAAGCCAGGGCTTGCTCAACTGGGAGGATTTAGCCCCAGTTTGGATGCCTGCACCATGCTTGGGTGTCCGCAGGTGCACGGAGCAGTAGCGGATGCATTAAGCACTAATCACTGCCAGGCCTCCAGGGATCAGCAGTGTCATTGTGCTTCTTCCTCCCCCCTCTTTAAAAAGACTTTTTAAAAAAATCAATATTAATAAATAAAGGGACCATAAATCTAGGAAGACACCTCCATCTCCCTCTGGAGCCCTCTGCTTTCTGGGGGTGGGTAGGAAGGGTCACATAGCATTGAGCTGCCTGAGATGGATGGGAGGGAGGTTGATGGGTCAGTGCTGGAGCAGCCAGTGTGCTCTCCAAGGCTGCAACAAATGGGGAATTTACAGCAGAGAAGGGGTGCAGCATGGATGTTTTGCATCTGGTTTAACATATAAGACATCCTCAGCTGGCTACTCACCAGGGGAATAAAAGCCTGGCTCTAGGAGTGTTATGCTAATTTAGAGGCAGAGGCCAGGGATTGCTTGAACAGCAAGACCAAGCCAAGGCAGAGCTGAACAGCAGCCCCTTGTCTTTGCTCCCCATTAACTCCTCTGGTCAGATGTGCTTTTGCAGTGCCTGAGCTTGCTGCTTTGGGGGCACATCTTACTCCCAATCTAATTTATTTGTGCTGAACAGCGTTGCCTGCCTTGGGCACAGACGGGTGGAAGTGATGGGCACATTTCTATAAGGGAGAACTCATCCAATCTTTCATTCCCCTCCACTTCTCAGCAGGAGGGGTGTGTTCATGGGAATGGCTTTGGGAACACCCCGAGTGTCTCTGGGAACTTGGGGTTAATAGTGAAGCGTGTTGCCCTGCTGTTGAAAGCTAACTGGGAAACCACAGATTAACTGGGAAATGCAGTGCAGTGGGTCATATCCAGGGCTCCTTCAGCCACGGTTGATGGTCTAGGCTAGTTAAAGCTCTTCCCAAGAGGCAATATAGTCTTATAAACCAGAAGATACTGTGTGTGATGCCTGCTGCCCTGGCCAATCTCGAGCAAATAAAGCACATGACATAGGTAGCAATACCCTTTACCTAAACAATATGTTGTCATCCCTATGGCCTGCAGCAGAGAAGCAGCTCTGCTTCTGGAATCCTTCCCAGGGGAAAATACTTATGTGTGGTACTTCCAAATGGATAGATAGCAAGGTGGGAGCCGCAGATGCTCAGCGAATCCTTACTTTCCAACCCTTGCTGGTTCCCTGGGAGGTGAATTCATCCCCTCTGTGCACCCAGCATGATCTCAGCATGTTGCATGGCTCTCCTGTTCCCTTCCTCTCCCCTTTCCCCCTCGATGGAGGCTGCTTGTCTGTCTCTGGCAGGAGGATCTTTCTCAGGGTTTGCAGCAAGTGCTGCACTACTTGGTAATCATAGGCTGTTAGCAGCCTGCGGAGGGTAGTCCAGCTCAACACCAACACTGCAAGGAGAGATAATGGTAAATAACCAGCAGCTATTGGTGAAGGTTGAAGTAAAATAAATGGATCTAATTTTCAAGGGGGTTTTATTATTATTTTTTTTTCTTGCTCCATCCTTTCTGACAGTGTGACAAGAGCAGCTCGGGCTGGTGCAGTCTCAACAGGTCTGGAGAGCCCTGCACCCACACTGAGGGTGCCCTGGTCTTTTACTTGGGTGTCCTCCCCTGGGTCTCAAGTTTAGAAGTGTTGAGGGAGAGACAGAACAAGCAATCTGACTTCTCTTCAAAGGATAAGCTGGGAAAGAGAATGCCTGATTGCTGTTAAGTGGATGAAGGAGGGGAAAGGAGACTGAAAACACCTCTTAAATAAATCTTCTCCTTAGACTTGCTGCCCACACGTAAACAAAATGCATTTTCAACCTGTTCTTTCTCTGTCCTTGGTGACACAGCAGCAGTTTTTGTGAGGTGTGCCTGGGGGCTGTAGGTGCAGACTGGTGGTGGGAAGTGAAGGGTCCCTGTGCCCTGCGGGGATGGCCCCGGGCGCTGCTCGCTGACCTCTCTGTGAGGCTTTGAAATCAGTGTGATAAACACATCGTAGCTTCCCACCTTGCACATCCTCCTTGTCAAAACAGAAACGTTTCTTGTGGGACCTCATCCAGGACTTAAATACCTCCAGAAACTCCTCTGCAGCAGCTCTCTCTTGTGTTTTGCATCCAGAAGCTCTGCTGTTAAGCTGCTTTTCTTCCTCCTCGGCATCTCTTTCTCTTTACTACCCAATGGCTTTGAGGAAACGGGAGGATGCAGTCCTGAGTGCCCTGATGGTGTTTTCTGTCAAGCCCTGGATTGCACATTCTGATCTCACTTTTGTCCTTTGTAAAGTATTTTTGGGGCCAGGGTGACGTGCTGTGAATGATGAGGGTGCTGGGGCTGGGTGCTGTGGGGTATCTCTGGAGCTCTGGGTGCCTGCAGGTGTCAGCCAGCCCTTTCCAGCTCTCCTCAGCTTCCTGAGGCTCAAGAATGACAAATATGCAAAGCACAGTTTAATTAACCACGCAATGCGCTGGCTCGTTAAGCGGTTGCTTGGAGTTAAGAGAAAGCTTTGCTGACAGCCCCATCAGCCTGGCCCCTGAAGCGTCCCTGGCAGGAGCAGGGGCTGAGGAGGTGACTCACAGCCGAGCACAGCTTGATGGTTGAGCATCTTCCTGACGCTGTGACGGGCTCCTTCCTCCCTGCGTGGTGCCACTGAGGGGGGAGGCACAGGCTTCCGCAGCCCCTCTCAGTGCCGCGTCCCGCTCAGCTGTCTGGTCCTGCAGACAAGAAAGAAAGAAGTGTCTGGTTTATAGCCATGCATGCCCTTTAAGCCCTCCTTGCAAGCAATGTGCTGTCTGCTTTTTCACATTCTCCTGCAAAACCGTGTCAGATTTCCTTGGAAACTTCAGAAACTTCCTGCCCTTGGTGTGAATCCTCAGTGCTCTTGAGGGCATCACACGCCCAGGGAGGGTTCTTGCCCTGTCTGTATCTGAGTGTTGCTTGTGGGAGGTGGCTTTTGGAGCTTATGCAGATATCTCCACCATCAAGGAGACCCCAGGGAGAGCTGCTTGTGTGAGCATCATCCCCATGGCAAGAGGTTTACCTGGGAGTACTGTCTGCCAAGGCTGCCTGATATGCTACCGGCTTTTCAGCCCTTCTTCAGAAAGATATAAGGGGACTCAGTAAATCAAATGGTGCAGGGGAATATGTTCAAATGCAAGGTCACCTCCCAAAAAAAGGTAAGAAGAAAAGGCTCTTGGGCCCCTCTTTTAGAGCTAAAGAGTTCCTCAGCTTAGAAGAGACAGCCTTGCCAACCTTCTGCACCCTGCTTCCAGAGGGGAAGAGCCCCGGTCGCTCTCGCAGCTGTGAGTGATGCCCAAGCCCTTTTCTTCTCCCCCTTTTGAAATTTGCATTTTCCACAAAGCTAACCCTGGACCTCTGCTGCAGGGTGGCTTCTACTGAAGAGTCATGGGGAAAGGAGAAGAAAAGGGTCTTCTCTGTCTTCTTTACAACCCTTCTCTCTCCTTTTCTTTTGCCTTGAGCCTTGGAGTGAAATTCCATGAGGGCTCTGTGAAAGAGCACTGACACAAAACTCTTAATTTCAGGTGTGAATATGGAGACGTTTTTCATTAGGAAACATATGGTGTTAAGGTTAAAAAAAAGAGATGAAGCTTGACAGCCAGGAACAAAGCAATGAAATAATAACTACAGGTGGGCAAAGCCTCCAGCAGGGTTTGCAAACAACAAAACCAAGCCAGGGGCGGTTCAGATCCAAGTGTTATTGTTACTTATTAGAGTTGGTGGAAAATTTTACAGGGGAAGAAGGTTTTTTTGACAGAAACTTGGGTTTTCATCAAAAGTGAAATTTCCATGGGAAGCGTTCACCTTCTGCAGGAAATTTGGGCATTTGGTAGGAGACAAAGAACTAGAAAAGCACACACACAAAGAAGTCAGAAGGCAGCTGAGCTGAATTCAGATGAAGTTCCCCACGTCGCTAATGCAGGGTGGTAGGCAAAGATGGACTGGAAAGGTAACTCCTGGGTGAGTGGTTGGTCACTCAAACTCTGCTGAGGAGTAGCTGATCTGCCCTTGAGCTCAGGGGATGCAAGCAGCTGGCTCTGTCCCTGGTATCAAACACCGGTCTGATCTCACCATTTCAGTTTCCCCACCGGTAAGAGGATGGTTCCTTGCTTCTTCCCTTCGTGATTTTGTGGAAGCCTCCTCATCCAATGCCTTGTCCTTATCTCTTGCAAGTGTTGCCTAATGGGTAGAGATGTCTGTTCTCTGAGACACCTTTTATTTCTCTTTCTCTCTGCCTAGTGAAACGGGGTTAAAGATATTAATATTCTCAGTGAAATACTGGGAGAGACGGTGATTAAAAGCACGGGTTGGGAGGTACATCATCACTGCTGGAGCATTGCGTCCGGCCTCCCGTCCCTCCTCGGGGCTTTGGGAGAAAGTTGAGCTCGGGAGCTGAATGTCATCGCTGAGGCTCTGCTTTCTTCTCGGCTCTTTGAATGCCGGGTCCCGAGCGGTGTTGCAATTTATGGTGAATATTTTATACCTCCAAATGATGTTTAGTGGGATTCCGCTCGTCTCGCCTGCTGTGCCTCCGTCAGTCTCGGAGGACGGCTGCCTTTGTTGTATGTGTCAAGCTTGACGAGGTGCCGTTTTTCCAAATGGATAATTCCGTTCCTTCTTTGCCATCGAGGAAATTGTTTCCTTCCTGGAAAGGCTGCTCGGTCGCTTACACAAACCTTTGGCTGCCAGTGAGTCAACTGGAGGAAATCTGTCAAATGCCTGCAGGTGACCTTGAGAAAAGGCATGGATGGATGGGTGTGTTGAGGGACTGGCTTCCGTTTAGTTTTGTCACAATCCCTTTTTGCAGCTTGTTGAGATTGAGAAGAGCTTCAGTGCAGGGAGGAAGGAGGCAGATATGTGGGTTATTGAACCCACAAGGTTGTTGCCCTCCCTGCCGTGGCATGAGCTGTATTGCTTCCCATTAGCAGGCAGGACAGTGTGGAGAAGGAGTGGTGCAGGGACAGGGAGGTTTCTCCCCAAAAAGGAGAAAGCACAGGGACTTTATAAATTGGGAAGCAGTATGTATTCAAATGGGAGGAAACAAGTCACTAGAAAGACCCAAGTCATGAGATCAGATTTGGAGTGTGCTGCTCAGCTTCCAGTTTCACAGAATGCCAGAGTGCTGGGGGTTAGAAGGGACCTCTAGAGCTCATCCAGCCCAACCCCCAGCTAAAGCAGGTTCCACTCAATCGGGAGACACAGGAATGTGTCCAGGTGGGCTTGGAAACCTCTAGAGAAGGAACTTCTCTCCAGTCCCTTGATCAACTTGGTAGCCCTAAATTTCAGCCATTCCCTTCTGCCCCAAACTGAATAAATCAGGCACGAAGCTGCATCCATCAGCTCAGCAGTGGCAGAGCTGGGCCCGTTTGCAGCCCCTCGGTGCAGAGGGGGGCTGAAGCCCAGCCAGCACTGCCTGCTGCCTTCGGGGCTGGAGCGTTGAGCTCTGCAGGTGGCTGCGTCCCAGCGCGCCTTCGGCTCCAGGGAGCCGCGGGATGAGAGGTGCCATAGAAACACGGGTTTCATGAATACCGTGGAAGGTTGCCAGTCAGAATTAAAGCTGCGAGAAGCTTTGGCGGTTTCACTTCACGGAGCTTGGTACAAATATTTCTGTTGGGTTTGATCCACGCTGCTTTGTAGCCGCTCGGTTTCACCTTGTGCTGCTGAGCTGCGTGAGGTCTCCTCCAAGAGCTCGGTGAGGCCTCGCCCAGGTGCAGCAGGGGCAAGGCTGACGTGATTTGAACGCTGACAAGCCAGCCAGGTTTGCTTTCAGTGGGCCATGCTTTGCTTGCAAAGTTAGGGTAAATTGGATGGGAGTGAAGTAACTTAGAGAATCATTCAAGTAGCGCCTTGTGTGGGATTTCACCAGCATGTTTCCTGCATATTTCTCTGTGTCTCGGAGAGGAGGAGTGTGGGGAAGGAGCAGACTAAGAAGAGGAGGCAACCTTTCGTAACTGCGTTGAGATCTCTCTCCTCCTTCCCCACTCTTGCAGCAAGCCATCTGCTGCAGCTCAGCAGGCTTCAGCCCAGTCAACCTCCTTTCGCCTCCTCCCACCTCGTAAACCATTGCTTGCAAGTTCAGGCAGGTGTAATCATATATACATAAATGCTTTCTTTTGCAGGACATCTTTGTGAACATGGTTCCTAGGGGTCAGCTTCGTGGCACCTGGATTTAGCCTCCTAAAAGTCCAGTCTGTGTTGGTGCCCAGGTTCCTTTGTAGTTGCCAGAGAGACAACAGGTACCCAAGAATTAACTGCTCACTTCTGTGTATCGCTTTTTGGTGGAGGAAACCTGGAGGCTCAGCTTGTCTGGGCACTTAACATTCAGAAGGCAAAAGCTGGATGAAGTGACCTTCAGTGGAGTTTTAGGAGGGGATCTTCTTCCTATCTGAGCGAAATCTGAATGGGAGGACTGAAGGCTCTCTTCAGTCTCCTACCCTTGAACTCTGAAGTTGGCTTTAATCATCTCCTCAGGAATTGTCCCATCCTTGGTGAACACCAGGGAGTGGAGATGGTGACTGAACCTCAGTACAACAGAAACATTTGGTACAGGATATAGTAACTATGAAATCATCCTTGTGGCAACAGATGGCTCGTCCTCAAAATGATGAGAGACTCCCCTGAAAGCTTAAAAGTCTTCTCTCATCCACACTGCTGAGCCCAGCCTGTGGGATCCAGCCTACAGACGCAGTCCTGCTGCTCTTCCCCTCTGTTCTGCCAGTTAAAGATATCCCCAAGCGCTGCGACGGCGGTTTGAAGGTGGGTTTCTTGAAAAGCGCCGCCTCCTTCCTCAACAACGGCTTCCCAGCCGCGTGCAGCGGGGTTAAAAATGGAGAGGGAGATGAGAAAGAGATGAAGAGCTCCTTCCATCTGTTGCCCGCCCCTCCTCGCAAAGCAGAGGGGAAGGCAGCGCTGCGCCTGCCCGCACTGCGGCAGCCCTCCCCGCGGCGGGCAGAGCCGGGGGGCACAGCTGAGCACGCGCCCGTGGGAGTCTCTGACGGTGAGGCTGCGGGCAGGGGAGTTATTTTTAACGCCTTTTCCCGAACGTGCAGTCGGCGCTGGCAGAAAGTGCCAGATTGCCAACCCAGCCGAGGGTTGTCGGGCGTGCGAATTGTCGGGGAGGGAGCCTGAGGCGTGAATTCGGCGCCGTGCCGCGCGTTTTCCCAGAGGCCTCCCGGCTGCACGGGAAGGGTTGGAGCATCCCTCGGTGGGCGAGTCCTCCTGTGCTGTGCAGAGGGTGTCATAGAATCACAGAATCCCAGAGTGCTGGGGGTTGGAAGGGCCCTGCAGAGCTCATCCAGCCCAACCCCCTGCTAAAGCAGGTTCCCCTCGCTCAGGGGACACAGGAACGTGTCCAGGTGGGTTTGGGAACCTCCCGAGAAGGAGCCTCCACACCCTCCCTGGGCAGCCTGGGCCAGGGCTCCCTCACCTCAGCACCAAAGGACTTTCTCCTTATGTTTAAGTGGAACCTTTTGTGTTCTAGCTTGTGCCTCTTACCCCTTGTCCTGTCACTAGACACTACAGAAAAGTGTCACCTCATTCTCCTGACACCCACCCTTTAGGTACTTACAAGTGTTGATGAGATCCCTCTTCAGTCTTCTCTTATCTAGGCTAAATATCCCTGTTTTCCCCAGGTGTGGGCTCTGGAGTGGCCCTTCCATCCAAAATGTCCCCTTTTCTGAAGTACCCTCTCCTTGGTGGCGGTGCAGCAGAGTAGGACCTGAAGCCCCAGCCCATCTCGGGTCCCTGGGGATGGTTAATGTGATGGAGTGGTGCCAGCCAGGTGTGGGTTTGCTGTTTCTGCCCCAGAATGGGACAGCTGACAGCCGGGAGCTGAACTGGAGCTGGTTGCTTCCTCTGCTGCGGCAGAAACGGGGTTTTTGCTTATTCCTGACCTAGAAACCGGGCCAGCCACCTAGAGGTGAAAAGCTCTGCATCCTATTACCCATTCCTGGAGCCTTTTAATCTTCTGAGCTGAAGATCTTTTGATCTGAGCAGCTCTGTAGCGTAGCCTGGTCTGGCCAGGCAGCGTTGAATGTTTAAAAACCCTTGGCTGCTCTCGCCAGGGAGGAGCAACACAGGCTTAAAAAAATGGGTCTGCTTTTCCTCCCCTGGCTGAGTTGTGTGCTGGGGAAGCAGGGGGAGGAGGATGACACTTGCCAAACGCCTTGGGTGCCAGTTAGCAGTCTAATATCTGAAGGTTTTTTCCTGTGCTGTTACTTGGAGTAATGCCTCAGGCTAGAGCAGCATCCCTGGAGCTTGGGGCTACTCTCCCGTGATGCAGCAGGAGTTGGTAGTGCATCCATCCCTGCTGAGCCTTTAGTTTCCTTAGGAAAGTCATTCCTGAGCAGCACCTGAGTATCTTTGAGTGTGGGGATAAAGACTTGGAAAAACCAGTGAGGATCAGGAAATGCTGGTGATGTTGTCTTGAGAGCAGAGGCAGCCCCTTGGCTGCACCTTCCCCCCCCCCCCCCAAATTGTACTGCCTGCTCCGTGGCAGCTGATGCCTCGTCTTTAGAGCCACCCCAGGAAAAGCCCCTTCCTTTCTGCACATTGCAGCTACCTCTTCAGCAGCAAGGGGTATGTTTTGGAGAGCTGTCGTCTGCCTGCTTCTGTATGCGCCGAATGGCCTTTGAGCTGCCGAGATGTTTGTCTAATGCCTTCTCTGCATAAAGCGCTTTTCTTGCTGCAAGTAAACACTGTTTGCTGGTAGCTTGCAGTGGTTTTAGGAGCTGCTGATATGTCTTGAGGCTGGGCATGGCCCAACCTTGGGCTCTGACCTTCCAGCCGCTTTGCACAAGGCTGGCTGCCCGATGAGGCTTCTGTACCGCGTGGCAGATCCTTGCAGGGAGATAAGCTATTATTGGAGTTGGTGCAGATGATTGGAGTACATGATTTGCTTCTCTCTCAAAATAAAATTAGTCACTTCCAGCAGCGCAAGGAAGAGCAAGGGCCTGAACTATTTGTGGCTTATGCTGAGGAAGCTGAAGAGAGAGTCCTCCTGCACCTCTGCCCTTGGTCTGGACAACTCCAGATGAGCTTTGCCTCCCTGTGACTTTCGTTGCTGATGCTCAAATCATGCTCTGTGATGTTCATCCATCTTTTTAGCACCCTTACATTTGCAGTCATGCCCTGAGTGTTGGGTGAGATGGTTGAGGCAAAGGATGAGCGTTGATGGAGTCAGCAGGTTCTGTTGGTGACATGGCATCAGTGGGGAAGGGAGAGAGAGAAACCACTTGCCTGGAGCCAGCATGGAGGGGCTGCTGATTTGTTGTTGACTAGACTGGAGAAGGGCTGTGTGCAGTCATATTTGTTCCCTGCCATCTGACTGGTGGGAATGTGACAGTTCGGGCCCAGCCCTGTCCTCTGTGCCGTTGCCAGCTCTGCACCCGGGATTGTTTCTCTCCTCAGCAGGAGCTAAGGAGCAACTTTGTCAGCTGGCAGGCTGCCTCCTCGCTTCTCAGAGGCACGCTGGCTACAGCTTTGCTCGTTTGTAGGTGAGCTGTGGCTCGGCTGGAGTCAGCAGAGTGATGCACAGTGCCAAGAAGTTGCTCGGGTGAGATTTTCTCCAATTCGGTACCCAGTGTCGGGTGCCTTAAAGGAGCCTTCCTCTCTCTGCACTTAGCTTTGCCTTTAATCCTGCCTGGTTGGTAGTTGCTGTGAGTACTAAAGTGCTTCAAGTCAATTGGTGTTTCTGAAAACCTTAATTAAGTGCTTTTTGCTTCTATTGAGCCCCTGCCCTTAAAAACCAACCTTGAAATTGCAAGACATTACCCACACCTTAAGGTTTCTTTATCACCTTAGCTTTCTGCTTATGGGTTCTTTCTTGCTGGAGGAGCTGTTTCTCCCCTCTTTCTTCCCTGCCTGCCGTTTGGGATCTCCCTGGGATTTCCCCAGGAGGGCTGCATGCATCCCAGCCCCACTGAGATCTCTCCACCCTTGAGCCCTGTTGCCGTGGTTGTGAGAACAGGCTGGTGTTTTTATGCTAGTGGGGTGTGCTTAGGTCAGCTTAGGGCCAGGAGCCCCTTTGGTATGTGCAGCATCTTTGGACTGCATTTGGCCTCGTGCTGAGATCTGGATCCAGGGGAGTTTTGCAGGGTTTCTACTTCTGCCTCCCTTTCCCTGACACGTGCACCTACCCCATTCCAATGCCATAGTGCGTGCTGCTGTTACCAGCTCTCCTGTCCTGACTGCACTCTCTTAACTCTGCCCTCCTCCTCCTCCTCCTCCTCTCTTCTTATTATAGCAGTCATATTGTTTTAAGCTGTAACCACGGTGCATTATGAGTTTTCATAAAGGACGTGTTGTGGAAGGGAATTGTATTGTGTATCCCGGCTGTGTGCTTCCTTTTAAACTATACCCCTGTCACCAGGCAGCTTTCTACAGGTTGGTTACTGAGTGAACAGCTGAGAACCTGTGGGAAGACCCAAATGGCACTTAAATTATATTTGCTCTTTGATTTCCAAGACATTTAGTACCGTTTAATAGAATCAGAATGCAATTTAACTCTGCCAAGAGGGGGAGGCTGCCTCGGGAGAAGCGACACTGCCATCGGTGGGGAAACAAAAAAATCGGTGAGAGCAAAACAGCGGGGTCACGTTTACTATCCAGGTAATTGTTATTAAATAAAGAGCAGAGTGGGACTGTGTCTGTCAGCAGCTTCCCTGTGCACCCCAAGTGCCATTAACCCCTTCAGTGCCGGGGGATGCTCGGGGTGAGCTGCACCCAGGGGGAACACCCCAACAAGGCTCTTGGTTGTCAGCCAGAATCAACCTAGGAGCTTTTAAGTGGCAGCTGATTTCAGTGTGTACGGCATTGCTGTACCAGCAGCTTCCCTGCTGCTCCTCTTACCCTGGCTGGGCTTGCTCCCCCAAAACATGCAGCAGCAGCACTTTCATGCCAATAGACTCTTCTCCACCAGGAGCTGGTTGTTAAAAAAATAATGGAGGAAAAGGGACGTTGCTCTGAGACGTGACCTGTGCTGTGCTGACCAGGCTCTCCAGCACATCTAGGACACAGCACTGTGGGGAGGTCTGTTTTCTCTGCCTTAAAGGATGGGGAAGACTCCTTGTTTGACTTCAGGCAATAGTATTTTCTTCCTTTTCCCTTCCCCTGTGTTGTTTTTGTTTGTTTCTCTCTTGTTCTTTTTGGTTTTATTTTGCTCATTTCTTTGCTCATTTGGTTTGGGATTTTTTTGTTTACATTAAACTGCCCATTTCAGCCCTCAGGAAGCCTTTAAGTTCTCCACAGGCTGCAGAAGCCAGGCGAGGAGCAGTTCAGCCTGCCCACAGCAGCTCAGGCCAGCTGCCTGGCAGTGCCCAGCTTTGTCTAAGTTCTTTGTGGGCAGGTCTCCAATGCAGCAAGGCAGCGCCGTGGGCAGACTGTTTCTAGTCGTTGTTCCCTGCCTGTGTGAAGGAGATAATAGCACTTTCCTACCTCACCATGGGTTTGCAGAGGACAAGTCTATTAAAGATTGTGAGGTGCTAAAGATGCTTTCCTGATTGGGGCCATACAAGTAGCTGAGGTATCTAGTTTAGGAAAAGGTTTACGGTTGAGGAAACAGAAGATTGTCTTTTTTATTGCCTGCCAGCTCTGCCTGGCACCTGGAAATCAAATTGAGTCGTTAAAATTTGTTTTTGCCTGAAAAAAAAACCCACAGGAAAGTGGAAGGTAACATATATGGTGATGATATGTTGCATTCCTTAAGCATGTTCCAGCTAGTAGCCCCAAAGAATCATACAACTGTTTCGATTGGAAAAGAGCTTTAAGGTCCTGGAGTCCAAGCCCTCCCCTCACCCTGCCAAGCCCACCACTAACCAGGGTCTAAGCCTCACCAGGGCCAAGTACAGGGGGACCATCTATGCCCTGCTCCTGCTGGCCACAGTAGTGCTGATCCAAGCTATTTATGCATGAGGGGTGCACGCCCAAGCTGCAGATGTAGGAACTGAGGTGATGCTGTTCACCTACCCCACAGGGATGTGGGAGCAGTCTTGCTCTTAGTCTTTAGCATCCTCCAGACCCAGCTGCTCAGGAGAGCAGCTGCTGGACCAGCAGGTCTAGAAACCCCAGGATATTTTGGCTGGATGAGAATTGTAGGGAGGAAAGATCCTTCCAAAATGACCAACAGTCATCTTCTGTTTTTTTTTTCCAAGCAGTCAAAAAATCTCTGGTCACTGCAGCTCAGGTGCTGCTGGGTGTTGGTGTGGATGTGCAGGGAGTGGCTGCTGGGTGTTGGTGTGGATGTGCAGGGAGTGGCTGCTGGGTGTTGGTGTGGATGTGCAGGGAGTGGCTGCTGGGTGTTGGTGTGGATGTGCAGGGAGTGGCTGCTGGGTGTTGGTGTGGATGTGCAGGGAGTGGCTGCTGGGTGTTGGTGTGGATGTGCAGGGAGTGGCTGCTGGGTGTTGGTGTGGATGTGCAGGGAGTGGCTGCTCGCAGCTCTGAGGTCTTTGATTGCTCTAAGATGAGTTTCCCCTTGGAAAACGTTAAAGAGTTCTTGTAGAGCAGCTATGAGAGATGCAGGCACCAGGTCCACATCTTTCTGCTAATAATAGGTGTGAATTCATGTCTGCATCTCTAAACTAGCTTGATATGTCCAATCCTCCTGGATAAAGACGAGGGATTCAATTATTATAAAAGGACAATATTTCATTTCCTATAAGTGCCTTAATCTCGTGAGTAAATATTACAGCTTTGTGCTATAATCCCTAAGCTGGTATATCTCTTCCCTTCCCAGTTACCTTTTGTGTTGATTTACATTTAATATGTTGCCATTAAATCTCTTTCTCTCTCTGAGGCCTATTATAAGTGCAGTATTTATTCTGTTGAGTCTTTTTTAGTCACATTTGTATTGTATTCTAATGTGCTCGCACAAAAGGCTGCTGGGCACATTCCTGAGGTATTTGCATCTTTTTCTTCCCTACTTTTGTCTGTGCTGCTGAAAACACATGCTGTTTTGGCCCTGCACCCAAGGTAATGTTCCTCATACTGATAAGGTGCCTGCTGGAAAGCTTCTCTGCTAAGTCCTGGGCTTTTCCTGGTTTGCTGGTCCACCTGGTCCCAGGAGGAGCATCTTGCCTGAGATCTCAGTAGATCTGAGCATCCTGGTGCATGGAAAGAACCTGAATCACCTGGAGAGTTCTCAATCTCCTCCTTTCAGCTTTGGGCTCAGGGGTTGTGGGAACCCACCTGATTTGTGACACCTTTTTTAGAGTTTGCTTCAAAACTGATGTGTGCAGGGTATGATCTATAACACAAGGGAGAATTTGTCCCATCATCTGAGAGAAGGTGGATGTTGACAATTAAGTGATTGACTTCCTTGAGTGAGTGTTCCCTGAGGTAGTGCTAATTTACCCAGGGGTACGTAATTAGTTATTTGGAGTGGCTTGAGAGATGGCTGCTGGGTATTTAACAGCTTCAAGTGAGAGCAGGGTGGTTAGGAGTATGGAGAGTATGCTGGGCTGGTGAGTCTTTCTAACCCACCTACAAGATACCTGAGTGTCCCTGCAGCCAACTGACACTTAGAGGAATGAGAAAGAAAGAATAATGGAAAGGTTTCTCTGAGCTGGGTATTTTCAGGGCATCTCCCCTGGCTGGCAGTGGTTTGGGGTGTATGTGAGAGGTAGTGGCAGGAGGAGGCTTTGTGAAGGATCAGAGTCTCTGGGAGGTGGAGGAGGACAACTTTGTGCTTTCCTGGGAGCTGTGAAATTGAGGGGGGGCTCCTCACTGCCTCCTTTCCTACCTCAAAGGAGTGAGTACAGAAAACCTTGAAAGCACTTGAAAGTTCTCTGGGTCAAGGAGGAAAGTGGGGACCATTTCATCTGCTTGCTGAGACCCTTTGCCTGCCCTCACCATCTGCTCCTCCTGGGCACTGCTCTGACTCACTCCTCTCTGCAGCCTGGCTGCTTTCTGGAGGCTGTACCCTTGCTTTCCAGGCTGTAAGCTCAGCCTTTGAAGGGAGACTGGGGATGTATGCTGCCTGAGTTGCTCATTTCCTTGTGCAAATCCCTATATTTTCCTGTGTCCCTGTTCTTTTCTCCTCTGTCCCCTCGATATAATTGCTTTGCTCCTTTCTAAAGTGCCTGGATCTCTACAGATTAAGGATGCTCAGCAGGAGCTATTATTATTGTGATGTTTTTATTGCATAGAGAGACTGAGATATTAAAGGACTCTTAGCTTAGGCTTTTAGAGGTAGAGAAGATTGGCCAGAACGGATTTGGGTGGAAACACCCACCCCAAGAGACAACCTGAAGCAGTGAAGAGCTGAGATCATCAGCCTGGGTTGGAAGACAGGCTCATGCTCAGACTGCAGATTTCCACCAGCAGTCTGAGTGTCAGCTCTGCTCTGGAGAATCCTTGTCCATGGGAAGCAGTGATAAGCTTCCCTCCTTCCCACCTAACCCTTTGCAGAGGGTTGTGTTGTAAAACATGAGGTCCTACAGACTCAACTCACCGTGAGGGAGCTGTAAATAAATCCTGGAAAATCCCCAAATCCATGCAGTATTGTTCACTAATGGCCTTCAGCACTTAAAAGTGTGCTCAAGCCATCTGTACCAGGCTCCCCTGGCACTCAGCACCACGCCTTCTAGGGACAAGTCTCCTGGCAGAGTCAATGCCAGTTCCTTTGCTGGGACCACTCCATCGATTAGCAGGGCTTTCCCTACGAGAGTCGAGTCTGGGATGAAGGTTCTGCCAGATGTAAAAGATGAGGGGCACACACAACTATCCAGGGCTGGTTAGAAAATGGCCGTGTCTCTAAGCTGTGCCAGTGAGGCATATAGCAAAGGAGGGAAAACACAAACATTGGCAGGTGGGGGACACACAGAAACGAGGCTTTTATCTCCTATAAAATAACCCTCCTCTGTTTGATTTTCAATCTCCCATCCTCACCGGAGTCGCTGAATGACTGCAGAGCTACCGGGGGACTTGGGGGGAGAGGGGAAAAAAGCCTTAATTGAATCCTTACGTTTGAGTGATGGCTACTCTGAGAGCTTGTCAACCTGATGGTAAATCTTGGGGGTGTTAATTGCTTTGAAATCCCTTTCCTCTCATCAGCGCTCCCCCGCTTTGCACACAGTCCCCCAGCTCTCTTGTTTGCAGCCCACGGTGTCGAGGGAAGGTTTGGGGGTGAGGAGGAGAGAAGCCTTTTCCTTATTCTGTTTCCAATGACTCCTGTTTGCTGATAAGGTTAATTGATTTCTTTTGCTTTAATTAACGAAATTCAATTTCCACGTAATGAGAAAGATTTTGGTGTGACACGTGTAAATGGCAAAGTGACAAGCGCGAGGGGAGGGAGCAGCTAAAGGGAGGTGAGGGCAACCCTGGGCATCCTCTTCATCTCCACAGAGCGAGATGCAGCCCCTCTGCTCCACCTTCTGCGATACCCAGGTGCATCAGGGTCAGCCACCTTTGCAGTTCCGTGTGGCTTTGACACGTTTGAACGGTTGCAGCTTCCCTGTCTGACAGAGGATTGACCCTGGGATGGAGAACAGGCTTCTCTGCTGCTTTTGCTGAGCATTGTGGTGAGATTGGCAGGGCTGGTGTGTGCTGGCACGAGGACAGCTCTGTGTTAGGGATGGGAACACTGGTTTAGGTTCAGTACCGTGCACCACTATCCTGCAGTGACCCATTTGAACTAGTGCGTTGCTGAGTGGTCTGTGTTACTATGTGTTGCCTAAACTGGTGTTCCACCCATTGGAGAGGCTTTGCCCACTCATGGGTGAGCTCTGGGAGAGGGTCCCAGCAGACCTGGGAGAAGTGCTATCCCCAGGGAGTACCAGCAGCACCTCAGCCCCCCCATCCCCAGTGCTCCCCAGTTAATGACGAGTTGGCTCCTTTCCTGGCCCCACTCTGCCTTGTTTGCACTGAAACTGGTATCAACAGCAGAGGAGGGCGGAGGGGAAGGAGGATGGCAGAGAGAGAGAGTCACTTCTCATCAAGTTGATCAATCTTTCTGCTGTTGAAGCCTCTCAATGAGTTGAATGTGATTTTCTCTGCCTTACGCGCGAGGTGGAAGTCGATCGCTTTCAATTTTCAGCATGCAGAACCAGCACTCTATCAAGCTGTTGCCTTGCATAACCATGATTGCTGCTGGCGAGGGCTTCCAGCACGCCCACAGCCGCGGCGATGGGGAGGCTGCATGCGGGCAGCAGAGCCCCCCCTGCCTCGGCCATGGGACTGCTGCCTGTTTGCTGCCTGCCAGGGTGACAGCCAAGGACGGCCTGCTGGGGGGAAATGGGTGAAATCTCTGCATAGGGCTGAGCAAAATCTTGTGGCAGGCTGCAAGGGGGTGTTTGTGGCAGGGTGGTCTCCTGGTATCACCTTTATCCCCCCAGGATTGCAAACCCACAGCCCTGAGACCGTGACATTCATTGCACATAAGCCAAAGGCTGTGCAGCTCTGTAGGCTGGCAACGGGAAAGCGCTGAGCATTAACCTGTCTGGGAGCACGGAGATGCTCTTGGCTGCCCTACAAATTCCCATCTCCCAGGAAGGCATCCCGGAGGAGGATGCAACAGGCACAGGCAGGGTTATCAGGCCAGCATGTGTCGGGGCTGTTGTCTGCAGCCCAGGGGGGGTGAGCGTGGTCGGGGAGCCTCCTGCCCGCCACACATAGGCCAGAGGCTGCAGATAAGAGAAAGTGATTTCTGGTTTTAATTAACTGAGCTTTCATTTAAGGATAAACAAAGGCCATGTTTGTGTGCTGACAGCTGGCTGTCCTTCTGGGTCAGATAAGAAGGCAAGTTATTGCCTCCAAGCTGTGAGAGGGACCAGGAGAGAGTCCAAGAAGCGGGGAAACGTGACCAAATGCCGAGTGAACCTACATGCAGGCAGCCGGGATGCTCCATTGTGTGTGTTAAATAACCAGCCTTGTGCTTATTCACCTGCCTGCCCCTGGGGAGGAGCTGCTGGCCTGCCATTGTCGGGGCAAATCCCTAAACCAACAGCAAGCATGTTGTGGCAGGCAGCCAAGGTTTCCTCTGCAAAGGTGGGGTTGTCCTGGGGGCTTTGCTGGCTTTGGGAAGGACGGTCACCCATCCTTGCATGAGCAGTGGTGTTTCCAAGGTTTGCTGGTACCCAAAGAGCCGTCTTCTGAGGGTGCAAATGTACCCTGGCAAGAGAAGGGCATCTGCATCCATTGCAGCTGGGCACTGATTTACTTTGGGAGCCCCTGGGATTGATTGGGGAGCAAAGGGTCTTTGAGGAGGAGCTGGCAGAGCCAGTCTGTCTCAGTATCACCTCTGAGATGAATCAAGTGTTTGAAGACCTGAGAAATTGCAGCATTTGCAGGTTTGTCATCTAAACAATTGCATTCAGTGGGGGAAATGAGGGCTCCCAGTCACCCTCCTCTGCTGGGAGGTAGCAGTTAAACTGATGGAGGAGAGAAAACGCCTCTCGATGGCTGATGAGTCAGAAATTCAGTCAACCTACGTGGCACCTTTCCCCAGTCTTGTAAAGAAGAGGGTGTTTGCAGCATGTGCTGCTGTGTTCTGGTTTGGCTGAGGGAGCGCTGGGTTTTGGCAGGGTTGTTGTAGGTATGGGTGGAGGGCACTGCTCCATACAGGTACCATACCTTGTGGGCATCTGCTTCTGGTGGCTCAAAGCACAGGGACAGTCACCTCCAGGTCTCTGAGGCTCTTTTGCAGGTGGAAGCAAGCAGCTGACTTGGCAGGATCTCCCCCACCACCTGGGATCTCTGCAGCTGAGTTCAGCTCTTGTCTGAGATAGAAAGAAAGGAAGATTGCACTGGGTGGCTTCTAAGCTAGGACAGGTCTCAAAAAGAAAGTCATATTTGATGAAAGCTTTTGCATGGTTCAGGGGTTTCAGTTGTCTTTGTGAAAAATCAGGAAGGAAACCCTGATGTTTTTTAGACTGTGGCTACACCTTCCCTTAACAAACCAAAATCAATTAGAAACATGTTCATCTTTAGCTAATCTTTTACTGGACTTTCTGCTTGGTCTTTTCCGCTAGAGAGAGAGAAGCAAAACCCAAATGATTTTATGAGACGTGGAGGGGGGAAAAAAAAGTTTGTTTTTCCTCTAATCTTCGGTAAAACAAGTTGGCAGTTTCAGTCCAGTTCTAGTCTTGGCACATTTTCTCCTTGTGCCTAATTTAAGGTGACCGCTGTAAGATCTGCTCTAGTTTTGCATTCCTCAGCCTTGTGTTTTTGCACTTCCAAGACTGTGTGATGGATCTTAAGGAGTCTGCATTATGCAGCCCTGTATCCATCTGTTGTCCTTACAAGTTAAACAGCCTGAAAAAAAAAATGGATTAGAGCCTCAGGTCCTGTAATGAAGCAGCAATTTGTCTGCAGATCCTGATCCAGGTGTAGCACAGCTAACGAGCTGGCTGGCCTTGAGCATCAGAGAGTGCTAGATACAAGGGGTTTTTGGTGGAGAAAAAGCTCAAGTGAGGTGTTTGTTGGGAAGAGGGAGAGAGGGATGAAGAGCAAAGGCAGGAGAAATGGCCAAGTGGGCTGGGGTTGTCCCCGCTGGGGCAGGCTGGATGTGCAGCTCGTGTCAGGCGTCCTCTCTGAGATGTCTCTGAAGGCAGTCGCAAGGAGCTGTTACCATCCAGTGATGCCACACATTACTGAGAACCTGGAGGGGAGGAGTAAGTCCTATTAAGACTGTCTGGTTGCTTTTCCTACAAGAGGACACCAAGGCTCGCCTGTGCTGAGTGTCTTAGTGACTGTCACAGGGTACAAGTTAATGGAAGGGGTCCCCCCAGGTCCACCCCTGCCATTTTCCAGGAGCGAAAGCAGGTGTATTTAGGCAGGGAAAAGCGGTGGCAAGAAAATAAGGAAGGGAGGAGGTTTCATTCCATTATGTTGGAGAAAATACCTCCCAATTAAAGAGAATGAGATGAAAGTGGTAGATGTAGGGGGAGAGAGAAGGTGGGGGATTGTGCAGGCTCCGGGGAGAAAGACCGTCGTGTTCCGTGGGGCTGATTTGCCTGTCGCAGAGGAGCGGGAGGAGTGGATGGGGAGGACAGCTGGTAGGGTGATGGGTTTTTTTATGGTGAGGATGGTTTGGTTATGAAAGCGAGAGACAAGGGAGGAGAGGCCAGGTTGATGGAGATCACGTTCCATTCAATTTGGAGAAAAGGAGAGAGAGAAAAGAAGATGAGCCTGAAATGAGGCTTAATTTTAATGAAGGAAAATTCTCTGCTAAGTAAGGAGTGTTGAAAGGGAGGGGAGAGGAGGGTTTGAAAATGATAGGAGCCTGACACGCTATTGTGGTGGAGAGATTTCCTTTTCTTTCTTTTCCCTTTGGTTGAGGGGAAAAAAGAAGATAATAAAGACAGTGGAAGGGAGGGGAAAGGAGAGATCTAATAAATGAGTTGTAACACCTGAGAGGAGGTACCTTTGCTGCTGGGGAAGGTGGCCCCGTGGTGACTCCAGGGTCCTGCTCAGGACTGCAGGTGTGGATGCAGATTGCTTTATGTCTGTTATTGTCACCCGCCATGCCTGCTGGGGCAGCTCGGGTCTCAGCCCAAGCCTTGTCACTGATTTTTGCCTTGGAAATGACTCCCTTAATGGGTACCAGAGGGGCTTGAAGCACCTCAGGGGCCTGCTGATGGATGAGGCCATGAAGAACAATGAGCATGAGGCCCTTCTGCTGCTTGGGTAGGCTGCCAGCAGCATGGGGCACAGGGAGGAGGGATCCAGGGATGGGCACTCGTGTGACAAGCACACGAAGTGTTCCCCTTACTAGCACCCAGAATAAACTTCAGGGCCTTTGAGGGTTGACTGCCCTTAGGACTCACATTCCTGCTCATTCCCAGCTACTGATTGCCACTGGGAGAAGTTTAAAACACATGAATGATTTCTTGTGCATTATTTTCTTTGAGTGCTGAGCACGGTCACCGTGGAGGGGAGGTCTGAGCAGGGACTGGCTGCAAACCGCTGCCTTTGTGGGGTGATGGGCAGTGCCAAAGCTGTGAAACCCCCTTTGCAGTGGGATTTCACTGCTGTGAGTGCTGGTGTAAATGCACCAGGAGCCTTTGTGGTCCTCTGCTGGCAGAAGCCTTTCAGATCCGCTCGGCGTGTTTGGCTGAGTACCTGTTGCTGTTGTCGTTCTGGCTGCCCTTGGTTTGGTGGGAATTACTGGGCATTTCATAGATTTTGTTTCAATCTGTTTCACAGATTTCTGCTCCTTCCCCAGATCCCCTGCCTGGCTCTTAGATGGTGGGTACACAGACTGAGAGCGCACAGGGAACCGCAGTTAAAAGCTCATCTCATCTCCTGTGCAATTCACACTGCAGACCTTGCTTCGTTTCAGGCTTTTTAATAGAAGAACAACACGTCCTCTGGGGGCAAAGAAATCCGTCTTGTTTCAAAAGGCATTCGTGTTTATGGGTAGAAATTCAAATGCTTGGCAATAGCTAGTCCAGGTGAAGCTCACTGGGTTGGTTTGGGGTTTTTTATGCTAGTTCATTCTCTCGCTCAGGTAATTTTGGGTTCATGCAGACTTCTTGTTCTTGATGAATAATGCTTAGTAGGTGTTAAAGTAGTATTTGTGTAAAGCTAGCTGAAGAAATACGAGGCAAATTGCCTGCGTTTGCTGGTTCCTAATCAAGAAGCAAACAAGAGACTCCTAGGCAATGGTGTGAGTTGCTCCCTCCCCTGTCCAAGCTCTTACCCTTCCTCTTTGCCAAAGTATTTGAAGATGGTTCAGAAAGGAGTGAAATCATGATGATTTCATTTCCACTGCTCCGTCATTTCCCCCCTCTCCAGGAGACAGCTGTGTGGTGAGTGCCAGCCTGTTTCTGGAGCAATTTCCTTAGGCAGGTGGGGAGGCTGGGTGGCTCTGAAAATCTGTGGGTTTGTTCTGTCAGGTAAAAGACTCAATTCCCTCTTACGGGGCCTGAAAATGCATTAGGAGAATATCTGATCTGTGACTTCTGGGAGGTGGCTCTGAAATGGGGTACGTAATCTCAGACTTTGGACCTTTTTTCTCTGTAATCCGAGGCTTAGATCTTTGATTTGGTGTGGATGATTCCCTCCTGCTCCCCTCTTCCCCCCCAAATCCTTTCCCTTTGAAATAACACCTGCTCATATCCTTGTGTCTGTCATGGGGAGGCAGAAAGATCTTCTCATCATGAGGAGACGCCGTCTTCTACATCCCCCCCACTGCCACACGTCTTCTTCCAAAATACTGCATAATGTCAGACTAAATCCTTATCAGAAATTTTAATGAGCAAAATAAAACCTGAAATCTGTGTGATTAAAATCAAATCTTCCCTCTTCTGCTCTGCTGGAGCTGGCTGCCAAAGCAGAGTCGCAACGCTGACAATGGGAGGCCCCTCGTATTTAATTACCTCCAACCTCAGTCCGTGCTGTAGAGAGATGTCCTTTGTGGACCCTGCTGGGGCTGTGGGTAACCTCCAAGAACAATCAAAGGGTAAAGTCATCTCCACTAAAATGTTTGGCAAGGGCTGTTGCTCTGTGGTGATGGCCCATTTCTGGCCCCAGGGAGAGTCCCATATCTCAGGGTCTCCAGAGCTGAGAGTCAGCCGACATAGACCCCAGGAGTTGCCTTTTCCTCCTGCCAGTGATGATCTTTGTGCTTGCAGAGGACTTTTCCATGGGTGATGGTTGCTCAACAGCAGTTGTCCTGAAGATGCTCCATCTGTCTGCTCACCTCTGTGACATTTCATTTGTCTTCTCCCATCAGCCTTGCTGTACCCATGCTGCTCAGTGCCTTCCTGTCCTTTTCTACCTCACAGAGATCCCCTTTTTTCTGCATCAGCTACCTGTAAGCCCTTGAAGACACGTCATTGTCCCTTGTGGTTGTCTTTAGACAAGTGGACATAGTGCTACCACCATCCCAGGTACCTCCCTTCACACCCAGGATGGAGGCTCACCAAAGGGAAGAGGAGTGAATCTTGTTGGTTCTTGCTCACCCCATCAGTGCCCTTCCAGTCCCACATCCACTATATGCATCCCAAATCCACCTTTCAGCCCCTTTCTTGAAGATGTGGTGTGCCTCTGCTCCACCGTGCCTTCCAGCCTCCCTTGGGCGCTCCTTCCAGCAGGCTTCCAGTCCCAGGTCCACGCAGCGCTCCACTGAATTAATCAACTTATTTCCCTGTTACCTGCATTCCTGGGTGAGTTCCTTGGGTACCTTTCAAAATCACCATCTGACTTTCCCAAAGTCTCTTGAATTATGTTTTCAAGCCATATCCTCCATCGTTTGTCTCCTTCCAAGAGGCTGTTTCATTTCATTTGTCCTTCGAAGGAAGCGGGAGCATATTTCATGAGCCGTAGAATTGAATCGAAGAGAGCAGGGAGCACTCACCTGAGCTCAGACCTTTCCCCATTAGAAAGGGAAAGAGATAATTAAGAGATACTCAGAAGGTGCAGCCAGCCCGTGGTTCTGGCAGGCATCCTGACCGGCTATCTGTCTGCTTTGCCCAGAATGCAGGATGCTTAAATTATCATAATTTAATGGCAATAATATGAGAATCTAGATAGAAAGCAGCTAGAACAAATGCTGGGACGTGAGCAGGAGAACTTGAGTAGCAACGACCTTGCTGAGTCTTAAAACCCACTAAGCCACGGTGACTTGAGCTGGTGAGAGGTGAATATATGCAGATGGCATTGGTGGTGACATTGTTCACGAGTGGCTGGGCAGGACTGCTGTCAGGACTCACCTCATGGACAGCTGGCTCCAAAGTGGTGGCTACTGACTCCTTAGTGCTCTTCCCATAGATCTGTCTTTTAAAGTGTTGATGTGAATTGAGGGGAGGAGTAATTGTGCCAGGATTAGAGGGCTAATCATCACGTGGAAATGGGGGAGTCACCTGAAGAAGCAGTAACATAGTGAGAGAAAGGATGGAGGAGCCATGCAACTGTCATCCTTCAAGCACACGTCTCCTTGCTGTCGTGACTCTGATGTTGCTGATGTGCGAGCAACATTGGGTCAGACATCTGTAAAAATCGTAAGAGAAATCCTCTCTTGATTAATGTCAGCATGGCCAGACACTGTCCCCATCCCTGTAACTAACCATCCAGCTTGCTCAATGTGCTGGGAGAAAAATACTCTGCGCCTGGCTTGTGAGACAGCTTTGTGTGCACTTCACTTGATGTTCTCCAAGCTGTGTTCCAGAAAGGCTGGGCTGGAACAAAGCACCTCCTCTCAGAAAAAGCCTGGTGAAACTGGGTTGGGAGAAGGCAGGATTGCAAAGACTGGTGTAGTACAATGCAATGCCTGCAGTCCCCTTGACTTTGTGGGATTTTTTTGAAGCAAACCTTTTTATCACAAAAGAGCAGAGAGATGCCTTGTTGAAACTGTTGTTGCCTGTTTGCCTTCTCCCAGAAGTAAAAGCCCTCTGGGACTGGAAATGCAGATGCTCCTCGAAGGACCAGCAACTCCTTCCTCCTAGTTTTATTGAATTTGACAGTGATAAAATATAAACCCACAATTAAATCTGTATTAATAGAGATAGTTACACACAGTCACGGGGGCTGTTGGATTAAGACCCAATCCTGCTAGGTCCTGAGTGCTTTTCCTTTCAGCTCGAGTGCAGAGGGGGCTTGAGAGTTTGAAGGCTGTCATGTGGGGCACTCAGTATCTCGCAGGCTTGGGGCTTTTAATTTTGCAGATCATCAAAGGCAAACCAATCCATCAATTATCAACGCTTGAGCTTGCTGCTGAGTAAATGAGGGTATTACCGTGTATCAATTAGGAGGATCGGATGCCCTGAAATGATAACAGAAGAGGCTGCTTTTGAGACGTGCTGGGCATCTGCGCCCTTCCCTGCCTGCAAACTCTGACAGCAGGTGCTGTGTTGTGTCCAAAAGTGGTGGGAAGAGGAGATATGTGAGGGTTTGACTTGCAAGAGAAAGCGTCAATGCTCCGAGGTTGGCCCCAAAGCCCGTCTCCCCTTCAGGTGCTGCAGCTCTTGCGTAAGGTGGCTGCTTGGCTGCTGACAGTCTGGTTGTCCTTGAGGTGCTGAGAGGTCTGGGATGCTTTCCCCTTTTTAATATCTAACAGGACAAAGCTGAGCTGGAGGAGCAGCATCCTGACCTCACACGCTGCAGCCTGTGCCCTTTCCCCCCTTGTTTAGAGGGGGTGTGACATGAAGAGGTTCACTGGAGATGTTCATCTGGGTTCCCAGCTCCTCGGTGCCCGTCGGGAAGCGCGTGTGCTGGCACGGCGCCGGCTCCTCTGCCCTGCACTGATTCTCAGTGGTGGTTTGTCCTTTGTCCCCTTTAGTTCATCACCACCAGGCTCTCATTATGTGTTGAGATTCATACGCTCCTTCTCCTTTTATTTATGTGTTATTATTAATATTCTGTGCATCGAGCAGGGCTGGGTGAATAGCTCATTTTTCTACTCATTTGCAGGATGGTAAAATTCCTTTTTAAAATAGAGGAGGGGGGAAAAGCTCAACCCCTCCCTCTGCAAGCTCCACTGTTTTGTTTTCATCCATTTAAATATATTCCCAAAGGGTTTAAATAAAACAGAAGGAAACTCTGTGACGGGCCTTTGAACCGAATGCTCTGCATGTTTTTGTGCTTCAGCATCTTTTGAAGTCGTTCAGTTCTTTCCCTTCCTTGAAACAATCCAGTGGATTCAATGCAGGAAATGTTTTGGGATCACCAAACCTTGCTTTTTTTCTTTTAGAGCACGAAAATTGGATAGTTTAGGTTTCTTTTTCCCCCTACTGAAAAACAGAGTCTTGTGGCTTGTCGTGGTGTGGGGTTGAGGGATGCTGCCATTTTAGACTTAGATTGTTGCTGCAAGGAAATGTCTAACGTAACCAAAGTTAATGGGGTTATAAGTGATGCTGCAGGCATTAAATTAGCAGCTGATACTTTCACACCTCAGATGCATTTCTACAAACAGTTCCCCCTTGAATTCCTCACACCAGTGGCTTTTAACATCCCTTTTTTTTCCAGCGTAGAGAAACTGAGTCACGGCAGCTGGGCTGCACAGCCTCGTGCCACAGCTTGTTTGGGGGAAGGTGGTATGTCTGTGCTTCGGTTTGCTGGGCCCTCTGGGCTTGCAACAGCCTTAAACATTCCTGGCATGTTATATATTTAAAGAGTATTCATATGGCACTTCTCAGCTGCAGCAGTGCACCTGAGGGATTCGAGTTGATCTTTGTCACAAGTGTTTAGTGCTTGATACACATGTTTATTATACATTTCAACTAAGCTGGAGTCAATAAACTATCTGTATAAATAAAATGTATATGAACAAAACACACATCCCCTGCCCAAATAGGCTATTTCCTGTGCAGGGGCTCCAAAGAGTCGCAGGAATGGCTGATTCTTACTTCTCTTGTAATTGGCATTAAAATATAATACTCTGTCTTCAAAGAGAGGCTCCCATACTGTGAAAATGCCTTTTCTGTCCAGGCAGGGGCCAAATAATAGCAAATTATAAGCGTGGAAAATATTTAGAACAACAGGAAAAAAAAGAAGAGGGGAAAAAAAAGAAGAGGGAAGAGGAACTGTGAATTATCAGAGCTGATCCATAGCTTGCAGTCTCGTACAATTTGTCTTTTGAATACGCCATATGAACCAGCTATGAATAAAATCAGTCAATTTAACCCAAAAATCAATGCTTATTTGTAGAGGTGCTTAAAATCTAAGTGGAAGGGAAAGCTTTGAAGCTGCCTAACCCTCAGTAAACGCAGCACTTACTCAACGTTTGATTTTAGCAGAAGCTCCCTTGGTCTCCCAGTGCCCAGCACAGCACCTTCATTAGGAAAGCTGATGAGTAATTAGCAAATGTGCGGAAAATGACTAAATTAATTTTTTCTTTTTGAGGGAAACAATGTTTTTGGGCTTTTTTTTTTCCCCTTCTGTGTTTGGCACCCGTGGCTTCCACACACCCTCCTGCAATGAGGGTACTGTGGTGTGTGAAGGTGGGCAGTTGGGGGGCTTGTGTCCCCTGGCAAAGGCCACGCATGTCTTGTAGGAAGCAGGGTTCTTCCTTTGTGTGCCTGGTGCCTCCAGGGAAAGCCCATTGCTTCTCCACCTTGGGAGAGCTGCCAAGGCTGGGAGGGCTGGCAGCCGCTCACTTCTCAGCAGGTTGGCAGGCTTGCATCTTCATGAGGGAGCCAGGCAAGCCAGGTTGGCTCTTGCTGATGGATTAGAAGCTGCGGTGTGATAAAGATGTGCAAAGTGGTTCCCTGGTCTCCCTGGGGGAGGGAAGCTCGCTGTCTCACAGGCACTGGGATGTCTGCACCCGTGGAGTTGGGGGGGATGTGTGTGCTGGTGTGGCTTTCCTGGCTTCAAGCCTTTGCCCCCTTGGCTTCACTCGTTGGCTACTGCCGGTTTTATCCAAGCCAAATTTGCAGCCCGGGCAAGATACTAGTCCCTGTGCAGTGCAGATGGTTGAAACTCTATTGAATGAGATGTTTAGAAATGGATGGGATGTTACAGCCAAGGAATCGAGCCTATCAGGTCGCTTGTGGATGTGCCCAGTGACCCCAAACTCTCTCTTTTGAGTCCAAGGCAGGAGTGCTTTGATTCAGCAGCTGTGATCTGGGAGGATTAAAAGGCTGCTTGGGTCTCGGTGAAATTATTTTGCCCCTTTTTCAGTCTTATCTTGGCTCCTCAGACTTGCAAATGTGCTTTCTCCAAAGCACCCTTCAAGGAGATCCAGACTCTGCTGAGAGCTGAGGCCAGGGAGGCTGTGTGAATGTGCTCAAGGTCTCACTGTGGGGCTGTGACAGAGCAGAAGGGTGCCAGGGTGCCTATCAATAACATCTCTGGGCTTCCATCATTACCCATTTACCTGTTGTATGAAGTTGGTGAGGTTTTGCATGAGTATTACAGGGTTGTGACTAAGGGGTTATTTCTTGAGCAGGTCCATGAGATGGTTTTACTCTTTTCTTTGGTGAGATCTCTTAAGATCCACATTTGGCAAGGGGCTTTAAGAGGGTAAAGTCTTCGGGGACAACCAAGCAACTGCCTTTAGGAGGTGGTGGTGGTGGGCCTGATCTTCTAAGCCCTCAGGTACCAGTTACTGAAGTGAAAGGTTTTGTTCTCGTTCTTTGTTTCAATCAATTGTTGATAAATAGCTCAGTGCTGTGATGGATGTTGTGATCAGAAGTTTGAACTTACCCATGGCCTGTCAAATTTGATGTATGTCAGATGTCTGCACTAATTTATACAAATGCTTCACAGTGCTCAAAGAAATCAAAACCTTGGAAGCACAGGAGTTTGACCAAAAGGAACTAACTTTTCTCTCTTGTCCCCAAAGCCCTTGTGTTATTTCAGTGGGACTCTGGGACATTGCAGTGATTGGGGTGTTGACCAGCTGTCAATCACAACATGAACCAGTGTGGTCGAATCTCGTGTGCTTGTAGATGTGGAGATGGCAGCCAAGGTTGAGGGTCCTGCAGCATAGCTCTTGTGTGCATGCACAGGAATAAGCAGTCTCTGTTTCAAAAAGCTTAACTCCAATAAGCACAGCTCTTGGAGGGGAAGAAGGCAAATACTAGCATGCCATGGCTTGCAGAAACACGTGCAGCTGGTCGGTAGCGTGACCATGAGAATGACCTGGTCTCCTGCAGCTTTGTCTTCACTGGATCAGCTGCTTTCCTTTCTCTAGGAGGTTAAAAACAGAAATAAAAGAAAGCATCTCTCACTAAATTGCCCAAATAAAAACATTTTGTGGCCTAGCCTATTTATAGCTGTGTGAGTGAAGGTGGCTCTTGGGCAGAGGGACATGGGGAGGTTAATATACCTACAGCTGGTTTGGCCAATTGATTCCTTAGACCGTTAAGTTCCACTTCAGAAAGCCTTGCATATGCATTTTACTTGCGACGTCTTGGGCGCTGGTGTGCTCACAGCAGTGCTCAAAGCTTTGTTTTCTCCGGTTTAGAGGCAATAAGATGTTTCTGGTGAAAGGTGCTGGAGATAAACGCAGGACTGGGGTTTTTTTTCTCCCTTGTTGTTACGGTGTTTTAATTGGCTGGCAACTCTCCCCATTTCTCCCCCCATCCAGCCCTTATTTAGTTTAGCATGTAATTCCACACACAATACGCACACGCTGAGGTGTGGTTTCAAGGTCTTAGTGTGTTTAGCAAATATTTCAGCCGAAACGATCTGTTCAGCTGTTACATTGATTGCCAAGATTACAGCACGACAACAAACATTATTTGGGGGATCAGAGACGAAATTACAGCCCACTCTCTCCGGCGTCTGCAGCGAGGAGCAGATGCACCGTTAATTTTGTGCTGCAATGTCCATTACTCGGTACGGGGGTGCATCAGCATTGCAGCCAACCGTGCCTGACGGTGCCGCGGCGGCGGAGCCTGTAAAGCCCGTTGCTTGCTGGAAGGAGCCATGTGATGCCAGGGCAGGGCTTTTTGTTGGACTACCAAGGCCAAAGCAGGGGAAGCAGAACAGGTGGTAGAGGTTGGCAGAGTCGGCGTTGAACGGCTGGGATGCCAAAAAGCGACTCTGGAAACGGCGACAGATCCGCAGCGTTTCTGTGGAGCGCGGGGCGGTGGCACTGGCTGTGCTGCACGTTGGCTTTTTCCACAAGAGTAGCTTTTTGTGGACTGATTACAGAATCACAGAATGGTAGGGGATGGAATGGCCCTGCAGAGCTCATCCAGCCCAACCCCTGCTCCAGCAGGTTCCCCTCACTCAGGGGGCACAGGAACGTGTCCAGGTGGGGTTGGAAACTTCCTGAGAAGGAGCCTCCACACCCTCCCTGGGCAGCCTGGGCCAGGGCTCCCTCACCTCAGCACCAAGGGGGTTTCTCCTTATGTTTAAGTGGAAGTTTCTGTGTTCCAGCTGATGTCCATTACCCCTTGTCCTGTTGCTGGACACTACAGGAAAAAAGTGTCATGTCTTTCTCTTGACATCCACCCTTTAGAAGCTTGTAAGTGTTAATGAGGTTCCCTCTCAGTCTTCTCCAGGCTGAACAGCCCTAGATCCTGCAGCCTCTCCTTATCACAGAGGTGTTCCAGTCCCCTCAGCATCATGGTAGACCTGCACTGGCCTCTCTCCAGCAGTTCCCTGTCTCTCTTGAGCTGGGAAGCCCATAACTAAGTCCATGACAATAAACCTACTTATTTTGGAAGTAGTAGTGATGGGCAAATAGGACGTCCTGTCTTGGTAAGCTGGCACAGGATCCCCTCTGAACATGACATTGGGGTACAGTTGTATTAGCTTGGGACTCAAACTTCTGCTTGAACCAAAATCATTGGTTTTCAGGTCATGTGTGACTCTGAAGTTGGTGGAGCTGCAGAGGGTGGAGGAGTTGGGCTTTGGCTTGCAGTCTGTCTCCATCCCTGCAGGGTGTGTGAGTGCTGCTGACGCATGTTGGTCTGACCCTGAGAGCAGAGCTGGAAACAGAGCACAGCCAGCAAAGGTAGTGAGAACATGGCCAGTGCCAAACAGTCTGCCTCAATTTCCCCATGTTTACAGGGGGAGCATCCTACTGCGAGCTCACGGGGGGAGCCATGTGCCAAGTTAGCACATGGTGATGATGTTAGGGCATTGCAGGGGTCCAGGAAGAGACCATCTGCAAAGTCAAGGAGAGGGCAGCTGGATTCTGCCCCATCTCCTCCTTTCTGTGTGTACCCTGGGGTGGAGGGTGTGCAGGTGAGCAAGCTGTGGAGAAGGAGACTGTCTTCCTTTGGGGAAAGGGAGTGTGACTGCTGTGCTGTCCTTCCCGATGGCTCTGGCTGCGGTGCCTCCCCCAAATGTACGCTATTCACCTCTCATATAGGAAGAGTAAAATATCTCCTGTAGCACATGAAGCAGCCGCATGCAGAACGAGGTCGCTGCACCTGATCTCTTTATGAACTCTTGGGTTTTTTTTATGGTTGGAAGTTGAATCATCAACTGTGTAGTGGCCACGGAGGAGATAAGAGGAATCTGCAGCCTAGTGCACGGGTACTGCCTTGAGGTTTGGGGCAGAGGCTTTGCAGTCCAAGGACGGGGCTAAGTAGGGACTCTGTGACCTTGAACGTGATGCTCTGATCCTGCCCGATGCTCTCAAGAGATTTCTGGCAGAGGGAAGCAGCCCAGCTGGAAAAGTGAATTGAATAAGATTTGTGCTCTGATGCAATGGGGTGACTCTTCTTTTTGAAGCTAACATTTATTGATAGCTCTTCAGGAGTCTGGATAGAGTTAATAAGTGATTAGAAAGAGGGTGTTAGAAACATATTGCAGATAGATATTAGTAGGAGATTGGTGTAAATCCATCAGTAGATGATGCTACTGGTGGCTCCACACTATGGTTGCAAGCTGAGCACTGACTCATTGGTGAGTACTTGGCCAATCCATTAACTGTTATGCCCTGTTTTAACTCCCTGTTAACCAGCCTAGAGCCCCCCTCCAAAAAATTTGGCCTGAAATAACACGAAGTACACAAATATCTCAAGGCCTCTGCCAAAAATTTTGGGTAACAAGTAATTTGTGAGTCTACTTCATGCCTTGGATCCTGCTCGGATCTCCCTCCTCAGCCCATCTCTCCCATTTATTAAGCGTCGATGCCCTGTCGATGGAGGCGACGATCAAAGGGAAGGAGGAGGATGGAGGGAGATCAAATATTAAATTCCTGAATGTTTTCTGCTAAGTGACAGCCAGGGAGTAGGGAATGAATTGAGTGTCCAATATTGCTGCTTTCAACAGCTTTCTCTTCCAAATGTCACCGGGTAAAAATAAAACTGGAGGGAAGGGGAAAAACCAAACAGCGAGAGGGACACATCACAGCCCTGTGCCTTGCTAAATGACACGCACCGAATGCTGCAGCCCTTCCAGTGCCTTTTATAGGAGTTGCTCCCATCTCGGGAAAGTTAATGAGTATCCAGTTTTCACTGCCTGCTGGGTAATGTCAGGTCTGAAATACAGCAAAGCCTGTCTGAGGCAGCCACTCAAGGGAGCAACAAATACGGGTTGCTGGCAGAGACAGCTCAGAATTGCTCTCCACGGCCCCGGTCTTCTGCTGTGACCAAGGAGCTTGTCTGCCGGTGCTGGATGGGGAAGGATGACGAAAGGGGTGTGGAGCTGCATCCTTTGCTTGGCCAGGGAGGTATTTCCGCCTTTCCCTGCTTGCCCCTCACTCTTTGGTGGCCCTCATCCTCCCCCAAAGCTGGAGGTCGCTGTAGGGATGTCTGTCACTGGTTTTCTTCCTAGCTGTGGATGGTCGTGAAGCATTCAGACCCCTTGGTTTAGCCTTGCTTTGAGGCTTGCAATAGGATAGGAAGCCAGGGAAAAACCCTGCTGTGAAATTACTCTCTGGATGGCTCACGAATATGTAGACCTAGTACTAACAGTGCTGGTTTTCTTCATCTCCTGTCAGACTGGCCTGTGTGGCCTGGTCTCTTACTCAGATTACTGCTTCTACCTTTGATTAAGCCATTCATCTACAGATGAGCTGGCGTGACCAATGTGCTCTTACAATTTTCAAGGGCACATCTGGAGCCTGGGCTGTGGCCTCCCTGAGTCACTGGTGGCTGTGAGCTCTAATAGCCTGTGCTGTGGCCGTTTGGGATGTGTTTGGGAAATTACTGGGTTGACATGACGATGAGTTTCTTGCAGCTTAAGGAAAGTGTGATGAGTTGCAAGCCAGACCCTCTCCTTCCCACCTCGTTGAGGTAGAGGAGGGCAACAGAGAAGCAGGTGCGTGGAGAAGCCCACATTGGGCTTGAACTCATCTCCCAAGAGACAAATGTCTTCATTTTACAGCTATTTTGGGAATCTTGCTTGGCATTTTTAGTGTCTGTATGCAATGTGGTCACTGTGGGAGTCTTGAACCTTGGGGATATGCTTCCTTGTACCTGCATACAGGACTTCTGAATTCCAGCAGAGGAGAAGAAAGAGAAGGAGAGCCAACACATGGTATTTGGTGATGTGTCCTGGTGGTATGGCACAGGCTGGGGAGGAAAGCCAGGGCAGCAGCTGCTGACACCCCAGCACTCAATCAAGAGCAGAACTGAGGTTTGCCAAGTGCCGTGTCCCATCCTTCTCCCAGCGTGAGACAAGGTTTCCTCTGGCCTGGCTGCAGGTCTGTCTGCATTTCTGCTGAATAATGGAGCCGGCATGGGGGAGCGTGGGTGGGTGTAATGTCGCCTGTTTCCATGGCATCTAAGTGCTTCTGCGATGCTCGTGTCTCGGTGAAATGGGTTGGTGTGATTATTCCCATCAGACAGATGGGAAACTGAGGTGTGGAGAAGTTGGGAACTGGCTTGGCTGTGGTGAGACCATCACAGTTTTGGGAACACAGACCCTGAATGGAAACCTCTGAAAGGATGAGCTTGGGAGAGCTTGGTGCTTTGCCACAGGCTGTTAGCGGGGATCTTAAATCCAGGGACGCGCTTTTCCCATCCGAAATACATCCCATCGTTCAAATAGAGGCTATTTCAGAAACATTCCTTGTGGTTAGGCTCACTTGTAATAATTGCAGTGGCCTTCTCTGGCTTTTTGAGTCGCAATTGTGCCTCTTGCATTTGTTTGTTTATTTATGTTGATAATCCCCACTTCACAGAAGGGATCTGCAGCCAGGGAATTAGTGGCCTGTCAAGGCAATTTCTCACCCTCTTCACCCAGGGCATCTGGGTAGTTTACATTAGGGATACTTTAAAAAAGAATTGTTTGTAGCCCATAACTCCTCTATTATTCACTTCAAAACACTTGTGTATGACTTTGCCTCTTTGAGTTTCGCAGAGTCTTAGGCAAGTTGACATTTACTGGAATTATTTAGTCCCTAATTACCTCTATTTCTGATGAAAGAGAATTAAGGCGTAATCAACATCCCCAAAGTATTTGAAGTCAGACAATTGCAGAATGGGTTCATTCCCAGCAATACATATATATCATCAGGACAGCTCTTTTTTTTTTTTAATCTTCTGCTTTCTTTATTGTTTATTTATACAAAGCTCATTGTATATTTTACTGTAGCATTTTGTATATAGTTCATCTGTTTCTCTACCGCTGGTGTCAGGAATGAGCTGGGATGTTTATATTGGATTTCATGCTCACTTATGCCCAGGCATAGTTTTTGCTTAACTGACTGACATAGCTTTAAGAACCATGGATGGTTACAGATTGTGTTTCCAATTTCAGTTGGGGTTTATTTTTTATTGTTATTTTGAGCCATTTCCAGCCACTGTAGCATGCCTCCAGTTTATTGCACAGGCACTATTTAAAATACCCATGTCTTGTTAAAAATAATAAAGGTTTAAAGTGCTATTCTCAGAGTATCTTTAGCTGATAATGACCTTTCTGCTTCTGCCGAGCGCTCAGGTGAAGGGAAGACGTGGTTGTTCTTTATTACTGGAGGAGCCTAACTAAGCTGCATTTGCCAATGTCAAATTGCTCGCGAGCTGTTTGACCTCCTATTTACTTCTAATTCCTGCAAGCTTCTTAGTAAGAGCTACACTAAATCAACCTGTCATTTGATCTCGCCTTTCGCAACCGTCGCTGCGAGGTTTTATACTTATGAGCATCAGAGAGGAACTGCGTAAAACTCCTTAAGAGCATATTAGAGTTTACAAAGTGTGTAGGAAGTTGTTCGGGGATAAAAATGGCACAAATTATAGAGTAAGGGCTGTGGGAGAAGAGACAAGCTGGTGTCTAGCCTGTGCTCCTCTGGCAGGGGGAATGGAGAGAGCAGCAAGGGAAAACACGGACATTAAAGCACGATTTCACCTGATGGGATTCCACACTTACTCTTACTCCGTGGTTTCAACACCGATTATGGGTTTACAAGATTTTATTCTCTTCCCTAACTGCTGGAGCTGCAAAATCAAGCTGCATTCACCCTGCTTCTTAGCTCATCACTAATAATAAAGATCCTTCAATGGGAGTTGAGTTGACAGTTGTTCTGAGGATGGTTCTCACAGGAGCCCGTCACCAAGAGCGAGAGAACACATTATTGTTCGGCGTGAACCATTGTACCGACACAACACCTTTCATTCTAAGGCTCTTAAAACACTGCTCAGTTGTTCAGCTTCTCAATATCTCCGTTGGGGAGCTGATGTACAAGGTTTCCTGCAGCGGGGGAAACAGGTGAAGGGAGATGGAAAATATCCTGTGATTTCTGCATCCAAGTGAGGTGTGAGAGATGTGATCTGTAGGACACTCGGTCCATGGGAAGTGTCTGGATTCCCTTTTAGAGAATTGCTGCAGAAATGCTAGTCTGACCAGTGCTTGGGCATTGGTATATGGGTGCTTTAATGGGAGTTGGGTGGAAAGGACTTTTCTCATGATGATGAAGTGGCATGTGAAACTTGCTGTGGTGTTCTCCAGCTACTGGAAACCAGCCTTTGACCAGCAAGCATCTTTTTCAGAGCGTATTAAAAAGCCTGGTATTACACTGATATATCTCTGCTTGCAAAACAGTGGGCAAAAGGTGGTAACTCACTCTATTGTTTACTGATATATGTATGTATAAAACCCCTGCAGCAGGCCATAACAAGTCCCTTTAGCAGGTATTTATGATTGAGTTCTCCAGGCAAGCAGTCCTTGCAAAAACAACCCAGGGAGCAATGTGGTTCATCTTGGCATGGCCTTGTGCTGCAGGGCTGCTCACTATGGGTTTGCCTGAGACTAGGGCTTGCCTGTTTAGCTGGGAGAAGAAGAAGAAATGTTTTTGGAGGCTTGTAGACCTCGATGTGCAAGGTCTGCTTGTTTTGCAGCATCAAGAGAAGGGGACCAACAAAAGACGGAGTTGCAACATGAGATAAGGCTTGGGAGGAAAAATTCCTGACCTGTTCCATTGTGGAGATAAGTGAGGTATAAAATTGGGTCTGTAAGTGTGAGGGAGAATTGCTTTCCAGGGATAAGGGCATGCTCTGGCCAGCACCTACTGAAGTGCTTCTGCGTCTCCTAATTGGGCCGTGAAAGCATTAGGGAGCAAAAATGTGATAATGACCTTCCTTGAAACAAAGCTTGAGAGAGGAGGAAAGATGTGGAAGCCTCTCAGCAATCTGTGACCGAGTGCTTAGCACCAGGCGGTTGGATATGGGGAAGATGAGGGCGATAATCTGTCTCCAAAGAGATAGCAGCGTTGTGAAAACACAGCAAAGTAAATCACGGCTCCCTAAGCAGAGCCAGCCCCTATAAATCAACAATAATATCTCAGCCCTCGCTGCGTGCACGTCTGAGACACTGTACACGACTCCAGTCACCGTGTTACAAAGAAGGAAATTACAGAATAAGAGAAGGTGAGAATTAGGGCAGCAGGACCAGAGCTCTGTGAATATCAGATATTTTTTTCCCCTAGCACTTCTGAACAATTGGGGTCAGATTGTTTTTGATTTCTTTTTGTTTTTTCTATAAAATCAAAGTAACGCCTGAAATGAAATATCAGGCAGTGGCAAAAACCCCACACGTTTGGGAAAAAAAACCCAGGCACGGTGTTTGTTTTTGTGGAAGCCATAAAACATTCAGTGGGATTGGCATAAATTCACTCAGAGTTTCAGCAGAGTCAGGTGTGAATTTATAGTGGAGCGAGTTCTCACTGGCTCCAACTCCAGATACATCAGGAAAAGGGCGATGGATAGAGGATCAATTGAACCTAGACCTTCTCATCTGTGTGAGATGGAAGGAGAGAGAGCAGAGTTGCTGGATGCTGTGGGAGAGGAGAGTGGGGCTGACTGCTTTGGTGGGAGCTGAGGAAAAGTTAGTTTGGACTGTAAGGGCGCAGACAAGGGGAAGGGGAATATCAGAAGTTGATTTAATGCATGTAGCTGGTCACTACCTGGAAGGATTAGCATTTCTTAGGAAGGCTGACTTGCCTCTGGGGTTCTGTGTGGGGCAGCATCGTTCCCCTGACTGTGTTTAGCCTGTTGTCTGCGGCAGCAAAACCCAAACCTGCGGGTCTGGGACGCGACGGACTTACCGCTTCCATCAGCTCTTTAACAGCGGAGGTGGGAAACGCTGTGTTGGCTGAGTGATATGTTCATAATAAGGCTCCTTTATTAATGCTCTGTAATGACCTTGCTGGGGCACAGTTGAGTGCCTTGTCATCTGTCCTGATCTTATTAGAGGTGTTGACGGGGTTCGGTGCGGCGGCTGGCGGGTTCCTCTCTCTCGGTGGCCATCAATACGGTGTGCTGCGGTCGTGTAGTCATGATGGGCTCGTTCCCAAGGGCCTTGGATGTGTCTGAATCCCTCTCCCTGACTTGCTATTTTAAGAGTCACATTTATAAGAACAAAAAAAAACCAGACACTTGCAGTAGACCAACAGTGCCTTTCCTATCAAGAGCAGATATATCAGAGATTAAGTACCCTTTCTCCCTCCTTTTGCTGGTGCCATGCAAGGGAAGAGGATGCTGTTGATTCATGGGCTGGGGGTGGCCGTTGTCTCTGAAGCCTACTAATCACAGGTATTAACAGAGTCAACTGCAGAAGTGGGTCAGCACTCGGCCTCAGTTAGAAGGAGCGGGTGTCAGCGGGAAGAAAAATGAGTGGAAAGCTCAGAGATGCTGTTGGAGGGGGAAATATCTGCAGTCAGAGGCTGGGAGAGAGAGAGAGAGAGAGGAGAAAGGCTCTGGTATCTCCATGGCAGATATGAGCAAACATCTTGTGCTGTTGTAAACGGGTGAAATTGAATTGCTTGCTTGCTTGTAAATTTAAAAAGATAGCGTGTTTCTATCAATAACTTGAGGCTTAAATAATAGACTTTGGTCTGACTACCAATCTCCTTTCCCCATTGAGGGAGAAAAAGTCTCTTTGAGTGGCGGGGAAAGTCTCCACGCACCACCTTGTAGCTCTGTCTATCACGGACCTTATCAGTGGGTGTACTACAAGTTCTTGTACCAAGTCATCATCTTTTTCTTTGTCTCTTCATCCTCTTCTGTACTTTTATTCATGGTTTCTGTAATGCTACTTACAGGCAGGCAACATGATGGCTCAGCCCAAACCACTGCTCAGATTCAACCGTTACAAGGGAGCTGGAAGCAAAGCGTGGGTGTTGGTACACGTAGAGGATGAATGGGATCCATGGAGAATGAATGGGATCCATGTCTGTGTACTCCCCTGAGGACTTTCTGTGGTCCAGAGAGAGTCAAGTCTTCATCTTTCACACACCCCTGTGTCTCAGAGTGCTTGGTAACATCGAGTTTTCCCCGTCTACATGCTGTATGTCCCATGGTTGGCTTTCCTGGGGAAGGCAGGCTGAACTCAGGATCGCTGCTGTGCATGAAACCCATATGGTAGGACCCTGCTGCACGCTTGCAAAATGGGATCGCAACTGGGAGCTCTCCCGTTGCTTCCTCAGCTGAGCCGTTTTGTGCCCCGCTGCCACCCTATTAAAACAGGCACGGATTGAGAATTAGTGCAGCACAGTGGAAGGGACAGGCAAAACAAGTCCGAGGCTCCAAACAACAAATTATTCTTGAATCAAACATCTCATTAATGGCTGCAGTGTCGCCACTCTGCTTTGCATAATTAAGTTTCATGGGGCGTTACAATTAACAGTTGTGCCGCAACGTAGGTAGGAACAATCTCCCGTTTATTTACCCTGGCTGTATCTGAAAGTGCTGTGTGGTGAATAAGACGCATTTACAAGTAGATTAGGGTGCATTCTGGGTCATAAATTGAGTAAGGCTGTAATTGCTTTCCAACAAAGGAGAGCTGCAAATAAGACAGGCCGCCTCTTTTTTTTTTCCCTCCACTCCCGAAACCCCTTTTTTCCTGTTGATATGTGTCTGAAAATTCTCATCCCCAACTAAATAACACAGTTATGGCATTGAAAACCTTGTAGAAGCTTTTTCAGCTTGACAGCTCCTGCTCTGTAATATTTCAAGGCATGTTTTTCCCCTTCTTCTCCTTCTTTCTTGAGACTCTGCTGCAGAGACTTGTTTTAAACCCACGTATAATGGCTTTCTATATTATCAGTCAAATATCTGCATGTTGCCTCCATGATGCGGAGGGGGAGAGAGGGGATGCTTGGGTTTCAGGCACTTGGAATTAACTGGGAAGGAAGCCAAAATGTCATTAGAAGCACTTGGATACGGCAGAATGCAAACCACCTCCAGTCTATATTCAGATACGAAGGCAGGCCCAGGAATTAAACATTTATCAAGGCAGGGGGATTAAAGCCTGACCACAAATACTCTTCTTGGTGAAGGGCTTTCCCTGCGAGGAAGGAAGAATCCGGAGAGTTAGCAACACTGCTTGCACGCTGTTGAGGAGCAAGAGAAGCTCTCACAGCCTAGAAACTCTCTAGGCCAAATGAGCTTTTCTTGCTTCAAATATTTCTTAATCGTAGTTTCTTATAGGATTAAGAAGAGGCTGGTGGAGAATGTTAAAAAAGTGAGGGTTTTTTTGAGCCTCGTGAGTATTTCTCGGGTGGTTGGTAAGACTCGGAGCTGGAGTAGCTCGAAAGGGAGAGCAAGCTTCAGCTCCCCACCAGTTCTGCTCCTTGTTATATACTTAAGGAAAAGCTGCCATTTCCAGCTAAAAACCCATTTGTCTTGCAAATTTCTCTAATGAGCAGATTTTGGAATAAATACCATGTAATCTGCAGTGACAGTTCTCTCATTTCTTTTTTATTAGCTCAATCTCCTCAGCATCTGAAACACGTAGCAGCGGAGTCTCAGAAGAGGCTCAGGCAGCTCTGTGGGAGTGGGGTTTTTTTAACACCTTGGCACACAGCTCTGCCATTGCATCCCTCTCCTCTCCGTTACCTTCCGTTTATGTATTCAATTGTATGTTTTTAGCAGCATCTGTCCGTAGCCCCGGGCACCCTTTAAGTAATCGAGAGCCCGCAGAGGCGCGTTAGCGAGGCACGTCCCGGCACGTCCCGCTCCATTCCTACAGCAGCCGGGTGGCACAGCCGCCGTACAGCTTGCTTCTGTGTTCACTGATGCCTGGAGAAGAAAAGGGAAGAGCTTCCCATGTGTCCCAAAGTCTTTATCATAGCTACCAGGCAGATGTTTTGATGCAAATTGTTAAGGGCTCTTGTGGGCAAGAAGCCAGTGGCATCCTGGGGAGCATCAAGAGTGTGGGCAGCAGGTGGAGGGAGGTTCTGCTCCCTCTCTGCTCTGTGCTGGTGAGACCTCATCTGGAGTTCTGTGTCCAGTTCTGGGCTCCCCAGCTCAAGAGAGACAGGGAACTGCTGGAGAGAGGCCAGTGCAGGGACACCAAGATGCTGAGGAGATGGAACATCTCTCTGGTGAGGAAAGACTGCGGGACCTGGGGTCGATGAGCCTGGAGAAGGCTGAGGGGAGCCACTTATAAATACCTAAAGGGTGGATGTCAAAAGGGGCCAGTCTGTTTTCTGTGGTTTTTGTTTTCTTGTCCAGTGTCAGGACAAGGGGTAATGGACATTAGCTGGAACACAAAAAAGTTCCACTGGCACAGGAGGAGAAAGTCCTTTGGTGCTGAGGTGAGGGAGCCCTGGCCCAGGCTGCCCAGGGAGGGTGTGGAGGCTCCTTCTCAGGAGGTTTCCAAACCCACCTGGACACGTTCCTGAGAGAGGGGAACCTGCTGGAGCAAGGCCCTTCCCACCTCTAGCCATTCTGGGAGTCTGTGAAGGGTGAAATTTCTCTCAGTTCTAGAGAAGGTCAGGCTGGTCTTTCTTAATGCAGAACATCAACAAACAGCTTGTGTTCATGCAACGGCTGTGGTCTTGGCTCGGGTAGGACATCCACATCTGGAAGGATGAATTGCTGCAGCTAGAGCATCAGGGATGATCTTGGGACTAGTTGGTGGTGCTGCCTGTTTGGGTCTGCAGAAGTGGAAAGCACAATGATAGACCTTGGCTCACGTGTAGTACTGCTGCTAGGGAAAAAAAAACATCAGAAGAAAACGCAGGAAGCAACTCTCGGTGTCAAGTTCTGAGACAGAAAGGGGCAGATCTTGCCTCTAAAGCTGCACCTTTCAGTTCTTCACCTTGGATAGGGAGGTGGGAAAAGCAGCTAAATGAGACTGTGAGAAATAAATAAGAAAACAAACAGCCCACAGAATGGCCTCTGTAACCGTGTGCTGCTCCAGCTGACCTTTACCAAAGTGTGTTTAAAACTGGAGTTTTTCCCTTTGTGTTTCCTCCCGTCTACAAGTGAATTACAAATTCCATTGCTTTTAAAACGTGTGGTGTTATAATACTTGGTGAACTTTACCTTTTGTTTTTATTTCTTCTTTTTCATTGTAGGTAAGTGGCATTTGTTTAGTATTGAAATACTTGAAGGTCCAGAGTGGGGGATGTAAAATGTCTTTGCCTGGCTGGAGGTTCCTCGGCAGGTAAACCCAATCCTTTTCATTTTGTTGTGGTTTCATTGCACTGCGTGTCCAACATCTGAGCTGTTTTATCTCCCTGCTGGTGTTACTGAAGTGGGTTGGTACTGCATGGGAAGGGTCTGAAGGAGCTCCATTTAAGGAGCTGAGTTGCATTTTGGGTTGTCAGCACTGCCTGTCTGCTGTGGGGGTTTGAGCATCACAATGTGGGAAGGTGGAGGCTCCAAATCCTCCTGTAAAGTGATGCTGAGACACTCTGTGCTTGATCCAGCCATAAACTGTCACAGAGCTTGTTGCCATCATTTAAACCTGGGGTGGTTTGTCCATGCCAAAGCCGGGGCTGATGTGACTGTGCTGAGCTGGATGAGTTCAGAGTGAAGTTTTCCAAGGCTTCCGAGCCATGTTTCCAGGAAAATGATGCTTCAGCTCCCTCTCAGCACCCTCTGACCTTTCCAAGCGTGATGCCTGCCTCTATAAAACACAACTATCATGTGTGTAGCTTTCAGATAGTTCCATTGTGCAGTGATTTCCTCAGTCAACAGCAGTTCAGAGCCGTTTTCTCCCTCAAGCCCTTTTAGTCCCAAACCCCACGCAAGCCGGTATTTTCTTTGCTCGAGGCACATCCCTTGTTTCCTACAGAGCCCTAAAAAGCCTGGGTGAGCCACCCCTGTTGTGGCCCAGCAACGTGAACCACCCGGGGCTGGGAGCAACGTGCTGAGCAAGGTTTTCCTCGTGTCTGACTCTCGGTGTCTCATTCCCAGCATGTCACTTCTTCTCAGGTCGGCGTATTATCTCACCCTGGCAGATGCAGCGAGGTAGAAATACAAGGCTATTTGCAATGCAGTTTATTAAGACGTGTTTTAGAGGTGGTTTGAGGGAGCACTGGCTGGAAATGTTAATCATCATCTCTGACAATGTTATTGACCTGCCTTCTGCCTTACCCTCCTGCCTCAGGGAGCTGGAGGGAAGTGCCAGCCCGGGATATCGGTGTGCTTCAGCCCTGCCTTGCCCACCACCGCCTCTGCAGAGCACAGCACTTTGCTGCTGGCCGAGGGAGGAGAAACTTTTTGCCAGCTTGAGTAGAGAAGAAAGGGGGGAAAAAACCCTTTATTTTATTGTTTCTTTTTCATTTCCCTGTTGTTTTTTCCTTCTTTGGACCTGGCAGTTATCTTGTTGGGAGAAGGGAGTAATCTGACTTCTGTAGAAACAAATGATACCGCACGACTACCGTGCTGCCTTCTCCTGCTCCCACAGCAAACATGTCATTATTTTCCCCCCTTTGTTTTAGACTTCTGTGAACCAAAAGGGCTCGAGGATTTTAATGGTCCATCTCAAAGATTGAGAGGCCCTTTATATGTCAAGCCACCATCCCCGTCCGTGGCTGTACTGGCCTCTGTTTGATTTTATGAAGCTTATTTTGGATAGATGGTATTTTTATAGCTCCTGCCTTGCTTCACCGATGGCCATATTGATGTAGCGCTACAGGACAGGGCTAATAAATAGTTTATAAAACTGTAGGTTCATTCTCCCAAGTGATGTACAGCTGCATCTGAGCAGACTGCAAATCACTGTCCGGTGAGGCTGAGCCTCCGTACTGCCACAGCCCCGGGCACACCGTGGCGGAGGGAGGAATTAAAGCAAAGGAAAGCTTTCTCTTGCTGAAATGTGCACCCAGCTTTCTCTTACGGTGAAGTTCTGCCCCAGCAGCAGATTGTGGAGCAGTCAGTTCTCTCTGAGACTGGGCGGCCCAGAACTGGACACAGGACTCCAGCTGAGGCCTCACCAGGGCAGAGTAGAGAGGGGAGACAGCCTCCCTCCATCTGCTGCCCACACTCTTCTGAATACACCCAGGGTACCTCATGGGCCTTCCTAACCCTTGGGATGAAATTACACCGAGTGATGGGTACTTCAGGTGTGGTGCTGGGTACAAGCCATCCTTTGCCCTGCACTGCCAAGCCTGTATGATAGAAGCTGTCTCAGACCCAAGAGGAACCCTTTTGAAGATCCTGTTCTGTTGTTTTCCTCCTAAATGCTTATTTAGAGAGTGGCCTTTTAAGTGCCGAGGTCTGGTATCTGCTTGCCTTCTCCCAAGCTGTCTTTTTACTTCTGTGTGTGAGTGAAAACCCACAGCTGTCTGCTTGGATCAAAGGCTTTATCACGTTGCTTCCTTTCGGGCATTAGAAACACGAGTCTCCCTCCTTTCTCCCACTTTTCAGTCTTACAATGCTTAGGATCGGCGAGTCAATGAGTGAACTGTTCGTGGATGGTGGCACACTCTCTAACGTGATCTGAGAAGGGACATGAGGCATCTTTACTAGTCTGTGTGTGTTGGAGCTGAGCTTAGTTACTAGAGATAAAAAGGTCTGACTAAAGCACATGTGTGAGGAGGCAAAGGCAGCACGGTGTGTGTGTACCCAGGCACTCATAGGTAGTGATTTTTGCCATGCCAGAAATGCCAGGCACCCTCTTTCTGGTCTGTGTTCGCTTTGGGGGTGTCTCCAGGCATTAACCAGCAAAAAAAGAGTTGTCCTGTCATCACTGAGGACTTCTGCTCCTTTGCAGATAGCTCAGAGGAAGGCAAAAAGCTCAACCAACCCACCCCTTCCCTGCACCCCCATCCACACCCTGCTAGCGTTTGGCAAAGGAGAAATTATTAAAGCCATGGTTTTTTTACTGCTGTGCTCAGTTACCACGTTGTCCTTTTTCTTTGGAAAGGAAATGCAGTTGGGGAGACATATGGAGGTGCTTGTTCTTCTTGTTGCTATGGGTATGTCTCGGCGTCCTCAGACGTGCAGCTTTGGGTGCCCAGTTTTGGCTTGGTACCTTCAGCTCCACTGCGGCCACACGCCTGCCCAGGGGTCTGAGGTCTGTATTGCTCGTGCCTTCCCTCTCTGAAAGGCCTCCTAATACTGGTTTAGGGTGTTTTTCCCTGTCAGCTGTATAATATGAAGCTTCAGTAGGTCTATTACGACACTATTACTAATGCTATGATGTTCTTACGGAGGTTTACTACAATCACTGCAGTGAAGTCACAAAGCCAGGGTTTCAGCCTGGCTTAGGGGCACTCCAGCTCTGTTTTTTGCAGGGTGAGCTTTTAAAAGTGCTTGGAGTGGGTGGGAAAGACAAGGCAAGAACCAGAGCGACCCTGCAGGGGTGGCAGCTCCAAAACTGGGACCTCTGGAAGTGAGGTTTGGGCTCTTGAGGAGGCATTGGCTGTGAGGGGTGGATGGGTGGGTGATGCTGATGCAGCATACGTCGTGTTTGATGCAATGAAAGGTGGGAAAAGACCCATGGGGGCTGTCATGCCTTTTAATTTGTTCCCTGAGCCGAGCTGGGACAAATTGATGTGATGGTGCAGGAAACCTTAGGCTGTCCCTGCTTATTTTATCCCTTGTTATAACTACCTTATGGTTACATTTAAAAGACTTCAGTCTCCAGATAGCTCAGCTGAATGTGTTTTTTTTTTCTTCAGTAGTATGCATGAAAGAGAAGTGCAGCCCTTCTTCCAGCTCCACAGTAGAGTTCACTGAGAGAGAGATTTGGAGTGGATGCATTTATTAGTAACGTTAGGGCAGGGGAATGTGCACAGACACACCGCCAGCTCCACGCTTTAAACTGGCATGTGTTTTTTTCTTTTCCCCTCGATTTAGATTGCTCTCACTCTTTCTGTGCTGGTACAGGAAAGTCCCAGCATGGGATGATGAGATCAAGTGCACACAGGTAGCAAATGCAATTTGTAAAGCGTTGGTTGTATAAATGACATTGTGTATAAAAGAAATGTTGCAACACAACTGTACTAATGCAGCCATGTGACACCAATTTAATGCATTTTCCCCATTAAGCTGCTTGTTCAAGACATCTTTCGACCATTTTGAGTACAGCAGTGGTGTGCAAGGCCTCTATTTTCTGAGCATTACTCATTTTGCAGCTAACAGATGTCACTGTCTACTTGTCCCTTATGGAACAAGTCCCTGTAAAGTTCAATAGGGATTAAATTTGTCAGGCTCTATAGAAACATAACAGGATTCTATGGAAATTACTCTGCAATCCTATAGAATGGAATAGATAATCTCCTCGTCTCTGGAGGTATTTTAACTCTTGCATAATTGTGGACCAGAATAGAAAATCTCCATTAAATCCAACAAGATGGTTCAAAACAAAAATCCTATAGGAAAATGATCATTTTCTATTAAAATCAGGAGGACTTTTTCATCAGCACGTCGGTATTCATCGGGAGGCTTTATTCATTTGCCAATCCCACTAAAAAGTGTTTTGTCAGGAGGCTGGTACTTGCTTTGTTCTAGGGAACAGTGATTTGTGCAGAAATGATGCTTATGTCCAATGCTTGTATAATTTATGGCCAGGCACTAAATTCCCTTTCAGAATAACTGGAGCAGGATGAGGCTTTAAGCCCTGCAGGGAAGCTAAGAGGAAAAAAAAAACCAAACCCCACCAAACCAACCCAATGTTGCTGGGGATTTGCAGAAGGGGTCTTCTGCCTGTGAAGACACCTCGACGTGCCGCTGTTTTGTTACCCAGGTCGTCAGCAGCCCAACAGCAGACCGCAGGCAGGGTGTTGTGTGCACGCACGGATGTGCCGCGGCCGCAAGCTTTTCGCTGTCATCTCTCTGGCTCCGGCGCTGCTTATCTGAAGTGTTCAGCCCAGGATGCTGCAAATTAATGTTGGATTGAAGCTCTGTTTCTGTTCAACTGCCCGTGGCTGGTTTTGAATGGCTCTCTGACGCCTCTTGCATCCGCAGCCTGGGTTTCTCTGGTGCGGCCTGGGCGGTGCGGAGCGGCGGCTCTGCCGGAATGCGAGGCTTTGCTCTTGGAGGTCGTTGTTGGTGGAGCTCAGCCAACATCGAGGCTGGAGCAGTTAATTACAGAGTGAAGGCTGTGCTTGGCTGGGGAGGGGCGAGGGGAAGTGTGAAAAGCCACCCCTGAAAGGATCATCTTTTCTCCAGTCTCAGGAGGTGCTGCTGTGCATTTTGATGAAGGCAGAGCACCCAAGTCGCAGTGGCATTAGCAAGATGCTTCCCGTGGGTCACCCACTGCGTTCAGGTGGCATTTCACTTGAGCCTGGTGCCGTGCAAAGAGGCAACCTCATGAGGGAGCTTGCTCCAAGGTGGGGACACGAGCAGCAGCGTGGGCAGGGGCACGGTGAGGGGATGATGGTGTGGGGAGCAGGTAGAGCTGTGCCCATCAGGGCTCTTGGGGGCTGGCTGGGACAGGGGAGTGCCACGTCCCTGCAGCAGACTGTCATGGCAGCGTGATTGCTCTTTTCACGGGCCGTTGTGTAGGAGGATGAGTCATCTTGGCGAAAGGAATTGCTCACTCCTCAGGGGGGTATTTACAAAGGAGAATTTCAGCGAGGAAGGTTACCTTATTTTGGCAAGATGTGATGCGAAGAACTTTCTTAAAAGGATGGTGAATCAACTTGTCAGCTGAGTGCCGACTGCACTGGTTGGAAATGACAGTGTCCTGCATCGTGGTCGTGCTGGTCAGCACCATTAGCAAAGTGCAACTAGCCCTGTGCTAGGGGATGGTGCAGGTGGCAGTTTTGTTCTTACGTGACTTAGAGTGTTTTGGTTTGTAAGTGAAAGGGAGGATACAGATACATCCCTCCCTGTGGTGATGGGGACCAGAACGGGGAGGAAGGTTTGTGTGGCAGAGATGGGATCAGCTGATAAAGTTGAGAAGGGCCATGTCCAGGAGAAATTCAGTGCCCCAAGGTAAAAGTCAGGTTGTTGCTCTCCATGGGGTGATGCGCAGGGACCAGGAGCCGGGTCCGGTTGCGAGTGACTGCATCCTTTTGCACTTCCCCTGTGCAAACCCGCGCGCAAGGCGAGACTATGAAAATCAATTGACACAACATATGTAATGGTCTCATTTACTGGCGAATAGAAACGTGTGTAGATCTGGCATTAAACATGAGTTTACACTGCTCCCCTTCTCGGGAGCGCCGTGATTGACGGCCCTGTGTAAATGACATGAAGATGCCGGGATAAGCTGGGAAACATTTACCCTTCTGAGATACGTGTGTACATTGGAGAATTGCCTCGCCTCGCCGTGAGCTTAAACACATCTGGAGGGATCGCTTCTTGCACGGTTCCTTGCCGTAGCTTACGTTTCACACCTTTGTGTGGTAGGAAGGGCTGCTTCTCCGTGAAACAAATTATACCCAGCGTTTTGTTTCCTCCTGAGACACTTTTGTTCCTCTTTAGGAGGTGCTGGGGAAAAAGCTCCTGCGAAAGTGTGGCGTAGCAGCAGGTTTTCAGGCTCCAGAAGCCGTGTGCGGAGGGGCTGGCTTCTCTTGCTGCGCCCGCCGGCCAGCCAGTCCGAGTGAAAATCCAATAACAGCCATTGCAGATGAAATCCTGAAGACTTGAGTAATGTAAAGCCAGCGAGGAGTCTGTGTCTCAGCAGTCAGCTGAATGGTCTGGGCTGTCATCTTATTAGAGGGAGAGAGAAACTTTGATTTAACCCAAGACCCTTAGTTCTCAAAGAAGGAGGTGAAGCAATAACGTTTCCGACACCCACTGGCTGTTACCATTTCACCAAGCCTTTGGCTTCTGAAATTTGTGACTGTCTTCAGGGTTTGGGCTTCTCAGGCAATTTTCTTTGACGAGAGGATCCATACAAATCAATTAATGGAAGTAGGGGTGGAGAGGAGTAGGCTGCACGGGTGCTTGGAGGGGAAAGTTTTAGAGCAAACTCCCTGGGATTAAAGATAAAAGAGTTGCCATTAGCACTGTCTGTGGGTAACAGTATGGGAAGAGGAGGAAAAAAACCCAAACCCAAACTGAATAGAAGCCCTGGTGACCCAGCTTTCAGAGCTCTCCTGCTGTACCTTGGCAGAGGTCTGGGCTTAGCTCTGCGGTGCGGGTGCGCGGGTGGGACCTCTGCTCCCCGCCTGGTCCTCGAGGCGCATGTCGTGTTTCATCGCAGCCTTCCGAAGTGACTGCAAATTAATTGCGAGCTTAAATACTGCCTTGGCCTTTAGCTGCGCTCTGTACCGAGTGAGGTAAAGGTTTTGTCTCGTCAGAAAGACGTCCTTCTGAAGGAGGGGGGAAGTTGTTCTTTTTCCCGCTGGAATCCATTTTCCTTTTAATTGCTTTGCACGGCGCCCCGGCCTCGTGCCAGCCCTGAGAATGAGCCCACGGGCCTTTTATTTATTTAACTATGCATTTATTTATTCCCTCACACATTCCCATTCCCCAGCCGAGGACGATTTTTTTCCACTCGGAGGCGAGCTCGATAAATAAGCCCCGGCGTCCTCCCCGCTTTTCCCTTCTCCCCTCCCCGTGCCGGTGAACCGAAAGGGCAGGCAGCAAAGAGGTGTGAATTAGATTTCGGTGTCGCGGCTGCGGGAGCTCCAGGAGCTGCCTTCCCCCTTCAATGCGATGCTGGCAGAGCTGCTCGCTGGCACATCTCACCTCCTTCGCCGCTATTCTTCTCGCATTTATTGCCTTCATTTCCCTAGCGCTGCCCGACAGCCCCGGCAGCATTCTCATACACAGCTCTCCCCTGTAATGAGTGACCTAGATAGTGCTTTCTTTTCGGACAAAGCAATAAACAATAGCTTCACTAACAATGTGCTTGGCTGCTACTTCATGCTGAGTAGGGCTTGGAGTTAGCATTAGAGAAATATTCACTCGGAGCCGGATTATCTAAGGTACTCGGATGCCCCCTATTACCATAGTATCTGAGCGCCTTGCAGCTTTTGAAGATGCTTATTTTCGTGTTAACCCTGTGGAGTTATCCTTTTTATTTAAATCCTTTTTACCTTTTTTAAAGGCTGGGGACTGAAGTGTAGGAAAGCTCTGTGCACAGGGGCTGGAGTGGCTCTTTTGGTGGGAAGAGCATTGCATTTGTTTTCAAACAGTTAGGCTGGGATGAGGTAGGAAAGGTCTGGGCTGAGGGAGATGGCTGTGGGGTGTATGGCTGGATTGGTTTGTGCTCTGCTTTCTACCCTTCAGAGCTCATCTGAGCTATTTTGTGTTTACTAGGGAAAGCTGCTGTGTCCCTCCCTGGGAAGTGTAAACTGATGGAGCTCAGCTCCATGGCCGTTGCTGCAGTCACTTCCACGTCTGTAAGACTCTCTTAGGTGCTTTACAAGGCTCCAGGGTTTTTTAAACCCCATCTTCCTTGCTGCTGGGAAAGCACCATCTCATCCCCAGCCCCAGAATCACAGAATGGCAGGGTTGGAAGGGACTGTTAGAGATCATCCAGTCCAACATTCTGCTGAAGCATGTCCCCCTAGATCGGGTCACACAGGAACTTGAACCTGTAGCTGTTCTTCCCCTACCTCTGCCATCTTGCAGGGCTGATAATTTACTGTACCACGCTGCTTCCTTTATCTCCGTTTATGCTCCCTTTTAATGTGGTTGGGAATCCACAAATTCCCTTTTACGCTGTTCTGAACGCAACCTACTAAAGCTTAATCATGGTTTGGGGAGCAGTAATTCTTTCTGTTCTACGACTCCCTTTTTATTTTTTCTTATGTAATTTTTCCTTTAAGAAAAGATCATTAATCCACGTTTCTGAGCCTTCCCATCAATCTATAATTGAATCATATAAAAAAAGACTTGATTTTACATCCGTGTAAGAAAGAATTCAATTCCCCCTAATGCCTCCAGATTTATAAGTCTTAATCTCCAGATTTCTCTTAATTTTTTTTCTCCTCTTCTTTTTTTTTCCCCTAACAACCCCGTTTGTCTGGAGTTATCTAAATTAATTGTGAACTTGAATACGCTGTGATCTGAGGAGATCAGTTATCTTTTTACCAGAGAGGAGCCGCCAACAGCTTAACAGGCCCATCTCACAGGGAAAACAAACCCACTTCTAATAGCTACCTGACCTTGGTGTGTTGGGAAGCACCCCTCCAGGCATCTTCAAAAGATGCTCACTTAATTAGCGCATTTTAAGCGCCATATTGCACTGCAGGGCTTTCCCCTCTCAAGTCTGGGCTCTGCTATCACCTCCTCCTTTAAAAGTACAAAGGGAGCACCTTGTGCCTTGCTAGCTTGGTGGATTGGGAGGAGAAACTCAGCCTTTCCAGCTCTGGCTCTGCCAACAGATTAGCTTTTAAGCCTCAGCTGAGTTATTGCTGTCGCATGGTTCAAGGCATCTTCTCATCATCATCGTCAGCCCCCCTCAGAATGCAGGACCCATCCTTTGGGTTGTATTGGATGGGTTATACCTGCTGGGGTGGGTACCAAATGCTGCTCTCAGCCCTTATTTTTGGGTGCAGTTTAGCAGTTTCAGTACACCCAGACAGAGGGGTTTGTCATTGCACTAAAGGGAAAGAGTGACTGCCTCGCACTTGAGTGTATCTGAGTCTCAAAACCTCCTCTGGAGCTGCGAAGGAGCTCTGGGGTTTTTATCCTGAAGTTGGGGTGGAGCCGGAGCATCTGTGTGTGAAAGACATGCAGGGAAGCAATAGCTCTTGCTAATTAATCATACCCCTAAAAAATACACTTTGGATTGCTGGAAAGCTTCCAGTGCTGTTGGGCTCCTCTATCCTGATCACTTGTGTAGCTCCTGTTTTCAAGCCAGACGGTGCTGCCTAAAGCAGCTTCTGTCCCAGCTTCACCCTCAGCATCCTGGGGACATTCCACCTCTCAGGCATCCAGAGGAGCTGGCTGCTTTGCCTTCTTCCTCTTCTCTGCAGCAGAGGAGGAAGACAAAGCCAGGTAATTGTGCTGTCTCTGCAGACAGTAAATTCCAGCCGGGCTGTTTGGAGCCCAGACGGTGGCACGTGTATGGGAAATGGCTCTGAAATCCTCCAGCCCGCACCATGTTTAACTCCTGGGGAAGCTGTTCAGAAAAGCAATGCATCTAATATTTGTTCTAAGTTTCTTGTACCAGGCAGAAGAGCAGAAGCCAAGGGTTTTCTGTGCCTGCATTTCCCAGCTTCCACCCCTGTCTCCTCTTGCAGTCTCACAGGCCCATCTGGTTGAGGTTCTTGCGCTGATGTGCTTTTCCTCTGTTTTCATGCCATGCCTGCACTGCAGATTGATCCTCTTTAAATGAGACACAGGGATCTGTTAGCAAGTCTCCTGCTGCGTCTCCTTGCTGTCCGTGTCTCCTTCCAGACTTGCCACTTCCCTTCCTTTCCATCCTTGGCTGATGATGCTTTTGTGGCATGTGCAGATTAGTGGGATTGGTCAGTGCCCTGGAGCTGTGGCTCTGAAGACTCTTGCCCTGAAAGGGAACACCAAAGCAGGATTAAAATCATGGGCAGGTTTGCCTTTACCTCTGTTCCCTTCCTGGTGCCTGCTGGCAGGTTGTGTGTTTGGACGTGGTTACCTAAACAGCATAACTATACCTGGCTCCCAGGAATGTATTGGCAGTTAGGAAGCTCCCAGGTCAGTTGAAGCACTGGAGGTAAAGCTGCTGCTTGGGGTGTCTGCAAACAGCTTTGTGCTCCTTTTTATTTTATTCATTACTTTCTCTCCCTCCCTCCATTCTCCTAGTTGCTTTCTGAGTTTCAGATGGATTATCCAGATTGCAAAGCCCAAACCCTCGCCTGTCTGCCAGGCCCTTCTGTTCGCTTCCAGTTCATTCCTTAAAGCCAACGCTGCAGACCCTCTTTTCCGTGGAGCTGGGCTGGAGGGTTTGCAGGCTGCTGGTTTAAGGAAACAAGTTGGCTTTGGGCAGTGTTTTAAAGGTAGAAGAGGAATTGAAGGGATGCTGAAGTCATGTTGTGTCCCCTCCTGTGTACAGATGATGAGCTGCCCAAAGCAGAGGCTGTCTGGGCCCCCTGGATATGGGGGTCCTGTCAGGGCTGGGGTGAGGATGACACCTTGAGTGATTTTTCTTGACTGTCACTTGGGAAATTGCAGGTTGGGAGACCAAAGTGCTGCTGCAGTGAGAAGAAAATAGTAGTAGCATTTTTCATTACTTTCCCTTTTATTTTGGAGGTAGGCTGAGGAATTTGGAAACATGGTTCTTCCCTTGAGGAGTTCACTCTCCAGCTCACTCCTTTGGCTTAGCAGGAGGGAGATGTTTTCCTCTCTTGAAACAGACAAGACCATTTTCTTTCTGTATTGATTAAAACCAACAAACATCCTGGAATGATCTTATGCTTCATTAGGTGAAGGGAGAGAACAAAAGCCAGGTCTTTGCTCATCAGAATCATGAGACTTTGCCCTGTGCTGTCTGTGGCCCTGGCAGGGAAGAGCATTTAATCACTGCTGCCAGTGGGGTCCACCAGAAAGGGCATCTGCTCAGCCTCTGTCTTAAAAAACAGAAATTACTTTCCTGGTTGAGGTCAGAGGAGGGGGGGAAAAAAAAGCAGCAGTGTGATCTAGTGACTAGGTAGCCAGACTGTGGATGTAAGCCATGGGTTTCAGTCTCAGGTCACTTTGCTCTTAGCCTGCCTTGGTTTCCCCATCACTAAAGCTTGATGTGCTCAGTCCAGCACTTGCCTTGTTGTGTGTGTGATGCTTTGTACCCAAGGATGAATGTGTAGGTACACATGCACCTGAAATGCATAATAGCTATATAGATGCCTGTTAGAGAATAACATCATTTCACCTTCTGAATGTTAAATTCAAGGTGATGTCCCAGCCCAAGGGATGCAGTTTAGGACTTTGCAAAGGTGAACAAAGATGTTAAACACTTTCTTGTGATGATAGAGCCCTGGCTTGCTGGTGTTTTCAGTGGATGATGGATGACTACTGAACAGCTGAGACTCTTTGAAATGTTCTGCTTGCTGTCAAGCCCTGTCTTTATACCTGTCTATCCATCTTCTCAGAATAACTGTGTTCTGCAGTCCTCTTGCACACGTGTTTGGCTGGCTCCATGGGGACATCCTGGAGAGTGGGATAGCTGCAGGACTGCAAGGATTCAATTATTAAAAGAGGCATTTGTGACGCTCTTTCCTCCTGAGAGTCTCAAGCACTTTACACATGGGGAAAGCAAGGCAGAGCCCGCAGTTGTGCAGCAAGTCAGCAGCAATTTGGAAATGGAGCCCTACAGTGCTCCCATCCAAGGGTTGTCATCTTTTTCTGGGGCTCAGGAGAGCAAAGTGTGCCTCAGAAAAGGCAGAAGAGGCGTGTGGTGGGCCCCGGAGGGAGGCTGGAAGCTTCAGGATGACAAAGTCAATCATTGTGTCTATGTGGTGATGTTGACTCCATCCTCCTCCTCATGCCACGTTTCTCTTGTTTGTGCTGCCCTTCTGGGAGTCTGACTAAGGATGGAAGAAATTGCCTGGAAAAGCCATCAGCCCACTTCTAATTCCCTTCTGAGCTGCTGTTTCAGGCTTTGAAAGTTTGCATTAAGTCTGTAACAAATCTGTTTTCCATCATGACTTGGTTCTTCTAGCTCCAAAGGCTCTTGTACTACCCCGGGTCTGTCCATCTCCTAAGTTTGGGCTTGATTTCTTGTTCAGATTACCTGGAGAAGGTTTCTCAAGGGTTGAGAGGTGGGCTTGCCCAGTGCTTGCTGCCTCTGCTTTCCTGTTGCTTCCACAAAACAGTTCCTGGCTGGCAGCAGCTTTGCTGAAGCATAAACCAGATGCTAGAGAGGAGCAGTGCTCCTCAGCTCAGCTTCACATAAGCCCCTCAAGACATTCAGCTGCCCTGCAATTAGGCAATAAATCAACTGTAAATTTTAGTAGTAAATATCATGAGGAAAGTACCAGCCTTGGCTCCCAAACTGCCAGGTACTTCTATTTTAATTACAGGGTTGGTGCTTTGGCTTGTTTTGTGGTTGGTTTGTTTTTTCCTGTTTGACTTTTGAGTAACTTTGCATGAGCAAAGTTGTGCAAGAGAATGTCTCTGCGGTCTGGTTTATTTACCCAAAGTGATGAATATGTGGAGCTTGTAGAAATGATCATTCTCCTTCAGAAAGCCTGTTTTTAAACAGGTAGGAAGAGCTGGGTTTAGAAGTAGGGACAGAGCTGGGTATCTACGTGCAGAATGCTCCATCCCTCTCCCCTTTCTTGGTCTTTCAACTGGAGCTGTTGAGCCTCCCCTTCCTTGCTCAGGGTGACGTCTGCAGTTTAATTAGCAACTGCCACTTCCCTTGCAGGAAAGTTTCATGGCAATGATACTAATGAACGTCTGTGGAACTTGTTCCTGGAACATATGGCGATGAATATTTCTGTTGGGTTCGTTGTCGCTGTCCCACCGAATGCTGTGACAGGGACACGTTTCCCCATTTTGCCTTGAAAGGCAAACACTGGCATGGTCTGCAATGTGTCTGTAGGATTTTTCCATAAAGATGAAAGGTGAGAGAGAGAAGAAGAATGATTCTTGATCCTTAATTATTGTTTAGCTTTAATGACAAGAGGCAAAGCAAAGATTTTGCCTCCTGGTCCCCTCCCTACCCACTAATACATGAGCTGGGGGTCCTCTCTCTCATTTTCAGAGCTGCCATGAACTCCGTGCACATCACAGGTTATCCAAGGTATGGTTTTGGTCCTGTTGTGGTCTGATTTTTTTGGATGAATCATTCTACTTGCCCTCCATTTTACTCTTTCCCTCCACAGCCCAGGCAGAGCGGTGTTTACCCTGTTGTGCTAGCATGGCATGGGGAGGGCTGTTTCCACACAAACAGCTGCTGTCTCCTGTCACTGCAGAATTTTACTGTGCTGTAATCAGAGTCTGATCCAAACCTTTGAGAAACTGAGGGATCCTTCAAGGGCAAGAAGCAGTGACAGCAAGCAGGCTGCCTGCCTTTGACCCCAGGGCACAGGGCTCCTTCTTTGTCTCTTTCTTATCTGTTTTTAACCTGTTGGTAACAATGAACTTCTGCTTGTTGAGTGTGAGTGGGATGTGCAGGAGCCAGGGCATGTCCAACTCTTTTACACCATACCAGGTCTTACTGCAGGTAGAACTACCTCCCTGGCAACACCAGAGCTCAGCAGCTTGTGTTATGAATGCAAAGGAAAGGATTTCCTGTAGCTTTTTGGGCTGCTGGGCAGTAGAGAGTCTCATTTAGAAACTTTGTGATGGGAAGCTTGTTCCAGAGGCTTGGGTTTTGTGATGGGTCTGCATGGAGCTGCTTGTGCTTGGTGGCAGGGGAAGGGGCTGCAGTGCAGAGTCAGACCCACATCCAGCCCGGCCGGGCCCATCCGGTGCAGCTTCCGCCACCATGGTAGAAGGGAGATCTGCAGCCGGAAGAGGAGGGGGAAGGAGTGGGACGAGATGACGGAGGCCACGCGGAGCCCTCAGTCAGGGAAGGAGGAAGGGAGGAGGAGCGCTGGACTGGAGATCCCCTGCAGCCCACGGGCAGAGTGCAGGCTGTGCCCCTGCAACCCGTGGAGGGCACTGGTGGGACTGATAGTTGTCTGCAGCTCTGGGAAGACCCCATGCCTGAGGGTATGATCGCCTGGGGGGGCGATGGCTGAGGAGCCCAGCGCCTGAGGTGGCCATGGCTGAGGAGCCCAGCGCCTGAGGGAGGTGATGGTTGAGGAGCCCCATGCCTGAGGGGACGATGGATGAGCAGCCCCGTGCATGAGGGGGCAATCACTGAGGAGCCTGCACCTGAGGGGGCAATCACTGAGGAGCCCTGTGCCTGAGGGGGCAAAAATGGCGGGAGACCGTGTGGGGCGGCAGCCATGTTGTGCCACGCTGAGGTGTCCCCGGGCAGCAGAGGAGACCCGCACGGAAGGTGGAGAGGAGCTGTGGCCTCGGGACAGGCACAGCTCAGAGCAGCCCATGGCTGTGGCATGTAAGGGACTGACTGAAAGAGGAGAATGGCGAGGAGTCCGCCTGCCCTGAGGAGAGACAAGCGTCGGGAGCCATGGATGAGGGACTGGCTGCACCCCTGTTCCCGCCTCCTGCGTCACTGAGGAGGAGGAGGTAAAGACACGGATGGGGCGGGGGGAAGGTGGTCTGAAAGGACTGGTTGTGCTCTTCGTCATTGTCCTATTCTGTATTGCTTTCAGTTGGGTGTGTGATTGATTTATGGTTGATGATGGATTAAGCTTCATTTAGTTACCCAAGTCAAGCAGCCCTGTCTGTTTTGCCCGGGACTGAAAGTGGTGGGTGAGCCCTCCCTGTCCTTAGGGATTTCCATGAGACCATTGGTTACTTTTCTCTTGCCTGTCCTGTTGAGAAGGGAGTGAGCAAGTGGCTCCTCATGGTTCTTTGTTCTTGGATGGGCCAAACCCACAGGATGTGTCTCCAGAGCTGATGTTGGATGCTTGGGCCTCAGGAGCACAGAGTGGTGCAGCATGTGTCTTCTTGACACCAGCCAAGATGCTGGCCTCTCTAATCTAAATATTTAACTCTTTAGCAGCCTTATGCACCTTCCCTGCCAGTCAAAAACTGCACCAGCTTGGATTAAAGATCCCTAATCTCTTGTCTGATGGCCCTTGTGGATTGCAGGGTATGTTGGGTGTATTTGGACTTATAATTGCGGGGGTGGGTGCTCTTGCTGCTCTTATTTTTTGGATCCCAGCTTGCATAAGTGATATGTGGAGGAACCGTTCTTCCCTGTGCACCAAGCCCACTTCTTCAAGATCCTGTGTAAGTTTCTTGGCCAGCAAGTAACTTTGGTATTTAGACTGTAATTGGCTTCAAATTCCAAAGGTCCATTGCTAATGATATTCAGAGCAGTATAATTGAAGGGGCACTGTCAAGTACTTCCTTTGTATTTCGTGTGTGCTCTTGGTCGTAATACTTTTTTCTCTTTTTTTTCCTTTTTTTTTTTTTTTTGCAAGCTTGAAGGTAATAATTAGAGTAATTCTCTGCTGATTTTGTCCTTTTCTATTTGGCAAACTTTGATCCATTATTATTTTTTAATGGAGATGAGATTAACATGACCACTTTTGTGCCTTATTGCACTGAGATCTCGCCGCTCTTGTGCCGGTGGCATCGCTGGGAAATGACACTGGTGCAGCTTTGGGGAGGGTTCCTGAGGCAGCTGCAGGAAACTCAGACTTTACCTAAAGGGTCTCTCTGTTGCTTTATAAATTGTGGGGAAGAACTTCAATCTTTGGTGAAAGGTGGGGTTGTGAGTTCCTCAAAGTGAGGTGAAGTCAAGTCGCTCCTTGGGAAAACCCATCTTTGTATATCTAATGGTATTTTCCAAGGGGAAAAAAAAGGCTTTACAAGGTGCCAGCTCATAAAAGAACCAATCTCATGATCTAAGTTATAAAAATGCTTGGTTTTAAGCTCTTTGCAGTTTTCGACTCCAGACTTAAACTGGAGATAAAGAATTTGTCGAGGACTTCAATCTCCCTGGCTTCCTTGTTCATTCAGGGAGAATAAACAGGGCTGAAGGGCTGCAGCACACTGTCATATAGCTCGTGCAGCAGCTCAGATTGCTCTTTGCTCTTCCCTTCCCACATATCTACTCTGTAGGAAGAGCTAAAGGCTGCTTTTTCCCCAAAGTGCTGTCTGGAGGAACGCTGTGCTTCAAACACTAACCCACTAAGGGAGTGAGTGGGATGGAGCAGGGATGTTTTGCCTGGGTTTCAGGCAGTGATGTGCTTCATATTAGCCCTGGGACCCCATGAGGTGGGCTGGGAGGGAAATAACCACCAGCCAGAAATCCTCTGGGTTCAGCAGCCGCTGCTGAAAGCTGCTCTGTCTTCTTTAGAGCAGCCACGTGTGGAGAGGGCTATTGAGATCCAAGGGGATAAGGCAATAACCATTTTAAGGAAGATATTCGCAGTGGGTCAAATTTTAAACAATGAGAGTGTTTCCACATGACAGCCTCTGCCAATAATTGCTTGTAATTGCTTTCCCTTCGGTGCTGCCTTTGCCCTCTCTCTTTGATGTGAGCTCCTGTCCCCTGCCCGCCCTGCATGGCTTTCTCCCCACCTCGTGCTGAGCAGGAGCATGTTTGCAACAGGGTTGGTTTTTATTTTTTGCAGACTCTGTAAACCGCTCGATTGCATCTAGAGAGATAAAGGGTTTCTGCTTCCCATCTCCCGCATCAAATTATTTGGCAGCTGGTTATTGCAACAGCAGTGAATTCATACAAGGTTCATGTTGAGGTGTAGTTCAGGTCTGAGTTGCTGGAACCAGCAGCTGGTTTTTTTTCTCCAGACAGTGAATGAAGGTGCTAAGTGGTGTGTCTGAGGGGAGGTCAGGACTTTCTGGAGAGGGGTGGCTGATGCACTAGAGGCTGTGCTGCCGTTCACTGAGATCTGGACTGATTTGAGAGTTGGGCGCAGAGGAACCTCATGAGGTTCAACAAAGGCAAGTGCAGAGTCCTGCACCTGGGAAGGAAGAACCTCATCACTAGTACAGGCTGGGGGTGACCTGCTGGAGAGCAGCTCCAGGAGGGAGACCTGGGAGTTCTGGTGGGCAGCAAATAAACATGAGCCACTGAGTAGGAAAGTCAGGCAAGGTGGCAGCTGCTGAGCTGGCCAGCCCTCAAAGCTGTGCTGTCCTTCAGCACGTGAAGGCTGGCTTTCGTTTTCCTTGGTGAATCAATTTCTCAGTCTTGCAGTGGTACCTTCCTTGTGGTAATCATACAATAGGACTGCTAATGAATGTCTCAATTATTTAGTGTTTGAATCGAGTAATTATTTTCTTGAGGTAGCAAATTGAACTTTTCAGGAGGAAAAATACCACCTGCCCCAACTCCCCCCCCCTTTTTTTTCACTGCTACATAATTATGCAATTGTATAGCCAGTGATTTAATAGCTACAAGATCAGGAGTGACATATTTTATTCATTGTAAGCAGGAGCATTTCTCATTTCTCCTCTTTCTTTCTAGGGTAAGCACTGGCCACCCTCTGGGAGGGCAGGGAAACCAGCTGCAAGGCTTTGCTGTTGTCTCTGTGGCATTTCTATCAGCCTTTAAAGGTTTTCTGTGCCTAGCTGCCTCTCATGGTGGCTGCCAGCAAGTTGCTTTCCTGGGAAGTCCATGGAGGGGTTGTCTGGGAGAGATGCTCATCTTGGGCAGATGCTCTGTGGGTTTGCCGCATATCAGCACCACGGACTTGTGTCTCATCCTTCCTGAATGCCCATGGACTGTGTCTACTGCACCTTGCCAAATGCTTTTGGGGTTTTTTTTCCTTTGGTGTATATTTAGAGAGGAAGACATTTGAGTATCATTTCACTGGGGGTTGTTACTGCAGTCAGTGGTTGCAAGGCCCCCCCCAGACCCCAGATACCTCCCTTGGCACGGAGTGTTTGTCACACACCATCACTGTCTCGCCGTTGGGGAGAGATGCCGAGTGACAGTCGCGTGTGTGAAAACCTCTCTGCTATTTTTAAATAAATAAAGAAGTTAATCACTAGGAATTACCATGCTCAGATGTTGAGACATCCTGGGGTTGAAAAGAAATGTCTGAAGAACATGCAGATTTGGTGTCTACTGAGCATATATCTGAATTACCCTTGTTTTCTTCCATGGAGCTGTACTTGGGTATCAGTGGTGGAGAACATGGCAAGGGCTGAGTGGTCATCTCTACAAGTAATTCCCCTTCCCTGCTGATTGTTCTTCTGCTGGTGGGGTGGAATGTGGTTTCTTCAGAGCCAGCTGCAGTAGCTGGGTGCTTTTGCTAGTGGGACTTGACCTGTAGCTTGTTTGCTGGTAGTTGTTTGGGAGTAGATTTCTTGTAGCCATAAAATGACCTGAAAAAAAAGAATGATGTGTCACATTCTTGTTCTTCTGCCACAGAGCCACAGGCAGGCTGTGGTTGCTCCCTCCTTGGATGAATGCAGTGTTAAGCTGTGCTCCTGGCGTGAGTGTTCATGACCATGAAGCTGAAATGGGCTTTCTTGGCACGATCCCCTAGATTTCAGACAAGTTCCCAACAGCCAACTGATTGGCAAGAGCGCTGGCAGAGGGGGAGCACAAATGTGCACAGGAGAGAGTTCATTAACAGGACTTAATTAGCAAGTTCCAAGTGGCAGTGCTCTGGAGGAGGAGCAGGGCTAAACCCATCCAGGTCATGCTGAGCATCCCTGAAGCTCTGGGGTTACGCAGCCCTAGGATGTGGTGGTCACCCTTTAAACCCAAAGAGGATCAGTGGTGATGACTTCACAACCTTTTCCAGGTACTTTAAAGGGCTGCTTTCTGGTGTCTTTATTTAGTACGCACATTGTAATTAAGAAGAATTTCCTGTACTCCACTGGGGCTCCTGAGAAATTTGAGAGCTGGAGGGTTTGTATGTGATGTTAACATGCTTGTTAAAAAGGATAGGTCTCCTCAGCAGAGCACAACAGAACCTAGACACCAGCTGGGACAGCTGTAATGTTGGAAGATCTTTGGGAAGCACAATGGTGGGATGGATTTGGCCATGTGGGAGAGACTGCAGGTATTTTCCAGTGTTGTGCGAGGAGAAGAAGGGGAGGGGGGAGGTCTGGGTCCTTGCTTTGGGTGTGAGCAGTGAGCTCAGGTGGCCACAGACAGCATGTGGGCTTTTCATTGCCTATATTGTAGTGATCCCAATTTAAATACTTAAATAGATGGAAGTTAATTGACTCTTTGGACTTGTCATTAAAGGCCACCCTCTTGAGTTTGTTGTTGTTTCTTCCCGAAGGTGAAAGCTGACAGAGTCCTTGGTTATCTTAAATTCATCTTGAGTGTTTTTGGCTGTAAAGTTTGGTTTTGAGGAGATGCTAACATCTAAGATTTCAGTCGTGAGGGTTTCACTCAGCTGACAATCCCTGTTGAATGGGGAGTGTGGGATCAGACCCCTCATTTAGATCAATGGTTCAAAAAGAAAAAGGGAGAGAGAGATGAACTCTGAGCCTGTGTAGGAAACCTGGTCGGGGGGATAAGGGAGGAGGGGGAGAGCTGAGTTAATGGAAGAGAGATATCTCCAGCCTGGAAATGGATGAAGGGAAAGGGAACGTATCGCGCCTCGTCCTCCTGGGATTAATTTTGACTATCAGATGCTTGATCTGGAGCGGTTCCTCAGGCAGCTGGTCATGTTTCTGTGAAAACTGTATTTTGAAAAGAATTTTTCTGATGCTTTAAAACAGAGGAAAGCAAAGCAAATGACCTTATCCTGCTTTGCATTATGTCACACTCGATGATATTCTTTTGCAGTACTTGCAGATAGTCTGACACATCGAGGCAGACAGCCCCTTATTATTAAATCTGTTTGCAAATGTGCTCAGATTGCCCTTCACATCCACCCCTGCTTATGAGCGGTGGCAGCCCGTGGCTGCGAATCACAGGTCCCCATAAACACGCGCTGAGCTGCCTCCCCTTGTCCCCGCCTCCCCTCTGTGGTCTTCAACACTTTAGGAATTAATAAAGTGCCCTACTGCAAAAGGAAAGTGTTTCCTTCCCCCTGTCTGGTCAGTCTGCAGGATGGATGGGAAGGTTTCTGTGATGCCTTCTTCCCGTGAGTCCTCCTCATCCTCCCAACAGCCCTTAAGACTCCCCAGCCAAGATGCTGACCTTATTAATCTGCCCCTGCAGCCATCCTATTAAATGGCACTGAATAACCCAGTCCTTTTTCAGCTGTTTCATGTCTCCCTCAGGGTCAGATCAGGCCAGGGGCCCTTTTTTTTTTTTTGGGCCATCCATTAAAGCTGAACCAATGGTGCCTCATGCTGCTGAGCCTCGCTATTGCTGCCAGCAGCCCTTCCTCTCCCGTGTGCTGCAGGGAGCGTGCTTCCCTGCCAAGGGCCACGGGCTTGGCTCTCACTGACATCCTTCCCCCAGTAAATCCACCATGTGAAGCACCTCTGTCGTCAGCATCCCTTGATTTGCCTCCAGCAGCAGTCCTTTTGGGGATGGCTTTGATGCTTGGCTTCCTCCTGAGCCAAGGGGAAAAGTCCTCCCAAGAGACAACTAAGGGAAAAATTTCTTTCCGAGCTCCAGGTCATTGGCAATTGGCCTCGGACCTCTATGAGGAGCTATCGTTAAATAAATACCAGGCTGCTCAAAACCACCCAGGGGTTTTGCTTTGGCCTCCATTCGAATCCTAATAGATTCCTACAAGCAGGTCTTTGGGCTTCAGTATTTGTGCTTGTGTCTGATGCTGCTGCAGAACCTGATAATCTCTGTGCATTGTTGGCAAATGTTGCCCAAGTGACTTGGGCGTTTCTGCTGAGGAGGTGTCCATGGCTTCCAAATTTGTTGTCTTTCAGTGTCAGTGAATATGCACTTTTCATTATGGGAGGATGAATAAAAAGCACCACTTAACCTTGTGTTTTTTGTTCTGCAATCTGCTTTTCTCCTTTCTCACCCTCATCTTTAATGATGCACTCTCGATTTTTTCATTTGATATGGAAATGTGTTTAGGATCAGATATTTTTTGTCATTTCTTGCCATCCCTTTTACATACATCTGTCTATCTGATGCTGAAGAAGATAAAGCAAGTGAGAATGTTGTTTTCTTCCATGATAGCATCACAATATTGTCAGTCCTTATTCTCTCTCCCTTTCTCGCTGTGTCTTGCTTTCCTGCCCACTGTTGTCTGCTGATCAGATGTTTTTGTTAAGTTGTCCACAGTGATGTGTAGGGGTTTTTTTTCCCCTTTCCCTGAGTGGTTACAATTAAGTTAGAATCCATCAGTGTGTATGAGTTGTTGGAATTGTTGCTTTTGATAGGCATTACCTTGTACTTGTCTGTATTAAATTTCAGCTGTCATTGTTTTCTTAATTGCCTGTGTTAGATAATGTTGAATTTCCCACAGCCCTCTCCTCCTGACTAAAATGAATAGCATTTGTATCATAAATGCTTCAAACTTGACACCTTTTCTCCCCATGCCATTTAAAACTTCACCCCAGCTTGACTGATTTAATCTGCTATCAACTTCTCATCTTTTTAGTCATTGCTTTCTTTCCTTTCCATTTCTCTCTGTCCATTTGCTGCTCTGATGTCCTTGCTCCCCTACCGGCCTTGGGGTCTTTTTTTGCTATGGTAGGAGGTGTTCCAAACACCTTGGATTTATCTAGGATGGATAAGGAAAGCTGCAGTTTCCTGAGGGTGCAAGGGTGAAGATGTAGCAGAGGCAGCAGGAACTCTGGGAAGTGGCTTTGGGTTGTTAAACCCTGATTTTTCTCAGCCATGGTAGCTTGAGTCTGGTTAACGACTGCCATCTGATGTCCTCCTCGCTTGGGATCTGCCTGATACAGGGGTGGGAGAGCCATGACTCAGGAGATCTGGCTTTTATTTTTCACTCTCCCACATCCCTGTTTTGTACAGCGCTTGACAAGCTGCTGCTCTTCTCCAGCTGCTTGTCTGGGTTGTGTACTTTACGCTCCAGATTCCTTGTTCAAATGACATCCCTTCACAAGGCATCTGCAGGAAAATGGTTTTCATCTTTGTAGCCTGCTGCTTCTTTGGGGGTACTAGTTATTATTAATTAAGACATTTTTGAAGGACCAATAAGTTATACTTACTTTTCTTGAAGGTATTGTTGCCTTCCTCAGAGAGCTCCAATAGATTAGAGAGGTGTGACCTTCATTTCTAAAAGCCATGCTGTTTGTCATGTCGTGTTCATCTAGATAGTTTATTACAACTTTCAAACCACTAATTTAACAAGTTTACTTAATGCTGAAATAAGCCTTTGAAGTCTGGAATTATCTGTTCACTACCAAAGCAAGGAGTGATCATTTACATGCCTGCAAAAATTACCAAGTGAAATTGTGTGGTAATTTTAGTCTTAATTTAGTTTTCAATCTATGAATGTTTCCTGGCATTTTTAAGTGACATGAAAAGATCTACTCTATCCTTTGTTGCCCAAAATTCTATTGCAGCAAATGAAACCGTTTGGTAACGTGGCATTTATGAGAAGCCTGTTACAGCTTTTCCCCCTTTGTAACACCTCTTGGAGCAGGCACTGGACGGGCCCGTTAGCTGGTTGGCACAGCAGACCTTTGGAAGGGGCTGGAGGACCGTGAAGAGATGGGAGAGATCTTTGGCATTGTTCTTGAGGCAAATGAAAGGGACAGAGAGACTTTATGGACCCATCTGCAGGAGAAAGGCAAAAAGCTTGCCGGTTCAATGAAGCTTGGTTGAATCCTTCCTAGTTAGGGTAGATGCAAAGTTAATCGCTAGGAGGTATGTTGGTATTTTTATCGCTGCATTTATATTTTATGGAACCATCTGGTCCTGTTAAAGCTTTGAAAGTCAGCTTAGGTTGTATTGAGTTTCCCAGGATCTGACAAGAGGAGGAGCAAGGGATGTGGGGATGAAGTATGTCTCATTGCAAACCAAGCACTGATGAACTCGACAGACTGTCAGGGTGAGAGAGCTGATAGAGATTTTGAGTGCAGCGTCGAAATCCTGAGTGGTAGCAGGACTCCGTGCTGTGTCTCCCCTGAAGGTAGCTGTAATGTTCCTGTCCAGTGAAACACAATGAGCATCTTTTTCTCTGGGGTTACTCAGAGAAAAGGAGGCCTTGGTTAACTGTGAAAGCAGTGGTGACAACTTGAAAAATGGCTACAGCAGAAGGCGAGTGCCCTTCTTCAGGTACTGTGAGGAGTTGCTCCGGGACATTCATGTCTCCAGCCAGGTCCTTTTGATGGCCCCATCCTGGTGAGGTGCCTGAGGTACTCCAGCTACCTCATTTTTCACTTTGCTTTCCCCTCTCTGGTCAGGCTTCAGAGGGCCAGCTAGGTGCTTACCATCAGAGGAGAAGCTGCAGCCCTAGCACAGTCAGGCTCCCTGCTTGGGTCATTGCTCTTGTGCTCCAGCGATGCCAACTCTGACAGCAGAGCAGCTGCAGAGTTACTGATGCTTGGAGCTTTCCTCCTCTCGTTTTGGTGTTTGCTTGCTTGGGCAAGGCTCTTGGAGCCTACTTGGTCGCTTCCTCATCTTGCATGTTTGCTTTCCAGGGCTGTGGCCTGGAAAAATGGCAGCTGAGAGGTGTGTGTGGACTGAATTACCTTCTGCTCGACAGCGCCAGTGGTGTTCCTGGAACTCACACAAAGCCTTGGTGCTTGTCCCATTGCCCCTGTGTTTGGCTGGGACGTGGTCCTGCTCTGCTGACTTGGGATGCCAGTGATTACCATGTGAATCATCTGCTTTTCTGTGTGTTCCCAACACATGTGGTGATGGGAAAGAAATATGTAGGTATTTTAGGTTTAAGCAAGCACCTCAGGTGATAATTTGACAATAGAAATGTTTTTCTTTCAGCTGCAAACAAAACTTGCTCTTCCTAGCTGGGTCTGACACTTACCCACAGGTTTGAAAGGTGCAGAACAAAACTTCTATTAATTCTTTTCCCAGGAAGTAGCTTAAATTTCCTCTGTAAATGCTTCTGCAACTCCCCTGTGATGATTTTCCCAACACCTCTACCCCGAGTCCACTGTTCTCTGCCGCATGAGGGTCTTGCAGCACCAACGCCCTGTAGTCTCCTGGCTACACAAACCCTCTACATCTCCAAAGGACTGGAAACAAACATCAGAGAAGCCCCTTGGGATGCAGATAATGGTGCCTGCAAAGGGAACCTGCCAGTTCCTTGGCAGAAGGAGACTTTTGCAAACCCAAGACACTTCCTCTTTCCCCTAAGCGGTATTTTTGTGGCAATAACTTGGTTTATCTTGGTTAGGATTTTCCCTCTTGCCCCCAAGTACCTCAGAGCTGCTGATAACGTCATGGCTTTGGGGCAGCTGCTCTTGAACAGTGCTGTCTGTGCTAGATTTGAGCAAATAATTCATGTAAGCAATTTATTCATTGAATTCAGCAGTCTCAGGCTTGGGGTATGTCTGCTGGGAAAGTCGCTATTTCCTTCAATTTATTAGTCATGGAATAACACGCTAATATACATTGAAACTTGTGTATTAGCATTTGTAATTCAGAAAGCTGGGCTGGCTGACGTGGTTGGGCTGGCAGATCTCGGCTGGTGTCCTCCTCCCTGAGTTTTGGGGGGGAAAGCATCTTTGGTCTGTGTGTCTGCAGGCTTTATTGACCCAGGTGTTTGCAGGAGGTGGACACTGGAGGCATTGCAAACGGGGGGGAGGCCATTTGCTGCTTAATCCTGCTTTTGCAGCCCTGCTCTCTGTTGAGTGCATGAGGGGCTTTGGGAGGAAGAGGGGCTAAAGCTGTTTATAGCCGTGAATCAGCGTATGCACAGGGCTTTTCACTCACCCTGCGCTCCTCAATGGCCAGGGGGATTGGAGCTCCTGTTATTATTTAAGTGGCTTTCCAGCTGGCTCCTTCTCATACTGTCATCTCGCTGCCCATCTTTGATTAATGACTGGACCATCCGTTCCAGTGCTTCCCTCTCTCCTTCACTTAATTCCCTTTTTTATTTCCCCTTTCCCCTCCACTTCTAGTTTGGTTCTTTTTTTTTCTTCACACAAACTGCTGATCTAAATGTTCAAAATAAATTATGCTGAATAATGGATGAAGACAGCTGCATAATGTATGATGCCACAGGGTGAGGCGAAGCTGCGTATGCTCTTCCTTTACTTCTTGCCCCCTCTGCCATCCTGTGCCCTTTCTATGAGCAAACCAAGGAGGTGGTAGCACCAGGTTTGCTGGTGGCCACTCTTTAGATCCAGTATTAACTCAGAGAAGGGATTTAACATTGCAGGATTATGCACACAGGGGTGATGTTACCATCAGAAATGCTGATATTCAGCCCATCAACGCTGGTCCCTGCCTGCTGGGGCAGAGGTAACAGGGTTTAATTTGTCAGCCCATGATGTTCCCCTTCTCTTGTCTTTCTGGAGCAGGATCGTGCTGCTGGAAGAGGTTTTCAAATCAGGTGTCAAGGATGGGCTTTATGGTTTTGGATTCTTGCTTTGCCCTGAGTATCAGCATGAGAAAGTCTTTTGAAGTCCTGATGTTAGTTAGTGTGATTCATTTTGGCAAGTTGAGGTAATTTCCTCTGACTTCTATATTATATTCTGAATTTCTCTCCATAAGGATATCAGATATAATTATAATAAGTTGAAATGAAGTACTTCAGCCTTATCAAAAATAACATTTTGATAATTTTTTGCTGAAAATGTCAACACAATCAATAGGTTCTTGCAAATGTTTTGATTTCATTAAATTCAGCAGATTGTTCTGCTGGCATGTTTTAACCCACACTAAATATCCTTTTTTCCATATTGGGATGAACTTAGATAATAAGGTTAACTTTTACAAAGCCACATGGTGATGAAGCAGAGCTTTTTAGCAGCAGCCCTCCGTGTTCTTTAGTAAAAGGATGAAAGAGCGTCAGAGATGACTGAGACAGTGAGGGGAAGAAAAAAGGATCAACGGAGAGACATCATTTTTCTCTATTCAAGTTTATTATCCCATCCATTTGCCTCTGTCTTTCTGATGTCTTGTCCATCAGCTGCTAAAACCTAATTCTGTAAGAAATAAATACAACTTGAGTAAATTAAGTGAAAAAGCTGCGCAGAACCCAATTACTCTCTGTCCCCCGGCCACTTGGGAATGGAGTTCATTTCTCTGTAATGAACAACGTGGTGAGTGACAGCCTGACAAAACGAGCCGTGGCTCAGAGGTGCTTTCATCCAGGGGCACATGTGTGAGTAGTTAGGAAGGGTTATGTCCACAGAGATGGAGGTGTGGGGATGTGTGGTCTTCCCATGGAATACCCCATGTGCTGCCTCCTTGGCCAACCCTCGTTGGCTTCCTGAGAGAGATCATATTATGGAAACCATTTGTTAATAAAAATGGGAGCAGCAGGGGAGGGTTAAAGGTGCCTGAGTGTTTCCCTTCAGACTCTTGTGGTTTCATTTGCTTGAAAGTCTCAGCTCCCAGGCTGGTGATGGGCAGGCACACCCATCCCCTGGGAGGAGGGAGGTTTGAGAAGACCACTCCAGGCAAGGCCTGCTGCCTTGCAGCCTGTGGGAAGGAATCAAAAGAAAAGATGTGAATCCCTCTGTATCCAGGAGGTAGGAAGTGGCGTAGCTAAGGGATTGACCTGCGAAACAGGACTTGTCCCAGCTCTGCCGCAGCCCTGAGTGCATGACCTTCAGCAAATCATTTTGCAGTCGTTTCTCTCTTCCCCAGCAGTGCTTCGTTTTGCTCACTCTTCTTCTCTGATTGCAGGCAGGTTTGGTAAAAGATTTTGTTCCTCTTTGTGTGCATTGAACTTTGCACAAAAGCCTCTCATTCCAGCTGTTGCTGTAATACCCACAGTGTGCTTTGTGAGGAAAAGGAGCATACTGGAATACAGCAGGAGAGAACCCACGCTGAAGCCCTCTGCTTGGCTTTCCTCTGTATGCACACGTGCAGCGGTCCGTATTTGTGACATTGAACCCAAGAGCTTGCTGAAGTCAAATGTCTGTATGTGGGCATTAAGAGTTTGATAGATTTCAGAACTGAAGGGGAGTACATGGGGTGCAGGACTCGTGTAACCTGGAAAGCCATCTGGTTGTTGAGATGCTGGTGACTGCAGAGGTGATTGTGTATGTTGTTACCGTAAGTGAGGATGAGCGAACGCTCTTGTTTATTCCCTTTGCCTTTTTGGACGTGTAGACCCTTCTATACAACTTCCTGAGTGTTCCTCCAAATCCATAGGTGTTATCCAAGACACTGGACTTGATGGGCTATCGCCCTACGAGTTCCCATGGCACATACCCGATCCCTGCTGTGTGCTTGTTTCAAGTCAGGGATGCCTGCGGCAAGTCTGAGCCAGCACAGCTTGTCTGCAGGAGTCGTTGTGGTGCATCCAGGAAGAACTGCACGAGAGAAGGAAGTTGCAGTGCTTTATTATGCGTAATATCCAGCCGGTGAAAGACAGCTGCTGCTGCTCTATGGAGTATTATATCCCCATAATCAATATCAGGGAGGAGGAACTGTTGGGCAACCTGTTCACTATTATGGGCACTTAAGCAATGCTTGGGTTGACAAAGAACCTTGTACCAACTGCAGGCAGCACATGTTCAACATGCTTCTCATATATCAGAGAGCAATCCAGCCAAATGCCCAGATGCTCTTGACAGCTAACTTTGGAGAGGAGTGGATGACAAAGCAGCGTTTTCATCCGAGTGAGTCTCCTTTTGCTTCCGATCCTCTGCGATCTGCTTTGCTTGAGGCTTTGCGACCTGGGGCAGGGAGGCTGATAGTCATATGTAATTAAGTCAGTAAATATCAACGGAGCAGGCGACTGGAGTGCTGTGATCTGATGTCAGGTGTGAAGGACTGGGAGCCAGGACTGCTGGGCTATTTTTCTGGTGCTGCCCCTGATTCGTTTTGACTTTGAGCAAGTCATTTAATCGCTCGGTAATTAATCCTATTCATACAGCTTAAATTGAGTACTGCTAGGTACATGAGTTCTCACTGCAGGCACACTGTAGCCATTCAAAAAAATCACAGCAACACCTAGAATAGAAGAGAAGGTGTTTGATTTCAAAGCTTCCCGTCCTGCCACTTGAATCCTTCCCATCATGTACCTACAAAGAGCCTGTGGCAGGTCTCTGAACGGCTCTGCTGCTGTTCTGCTGGGTGCAGTGATGCCCACTGGCCAGAGCTGGGAAATTTGTCACCTGCCTTGGCAAATAGGTGTTAATGAAGTTCGAAGGGAGCCTGGGAAGGATGGTACTAGGAAACAGCAGATAATTCCTGCTCTCTTAGAATCAATCTTCTCTGCAACCCTTCAGGTTCAGACTGGCAGACTAGGCTCAGGACCCCACTGCCTGTGCTAACGTGACCTCCCCCTCTCCTAATCGTTGCACCGTTTAACCAAGGAGCTGCTGGAGTTCATCAGTTTGCAAGCAGGGCTGCCTCCTTGTGCAGACTGTTTTTATTAGCTCAATACAAACTGCAGCAGAGCACTTATTGATTCCAGTGATCCATTGCCATCAGTAACATCATTTGTAAACTTTTGGGGAAGCAGGAGCGCTAGCAGAGCCCGCTGTATGATCCGAGTCACTTGGGCATTCAAATTATTTTTACCAAGTGGAGTATTTACTCTCTAAGCCTTCACTCCAGGCTCCACTGACAGGTTAGAAAGGGCCTGGCAAGTGCATGTAAAGAGCTGCAAACCCGATCATTGCCCACAGCCCTGACCGTGTGAGTTTGCCATTGGACTGGAGGCCATGCACACTCTGCTTAACCTCTGTGTCACATAGGAAATCATGAGACCTCTTGCATTTTTACTTGCCCTGCCTTGAACTGATGCTGTCTGGAGATGCTTTCTTGTGCCCCTGGTAAGTAAAATTAAAAATCTTTGGACCTTTAGCTGTGCAGAGCTTTGCTCAAATTCCCCTGTACTTATCCTTGCTCCTGGCAGACCTCTGTAAATGTGCTGTCTCTCTGTATTTACACATATATCAATCTGCTACTGAACAGGCCACTTTGTTGAGTAAACCTGCTGTTTGGTAGTCCATTAAGCAGGTTCTGTTGGCCAGATGGGGCACCACTGCCCCAATAAGGGGAGAGTTTCCCCTGTTTGGCTGTTGTGGATATAGATGAGGGATGTGTTTGGCCCTTTTCCTAGATGGAAGTGTCTGCAGCTCTGCATGTGCACAAAAATGACTTCTGGGAAGCTGAGATAAGCATCTTGTTCCTTTAGCTTTTGAAAACGTCAGATCTCTATCTCTTGGTGGAGTTTCACAGCTGAATAGTGGCAGTAGATCCAGCGGGTACTCTGGGGGAGAAACAGGCTTTAATGGGAAGTCAGGACAGTTTAAGTGGGATTTACAAACCCACCCAGGAGTTGTGGGTGCGTGCTTCCTTTCAATGGGTGTTTAATACCCACGTTCCCCAGATGGCTTAGAGTGTTTTGTTGCATGTTTTCCAAAAGAAGGTTTTTACAAAAATCTGGAAAACCACCAGTAAATGTGTTTTGTCAGAATAACAGTGAATTTGGGCTGCCTGGCTTTTAACTTATTAGCAGCTACAGGAGGTTGTGGCTTAACAAAGGGCGTAGTTGTGAAATAAAACTCCAGCTGTCCAACTTTTACCTGCAATAGAAATGTCAGTTTGTCCAGTACAATTTAAGAACACATAAATCCATGTGTATTTTTTTTTAACTACATGTGTAGTAAAACTGTTTAGATGGTGAGATACCTACTTTTAGAGACACTAAATTGCATTTAGAAGGTGGAGTTAGGAGGAGAAAAGGATGAAGGGGAAAGCCGAGTTAGTACTTGCCGTACAACCTCTGAGTTAGCTTTGCTGGAGCAAACAATTTGGACTACTGACTCATTCTTATCATACACATGTCAACTTTCCGTTTCTACCAGATCCCCATGGCCACACTTCCAGGTCATTTCCACAGTCTTTTCTTCAAACACGCTTTCCTCTGCCTCTCCCTCAGTCAGAGGTGGTGATGTCAGGTGGAGTAATTGCTCTGGGGATAACGCCAGCCTCCGAGATGGACTGGGAGCCGTCTGACACTATCTTGCCTCTGGTCCTTCCCTCCATGGGGAAATTTTAAGCATGTCAGAGTGACGGCTTTGCACGAATTCCCAGCTGATGGGACGTATGTTTGGGCTGGCTGGCTGGTTGGGAATTCATTAGGAACTTTTGTGTTTGCAGCTGTCTCTCGGATTATATCTTTATTGATCCTGCCTGCCCATGGCCAATGGGAAATATGTGGAAATGATGAAGCTGTTCTGAAGGGTAGTTCATAATCTTGCTCAAACAAAGCTAGCCCCCCAGAGGGAAGGATGAATGGCCCGTGTGCGTAGCCTATTTTGAGATTATATGGCTATCACATCTTGTTCCCCTTGTTTTACTGGGATAACATTCAACTACCCCTGCCAACAACAGCTTCTCCTAAGGGCTGTTGAGACAACTAATCACTTGCTCCAGTTACTCCACATGAGAACTGCAAACCTGTCTGGGAATCAGTGAGACCAGCACTAGTTTTAGGTGCCTTAACATCACCTAAAGACTTTGTTTCTCATGGAGGTCATGAAGCTGGAGGTCAGCCTTGGCCCCAGCTCTGCTGTGGCTTTGCTACTTGATCACAGGCAAGTTGCTTCATTTTGTGGCAGGATTTGAGCAAAAGGCTGATTACTGGCTAGTGGGTTGAGAAGATGGTAAGGCCAGAGTTTCTTCTCCTTAGCCATTAGGGATGGGTGGCCTTTCCTGAGCCTTGCAGCACAGGCACGTGCAGGGGTCAGCATCCTCTGCAGGGAAGCTTCTCCGCAGCCCATGTTGGTTTGAGCGTGCACGTGGCTGGACCTCGGCAGAGCTGTCAGCAGGTAACAGCTTTCACTTACTATTAGCCTGGACTGGATTTGTGCAGGCACCCTAGAGAAGCAAAGCCCTCACAGCCCCGTATCGGTGCCTGACAGCACCTTCCTATTTGTATGCTCAAGCAAGGAGACAACCTGCGAGACAACTGCACTTAGCCCCTGCCAAAGCCAAGCGCCAGAGAACTCCCCAATGTATTTAGAGAAACACACTGTCTTGCCGTGTCTGTTTTAGAGAAACCTCACTAATCCTTCCTGAAAAGCCCAATGGGGGATCCAGAGCAGCTTTTCATTAGCCAGACAAGCCCTACAAGTTCCCCAGCAAAATACATACATCAGGAGGGATGCTGCAGCGGGGAGCATATGCAGAGGGGTCGGGAGAGGTGCAGCCTTTGTGCTGGGAGCACCCTGTGGGCAGGGAGAGGGCTATGGGTGCCAGCATCACAAGTGAAGGTGTTAGGGTAGCTTTGCATTGCACTGGGAGGTGAGAAAAAAGTGGGATTCATCCCTGGGACCGTGCCTTCTTTCAAATAGGTACCTGCTCTTTTACCACTGGAGCACATCAAGGCACATTCCTGGGCTCCCTGGTGATGGATAGTTCTCGCTGTTGCCCGCAGGCAGGCAGGGCTGCCTGGTGTGTTTCTCTATGCATGTGCAAACAAGCTACCCTGATGCAGCTCCTTTATGGCAGAATCACTATATCCATTGGCTCGGGCTGTACTGTTTCTTGCTGAGCCAGTACAGCTTGTACAGGAACTGCCTGTAAACAAGTCCAAAGTGCGTGGAAAGCACTTATTTAGGCTCCCTACTGCATTAGTAAAGGGATGGGGATTCAATTTCTCAGAGAGGTATGAGGAGGCAGTGCCAGTGCTGATGGTGGTACATATCCTCAGGACCCAGGAGCAGGGGAGTGCAAGCTGCAAGACCATTATCAAGGCTATGTACATGTAAATGCTCTGCTGCTTGTTTTCACATGTACCCGCTGTGCATAAATCCCTGAGCTGCTCTCTCTGCTCTCCCCTCATCTCTCCCAGCTGCTAGACCCTCAAGCTGCAGCAGGTTAGATTGCAGCCCGCTCGGGATCAGGCTAATAGGTGATGCTAACAGGTTGTCAGCTCTGTGGCTGTAAGAGGATGCATTTCCCAGGCTGTGGTAGCTAAATCCAGATGGACGTGACTTGCATGTCCACAGTTCCCCTCTTAAGTTGCAAGACTTGCAGTAGCTGAGAGAGTGCTCAGGCGATATCTGCAGGCATGGCAGAAAATCATTTTCGGTGGTGGAAAGTGACTTTGCCGTAGGGATAAAATCTTGTGAAATTACTGTGGGGTAAGAATAATTTGTTTCAGTCTCCATCTCCCGAGATACCGACGTTGGAAACGTCCAGATTTGCCAGACCAACTCTCCATGCACCCATTTTAAATGCTGAGTTTTGGGTGGGTTTTTTTTCCTGCTTGTAGTTGTTTTGCATGGGCATGTTTGTGGCCTCAGGGACACGAGTTCCACTAAAGCAGATAAAAGGCTTTTAAACATGCAGGCTTGCTCTGCGGATTGGTAAGCACCTGCTAAAGTGTTCCAGTGTGATTACAAAGAATAAATCCTTCTGAGGCCAAGGGAATACCTGGGTGAAATTAAACCCCCGATGAAGAGGTGGACGTATTTATGTGTATGCATGTATGGTAGCATATAGAGATACAGGAGCATGTGTATAGGTGCTGACATGGTGCAGGGTGATTGGGTGCAAAGAGACTCTCTGAAGGCCCCCACTTACACGGTGAGGTGAAATCAAGAGCAGCATTAATTTAGATGGCTCTCATCCTCCTTCCAGGGCTGTTTTTATAGTGCTCTGGGTGTGTAATAAAAGACCTTTTAGTGCTGTGGAAAAACAAATAATGTTATGCAAACGGAGTAAGTCTGGACTGCAATTACCCTAATGAATTTGGTGATTCAGTTCTGGCTCTGTGTGACTCCTCTCTTTTTCTTAAGGTGTTGTGTTTTTTTGCCAGCCCATGGATTGACTGATTGACACCTGAGTGCCTTTGTTATCTGGAGCTTGTTGTTAAGGGTCTGTGCATTGCTTAGAATTTAGACTAGCCTGTGGTTTTCTGGCTGGGGGATATTTTGGAAAAGATTGATGAATTTTATGAGATGGACCCAAGTCGTGATAATGAAGGCTCCAGTATGGTAAAAAGTATTTCTCTTGAAGAACAGGAAAATGTTATGAACCTTGACATCTCTCCCACTCTATAGGCAGCCTTTGAACTCTTGGTGCTAGAAAATTATGTGGAGAACTTGCCATAGGGCAGTGGTTCCTATACTCTTTTGTGCCTTGTCTGTACCCCCTCTCCTGGCTTGGTAGGGTTGAAAAGACTGTGAAAGAAAGCAAAATGATTTTTTCTGAGCTAAGGGAGCTCCAGCCACTCCTTCCTTCACCAGCACTGCCTGTGCCCAAGGTCCTTGGTCTGGAGAGCACAAGCAGGGCTCATGCTCTGAGGTGCACAGGTCCCTTAAATGCTCTGGCAGCCCCCAACCATCAGGGCTACTAGTCCAGTCAGGCTCCCAGTACCACATGGCTCAGAGAATATAATCATTTGCCTGGGAAGGATATTCTCTGCAAATCTCAGTTGGTTAGCGATTGACTTCTGTGCTAAAGCATAAGGGTTTACAGCCCCAATGTGGTTTTAGATCCTCTGACAGGACAATGAGCTTCCTTCTGGGTCTCCTCCATTTCTAATTTCTGTGAAGTGCTCTTTCTGCTCCTCCGTCATCGCAGAGCTCAAACCAGGCTTGTCAAGAGGCAAGTGAGATAAAAAGCCACAGACCTCCCTTGTTTGAGACATGCTTCTGTGGGTTTCTCTTGGGCTTGGGGACTGCACTACCAACACTCTCAGAGAAGCAAATGCACTTTGTACGAACCATTTAACCTCTCCGTGCCTCTGTTTACCCTCCTAAAAAGGTGCAGTACCCACAGAGATGCTGCCAGGATCAATTACTGTTTCTGTTTTCTGAGATCCCTGGATAAAAGGGTAGAGAATTATCCTGCCAGTCAGCCTCAAATATTATTTTCATTAAGATTAACACTCTTCAGTAAACAGAACTGTTAAAGCCGTATTAGGTGTTTAATAAGTAATAGTAGTTGATATCCATCATGTTGGCTTTTTGTAGTGAGCTGTTGGGTAATGCACAGTAACAGGCCTGCTGAAGTGAAGCATCCTGCTCTAATTGCTCTTCAGTCCCTATTTGATTAGAGATGCTTAGGGTTATTTGAGGATGATTGGGCAAACCCCATCAAAATTCCTTATCTCAAGGGCAAGGAGACAACAGGAACAAGATAAACAACTGGAAACTGCTGGAAATTGTAAACTCAGCTGTGCCTTCCAGTTAGCCTCCTAAATCTGGAGAGAAACAGCTTGGGGCAGATGGGAGGACTGGGCCATGGGCAGAGTGCTGAGAATCCCCCAGTGCTTGGCATCTCTAAAAAAACCCCTATAGTCAGGTGCTGTGTTTTTGCATTGCCTGTAGGCTGTATCTGCGCCTACTTGACATGTTGTTAGGAAATCAAGGCTGCTTTAAATGGAGTGCTTTTGTGCCCAGGCTTCATCAGGAATGAAGGGAGAGTCAAGTGGAGCTGTACACCCACTCCCCTGTCATTGAACTCTGTGGGGTTGGCAGAGTTCACAGGTGGAAGATTTCTTGGTCTATTGCATGAACTGATCTTTAAACTTGGCTTCTTTTTTGATGGTTCACATGCTCCTAGGCCAGGACCTCTCAAATACTACTTCTCCTCACTCATGGAAACTCTGCTACAGCCTTGACCGTGTGAACAGGTATCTGTTTCTCCCCATATCTGGGTTTTTCTTGCCTAGATTTTGGTGGCAAAAGCCACGGTAGCAGGAGTGGGGGAAAAAAGAGTTTTAAAAGCCAACAGCCAAACTGGCTCCTCAGCTGGGTCAAGTGCATAGAGCTGCACTGATTTACGCTGGCTGGGGTTCTGGCCTGTAATGCTTTGTGATCTGTCATGTTGTGTAGATTTAAAATGAAGAGATCTATCTTAAACTTAGCTGAGCTTCTGGTGTAAATAGTGCAACCTTTGGACACCCTCTTCCACTTTGTCCTTGCTGCCTGTGCAGACATAACTGTAGCTTGATGCTGATGATTTGGTAATGGAAGGGATTTTCCTTGCCCATAGTTTTGCTCAAATTTAGAGGCTTTTCCTTTCCAGTGCACTGGGAGGCAAGCAGACCCATGCCTTGGGCTTCTGGCTACTGCAGCCAGTTTACTGATGCAGTTTCCCTACCTCTGGATGCAGCAGTGCCAGCACTCGGTGCCCGGTCATGGCAAGGCGTGTTTGGTTATTGATGGATGCTGTTGGGCTCTGATATTGTTGTGCATAAGTCTAGGATGTGATGGGGACATTACAGCTGTGATCTGCAGCATGCCTGGAGTTATCTGCCTTGGCAAGTTGATGGCTCTTAGCTGAGACTGACATTTGAATAATATAAATGAATGCCAGTTGAGTTTCTGAGACATTACCTTCATGTGAGATCATGCTCTGGCTCTGTGTGGGTGCAATAGACCCTTGTCTCTGGAGTACTGGGTGGCATTCCCAATCTGTATGGTGGAGGCTGATGAAAACAGCTGAGTCCTTTGGCTGTCTGCAGAGCCGGAGAGGGCATCTCTGCTGCACTTCAAGGCAGGCGTGAAATGACAGTGCCTGTAAGCCTTTGGCTGCAGGTTCCTTCCCCAGGGAGGTTTGTACTGAGATATCACTGACTCAGAGTACTGCTCTCCGCTAAGTCCCAAGGAAATCCCATTCTGCTCACCAGCCAGAAAAGAAGTCTGCAGGATTTCCACCAGCCTGGAAATAATGGGAGAGTAACACCAATTAAGAGGACAGGCTCAGTCCGTCTCCTGCTGCTCAGCGGAGAAGATCAAGGCAGGTTTGTCACCATTTGAAGACCAGCCTTTGAGAAAATTGCCAGTGAAGATGTTCTGAAATCACTCCAAACCTTGTAAGTTGCTGCTGCTACGAATACAAATCGGTTGAGTGGAGTTTCATCTGAAGACGAGCCGACGGGGAGCCTTCCCCGCTGCCTGACGATGGAGCTGGCTCACCACGGGGTGCCAGTGGGAGCTGAGTCCCAGGGTGATATGCCAGGAGGAGAAAGCTAAAGCTAGCAGGAGCAGAGGAAAGGAGGCAAGATGTCGAAGCAGAAGGGCATGAGAGGCGAGCTGCAAAAGTGAAGCTGTTCTTTGCCTGAAGCTGGGGGTGAAAAGAGATGTTTCCTCTTTAGTGAAGATCCATGAGCTGGCTTTTGGGCTGAAGGCAAGAGTGTAGCAGCCTGATACACTGTCCTTAGCTGGGCCTCTCCATTGTGTCAAGGGATGGAGCATGTGGGTGAAACCACGTATTTTTTCCCAAACACAAAGACCCAGCAGGCACAGCTGTCTCTGGGCCACCAAACCACCTTACCACCTTCTCCATGGCATGAGCTGCAAGTGTGCCAACGATTTGCTGCTTGGGCAGCGTGTCAACTTGCAGCCCCTGTGGTTTGTAGCCTTCTGGCGCATGGAGGGAGATGCCCAGAGCTCCTTGGGTTCAGCAGGCGTGTTTTTAACAGTCTCCTTGCTGCTGCATCAGAGCCAGCTTGATCTTTCAGTGCTCTAGCAAACTCCTGCCAGCCCCTGGGGGAGTGGTAAGCTCAAGTTCTCCAACCCAGACCTGGCACTGATCTTTGCCAGGTTTTGACTGCTCTGAAACAATGCATTGCATCTTGTGGGCAGCTTTATCTGAGCTTCCTTTGATGCTAAGCAAGCCATACCAGGTTAAGCTATCTGAGTGCCTGTGCTAACTCTTAGCCCTGGGCTTTGGCAAGAGGGGAACACTCATGGAGAGCAGGAGTGATGTCCATGAAAAAGATGCAGTGCCTGTGCGTCGGTGCCTGGACTGTCTGCACCTCTGACATGGTGACTTATTTAAACCTGTGTTACAAAACTTTTCCCTCCTCCATAAGCCATGTCCAAAAGATGTTTCCAGCAATCTGCAGGGCTGATTTAAACATGTGCTGTTGCTTTTTGTAGGCTCTCATTGATTTTTGTGCAGGGAGGGAGGAGGGAGAGCTGAAACAGATGGCCCAAGTACTGATCTCACTGTGTCTTGCCTCTGTACTAAATAAATAAGTGGAGGAGAGAGGGATTTGGGGTGTGTAATGCACTTTTGGGATGTACAGCTTCCAGGCAAGGCTGGGCCGTCTGAGGCTGCTGGTGTCAGGGTGGTTGTTACTGCTATGCCCTCTTGTCTTGAGGTACCAGTTAACAGATGCAGCTATTGGTCAGGCTATCATTACAGGGAGATTCAGCAGGGACAGCTAGAATGGGGTTTATTTTTTTCCCCTTGCTCCACATTCATTTAGTTCAGTAATTTCTTTCCCTTGGGAAACTCCATCTGAGATGCAGCATCTGGGTTTTCAATGAGGTCCAGCTTTATGTCACGGTTGTAACAGGTGTTGGATTTTCTAGCTGTGAAAAACAATCACCCCCCTCCTGCCCCATTTTAAAGGACAAGTTTTCTTCTTACAGCGGTGCTGGATGTTGTCAGTGAGAGTGATGTGTCGGAAAAGGCCAGTATCAGAGAGACCGTCTCTGCCATGCTGGGAAGGTGTTAGAAAAGCAAGACTTCTGCACCCACACTTTGCCACGGCTGCCACTCGAAGCCCAAGGACACCCCACTGCTGGGAGTGCTCCGATGGAGCTGCCAGCAGATCCTTATCCTTCAGGAGGAGGGCCTGGGATGGGACAAAGGAGTCCAAGATGGTCCAGGAGTTACTCAGGTGGTCACCTCCCCTACCACGCCCAGCTTTAAGCAGAGTGATGTGGAAGGAGACTGGGAGCAGGAGGAGGATGAAAAGTCATCTCAGTTGGAAAAGACCTTTAAGTTCATTGAGTCCAACCTCTCCCCTCACACTGCCAAGCCCACAACTAACCCACGACCCTCAGCACCTCAACTCCACAGCTTTGCAATAGCTCCAGGGATGGGGACTCCAGCACCTTGCTGATGGCAGCAGACCCTGGCTGTGGCCCTTCTTGGCCACCCGTCCTGCCTGGAGCCGTCCGGCGCGGGGCTGCGGCGCTGAGCGGGAGGCAGAGGTGCTGAGGGAGGGACAGCAGGCGCTGATGGAATGGAAAACGCTGACATAAATTAATCAAACGAGGCATCTCACAAGATTGAATTAGATTCTGATTTATGACTGCAGTGCTGCAGCTCCTGCAGTTCCTGTTCTCCATGCTTATTCCTCACCCCCTGATTTATGGGGAGGCTTCTGCTGAGCAGGGGCCCCTATGGGAAGAGCGGATGGATGGATGGATGGTGTTACCAGCTGGGCTAATCCCAGCCATCACATCATGTTGTTCCTCAGGACTTCACCTATTCGACTGCTATATAGAAGCTCAATTTCTACGTGTTTTAGATGCATTGCAATAGCTTTTGAAAGAGTAATGCCTAGAACAGGAGATGAGTTAGAGGAGAAGCAACACAGGACGTTCCACTGAACAGGAGGAGAAACTCCTTTGGTGTTGAGGGAGCAGGTTGAGGACAAGGCTTTGGAGAGAAATGAGTGAGCTGCCTGAGGGCTGCCTTGTTTGCCTGTGTAGGATTCATTCAGCTTCTTGAATTCCATGTAGGAAAAGGGTTTTCCAAAGAGCCAGCCCCTTCCCTGACTATGAGTGTCCCTCTGCACCGCAGCTGGGGTGGGGAACCAGAGGACTCAGCTTCAACAGGTGGGCAGTAGCCCACAGCCTTGTTTGCAGCGATGTTCCCTGGGTACCCGGCATCAGAGATGAAGAATAGAAACAGATCTTCTGTCTTCCTGCAGCGTATTGATTTTTTGCTCCCTGCTCCGGCCTTTTGCTCGTCCTTTTCAGCAGCTGGCAGTGGAATGAAATATAAGGTTTGAAAAACTAAAAATACAAAAAGTGACAGCTTCATTGCTCCGAGTGATGGTATTTCAAGGGGAAGCGTGACCTGAAAAAACGGAGACAGTACTGTCCTGGCCTGCCTCTGCTCGCTTGGTAAAGGAGGGAGCTGAGAGGAAGGGGACTCGAGGCTGGACTGCTGAGCTGTGCTGTTACTGTGCTCAGGAGTACGCAGCTCCTTCTGCAGAGGTAGCTCTGGTTGCTTTGGAGGTTGGGGAATGGGAAGGGATGTCTGAAGTCCCAGACATGGATTGTGCTATTCTTGTCCCTGCCACGTGTCTGTGTGGGATGCATCACCTCGCTGTGCCTCTTTGTGTCCCTATGACAAAGGAAGGCAGCTTGGGGACCCTTAGGTGACAAGAGTGGGGATAAACTCAACACCCCATTAGTGTGTGTACCTGGAGCTTGATTTTAAGGCTCTTTGCAGGCTTCTGAGTGGTTTCTTTGCAGGCTTCTGAGTGGTTACTAATTAGCTGGCTGCAAGGCGGCCGCCTGCCTTCAGTCAGAAAGTGCCCAGCAGGATTTAAATTACTTGTCATTTGCCTTGTTTTGCTTGGCCACTTGAGTGGTTGACTCTCTCTTAATTGGCATCGTAACCACTGGGGTGATACGCTCAGAGGTTCTTGATTGGATTCCTTATTTTTAGGGGGTGGGAAACCTGGTGAATGCCAGAGAAATTAAGCAATGGGAATTAATTCCTGTGTCGTTTGAGAGACAGGCAAATGGAAAACAAGGACTCCTGTAGGTTTTCCATGTTAGGCTGAGCTCAGCCTGAGCTTTGGGTAGTTTCATCCTTTCCATCCTCCCTCCCTGCTGTAGGCTCCTGGGCTTTGGGAAGGCTGTGCAAAGGTGGAGGGCTGGAGGACCTGTGAAGTTTCCGTGCTCCGGTTGTACCAGCAGAGATGAGTATTTTGGGGGGGGTGTGTTTTAAGGTGGTAGATGAGTTTATTTGTGAGTGCCTAGCAAGGAACTACAGAGCCCAGAATTAGAGCAAGCAAAAACTTACCCCTGTGCCATAGGGAGCATCACAAGGACTGTATGTAAGGCTCCCGGCCTCCTAACTCTGGCTTTGCTGACGGGGTCTGGGATCCACGTGAGCCCTTGGGAGTTCCTGTGCCCCTCCACACAGCCGAGCTCAGTGGTGCAGTGCTGCTTTTATTAAATCTGATGGCGCTGAATGGGACGTGACACCTGCGTATATGATTCAGACCGAGTCATCCCATTACACGGCGTAAATCAATAAACAAAATGTAGCCGCTGACAGCATTTACAGTTCCCCCTATTACTGCCAACCAGCCCATTTTCTGTGCATGAAAGAGGCATTTACACCCCATTTAACTGTGCTTTGATGCGGGATCTTCTTCCTGGGAAGAGTGGAGGCTTTGACAGGTGACATTAGGAGAAGGGGAGATCTACAGCACTCATTTGCAGAGGCCTGAGCCAAGGGTTGTGAAACATATCTTCACCTGTTTGTGCTGCCTGTCACCCTAATTGATGATGTACAGGGCAGGGAAAAAGAGCTTGGACAGGAGGTGGGATGATGCTGGGATGCGGCTGCGCTGGCATTTCCCAGTGGTTCACAGTCCGAGGAGAGAGGGAAATGCTGTGTTTCCTCTTCTGTCCTGGCTGGGGAAAGGTCCTTCTCTGTAGCTGAGTAACAGGGAGAGAAGGGACGAGGGAGAAGCAGAGTGGGATATGCACTGAGACACATCACTCTCAGAACACTTCAACCGTCCGACTTGATTTCATTTAATGGACTTTGCAATGTGGTGATTAATCTGGTAATCAGAGCAAGTGTTACAGTAACGGCTGGCAATAAAAATATAACCTAAAGTAGATACAAACCCTCTGTTTTTTCTCTCTCTTTTTCTTTCCCTCTCTGAGAAATTGTCAGTTGACATCTCTTCACTTTATGAAAAATGGCAGGAGAGGGAGATGCATGTGATAGAAGAACCAAGTCCCTGCTGTATCTCACCAGACCTCACCAAACTTCCCAGCTCCTCACTGGGGCTGAGCACTCCCTCCTCCTTGAATTCAAGCCATTGACACCAATTGGTGCAAGTATTTTTGGGGTTCTGAGTGTGGCCAGGGATCAGATCAGCTGCCCTTGGAACTGAAAATTTATAGTTTTGTCTCGCTTCCTGGAGCTCTACCCAATCTCTGAATTATTCCCAAAAGGAGAAGAAAGGCCTCTCTTCTCTCTGCTGCCTGCCTTTGGTGGTGGTTGATGTGGTTGGTGTTGTGTTGCTGCAGTTGACTGTGTGGATGAAAAGGCCAGTTTATGGCCAAGAGGGAGAGACGTGGTTAGAAAACAGCAAACAGGAGCAGGGATATTTTATTCTTTCACAAAATGCGCTGCTTGAACATCGTTTTGACAGGGTAGGGACATAAATCCAGGCATGAGTTTGCTTTTTTTTTTTAATTCCCCATCACGTTTTCCTGCATATTTCCACCAAAAAGGGAAAAAAACGTCCCTGAAGCCCCAAAACGCAGCTTGGTGAGAGACAGCACTGGTGTTGAATCTGGAGGAACAGTATTCCCATATGCTTTGCTTAGTCCAGATCTGCTTCCAGTAAATATCCCCGGCAGCCAGTACTGAAGTTCGACTCTCTGCCAGTCATCTTCATCTAAGACTCACATTTATTTATCCTTCGCAGTTCCCCTGGAGAGCGTTTGGGGTGATTTTAGTCCTTTCTTTCTCCAGCTCCTTGAGCTTTTATCGTAACCCTCATAAGGATGGCAAAAGGATAAATACATCAAACCAGGTTGTTTCTTCTTGTTAAAAAGGTCGGCTTTGATGCTTCCTTTCTAATTAGGAACAAGTTGAGAAGGATTTTGAGACCTTTTATGTGGTGGTGGTTGAGCTGTTTCCCACTCTAACCTCAGCAGCAGTTGGCATTTGTGTGTGAGGACCCTGAGGAACCAGAGCAGTGCCTTGTGCTTGCTTAGTGCTGTGCCCAGTAGAAAAAAATAGCCTTGGATTTGAGTCTCAACCACCCAGAAAAGCTTAATATTGGCAAGGCAGCGCCCACAAACTCCTGAAGGCTGCTGGAAGGTGACCCAGCCTTTCTGCAGCGATGAAGTGAGCTGTTGGTGTGTTTAGCTGCAGGTGCAGGGTGCTTTTGCACCTTCTGGCACTGAGCAGTGTCATTAGTGTTGCCCGATTTCACACGGTCACCTTGGGAAAGGTGATTCTTAACACCCCTGTGTCCCACGTGCCCTCCGCCACCCTTCTCCGGGCCACTGAGCACCGTGCTTTAACTTTGAAGGAAGCCCACCCTTCTTTATGTGTCTTTCCCATCTTTCCTTGACTGTCTGTCACCTTTTGCTGCCAAATTTCCTGGACTGTGAAATGAAGGTTTTATTATCTTCTGAGAAAGAAGGAAGGGGAGGGACACACACACACACACACGGGATGGGACAGAAATTAAATTAGTGAAATTAAAAAGATGATGATGATGACGACTGTAACCTAACTTCAACCCTTTTCATTCCGCCTCATGTAGCAAGACAGCAGGCTGTGTTCTGGGGCTTCTGCTTGGATTGCTGTAAAGAACCAAACTTTTACTTTCAAATTAACCTGTCAAATCATATATTTATAAAGGAATTGAAGGCAGGAGAATGAGGGTCCCAGATATTCCCACGCATCAATTAGGGGGAAAATTAATTACAATTTACTGGCATTACCACATTAGAGCTCCCTCGATTAGAGAGCAGATCGCTCGGTGCTCTGGAAGAAGTTAAAATAGAGGGAGAGAAGGAGGTCCCAGGGAGCTCTGTGGGCAGGCACTCTGAGAGCAGCCACTCAGGGTTGGTGTTCCCCTCAGAAGAACTGTTTTGGAGCATAAGGGCATTGGACACTCTGAAAATGGTTCATTAGACCTTGACAGAGCTCATGGGTTGGAGTTGGGGTATTGCCAATGCTGAGGCAGGGAAAAGCTGGTTCTCCTTGTTGGCACCTCTCCCCCTCCATCCTGGCACTGCATCCCAGGGATGATGAGATCCCTGCTTGAACCCATTGCCAGAGAGTCCCAGAGGACTATGAGATCTTCAGTGTGTTTATTCTGGATGTTAGTGAATATTTCATGTCTCTAAATTAGCGCTGGAAGGAGCTCCCAGGCCGTGGTTCCCCTGGTGTATGCTCACGTGGCTGCTAAATGGGACCCACTGCTGCTCAGCAGAGACCTGGGGAAGTGGCTGCAAAGCTGCTTTTTTAATGGGAAAGTGAATGTCATCACTGGCAGGCCATTAGCGATTTCCTGCTATGGGCAGCAGCCTTGGAGTGAGGCAAAGGCACCAAGGGTGCCCTGCCTGAGGGTCTTCCAACCCAACATCATGTCATTTTGCACCCTCTGGCAGCTTTGTGCCATGGAGGTGATGGCTGCAGAGGGGTGAGGTCAGAGGGGACTGGGAGGGAATTGTGGGCTGAAGGGAGAGGGTGGTGCCACAACTTTGGGTAAGTTTGAGGCTTACCAGCTTTGGGTAAGCTTGGGAACAGATGAACCTGGCATGTGGCCACTTTACAAAGCCTGTTGTGTTTGTTGTTGGTCTTTTTTAATATTCCTGGCATCAACTGTGAGCAAAAACGAAGTTCATAGGCTTGGAAAGTCCAGATTTGGAGGTGGAATCTCAGGCAGCAGTACAGAATACTGAATCCAGACTGGGAGTGTGATTATGTGTGGCTGGAGGCACAGAGTGAACATCACTGGGAGTCAGCACACTGTGGCTACAGGGCTTTACCTGGCTCTTTGAGGTCCAGATAGAAGTGTCCTATGTGAGAGTGCCTGTTTCCAGGCAGCTGGGACAGCGGAGATATTTAGCATTTGTCCTGGGGAGGTGAGATCAGGTGCTTGGAGCAATGGCTCAGCTACTGGGACCAGTCCCAGACAGCTCATTTTTCCCCTACTTGAAGAATGAGGAGATAGCTTTATGGCTGGGGTGTGTCACCTCTTATCAAGGACATTGCAGCTGTGGTGTTAGGAGCCAGGGGTGGCATGGGAGGGGATGGAGAGTCCAGGGCTGCTCTCAGTCTCCCCTTGTGCCTGTGCCAGGGTGATGGTGAGGCAGGATCGAGCCTCTGAGCTGCTCCTGTGCTGGGAGCCGTGTGGGCTGGGGTGGGGGGAGCTGCCTGGTGTGGATATGCTGGGAAAGGACTAGCACCTCCTGCTCTTCCAGTAAGAGTCTTAAATCCTGCTCCTTGGAGGACAGTCCTGCCCCTAGAGTGAACAAACTGCCCACGTACCCATCACCTGTGGGATCCTACCATGAAAAGGGACTTCTTGAGCCTTTCCTCCCTATTCCTAATCCCAGTTTTCCTTTTCATTGTGGCTTACACATGGTCTGTTCCAATTCAACCCCTGTGTGGGCTGCAGTTTCCCCTGGAAGGGTAAAGGGTGCTTCTGCCCCCACATGACCTGTCTTGGGTATTTCAGAGATCACCACCTCTGTGAATCTCTCGCCCCTTTAGCCACCAGCACTTGGTGCTGGTGAAACCTGCCCTGAGGCTGCCTGAGCAGGCAGGAGGGCTCTTTCTGCAGCAGCTCCAGACTGATTGACACCAGAGAAGGATCCAGCCCTTCAAGGGAGCTGAGGGTGGGAGAGGCACCAGGGTTAGGGACCCTGAAAACATGAACATCCCTCTGACAAGCTGTTTGAAGCCAAGTTAATCAGAGAAGGTGACAGCCCTGCCACATCTGGGAACGGTTTCTGTGTCCTCCTTGCTGACAGGAGGAGTCTGATTCCTTTAATATTTGATGTGTTCTGTCTTTTGCAATGTTTGTTTTTGGCGCTGTGGGTTTTGGGTTTTTTTTCTGGGCTTTTTTGTTGTTGTTGTTCTGCTCCTTTTTAACCTACACTGCTCCTCAGAAGCAGCTGCTCATTTGCAGTGAGGATAGGAGCTCTCTGAACAGACCAGGGGAAGGGCAGGCAGTATGACAGCAAAAGTGATACTCAGATGGCTGGAAACTCTGCCTGACCTGTGAGTTTTCTGCTGCATCTCACCCTCGTAAGAAAGTTTTTTCTCCTGTTCCAACGGAACTTCCCGTGTTCCAGCTTGTGCCTGTTACCCCTTGACCTGACACTGGGCATCCCAGAACAGAGACTGGCCCCCTCCTCTCAACACCCACCCTTTAGGTATTTGTAAGTGTTGATGAGGTCCCGCCTCAGCCTTCTCTTCTCCAGGCTGAGCAGCCCCAGGTCCCGCAGCCTTTTCCAGGGTGCAGAGCACCTGCTTTTTTTGGTTTAAGGCATGCAGGGTGTGGAGAGGCTCTGCAGGCAGCAGGACAAGGGTGGCCAGTGCTGCTGTGCTTTTCAGATGGGCTCCTGGAGCAGGGCCAAGCTGGTGAATGTGTTCCACTTGGAAGGGGAGCTTTGCTTGGCAGCACGCTGTGCTCGCATGCCCGATGGGAAGGCAGGAGCAAGACCCTGGAGATGATGAGTGAAGGCACTGTCAGGGTGAGCTCCCTTCCATACAAAGGCTTCCTCCCGTTGACATAAATTTAAGTGGGTGCTGCAATTACTGCAGGCTCTGACATCTGAAATGAGCGGAGCCACCCTTGCTGTAATTCATTGCCAATCTGATTACAAGGCAGAGCAGGGAAAAGTCAAATTATCAAACAAAGCAAAGAGAGAGAGAGGGAAGAAGTCGTGCCTCGCCGTTTGAGGTCGGGGCAGGACGGGAGGCAGTGCTGCACCTCCACCCTCACTGTGCTCAGCGGATGTGGTCCAGGCTCAAGTTTGAAGGGCTGTCAACCTTGGGCATGGTGGGATGGAGAGCTTCATCTTTCAGGATTTGGAAATGTGGATGTCAGAGTCAGCCAGGCCAAAGCAGAACAAAGCAAGGACATGCACTTGTGGGTGTTTGCTTGGGACGATTTCTTGTAAGCTGTTTCCAGAGAAGTGGGGCTGATGTGAGAGTTAGTTGGGCTGGGTGGAGATTACCACAGCTTGGCTCCAGGTCACTAATACAAATCTTGCTTTCTGGTTGCTTGCTGAAAGCCAGTCAAGATGCACCTGACAGCAAAGCAGTGGCTTGAGCCTCCCAAGCTAAGGAGCATGAATGTCCCCCATTTGCAACCCCAAGTGCCTGGGCTGTTGGCCATCTCTGCCAAGGGTGCTGGACAACCAAACTCCAGCTCCTACCTGCTATCAGGGCTTTTGAAACTCTGTCTGTGTTTGCTAGAGGATTTGAATGCCCCACAGTTGTCTGTTTCTTAGTAGAATCTCAGAGTTGTGGGGGTTGGAAGGTATCTCTAGACATCAACCAGGACAGGGAGCAGCAGAGTGCCCTGGGTAGCTCTAGCTCCTCCTGCTCTTCTCTCTCTCCTCCTTTTCCTCCTCCCAAGGTGTATTTCTGCATCTGTTGGATGCGGCAGTGTGCCAGTTCAGTTAATTACAGTCTGCTTACCTGAATTCCCCTGTGCAGTTCTGACTGGATCCTGGTATCTTTTGCTGGCTGGCCTTTAAGCAGCACAGGCAGCAGGAGGGCTACTGGACACCTCTCTGCCTTTAAATGTAGGTTTCTGATACTCAGAGCTGCCCCATGACAGCAACAGGGCTGTTGTAGTGATCTCTAAAACCTTCATCCCCGACCCTGTACCCGTTCACTTGTCACGTGGCTCCAGGATGGGGCTGGTATCCATCTGTCCAGGAGAGCAGCCATCAGGAGTGGTAGCAGAGGTGGGTCTTTGGAGCAGAGCTGGAAGCCACCAGCATCATAGCTGGTGAATGACTCCTCTTCAGAGTTGCACTAGTGGTTAAGTGGACGAGATAATGTGATACTTGGGTTTTTTCCTTATTGGCCCAACAGATCTGTTACTAATGCAGGCGCTTTCAAGCAGTGTGTATGATCTTGTGTGGATACAGTAGAGCAAGATTCTCATTATTTGGCAGGGCGCTGCTTGCTCAAGGGCTGCTGAGAGCAACTTGAGCCTGATTTTGTGCTCTCTTTATTGTTCTTCATTACCAGTTGGTTGGCCACTTTGTCCTGCCTCAGCTCTGTGCCTCTCCAGCTGATTTTTTGCAGAAGTGAAGTATTTCATGTGCGTATTGTTGGGTGACAAAGTTAACAACAGTCACAGTTACTAGGCCTCAGAAACATCAGTCTGGTGTCTCAAGAACAGTTGGCACAGGAGGTCCCCTCCCCATCACCCTGTGTTCTATGCCTGGCCCATTTCAGACCAGCCAGGCAGGGAATGGATGTCCTGAATCCCCCAAATCTCTCACTCATCCCATGCTGTCCTTCAGCTTGGGCAATCCCCGTGGCCTGTGGGGAAGCAGCATGCTCCTGCAGCCCCTGCTGAGCTGCACACAGGCATCCAGCAGCCGCTCATACGCTAAAGCAGCTTTGCTTTGCTCCGACTCATTTTGTTGCTCTCTCTCTGGAAGCCGATGTAATCTCTTTCCTTCCTGACTTTCACTGCAGCTCTTTGTTGAGAACACAGTCCAGGGGCGATGTTGGCAGCTCAGAAGCTGGGTTGTCAGGTCACTGACGCCCTGTTATATGCCATTGCCATTCCTGCCTGCTCATAAGCTGGGTGAGAGCAGTGTCTTGTGCTCGGGTTGTGGTGTGGGACCTCAGGGATCCTCAGCTCTGCAAATTGCTCAGGAAGGAGTTTTCCTTGCTCTGGCATCCCTGTTGTATAAACAGCAGAGGCTTTGGGGATTTCTCGTTATCTCCCCCTTAGGAGAGCTGTCCCCATTGCAGGCAGCTCTCCAGAGCTTTGGGGTTCAGGACAGCTAGTGATGGGAAAGACTTGCTATTCAAGGCATAGGAGTAGGAAGGCACAACTTGAAAGGTGTCAGTCCAAGCTCACTGGCCTTTGTGCCTTTATTTATCTGAAATCCCACAGAGCCATCCTTCATTGTGGCTTATATCAAAATTCCTCTGATTCCTCTGATTTGCAAGGTCATTTTTTTCCGTCAGACCTGCAATGGCGCAGGAATCTCAGGCTGCCTTCTCCTCCTAATGAGAAAGAGCCTCAGAGTACCAGAGACCTGAGCCTTTGGACGTCATAGCATCATTTTGGTTGGAAAAGATCTTTTTAAGTCGTCAAGTCCAGCCACTTAACTCTTGCTACCAAGCCCACCACTAAACCATGTCTTTCAGCACCTCATCTATGCATCTTTTAAATATCTCTATTATCTTGGAAAGCTCAAGGGCAGTACCTGCCTCCCCACCACCTTCCCCTCTCAGCTCATGGGAGTTCAGGACCTGATGTGCAAGGTGGAGGCTGGAGACTGCCCATGAGCTTGAATCACCTTCTGACTATTTGTGCCTTTGGCAGAGACAAAGCAACTCCTGGAAATGCTTGCAAGCTCTCGGCAGGTGAAGGTAGCGTGCCGGGGTGTGGGCAGGATGCTGGAGGGGATGCCAAGGAGGGGAGGGTCGTGCGACAGCTCTCCGAGCTGGCCGGCCCTTTGGCATATGGTGCCGTCGTGCTTGGGTGCTTCGTTTTAAAGAATTATCAAAGAAGCCGTCCATCTGGGCCCCCTCACCGCTGCCGGCGCCACGGGGAGCCGAGCAGATGGTTTGCAAACAAAACAGCTTCGGCTCAGAAAGGGAAGGAGACCTGTCCAAAGTGGCGTGTGGCTGCAGCTCAGCCCGTGGCGCCACGGGCACCGAGCTCTTGCAGGAGCATTCTCCCTCTCATGTACAGTAGGATGTGTTATGTCTTTTGGTTGTGTCTTTGGGCAGGCAGGCTCTGCAACTTTGTGTCTTTGTGCCCCCCGCCCCAGGGCTCGCTTTGCCCTTGCTGTAAGCACAGGCAAACGCTGCTCCCCATGGGCTCCTCGGGCTTGGCAACACGAGATGCCTTGGCAAAGGTTGGTGCTGAGCACTTTAGGGAACGGCTGATCTGCTGCTTGCGTTACCTGAGCTTTCCCTGAAAATCCTTCAGCCATCCAGTCGCTGACCCTGAGATGTGACAAGCTCACAGCTCTTGCCAATAAAGTAGTGACTGGGCTTGAATAATATCTGACAATTACGTGCTGAGCCCCAGCATTATGTAATATTTATGCATGCGTCTGGACTGTAAAGCTGTGATTACCTAAAAGGAGTGATTGTTTGCAATCTTACACTGAATTTCTTTTCTTCTTTGGCCTCAGAGAGCCACGCTGTTAATCAGCAGCACGAAACCCAGGCCTGCCATTAGCACAGCGGGGTTCGGTGCCGTGTCCTGGTGCTGTGGCACGGGCTTCTGTGTGGTGCTGGCACTGATGTGCTCGCACCCAGGTTGATTTTATCACCTCACAAGTTTGTTTTCTTGCCTTCAGCCTGGCTGATGGCTCTGACTTGGGAAGTGAGGGGAGGTAAAGAGGGTCCCAACACTCAGCCCCTGCCAGTTGAGCTCGCGTGGGAAGATGGGCTTTGATGTCAGGATGAACAAACTCATGCTGTTGGCGTGAGGTGCCTCAGCAGAAGGACTGAGCCCAGGCAGCCTGCTTTTGGGACACTGGCCAAGCTCCCCTGCCTTTTGCCCTCTCGTTCCCTCCTGGACACATGAGGCAGCTCAATTGTGTTGCCGTGCCCTTGGAGAGAGGGACAATGATTTAAACCTCTTTGTTCCTCACCCCCTCCACTACAGCAACTGCCTTGTGCCTGCCTTTCAAATTTCACCTCCCTCTCTCCTCGCCTCCTCTTCTCTTTCCAAGTGTTGTTTGCTGTCAACCTGGGCCGAGAAAGAAGTCAAAGCTGGAAAGACAAACACAGGCTGTCAGATTGCAGGGGTGGGGTGGGAAGGAGAGGGCAGCGAGTCCTCCTGCCCCGCGGCAGCAAGAGGAGGTGCTGCACGGCACACGGGAGCCCCTGTCATGCTGGGGCCATGGGGATGATGCTGCTTCTTGCAGCAAATAAGAAAAGTCTATTTTGGGGAGAAAACAAGCTTTGCCATTCATTTGTTGCTCTGCAGAGGCGGCAGTGGGGCTGACAACATGTGTTTATAACTTCTACTCCATCACCGACCAGCGACAGCGCGGTCACAGCGTTTGGCACAGGCTCTGTCCCGGTGTATTTCCAGCAGGGATTCTTGGATCTGAGGTAGAGGAAGGCTCAGGGGACTGGGAGCTGCACCTGGGTAGCAGATTTCAGGCAGCAGAGACAAACAATGTGCCTGGTCAGCAAAACAGGCAGTGGAGCTGGAGAGGCCAGGATTACTGCTGCCACAGCTTGTTAACATAAACTAATACAGGCTGCTGTGTTGGACACAGAGAGATAGGAGGGAGAAAAATGGGAAGCGTGTGCAGGAATAAGGGCCCTGATAATGAACCTGGCAATGAGAATGCAAACCAAAACAGGAAGAAGTGCTTTTGTTCCAGAGCCCAGGATCTAGCTGCTCCAGCATCTTGCTGGTTTCCAAAGACTTCTCTTCATAGCTGGGATTGTGTTTTCCAGCAATGCTGCTGGGGTCCATTCTTTACCCCCAGAGTTGTGGGAAGAGAGAAATGGCCTTGCTGGCACCAACCTGGGTTCGGCAGGGGTGTTTCACCATTGCAGCTCCTGGGACCGCAACTCAACGCTGGAGATGTGCAATGACCAGGATGGGTCGTGTACCTTTTCCAGCCCATGCAGGATTGGTTACTTAACTGCTCAGGTGGAAGAGCCAGCAATGAAATGGCTTTGGGCTTCTGCAGCTAAGAGCAAAGCAAGGTCTGTAGCTGTTCCTGGGAAATTTGGGGTGAGGGCTCCTTGCTCATCCCAGCAAGGGAAGGATGGAGGCAGCACATGGTGCAGGCATCACCGTGGGCTGTCAGTCAATGGCCACGCTGGACTGCTGGTTTGCAGGTGATGTCCAACCCCTCTTTGTGGTATGGAAAAGGTGTGTGAGTGGTTTGCTGCAGTGTGTGGGACCAGGTGCCCACCCCAGCAGCCCAGGGCCAGCACTTACTGAAGGGCAGCCCTGGTTTTATGAAGTATGCCTAAAGGGTCCTGTCTTATCACAAGGCCCTCAGCCGTGGACAATTCATCTGTTTTTATGGTGGTGACGGAAGAATCCAATCTGCAGCCTGTAGCTGGAAAGTTCAGAGCCACGCAAGGCTGGCTGGGGAGGAGAGTGGGTTTTATTGATGGTCTGGGCTCCTGGAGGTTGTGTGGGAGGAATCCTGTTAATGGGTCCCTTGGGCTATTGCCTCCTGACTCTGCTATATCTCCTCATTCACCTGCCTCGGCTCGGGAGCTTTATTAATTTATTATTTTTCTGCTCTCTTTTGGAGTGAGTGTTGGAATTGCAAGGGTTCTGGGAAATGCAGTGGAAGGGAAGGATGTGGGGCTGGCCCAGGCATCTCCCAGTCCTTTCCCTTTGCCAGAGCCCTTATGGGAGCTGCCCCATCTTTAGTGGTGTGTCCTTCAGTGTTAGGAACTGCCACAAAAGACATCTTGGGCTTTGTGATGTGGCCCTGACAACACAGAGTGATGGCTGTGCCTCCAAGGTGACCAGGCAGCAGCCCCATCACTCTCTGGTGGTGATTCAGAAGGGGGAAGAGGACAATTGCTCACTGCTTTTAATCAGACCTTGCAGAAACCAACCTATAGCCTGGTGCTGGGTGGGGAAGCGGTGACTGCCAGCAGCGGCCAAGCTCTGCAGCCTGAATTGTGCGTGTGTCCTTCCCGTGGGACCGGCGGTGCTCGCTTGAGCCTGCCCTGGCTGGCGTCGCGGGACGCGCGGATCAGGCTCTGGCTTTCTGGCCTCGTTTTGATAATTAATTGATAGTCAAAAAATGTTTGACAAAACAAACAGCAAACAGAAATCAAACCCACTCACGTGTGCATTAACATTTCATGTTGCCTTTCTTGTTTGTTTTGCCTTTAAATCACAAAACGCTGTGATACATTTTTAATCGGAAGCGCTATTGGCTGTTTCCATCACTGTTTCAATAACTTCCTCAACACAAAAGGAGTTCAATGCAGAAACGTAATGGGATCTTTTAGGATGGCGGGCAATGGGTTTTTGACAACCATTTTCATTTCTACAAAGGATGTTGTTGTCAGGGAGGAATATATTGTAAAAACATGTTTACTTGATGAAAGCCCTTTGAGCTCTCAGGATGCTCTTTGGTCTTTGGCATCTCGGGGCGGTGCGTGCTGTGATGACTGCTCACATTTAGCTGGTGTCCACCTCAGTGGCTGTCCCCAGGGCAGGGGCCTCAGCTCCTGGGGGGGTTATGTCTTTGTAGTCTCACATATCAACGCTCCTTCAGGTGCTCTGGGAAGAAAATCCTCCTTGCAGGCTAAACCCAGTGACTTGCACATCACTCTCATCTTGAAAACTTAACTAAGGTGTGTTCCCTTGCTCCTTTCAAGGTAGGAGATGAAAGGCATGTTTGTGTGTATATGCAAGCACAGTAAATAGTGGGTGGGGAATATTAATACAGGACTAAACCCATTCCTGGCACGAATCACAGGGAAGACATATGTTGCGACAACTTTCCTAAGGGAGTTCTGGCCAAGGTAGACACCAAGTGTTCCCTGGAGGGAAGGAGGAGGGAATGACGGCTCTTTTCTCTCCAAGACTGATATAATTCAAGAGTGATAATGTCCTTCAACTTCCTTGCCCTTGGCACTGTTGTTGCAGGGGCGTATTTATTTATTTATTATTTTTTTAGCAGTGATGAGTGGCTAATAGGCTTTATGCAGAGAGGCAGGAGGCCCAGGAATACAGTTCAGCATTGGAGCAGAGGAGATTATTGCATTTCCCTGAGAGTGAGCATCCAGCCATCCATCCAGCCATCCATCCGTCTTCCCTCTGTGGCTGAACGTGAGGTTAAACCCGTCGTCCTTCCAGCTGTCGGCTGACATGCTGAACTTTGGGAAGGGAGCCTGATTTTAATTTAATAGAAAAATACATTATACATAATCCTTGCAATAAATTTCTCTCTGATGTGAAGGAGAATCAACTGGTGTAATGCATCCACCCAGCCCAGCCCAGGTACCTGCAGATTTCTGGCTGCGTGGCTTAAATAATAACAATAACAATACCAGTAGCAATAATATCCTTTGCTGCTGTCCTTGAGTGACAAAGATGATGGAAAATGAAGTTGTAGATAGCTGGAGATGACAATGTGAGTATCCTCTACCCATCTTCCAGGTTATTAGCAGGTGTCAGTCACTGGAAGGAATCTAATCATTTCCAGACGCAGTGATGTCTCCAAACATCAGCCATGGTGCTGTGGCTGCAGAAAGGGAATGGGTTTTATGGGCTGCATTCCCATTTCTGCTCAGACCTGTTAGAGGGGCTGTAGTGGTGCAGTTGTCTGTGACTACATCACAGTGGGGGTCCTGAGACCCTGCCCTCGCTACCTGTTGCTGTTGTGGAGTTGCACCAACAATCCTTTCTCTGCAAACTGCCCTCAGTTATGTGTCCTTCATCCTTGATTAAGCTGAGGTAGGTGTGGTTATGGTGAGGCTCTAGAGGAACAGGGGAGCACAAGAGCATCTGCTCACCCTCCTCCCTATCCCTGCAGACGTGGTGTGCGTTCCTGAGCTCTTCTGGAGCAAGTCCTAGAGAGAAAAACTGCCTAGCTCCCTTTGAATCAGCATTTTTGGTGGGTTAGTGGGATAAGAAATGTGTGTTTTGAGTGAGCACACAACACAGGCTGGGTGTCAAGGCTTGCTGTCATGGGCAGCCTTGCTGCCTCACACCTGTCCCAGAGGGTCTGGATGGTCCAAAGTAACAGGGGAACCACACAAGTTCATTGTTTTCCAAGCAGGTGGTGGCTCTGTGAGCTTAAAGTGAGCACCAGATGGGCAGAGATGATGAAAGAGGCATCGGCGTGAAAGGCTTCCCTCTAGGGTGTTAAATATTACATTCACCGAGCCCGCCGAACTGTTGAAACCAATAGAACTAATTAGAGAGCCGATGCCTGGGAAGGACGCGCCTTGGCTAACAGCTGAAAGAGATGCCAGATCATACAGAAACCTCCCTTTGTCTGCCCCAGCATCTCGTGTGAGCATCATGGGCAGGGCACCTTGTCATCCGAGGGATGATGCTGGAGAGGGAGCATGTCCCAGGACCCCACCTTCCAGCATGGATGATGGCTGGGAAGCAGAGGGACCAGCTGGCTCCTCTGCAGCCAGCGGTATTTTTACCCCCTTCTCATCTGCTAAGCAGTTTGAGAAGACCTCGTTGGTGCTTGCATGCCTTTACAGAGAACTTTGGTGTCCTGTGCTCATGCATGGGGTCTGCGAGGAATTTTCAGGGGAAAGGAGAAGGTCATAGGGGCTCTGGAGAGTGTGTTGAAGTCACTATCGTGTGGCTGTCACCCTAGTGATGTCAAAATGAGTGGTTACCCCTCTTCTTTGGTGACAAGTCAGGCTTTGTAAGCAGACAGAGACCTGGTGAACCCATCAGTGTGGGCTGAGCACAGCGTTTGTCTGGGTTTTGCTGGATGTGAGGTCTTAACCCGTAGCTGTCGCATGCTGCCCCTCATCAGTGCCCTCAGCAGGGGGCAAGCGGGCACTGCCATGCACCTTGGCCCCCCAAAACCAGTCTTTCCCCAGGTGTGTGTCTGCTAAGCGATCTCATGCTGTGGTATGCGGGAGGGCTGACTCCACGGCGTGAGCGAGGAGAAATCCATTACTGTGTCCTTGTCAGTCTGGGGTCTTGTTCTCTTAATGGGCTTGTTAAGAGTGTGTGCAGCAACAGCTGCCCTGGACCAGGGCAGAATCAGCCAAGCCAGCCTGTGCCATCTGCAGCCTCAGAGCTGCTTCACCTCTTTGTGCTGCAAGTGCCCCTCTGCCTCCCTGGCAGCCCTTGGAACGCAAATAATAATAATCATCGTCATAATAAAAGAAAAGGAATTAAGACAAGTAGGCAAACATAAAGATGAGTTGTTGCGTGGCGTCAGTGCAGATTCTGATCTCAATGTCAAGGGAGCATCGTTCCAGCCTAATGGCATCGTTCCGTGGAAGCGCTCGGTGGCAGTCATAAATAAACATGCTGGCTGGAAAGCATGATAACAGAAAAATGGAAACTGAGGCACCCAGGATCTTTATTATTGAGCAGGCAAAGCAGCTGTGATCAGTGAGAACAGGGGAGAGGAGAGGGTAAAAATAAAAGGCAGCCGATTGTGTCGCTGCCTTGTCCATGTCAAGAGAGGATCTGGCTGTGGTAGGTTGACAGGTTGTCTGGATAAATAGTTTGGGGGCAGAACATACATTTCTGATGGAACTTTCTTTTTTTTACAGCTGAGATCAGGAGCTCCAGAGGTACTGTCAAGGACGGACGAAGCTCTATAAATCAGGACAGGCTTTTTTGTCTGTCTGAAAAGTCTTATCTCGGAGTTCGTCCAGGCAATTTTTTGAGGTCTCTCTAGCTTCCTCCCTTCTCCTTATCAGAGCACCACAGCTTTAAATGCAGATAGATACCCTCTAATGGAAGCACAAGCCAGAGCCCTCACTCCTTGTAAGTGCCAGCTCGTAATTTAGTTATGTGCCCTTTGGCACTGAGGCATCCATCAAGGAGAGCAGCAGCAGCATCATCTCCCAGTGATGAGCATGGTGGCATCGGAGTCTGGGCTGTGGCTTGTGGGACCCCAGGCTTGCAGGACCCCCAGCTCACTGCCTCCTGTCTCAGTGTAGGATGAGCCATCTGTAAAATGGGCTGAGACCAGCGGGGTGTTTTACCGTGTGGTTGTGTTGAGGGGATTAGGGAACGATAAAGAAATCCTTTCTGGTATCTGAGGCAGCAGGGTAGAGATGTGCAAGGTGTAGAACGGTTTCCTGAGCAGCCATGTCTTTGAATATCTTTTTTTTTTCTTTTGCTGTGTCCTTCACCTCCCCCTCCCCATTTTGTATTTAAGCAAAATGAGCTGGGAAGGAAGGGCTATGTTTTGGCTGGCTGTGTCCCAGAGAGATGTCATGCACCTGAAATCAGAGCTCACCAGGATGGAAACTGAAATGAGGTGGTTGACTCCACCGAGCAGTTTCGCAGGGGAAAGTGTCCAGCAACCCCTCAGCTGCTGAAGCCCTCCCTAAATCTCCTCTAACCTTTTGAAAATCACTTGTCTTGTCGCCTTCTCTAACGAACGGCACACGGCTAATGGCAACACTTCACCATTCTCGACAGCTCCAGATTGTTAATTCCCCCTGTTTTTCCCCCAAATAGCATTTTGCCTTCTGGCGAAAGCAGCGTGGTTGCATCAGCCTGCGAGCTCCTCACCTGTGGACATGTGAAGGGGCTTTAATAGGTTTCTTCTCTTTGCCCCACTGGGCTGTGACCGGGAGGGGAGACAGAGCCGTGTGAGTCGCTAATTGCTTTGGCCCCGCAACTCCCGAATGATGGAAAAGATTAAAAGGGAAGGAAAACAGCTATTATATCTCTTTCTTGAAAAAACTTGCAGCATGAAAGGCTCATTAACATCATTAATGTTTCATTAACCTCTAGCCAGACAAATAAGCTGGAGGTAATTTAACAGTATAGGGAAAAAGAAAGAAAATTAAAAATTACCCAGGTGTAGGTGACATTCTGCAGCTTCCCTCTGCTGCAGGGCTTGGAGGGATGTGGGCTCCGCTGCCTGCCACGGGCCTTGGAGGGCTGCCAGAGGCACTGCCTGCTCCGAAGGGCTGGAGGTAATAACGAGCGGGGAAAGTCATTGATTGTGACAAAATGGGATTCATTTGAACACAGCAACATCTGAAGGCTTGAAAAGGAACACGGCTCCGCACAATGCCTGCTGCAGAAAAAAAATTAAGAGAGAGGGGAGAGAGGGGAGGGGTGGGGGAAAAAAATCGGTGGCTGCGAAATGACTTTCTTTCTTTGAGTTAAAACACTTTCTCCCCTGGTTAATTTTGGCAAGGTTTTATTTGATTTTTATCTCTCCCCAAGTTTCCGTGCTCCACCCCCGCCCCACTCACGCAGAGTCCGTACGCGTGTGTGCACGCACACAGGGACGTATTTATATACATGCAAACACGGGCTCTGGCTCCTGCTTTGTATCATACCTCATCGCCTCTCAGTTGCCTTCCCTTCAGCAAGACCTTCTGGTGCTAAGGGGACATTGTTAGTTCTTCCCTCGACTCTAAAGGTGGATTGAAAGTGTAAAGAACTGGCAGTGTGGGATTTTTTGTTGTAATGTGTTCTGGTAGCTTCTAGGATTGCCTAATTAATCCCTGTCCTTCATGAGCAAGTGGTAAGAGGAAGTTTCTGCCTGTAAGAGAGTAGAGAGTAAAGTTAGCAGAGAGATGTTCCCCCCCCATCTGTCCCATCTCCAGTTGCAGAGGGATGAAGGTGACTTGCCCAAGGTCATCTGGAGGAGATCACGATGGAGCTGAGAGTTGAACGTGCTCCTCACAGGTCTATTCTCCTGTGCTGAGAACTGGACCCCATACAACTTTCTTCCTTGTGAGATTTGCCTGTTTCAGGGTTATTTTTGCTCTGGGGTGTTAGAACCAGCACATTTCCTGCTGTTACCTGTGAAGGTGGGGGCAGATCTCTGCCACTTTGTTGGCTCTGATCCCTGCTCTTTGATTTGCTCCGTCTATGGCTGTGAATAAGTCACCTGACTTCCATGGCTCCCTTCTCCCTCACTGCAAAATGTGGATAACTCTCATGGTGCTGTTTGTCCTTAGAAAGAGCTTTGAGAGTGAAATATCCCATTAATGCCAGTTTTCCTGTCTTTACTTGCTCTTGAATGTGAGCTGGTGTTTGCTTGAGCTGAGGTTGCGATTGGGCTGCTGTCAGGCACGAGGAAAGGATGGGAGATGCTGGATATCACTGCATCACTCCTTGTGCTTGTTTTTGGTAGCACCTTGAGCCCCTGCATTGCCCAGGGACTTAAAAAAGCTGCAGTCTTTAGCATTACAGGAACTTTCTGTCTAGCTCGAGTCAGCCTGAGACCTCGTATTTCACAGGATCCCAGAGCAGCCCGCAGGCAGAAATAACCTTTACGTCGTGCTCTCTGCTGTTTATGTAAACTTGGCTATTGCTTGTTCCTGTTGTGCCATGCCTGCAGTCTTATTCCTGCAAGGGAAGAGCAATAGGTAGAGCAGGTAAAAATTCCCAGCAAAAAAAGATCTCCCATGTGGACTGTGAGGGGAAAACAGCAAATAGATACGTGCTGTGGGCCATCTCCTGGGGCAGAATAGCACAAGTTGCAGCTGCAGGTACAGATGTGGACCCCATGTAGCCAGATGTGCAGGTGACAAATCTGATTCTCTCTTTAGGCAGGGCAGGCAAGCCAGGAAAGGTCTGAGGAATGGCTTTATGCAATTCCAAATCCATCTGTGTGGTACAAAACTCAGCCAGGTTTTTCTGGATGACCTGATAGTGGGGAGCTGAGCTGAGATTTCTGATAAGGGGGTGGTGATTTAGGGTGCTTGTGTGAGCAGGGACCAGCATATGAGCAGTCATGAAGAGCTTTCTGAACATTTGTGAACCTTCTTGTTTTGCCAGATGAGCTCTTTGAACAAGGCAGCGTTCAAAATCACTTGGAGAAATCTTGGTCTAGTTTTACCATCATGAAACAGCACAAACTGAAACATTATAAAGATGATTTTTATTGCCATCTATCAGTGTTTCTATCTCTGTTTCCATCCCATCCTTTTGACAGCAGTATATGAGCAGCCACAATTTATCCTTCCCAGCTAAATCTCTTTTAACCCATGCAAGAAGCCCAGGAAATGATTTGACAAAAATACAGAGTTCACCAAAATTATTCAACCCTTAAGCTCTCAGGTTTAGGTCAGTGTAAATTTGGAATAAATATTTGTTCTGGTTTTTATCTGAGCCAAGCTGATTTACCCAGCAGCAGCTGGTAACTCCTGTTAAATTCACTGCAGAATCATCTTCCTCCAAATGCTTGTTCTCCGCTTCTCCCCCATGTCCCTGCCTGGGTTTGTTTTTGTGGGGTGGCACGCACGGGTGCCAGGTCCCTGCCTGGATCTCTTGCAGGATCCTCATCTCCAAAAGGAAAAGCATGCATGGGAATGTGGGTTTGGCGGGGTTTTTTTTGGATAGAATATCATTTAAAAATGAGGAGAAGCTTCTTCAACTTTTCTTTAAAAGCCCAAATGGGGAGCAAATGTACAAAAACCAGCGTTTAGCTGGTTGACGGTATCTTTTCACTTGTTCAGCTTTCAGGCAGGCTTTTTTTCCTTTGAACCAAAGCATTTCCTTCTTTGATTACACATCTCTTACTTGAGGCAGAGAGCACTTCAAAATAGTTACTTACCGATCTGTGTTTCTATGAACAGACTTTAAATGAGCTGAAAACCACGAGCTGCCCCTGTTCCAGGCTCCTGACAGCGCTTTGGCTTTGCCCCCTCCCCTTCCCACCTCCTGCGTCTGACCCTCGCTTGGTGCAGTGCAGGGGTGTGAGGGACAGCAAGGAGGGTGGTCTTGCAGCATCTGAGAGTATCTTTGCCTGCATCCCTGCCTGTGCTTGGAGAAGCAGCACCATCTCGTGTCGATCTGGAGCTGGAACAACCACTACCTGTAGCTTCCCATCACACCTCCTGGGGAATCCAGGGTAAGAAATGCTGCCAATCTCTAACACCAGTCCTATCCCAGCTGCCTTATTCTGCTCTCTCAGGACCTGGACATCACTTTACTGCTTTTTTTTTCTTGTTCATCAAGGGCAGGGACCTCAGAGGCTTTCTGCTGAGACAATGTTGGATGGTTCAGAAATGCATCTCATTTCCCTCTGAGCTGGATCTGGTTCAGGACATGCAGAAGTGCTGAGGTTTATTTGCTGTTACTTAGATTCCTTTTGTATGATTTTATAGAGTATGTAAGACCCAGACTTTGTAGCCCTAAATATCAAGGACATCTCTAAGGGACTAAGACTGCTGCCCCTGGGAGATGGTGGGTTAACAGGGTTTAAAACCAGAACTGGGGACAGCATAATGTCCAAAGAAGCTTCTTGGAGAGGAATATTTCTAGTGCTGAGAGTCTGAAAGGAAAAGCAGGTGGCTCTTGCTGGCCAGGAGTTTCATGCATCGTCATGGGGAGAGGCTGCAAAGAGTAGGACTTGCAGCTGAAGGCCTGGAGGTGGCAGGTCTGAGGCTTAGCTGGGTAATGCATTTCTTTTGAGAGATGTGTAAGATTTTTACTGTGTTGTACCAGCTGAGCTCCAGCTGACACTGAGATGCTGCTGTCTGGAAACGATCAGCTCAGTCCCTGCTTAGGAATAATATCCTCTTGGGGGAAATTGAGGCACGTTGTCTCTAAAACAGCAAAAACAGCAGATGTATCCTTTGTAAAACAGCTCTGGGCACTGTGAGTGTGAGCTCAGGTGGCTTTCTGTTAGGAATCCGTGTGCTACATCTCCGGCAGCCCTGAGGGTTGTGCCAAGGGATTAAGCAGGAGCTTCTCATGCTCGATGTGCAAGGAAGCAGAGAGATGGGGTAGTTATACATTCTTGTAACCTCAGGGATATGTTTGGGGTGCCTCAAAAAGTTCTTGAAACAGAAGGCTCGGAGCTTGCAAGGTAGAGGCAGCTGCCTGCAGCACAGGGGATTGGAGACAGTGAGTGTTTCCAGGCAAAGCTTGTTGCTGAAAAGCTGTGAGGGGAAAAAAAATCCAAGAAAACATTTGGAGAAGCAAAATACTGCAGCCTCCTTCCCACCAGCAAGTGTGTTTTGCTTGTCGTGTTCGAATTGAGATATTGGCATTTGAAATGCACCTGCAAATACACATACATATATTTACAAATCCAGCCCTTCAAGAGGAAACTTGTAGTTTCAGCAAAAAGACTGAAGTAACCTTGTGGTTTTGCCTTTATTTTTCCATTCTGACTAGAAAAGAGGGTTGTTGGCACAACCTGGGAAGTGCCAGGCTGGACAGCATCGATCAGTACAGTCCTGTGTCGTGTTGATGGGGACAGATTGACTAGAGAGAGAGAATTGTGTTCATTCTCCATTTTCATACTCTTTCCTTCATTGTGGCCTTTCTCCTGCATCTTCTCTAAGTTGTATCACGTGGATTGTGTTGTCTAAAGGCTTAATGGGGGCAGTGGGGGTAAGGCAAGGGTAGTGATGAGGAGTTTGTAGCTGGTGGCAGACTTGGTATTAAGGGAGGAGATGGGGGGCAGCTCTGAGTGACACGGGGCTGCTGTGACTGGGGGCTTCAAGGCTCTTTGGAGCCATCCAGCAGCCAACTCTACTGACGCATTAGGGAAAGAAACTCCATGCAAGGCAGTAGCTCTCTGTGCTTGCCAGACAGCCTCCCAGGAGCTATCTCCTGGACCTTCCAATGCCCCAGAGCTGCTGGAGGGATGCGGCAGGACCTTGGCGGGTCCCCAATGGCATCAGGGAGATGGCAACGGTCTGTGAGTGCCTGCGGCAGGGCCTGGCTGCTGCCGGAGGGCTTTAGGGCAGGAGCCAAATTGGGGCTGGATATTGACATTGAAAGTTGGCTTTTTGAAAGGCACAACAGCCTTTGCTTGCTGCAGAGCTAATTATTATGCAAATTCATGCTAATAAACTCTGCCTTGCATGTTGTTGAGAAGCTGCCTTTCCCGGTTAACACACCAGTAATGAGAGGTAGATTTGTAATTCAGATGCCTGTGGTAATATCCTAAATTACTCTGCGCTATAATGGACTTTATTTCTTTCTCCCCTCGGCTCCCCCCCCAGCCCAAATGTCAATGCAAATCAGTTACAACTTTGCATATTTATTGCAGATGTATTTATTGTTGATACGGGGCTGAGACCCCCAGCTGAAGGGCTCCCCATGGTACTGGGGGGCTCATGGACCTGTTTGACCTGGACGCTGCATGCTCCTGTGGCGCTCAGAGGGCGTTGGGATGCTTTGCATCTCTCCAGCCTTACTCTGCTCCAGGTCTCACACTGATTTTGGAAGGGATTTGTTTTCCAAGAGCTCATCATCAAATTGTTTCAGTTGGAAAAGATGTTTAAGCTCCTGGAGTCCAAGCCCACCACTAACCCATGTCCCTCGTCACCTCAGCTCCACAGCTTTGCCATAGCTCGAGGGATGGCAACTCCCTCACCTCTCTGTGTAGCCTGGGACAGGGGCTGACAACCCTCTCAGGGAAAAAGTTCTTAAACCTCTGATGTAACCTGAGGTCTCTCATGGCTTTGATCTCTGCTGTGCTGACTGAGCAAAGCAGTGAGACCCCGACTTCTTTCTGCAGTGGTGACCTGCCAGAGGCAAAGACCAGCTTGTGTTTGGCATGGGGGTCCCTGCCAGCTGCAGGGAGGTGATTGCACCTCATGAAGCAGGAGAGTATCTTCCTCTGGACCCAGCATCTCCTCTCCATGGCCTCTTTTTGCTCTGCCCAGGAACAGCTCTGAAGTGGGGAGCGCATATGGTATTTTTTTATTCATTAATTCCTTAGCATCTTGCAGTGTGTGGTTTTACATGACTGCTTATTCCCTGAGTTGGTAGAGATAACCAAGGAAGCACAGATCGTTTCCAGACTAAGCTAGGATTTAGGCCTAAAGCTAGTGAACTGAGGCTTAGATTAGATGGCATCAGCCCCCTGTAATCTGTCTCTGTATGATTTTGGCCCAACTTTGTCATCTTAATCAATGGAAAAATCATGCAAGTCAGCTATGCCTGACGTTTCAGCTACCGTTGGGTCCTTTCTGAGCCAGAAATACCCTTCTGTTACTCAGTGCCCCGTGTAGCAAAAATGTAAGCACAAGTTTCTTTCTGCAGCCATGAACCTATGCTCAGAAAATCCTGATCTGAGGCCACCTGACAGGAATGGCAAGCAAACCTATCCCCATGCAGCTAAGTGGTAAACAACATCCAGCCTTGCTCCTTCCTGGTGCCTGGCTTTCATTTGGGCGATGGAGGAGAGGTGCCAAAAAATGCTCTGTATTACTTCAGATTTTTTGTGGGTTTTAGTTCTCTGGCTTCATAGCTTTTATAGAGGAGCAGGGACTGTTTCAGGGTATTCCTCTCATCTCGCTGAGCAGAGGGAATGGTAAAGGACAGAATTATATCCTGGTGGGTTTAAGCATGGTGTGGACTTAAATCATGCCAGTCCTGACTTTCTTCTTATTCAGAAGCGAGTTTTCAGTTTCTTTTATCTTGCTGCAGATGAGACAGCTCCAAAGCTTGGGAGTATTCTTGGCTTTCCAAATCCTTTGCATAGGTATGGATGAACTGGCAAAGCCTTGAAAATGGGCTTTTGGGGGAATATTCTCTGCTTCTGGCTCATGGGGCAGTTACTTGAGGAGGGAGTGGTGAAATGCAGCTCAGCTTGAAGTGTCCAACTACATTGTGCATCCCTTGCAGATGGTGTGTTTCATTCCCTGGGTTTGCTCAAGTCTGGAGTCAGAGCATGTGCCCGTGTTAAAATAGCACAAGGGACTGGGGAGGCTGCTCCAGGGTGAGACCTTGAGCGAGTGTGTAAGTGCAAACAGAAGCAGGAGTGCCTCCAGGCCTGCCCAAATCAAACACAGAGGTGTTTGAAGCCTTTGAACATTTTTTACTTTGCTTCCATTTCATTCTGGCTTCTGCTCTGTGAGGAACCAGTGGGGCCGGGGAGAGAGGGAGAGCCTTTTGAAAGGGACTAGGAAATGCTCAGCAGCCCTGCTCCATGTTCTCTCTCTGCACAGACCAGGCATGCAGATGGATGATCTCTGGACACCTGGTGTTTTCCCTGAGTCAGGGTGTTGGCAGTTTTTTGCAAGGCTGTACAAATATTGTCAGCACCTTCCCCTTCCAACCTAAAAATACCGATGAGTCCCTGAGGGGTGCAGAGCGAGAGCTGCTGCTGGTGGGTGATTTTAGACAGAGAGTAGCCTCGAGGGCTGTGTATAGTCCCCAGCCCCCCTAATTTGTTCTGCTGGCCTCTGTGTAGCCCCTCTGATATGCCCCAGCTTCACGCCTGTGCCTTGCAGCCCCACATCCTCGTGTATCCCAGGTGTAACCTCATGCATCCTGGCACCGTGGCAGGGGTGCCAAGGGTTGCTTTGCGCTAGGCAGAGACCGAAGGATGCTGTCGTAGTGTGGCAAGGAACTGGGAGCAGCGTGCAATGCTGCAGCTCTTCCACAGGGTGCTGACAAAACTCCACGGCAGATACTGAAGCTGCTGGATCATCACTCCTTTCCTCAGGTCTGCCTTGTCCCCACCACCCTGTGTCGTGCTTCTGTCGTTTCCCTCATCCTGCCTCCCCTGAGACCAGGGCAGTATTCAACTCGAGCTGCCCAGTGGGATGTTTAGACTGTAGCTCTCAGCTTCTCTGGTTGCTGCAGGGTCTGGAAACCCCAGGGACATCCTGCTTCTGTTCACCTGCTGCTCACCAAGCCCCGGGTGGACAAGGCAGAGGGTGCTTCCTCCCATTTTCAAGTCAAAAGCTGAGGCTGAAAGGGCACATCCACACTCTGAGGAGCAGGGTACAGCCTGAAGACTGCTTATGTGCTGCTGGCTTGGAGGGGAGGTTGGAGACAATCATTTCCTGAGGTTGTGGGGTGGCAGAAACAGGGAGGAAATCTCTTGTAGCTGTGTACCCTGTGGCTTCGCTCAAGAGCCAGCCTGCCACCGAGTGTCCGCAGCAGCTTTCTTAACTTTGTTACTCCTCTTCTCTTGGCAGTGCCTCGAATCAAGGAGTCTTCCAGGTGCATTAGCTTTTGCATGCCAAAATTAGCTGCTTTTATTTAATTTTAAACAAACGTGGCTTCCTTTGAGTACCTGTCAACATCTGCTGCTAGAGGGGGCAGAGGGAATGCGCCCTTAATTTTGCATGTGCTGTTCCTCCAAGAGCAGCATGTCATTCGGCCTCTGAAAGTTTGTAATGTTTCTTGCAGCTCTCCTTTGTGACCCTGAGCAAGTCAGACTTTGTGACTGCAAAACGAGGAGATACTTCATCTCTCCTGACTTATGTCTGCCTGGACTGGTTAGAGCTGACATGTTTCGGGGTGGGTGTGTGGGCTCTGGTGCACGCTGCTGTCGTGCAGAGCTGCTGAGTGGGGTCTGGAGGTGTTTGAGCCTTGCCTGTGTTAAGCTGAGCTCCAGAACTGGTTCCACCTGGGCAGAAGTGCAAGGTTGGAGTAGCAAAGTGTCTGGAGACCCCTTCTCCAAAGAAGGGTCTGGATCTGGGAAGTACAAGTATGGTGAGGAGCAGCTGAGGGAACAGAGGATGTTCAATCTGGAGAAGAGGAGGCCGCGGGGTGATATGAGCACTCTTTGCAACCTCCTGATAGGAGACTGGAGTGAGGTGGGGGCAGAGTCTCCCAGGTAATGAGTGACAGGACAAGAGGAAACAATTCTATGATTCTCTGCCATATGTTCCCAATATGGCTTTGGGCAAGTGATCTAGGATACCCATACTACTACTTCTTGCTGTTTGGGATCACAGTGGGCTGGTAACTGGAGTAATTTGACAAGGAAGAGGGCAGGGAAGGATCTCAGAAGAGCATGAACTGAGCAGGAGAAGGGCCAGAGGGCCTCTCGCCTTGCAAAGTTTACTAAGCTGAGGGCAGCGTGCACGTGCGTGTTTTACATAGGGTGCCACAATAATTTATGGAGAGCTTCTCCCTTTCAGCAGAGGAGGTGGTCAGGACGAGCGAATAAATCTTTAAAAGAATAATGTTTTCAAAATCAGGCTCCTTGTCCTCGAACCCTTTGATGTATGAGAGCAATAGTAGGTAGGACACATAGTGAAATATACATGAGATCTCCGTGGAAGAGAATAGCAGAGTGGAGAAAATATTAGTGTTTACATCAAAACTCAATTGGAGCACTCGTTTCGAGATGATAGTTTATTATATCGAATGCAATTTAGTCTCACAAGGATGTTTGTTCCGCGGGTGACACGCGGGCCGGCTCCCCACCTCCTCCCAGCGCCAAACCCCAGGGGCGAGTCGTTCCCTCCCTCTCGCTGCAATCTCGGGATGGTTCAAGGGGAGGGGTGGGAAATCATCAGCTTTTGGCAGCTTTTCTGTTGCTTTGAAACCCAGGGCTGGGGTTGGCCAGGGATGTCATGACCCTAGGTCAGGAGAGAGACATTAGGAGATGGGAAGATACAGAGGGAGGAAGTCTCTGGTGAGTGGAGAGCTGCTTTTCAGGCCATGGGTCCCTCCTCCCAGTCATCCTGCTTTGAAAACAAAGCCAGCATTCCATATAGCTGTGATTAATGGGTGGGAGAGGTTTACTCCTGCTCTCGGCTCTGCTGGGAGCTTCATGCATCTTTGCTGAGCTTGGACTTGAGCAGCTCACAGATGGACTACATTTGCCAGCCTCTAGGCAGCTTAATATTGCTCCAGACAAAGTAGAGGACTGGGGAGAAGAAGAATCTACAAGACTCAGCACCCTCCAGGAGCCGTGATGCAATGGGGATGGGGAGCACAGTGTTCTTGGATAGGTGACCCAGAGAGACTTCCCTCTTCAGCTCCAGTTGAACATGAGCCAGCAGCATGCCCAGGTGGCCAAGAAGGCCAAAGGCATCTTGGCTTGAATCAGCACTGGGGTGGCAGCAGGAGCAGGGCAGGAATTGTGCCCCTGTGCTGGGCCCTGGAGAGGCTGCAGCTCCAGGGCTGTGTTCAGTGTTGGGCCCCTCACTGACTGCCAGAGGGACACTGAGGGACTGGAGCATGGCCAGAGCCGGGCAGAGGAGCTGGGGAACATATTCCCTGCGAGGAGGGTTGTTGGTCCCTGTCCCAGGCTGCCCAGGGAGGTGGGGGAGTCCCCATCCCTGAAACTATTGCAAAGCCGTGGAGCTGAGGTGCTGAGAGCCGTGGATTAGTGGTAGGCTTGGCCTCCAGGAGCTTAAAAGTCTTTTCCAACCAAAATGTTTCCATGATTCAGCTGCAGCAGATGTGAATGTCTGCAGCCCTGCTAGGTGCATTTAATATCTTTTGTTTACAGAGGGTGCACAATGTGACTTATAAGGTCAGCTGCCCAGTCCCAGGTGGCAGATATATTTGGGCAGAGGGATCATAGAGGACTTGCCTGAATATTTTCATCTAGCTTAGGTGAGATGGTGCAGCCTGGCTGGGCAGGATGCCTGGCATTGCCCCAGGGCTCTGTGTGAAGCCCTGAGCATCCGTGGCAGTGCAGCAAGGCTGGCAGTGTCTGAGTGTCCAGCTTGGCCAAGCTGCAGGAAATTTTAGTGCCTCCAGGCACGTGGCTCAGCGAAAGTGTATCATTTTGTTTACTCTCTTTTTTTCTCTATGCACTTTCTTCCTAGTTATGAAGAGCTGTGTCAGAAATCTCTCCTGCCTAGTGCATTTTTTACCAGTGTATTAGCGGGTCTGGACAGTGGGGGTCTAACTTGCTCTTGAATAATGTTGGCTGTAATCTGTTCCCGCGCTTGCAGTTGATGCCGTTCCCCAGGGCTGGGGCTGTCAGGGCCAGCAGGCGTGATTTGCTTTGCAGGCAGAGGATGAATACCTTTAGCAGGGTTATCAGCTCTGCAGATGGCTGTTGGGCAGGAGGGGTGGCAAGGTGGGAGAGGCTTCTCCTGGAATGGTTGCTCCGTCCTACCTGGGTGCGTGAGACCTGAGCTCTCAGCTCTCCTCCCCTTCTCTTTTGTTTCCTAAACATGTAATTAGTTATATGTATGTAAATGAGAGAGGGAGCTGAGTGTGAGATTTTCTAAAAAGAAATAATATTAAAAATACTAATTTATTCCAGCACAAATGTTGTTTTTCATAACCTTGTTTGCCTCAGTGGCCCCGAGGTGGAAGGAGGGAGGCGGTGGTGTAGGCGCTGGGCAGCAAATGGGAAGCGAGGAGGAGATTTTCAAAGTCACCTGGGAGATTGGGATGCTCAGTTCCCATTAATTTTAATAAGAACAGGACATCTGTCTCGTGGCTGACTTTGAAAATACCAGCCCAAACTTTTTCTAACCCTTAGTTCTTTCTCCACCTGTTGCCATCTCCCAACAATGCTTTGATGGCATTTAGCAATAAAAGTAGCTTTTCAGCAGGCTGGGTGCTTCCAAACCGGCTGCCAAGATGGATTTAGAGAGACCTTGTTAAAGGGAGAACACAGCTTTTCTGTGCTTTCAGGCCTGCTGGGAGGCAGCAGGGAGAACGCCTCTTGTTTTCAAGAGTTCACCCGCCATCTCACTAATATAGGGTCAAGAATATCTCAGGCAGATCTTTAATTCCTTCTCAAGATCTCCAAGGGGAGGAGAAGCCACATTGTCCTGAAGTAACTCATTCCTGCTAAGGATGGGGTTTTCTTCCTTAGGGGCTGGACTCCCAAACTGGACCCTCCCTGCCGCTCCTGTCTCCCTGTCACCCTTGTGTTTATCTGGTTATTTACTGTCTGTTTGCACACCCCGTGCCACAGCACTGCTGTTTGTATTTCTTCATCCTAAGTATATTACTTCACAGTTGTCTTTATTGGATTTCATCTCACTAGTCGGGTTGGGTTTTTTTTTTGGCTGTTTGTCTAATTTATCATAAGCATTTTGAATTCTAATCTTTGCTTCTGGAGCGTTCCAGACTCCTCTCTGCAAGATCTCAGATGCTTTCTGCTTTATTATGTCTATCGCTGCTGAAGTATAAAGCAAATACTCTGTCCCATGGTAGGCAAGGAGAACCCATTTGAAATGCCCTCCCTGGTGATGGGGAGATGCTCAGCAGCTATTTCCCACATCAGTTCAGCTGATGACATTTCCACCCTGAGCTTTCTTCCCAGCTTTCCTCATAGGGAATGTCATGCAGGACGACGTCAGGCACTGTAATGAAGTCAAGGTATATCACATCTGCTGCCTCCCCCCTCCCATCCATGAGACCAATTACACCGTCAAAAAAGGAAATTAAGTTGGTTTGACATGATTTGCTATTGACAAATCCACAGTGACTGTTTCTTATCACTCCATTATCTCCTCAGTGCTCCCAAAATTGATTGCTGTGTAATTGGGCCGTGCGCCTTACGGAGGAGAGGGCAAAATGTGCCCAACCCCTCGGGCGATCAGGGAAGCGGAGGCAAAAAGCAGTTTCCTCCTTGGCTTTCGTGTTTTCACCTCCCTGTGTTGCTGCTGCTGAGAAGAGTGACGGGTTCACTCACTCACAGTCCTCCTGCCCTCATGCAATGGGCACCTTCGGTAGATGTCTTGGTCGTTTCCATTTTGTTGATGCTCAAAAAAAGACTGTGTGTTTGGTTATTTGAGGGATCTCAAGGGAGGTTTGGGCATTGATCCACTTTATCTCATTGACTCCCAAATCCCTGCAGACTGTAAGCAGATATCGAGTCAGACGTGGGTTCTGCTGCTCTGCGCCTGTCCCCCGCCGCGTCTCCCTCCGCCAGCTCCCGTGTTTACTCTTCTTACGAGCGCCACGGTTTAGTTTTATGACCTAACGATCAATTCTCCATCAGGAGCTCTGGAAAGGCTACTGATGTGTTTCCGATAAATGGGATGTCAAGGCAAAAAATATATGATCCTGTCCTGTCGCCGTCTTGTTTCCTTCTGCACCGTACCCGCCTCCTGCAAACATCTCCAGGAGGCAGAAACGCGGCCTCGTTGTTTATTCGAGGCATTAGGAACGAGGGGATATCAATTCCCTGGGGACAGGAGGCCCAGTGGAAAGGGGATTTCATACCAGAGTCACTGGTGAAGCTGCTGGTGACCGGTGAGGCTGCAGAGAAGGGGGAGCATGTGCCGAGCGCACCGTAGGTTTGCAAAGAGCAATTGCTCTGAAGTCAGAAATGAAAGGAGTGTCAGGGAAAATAACTGGAGGCTGCTGTTAATAATTAAGGTTTCTAATGAGAGCATTAGTTTTTCTCCAGTAGATGGATTTAAGCCTTTCTTGTCCTGACGTTGTTGTGTATAAACCAAACTCAATTTTCCACCTGCCTTTGTTGCTCAGGACAAAGTGCAGCACGGGCAGCAATTCCTCTTCTTGCCTTCTGTGATGGACAGGCTAGAAGAAGATGGGAACAATTACATTTAACCTACTCCTCCTCTGCAGGAGTTTGGTCCCACCTCTCTTTTACCTTGCCTGTAAAAATGGACTTCAGGGATCCTGGAACCGAGTGGATTTTGTTGAAAAAAATGTATTTTCCAACAGCAATCTGTGTTTGCCTGAGATACACGTTTGTGATGGTAGGAGAGGGCTGGAACAGAAGCATCTATTGTGCCCCACTTTTACTCTTTTTTTTTTTGTTTTGCTTTCCTGGGGAAAAGCCAAACTAAGACATTTTGTTTGAAATTGGCACATCAAAACATTGCAAATGCAGTTTGGTACCTTGCACCAGGCTGATGAAACAAAGAGGGGGGGAAAAAAAGTCCCCATTTCTGAATTTCAGCCTTGTGGAACTGATGATTCCAGAAAAACCTTTCAACTTCTCACCCTATCTCAAGATGAAAACAAATGTTGAACTACTGAGATTTCCCAGAGGAAGGAAATTCTGCTTTCCTAACACCTCTAACACTTACTTTTTGTTGTAAATCATTTTGAGCTCTACAGATGAAAAGCTCTTGCTAGATGCAAAATATTGCTGCTTTTTATTTTATTTATTATTCATCATGATAGTTCATGCCCAAAGAGGAATTCGTATTCTTTCTTAGCTGCTGAGACCTATGAAAATCACCCAGCTATGTAGCCTGAATGCTTGGAGTTGTGGAAGAAATGGGAGAATCATTAAAATTTCATTGTTTCTGGCTTAAACTGTTTACTATTTGACCATCTCCACTGAGGAATGTCTTCTGACTCCCAAAGACACCCTGGCCTTTGGTTTGCCAGGGCTGCCCACTTGGTATGTGCTTTTGGCACATTGTAGGAAAGAGCACGAGGGGGAAAAAGGGGGGAGTTCCCCTGTGAGAAATGGGGTGCTGGGGCTGGAGGAAGAGGAGGCAGCAGATGATTTTTGCTAATTGCTGAGGTTTGCAGGCAGCCAAGCTCCAGATGATGGTGGCAGGGCTGTTTCTTTCCCATCGCTGTGCCGGTTGGATTTGCCTTGGCACGAGGCAGGAACAGCACCTGCTCTTCAGCACTCCCGCGGGGCACAGGTAGCTGCGAAAGGGGGGATATTAAAAACATGCCTGGCAAAGCGCCCATGTGGCAGCCGAGGGATGGAGGCTTTGGTGAAGTTTCCCCAAATATGCAATTAATTTTTGACTTAATAAGACATTTATTGTATAATAAACAACAACTGATTCATGAAAAAATATTTATTGAGGATTTATGGCTGGGTAATGAATTCATAACTCAGTTTGCCTCGACTAGATTTATTTACATAGCAGTTAAACCCCAATCAATAATATGCTTTTAATAATCACTATATTTAAGTGGTGTTTCAACAATACACTGTAATTAGGCCATGAATTCTGCTGCAGTTCTTTAGATTCAGTATACTTTGGGGTTCAGAGTCTCTCCTTGATCGTGATACGAGTGCTCCGTTAACATTGTGTGCCAGAGAATAAACCTCACTCTCTGCAATCTGTTGAATAGCAATGGGGGAGTGGGAGAGAAGCAGCTCAAGGAAGAGGGCAACTGTTGCTCTTCAGCATCATTCACTGGCCCATGCATCTTTAGATCAGTCAGCAGCAGGATAAGCTTCTGGTAGAAGGAGATCCAGAGCAGACACCAGCACTCCTGATGAGCGCATTTCCCCCGCCTGTGCCGCACTGTTTTGTGATATGTACCATAAAAGCACCCAAACAAGGCTGTGAGATTAAATTGCTGCTTTATACCCATGGAGCTGTGACTTTTCCAGGGGAAAGAAGTCCCCAGGAGCCTGTTTTGCTGAATATATTTGCTCTGTCTCTGGGAAAAGAGCTCCTGAGCTGGGTGGTGCATCCCAGAGGATGCTCATCCCACAGGACGTAGGTTTGTGCTGGGTGCAGGGAACAGGTCCTGCTATTCGTGACTTTAGCTGCTGGTGCAAGGCAAGGGATTGTGAGGAGGTCTGGTGCTTTGCTTCCCTCTACCTGAGATGATTTTAGCTTGGCTTTTTTAGTTGCATTTAGTATTCTGCTGGGCATACCGATAAACATGAGTGTGGAGTGGGTGCACTTCAGAGCACAGTTCTGCAGAGTTTTGTGCTGTTTGCAGGGCGCTTGAAAGTCTTTCTAGATGAATTACACTTTAAATCCACATTTTTCTCCTGCCTGTGGTCTGTCTGTCTGTCTAATCTCTCTTTGTCTTGGCAATTGTACCTCCTGTCTCCGTCTGCAGCTGATGATAGCGCTCCTGAGAAAGATATGGCTGTGTATATTTAGCAAATGTCTCCTGCATTCCTCTCCCACAAGGGACACTTGAAGTGGCTTTGGGAGGGGAAAAAAAAAAACCAAAGCAAAAAAATATGACCCTTCACTCTCTTCTTTCTGCCTTAATAGAACAAGGCCCTAGGCAGGAGTGGTGCCCCAGAGCCAGGGCTGGAAGTGGAGGAGATGATGTGCTGATGAATATTTACTGTACCTGCAGAAAAGATTCAGTGCTAAAGACTTGTTTTGGTTTTCAGTCAGTAAATCATCTCATCCCACAGTTCAGGTGCTACTGCCAGAGGCAGGCAGGAGGCAGGGTGAGGAGTGTGGGTTGGTGGCTGCAGAGCCAGCCTCTCCCGATGAGATCATAGAATTGTTTTGGTTGGAAAAGCCCTTTAAGGTCATTGAGTCCAACTCCTCACCTTGCATGGCCAAACATACCACTAACCCATGGCCCTCAGCACCTCTGCTACATCTCCATAGATGCCTCCCTGGGCAGCCTGGCACAGGGGCTGACAACCCTCTCAGGGAAAAAGTTCTTACTCAGAATCTAAACCCCCTCTGGGGCAACTTGAGGCCATTTCCTCTTGGCCTATTATTTGTTACTGGAGAGAAGAGACTGATTCCCACCTCCCTCCAACCTCCTGTCAGGGAGTTGCAGAGAGTGCTCCTGTCTCCTCAGCCTCCTCTTCTCCAGGCTGAACACTCCCATTCCCTCAGCCCCTCCTCATCACACTTATGCTCCAGCCCCTTCCCGAGCTCCTGTGCTTGGCTCTGGACATGCTGAAAAAATTGGGTAAAAACCCCAGTGGGGTTCAAGCTCTGTGTGAGAAACCCTGTGTGAGCTTTCCCTGGAAAGCCACAGAGTCGGGAAATTATGTAAGACAGCAGCCAGGGAAGAAGGATGTGTTGCGTTATGGTAATCGCTCTTCTTAATTGCTTTGACTCCAATGACCAGTCATTTCTTATCCTAACAAAGACATGATATCTATCCGGTCCTGATTGCAAAGCAGATCCCGAAGGTAACTCCTTGTTCTGTCACGGACCTGAACTGCCTTGTGCCTCCTAGCCCCTAAGTGTAGCTGGTGTCAGGACGTGGTGGTGGCTTGTCTGGGGGTCGTAGTCCCTCAAGGAACTGAACCTGACAAGCCCAGAGGGATTTTGCCAGAGTGAGGGGTCATGTGAGGCATTGTTTCAGTACCCTCTGCTCCTGCTGCCTCTGACGACCAAGGTGTGGAAGGGTGAGGCAGGGCCCCTGCCATCAGTATGTTACCAAACCCCTTTGAGCTAAATGGGATCCTTCTGCTCAGCTCTACAGTTTGCACTGATTCCTCAGTAAATTCCTGGTCTAAACCCAACAGGAGCGGGTGGAGAGGTCCTGCTGCTCTTCAGCTGGGCTTGATCCAGTGCAGAATAATTGCCATGACTGTTTCACTCTGTGCCTGACAGTTCAGGGCTTAGAAATCCCTCAAAAAATACCTGCATATAGCAGCTTGACTCAGAGTCCAAAGCAAAGCTGCAACTGGCAGAAGTGCAGATCTTCAGGCTCAATCAGATGCATAAAGACAGGCAGGCAGGCAAAGCTGAGATGGGAATATGTTTCTTCAGCTGTGCACAGAAAGCTGCTGAAATTTTCCATATCAGAGAGATGCTTTACAAAAAGAGAGAGTCTGGCCTGGGGTTTGCAGGGAGGAAGGCAACAGCGATGACGATAGCAGCAACAAAAAGCTCCCCCTGCTTTCCACACCGGTGCGAATTGGTTGTTTATTCCCTTCCAGTGACTCTCTGAGCCAGCTTTCTCATTGTACTAGTCACAAGCTTCTGTCCATTTGCCCTTGGTGTGTCCTCACCAGCGTCACTTGCATCCAACCCGACTGCATTGCTGGTGTGAGCGCCAGGCTGGGGATGCATTTGGGCTCAGCCATGGCTGGAGAGCAGCCACGCTGTGGGAAGGGGCCGAGCAAAGCTGTTGTGAGCATTTATTTATTTATCTTTGATGCAGAATGGTGATTTCATGCATTTCTTGTTCCCTGCAATGTGCCTCTTGGTGATTAAACGAGCAGTTCAGCTACAAGGGGAAAGTATTGGTCATGCTCTGAATTGTGCTGGAAATCTTCAAAAGGAATCTGAGGAGGAGAGGAATGCACACTGTTGCTCTGCAGGCGATTTTTAACTAGTCTGAGATATTCAGTCCGAGCGAGAGAGGTCATGTTTTGTGACAGGGAAAACTTTGCTGCTCCCAGCAACATCTTGCTCTCCAGTAAGGAATAAGTCTCCTGGCTCAGGCATGCAGTCAGAAAGCCTGGCTGGTCCAACCACGGCCACAAGAGGACTTTGGCCTCCAGGCTGCATTATAATTCCCCCAGCGTTGCAGTAACGATGGACACTTGGACATCGGTTGCATTAAACATAGGGTCAGTCATTTCCCTGCCTTCATTCTTTGTCTGTAGTTCTGCATCTAATGGCAGCAATTAGTCACTGTCCAAGAAGGGATGAGCAAGCTCCTGGCTCATCCCTGCTCTCTGACGGATCTGCTTCTCTAGAGGGATGGAAAGGTCGTTAGCAGAGGGTTAGTTATTGATCCGCTCAGGGGAGAGAGAGGGTCCAGAGGTGACGCTCAGCACCTAGCTTAAGCGATGGGCCAGAGGAAGGAGAAGAAAAATAGGTTGGCAGCAGCCTCAGGGAGCCCACAGCCTCCGTGCCACAGATACAAAGGACAAATGCTTATTGATTGGAGAGGTGTTTTTGGTGGTAGGTTATTTCTTTTTCCTCCCTAAAGCGGGGACCAATTATGGCTTTTGACTGGCAGAGACAGATGCCAGAAGTACCAAGCCTGGATTCCCTAGAGCCAACCTGCTGCTCCTCACAGTGGGATTGCAGACCCGAAAGAAATCATATCCTGAGCTGCTTTTTGCGTGTACTCCTCTGCCAGTTGTGCAGCAGCAACTCTGCACCATGACAGAGGGAAACAAGCAAGGAATACGTCACTCTTGTCTATGAAAAACATGAGTGGGAGGGAACCCTGAGTGCAGGGCTGCTGAGGGAAGAGGGTGCTTTGGGCAGTGGCTGTGCTGGAGTGAGTAGAGAAGGATCCAGGGTGGATTCGACGATTTGATTGGCTCATTTCAGGCATGGACTTTAATTAAGATGTGCAGCAGATAAATTCAAGGCACTGCCAGGTTCCTAGGAGGGATGCAGAGAGGAGATTTTATGGTGCTAGGCTTGCGTTGGGGTGGGGAGTCAAGGGGAGGCTGTTTGATGGGCTGGTGGGCTCCTCTCACCCAGCTCAGCCATCAGTCATGCCTCAGGGCCTGTTGAATACCCTCCATCTTCCTCTTCCATCATGGCTGTGTCAGAAAGAGAGATGAGGCTATTGACCATGTCAACAGGGCTGATAAATCACAGGCTTGGATTGGGTTTCATCTTCTCTGCCCAACTCTGAAGGGTTTCTCCATGAGTGTGGAGGTTGTGGTCCCAGAGAGACATTAGCAGTGATGCTTCATGCTACCAAAGTTCTTCCTTAGGGTCTCAGAAGTGTTTATGCCTTATTCCTCCTCTCCTCTTGCCTGGGGAGTAGCAGCTTTGTTTCCCAGCTGGCTGGATTTGCTGATGAATATTCTCACTCCTGGAGGCTCCTTTCTCTTGTAAGGAGACAGAAAACCACTTCTGGTTTCATCAGTCTCTACAACTCCCTGATAGGAGGTTGTAGGGAGGTGAGGTTGGTCTCTTCTCCCAAGTAACCAGTCATGGGACAAGAGGAAATGGGCTCAAGTTGCCCCAGGGGAGGTTGAGGTTGGAGCTGAGGCAGAACTGTTTCCCTGAGAGGGGCGTCAGCCCCTGTGCCAGGCTGCCCAGGGAGCTGGGGCAGTGCCCAGCCCTGGAGGGATCCCAAAGCTGAGGTGCTGAGGGCCATGGGGTAGTGGTGGGCTTGGCAGGGTGAGGGAAGGGCTGGGACTTGCTCTAAAAGGTCTTTTCCAACCATAACTGTCTATGGGTGGAAAGCAGAACAAGACAGGTTATGTGCACCCTTTCCATGGCTCCTGTTGTCTCCACCCTGCCAGTGATGGAGTGCAACCCTCTTCTTTGTAGTGATTATCCTGTCCTCAGAGGCTTCTTTGACCTTCAGCATCAGATGGATAATACTGCGGGCAGGAGGGAGGAAGACTCAGGGAGCACTGCCTTCAATATGGCTTCGCCCTCCTGATTTATACAGGGGAGAGAGTGGTGCTGATGCACGCTGCAGCTCATAGATTATCTTCATTCCAGCAGCAGTCAGGCAGACAGGAGAGGTAAACGGAGAGCTATCCGCCACCCTATCTGTCACCTTCCCTCCGGCAGTGGCGGTGGCTGCCACAGAGCTGGCTCTTCTGAGGGAAACTTTCCCTTTCCATCAAACACTGCAAAAAAGTCATATTCTGCAAATGGATCAGTGCATCTCAGGAGAGCTTGTCATGGTTGTGTCTCTCCTAAGCCTTTCTGGAGGGGAAAATGCTGGAGAGGAGCCAATAACCATGGTCGTGGGGGAGTGAAGTCAGGGTTGAGGTCTCTGTTCAACTGGGGAGTGATCAGGGCAGGGCTGTGTTTTGAGGTCTGGGACTTGATAGTTCAACCAGAGGAAGGTAAATCGAAGGCACTGGTGACCCAGTGTGATTTCTTACATTGTTGATTGTTTTCCCCCTCTTTTCATCTCTCAGGCCTCAGTTTCCTGAACTGGGATTAATCTTAAGAGGGTACTCTTTCTAGGGGAGCAGGGAGGCTTGTCCTGTTCCTGCCTGAAAGATGCTCTGAAATCCTCTGATGAAAGGTGCTGAGAGAGCACCAAGGGTTTCAGGGTTCCTGGTCTGAGATACAGAGATGGGAAAGCACTGGGGCTGAGGAGGTACCATGTGCTGCTCCGACGGGGCTCGGTGCCGGGATGGACCGGCAGTGGGATGTTCTGTACCAAGGACACCGAGAAGCCCATTTTTTAAAGCAGAAAGTAGAAAGTTTAGTTCTGGTGCCAGACAGGAGCATCACAGGAGGGAGGGGTGGGAAGCCTGAAGGCAAGTTAGACCTTTCTTCTCTCTGAGAATGCATGAATAATCCAACCTTCACCGCCTGGAGACTAGGATCAAACCCAGACGTGGAGAGCACTGACTTTGCTGCCGAGGCTGGGCACATGGGCATGGCATGGTGCCCACAAGCAACCATGGCACAGGGCAGACATGAAGCTCAGCACTCCCTCTTGGGAAGCATCACGTGCTTTGGGTCTGAATTTCACCTGAATTCCTTCTTTTCTCAAATTGTGGTGTTTCTTTATCAAAAGTAGTCATGCTTTAGATCTCTGTACTCTTTTCTTTTTTTATCAGCTGTATGTAAAATGTGCCCAGTAGCCCAAACGTAATGAGTTTACTCAGTGTGAAGCCAAAGTAGTGGATGTGCAGAGCGTGTAAAGCCCAGCTCTGCAGGTTCCCAGCGCCGACAGTTTGCACCACGCTTGTGAGGTAGCTCCAAACACAACCTTCCACCAAAACCTCTGCAGGCTTTGGGGAAGTTGGGATACCACCTCTCCCAGTTCTCCCTTTTCATCAGGAGACCCTTGTTTCTAACACACATCTGATGAGCATCCCGTGGCTGAGCAACCTGGGGTTTGGTGCATTCAGAACAGCCCTGCGGTGTGAGATGAGCAGCATTTGAATGCCTGGTGAGCAGCCATCCGTCGAGCAGGAGGGTACATTACTCCAAATGGAAGTAATTTCTATTGCTAGGGAAGAGAGTGGCCTGTTCTGAGCTATTGCACTGGACTGCTCAGTAATGTGCGTGGTGCAGATGGGAGGACAGAGCTTGCTTTCGGGAGAAAGCTTGAGTCAAATTGTTAAGGAAGAAGCGTAGTCTGAAAGAGGCAGGAAGCGTAAAGATCAAAGTTGAAAATCATTTACATTTCATCAAGGACTTGGGGAACAAGGACAGCAGGGGAAAAAAAAGCGTTGGCTGTGCTAGCTTTTCAGCAAGAGATTCAGACGAGGAGGAAAAACATGCAGAAACTGACGTTTCCCTGTATTTTCAGAGTGAGAATTGACTGCTGAGCCACAAGTGTTACTTGAAGTGACATTTGCGGCCGCGTTGTGAAAATCCTCCGACAGCAGAAAGCCTTGTTCAGCACCCAGCCAAATGTTGCTCTGATGGCAGAAACTCACTGTGGGAAGGGTATCCATAAAGGTTGGGTGCTTTTTTTGATCTTTCACCTCTGGTTTTTGAGGCAGGAAGAGTCCTTTGCAGCAGCGCTAAGCCGTTAGCCCTACAGAAGCAGACACAGGCGATGCGATTTGTCCTCGTGCCCAGCTCGTTTGAATGTTCATGTATCGTTCCTCTATCTGTAGCATTTTAATGCCTTTATAAAATGTTTCCTAACGACAGAAAGATAATTTGGCTAATGCAGCTCAGCACAATTAGGTTCCCTAGTTAGCATCATGTTTCTGCATCAGATGCCCTTTCATCTCCTAGCCTATTTTTCATACCCTCAGTAAATATGTTTAATAATCAATTGGCATATTATTAACGCACAATAACGATCTTACTAAATCGAAGCTCGGTCTTTATTTGAGACACTTACAGTAAATATTGACTGTTCTGCAGAATTATGGCAGAGCCCTGAGCAGTCTGTTCCAAGGGGAGCTGGATCCATTTTTTAATACTAGTTATTGATTTTTAGCAAGCAAAACTGCCTCGAGGCATCTGAGGTTTTTCTTCTCCCCTGTGAGCTGTTTGGAGGTGATGGACACGCGCTGGGTAGACAGTTTCCCTTTGCTCCTTCAGTAGTGCCATGGATGGAGATGGGCAGAACCTAGTGGGCATTTCTCCATCTCCCTTTGGAGGTTTCCCCGAGGCCAAGGTCACTTCTATGCTGGCAAGAGACAGGTATGGCCTGGCCTGCTCCTGAGATACGGCTGAGTAAAGAGCGTGCAGCCACCTGCCAAGGTGACAACTGCCTGCTGTAAAGTTCATGGGTTAATTTTCTGCCTTTTATTGCTGCTAAGGAACAAAACTCAGCTCATTGGGTCACTTGATGAAGATTCCTGCCAGCTCCCACTTTCCTGCTGTCCTGTGACCTGTCTGTATGAGGGCTGATGAGAGATGTCGCTCCCTTCTGCCCACGTGTCCTGGGGTGATGTGCCACTGGAATCTCTACGTGGATGGACATGGCTGTGACATGTTTACAGCCATGCTGATCAGACCCACTTTCTCCAAGCTCTTTGTGTCTCACCAATTCATCCCTTCAATCAGGGCCAGCTGTAGGAGGATTTTCTCATGTGCTAATTCAGGTGCACATCTTCCTGAGTGAGGCCACCTGTGCTGTTGGAGCTGTGATTGGATGATGGTCCCACCAGCTCCAGGTGTCTTTCCCCAGAAGAAGGAGGTTTAGCTTCCCCTCAGTGCTTATAAAAACTGAGGGAAGAGCAGAAAAACTCCATTGTTTGCTGAGGAGGGAGATGGAGATGAATCACATCCCGTGCAAGATTTGTGAGCCAGTGCCTCAGAGGGAGCAGGTAGGGTATATTTTCCCCGTTACTATTTTGCAAGGACTCTGTGCTCTTCCATGGAGAGAGGTTTAAAGGAATTAACTCTCAGGGCTGTGAGTTACCACGTGGCACGTACTGCACACGTGGAATTATTCAGGAATGACTTTGCAGATCATTCTCATGGTGGAGTAATGCATCTGTTGAAGCTATCAGGGGTCAAGAAGCATCTTTGTGTTGTGTATGGATGAGTGTGGGGATAGCTCTGAATCCAGAGGAGATGTGAGCAAGCCTTTACAAATGGCTGTGATGCCCCATAAAGATGAGAGCTGCTTCCTGGGCTGCGGGCTTGTCTCCACGCCTGCAGCTGGGGCAGGGCTGTGCCTTGGCCATAGCTCATTGAGATGTGAAGTCCATTGGCGTGGCTGACTGTCTATGTATATTTATGTAGAATGCTTTGCGTCCCTGGAAGGTGCTGTTGCTTGTTATTTTGACTGATTACAGGCAAGTGACTGTACTACAATAGCAGGAGCCACTCATTAGCTTTGGCAGAGCGAGAGAGAAATCGGCAACTCATTCCAGCCACATCCGCCCCTGGAGGTGAATATTAAGCAGGAATTGATCCTGGGTAATGAGAACACAGCCCAGCCTGCTGCCATTAGCACCAGTTGCATTTTAAATAGTTAATTATGACACCAGGCAAAGGGAGCGTGGCGTGGGGCTGGGCGAGCACGTCGCCTTCCATGCAGTGGCTGTACGTTAAGGGTTGGTGCTTTGTGGGGATGTGGATGGGTTTTGTTCAGGGGGTTCATGGTGTGAGCAGGGTAGGCTGTGGATGCTGCTTGGAAGGCTTTTGTCTGAGTGAGGAGCTTTTTGATGTGTCTTGGAGCAAATGAGTTTCAGGTGGGGCTTGCAAGAGGTGCTGGGGATGAGGGTCTGGGGATGCATGCACTGCTCCACCTCAGTGTGCAGAGTCCATCTGCAGTCCCTCCAGCCTCAGGATAGGTAAAACCCGGAGGACTCGGGGCAGGTGGCAGGTCTGGAAAGCTGTGCTGAGAACACATTGAGGCCAGGTTTTCTTGCATTCCTCTGTTTCTGCTGGTTTCCTTCTTTGGGAGCTCTGCACAGGAATAAAGGGAAAGTGAGAGAAAGTGGCAGGTGCCAGAGGAAGGAATGCTGTCTGCCTGGAGACAGGAATTAGCCAGCTCACTTAAATACCTTTCAAAAAGAGAAGAAGGGGAGAATTTCACCCTTCTCCTCACCCCATGCTTCCCAAAATACCAAATCACCATGATTAAAAATTGACTCAAATGGACAAGCAGCCTTGGTAATTGATTGTGGCCTTTCATTCTTGCAGCCACACTTAATTAACCTTTAGACTCAAATACCAAGCACTGGTTAGACAGAAAGGTGTAGGCAGGGAAGGAGATGACAGTGCCTGTTGGGAGGATCCTGGGCTATAAGAAGCCCTTTGGGTGAAGACCCCTTGATGATGTTGGGATGCTCTGGGGACGAGCAGGCTAGCTGATAAGGCTTTTGGGGCTGGAGGGTTTTTTTTCTCTTTGCCAGACTGAAGAATAACTCTTTTCCAGACTTTTTCCTGCCCTGACGTGTTCCAGCTCAGCTCCATTTCGTGTGCTGCTCCTGATATTTATTGCTGCTGTTGTGCATAGGACTAGTCAGGAGCTGACGCCGAGTTGTGCGCAGTGCTGTAGGAAGGCATCGAGCTGACAAACTGTGCACCGCTGGCTTTGTCTCTGTGCTACGAGTGTCACCTTGTAGTGGTGGGGTGAAAAAAAAGAAGACAAAATGTCTAGCAAGGAGTGGTACAAATGGACTCAGTGGTAGTAAAAATCAGTGATGTGAAGGGTGCCTGTTTTCTCCAGCAGTGTGTCGGGGTCAGTGCTGAATGACGGTTAAGGCGCTCCCAGGGTTGAGCTTTGCTCACGGCGATTATTCTTGACCATCAGCAGCATTCTGGCATCTCTCCTGGTAAATCAGTCTCTGAAATTGAACCAAGAGCATGTGATGAGCTGAGATTGCTAGGACCTGTCTCTTAGGGAAGGATTCAAAATACATTGTTGGGTATGAGAAGCTTAGTGAGTCCAGAATAAATGCTGTGGTACTGGGCTGTGTGGACTTTGGTAGTCCCACAGAGTTATCTCCTAGGCAGACTCTTACACTGAGGTTCTGTGAGTGCCTGGGTGCAAAATGGATGGTTTTGTCTCTGTGAACACCTGCCTGTCTCCCACACATCACCCTTTCAGCTGTGCACCTTGAGCTTTCATGTTTGTGATCTTTAATATAGAGATTCTCTGGCATTCTTACAGCGTCAGTTCTCTCTGCTCTGTGCAATGAAAACATGCTTTGACCTGGAAAGCTGTTGCCAGCAGCAGATGGAGAGGACCTGCAGGCCAGCTGGTCCATGTCCTGCCAGGTGCTGTGGTTGCTTTGGTTTTAAATGCTTTGGTTTAGAGGAACATGGAGTTTGCCTCAGAATTGGGGATGTATCAGAGGAAACTTGGGGCAAGGCATCAAAACGAGGTTACTCATTGCAGAATAGACAAGGAGGACGGATGGTTGATGTAACAAAAGCAATGTGGCTTTGAAACTCTTGTGTACTACCAGTTCTGTTTTCACATCATACCCTGATTCAGTGTAAAAACAGGATGGATTTGGAGACTATGGCTGAAATCCAGAAGTGTGACTACAAACACCTCATGTTGCTGACCATGATAAATGGGACGGGTTCCTACAGGAGCAGTGGTGGCCCTTGAATGTCCATGGGACGTTGCTTGAGCATCAAGGAGGCCTGGGGCAAAGTTTTTGGGCAGAGCTGTGATGAAACACAGCAATGCCTGAGCTCAGCTCCTATTCCAGACCCAGTGGCACTTTCCTTGCAGTGAGCTGGGTCCTACCTGCAGCTCTTTCTGTATGCATCACCCTGCCATGGGGGACCTCGGGAGGCTTGGAGACAAATTGCATTTGTGCATATCAGATGGAGGTTTTGGGAGGGGTTGAGCAGGAATTCTTTGCCTTTTGTCTTCTGTGATTAGGAGTCAGGGATGGAGGTGACAAGAGAGTCATGGATGAATGCAAAGTAAACAAGGCTGTGTGGGGGTGTGACGACATGTTTCTTTTGTCCATAATGTATTCATTCTCTGAGTGCTCCGGTGTTATGCATTTAATTCGTTGTGCAGCTTTAGAAGAACTTCAACATCCAGCTATCCTTGTTTAAAAATAGCTGAAAAATGAGTGTTCTTTGTTTTGTGGGGTTTTTTTCCCCCAGGATGAGGGAAAGAGGGCGGGCCAAAGGGACAAATGAATGCTTCGAGCCAGGAATTCAGAACACTATCCTGTCAGGCCAGCCATGCTTTTCTGGTTATTTTGGTCTTCATCTCTTCTTCAGTTAGAAGCAGCTCTGTCTGTGAGCAAATGTAAAGGGAGGGAAAGGAAGAGTTGGAGAATCAGCCAAGGATTTAGAAGATTTGGGGCTGAATCACTCATTTGGCTGCTGACTTTGTGTCATCCCACGGTTGGAATAATATCACATCTGCACAGGGCTGTTGCAAGAGCAAATACATTAAAGACTGGGAGGCATTAAGGTGCTGTGGTGAGGCTTCTGCATAGCAAGAGAGCGTGTACTTGCAAATCTCAGGGGCTCAGAGGGTCGACCAACACAAACTCAAATTTATTATTTTTAATATCTCATTATTTCTGAGTCAATTGGAAGATTTTGAGCCGACCTTGGCAGGGAGAAAGACCTGTCTTGTCAGGTAGAAGGCAGCTGCTTTGACTTCACTCCTTTCATGCCATCAGGTCCCAGCTCTGTCTTTCACTGGAAGCAGAGCCTGCAGGAGTATCTCCAGCCCAAGGTGGATCCAGTACCTGTCTGCTGGCAGTGTGGACTCTCCCTGGCACTCTAGACTGGGTAATTTAGGCTTTTGAGAGCTTGTAGATGTGTTTGGCAGCTGATAAGGGAGGTGAACTTTTTGTTTCAGATCCTGCAAAAGTTTAGAGCTACAAAACCCACCCTTGTGAGCCCAGGGCCTGAACCCCTACGAAGATTAAAATTCCCTACCCTGACATTGCAAAGGCACTGAGAGTCTGTCTGGCAAGACAGGTTCATTAACAAATTAATAGAATAATCAGCGGGGCTTTGTGTGCGTTTTGCAGATAAAAAACTGGTAACAGCATTCTTTGGCTCTTTAATGGGCTGATAAGAGCCAACTATCTGCTCCTTGGCGAGGGCTAATCGCAGAGATAACAGAGGTTAAATCAACTGTGGGACTCTGGTGAGGGTACTCACAGGGAAGAGTACCATTCTGTGAGAGCTACTTTGCAGGAAGGGAGGGAGCTCAGGGTTTTTGAACATGATAAAAGGGAATAGGCAGCAAAGAGAGGGAAGGGAGAGAAACAGGTGCCAGCTCTGTGCATATTTTTTAGGAGCACTGTGCAAAGCCCATGGGTCACACCTCTGGAAGGCTGAGGCAGTTAAAAAGTGACTGGGTGGGTTGTAGGGAGCTCTCTCTGCTCTCAGATTTTTCTGTGGTAGCTTGGACAAAAAAGAAAGTGGTGGCCAGCCTCTCTCTTTATGATCAGGAGCTGGAGACGGTGGGGGGTGTGTTTCGTAGGAGTCTGGAAGGGAAGAGGCGGGCTGGGCTGTGTGCAGCTTCCCAGGCTGGTGCAGCAAAGCCAAGGCACTTTGTAGGCAGTGGCCCCACATCCATGACCACCGTTGGCCATGCTCAAGTCCACACAGAGCCAGGCATGAGCCTCTTTATGAGGGTTTCAGCCTCCATCTTAACACAAATCAGATTGGAAGGGTAGAAATCAAACCACCCCTGGCTGTGCTTGGCAGCTCACCCACTGAGCATCCCAGCCCAGGGTGAAACACAAAGGCAGAGAGTGGCAGGTGGAGGTGGCCAGGTTGGGCAGTGCTTCCCATCGCTTTCAGATTGAGGTGTCTCCTGATCTTTTTGGACAAAACCCATAGACTATCTCCTCTCTGCAGCTCTTCTGCACCTGCGACTTGCAGCAGCTGGGAGCAGCCCTTAAATTTGCAACTGAGAGCACCATGTACATGGTGGCTTTTGCAGAAGGGTCTTTTTCCCTTCATAAATGACATAAAATATTGATGACAGTACAAGAGAGCTCCTTGGGCTTGCCTCAGGAATACAGTGGTGGAGAGCAAACAGGATTCAGCGCTGGTTTTGCTTTCTCTACCCTCCTTTGTGGAGGTTTTGGGGTGCATCCAGGGACCTCTACTCCTGTGTCATGTCCTCGTGGCACCTCTCCAGCCTGCCAGAGGTAGGCTGCAAGAGTGTGTTGTGGGAAGTGACCGATGGGAAGCGCTTGCCTCTGCCTTTCCCTGAAGGGCTATTAATTTATACAATATTTGCTTTGTTAAGGAAAGGACATTGTCAGGCAGCTTTCAAGTGATGTGTGAAAGTGACTCTAATAAGATGTTCTGGGGAAAGCCTGCAGGCAGCCCCGCCTCTCCTCCAAACCTCTCCAGGTCTTCTTTGAAAGGAGCATCAGCAACCTTGATCCTCCTCCTCCACTATAGCGGAGGCAATCGCTGCAGACTTCTGCAGGGGTGGAGGCACTGGGCAGAACCAGGAGCTGGGCTCGGTGGATAATTGCACATGTCTAGCTGGTAGGGAAGAAAAATGAGGAGATGGCATGGAGGAGTGGGAGTTTTCTTTGGAGGAGCAGCTGCAGCTTGGGGCTGGCACTTGGCTAATGAGCGTGGCGTGGAGGAGACTGCAGATCAGACTTGGCTCTTCTGCTATCCAAAGCTTATGGTTGGTGGTAAGGTGATGTGCTTGCAGAGTAGGGTCTCCCCTCTTCTAGCATCTTTTGGGTGGAAAAAGTATGATGAAGCCCAGTATGCCATTGCTGCTGGCTTGTCCCAGCCCTGGTGCCAGGCTCTGGCTGTCTTGCTCCTCATGTTTAGTTGATCAACCAGCACTCCCAGGTCCCTCTCTTGGAGCTTCTCTCCAGCCTGTCCTGGTGCAGAGTTGTTTCTCCCTGGGTGCAGGACTCTGCACATGCCCTTGATGAACCTCATGAGGCTTCTCTCTGCCCAACTGAGCAGAATTCCCACTGAATGACAGCACAGCCTCTGGTGAATCAGCCAGTCCTCCCAGTTTGGTGTTTGGTGCAATCAAGTGCCAGGATCAGGGTGTGCAACCCCAGGAATAAACTTTCCCAGGTTTAACTGTGTTGATTTTCAGGGATTAGTTTTTGGTTTTGCATATATTGAAGAAATTAACTATTGATTAAGTAATTAATAGCATGCACTCCTATCCCAGAAACCTCCAGTCCCATTACAGATATTAATGAAGCTGGAAAGCAGGGCCATGTGTGTGGCAAAGGGGTCAACTGAGGCATCAGCCCAAGCTTGATAGTGGAATCTGTGGCTCTGCTTCCTCCTCCTCCCTCCCCACTCTTCTGCTGTCAATTCCAAATGACGGGAGCCCTCCAACCACCTTGAACAGGAGCAGGACTGTTAATAAAACATCAAAACCATTAGAATGAAGAGTGAACAGAAATGGGAGACAAAAGGCGATTGCATGCTTCAGCTCCTTGAGAGATGCTCGTGCCCCAGGGGGTGTTAACTTGTGGAAGGGACTTTCAGGACGTGCTGGAAAAATGGAAGGAAAAAAGAGGATAAATAGGTACAAATAAAAGGCCTGAAGGAGGTAGGTGAGGAGCCTGGTTTGTGCAGGACGTGGTAGTGTGGAGGTGCCATCTTCTAGCCCAGAGCAATCTCACAATGTGGGGGTAAGGAGCCTTAACACAAGCTCTGACAGTGACAAACTGTTTGTTGGGGTTTTGATGGTGTTTTCTTTCTTTTTTTTGTCTCTTTTTTCCTTTCCATAAGGGTTCTTGGGGCTGTTTGGAGGCTTAATTAATTAGTTAAGATGTTTTCCACTGTTATTGTGCCTCCCCTCAAAAGGCTTCTGACAGTAAATTCTCATCAAGTGGAAGATGTAATAAGTGCCAATTATTGAAGTTTGCTAATTGCCAGATAATAATAATGCTGATTAATAATGCTTTTAACACCCCTGTTGGTTTCAAACGTGGGTACACGCGCCGCAGCACCATTGATTTCAACTGGAATTTCTTCTGCTTTGTGACTAAGTGGGTTAAAAAAACCCAAAAACAGGTCGGTGGCATTTTATTGTATTTCATTTTGCCCAAAGAGCATCTTGTTTCTAACCCCTGTCTGTAAAAAAAGCCCTGCCAAGTTCATAAGCAAGCGACTGAGATGCAGAAGGGCAGGAGGGGATCGCGGCACGGGGAGGCAGTTCCTTCGTTTCCTTGACAAGTGTAATTTAATTTTAATTATTTATGACTCTTCATCGCCCGCTAGTAAATGCTCTGTAGTATATTTTGTAAAGCTAATGAAGTCTTAGTAACAGGAGACCTGACTTGAGCCCTGCACGGAGCAGCTTATCTCTGGTTATTCCGGTTATTCCCTATCCAAGCGGTGACGTTTTGGCTTAATGATGCTTTGTGGGATCCCACTCGGGTGGGGGCTGCTGCTGCTGCGCTCGTTTGCCTGTGGGAAGAGGATCCCAAAGCTTTAGGCTGTGTTTGCTGAACAACTTTTTAACTTTTTGAGCTGTAAGGATAAGACAGCTCCAGCAAGAGAAGAGACTTGCCCTGAGCATCCCATGTTGCCCCGTGGGCTTTGTGGTACTGCCAGGGAGGTTGGGAAAGTTGGGTTTGCCTCTAAAATTATTCCTTTTCCGTACTGGAATCCCCCAAGAGGGTAAGGAAACGGAGCAAAGAGAGGAAGCTGATTGCTTTGAACTTCCCCCAAAGGGGAAAAAGAAGTGTGTTGCTCCTCCAGCGTGGTGGCTGGGATTGGGGCTGAGCATCCACGGGCAGGCGTGCCCAGAACAGCGTGGGGCGGTGAGCAGAAACCTAAATTTAAATGTTAAAAAGCTTTTGTTCATTACTGGTGGCATTTCCTCCCCCTCCCCATTTGTCACTTGGAGCGGAGCTGTGACTCTTTTAATATCAAACAAATAATAAGCTCCCTCTAAAGTGATTTTTCTGACAAGGAGCTCAATATATTAAACTTTATCTATATTTTAATAGCCAATTTCACACCAAACTGCCTTCTTAATAATGTATTTACCACCTGGGGATATTATTCCAACCCATCTGGAAAGAATTGGAAATTAACTGTCCCTAAACTGAGTCTGTGTGTGCTTTAGATGCAGCGGAGATAACAGCGGTGTCATTCCTAGGGGAAGTGGGGGAGGAAGCTCATCATGCACTGAGCAAAATGTCAGTAGCCAAGGCAATAGCTGGCAGGGAAACCAGTGCTGTCCTCCTTGCAACCCAGAGCCCAGCCCACCTCAGGAGTACTGAGGAGAGACCAGTAGCTTATGGGCCTGTAGGAGTGGAGGGTTGTGGTTTCCAAGGATGCCCCTTGGATTCAGGGCTCGGGAGAGTGCCAAGAGCCTGAGTGTGCTGCTGGTTTCCTGTCACCTCACTGCTTCAAGTAGGCACTCAAAGGATAGGAAAAGTCATATTCTCCCCCAAGTCTCTGCTGCTAAGGGGAGTTAATGTGCTGAGGCAGTGCTTGCACCTTGTCCTCACCGGATTGATCCCCCTGAACCAACACTGTCTGATGCAGCATCCACTCTCCCTGTGTACATGCAGGTGTGTGTGTGTTTGGGAGATACCATTTTGTTTAGTCCAAGTCACATATCTAGAGAGAGAGTTGTTGCTATTCCTTTACTTCCTACTATTTGAAGGGGCCAACTAGTTTGGATCTCCTGGGGCAAGGCACCGTCTGAAAACCCTTGTGGTGGTCCCAAACCTGCAGAACTGCTGTCCCCTCCAGATAGAAAGCCAGGCAAGAGAAAATACCTCTTGTGGCTCTTCTGCCCTCAAAATAGGGGAGTGATAGGGTGCCTGGTTTGGAGACCAGAATTGTCCTAACCACAGCTTCTCAAGCTGAGCTTAAATCATTTGTTAAATGTACTGCTTATCAAATATAAGCCTATTGTGGTCCATCTAGGTGATGGGATTCATTCCTGACTGTGCAGAGCATCACTTGCCTCTGTTTCATGGCAGTAAGGGGACACCAGGAGTGGCATCAAGTCCAGGCCAGAAGTGAGCTTTTCATTTCCTCTCAAAGAAATAAAGCCCCTCCCGAGCATGTTTGCCAGGGCAAGACTAGCTGTTCGGGTCAGGGCTGCTGGGTGTTCTGCCAGACCCGGGCTGCAATTACTTACTGGCCTAGTGATGGCTGATAAAGGGTTCACAGTGCTCAGGCATCATTGGCAGCATCCCCACTGCGTGCTGTAGCAGCACAGACAGACCTCCCTTGCACTGGTCCCATGGCCAAAGAAATATCACCCAGAATTTCCCCCTTGGAAAGTTTGGCTGGAATTTGTCTGTGTTTGCAGGTTTGTTTCTTTTATTCATGACTTGCTAGGAGATGTCACCAGCACGGCAGCAGATTAATCCTTGCGATGTTTCCTTTTGTTTTTAAAATAATTAAGGGCAACTGCTACTTAAAGCAGACTAAATCATCCCTAGTTTTTAGATGAAAGTGCCTGTGTTTGTTGTTGTAATGAAGCGGTTTGACACCAGAGATGAAAGTCTCTGCTGTTTGTGTTGTAAGAACTGGTTTTGACGCCATTTTTGAACAATGTCAAACTGTTTCCTTACATTTAGAACAAGACACGCTTTGATCTAGGGAGAAAAAAAACCACCCAACCCAACCACAAACCCCCAAGATGTTTCAATCAGAACAGAGAAGCAGCAGCCCTTAATGATTTTAAAATAGGATCAAATTGTAAAATGTTTCAATCATTATGTTATGTCACATAATGACATGCTCGTAAGCTGTGCTGTGCGATGCTCAGCGTTGCATTTAGCCTGGTGAAATGTTGTAGAAATAATTCCAAATAATCTATAATGCTGAAATGAAACGCTGAAATTGCCAAGTGACTCTTTGAAAGTGTCAAAAGAAAATGCTAGTTTCTGGCATGTTTTGGAGTCGCTGAGCTCACTGGAAGGAAAGCGTGCAGGCACTTTTTGGGGTGGTGTTTTTCATTCTGAAACAGAGCAGAAACAAAGCAGCAGAGAAGTTGAAAGTGCCTTGTGAAATGGAAATTCTCCAAATCGACCCATTTTAGCTGTGATCCCAAACTGCTTCAGTGTGAGGGGAAGTGCTGGGGAGTGGGACTGGGGCTGTCCAGGCTGCGGCGGTGCCCGGCCCCTGCGGATCAGGGCTGAGTTGTGTTTGGATGCAGTTGGAAAGCGATGCAATGCGTGTGCATCCCTGTGCTAAACCAGACTCTTTTGGGTACCTTTGGTCTTTTGCTGCTTTTGCAGTTTCCCCTTGGAGGTGCCAGGAGGGGAGGGATGGAGCCCAACAGGGTTTGGGTTTGCATCCTGCAAGGTCCAAAGAACTCTGTGCTGCAGTAGCCCCATCCTCAGGGGCTTCTCTGGTGTTGCTGTCAGACAGCTGGGAGCAGGGGAGCCGGTGGCCTTTTCTGCTGTCCCCAAATCGTCAGCTGAGCACAGAGGCCACGAATGACAGGTCAAGGAGGAGAGGTGCACAAAGGCTGCTTTAATCCTGCAAGGAGAGGATATGAACGCTGACAGTTACCTGGGGACCCTGAGATACCAGAATCCCTAACTTAATCAGACAGATAACGGGAGCAGCTAGAGATGAGGCAGGAGCAGGAACCACTGAACAATAGGAGGCAGCCCCCCTGGGCCCCCGTGCTGCGACTGAGATAATAAACTATATAAAAATCTGTCACCGCGCGATAAGTGATGAATTAGAATCAATTATATGTTTAAAATAATACACCTCCCCACGGTGTTACCCTCCAAAACAGTGATGGCTTCTGCCTGGGCTTGGCAGAGGAGCTGGCAGGTTTGCTGGCACAGGCACCTGCAGGGCTGGGACACCTCGTGCAGGCGGGGAGCCGGGCACAGCCGAAATGAGAACTGGCAGCTCAGCTTTTGGTGTGTGGTTTTGCATCTCCTGCTGAGCCCAGCAGAGCTGCCCGACTCGTGGATGCTGTGCTGGTGGTGTGCCTGGGCTGGGTGCAGCACCCTGCCAGCCCCCTTTGTTCCTCTCTGGTGGTAGTTTGTAGAGACTTCCCATTTTTCTTGCATTATCGGCCGCTTCACACGCCTGGCCTTGCTGTTACTCCCTGCGTGGAGCAGCTATTTCAAGCTGCTGAGTGCTGTTCTGCTAAATAACACCGCTTGAGTGCATTTTTCCTCCCCTCTCTCAAATGCCAGGAGGACAGGGGAAGGTGTGAAAGTGCGAGATTAACCCCGTGAGTCATCCGTCAAACGGTGCTGGTTGGTTTGTGAGCACAGGGCTGGCAGGAGGGAGAAGCATCCAGACTTCTGCACCTTGTGCACTTTGGCAAATGCTCCCAGCAAGGCCCTTGCAGGATGGTGAGATGGTCTGTCCAGCTTGAATTTGTGTTGAAAACCCAACCCAGCATTTAATTTGGGTTGGAACCCCAATCCAATACTTAATCTGGGTTGAAAACAGAGCTGTTTGATTATTTGACTGTTGCTGCTTGCAAAGGGACTCTGGAGGAAGACTGAGGCTTGTATAAAAGCCTCACCCAGAGGTGATGGTTGTGTTTAGGAGCTGCTCTGCTTGTTTTGATGAGGATCAGACCCACGTGTTTACTTTTTCTTCAGAAGCTCCAGTGCTGTAGCTTGTCATGGACTCACTGCAAAGGCTTTGAGACTGCTGGACGCTCAGTCTGTGTCCTTTCTAGGCACATCTCCAAACCCAGGCCCTGTCAAGCAAACACTCAGGTGTTCTCAGGTAGCGTTGTAAAGATTTATATTGCTCTAAATCAGGTTGATGTTTTTCCCCTCGAACCCAAAGGCTGCCATCCTTTTCTTTCCACAAGCTGGGAGGGGGTTTCCTACCTCCCTGCACTGATGGGGGAGGGAAATACTCTTTGTCCATCAGAAGTTGAATTGGGAACCCGTGCCTAGCCTGGCTTGCTTTATTATTCTGTTAAACAGCACAAGTTGCAGCCATAAAAGCCCCTGGAAGCCTGTGCTAAGCAGGGGCACTGGGACCAGTGCTAATGGATTGAAGTGAGCGGCTCACCAGCCACAGGGGTGCCCTGGGATTTCCCTTTTGAATCTTATTTACATTCGGACTAACAATAGCTCCCAAGCTTGGCTATAAATAATTTCTAGGAAAGAGTTGTCTAATTAAACGTACAGCAGCAAAGAAAGTACTTTTAACCACAAGGCTGGTGTCCTAATGAACGTAATCACTGGATGGGGACAGCTTAGGAAACAGAACTTGACATCTCCCGGCGGAGGCAGAGAGATGGAGGGGAAACATACTTGGGGAGAATTCCCAATCAATATTTAATTGCATAGCATGTAGTCTGCCTTAGTATTTTTTAAAATAAAATTAAAGCCTCACAGAAACTGGAGAACCTTGAAAGCAGATTTCAGGAGGGGGAGTCACTTCTTTATTACAGCTGTCTGGGGAGGGAACAACATCGAAGTGCCCCTGTAGGCATGCAAATTGTTCTGTAGTTGGCAAAATGATCCGAGTGCAGCCTTTGACGGGGTGGATTTAAACCACCCCGCTTCTGCCATGATCTTCCTCCTTTCCTGGTGCCTCAGTTTCATTGTCTGTAGGTGGGGAATACAGAAGTTGCCCTGGACCTCATGGATGTCCAGCTATAGGTTGCATCTGGAAAGCATTTTGAGAATGAGAAGTCAAGTTACCCATCACCAGCCCCGTGCCACAGAGCTTTATGGGTAAAAGGCAGCTGAGAGCTGTTGGGATTGACTGATGGGCAGGTGTGTGCTGCAAATGGATGGGCAAGTAGATCCAGGTAGAGCTTGAGAAGGCAGAAAGGCTTTTGGGTAGAGCCTGATACTGAACTGAGGGGTTTGGCCACGACTGGGAGCAGGGAATGTTGTAAATGTCTGAGGAGTGGCCGGTCCCTTGCAGGATGGCCCCATGTTCAGTGAGGCAGTGTGTCACATGCAATGTTGGGGAGCTGTTGGGAACAATCCAGGGTGCAAAGGTGTCCAGGGGAGCCACGTCTGGAGTGGTGGGTGTCCTGCAAGGAGTGTGCATGGAGGTAAGGAGTGATGGACAAGTAGCCATGGCTGGTGGCCCTTGGGTTTATAACGGACTCAGAGCCCGTGTCAAGGGGTGAAATGCAGCAGAGCAGCTCAAGTGCACCCTGCGTTTGGGCTTCTGAGAAGACTCAGACACAAAATTAAGGGGCCAATCAGATGCTGATTTATTCCAGTAGGCTCACAGTACCTTCCAGCATGGAGGAGGATTTGGGAATAGCAAAGCCCTGAAATGCTGATTCCCTTGGTTTGTGGTGGCGGCTCTGGCAGGGAGACGCAGGGGTGGGTCTATTCTGCCTGTCGCAGCTTCCACTGTACTGCCAGCCCTTGGCGAACGCTTCCTCCGTCCCCAGAGAAAGTACTTGGGCTGTGCTGCGATTAATCTCGTCGGCCACTGGATGTCAATGTTGCCTCATCCAATTACAAGTAGGAAAGCAGCAGGCCCTTCAGAGAGGGGGAGAAAATGCCGCTGTCAGAACAGCGGAGCTTGGATGTTGTTTTCTTCTGCAAAGTTGGCTATTAAGCAAAGAGACCAAGGAGGAAACAGTCCATTCCTCTTGTTTTGCTCGGCCAGGGTGGGATTTGGTCCAGCCTGAGTAAAGACTAGATCTTGATTTGGGACAAAAAGCCTCAGCAGAATGAAAAGCTGGATACAAAAACGTATCCTCTTCTTCAAGGCACAGCTCGGCGCGTGCTGACTTGCTGGTGGCTGGCATCAGGCCCTGACATGATGTTCAGGAGGATGGTGATGCATCTCCTGTGGAGCTGAGTACAAGGAAGGTTTGAGGACATGTAGCCCTAGACAGGGAGGATTTTCAGCAGCGTGCAAAAGCAGATCTGGATGTCAGCGTTGCAGCTTGGCTTCCTCTCCATTATCCATCTTCTCGCCAGTCGCGGGGCTGCACAGACAGCAGCTGCATTCTGCCAAGATTCATGACCAAGAACGCCTCTGTCCCACCTCCTCCCTCCCTTTGACAAATATTTTAAACCCAGGGCCCTGGTTTGGGTAGCAGGCATGGCAACTGGCCTCTGCAGCCTGTTTGCATGCCCAGATGGGGCATCTTTGCGGGGAGCACTCATCCTTGGGAAATGGGAGCCCTGAGTTTTGATGTGGGTCTACGGGTATGGTCTCTGTGGAAGGAGCAAGGATGGGATGAGGTGCATCTCCCATGGGCTCTGGTGGCATGAAACCATTTAATATAGACCTGCCCATGAGCTGGGATTGCAGAAGCTGTGCATGCCCTTTGCTTAGGCAACACACCCCTGGCAGTGAGACCTGGGGGATAGTGAAGTCTTCTTGCTTGCACTTCTGCAGCAGCTAAAGGCAGGACATTGCTCCCCTGAGCCCTCAGCCCACTGCCTTTCTTTCCTAGCACTACAAAGGAAGGAAAGTGGGCTGGTGGTTTCCATCCCTTTGGAATTATTCCCCTCCTTCCACGTTGGGTTCATTTGAGCACGTTAATATCTCAAATTTAATGATAAGTCTAACGGAATTCATTTATAAGATAAATAAGATGTTATTAGTACATTAGTAGCAAAAAATGTGCAAGGACACTGCTAATCTAAGGTGAAAATGCCTTCCTGCATGAAATTTAATTAGCAGATTGTGTTCTATTAGTGACTTTTATGGGGAGTTCATGAAAATGAATACAAATATGATCCAGGCAGCCTCTCCTGTGAAGTGAGAGCCTCGCTAACCCACCCTCCCCCTCCCCACCACACTGCTGATCCATGTCTGTTTGGTCCCCTTGCCAGAAGAGGACTCTCTGGAGGCAGAGAAGCAGCACTGCAGCTTAGGGTCGTGGTTGGAGGGCAGCATGGCTGGGTGTCATTCGAGTTGACTGTGCACATAGCAAGTGAAAGGGGATGGGGGAGTCAGAACTGGCCTGTCTTTTCCCTCTGCCTGAGCAAGCAGTTGGTGGGAGCTGCTTTTCCGTGATAAGAACACTGATGGTTATGGAGATCTCCTTTGTACTTTGAATTTTCTCCCCAGCCAGATGTCCTGCTGTGGTCAGAGCTGCTGGCAGAGGATGCCAGCTCCTGCCAAGGGTCCATCGCAGAGGTTCAGCATCAGACAGCTGTGTGCTGGCAGACCTCTGTCTTGGTGCAGGCCTGTTAGCATGTGGTAGCTGCAGGGAAATGAATCCCATCCAAGAACATCATACATCTTTTAAAGACTTAGGGTCCCCTGGCAAGGCAGAGAGTGCTGAGCAACTGCTGCTGCCAGTGGCACACAGTAGAGATGTACTAGTGTCCCTCCTTCTCCTGGCTCACCTTGCCAAGCCAGTACAGCAGGGACTCCCGTGAAGGAGCCATGGATGAGTCCTCCAAGGTTTTGTCCTAAACACCAGCACTCAGGGTTCTTCTGGAGCTGTGTGTGATTTCAGGACCTTATAGATAACTTAGGAAGAAAAGCCATCTTGGCATCAGCAACAGAAAAGGAAGTGTGGTCTTTCCTGGGAAGGCTGTCTCACACACCCTGCTTTGTGGGCAGGTGTTCACTGTGACATAACCTCCTGCCCCAGCCCAGGAGCTCCTGGTCCCAGTCAGTGCATGACTAAGGGGGATGTTGTGAGCTTCTTGCTCTTCAGGGTGAGATTCTGCCTTGACCAAAACCTGTAGCAAAACCATCATTGACTCTGAGGTGGCTGAGAGGTCTGGATGCTGTGCAGCAGGCTGCTCATGCAGTCTTGGTTTAAAAGTGCTTATGAGGGTGTTGGAGCTCCAGAGGAGCAGGGAGAGGGACTTTATGCATTGAGGTGTGGCATGAGAACAGTCACCTTCCCCTTAGCAGACCTGTCCCTTCCCATATGTTCATGCAGAATGAATCCAGTGACCCCTATCAGGTTCTTGAGGCTGGGGACAAGTCTGGCAGTTACTGCTGTCAACGTAGGAGGCATCTGGTGAGGGTTCAGGAGATCCTGCTCTCCCAGCTGCGAGTTGGAAATGCAGCTCTTGCTGGTTTCTTTGCTGAACAGAGGCGGAACAGCGAAGCAAATGCACGGGGAGTCATTACTCATGCAGATGATCCTCACAATTCAATAGAGGTAATTAGGGGAATGATGGAGGAAATTAGCACTTTCTGCGGGTTTATTAATATTAATAAAATGATTCCATGGTTAAAAATAATAATAATAATATTAATAAAATAAATACAAAACTGCAGAAGAGATCTGCCCAGCTACCAGATACCAGTCTGCTCCAGGCAGTGCTCCACAGCAGCTGGAATTAGTCTTCAGAGACGGGTTTTTTCCCCTCTCTGAAGATGGTATCACAGAAATTGGAACAGATCGAGGCATATCTGGGGTCACTTCTTGTTTCCCGCTTTCATCTTCCACCTTAGGGAGAAGAGCTGAAGCTCAGCAGGTCTTTAAGGCACTGGAAAGACAAGTGGCTTGTCTTCAGTGTGCCAGTGGTCTTGAAAATGGGATGTTTTCTGAGAACTGCCTCTGATGCCACTTGTCCTCTTGCTTCTTCATAGTCGGGGTCTAATCTGGGTTCCTGGGTCTCCCACAAAGACCCATTTCCAAGTCACTCTCGTGTGACTTGTGCACAGGGAACTGTGCAGTGTGGCCTTGGGAGAGCTGCTCAGCTCCTGGTGCTGCTGGCGTGCCGGATCTGCTGCAGTACTTGGAGGACGTTGTTTGCAGAGGTGAGGAAATGATCGAATCGAAGGCAGCACAGAGTGTTATGAATGAAAATACATGGCAAATGTATTTAAACATGTAAAAATTTAATTTAGAGCTTTTTATTATTAAAATAGAGCTAAAAGTGCTTACTGAAGCCCTCTGCTTTCTTTTGAGATCAAGGCTTTTTCAGTTGCTTGCATGCTAAAAGGAGGATTTGGGCTAAGGAAGGGAGTAATTGGTAAAGAGTGGCTTCTGCAGAGGGCAATGGGACTTCTGCTTTGGATCTTGGAGGCAGGATTAGGCCTGACTGCACCCATGGGAATTATTAGCTGACTAGGAGGGATGTCAGGAAAGGTTTGGTGCTGACTAGGGGCTGTGCTTTGAGGATGGTGGAGGATGGCAGCACTAGGAAGGGCAGGAAAGACCCCAGATGGCATATTGAACTTACGACTTCTCTTCCATCCATGGGAGATGTGTGCTCAGAGACACACTGAGGTCTCAAGCTGTGCTCTCTCTGCCCTTTCCTCTTTGGAACACTTAGCATCTTCCTGCTTGGGGCATAAGGGAGAAACTGTTTGCTTTCCCTCCATGGGGAGCTGCGAATACGCTGGTCACGGCTGTCTCCAGGCTGAACTGATTGTGTTTGTGCTCCTGAGTTAGAGATACCAGGCTGGTGGGTGGTGCCAGTTCCCAGAGCCTTCTCTATCTGCCTTTATTTAAATGGGAAAAGATCAGAGCAGTTGAACCCACTGCTTTAATGATAGATTCCATTCTATTAAACAGTAATTGCAAAATATCAGTTTCTATAATTAAAATAATCCTCCACAGCCAGACGTTGGAGGCTTTCTGCTGGTGCTGAATGTGCTCTTTGGCCACACCAACCCCAGGCAACACCACAGGCTGGGGCAGAGGGGCTGGAAACTGCCTGGAGAGAAAGGATGTGGAGGGGTTGATTCATGTGAGCCAGCAGCGTGGCCAGGAAGGCCAAGGACATCCTGGCTTGTATGAGCACTGGTGTGACAGCAGGAGCAGGGCAGGGATGGTCCCCCTGTGCTGGGCACTGCAGCTCGAGTCCTGTGTTCAGTGTTGGGCCCTTCACTGCCAGAGGGACACTGAGGGACTACAGCATGACCAGAGCTGGGGAAGGGGCTGGAGCACAAGTCACGTGCAGGAGGTGAGAGCACCCGGTGCCTCATCTGTGTGGAGCTGCAGCTTGGGACCGGGAGCCAGATGTGTTTCCCTCTCCCATCTCAGGAGCCATGCCCAGGGCTGTATATCCTGTGCTGAGGTGGCAGGGCTGGTGAAGGGAGGTGAATATTTCCATTCCAGAGGAATTTGCAGGGCTGGCAGTTTTAAGGGTGGGGGTTGAAGCAACCCTATCTCCCAACTTGTAAATTAAGCAGATCTGGACAGGAACTGTCACCGCAGGAGAAGAAATATGAAACCTCTGGGGTCGTGTATGCAGAGTAATTTTTCTGACTGTAACTCTACTTAAAAGTAAGGATATGATGAAAATGCTTAGAGCATTTTAAATGGACCCAGCAGAGATCTGATTCAGCTCCAGTGAAGTCTGTGCAGACTTTATTGGGTGTTGGCTTACTCTGAACTCGCGAGCACCAGAGTGGAGTGTGTGGCTGAGAAATAAATTGGTTCCTTCTCCTTATTAACTGAAAATATTCTTATGTGAAGCAGAAGCAATAGTCTTTTTTTAAGAAGAATTTTGATGGCTTGCAGTGCGGGAGAGGTTGAGGTGGGATAGTGGGATGCTTTGTCCTCCCTTCGATCCAGGGTAGAGGTGGACTCCACGCTGAACTTGGGATGAGTTGGGTCTCCAAGCGATGGAAACCCCAGAGGTGAAGCTGACCTTGAAAGATATCCCAGAATGTCTGTGTGGTTGTCAGGCTCCCTGTGAGAAGACAAACTGGCCATGTGAGAGATGACAGGAGGTTTTTAAGGAGATATAAAACATAACAAACGGGAGCTTTACAAAAGCTCCAAATAGGCCCTTTCCTCAGTCCCTTCAGCATCGTGGTAGCCCTGCACTGGACTCTCTTCAGCAGCTCTCATCACTCTTGAGCTGGATAGCCCTGGACGCAGCACTCCTGATTAATTCCCTTAATTTGGGTGAGCACAGACAGGGGTGTGCTCCATGGTGATATGGGTCAGTGATGTGGCGAGCTGGCCTCGTGAGACCTGCCTCTTGCTCTGGCAGCTTACCTCAGGGGAGGTTTTTAGCATCCAGGTTGTAGATACAGGGGAAGTTTCTGCTTTTCTTCTCTCTCCAGGAACGTAGGGAATGCCCCAAATCATGCTCGCATGAGAAAACAATAAAGCTGGCTTTGGTGGCTGATTGAAGAGCACGTAATTTGCATGTGTCTCCCTGAAATGTAGCATCCAGATACTCAGGGTTGTGGCGTGATGAGAGGAAGTTTGGCTGGAGAGAAGAGTGAAAGCCACCCCAGCTTCCTGCTGTCTTCCCTTCCTGCCTCCCCTGCGTCTCAGTGGCAGGAGATTTTCGCCCCATGCGTTGGAAACAATATCTTGGAGGAGCCTCGGAGCCATTAGTTTTCCGTTTAATTGGCTAGTGGGGAGGAAATAATGAAGGGAAGTCATGCAGGGGAAGTTCTCATCGGCGCTGTTTTTGGCAACAAGAGTCACAACATCCTAAATTTATTTATTTAATTGCATTATTAAAAGTATAAATAAAAATAAATCCGGGCGAGCGGCCGGATCTGCGCGTTGCATCTCTAAGATAGAACCATAAATGCCACGGAGCACTGGGGGGATGATTTATTAGCCTGTTATGGTGAGTGACTGGGATGCTTTCGATGGAGTCCTTGCTAATTTCTAACAGCTGCATTAAATCACAGATGCTATGGGCTATTATAAAATAATCACCCAGCGGTCTGCAAGCCAGCGGGAGCCCAGGGTCAGCGCTGGGAGCCCTTCATTTGTTTCACATCTCAGCCCCTTTGATTCCTGCGAGGGTGGGAAATAAATAGGGCCTGTAGCGGCCTCATTTTATCATCCAGGAGTTGACAATAAATAAAACCTCTATAAACCTTTTTCTAAAAGGAGTTTGGACCGGAATTTGCAACGAGAGGAAACCTTGTTTTGTGCTTAAATATGGCTGTGTGGTGTCAGGACTCCTGGGTCCTATTTCTAGCGTGCAAAGGGAGCCTGTGTCTGCAGATTTACCGGGTTGCAGGGTTTGGGCTGCAGACGGGGCTGGAAGGAAGAGAGAAGGTCCTGTGGCAGTTAGAGCTGTCTGTCCTCTGCTCCTCTGCCTTCACTCCTCGGTGCTGTTTCAGACGAGTCACTTAAATTTCTCTACAGCTCGCCTGCCTTGCTCTCCTTTGACAAATAACGTGTGTGTTTATGTGGCTGGGCTCCAGAGGGGGTTAATACTTGGCCTGGAAATCTCTTCAGAAGTGCCAATTTGTAGCGACAGAGGAGAAACAACAATGAATAGGAGAGCCTGCGAGGTCCAGGAGAAGTGAGCAAGCGGCTGCTTATCAGGATGGTGCCTTGCAGAGCCAGCCACAATACCAGGGGTAGTTTTAAAGGGTGTAGGAGATGGGAGGGGAAAAAAAACAACCCAGAAATAAATAGAGATAAAGCAGTTAGGAAGAAAATGCCGCCCATCTGCAGCGCTCGTGTTTTCGCTTTATGTTAGAACAGCTGCTTAACATGACAAGCACTGGCTTTAATAACAACCTACGTGAGGAGATGCAGGCTGGGCGGGCCAGTGATGAGCTCTGCAGCTCATCCTTCTGTCTGATGCTCTTACCTGGGGACAGTCAGCTCTGGGCAGGGTGACCCTGAGGTCTTGCAACACCTATGTTGAGCTTGGAGAGATGGTTTTGGAACCAGTACTCGCAGTTTTGGGGATGGGGCTGGTTTTGCAGCGAGGTGTCTTTGTTTGAATTGGTGAGGTAAAAGGGGCTTATCTCTAGAAGGAGCCTCAGGGCTATGTCTTGGTGGAGATTGCTGACTTCTAGTGGCAACCTAGGCTGCTCCAAGGCCGTGTGTCCACGGGGAATGGTGCACAGCAGAGGGACCCTGGTCTTCCAGCATGGCCTTGGGCACCTTTCTTATTTTTCCAGAGGTATTTGGGTTCCTTTGTCTTTTCATGCCTCGTTATATTCTCTCTGCAAAACGGGATAACGGGCTTGGCAGCTTGCAGGTTGTTGCCTTACTGCGGTATCGGAGATTGTCGGGTTGTCAGCAACCTGGAGATAGCAGGGAATGCTGACAGCGAGCAGAACTGAGTCAGTGCTGTGCACAGAAACCTTGCTCAGCCTTTGAAACTGCAATCAAACCCTCCCCCCAAGGTTACTCTTCCTCATAAAGCATGCTGAGTTTTGTTTGCTGCAAACCTAGATTTTTAATCCCAGAATGCAGGCAGACCCGGGCTTTGAAGAGAATTGGGTTGGAGTCAGAAGTGAATGGCTCAGACCAGGCTGACTCTAAAAGATGAATTAAAACTGACCTAGGAAGATGGAGATGTTAACATCCACACCCCAGCTTTGCAACTTGCATATTTATCTCTTTGTGCCCGATACCACTGGGAATAAATCAGCAGCAAGACAGGTCTGGAGCAGATGCTGGTTCAGATAGCAGGGGACCTGCACTGGCATTTACCCACAGCTCAAATCAAACTCCCAGGGAAGTTTTCCAAAGCCTGCAAGGAACCAAGATCCTTCCCTCACCTCATGGTTGGTTTCCCCCCCCCCCCCCTTGCTTCAGCCCTTAGAAGCAAGAATTTCAAAGGTGAACAAACCTCTGCACTGGCTGCAGAGGGGAAAGACTGAAAACACTGAGAATTTTTATTTCTCCTGGGACTTGGAGCCCGAGTAGTTCAGAGACTGAGAATAAGTGTTTAGACCTTTACTTGTTTAACACGCCTGCCAAAGCTGCCCAGCCAGCATGCAGGGGCAAGGAGGGGGAAGCAGGACTTTGCTGCTCCATTGTGAGATGTCCTGAAGGCTCCTGTGTGTTGGCTGGTTGCGTGTGTGGGCGTGAAAATGAGTGTGTCAAGGCTGAGGGTGGTGGTAGACAAGGACGAGTGGGGTGTTACTGTGTGGGGGGAGCCGTGGGGCTGACTTGTCCGAGAGGAGAGGATGGCACTGGGGGGGATGAGGAGCCTGTGGTGGGAAGGTAGAGCACAGAGTGTAGCACTTGGGCTCTTCTCTTGCAGGGCACAAGCTGCTGTTTGCAAGGGAAAGATAGATTTTGGAGCTCCCATTCATCTCTGAGTACAGGAAGGCATCTTTTTCTTTTCCTCTCTCCCACCTTATCTTTAAATGTTGCTGTCCTGGCCACCCTGCCAGTACAGAGGCAGGTCTGAGGTTTGGTCCAGGCTGGCAAATGCTGTGACATCTGCAACACACGGGGGTGGGTTTGCTCCTGATGGGAGCAGTTTGTGGCAGCACTGCCAGCTCCATGATGGGTGGCTCTTGTGTCATCCAGGTGTGAAAAATGCCAGTGTACACTGAGGAGGAGAGCTAGATATGATTTTCTTTTTCTTTCACCACTTCTGAGCCTCTCAGGACAGCCAAGAGCATCGTGTTTCTCTCTCCCACTGTCTAGTGTAGGTGGCACAACTACTCTCTGATCATTTCGACGTCTCTGTATTTTGTAAATAAGCCCAGAGGCTATGCAATGGCTTCTTGTTTAGAAACAGGATGAACAAGGCTGTGTGCTCACTATTTATTTGTTCTTTTATTCCTTCAGTTAAGAGCTCACAAAACATTTTGCAAGCGTCTATGAAATGAGCCTTGTAATGTTCCCAGGAGAGGGAAGAAATGTTGCTGCTGTGCCTGGCAGGTTGGGGGAAGCTGAGGGGCTGAGAGGCTCACTGCCTTGCCTGTGGTCAGGGCAAGGTCCTGGCAGATGCAGCAGTAGCTCCCAGGTTCTGTTGTCCATACTAGCCATGACAAGTTCCCCTTTTCTGGTGTTTCTCCTGCTCCTGAGCTAATTTGGGAACGTGATTGCGCCTCCACACCTCATCCCAGTGAGAAGCTATTAGGTGGTACATGAATATGATACTAATGATGGAAAAAACACGTCAAACCCAGCCTGGCTCCTCTGCTGCCAGAGCTCATTCCTATCTGCACAGCCTTTGTTAACCCCTCCATGCCAGAGTTGCCTTCAGGTCTGCCCGTGCTGCTGGCCCCTTGCACCTTGAGGTAGCCAGTGTCCTGAGTTGGAGACCACCATCCTGTGCATGGCCTCTTCTCAGTTGCTCCCCATCTCCCCTCTGGGAATGGGCTTTTGGAAACATCTCTTTGAGGGATGCTGATGGGCTTTTTGTTGTGCTCTTTGACAGTCAGATGATAATTTTTTTATGGCAAGCCAATGTTCTCCATCAAGCAGGCTGAACTTTGGCGTGTTTTGATATGGAAATCTTCTGGCAGTGAAGCAAAATGTCACATGTCTGTAATGGCCTTCCCTCCAGAGTTGGGTTTGGAGGGAAAGACCACGTGGGAGTTGAAAACTTGCCCAAATGCACTAAATACCAACAGGAAGGACAACAAAATAAAATCTTGGCACTGCAAGGAAAATCTTAACATTTTCCTTTGCTTTGAAAAAAACCCCGAATCCTGGATCATTGACAGAAATCCTGCTGGAAAGGGAAATGCTTTCAAGCTTTTTGGGCAACGTTGTGATGGTTGTGCCATCCCCAGGTGTCCCAGCTCCTCCAGGGTGTGCTTGAGCAGCTCAGGGTGTTTTCAGAGTTGGTTTTTACTTCTGTAATATTTGGTGTAATTTGGGAGGCTGCTTTGAACTCCTTTTGGGAGTTTTGGTTGTGAAGTTTACACATGGTTCAGGGCCATGGTTTAGTGATGGGATTGGCAGTGTGAGGTTAATGCTGGGACTCGATGAGCTTAAAGGTCTTTTCTAACCAAAATTGATTCTATGGTTGGCCAACAGTCAGTTGGGGATTTTGGCTGCATGCTGAGCAGAAAGTAAAATTTAACCCCATCCAAATCCATGGCCATCACTGGTCAGCTGTCACAGGGCCTTCTGAACCATGACCCACCTCCCTCTCTGGTGCTGGAGCGTTTCCAGAGCCCAGCAACGAAGCTGGTGAAGGGTCTGGAGCACAAGGCTGATGAGGAGCAGCTGAGGGAGATGGGGATGTTTTGTTTGGAGGAGGCTGAGGGGAGATACGAGTACTCTGCAACTGAAGGAGAGCTGTAGTGAGATGGGGATCTGTCTCTTCTCTACAGTAATGAACAAAAGGATATGAGGAAAAGGGTTCAGATTGTGCCAGAGGAGGTTTAGATTGGAGATGAGGAAGAACTTTTTCACCAAGAGGGTTATTAAGCATTGGAACAGGCTGCCCAGGGAGGTGGTGGAGTCACCATCCCTGGAGCTATTCAAAAGATGCATGGATGAGGTGCTGAGGGCTGCGGGTTAGTGATGGGCTTGGCAGTGTGAGGTGAATGGTTGGACCTGATGATTTTAAGATCATTTCCAACTTCTATGATTCCCCACATTGTGGGTTTGCACATCCTTGGAAGGATGTAATGGAAGAAGGGAAGATTCCTGCTTGCATTTAGGACATGGGGGAGGTGTCAGAGGGCCTACCTAGCTGCTAAACCAGTCCAGCTGTCGTGTGGTAGCCAGGAGCCTGAGTCTGGAGATTGTGTTTTGTGCTCAGGAGAGCTCCAGCACCACGATCAATTTGAAGAATAGGCTGCATTTTTTCCACAATTACCTCAGCAGGGTTTTGTGGTGGTTTTTTTTTTTCCCTTGCTAAATTCACACGATAAAATGCATTAAATGTAACAGCAAAGAAAATAAAAGTTCAGTTTGCGGAGAGAAGCCTGATTTAGTGTGAAGATAAAACAAGATAAAACAACTGGAAAAATTAAGTGGGATAAATAAATTCTGCTGGGGAAAGGTAGAGGTGACAGAGGCGGGGAGCTGTGTGTGTGCCATCGGCCAGGCAGCAGTCAGTCGTCTGTAAGGGGCTTTCACTCCGAGGAGGAACAACCCCCTGCACCAGGACAGGCTGGGGGGGACCTGCTGGAGAGCAACTCCAGGAGAGAGACCTTGGAGTGCTGATGGGAAGCAAGTAAACGTGAGCAGCAATGTGTCCTCGTGGGCAAGGAGGCCAATGGCATCCTGGTGGGTATGGGGATGAGCGTGGGTAGGAGGTTGAGGGAGGTTCTGCCCCCCCTCTGCTCTGCACTGGTAGGGCCTCGTCTAGAGTCCTGTGTCCAGTTCTGGGCTCCTCAGTTCAAGAGAGACAGGGAACTGCTGGAGAGAGGCCAGCACAGGGCTACCAAGATGCTGAGGAGATGGAACATCTCTGGTGAGGAAAAGCTGCGGGACCTGGGGCTGCTCAGCCTGGAGAAGGCTGAGGGGGGACCTTATCAATGCTGATAAATACCTAAAGGGTGGGTGTGGAGAGGATGGGACTGGTCTTTGTTCTGTAATGCCCAGTGGCAGGACAAGGGGTAACTGGCACAATCTGGAACATGGAAAGTTCCACAGAGAAACTCCTTTGGTGCTGAGGTGAGGGAGCCCTGGCCCAGGCTGCCCAGGGAGGGTGTGGAGGCTCCTTCTCAGGTTTTCAAACCCCACCTGGACATTTTCCTGTGCCCCTTGAGCGAGGGGAACCTGCTGTAGCAGGGGGTTGGGCTGGGTGAGCTCTGCAGGCCCCTTCCAACCCCCACCAATCTGGGATCCTGTGTTCCCAGGACCGTGAGATGTGACTCTCACTGCTGTGCTACTTTGCATGGGACATGTGTGCTCCTCCTGCCTGTGCACGCTCTTGCTTTTGGGTGAAGAAATGAGAATATTTGGCAGCAAATGGGAAAAGCAAGAAGCAGGGCAGCAGAGTGTGGGGGAAGAGGTGTTGGGATGGATTGCCAAATAAGCTGGGTAAAAATTAGCAGCTGCAAGTGTGCAAGAGAAAAGGTGGAGAAGAGAGGGGGTAGGGACAGATGGAGAGAAGGAGGGAGAGAAAGTGGAGGTGGAAGAAAAAGGAGGAGGGGATAATAATGCAGAAAGATATTAGTTAAAAATCTTATAGCCCTGAGCCTAGACACCATCTGTATGTAGTAAGATACCAACAAGACACAGCTCTCTATTCACCATGGAGGTGTTACATACATCCTGGCCAGACTGTGTGGCCAAGATGTTCTGCATTGGAAGTTTCACGTGCCCCAGGAGACAGATGCCTTAGAGGAGCTTCGATTTGGGGAAGCACTGAGCAGCTGTCTGCAAACCAGGGGCTGGGAGGAGATGGAGTCTTTGAAAAACCTTGTCTGAGGTTTCCACAGGGAGATCTGGAGAACTTCCACTGGTGCTGGAGGGCAAATCCCTGGGAGCAAGGACTAGCTCTTTGATTAAACAAGCCCAGGTCCTCCAAGGAGTGCTCTGCCTTACAGCTCTGCAGGGTTTTTGCTTTCATGGGTGCAACATTAACCCCTTCAGTTGTGGAAGAGGCTGAATGGCTTAGAGACACTCAAGTTTATCTCAGAAAAGGAAAAGAAAGCCATTTCTCATTATCTTTGCCTTAAGATTTGCAGTTTTCTTTGCCTGGTGAGGGCTGAGTTGTTCCCCTTGACAGAGATGTGGTGGTTTGCTGTGCCCTCTTCAGGAGAAGCTGCTGTCCTGGGGTGAGATACACCTCAACTGTGCTTCATAGCATTCCCCTACCTCACAGGAATGACATAGACTATCTGTGTCTTGTTTTAAAGGAGTTAGAAATACTCTTTGGAGCTCTTCTGGAAGGGGCAGTGTCCCAAAGGCTACTTGTGAGGGGGAAGGGACGCTTGCTGGCCAAGTACATAAGGTCTGTGTGTCATTACAGTCTCTTCATCCCTCACTGCATTAATCTCAAAAGAGCTGGACTCCCTCCCCACTGCCCAGAGCATCTCAGCATGCCCTGAGCTGTGTGGAGAGAGGGAAGATAATCCAGGAGCAGCAGTGAGGCTGAAGGATGAAATGCAGGGTGACCATCCGTAGGTGCCAGCGAGGGCAGGCTGCTCCCTGCACAGTGCTGGAGCAGTGCTGCTGTGAGCAACTCTGCAGCCCCTGGGCTCCTCTCCCTCACTAATTACTTCCAGGCCTGTACTCTTGACATTTGCAAGCTCCTGATTAGAGCAACGAGGGAGAAACCTCCAAGAGAGACGGAGGCCGGACTGCACCACTAATAAAAGCAGAGATTGACAATCGGCTGGGAGGCGAGAGACGGGGAGGTGGAGGGACTTGTCCTTGCAGTCTCAGTTTCTTTCTGAGCCTCTGGGCTGATGAGAGAAGGTCAGGGCTTGTTAACGTCACGGTGAGGAGCAGGAGCCGCCGCTGCCATATGCCTAATGCCCCCAGGGCCTGTGCCAGCCTCTGAGTCCCTCTCAGCCAGGCGATATTTTTAGCTGTGGACCTGAGCTGAAGCCACCCTCGTGACTACCCCACACAGCCTCGGGTCTGCAAACTGTCTGGGCACAGAAGTGGCTCTGCTTTCTCCAAGTCTGCTGACTTGGTGTGTGCAGCCAGATTTTGTAGCCTCCTGGATTCCAAGTTGTTTTTCACTTGCCCTTTTCTCCTGGTCCGTGTCCCACCTTGCTCCCTGCCAGTGTGCTCGCTCAGAAGCTTGTGTTAGCCCGAGCAGTGGGACTGGGAGATCCTTGTGATGGGGTGGTCCAGGAGATCAGGGCAGGAGAGGCTGCCCTGGCTGTCTGCCCCTGCTGTTGGATGCCCAAAGTTGTCTCCAAATGTGATTGAGACGTATCTCCTGCATAGCTCTTCCAGGCTGCTGGTCTCTACCCCATTAGGCAGGTTTCTGTTCCGTAAATGTGTGTAACATTCCCTTTCTAGCTCTCTCTTTCCCTCCCTGATGCCCTATATGTGCTTACCTCTGTAGCAGCCAGTTTAACTATCTGTCTCTCCTTTTATGCCCTGCCTTTGCGCCTGTTCATGTAGCCACGTCTCTTCAGCCTGCTCACTCTGAGGCAGACAGGCTTTTTTCCCCTTTAAATCTCCCCTTTCCTGAATTGCACCAGGCTTTCTGCTATGCACACTCTACGTCTACAGCTTCCTATCCCAAGGGGTAAACACCATTTTACCCAGCAGAACTTCTCCCTGCAGCATCCTCCCCCCCACCCCCGCCACCAGAGCTAATCCTGCTGCTGGACCAGGCTCAGCAGTGCCCAGAGTCGGGCTGGCTGACTGGTGGGGAGCTGCAGTGGGTTTGTGCTGACTCCTTGCTGCTGCTGCTGCCTCCCTGCCAGCAGCCACCATTCCTCTGTGCCAGGGTGGGAGCAGAGCAGGAAGGAAACGAGGTGTCCTTCCTCTCCATCCTTCCCCCTGAAGGATGCCTGGCATCGAAGCAGCCAAGCTGTACGTTCGAGGTTAAGCTAACTTTTTGGCTGCTGAAGGAAAATTTATCCCTGCTTTTCTCTGTGCTTCTTTTGGGCTGTCCTATTTATCCAAGCTGCAGTGAGCATCCCTCTGGTGCCTGCAGCCATAGCTGGTGCCCAGAGCCAGCATGCATCTCTGCAGTGCTAGCCCGTGGCTAGTGGGGTGTTTAGGGTCACTGCATCCTACTGCCATACACAGTGCAGCTCTGTGCTGATAGCTGGGCTTGGCATCAGGGAAAAACCCTTTAAAGACACCTTTACCAATTTAGCAGCTGTGTTTGAGGCTTTTGGTGAGGTTGGGGTCCCAAAATAGCAGAAGCTCTTTCACTGGTTGTTAGGCTCATCCTCCAGCCCCTGGAAGGGACAGGTTCCCCGTGATGTATTCAGCACAGGGGCTGATGCCCTTTGGAGGAAGGACCTGAGGTCCAGCCTGTCCTGGCTTGGGCATGAGGAACTGTACTGAGGGGAGGCAGCAGCATGAGGTCAGTTTTCTTTTGTAAGCACAGAGATAGATGTGTCTGGATGGTCAGATGTGTCTGGAGGTCTTGGTGCCCTCTTTGAGAAGGTGAATGGTGGCCTCTGGGTGTCTCTGAAGGAGGAAATTTATGGTGGTTGTGGAAAGTCCTCAGGTTCCCTGTGTCAGGGAGCAGGGACAGGACAAGGAGATCCTCTGGAGCTCACTAGCGTCTGGCATGATCTACTGGGACCAGTATATGCCTTCAGGACCCCCTTCCTCCCTGCCCTGGCTGCGGGCAGACTCCCAGCCCCTCTCAGCCACCCAGGCACGGGGGGGTAACGCGGCGGCTGAGGTGGGAACCACAGCAACAGGTGGATGTAGAGAAAGATACCGCTGAAGGGGGGGGAGTTGGTTGAGATGGGCGAAAGGGAGCCGGCATGCCACTGCTGGTTCCGGGGCTGTGCGGCACGGCGCGGGTTAAAGGCTGAAATGCGTGTGAAACGCGCGCCGCGCTCCCCGCCCGCTGCGGGTGCGGGTTCGGAGGGGGCTGCGGGGGGTGTGTGTGTTGTGTGTGTGTGTGTGCGGGGAACCAAAAGTGCCGGTCAGTGATGGAGCCGCTGCCATGACAACCCCGGGAAGTCAGCCTGCAGGGATGCTGCCGGCCAGCCGCGCCGGCGGGGCTGCGATGCTGCTGCCGCCGCCTCTCCCGCGCCCCCGAGCCCCGTCCTCCTCGTTTGACGGCTGAGCAACCTCCCAGCCCGAGCCCGGGGCTCCAGAGACCTCCCCCCCACCCCCTCCTTCGTAGAGCCGAGGAGCCGCGCTGGCTCTGCTTGGCGTCCCGGCGCTGGGGACATCGCCTGCAGCTCCGCGGGGAAGTTTCGGTCTTGCGACAGAATTGGCGTTTTGGGGAGAGCTTTGGGGGTTTTTTCCTTCATCCTCTTTTTGCTTTTCTCTCTATTATTTAAACAAAAGAGCGACAGCCGGCAAACAACCCCATTCCAAGCCCGTTTTGCTCCCCCAGCCTGATTTTATGGCCGCCCTCTCTTCCTTGCCAGAGACACTTACGTTTCCTCCTTGGGTTATAAACTTTTGATGCCAGATCTCCGCAGCGCGTGCCCAACTGAATCTTAAAGTAGCGTCTCGAGCAGACACACATCTGTGACCTTCATCTCTTGCTCTGCACCTTCTCTCCTCCTCCTCCTCTTCCTCCTCCTCCCCCGGCCTGCCGGCCTCCTCCCTCACCCAAGGATAGCGGGGACTCCCTCCGGATGCCGCTCGGCGGGCTCAGCGCTCGCAGCCTGCCTTGCCGGGGGCTCTCCTGATCGCCGTGGAGCTCCGCAGCGCTCGCAAACCCGGTGGTTTTGCTCCCCCCCGTCCCCACACACACACACACACGCACCCCACACCCTCCCCCCTTCCCCTCCTCTCCCCTCCCCTTTTCGCTCCTGGTGGCCTTGTCGGGTGTGTTTTTTGCCTGTTGGAAAAGTCCCCGCTGCCCAGGATGGGGGTCGGTGGGTGCTTAGCCCTGCCCTGGAGGTGCCTAGTCGTCCTCTGTCTCAGGCTGCTCTTCCTTGTGCCCGCAGGAGTGCCCGTGCGCAGCGGAGATGCCACCTTCCCCAAAGCCATGGACAACGTGACTGTGCGGCAAGGGGAGAGTGCCACGCTCAGGTAGGAGCAGCCTCATTTCTCTTTTGGGGGGCACTGGGGGGGGGGGGGGGGGAAGGGGGGGGTCCTGTCTGCGTCTCTCGGGGGATGCTGTGCGCCGAGTGGGGCTGCCGGAGAGGTCCTGGGACGGCTGGAGACTTTGCGTGCGTCCGGGGGGCTCGTCCCCATCGCGGCAGAGCGGCTTCGGTGCTGGGGAGTGAGGCTGCAGCCGACCAACCTCCCTGCCACGGGTGCTGGCAGGGGACTGCAGGTGCCAGACGAGGAGCTGACAAAGGGGCTTAAGGTGACAGCCAGTGAGCGAGCGCTGCCTGACGCTCCCGAAGTTGTGTGGGTGCGTGTGCCCGCGTGGGAGGGGAGAGGAGGGTGGCTGCACCGCTGGCACCCCGTGCCAGCCCGCACCGCCAGCGGGTTGCCAGGGCTGCGATGCCTCCGAGGTGCCGGTGTTTTCGCCTTGATCACTTTATAGTCTCCGCACGAATCTGTTAATATCAAATCAATCTTTTACTCCAGGGGTGCATCCTATGAATTCTGATGGGTTCCTTTACGCTGTTGGCTGTAGGAGAAACGCAGGCAGCTTATATGCAGATGGGCCACTTGGATGCTGCACAATAGAGCAGAGCGTCCCTTTTCATTCCCTGAATGAGTTACAGGTGTACATGGTGCATTACCCTGGGTAGGACAGCAGCTCTCCACAGACATCCTGGCAGCATCACCAGATGAGCAGATAGCAGTCCAGCCTTATTTTTCGGAGGGCTGTGGGGAGTCAGCACGTGTAGGGGGCTTTGGATCGTGCTTCAGGCAGCCCCGGCAGGACCTGAACTGCTTTATGTGGCAGACAAACACGGGACCTGAGCAAAAAGCACAGGGATGGTGGGGTGAGAGCGTGGAACAAGTGAATCCGGGGGAGTTAGCGTGCAGTAGCGAGCACTGTGTGTGTGCTCCACGCGAGCCTGGTGCAACAGACCCGGAGTAACAGGGCTGCAGCACAGAGCAGCTGCTCTTCCCAACGCCGGGCACACGGCTGGCACGAGGCAGCCGAGCGTGCCGTGCCCTCCCTTCACAGCTGAGGCGCCGCGGGGATGAGGAGCGTGGGCTGCTCTGAGCAGAGGGTGCCCGCTGGCCCCGGCTGGCAGAGGTGCGGTGCCTCAGGCAGGTTTCTGTGGCTTTGCGGAGGGCGAATGTACGGTGGGTAACGTGGCAGTGGCAGACAGGCTCTGTGTGGAGGTGTGTGCTGCTGAGAGAGGCGTTGGGCACCTGCCTCCCCGCACAAAGCCCACCAGGCTTCGGGATGTTGCCTGTGCCCAGTGTGTCCTGATTCCTCGGTCCAGGCAGGGACCCTCTGGGACACACTTGTCATCACCCGTGTGTAGCCCAGGGGCCGTGACACAGCGGGAGAGCAGAGGGCACGTTTCCTTCTGCTCTTCATAATTGAGCTGTGACGATGATTAACCTGAGCTGGAGCGAGCCAAGGCAGTTTAAAGAGGACAAGACAATCCCCCTGAGAGATACCTTTGGCCTTGCTGCTCTCCTCCTCACAATCTGAATCTCGCTTCCCAGTGAGGGTTTGGGGCTCTCCGAGGCAAGGCTCGAGGAGCTCAGAGCAGGATGGATGCCTGCTGTGAGGAGGGCTGAGCCCCTTCCCTCTGGGACCCCGCAGCCTGAGCCAGCTGCCAGCAGAGGGCTGACTTGGATCTGCTTGGGTGTTTTTTTTAAGCTTCTGGCCTCTTTTCTGTGCTGTTTGCGAGAGGGGATGTCTGTGGAGCAGCCAGCCCAGAGCAGCGAGCTGTTTTAGCTTGCCTGGAAGGATTTCTGCATCCCTCGGTGGGACTCGGAGTGCCAGTGCTTAGAGGAAGCCCTTGTCCCAGAAGCACTTGTCCTCTCTATCCATTTCCCCCTCAGCATCTGCTCCTGCCCAGACTCTCCAGTGCCTCTTTTGTACACTCTCACCCTCTCCTTTTTTCAAGTTCAGCTTTTCCCTGCTGCAGAACCAGCCTCTCACTCCTTTTAGCCCTTAGTTCTCCCCATCTTTTCTTGCCTTGCCCTTTCCCAACGGTTCCTCCTCTCCCACCTCTATTTGACCTGCAACCCCTGGGTAGCGAGCAGCTTTCTGTCTTCCCTGAGGTCTAGAGGAGGGCAAGGCTGGCAGAGCCCAAGGGTGTAGCATCAACCATGGGTTGCATGCAGCAGCCCCAAGATGGAGTGTCTCAAGGATGTTGCTGGTATTTATTTGCAGGCTGCAGTCCCCTACAGAGAGCCAGGGAGGGGAAATTGCTCTGGGCAGTCTTTCCATGAGGGTGATGCTTGTGGTAGATGCTCAGAGTGGGGGCCCAGATGTGTTTTTCTGCTGGCAAGTAGTGTATGCACCCAAAGTAGGAGCAGATGTTGTGTCCTCTGCTGTTCTCCCTGCAAAATAGTACAGTACAAACCAAGGAGTTGGGCCTTGGAAAGCAGAGACCCATGATTCCAGCTTGTTGCACTTGCAGAATTAGCCTCAATCCTGCTGGCTCTGGAGGGGCCACATCCTGCTTGGTACAATGCTGCTGTCAGCTCATGGGATGGGCTGAATCTCTCTGGCTTTGGCAGCACTGATGGAAGCTCTTTGCTTTCCAAGATGAGCTCTTGAACCACACATTGCATCGCAGAGAGGGGTTGATGACAGCCAGCAGCACTATGTGCTAGCAGCTGAAGAAATCTGGAGGCTTTTCAGGCTGGTTGTGGGTTTCCTGTATTGGATTTTGGGTACTTCCATTTTCAGCTCTCCACTCTTTCTCAGAGGGAGTAATCCTTGCAGAAACTAAGGCTCCATCTACAGGCAACTTCTAGGTCATCTGAGATCAGCAGCAGATAATTCCCTTGTTTTAAACAGAGATTGTTGATAATTCACTCCTCTTCATTGTAAGAACAAACAATTTCCGTAATAGTCGTGCACCTTTCCTCCCTGGGGAGCTCCAGGCAGTTTGTAAATGCCGTGTGTACTGTTAAAAAGAAAATCAAGCTGCCTCATACCCGACTCTGAAGTGTAAAACCTTCTGCCTTGGAGCGGGGCGGGTGTTGGGATGGCAGCGGCAACCGTGTTAGGCACCGGTTTGGGACATGAAACACAACAAGGAGCACGCTGGTAATGGACAGGGAGGTTGAAGAAGGTCACTTTTTAATTTCCCAACTGGGATTTGATGTGCAAACAAGGATTAAGCCTCTGCTTTTTGGGAAGAGTGCCACCGAGTCTCAGCTCTCTTAGGCATGATGCTTCTTGGACTTGTGCCCTGCGAGCGGCGGGCACGGGCATCCAGCCCCGAGGTTGCTCTGGGGGCAGCGCTGGCAGCTCCCCAGAACTATTAGTGATCCCACCAGGCTGACCCTGGCTCAGAAACCTTGGGTCATGTTTTATCCCGACTTGCACGGTGGTGCTGGAATCAGGTTTGAGCCGGGGTGGGGGCAGAGGTAACGCCACCGCTGTGGCAAACATTCAAGAGGTGTTAAAAGGGGGACGTAGAGCGAACGGGATCGTGCTGCCAGCAAGCCGACCTTTTATAACAGGCATCAGTAGAGTTCATAAAACAACAGCTGCTCAGAATTTCAAAGCTTTATCGTTTTATCTGTATTTAAGAAGCGCTGGCTTGCCTGGTGTTTTATTTTAAGGCAAAGAGAGTGTCTCTCAGTGGTTGACGGGAGAAGCTGGGAGGCAGGATGCGAGGGGTCTGCTCCTTGGCTGTTGCCACAGGGACACTTGGACCAGAGGAGACCCCTCTGTTGCTCTCTGCCTCAGTTTCCCCATCAATAAAACGGAGCCAGCAGCACTTTATCAGCCATAATTAGATGTAACAAGTGTTCACGGGGGGTACTAAGGTTGCACAAAGCACGGTGGGCATGTGTAACTAGACTTTTCTCTAAATCATACAGGAGTACTTTTCCCCTGTATTTAAAGGCAGATTTTCTCTGTTTCTCTGTGGCCTCCCCCATTGCTTGTCCATGAAGGAGACCAAAAACCCAGGGTGGCTTTGCTCCCTGGCATCCAAGGCTCTGCGGCTGCCTGGACTTTGTCAATTAGCAGCGATGAGAACAATTCCAATTAAAGCTAAGAAGCCAGAATAAAACATCATGAGATGCCATCCTCCCATTTATTTTCACAATTATAGTTTTAATTATTTCTGACAATGCTGCTTTTCTCTTTTTTTGTGTGTGTGTGTAATAATCTACCGCAGTCTATTTCCTACCACACAATGAGGCCTCAATAAAACACGAGCAGCAGGAGCAGGCAGCAGGACCACAGGCTCTGAGCATAGGTCTGAGAAGTCAGGGAAATCAGATTTTTTGGGGCTTCTTTGGGTTGGTTTGGATATTTGTTCAGTCAAACCACCATCCCCTCGGTTTACCTGCCTGTTAATGGGGGTTGTGACCCTGGCCTGCCGCCGTGCCACGTGCCACCGCGGTACCCGGCAGAGAAAAGAAGCGTTAATGCAGCCCCGGCTCTGCTGCTCAGCCCTCGCTGAGAAGGGGAAAGCGAGCTGCTGCTTTTTGTGTGCAGATGCCTAAAAGCGTGGGGATTAACGAAGAGCAGATTAGCGAGGACTTGCTCCATCGCTGCCCCCTCCCTCCCCCTCCTACCCAAAAAGTTTTCTGGAGCAGCTAAATATATACCTGCCGTTTCCAAGGTAGAGCTCGCTGCGTGGCGGAGCTGTAATTGGCGACTCAGTGAAATTACAGCCACGGATTCTGGCATTTGGATCCTCCTGGCTGGCATAATAATTTCTCCCTAGGTAGCTGGTATTTAACTTGTCTTATCTGCTCCTGATAGTTATAATTACAGTGCCCGCTAATTTCCACTGTAATATTGCAGCTGTCGGAAGGGTGGTTGGAGGAAGGTCAGAGGGTTGCAGGAGGGCTCCCTCCACCCCAGCCCCTCACACAAAGGCAAATGGTGCTGCCAAAGTGTGGATGCTGAGTTCAGCCAGTGTCCAACTCCCTGGCTGTGCCCCCTTCCCACCATGCTGGGACTGGAGCAGCCTCGCAGCCCCTACCCTGCCGTTGTGATAGAATTGTTTCAGTTGGAGATGAGCTTTAATTTGCTGGAGTCCAGCCCTCCCCTCACCTTGTTGAGCCCATCACTGCCCCATGGCCCTCAGCACCACAGCTTTGGGATCCTTCCAGGGCTGGGCACTGCCCCAGCTCCCTGGGCAGCCTGGCACAGGGCTGACACCCCTCTGAGGGAAACAGTTCTGCCTCAGCTCCAACCTCAACCTCCATGGGGCAACTTGAGCCTGTTTCTTCTTGTCCTGTCACTCCTTACTGGGGAGCAGAGCCTGACCCCCAGCTCCCCTCAGCCTCCTGTCAGGGAGCTGCAGAGAGTGCTGCTGTCTCCCCTCAGCCTCCTCTTCTCCAGGCTTGAATACCCCCATTCCCTCAGCTGCATCCTCAACAGGCCCCAGCACTGAGCCCTGGGGAACACCACTGGTGACTGGCCAACAATGGAATGTAACGCCATTCCCCACCACTCTGGGCCCAGCTGGCTGCTTTTCCACCCAATCCTTTTCCTTAGCATCAGAGCAGGAGATGCTGGAGGGGATTTGAAGTCCTGGTGTCCTTGCTCTGTGGGATGAATGTCAGTCAGGGTAGAGCTTGCTGGTCTGTGTGGGGTGCCTGCTTGGGTTGCTGTTCTGCTATGCAAGAGGGACGTTTGAGGCTGGCTTTGGGAGGTCACCCTCAGCCAGTGAGACCTACCAACATCTCTCCTGCCAAGCCAGCACTGGTAAAGCTTTGGTGTGAGTGTAAGACTGTTCTCAGGCAGCAGAGAGCCAGAGCCTCACTGACACAGGGATTGTAGCAAAAGCCCCGACATTTTACTTCAGAAAAGTCTGTTTTTGAGAGCTGGTCCACCTCTGCAGTGGGAGGAGGAGTCACTGTCACCTCTCCTGCATCCTGCGAGTCCTGGGAAGCTCCTCTTGCCTAGCAAAAAGCCAACCCCCACACTAAGTTTTTTGAGCTCTTCTAGCCAGAAATAGTTACAAGTGGTGCTATTCAGCTCCAGGGGATGATTACTGAAAGTAATCCTTTCGCTATAGGGTACAAGAGATCTTTTTGCAAGCATAATAAACTCCCTGGGACTGCAAGCAGTAATGGCTGTCCTTCCTTGGATCACGCATGCTGCTCCGGGAGCTCGAGCCTTTGTTTCTGGAAAAGGATTAGGTGTGCAAAATGAAACGGGGCCACAGTGGCTGTCTCTCACCTTCCCTGGTTCCGAGGAGTTTCTCTGTTCCCTTGCCTGCTCTCACAGTTTGCCTCCTCCTTGCGTTTCTCAGCCCTAAACCACGGATGGTGTTTTTTTTTACAACAGCTGGACATATTGTTTTAAGTGATAATCTTTAGATACTGCAGCCCAGCAGACAGTTCATAAGGAATATCTGATTGGGTGGCTATCACTTCTTCTGTCCTTGCAAGCAGCCTTTGAGGGTTAGGATGCTCTGCTTTTTCTTCTTCCTTGTTTTTCTAACGAGAAAAATAATTCCCCCACCCCCCAGCCTCCTGCCAACAATTCTTAGCCTGTAATGGGTTGTTTACTGCAGGTTTGATTTGAAGCTTAGGTGTTGTCTTCTCTGACAGACAGAACCCTTCAAGGTCGTGGTTTTTTTAGGGCAAAATACACCTTGTATTTCTGCTTTCCTATGGATATTTCTCAAGATTGGCTTAAAATGAGTTGTTTCCAGGACTATACTCGCTTGATGGACTTGTTCCTCGGGATACAAAGTCTGCTTCTCGATGGAGGGGAAGGATAATGAGAGCAACAACTGTTGTGGTGTAGGATCAGATCAGTAAATTGTGCTGACACCAGTGAGGTGCTTTGTGCCATCTCCAGCACAGGTGGGGTTCAGAGTGAGGAAACCTGCAGAGCTGTCACACAGAGCATCTTGTTTTTCCTTCTCTTGGCGTACTGAGACTTGTGTGCGGTGTCACGTCCTGACTGGAGCTGGAGGGGAGAGGAATGGGAGAAAGTGGGAGAAGAGAAGGGGGAAAAAGAAAGTGGCAGTTGCAAGGGCATGAGCAAAGGGAAAAAACAGAGCATTGGGAAGGGTGAACCAAATGAAAAGCCGTGACTGGCAAACTCCCATGACGTGAAGTTCAATGCTGGAGGATGAGTTCCTAAATCAGAGCCCACGGGGATGCAGGGAACTGAGATTCGGGGAGCTTTGGCTTGAGCCAGCTGGTCCCCAAATCCCAGGACCAGTCACAGTGGGTCAGTGCAACCCCCCCACCTCCTCTTTGTTTATATTTTTTCCCAGTGTGTGCATGTGTATATATATATATATATATAAAAATCTTAACAAATTTCTAACCCATATAAATCCAATTACCCATGTTTTGCCCGCAGGGAGCGAGGGAGATTAATGTTTGGTATTTTGGCAGGAGTGTAAAAAGAAATAGGTGGTAATAACAATGAAGGCTCGTAAAAAGGAACCGATGGCCACGTCTGCACCCGGAACCTGTCTGTAATTCTCATGGGCATTTGCCAACAGGCCACCCCCCTCCCCTGGAGGGGCAGTGCTTCCTGGGCACCTGAGCATTCATCCTGCCAGCAGAGGTGATGTGATGTTAAAGTGATAGGAATGGAGGCTTGATAAAAAGAACTGTTTTACTCTCTCAAGGCCCATTCTTGTGGCACATCCCAGTCTGTGTTGTGGCTTGGAGGAGCTGTGGGAGTGGGCTGCTGTTATCCTTGTTTTGTAGAGGGGCAAGGCCTGAGAAAGGAGGCTGAGTGTGGGGTTTTTGGAACGAGAGATGAGAGCTAAGCTCTTCATCCTCTGTGATGAGTCAGTATTTGTGTTGGTCTTTGCAGATCTGGCTTGGAGTGGCACGGTCCAGAGTTTTTCGGGTTGTTGTGGCAGTGGGTAGGAGTTGGGAGTACCAGGGAACATCATTGGTTATTTTTTCCTCTGCTCTGATCCCTTTTCATGCAGTCTCTGCACACTAAGTTTTCCCCAACTCTTTCCCTTCCCTAGCGTGAACCCGGGCACAGGAAATAACCTTTTTCCTGCAGCTCTCAGTCAAGGGACAGTAGCCTTGTGAGAAGCACTGCAAGGCTGTACCCATCACATCCCATTGGCGCTTGGCTTTGTCCCCTGGTGCTCCTCCGTCACAGCCTGCTGTGGTGAGGACAGTTGAGAGGCAGCTCTCCCGTCTCAGCTGTGATCCTTGGAGCCAGCCATGCCTCGTCCTTCCAGGATGCCCTTCCCTGTGCCACCCGGGCTCGGGGCTGGCTCTGCTCTCCATGGCAGGCTGGGCACAGCCGGTGCCATCCCGCACTGCTCCTGGTGCCCATGGCCATGGATTAATCACGGCTCAGATATTACCTCCCTGCAGCGCTTTCTGCCTCCTCTGCTGCCTCTGCATCAGGCTCCTTGCTCTCCGTTTATTGCCACCGCCAGTTTTATAACCCACTTTATCAGATGGCTTTTTTTTTTCTTTCCCTTCCTTAAAGAGCATAACCCATGAGCAACTCATCATTTCAGAAAGAGGGAGAGTGCCCTTAGCAGAAGTGCAAAGCCTCCATGCTTATACCTTAAACGAAGAGCCCGCGTTACCATGTTGTTGCGTTTAATTCAATCAAGGCAGTTAAAGCCGGAGATTTAAAGTCCTTTGTGCGATCACAGGAGTTGCTCTGCAGCAGCAGCAGGTAGAAGGAAAAGATTGAGCCCATTTCCAAGGAGACTCGAAGTAACTGTTGGAAGCAGCCAGGCCTGGGGCTTACTGCGGCAGCAGCTACGGTGGGAAGCTCTTAGCATTCACGTCGCATCCCCTCTCTCGCCGTCACCCTCCCTGCTCTTGCTCCTTATCCCCATATATTCCTTTAAGTGGAATTGATTAGTTTGGCTTTTATTTTTTTATATTTGATATGGAGGGGAGGGCTATTTTTAATTAATATTCTTAACTGTATGATAATTAACGCCGACTGGTCCCACCGCTGTCTGAGTCACCCTCTCTTCCCTTGTTCTTGCGAGAAGGCTGTTTGGACTTAATTAAAGTTAGGGATCCAGGGCTAGTGGGAACAGCTGGAGTCTTGCAGGGCTTTTGATGAAATGATTGCTGTGGGGGAAGCAGTTAGTTTCTTCCCTGAGCTAGAGATTGTGATGGCGAAACTGTCTAGTTTGACCTCCTGCATCGCACAGACCACAGTATCTCACCCACAAACCCCTCCAGAATGCTACAGCCCCAGTTTTTGGGTGGAAGGAGCCCAGTTTTGGTGTGTTGAGTCATCCCCTCCTTGAGAGCATGTCTTTGGGTACGCCTGCCGGGCTTCCCATGCCCATTGGCACTGAGGTCGTGGTGCAGGATCTCGGAGGGAGAAGCTGCGTGGACTCAGCAGGTCTTTTTCATCTCTTGTGCTTGCAGACAGCACTGCCACCAGAGCTCAAACAGCCCAAGCGAGAGCTTAACAAGCTCCGAGAGCTGTCCAGAAAGTTATCCTGACACCAAGTGACAGACTCTCAATTGATATCCTCTGGAGACTTTAAACTCACTTCTGCGAGGTTTCCAAAGCTGGTTTTGTCTCGTACCTGAAGAATCCTTTATGTGCTGCGACGCCTCCCCTGCCTTGTCTCATTGCTCTTGACGTTTCTCTTTGTTGCCTGCTGCAGCACAGCAAAACTCTGCTGCAAAACTATTTAAGAGGGGTTTCTCTTGCTCTCTTCTCTTCCTCTGGTCTGCTCTGCTCCCCTGCTGGGGTTCCTGTATAAATTAGCTGGGCCGATGCTGTTCCTGTTTGGCTCTGCGGGGAACTGGCTGGAGCCATGTCAGGGCTGCTGCTGCTCATCTGAGAGGCCAGGGGATGCTCCAGATTCCTGGGGAAGGGCAAATATAGTGTCTGGTATGGAAAAGGGAGGAGAAATAGTCCTAGGAGATTGCTCACCTTCCATCCTGAGAGAGCTCTGGAGCAAACAATCAAGTAAACTTTTAGTGATCAGCTGGGAAAGGATGAGAAGCTGTGCCGCAGCCAGCAGAGATTTGTCAAGGAGAAATTGTGTCAGACTAATCTAATATCCTCTATATGACACTGTAACAAGTCTTGTGGGTAGAGAGGAAGCAGGAGAGGCCTCAGACAGTGACCTAGAGAAGGCTGTAGCTGCTGCCTTGCGAGTTGATGGGAAGGCTGAGGTGGGAAACATGGGCTGGAGGGGGTGTAAGGAAATGATCTGGCTGCTGTAAGGTGCTCCTCTGCTTTTGATTGGCAACTTGGGATGCCATGGAGGACTTTGAAGCTTTCCAAAGTAGCAGTTGCAGATCTTTCCTTGTATACTCCATCTGATGGTGTCGATGCAGGGTGGAGCACTGGCCTGTAAGCTTGGGTTGGTTTTCCTCCCAGGCAATGGGGATTGCCAGCTCACTGCAGGGTGGCTGCTGGCCTCATCCTGCTACCTTTTTGTACAGTGGTCCTGAGCAGCAGTGCTCCTCCTCCACTGCTCATTGCAGAGGATGTCACACTGCAGCCCCCCTGCAGAGCTCACTGTGCAGACCCATTATGGACAAGAGAAGGTTTTAAGAGGCAGCTGAGGCCTGCCCAGATGTTAACTGAGGCTGCAGACTCTCCGAGGTGCACTTGGAGTGTTTTCCTTGATTTTGCTTTTATTGCCTGGTAAATCAGTGATGAGGCCAGTCCACCTGTGGCCAGCAGCTCCCTTTCCTGAAAGGTGCTGGCTGCACCCTGGGCTGGTGAGCTGGGGGCTACATGGGGTCTTTTCACCTTTGCCAGGCTTAGCGGCTGCTGCCCGGTTTGGCCCCAGAGCTGGAATTGCCTCCCTGTGAGACCCCGAGGCCAGGTCCCTGCTGCTGGCTCCCAGCTGGATCCCTTTGCCAGCCCTCTCCTAGCCCAGTGCCACGAGGGTGGTCACAGGCATGGGCTCGCGCTGGGAGGGAGCTCTGACATCTGCTTGGCCTCACGCTCTGAACCCCGCGCTTTGTCCTGCGGTTGCTGAGCTTGCAGCTGGTTTTCAAGACTGATGCTGCACTTAGCGGGGTGCTGCCAAACCCACTGAGTCCAGCAGGTTATTTCCCTTCAGAAGCCATTTATCTTTCTCCTTTCAGTCGCAGGGCTTATGTCTCATCTTTCTTTTCCTCCCGCGTGGGAAGGAGTCCAGACTTCCCAGCCCTCCCAAATGACTGGTGCTGGGCGTGGGATCAGAGCCCATCTGAGGAGTAGGAGGACGTCCTGGGGAGTAGAGGGGGTTCCAGGGCTTGGTTGGGCTTCTGCAATGTTGCTTGGCATCTATCAATTCTTTTCCAGTTACTACTCACAGAGAAGTCACTCCAGACTTCAGCTCCTTGTGTGTGTTTGATCAGGTTTTCGGATGAGGCTGCCCTGCGGGCTGGGGGGATGCCAGCAGGTGCCAGGCTTGGGTTTGAAAGGGTTTTTTTTCCCTGGTAGGGAATTGGCAATTTATCTCTGTTTCTTGGGACTTTGTGTGGAGTGAAAGAGAAAGACTCTTCATTTTCCTGACTTCATTCATGTTCCCACAGTTGGAGGGCTCTCATCCTTGGGTGAGGGCTTGCACGCTGCCAGGCGCTTCTGAAAATGCCATCCTAAAGTTACCTTCAGGAGCAACACTCCTTGATTACACCCCAACCTCACAGTACAGGAGAATGCTGTGTGATGGTTGTTAAACAACTGTGTACATCTATTACGTAGCTGCTAAATCTTTATATGCCTTAAATAATCAATTGATATTTAATTAGCATACAGTACTATTACTGCCTTCCTAAATCTATAATGATAAACCAAGTTACAAGTTATTGGACGTTAATTACTATCTGATGATTAGAAACAGCAAGACATTTGCCAGCCTCGTCCCAGCTATAATCCAGCGTGTCCGTGCACGCTGCAGAGCTGAGCTGTGCTCACTGTCTCTTAATAATCAATGGCTGTTCAACATGCAATATTTGTCTAATTAGCACTAAATTAAATCCTCATTGACAGCACTTGGGGGGGAAGAGATCTGCATCAAATATGATGGATTAGACACGGAAGGGCTGTTATTGTAAGCAGGAGATGCGCGTGTCGCTCACTTTGCCTGTCATGGCTGGCACATGCCTCCCTGTGACTGTCAGCCCGGTCCTGGGGGGACCAATGATGGAGTGATGCCTCGACGTTGGATTGACAGGTCCAGACACCCTGGGTCTTGCTTTACTTAAGCTGCAGACACAAGCAGCTCTTTCCAGCACTCTTCCCTCCTTCCCATCCCCTCTCGCCCACGGATACCCTTACGCCTCCACCGGAGAGGATGGGCTTTGGTGGGGAGCAGGGCGTTCTCTGCGCCCGGTGCTTTCCGTGCGAGCGGAGATCCGGCCACTCGTCACGGGCAAACAGTTCTTCTGTGCTTTGTGCTGCCAACTAATTGCTTGGAGAGTCTCTGTAGCTTCTGTTTGGGCAAGGAGATGTTTGCAGCCGTCGCATCGGGGATGAGGGTGAGGATCAGAGGGACGTGGGGGTGAGTGGAAGAGCTCCCTCGGGCTGTCGGGTGCTGCTGTCTGGCACGGGGAAGCGTCTTTGCTGCGGTTTGTCTGTTTTGGGAGAGCAGGGGATTGGATCACACGGCCTCCGGCTCTGTGTGAGAATCAGCCTGTCCTTCACACTCGGTGTGGATGTAATTAACTGTGCTGATAGGATGTTATGCCAACAGCAAAGCAGAAAACACCGGAAAATGAGTCAGGAGCGATAGCTGGGCTGTCGGTGTGGAGGCAGGAGCATCGCTGCAGCCTCCCTGGCTCTGACAGCAGGCAGGGTCAGCTCTGGAGAGGAGCAATACCATGCAGGAGACTCCCTGCATGGTTTTGCTGTAGCATGCAGGGGAGATGAATGGTCCCTGGGAGATGTTTCTGTCCCTGCACGCACAATGGATATGTAACTTCCAGCTCCTGGCTCTCTCCTTTCAGTCCTTTACAAGGACTCACTTGCTGTGTCAGGGGAGGTTTCTCACTGCTGCTTTTCCTGGAACCTTTAGGGTTTTAGCAAAGGTGATGAAACTTCTTGAAACCTGAGCAGCTTCTCGGGTCTTCACAGGTCTTTCTCTGCCCCCTAGAAGCCTGGGTGCTGCAGAGCGCAGAGCCCTGCTGCCTGGGATGGATGTTGTGGAGGAGAAAGAAGGAAGGTGAAAAGGAAAAAGACTTTCAATTAGCAATTGAAATTATTCTTAAAAGAATTTGCCTATTCTGCAAGGAATGTTTGGTAATTGATAGCAATTTCTAGCAATTAAATACAAATTAATTCGTGCTACCGAGTAGCAGTTTATTTATGGTGCTGTATTTATGGGCACTCCCTCTCCTTGAAAATACCGTCATTGCTTTTGATAAGTAATTAGAGTTTACTGAATAATTTCCCAACGTAGGTATGAATTTTAAACAATTTTTAGTACCAAGCAAGTGTTTCATTGTGTTGCTGGGGGAGGGTTTGTCGTTATTTATACTCTAGCAGGGCGTAGAGACTGGGACGGGCACTGTGCAAGTGCATAGCAAAGACATGGTCCCTGCCCAGAGGAGCTCACGGTGGTTTTTCTGTCTCCACAGCAAGCTCCTGAATGTGCATTTCCAAGAAATAAGAGTCATTTGCAATCATTTGCACCAGTGCAGCGTGAGTTGCAAGCAACAACTTGGCTACAAATGTGTTTCTCCTTCCTGTTGATTGATGGCAAATTCCCTGCTAGTAACAGGAATTGTTAAGCGCTGGAAAGAGGAAGGTGAAGCCCCAAACCACGGGATGGTGAACAAAGATGTGTCTTTTGATTAGTTGACTCAAGTTTGGGGTTTGAGGTGCCTTCTGTTTGCTTTTCTAAGGTGATCTCAGCTTGTGGTTGTAAACTTCTGATGGTGGACCCCTGGCAGCGGTGACGTGTGAGGCAGAGATGTCTCCTGATGAGGGGTTTATAAAGGTGGTAGTCATCTTCAGAATGCTGTAAGCTGGTCAGACTGGATGGAAGCTGCTGATTAAAAGTGCTCTGAATGTGTTTTAAGGGGTCCAGAGCTTGAGTGTGTGGCTTTTACTAGAGCCTGGGAACCTCAGAGAAATAAATCCTCCATGGCATCAGTGTGTAGGGCAGAGCTTTGGGGTGTACCACTTCTGCTTTTATAGGTTATAGCTGAAGTGCCTTTCTCGTTGAAAGGCTGCACTGACCCCGCCTGTGGCTGCACAGCCTGTTCTGGCTTCATTACTGAGCTTGATTAAATGGTACTTGTACAGCCAAGGGTTGGGAAAACACACAAAGGGACTTTTCTAGTCATCTGAGGCACTTAGATACCATGGAGACAGATGCTGAAGGGTTGGAGAGATGGGGTTTGACATTGGGGTTGCAGTAATGAGATATAACCCATTAGAGCAGTGTCCTCTGAGAGTCCAGCTGCCTCCAGGGAAGAGAGAGGGCTGAGATGGAGCCTCAGGACCTGGAAAAGGCTCCCTCTGAAGAGGCAAAGGGTGAACTGCAGAGTCACCCTGTCCTTGAGAGGAGCTGGGGACAGATTGCTCTGGCTTTTGCAGAGGATGGGGTTGGAGAGAGTGCTGGTGAGAAGGGTTTGACCTCAGAATCTCCCTTCTGCATCTTGTTTAATAGAGTCTGTGTGTGCAGACAGCAATAGTGCTCATACTGTCGAAGGGCACAGAGCTGGGTTTAGCCATTAGCTTGGGGGCTGTGCAGTTGCATCACAGGAGGTGTACAACACATAGGGTGATGCCAAGACAGGAGACTGCTCTGTGAATCTTCAAGCAGGGTGCAATCTCTTAGACCATGGGGTCAAACTTGGGGGCTGGGAAGGGCCACAGCAGGAGGAGACAGCTGACTGCAGTGAGTGAGTTTGGCCAACCTTGAAGCTACCGGTTCTGAGACCACCCCGAGTGACGACTCGAGGCAGTCGTCTTGGCAAAGGTAGGCACGGGGGGTGACTTTTAAGGGTGAGGAGCAACTTCAAACCAGCAAGCTCATGGTCTTGAACTCTGTTGGCCTGACAGTCTTCCCTTAGATTTCACAGTCCAATTATTTCTGTGCCATCCTTGCCGTGCTCGAGGAGTGCTGAGCTTTCCTCCCTGCCCATCTGCAAACCTCAGTGCACGCCTCACTTAAACGTTTTCCTTTACCCACTCACTGCTGCTGCTGCAAGGGTCCAGGGCACGATGATAGCTTTCATCTACCTCTCCTTTCTTGTGATGATTCAGAGCTGGTGGCTTTTGGCCTCTGCACTCAGGGGTCTCTGGTTTGTTATAAGCTGTTGAGAAGCGGTTTGTGGTGTGCTGGTATGTGGAGGAGGGATGCTGCAGACCCTTTGGGATGAATGGGCTGCCTGAGTGCGAGGGGGAGACCCAGTGACCCAGCAGGTCCCCACTCAGGGGGCTGCGTGACAGCCCCCTGCTCTCACCCTGTGATCTGAGCACGCTGGCACTGGGCTCGTGTCTGGATGTGGAGATCTTAGGAGGCAGTTGAGACTTTTAACTGTGGTTTCAGATGGCCCCGCTCTCCCTTCCGGCAGCTCTGAGATGCTCACTCCTGTGATTAACTTCACATCCCAAAAGTCACTGCCTCTGTAAAGCTTCAGGACTCCGCCAGCGCTTCTGACTGCTTGAGTGCCCCGCAAGCCTCCAGACAAGGGTCAGCGAGGCTGCTGCTGTCAGAGGAGCTCAAAGGCTCCAGGTTTGAAAGCCAAGAGTACTTCTCTGCTCTTTGATTGCAGACTGAAATGCCTACAGACTGCAAGGGGCGTAAACAGGGAGTTTGGACTTTCAGCAGCCTTGTAGTTGCTCAGTTTCTGTGCTCAGGCTTCCTCTGTGCAGAGCTTGGCAGGGGAGCACCGTGGTGGGATGCTGGGAGATGCCCAGAGAACCTGTGATGGGCAAGAGGTTCCCTGAGAAGACAGTGGTGGCTCTGTCTGGCCTTGACACTGTGTCCCTGGGGACGTGGTGAGGAGGATGGTGAGGGAAAGGGGCTGAGACATCCAGATCCCTTCTGGAGGAAACGTGCAGAGCAGGTGCCAAAGGCAGAGGTGGGAGTTCTGCAGGCACATCGAGTCTCTTGTGCATGGCCAAGGGCTGCTCCTGTGCTGGGCAGCGGTGGGTGAGCACTCAGATTTGGGGTGGGGAGATGCTGCTGTGATGGAGTTTTGCCCTGGCCTGGCTCCCTCCCTTTCCCCTTTGGCTTGAACTTTCTGTGTTGCTCAGCTCTAGAAGTAGCACCTGAACCACAGGAAGCCCAGGCAGAGCCCACAGGTGACTTTGGCAGGTCGAAGCCTCCCTGCCTTTGTTGCTGTTTTCCTGACAGCAGCCCGTCCCTCCACCAAATCCACATTCCCTGCACGCAGCTGGTTAAAAACATCAATTAGCTCTAAAACAATTATTATTTTTTTTGCAATGCCATTTTATATATGCAATAACACAACACAATAATCCTGGGTTATTTAACAGAGCATTTACCATGAAAACAGTCATTACTCCATAAACGCTGCTGACTGTACAAGCCTCTTCACATTAAACGGCATGCGAGGCAGAAGTCTCGCCATCAGAAGTGCCACATTCCCCCGAGCAAATGACAGACACTGTCCCTGGGGAAGCTCACTGCTTGCCTGAGGGGCATTTCCCACGCCTGGGAAGCTCTCCCTGTGGTGGCAACCCACAGAACTTGAGGGTATCACCTGATTTTTTTCATTTTGGTTTATGCACATGCGTTCAGTGTAACTTTTCTAGGGCCCTGGAGCTTCTCTTTGCCCCCATCCCTCCCTCCTGGACTGCCCTGACCTCCAGGGGTGGCAGCTGGATTCGTTATCCAACCAAAACCCAGGGGATTTAGCTGTTCTTCCCTTGTTGATAGGGCCTGTCATACTGCACAGATAAAGACCTTTTTTGCTGCCAAGTCAATAACGAAGTTCGTAGTAAAATCCGCTTTTCCCCTCCGCCTTTTGTGGTTCTGGGGAATTGTGCTGGATGTGTATTATTTACTTACTTATTAGACCTCCTCCCCATACCTGGCACAAACCCAGGGGGAACAGCTGGAAATAACCATTCTCGGGCTACCAAAAAAGCCTTTGGTTTAAGCAAAATAGTTGTGTTTAAAGATTAATTGGAGATGCTTTAAAAATTGAGCAGGCCCATACATTTTTAATATTGATTGATATTATTATAAAAGATTCAGCCTCAACTCCTCTCAGCACGGGCCCTCTCCGGGCACACGGCACAGACAAGGCGTTCTCCTGCCAGCGACGCGCCTCGCCGTTATTTTTAATCTCGGAGACTCATTCTTGTGAAATTTATGGGAAGCGTCGCCTCGTGTGTCTGGCACATCAGAGCAATCCCAGGCAGGAGGGGAAGCTGGAGGAAGGGCTGCTGGTGAGTGTAGGAAAGGGGGTGGGGTGGGTCTTCCACCGGTAGCGCCACAGAACCGGGGGTAAAACTTCTTCCATTAAACTGGAAGGAGCCTCAGCGCAGAAAACACTGAGGACCTGAATAGCCAGAAGCTAAAATCAACCCCAGTGAGTGCATCTTCTTGAGCTTTTTGCAAACTTCCCATACTCTTTTTCTTTATTCATCACTTTTTTTTTACCTAGAAGCAGAAAAGAACTCCTGGCACATCACCCAGGACCAAGTGCCCCCTTTGCAGAGGCCTCTTTTACTGGTGATTTGTTGGCAAGTTGGAGAGAGAGAAAGCAGCCAGCCCAGCCCTGGAGGTGCTGAGTTTGCTGCTGAGGAATAATTCTCCAAATTGCATTTATTTCACAGGCGTGAAAGGTCACAAAGTGAAGGGAAACAAGAACTGTATTCAATTAGACAATTCGATCAAAATAAATCTGTCAAGATGGCATTCCTGCTGAGGAATCAATTGACTTGGAAAATGAAGGCAGCTGCTGCTGCTGTTGTTATTATTGTTGTTATTATTATTATTTTAAATTAGCTGCAGTACCTGACACGAGTACCTGAGTTGGAGTGCCTGAGCGCTTCACATCATCTATCACTCTTATTAGATATTAATACATCCTCCTCCGCCTTGCGTTTAGTGCCCTGTTAATAGTCAAGTGGCCCCAGAGTGCTTCCTGGGAGGTTGATATGAATGATTAGTAATGAGAAGGGATGGGGAGGCTTGTTTCAGGCAGAAGGTTAAGGGGGAAAAAAAAAGAGAGACGGAGAGATGGAGAACAAGCAAGCAAGCGTGCAGTCAGTGTGCTTGGTCAGACATGTTTCTTGGTGGCTTTAAATCAACCTGACTAATATCTTGGAGGGTTATAGCAGAGAATGTACTCAAGTAATTTACCTCCTGGCTGAGGATTGGGAGGAGAAGGTTTATGTCTTGCCACGTTGCTGCTGCTCCTGCCTGTCTGGGTCTGGAGGGATGATCCATGTGCCTCGATGGGTAAAGATGTTTGCTGAAGGGTGCTGCAGGAGGATGAGGGGAGAGGAACGTGGCCCATCAGGTCAGAAGGTGAGGAGAGGCTGAAGTGGGCAGAAGCTGAGGTGAGGTGTACTGTTTGGGAACAGCTGATTCTGCAGGAGAAGAAACTCTTCTCTTGGAGAGATCTCAAAGCCTGCACAGTCCACTCCATCATCTGAGCTATTTAAAACTTGACTTGATAGAGCACTGGAGAATACAGCAAAGCAACAGGCCTGCCCCAGCTGGATGAGAGCCTGGATAACTCTTGACAGATCCTTTCCAGCTTTGGCACTTCCCCCTCTGCTGACATCAGCCCTTGGCATCTCCTCCCAGGGATGTCCCCTCGTCCGAAGTCAAATGCAAAGGTTTCCCGAGGCTGGCAGGTAGAAGTTACCAGGAGTGTCTGGGCTGCTTGTGGTAGGAAAGGTGATGAGAGAATTTTCCTTCATCTTGTACCACCTGGGGTGTTTTCCTTTGTATCAGGTGGCCTTAAAAAAACCCCACAGTAAAGAGAGAAAAGCCATCCACCTCCTTGAAAGTCAGACTTAATCAGTGACACACTGATGTGCTTCCCAACTGCCTCCAGCTTGGTGCAGCCTTCACAGAACCCCAGAGTGGTGGTGGTTGGAAGGGCCCTGCAGAGCTCATCCAGTCCAAGTCCCTGCTACAGCAGGTTCCCCTCGCTCAGGGGGCACAGGAACACATCCAGGTGGGTTTGGAAACCTCCCAAGGAGCCTCCACACCCTCCCTGGGCAGCCTGGGCCAGGGCTGCCTCACCTCAGTACCAAAGGAGTTTCTCCTTGTGTTCTGGACTGGTCTCCTGCTGTCAACACCAACCCTTTAGGTATTTATAAGCAAGGTACATGTATTCAGAGCAACCCTGTCTGCAATGTGGAGGGCAGGGGACAGTGGCTATTGCCTCCTCCTCCCCTGGCTTGCCTTTTTATTGACTGGTGATGACAAACTGGTTTATGGACAGATCTTTTATACCCGCTAGGACTCGGCAGTTATTTTTGAGATGATGCTTTGCCTCAGAATCTTCCTTCCTTCATCCTTCATAAATCTTGAGCGAGGCTGCTGCATTCAGACCAAGCTTAATATTCTTCTTGCAGATCTCTGCACCAAAATGGCTGTGTTTGAGCAGGGAGGTGCAGGTGGCTTCTGCTCTACCCCTCTTCTCTGCTCCAAGGGCAGTTGGGTCTGTGAAAGAGTGTGGGGTCCCTGGACGGGGCAGGACAGTGCTACTTTGGGGGTGTTTGCATGAGGATCCAGTGCATGGACATGAGCCTCTTCTCTTCCCATCAGGTCCCAGGTTGTGAGTGATGGGTTGGAGCATGGAGGTGATGTTGTTGACCTGGGAAGACTGAAGGAGAGCTATGGGAATAAAAAAATAAGGAGACAGAACAAGAGATTGATTTTGCAGCCGTGTCTTGCTGCTGTTGGCTTTTTTTTCCCAAGTAAGAAGCAGATGAGAAAGAGTCCAGCCCCTTCATTTCACCTCTCTTCCACTAATGCATTGGGTTGCAAAGGACAAATCCCATTCACTTGGCCTTTCAGCTCTCCTCATTAACTCGGGTGACCTTGGAGCCATGGCGAGAGCAAAGCGTTTATCCCAACAAAAGGATTATCAAAATAAATAACCAGAGTTTTCAGAAAGGTCGTGTCCCTCGCCAGCCCAGGCAGAGGCAAAACCTCTGTGCTCAGCTGAGTTTGGGCTGCCTTTTCCTCCCAGGGTGTCGGGCGATAAATCCCACTTGATGTCACCTCACCCATGAGCATTGTCCCTCCCCTGCTGGCCTCACAGCAGAGCTGGAGACTATTTCCCTGGGAGGGTGAGGAGTGAGGTGGTGCTCAGCAGCAGCAGCATTCCCCAGGGATGGCAGAAAAGCCCCATGGAGCCCCTATGTTGAGCTGTCATCACCGTGTTCCCCTTCCCAGGGTGTCCCAAGGGTCTCCCAATGGGATCAGACCAGCAGAATAAGCCCCCAGACGCCCTGTTAACACATCAGTGGACAAATCCTCGTGTAGCCAGGCTCCATGAGATGAACTGACACGAGCTGAGATGGAATAAAACACTGGAGAAGGAGCGTAAGAGCTCCTTGGCAAGCTTTCAATAAATCCTCACCAGCATCAGGCAAGGGGGGGAAAAAAAACCCCACCTGGATTTATCAGTGGATTAGCATTCTTCCAGTTCTGTTTATGAAACACCTTTTCAGTGTGTGCTCTTCAGAGCAGCCTCACACCTTGAGAGGTTTCGAATCGTGACGGCAGCTCCTGGCTTTTTGAGCTGGAGAAATTAAAGGCGCTCCACATGACAGGGAAACCAGGGGCACGTGTCCTGGGAGAGGGGGAGAGAGCTGGAGAAGGGGGTTCCTACACATGCACGTGTGGGTTGGTTTCCAGGTAAATCACAGCAGTTTAACTCCTGATCTTGGAGTTCATAATAACCCCTTTGGAATTGCTCCCCGTGTGCTGCGCTGCTCCGGTTTCATTCAGGCTGAGCTCAAGAGGGCAGCTTCTTCAGCACCTTCTTTAGCAGATGGTGTTTGGAGCTGCTTTTTTCCCACGTTTGTGACAGCAAACAAACATCTCTCAGGTGCTCCCGACCTTCTCCTGCTTTTGGTTTCTCTGAAAAAGCCACAAACCCGCATCTTTGGCTGGCGTGTGAGTTCCTCTGCTTAGTCAGCCCCGTCGCGGGCTGTCAGCAGAAGCCCAGCATTGTGCACCCAGGTTTTGAAAACCAAGTGATGAGCTGATGCGAGTTGAATACCTGTGTGATGAAAGAACAGAGCTTGACTCGCTGCTGGAGGCTTTCTCACGTCACAGGGTGAGATCCCGGTTGGGATCTGAGCCGGCTCGGCAGTTCCCTTCTGCTCCTCTCAGCTCCGTGCGGCTGGGGACAAAAAGAAAAGCACCTGCATTTGCTGCTGCTGCCCGAGTGAAGTGTCATCAGGTTTTATTCTCTCTCCCTTTTTCACACCTGTGTGCCACAGAAATGTCTCCTATCATCATCTGTCCCATGAAACTCTCTCTCGGAGCGTTTATCTGTTTGAAAGGAATAGCGGAGGATGTGATTTTTGTGGCTGACGTCCTCCCTCCGTCTTTCATCCCTTCTCTTTGACATGATTTAGCATCTCAGGAGTTGCAAAGAGCGTCTGTGGCTCTGTAGGTGCAGCTGCTGTGTGTGTGTGCAGGTGGGCGGCGGGGCTGGTGTCGGCGTGAAACCTGTGAATAATTCACCGCACGACCAAAAAAGGCCCCGTAAAGCCTTTCAATTATTAAAATACATTTCAATCCAGAGGAGAGATGTTGGAGATGTTTGCTTTGGCTGCGGGCTCTGCCTCGGAGTTGGGGTGACAGGAGGAGGAGTGGCTCTGGAAGGCTTCTGGTGCCACAGACTGGTTTGTGGCAGAGCGGGAGACAATGAAATGAATAAACAAACAGATCCGGAGAGGTGCAAGAACAATCCCAACAGTGTGCCTTATTTAAACCAGAGGTGCCCCTTCCCTGAGAAAAGGGGAGAAAAAATTAACCACCTTTTGTTGCATTGCCAGAGAAATGATACTTTCTTTTCCTTGCCTCTCTGGATTTGTCTGGAGGGAGATGAGAGAGGATTCCTCTCTCCTCGCCCCCTGCCCAACCCAGCCCAGGGATGCTCAGGCTGTGAACGTGCAAACACTCCCTCTTCAGGTTTGTGCCAGAGCAGTTGATGCCAGCACCAACACCACAGCCAGGGATGTGCCCACATACTCTTCCACCCCCAATTTTTCCTCCTGATGCTCTTTTGCACACATCTTTACTCTGCTGTGTGATTTCCCTTTGCAATTAGGTACCAGGAGCTAGACCCAAGCCCAGCCTCAGCCTACAGCTGGGGCCAGGGTGCTCACCACACACCAAACAGCAGCTTGTGAAGGTGATGCCTCTCAGGTTAGGAAGCCCTGGCCAGTCTGCAGAGGTTGCTGTCTCATTTTGACTGCCAGCAGATGACTAGGAACCAGTGCAGCCATTTAAGGGGCTCAGTGTGCTTCTCCCCCTTTTTCCTTTCCAGCGTGCCGAGAGCTGGGAGTTAATTCTGGAAGCATCACTCATGTGAGGATGTTTCTCGGGGTTGCTAAGTGTAGCTAAGTGCCTCCAGCAGCCATAACTGTTTGTCTCCTATCTTTTTTTTTTCCCTCCTTCTCTCCCTGAAGAGAAACTTTCTGAAGGGGAAGAAGGAAGCGAGCACAATCAGCCGTGCGAAATAATACCGTAGGGTGCTGCAGCGAGCTGCCACCCATCCTGACAAGTCGGGGGCTGATGGAATCATGTGCTGCCTGGGCTGGCTGTTTGCCCATCTTTCGCCCCCTCCATCTCTGATCTCCTCTGGATTCATTTGCTGGCATCTTTCGGGTAGGGAAGCGTTTGGAGCTGGGTCTCAGCAGACCCTTGGGAGGGCAGTGAGTGTGGTGAGGGGACTTTCCTTTCATTCCCTCACTGGCACAATGAGGGGGTTGGTGGTGTTAAAGCCTTTGGATGAAGAAGCTAATTTCTGGAGTGATGTGATTTGCCTCTGGTGTTTTCAGGAAGGATCTTCTTAACTGTTTAAACCTGGTAAATTGCAAATTACTTAACAGCGTGTTTCCTAGAGAGGTATAAAAAGAAAGCTCCAAACCTTCTAAGTGGCTTTTAACAAATACAAATTTCATTTTCTATTAGGGTCTTGGAATTGGTTTCTAAGGTGGTTAATGTCGCTCTTTGTAGCTGATTTGGGTCCTGTTCTTGCCAGTATAGGAGCTTGGCCTAATGGAAGCTAAGCCCCAGAGCTGCCTCACTTTGGTGACTCCTCTTCCTCTCCTAGCTCCTGCTGTGGTATGTTTAGGGGGGTGGGCTGGGACCCCATTAGGCATGAGCTGGGCTGAGCAGTGTCACTGGTAAGGGATCGTTCCTGTCCCAAAGCTGCATGCATTTCCCAGCTAATTCAGCAAAGCAGCCCCCCTCTTGCCCCTCTCCTTTTCCATCCTCAAATCCCATTTCCAGGGGACCAAGAGGGAGCGAAAGACCTGAAGCCTCCTCTACTTACCTGCCTCTCGAGCTGCAAAAATTAATGACAAGCTTTGGGTCCCGAGACTGTCCTCCTAGAAGCTTGTCAATTCAGCTGCCTTGCAGCCATCACTCAAATTCACAAGAGCCCTTATAGAAAGAAGAGATGAAAACCACCCTACCCAGCTCCTGCCCGTCTTTCTATTTTATTTTGTCTCTCCTGCACACTCTGCAGCACTCACCTCCTTGGTTCTGAGCACCGGGAAGAGATCTGTCACTCTATGTGGTCTCAGGGCCCCCATGCACCGCCAGATCCCCCCGGGGACATGGCTTTACAAAGCCAGGAGCCACCAGCCGCACATCCCTGCCCACGTCCAAGAGCAGAGGAGAAAAGGCCCGACAGGTGCCTCCTCGGCCTTTCCAAATATCCCACCGTCGGCACATTTGTATTAGATATTGATTTCTGTTTAATAGAATAAGCCAGGAGAAATCACACTCTTTGTTGGCGTTCAAAGGATAAACCATAAAAGCCATTAAGAAGTAGTGTAAGCGGCGGGATGATTAATGAGACTTTCGGTGCATTCCTACTGACTGCTTCCAGATAATGTCTTTGAAAGATCCCGTTGCTTCTGGCTGCAATTCAGAGCTATTTATTTGCAAGGTGAAGCCGGGAGCCACGGCACTTCCAGCGTCAGCCCTGCCCCATCCCGCTACGGACACAAACCGGGTGCCCCCCATTTCCCGTCTCCTGGGGGATCTCTGTGCTTGGGGAGGGGGGTTTGCTGAGATACTGGGGAGGTCAGGTGGTGAAAGGCACTAATGTCTGCCCTCAGGTTGCCTCTTCGTGTCTGAGGCAAGGTGCTGCCTTGGGGAGGGATGTGGGGTTTAGGGCTGTAGGAAGGAAGCCCGTATCAGGAGACACTGAGCCAGGCTGGCTGAGTTTCTTCTTGGTGCTAACACTCCGTATCTCTGTCCAGATTGGGCTCTTTGTGATGCTGACAGTCCTTGTGTGTGTATAAATAACCCTCTCAGCTGCTACATCCAGGACTGAAACCCACCAAAACCTCTCTGCTAGGTCTCTGTGTGGGTCAGCACCTCATGGCAAGCCCTAAAGCCTTGCGTCCTTGGACAGCTGTCTTTGTGCCCCTTGTCCCTGGCAGCACTTTGCTCTGGGGCACCAGAGATGTCACCAGGGAGCCCAGCAGAGCTGGAAGGGAATGTATCCTTGCATCCCTTTCCTGACATTTCCATAGGCTTTTGCTCTCTGGGGCCTGTAAACTGGGTTTTACTGGAATGTGCTGTTTTTCAGCAGATGTGGTCTCCATGGAAAGCAGAGGCATTGTTTCTGCTACCTAGATGATGAAAAGAATGGAATATCTCTGATGAGGAAAGGCTGAGAGATCTGAGGTTTAGCTCAGAGAAGAAAAGGCTGAGAGGGGACCTTATTAACAGTAACAAATATCTAAGGGGCAGATGTCAAGAGGAGGTGGCCAGTCTTTGTTCTGCAGTGCCCAGTAACAGGACAAGGGGTTACAGACACAAGCTGCAACGCAAAAAGTTCCAATTAAACACAAGGAGAAAGTCCTTTGGTGCTGAGGTGAGGGAGCCCTGGCCCAGGCTGCCCAGGGAGGGTGTGGAGGCTCCTTCTCAGGAGGTTTCCAAACCCACCTGGACACGTTCCTGTGTCCCCTGAGCGAGGGGAACCTGCTTTAGCAGGGGCAGGGGCTGGAGGAGCTCTGCAGGACCCTTCCAACCCCCAGCACTCTGGGATGCTGTGATTCTCTTTGCAGATAACATTACAGGGGCAAAGCCACCTCCAAAAGCACCTCGGGATGTGCAGAGAGATGGGGTGAATGGAGGCACGAACCTGCTCTGTACAGCCCCATGACACGACTTCCCACTTGCTCTGCTGAGTTTTGATTTTCCTTGGTGTCACAGCAAATCCTCTTTGTCTCTAAACCAAGCCCATCTGCAGTGAAACAACAAACAGAACCCAAGGAAACAGATAAGCACAGTTAGAGAAAAAAATGCTGCACTTGAGATGTTTTGGGTTTGGGTTTTTTTTCCCCTTGGAAAAAAGAGATCCTTCCCTGTGGCAAGGCAGGGATTTTCTGTCGAGGAAGAGGGAGCTGCCTGAGTTTGTCATCAGGAATAATAACCACCACCAAAGGATGATTGACAAACTGTCATTGAGGGGGTAATGAGGATATAATCCAGCACGGCAGAGGAGCAGGGAGGGGGGACAGGCAATACCCCGCCTTTAACAGACAGTAGCGCTTCTGGTGGGAGGCGAAGGGCCTGATCCTGCCGCTTCCTTCCTTGGAGGCTGTGCTGGAGAGAGAGCTGGGGAGAGAACCCACCTTCCTGAAGCAGGGGGTTGCTTTTCACTGTTAAAGAGAAAACTGCTACTGAATTACTGTCACTGTTTTAATTCTCCCCAGCTTGCCACCTCCTCTCTCTCCCCACCACCTCCTCCTTCTGCTTTTCTCCTGTATTTTTGACTCCATCTCCCCTCTGTGTGTCTTCTCCATCTTTATTTTGCTCTGTCAATCTCTTTGTCTATTCTAAAGCTCCTTTTCCTCCCTCTGCTCTCCCGTCTCCTTTATTCCCTTTAAATCTGTTTCTCTCCCCAGTCTTCCTCCTCCTCTTTTCTCAGCATCCTCTCCCTCGCTGCTGCCGGGCTTTGCAGCTTCTCCCCAGGGCCCTTTGCTTCACCAGCCCTTCCTGCAGCTGATTTATTGGCTCACTTGGAGAAAATCGGGGCCGTTTTCGGCTACTCCAAGACGCCGCGGGCACTAAAAGGGCGCGGGGTTTGCTTTTAAGCACCGCGGTCAAGTGCAGCAGTTTGGGCTGGGAAACCTCTCCCGCGGGCTGAGTGTTTGAAGAGGCGGGTTTGATGGGATTTGGGGCTTTCGGCGTCCTCTCTCCCTTTTATACTTGCCCTCCAGACGGGAGCTCTCCAGCAAGGTGTTCTCCAGGCTTCACTTCACGAGCAATAGTTGGTAGTAAAACCCAGCAAGTGGTGGGATGTGTGTGGGGTTGGCAGCCCTGAGGTGCGGGATTTGTGATGTTTATGAGCTCCGGGTTTGCCTCTGCCACCGACTGCTGCCGGAGATTTAGCAAATCCTTTAATCTCCCTCCTTCCTCAGTTTCTCCAGTCGGTTAAGTGAGGATAATGAGCCATAACTAACTTGCAAGCTGTCGAGGGAATGGTTTAATTAGCAGCTGATCTTGCTAGGTGCTGTGGGGCTTCGGCTCGCACCGTGCTACGGGAGCACGGATTCAGGCATGAGAAGGCTCTTAGGGGCTCAGGACCTGCAAGATATTTACCTCCCTAAATACTTGGGAGGATGTGGGCACCAGCTCATACTGCAGCTCCTCCCTCCTCGGTGTTGTCTCATGGGGGAGGTGACATCCCTGGTCCCCTGGCTAGCTGTGCCCCATGGCAGCGAGCAGGGGATGGGGGGCACCCGGGCTCTGCTCCCCTTGGCTGTGCATTTTGCAGGCAGTCCTTCTCTTCCTGCCTGCACAGGGGTTAATTGCCTTGTGCATCTGCCAGCCTCAGGGCTTCCCAGCCAGCACTGCTCTTCCAGGAATAGAGGCTCTTGGTTTTCAGCTCTCTGTCATAAATCCAAAAAAGAAAAAGGAGAGAGAAAGAAGGGAGGAAGTCTATCCCTTCCAGCCATCTCTGGCTTACGTGGCTCATCAGATACAGTGGTTTCTTTTGGAGTAGGCAGGGGGTAAAGCCGAGGTGGTGGAGGAAAAGTGATATATAAGATGTTCCTCAGTCTCAGGGTCAACTGTGGAACCCCTCACAAGGCTATCTCCCATCCTTCCCTCATTATCCAGCAAAGAGCCTTCCTCTTGCCACTGTCATGATGCTTGTTGCATCCTTTGGATGCTCTCTAGAATTTGGCTGCCTTTCCATCAGAGGGGGGAGAAAACACAACTCCTGATACTTATGAGACCTGAGCCAAGTTTTACTGGGAGCACATGTGTCTCATTATCTCCACTGGTTTTGAGTTGTAACCACACGTCAGAGACCTCACGGGTGTATTTGTTCCTGTCCCCCTGCTCTCCTTTCTGGAGCTGCCTCATTGTCACTTCCAGAGGGTTAGCTGACACCGAAGCAAACCATATCCACTGCCTTCCTTCTGTCTGTGGCTTTAGTCCCTTAACAAATGCAATTATCTTTGTCTTGCACCCATGCTGACAAGTGCTTCAAATCCCCTTCCCTTTTTTTCCCTTGCCAAAGCCACGGGGAAATGGTATTTCACATAAAAGCCTCTGAGAAGCAAAGAAACTCTTGAAATCTCACCCTGGCGTGACCTTTTTTCCCACCTTCCCTTGAGCAGGCAAAGGGCACCGTGTGACCCGTCCACTCAATCCTGTAAATCGTTTTTACAGACATGTAAAATATCGGGGAGAAATACTTCATCCCTTTAAAGAGAAAAACAAACAGTTTCTGTCATCATTATACAGTTTCCAGGAAGAAAAGCACAGCTGGTATTGACAAAGCTTAAAAAAGACAGGGAGGGGGGGAAAGAAAAAAAGAAACTCCAAACCTGAGATGCTGAACTTCTCACAAAACAACCTGCCTTTGATATTTACAGATGTGTAATTTGCTCCTTGTCGGATTTGGTGTGAAGGCAGAGGTGGGGAGGGTGTGTGTGGGCACGGGGAGGGTGTGTGTGGGCACAGGGAGGCAGGGTCAGCTGCTGGTTGTTAGCTGGAAAGCTACTGGGAGCTGTTGAATGCCTTGGTGGTCATTGGGTTTCTCAAGGGGGTGATTTGCTGCACCCTAAAAAGTCACCTGAAGCAAGGGGGCTCGTTTAAAGGGTGTTCTAAAGGTCCTTTGCAAGCCAAAGAGAGGAGTGATTTACCATCACTTTGTGTCAGTGGTGGGAGTTTCTGACTTGGAAATGGTCACAGTCAGCTGAGCCCAGCACCACCCTGAGTGTGCAATGCAAGGTGCTCAGCTGGGCTTTTGCATAGCTGCAGCTCCAACGAGTAGTGTTTTATTGCTCCAGAATTCCCTTTCCACCAGCTGGGATTGATTTCAAGATGTGAACTTGACTTCTCTTGTGACCTGTAGTTGACTCTGTGCTCTGTTATGTTTCAGAGTACTCAGAGTGCCACAGAAAACGCGAGGCCTTGTCTTTTGCCATTGAAATATTTTCTTTCTTTTCCCCTTCCTGAGTTTACTGCCTTTGAGTTGTGCCGGTGCCTTTGAAGTAGGGATGAATTTTAGCCACGGAGTTTCATCTGAGGGTGTAGATCCACGCTCAAAGGAAGGATTCACTACATTTTCTGTAGAGTTTGGATGCAAGCTGTGAAATTCAGATGTAAATTCCTCCACGGCTTCGTCACCCAGCTTTTTTCCTCTCCATGTCTGGGAGAGGAAGCCTGGGGCTGCCTTCTTTAGAGACAGGAGTGACCACTGCCTGCAGTGCCTCTGCATCCAGAAAAACACTTGGGAATGAAGCCCCTCTCCAGCTTCCCAAGGCAAGGCTGTTCCTACCTCAGCCTCCAAAATCAGTCAGTGATGCAAGTTCGGCTGAAAGTGGAGGGAGCCAACTTGGGCTCTAATGGGGTAAAAAACCCCATCACCACACTGAGATGAGAGACTGTCCCTGTTGCTTTCCCCACATTGTGTGTTGCCTCGGCCCCTGTCAGCGGGATTTCCACGTGGCCCCTTGGCCAGTGGCTAATTGGCCATAGTGGCAGCTCCCAGCTCACTCCATTTCTACCCACGAATGGGGATTGCTGGGAGCCCGACTGCCTTCAATGCCAGCTGCAGAGAAGCAGAGGGGGAGAAGGGAGAGCAGCAAATGAGCCATGCAGATGTTGGGAAGTGAATTAGCCTTTAAGAGTGTTTTCTGTGGCGAGGCAGCCGAGGTAAGGGGGAGCGTGGTGCTGACAGCATCCCTCCAGCAATCCCTCATATTTACTGAGGGATTGAGATGAGTTTGTTCTCTTCTAGAGGATCGAAGGCTACGGAGATTGCAGAGCCTCGTAGGGTGCATGGCAGGGCTTAATAATAAAGAATGAGTCAGGTCTTCAATATTTTACACCAAGGTACCGGGCTTAAATAAGAAATGAAGCAAAATTAATCGAGATGTGTCTGAAGGGAGATGTGGACATTCCAACACAGGAGGCTCAGGAGCAGCTCAGCAACTGTCAGTGCAACAGAAATGAAGTTGTTCCTAAAAACCATCTGGAGAGGAGTCTCTAGGTGTTGTTCCTCTTCCTTTAGTGTCGTTTGCTCTGAGGTTTCGTGTTACGTGATCCAGTGCTTTCCAGGAAGAGCTGTCCATGACCAAGACAGACATTTCTTTTGGAGAAGTCCTGGTGCTTCCCAGTTTTGTTTCGTGGGTGGAAAAGGTGAGGAAAGGTAGAAATAAAAACGTAATGGGAGTTGAGTATCTTCAGTGGTGCCGAGGAGGTGCAGACTCAAGCTGAGCTCTGGAAAAGAAGAGCTGTCTGAGGCACAGAGCTTCTTTCCTCTGCCTCTCTTTTTCATCCCTTTCCTGCCCTCCGATGCTGCTGATTTGTCTGCTGATCCCTGCCAGCCTTGTCTTGCCTTCCCAGGCGGAAAGGGAGAGAAGGGGGATGGATCCCAGTCGCTTCTCTGCGTTCGGTGCCCTTTTGGAGAGGGCAAGACCAGTCACGAAAGCACCTGGGCTTATCTCCATTTAGACAGATCAGAACAGTCTTGTGGGTTTAGATGTTCATCATCCTTTGACTTTCCCTGGGCTTTGGCTGCCCGGCTCTCAGATTCTTTTGCAGATCTTGGCTTTAAGCCTTCCGGCTTTCCTCTCCGATGAGGGCTGCGTTTAACCTTTCCTCTTGTCTGAGGAAAGCACGTCACATTAGCCCATGCTCACAGATGGAGAATTGAAGAGGATCTTTGCCCTTTTCCTTCTTCTAACATGACGAGCGAGGGATCCCCCGTACAGGCTGGATTTCCCTTACGAAGCAGTTGGTGACAAAAGGCGTACGAGGTAATTGGAAAAGTAGCCAGGTTCGAGATTGAAGTTGTTCCATCAGCTGAGAACGTTTGTCAAAAGCTTCCCCTCTGGCTGATTAACATAATGCTCCTAACCATTTCAGGAGGAGTGTTGGGAATCCCATAATGCAAATAACCCCTGAGCCTATATAATCAAATGCCTTCACCTGATCCAAGATGAGCGCGGAAGGAAATTTGCCACATGTTTTACCCAGCTCAGCAATGTCTCCTCTGCAGCCGGAATTGCTAACAATATTCCGACCTGGTGGAGCACAACATTGAAACGTATAGAAACAAGACCCGCAGCCACGTTCTGCAATTCAATCTCGTCTTTATTGCGTTGGTGGAGGTGTGCTGCATATTAGCCAGGGTTTTTTTTCTTACCCCTGACTAACCTTGGCTGGCTTTCATTACCGCTTCCCGCCTCTGCTGCGAGTCGGACTGCGTGTGGGTCCTTGTCCCGTCCATGGGAAGGTGACTGGATTCCCATGCTGGCTGGTGGCTCGACATCAGTCCCCACCTCCTGCAAAATTCCTAGCTTGAATCCCCCCCCCGAGGCCAGAGTCAGGGCCCATGGCAGAGGACACTCTCTTACCTTCTCTGGATTACAGCAGTGCTGCTACAAACTGCTGGTGCTGCGTCGTTTTCGTTGCCCCTGTGCAGATTTCCCCCCCGCTGAGGATCTAAGCTCTAATCCTCCCTTTTTTTTTCTTTCTCCCCCACTTTTATCTCCCAGAGAAGAACAATATATCTCTTACCCGCTTGGTAGTTTCATTTCCGTTCCTCGATTGAATTATACAGAGGGTGCACTCGAGTGATTTTTAAATCTAAATGAAAATGTAAAGAACCCTTTGTCGTAGCGCTGAATCCTACAATAAAGCAAATTGTTTAACTTCTTTGCACCCCCATCTGGCCCTAATTGATTCTTGTAACCCAACTGTGATTTCTAACATGTTCTAGTCAGAGAAATCTACCGGCACTAATTCAACACGGCGAGCGCCCGCACAGTGCTTAATGCGACGGCGAGATCAGCGTCCCCTCCACGCCTTGCCCGGCCCCGGCGAGGCGGCAGCTCTGGGGCACCAAGTCTTGCTGGGGTAGGCTTTTACCGAAAAAACCTGTGCTAAAAACATGCTTTTTCATCCTCCTCTCCTCCTCCTCTCCATGCATACCTGCAGCTCGCTCTTTCCCCGTAGAAATCCCCCAGGAGGAGGCTGCTCTTTCGGGAGCAAAGATTAAAAGCATTTTAGATGAGCCCGTGTTCGCCGTCCCCCTTGCTTGTGAAGCCGGGGATGTTTTGGCATTTGGATTCAGTGTGTGGTTTGGGCAGAGGTTGAATCCTGTTTCTCAGCAGCAGCTTCCCTGAGCCTCAGCCCTGCTGTGCACAGCAGGGATGCAGGGGCTGTCGTCCAAGACTGCTTTCACTCAGCATTACAACTTGTATCCTCTTGAGCCGTGCTATGAATAGAAGGGTGGCTTTTATTTCTCTCTTTTTTTTTCTAACTACACTAAAAATATTGGGTTTCTGGATCTCCTTGGCTTCTTAATAAATGGGGTGAGAGTGGGGACCTCTGGGTCTCATCCAGCTCTTGCGTTGTGCTCTACTGGGAATAGCAGGAGGCCCCAGAATGAATTCCACCAGGTCTTTGGAGCCACAGAGTTGCTGGCTGTAATTTCTCTTACCATTACAGCTTTCTGGAACCATTAACATTTATCTCCTAGCTCTGGGCTTTGGATGTAAGGGAATTGGAAGCCTGGTCATTGTACTTTAAACAAGAGGGATGTGTTGGTGGGAATATAGCTGCAAAGCTTTTCCACTGGAGTGGTGGTGAGGCATAGGAAAAGCCTTTCTGGAAGGAGGTCTTCATGGAGGGGTGTGCCTCCATACATGTGTGTAAGAAATGCCTTGTGGCGTGGTGGTGACTGGGGACAACACTCCCCCATGTTGGGCTTGACATCAATGCAAGAACACCAGCTCTGGGCTTCCTCAGCTCAAGAGAGACAGGGAACTGCTGGAGAGAGGCCAGCACAGGGCCACCAAGATGCTGAGGGGGCTGAAGAATCTTCCTTAGGAGGAAAGGCTGCAGGACCTGGGGCTGTTTGGTCTGGAGAAGGCTGAGGGGGCACCTTATCAATGCTGTTAAATACCTAAAGGGTGGGTGTCAGGAGGCTCCTTCTCAGGAGATTTCCAAACCCACCTGAACATGTTCCTGTACCCCCTTCTCAAGGGGAATCTGCTTTAGCAGGGGCCTGGGATGGATGAGCTCTGCAGGGCCCTTCCAACCCCCACCATTTCGTCATTCTGTGACACTGCTGTTGCTTTCTTGGTTCCTGATTGTTCTGTGTTCCCCTTCCCACCTCCTCTCCTCTAAGAGACATTTCTGGCTTGGTTAAAATAACGTGGTATTTTAGGGCTGCCTATTTCAGAGCTGTATGCAATGTGACTGGTGGGTGACAGGCTGCTGGATGGCAGGGACTGGAGGGAAGCTGGGCTCCCAGTTAGGGATGGTCCAGCTGACACCATGCCATGTGTGTGGGCTGCTCCTCAGCCATGCCTGAAGGAATGAACTCCTGCTTTCTGTTCCCTCTTGCTACGCTTGCATCTCAGGATGCTCTAAGACCCATCTTCTTTGGCAAGGTGATGTTTGGAGGCTCCTTTTTGTCCACAGTCAACCAGCTGAGTTGACATCATCGACTGTAGCATGTCAGGTCTTTCACAGACAACAGATGGCTTGTCCAGGCAAAGCCCCAGCTCACCCTCCCAAGGACTGGGCACACAGGCATTTGTTGATACACTGACAGCTCTGTGTGAGGGTGGGTATGGCAGGATGGGAAGCAAGCTTGTTCTCTCCCCAAGCAGACCTCCAGCTCCAGAGTTGTTTACTGTAGTTTCTCTTATGGTAACCATGCTGAGATTTAAAAGAGCAGGAAAACCCAGATGCTGGAATCTGTGAGATGAGATTTACATGTATAGAAGGAATAAAAAGCTTCATTTTTGTTTGTTTTTGTTCCTGTTTGTTTGCTTTCTTACTTTTGTGACTGTTTTTCACATTAAAAATTCAATCTATGTCTCTTCTATTTTCTGGGAGGCTCAGAGGACATCTGGAGAACTTGTTAGGATTATGTTGCGTGAGACATGATTTCTTTGGTGAATGAGGGATAGCTGTCTGTTTGCAACCCCATTTTGGGGGTGCATTTTCTTGGCACCTCCTTCTTTAATGTTGAAAATCCTCCTGAGAGAGATGTCCTTGCTAAACCCTCCATCATGAAATAACAGCTCAGAGAGCCTCCAGTGTGGGGGAACCTCTAATGAGCCTCCCCAGGAGACAGAGCTCTGTATTCCTTTTCTGTCTGAGGTAATGTGAAAGAAGAAAAGTCAGCTATGGGAAACATTTTTTTTTAAAGTGGAAAAAAAAGTAAGAAAAGAGGCAACCTCAGCCCCCAGCTTTCTGTATGCACCGGTTGTATGTTGGAGGAAAGAAGGCAGCACCCCGCTTTTTTCCATTAAGCTTCTTCTATAATGTATTAATAGAGAATTATATCCTCACTATAGGATTATTAAAAAAGAAGAGAGATAAAAATGATATAAATGAATCCGTATGCTATTATGTGGATGACAATAGATACACTTAAGCCTTCCAGCCTTGACCTTGGCACATGTTTCATCTCAACTCTCGGAGAGTCTGAAATTGATACACTGACACTTACCATTAATATGAAGAACCATCATCTTCCCCCAAGAGCACGAGGGGATGGGAAGGATTTTGCCAATGCTCTGAGGGACAGAGGGACCTCTTCTTGTCTCGGTGCAAATCCTTATCCCCTCCCTGTGAATTTTCTTCTATATTTTTAAGTTAATCTTGCTGCAAGAGCATTTTTGTGAGGTGTGCTGCTGGGTGCTGTCCTCTCTGCCCCGTGCTCACAGTTGATCATGGACTAGTTTGCCCAAGGAGAAATCTCTTCAGATCTTCACCTCAGATGCAAGGGGGCTGTCTATCCAGCTGCCCCCAGGCTTTGGCACGTTGATGTGCTAGAAAAAAAAGACTTCAGGAATGAATGAGACCAAAGCTGAGGGGTTTTGTCCATATATTTAGCCAGTGGGGTCTCTCCACATCTGGTGGCAGCTGTGAGCTTTCCCGTCTGGTGCTGTGCATCCCTTGCAGAGGCAAAGCAGGGGTGGTGTCTGTAGTCCTCATCACCTCCTGTACGTAGCATCTCTCCCCTGACCATTTTAGACTCCCTTGAGCTTGGAGAGGCAAGTTTGTTTTCCAGGAGCTGCCTCTGGTCTCCTCATTGTGAAAGGGAATAGGTTGCTGCTGTGATTTGTGTCCTATCAGGAGCAGGTCCATCATTGATGCTGGGCAGCATTCTCCTGGCCAGGGTTGGGGCTGAGCTGACAGCTCTGCTGCCTCTCTGGTATCCCAGCCTCAAGCTGCCAGACATCGCTGCCATTTCCCGCAGCCTGCTGTTAATCACAAGGTGGAGGCAAAAGGTTTCCACTCTGCCTTCCTTCCTCAAACCAAGTTTGTTTAGCCCTTAAGCTACTGTGAATATTAAGAGGGAGAAAGAGCTGTGTAATGTAGTGACATCTCTGCTGTGTTCCTGCTAATGCAGATATCATTTGATCAGTGTGATCCTCTGCAACCTCTTGCGAGGATTAATAAGGAAAAACGCTTTTGCTGGAGTGAAACCTGAGGAGCAGGAGACTTTGTTAGCTGAGTGCTTCAGGTGGGAACTGGCTTTGAGCAGTCCTGCCAGGGAGAGGGACTTGTGGTGGGTGTCTCCTTGGGGAGCTGTGCCCCAGAGATGCTTCCAGAGGATGCAGCAAATACAGGGTGGAAGGGGAAGACACACTGACAGTTTTCTTTCCACTTGAGCAAAGAGTTGCAACAGCCCCCTGCACCTCTCCATCACCTGCACACCCCAAAAAGGGAGCAGCACCTCCCCATCCCCACACTCCTGGGCATTGCCATGGGATGCCCTCGTGCTGCCGGTCTCACGTGGTGCTGCGACCTGCTCGAGGTAACACATCTGCTGTGGCCACAAAGGGATAAATGCAGGACACAGGGTGCAGGGGGAGGGCTCCTCTCCAAAGACCTCGTCCTGGCTGCCTCCAAAGACCACGTGTGCTTCTCTTTCTTTCTTTGTGTCTCGTTTTATTTATAACCCTGGTTGGCTTTTTTTTAATTATTGTTGTGATTGCTCCTGCCGAGCTGGAGAGTCACTGAGGGAGAAAAGAAAGAGCAAAAAAAAATATTAGGGCAAATGTGTCAGGCAAATTAAACTGGCTTGTTATAATCAGCTGCTGCTCCTGTATCCTTTGCTTCCCGTGGCTCTCCATCCCTGGTCCCTGTGTACATATAGATGCTCTCCCTCCTCTCAATTTCAGTGTCTAGAACTTTATTGGCATGACAAGATATACTGTGTTGCTGGAGTTAATACAGTCTCAAGTGTGTATGTCTGAGAGAGGTTTTCACAGTAGTAATTGGGTTTTATACAGTGTGTCCAGTTCTATATTTGGTGGCTGAGGCGCAGCTATATCGGGAAGCCATTTCTACCACTTCTGCTTGCATTATGCAGATGATTTTTTCCCCTTGCTTTTAAGGGTGAAACAGAGATGGCTTGTGCAGCTGACTTGCTCCTTGCCCACCCTGCTGCGTGTCTGCGGGGGGAGGGCATCCCATGGCTCAGCCTCACAGAATTGATCTGCTCTAGCCAGGATGCTGCCCGGAACAGATCAAGCACAGCCAGCATGACTGAGCCTCTGGAGTGGACCCCAGGGTGTATTTCTCCTCTGAGCTCAGCCATTGCTCAGGAGCAGGCTGGGGGGCTGCTCCAGGAGAAGAGGCACCTCATTGATGTCTGTTGATGACTGGCTTCTCTCTTTTCCCCTGGATGTCTTCTCTCTCCTCCTCCCTCCCCTGCCTTCTCCATACCTCTCCTGCCAACTTCTTTCTTTTCCTCACTTGGCTTCATGTTTATTTCCCCCTGTGGAGACTTTCCTTCCATCACTTTCCCTCCATGGGGACAAATCCTGGCATCCCAGCAGAGAGCTGGATGGCTCACAGAGCCAAGAGACAAACAGGACCAAGGACAGCCAGTCCACCAGACAAAGAACCTTTGCCCCGAGAGGCAATGAAAGGAGGCAGAACTGGAAATGATTTTATTTCAATTAGATTTTAATTAGCCACTGTCTCTGAGCCGTTGGATCAGCCACCAAATAATTGAAAAGCAACAATATTTGCATGTGGTGCCTCCAAGAGTGGCTGCGTCTGATCTGTGGCAGGGAGGGTTTGGGGAGATAATTCCCAAGGTCAGCTGTTCCTCGCTGGTAGTTCAGCGTGGGCAAGTTTCTTGCAAATAACCCACTGTAGCCTCACGCTAATTTTACAGTAAATTAATGCCGAGACGGCATTTGTATGGATTTAATTAGCAGGCAACACAAACTTTTATAAACCTTTCGCAGTGGCAATTGAAACCTGATTGCAAAGTTATTAAAGGCAGCCATGGCAGGCTGCTCCGAGGAGCCTGCAGGGACCGAGGCGAGGGGCTTACCCTGTGTGTTAGTGCTGCTGGAGCTCTTCACGGCGGGGGCAAGTGGGAGGAACTCCCCCAGCCTGCTGGAGATGGGCTGGGCTGGGAGCAGCTGCGGCTCCAACGTGCCTGGCGTCTGCTCCCCGTCCGGAGCTGAGCCTCGTTAGCAGTGCCTCCTGCACTCCCCTTCCAGGAGAAAGGGATCTCTGTGTGCTTTTAGGCTCTGAGACCCGCCTCAAATTGCTCTTCTGCCGGTTTCTAGGCGGCTGCCGCGTGGTTTTTACAGGAGCTACAAATAGCTGCGAGGCGGCGTGGCCCGTAAAAGCCGACGCACTCTCCTCAGCACATGCAGGCAGAGCGGTTTACGAGCGGGTCTGTTGTCTCTGGCAGTAATGTGTTGCGTGGTCCCTGAAGAGAGGCTGCTAGAAATCACAAGATGATGAGTTTCACAGTACATCTCTGTAGCTGCTGCCACACACAATTAAAGCGAGCCTGGGTGGATTACAGCTCCCGTAATTCAGGGTAGGGGTGGGTGTCAGTCCGGCCGTGGCTTCCAGCATGGGAGAAATAGCTCTGCAGCAGTTGGACGAGGCTTGGATGGACGTTGTATGGACATTAGAAGTATTTATCTGCTCTGGAATGATGGCAGTCCCTTTTGAAATGCCTGCAGAGTGAGGCCATTTCTTCTCCTGTGAACAACTGCATGAAGCCCTCCCTGTATCCGTATACGGACGTGGGGAAATGTAAAAGAGAAAATGTGCATTTCTTGACAGAGCAGCTTTAATTGCCAGCCTGCCTTTGTAAGAAATGGGAAAGAGCAGCTTTTAATTACGATGGAGGGTTTTGTGTGGCGAGTCCAGGACACCTCTGCAATCAGCCAGAGAGCCTCTGTCCTCCATGCTTCCCTCCTCACATGTTCCGAGGACAATGGCAAGTCATTAACCAACTATAATGGGAAAAGCCGTATCTAACGATTACATTCTCTTAGCGAGGCTGGGGCGGGTGACTAACCACTGGTGTACTTTTTCATCCCTTTTCTCTTTGCTAATAGCCTTCTTGCTGGAGCCAGGCAAATACAGCCCAGCTGCTGGGTGGCTGGCTGGTGCACTTGGCTCCGGGTGCCGCGTGATTGAGTGCCGAGCTCGGCTTCGCTGTCTGTTGCGCCGTGTTGATCTGGAGTCGCTCCACGGGCTTGCATTTGTCTGACATAAATGGGAGCAGAGCCTGGCCTGCTACAGCCCTCTTCCCTGGTAGCTGGAGGAGAGCTCTGATTAATGATTGATTGCTGGTATTAATTTGCTGTGTGTAAGAGGTGTCCAAGGACAAGTCTGAAACGTCTCTTGCGTATCCGGGGGAGTGGGGAGGAGCTGATGGATTTGGAGGGGCTGAGTGCTGGCAGACACCGTTCTCGGGGTGACTGAGGTGCATGAACCCCTTTGGGGAGGTTTTGATGTGGCTGGTTAGACCTGAGTAGCTGAGGATTTATTCTCTCCTTAGCTCCTCCATACCTCTGCCCACCTTAGGACTCTAAAGTCTGGTTTTCAGGGACACAGAGCTCGTATTTTCTGTGCAGATATAAACTATTGGGTATCCCCCCATCATTAATGTGGGGCTGAGGTGTTCAGGGAGGAATGAGGGAGGCTCTGAAACTCCAGGTATGCTGGCACTCATCTCAGGTGCAGCACAGGCAATGGGCAGGATGCTGGTGTCTCTGGAGGACCAGTTTTTGGAGTTTGAATCAGAAGAGGCCCAGCTTTTAGACACTCTGGTCCTTGAGAAGGACCTGTGACCCAACCCCTTCTCTTTTATTCATTCACTGGTCCCTTCTGCAAACCTGAACCCAGGATCTGGAGCAGGGTGAGGTGGGAAAGAGGAGAGTGGTATAAAAGCCAGGAACGCGAGAGTAGCATATCTGAGAGATATTTCCAGATGGATGTGGGTAGGGAAACGAGAGAGAATGCTATTTGCAGCTTGCAATTAAAATAAATCTGAGCAGGAGAAGAGATGGCAGTGCTGAGTCTGTTGATGTGTCCGATGAAGCAAAGCTGATTCACCTAGAAGTTGACACAGCTGTGTTAATGTGCCTGCAAATAGCAGCTCCTGTCTGCCTGTGATTAAGCCAGGATGGAAGGCCAGCCTGTCACCTGGGGGGGGGTTATAAAATCTGATGCCTCCCCTTTGACTGGAGATGGTTTTTAGCTGGTTTCCCACGCATGCACCCACCCAGCTCCCCCTGCCAGCTAAAGGAGCAGCACCCATCAGTGAGAGCAGTAAGCATTCCGGTTGCCACCCATTGCTTTGTTTTGCAGAGTGGAGGGAGGTGGGAGGAAGGTGGAAGGGGGGTTTCCAAGTGTAACTGCAGCCACGTACCCATTTGCTGTTGTGAGCACAAGTGGGGTGTGAAGCAGGGAGTCTGTTGCCTGCTGCAGGGTGGTTACCCAAGCGCTGCTGTCAGGGGGTTGGGAGGGGAATGCAAAACCTTCTGTTGGGGGAGCAGAGGATTCACAGACACCCCCTGCACCATCTAAAAATACCCCTCGGTAATCAAGCTCCTGCATTGTGCTCTCCCTTGTTGCTGGTGCTCATCAGTCCCTGGGGGTATAAATAGCAGAGCTCCTGATGAAGCCACTCGCTCTTGTTTTGCCATCCCCGTGGCTGCTGTGGCACAGATACTGGGGTGACTTGTGGCCCAAGGAGCCAGCTTGGGCACCAACCCTCCTGGGAGGAGGAGGCAGCAGCCTGGGGCTGGAGCACCCCATTTGTGGGGTGTTCGGTGGGAGAAATGTGAGGGTGGAAGGAGATGCAGCTGTGCATGCATATGGGGAGCAGGGCTTGAATGCTGCTTTGTGGAGTCCTTCTACTGCCTGAGCTAGAAACGACTGTCTGACCTGTGGGATAGTAGTTATCAGGTCCTTCCCCACCCCATATCCTTCAGGCTCAGGGACTTTGGCCCTCTGATATAACTCTCAGAGCAGCAGGAGACCTGCAAGACCAGCAGATCTGCAGGGCTGGGTGTTCTGTGTTTGATGTGGGGCCGAGCGGAGCTGCTGGCAAAGCTCCGAGTGCCGCCTGCGGGACGCGAAGGCAAAAGAGGGAGATGCGATCTCGTTTTTACCAATATGTCAGAAGCTGTTATAGGCAAGAGCCCGATCGATGGCTCTCTGTGTCCGCTGCGAGACAGAACAGGAAGGAATCAGATTAATTTGCAGTGGGGAAGATCAAGGTTAGATATTTGGGAGTAGCAATCTCTCTGGTAGCAAGCATCAGGAAGTGCTGGGAGAGGACAGAGGGGGATGTCTGTGTGTCTCGCTGCTGTTAAAGAGCAACGAGGGCAGGTACGTGGTGGGGATGGGGTGGGTACAGCCGGTGCTGCCTCAGTGATGGAGTCTGGGACCGGTGGTTTCATGAGTCCATAAGCGTTGGCTCCCTGGCGTGGTGTTGTCCCTCAGTGCTGGATGCAGCAAGTGAAGCTGCTGCGATGCGATGCTTATTAAGCAATTACTAAGGGAAGCAGAGGGGGTGTCTCCAAACTGGCTGCTCTGCAGATTGCCTGTGAAAACCGTCTCGCCGAAATCCAAATGCCATCAGTCATCGGGAGCCCAGCAGCCTCTCGGAAAGCTCCGAGCGGGCCGTGTGTGCTGGTTCATTACAGCTGTCATCCTGCCGGGGCTCCGCTTTATTTGTGGTGGTGCTGGTGTTCGCAGGGAGCCTCTCGCTCTGCTTTTCGGGCAGCGACGCTGACTCCCGGGGCTGGGATCTGGAACACAAGTGTTCTCTGTTGCGCAGGCAGACGCTGTGTCAGCACCCACCGTGGTTTCCCGCAGCTCTGAGCCGCCCAGGCCTCTCTTTACAAGCCACTGCTACCAACCAGAAGCAGCTGTCTCCATTGCACCCTCCTGGCTTGCTGTGCCTTGAGAAGCTGGGGCCTTTGCAGCAGGGTTTGAAGGGGGCAGGGGATGAGCAAGGGTGAGGGTGCCACAGTCCTCACTGTAGCCATGGATTGGCTTTTACCTGTTTAGTTTGGTTCCAGGTGAGCAACCAAATGGACAGTGTCCCCTTCCAGCAGCTCCTTTGCTTAATAAGAAGCTTCTTTGCCTCCAAGAGGGAATTTCTTGAGCTTGGCACACCCCTACGTGTGTGGACACACACTTACCCCGTGGGCTGTTGCAGGGTTAAAGTAGATTCCCTTCTGCAGTCAGAGAGGGGCTAAAATGTGGAGCCAGGAAAGAGGAAACCTAATGGGTAGCTAATTAAAGGACATGCCAGGGGATAGATGGATGAATGGAGCAGAGGGAGGATGTGGAGGGGCTATAGCAACACATCAATACATGTATGAGGAAGGGAGAGATGGCTGAGAAGATTAATTTATGATCGTTCCTGTCTATTATTATTCTGAGTCATCGGCTCAGATCACATCTGGCAAGTCTCCAAACCTGCCCCAGTGCCATAAGGTTAATACAAGGCCAGTGACTCTGCTGAGATCCCCTGGGCTCCAAGCTGGATTAGGCAAACACCAGCTGAAATCTAAGGTGGGCAGATAGGAGAGTGAGAGATAAGAGGGTGAGCAGTGAGGTTAGAGGGGTTTGTGACTGGGATGAGTGAGTGATGATAGGGGCTGGCGCTGGCTGAAGGTCATGGGAGAAGCATTATCACCCAGACCTGCTGAAGGAAGGAGGAGGCAGCGCCATGGTATTTGTGTCACTGATGAGGCTGGTTTTCTGCTTTCAAGGTTGTCTGGCTTTGACTGCTGCATCTGAAATTGTACCTTGCCCCAGAGTTACTTCAGCAGTTGGTGGCAAGTCAGGGTTTCAAAAACCTCTGCTGCCTGGGAACTGCTGACATCCTGCTTTGACTCTTTTATTAATCATAGAACCATAGAATGGTGGGAGTTGGAAGGGTCCTGCAGAGCTCATCCAGCACAGTCCCCTGCTAAAGCAGGTTCCCCTGGCTCAGGGGGCACAGGAACGTGTCCAGGTGGGGTTGGGAACCTCCTGAGAAGGAGCCTCCACACCCTCCCTGGGCAGCCTGGGCCAGGGCTCCCTCACCTCAGCACCAAAGGACTTTCTCCTCGTGTTTAAGTGGAACTTTTTGTGTTCCAGTTTGTGCCCCTTCTCCTGTCACTGGGCACCACAGAAAAAAGTGTCACCTCTTCCTCTTGACATCCACTCTTTTTGTACTTCTAAGTGTTGATAGGTCCCTTGGTTGACTCTCAGGAGCTGGAGAGCTTTGGGAGACCTCATTGCATGTGGATCCCTAGTTGAGACCAAAGGGAGAGGTTATTGTGCTGTTTGCTGTAGCTCAGAGGAATAAGATGCAGCGTTGCCTGAGCAGTGACACAGCAACGCTCCCGCCGTCGCTGCCTCGCAGGTGACGTGCCACAAAGTGGCCCTTTCTCCTTGTCAAGGTTGTCGCTCCAGATCCACAGGCTGGATGGGCTGGGCAGGATTTCCCTTTCCAGTGTCACAGAGGAGGCAAAAATCCTCCGAGCCCTGGTGAGACTGAAGCAAGGTTTACCTGGCAGAGGCCGGATCCAGTCGGGCTCCCCGTGGGCAGTGCGCTGGGGAGGCCGAGGGCACATCGCTGCTTGTTTATTCCCCGCTTTAATAATCGGCTGATTAAGTTGCATTTTTATTTGGTTTCAGTGGCAATCAGATGGAGAGCTGTAATATCCCCTCACACCTCGTAATTACCAGTAATTTCTCCTCTCTCAGCTCCGTGCCAGGCCGGGCTGGGGTTGGCAGAGGCGGCCCGGGGAGTACCACGGGTGAATCGGATGGCAGCACGTTGTGTATCGATGAGCCAAGGGAGAGGCGCTCCTTGGCCTGGGGCCGAGACAAGTGGAGAGGGAGGAATTGGTGGGGAGGGAGAAAGGGTGTGAGGAGCAGGGAGGGGAAAAAAAATCCACCTTAAATCCCAGACAAAGGCAAGGCTGGCAAAGTGTCGGAGTCAGCACAACAGCCTGTGCGAGCCTAATTACCATAACGATGTGAAAGAGCCCAATCAGCAATCTGGGGCTAATCTTTCATGTATTACAGGTCTCTTTTTCGGAGCGCTCCACAGCTAAATGCATTTTTAATGAAGATATTCCTAGACTCACAGATAATTTCCCACTCTTTACAAGGAGGGTATCAGAGCTCATTAAGTGGGTCGTTCTTCTTTATATATATATATATATATATATATGTATCTGTGTGTGTGTATATATGTCCCAGTTCTTCAAGGGACCAATGTCAGTGCCGGTGGCAGCGAAGGGAAGACATCCCCCATTGCAGGGAGAGGCTGTGGGAAGACTGACTCGCCAGGAAAGTTTGCTGTCTGCATTTCCCATAGGTTCAGGTGCTCCTTCTCTCTCCTGGTGCAGTCAGCATGCAATAAAATATCATAGTGAGAGTGGTGCTTGGGGGATGGCAGCAGGCAGCGTGGGGCTGGGGGTTGCTCAGAGGAGGATGGGTTGTGGCGAGGCCAAAGGCAGAGCTAAGCGACGAGTGCAGTTATTGCATCCTCAGCTTTGGCCATTGAGGGACTGTAATCGTGTTATTGCTCCAGTGGTGATTTCTTGTAGCACTTTCTAAAGTGCTGTCAGATGAAATCCGTCTGGAAATGAAAGGGGAAGCTGAGGCTGACCTGCAGGGGATGAGTGGCTTGGGAAGGGAGCTGTCTCCTCCTGCTCCCCACGGCGCTCATCTCGCCGGGATCTCAGCAGAGGCTTTCGAGGGGAGCAGAGGGGAGGAAAGCAGGGAGATTGCCTTTAGAGCATCAGACAGCTGTCTCCTGACAGGAGGAGGATGTGCAGGGTGTGTTTCCAATTATCTCTCTAGATGGGGCCGAGTCCCAAGAGGGGATGAGAAACCACAAGTCAAAATGAGGCCGAGGAATTGCCAGAGAGACAGGAGAGCGATGATGGGTCTGGTCCAGCACCGTGTTTCTCTCCTGGAGTAACGTCAGGGCGCTCAATTATAACTTGCCCAAAGGGGAGAGTCTTTGAACTCAAGGGAAGAAGCACTTGCTGTGTGCCTGAGAGCAGGAGGGTGTCTGAAGTGTGTATCTGATGCCATTGCAACACTGGGTTTTCTCCTGGGCTGTGTGTTGCCAAGCCTTTGTTTTAGCTTTGGCAGTAGTGTTGGGGGCTCCTTCCCTCTCAGGATTTAGCTGGTAAACCTAAAGATGGAGAGGCCTCTGGAGCATCAAGCTCTTTGAACATGCTCTGAAGACGGGCTGGAGGAGCAATGTGTTAGGTCTGATCCCTCAGGTTTGGGTATGAGCCCTTCCAGGAGCTTGCTTTCGGCCATGGCTTGAGCCACACTCAGCTCTTAGGTCCAGATGCTCTCTTTGAGTGGCCAAATTTCCTGCTCCTCTGGTTCTTCCTTCCAAGCTGCAGGAATGTTTGGTTCCTGTTTGGACTAATTTCTGGCTTTTAGAATTGCAACCAGCTGGTAGAGGTCTAGATACAAGGGGCAAAAGGCTTCTCTTAAAGGCAGGACCAGAGGCTTGTGAAGAAGTGCCAGTGAGGCTGCAGCGAGCAGTCGCCTGTATGTGCTGGAGGAATTGCTTTGCTCCTCAGCCCGTCCTGAGGAGCATCCAGTGGCATGACTGCAGGCAGCAAGGGGTTAAAGAGGTAGAGGAGAGAGAGGAAGGTGGCAGAAATTTGCAGGGATGATAAACACCACTGAGGGTGATTTTCTCTCCACCGAGCCATTGATCTGTGAGTAGCTGAAGCTTTTACAATCAATCAGGTAGGAAATCACCTCATTGGAGGTTCAGAGGTTAGAGAAATTGGGGAGAGAGGGAGGAAGAGCTGCCAGAGCCTCTGAGAGGGTTTGGAAAGGCAAGGAGCCTTTCCTGTGTGGGTGCTGAAGATCAGGCCCAGTGATGTTTCTCTTGTGCACTTTGAGGGTCCTCAAACAGAAGGCCCAGGGTCTTTAGCTTGGTTTGACTGGCCAGATTGGGAACGTGGATGCTTTTCTGACTTGTGCTTTCAGTGTCAGTCTGTCTTCTGTCCTGAGGGCAGCTTGCAGTGTCTGGGTGTGGAGCTGGGTCCTAGAGATAGTTTTGGGAGGAACTTCTGTTGGAGTGGACAGTAAAACCCATGATGGGCTGAAGTTTGTACCAGTGAGAGGCATGGGGAAACATCACCCTGGCTAATCAGGGCCGTGCTATCTGGCCCCAGAAGCACTCCCTCCAAGCCATCCTTCTTGAGTATACATCTCTGCTTGGAGCTGCTCCTGAGCTGAAGTCTGTCAGGCACAGGAGTTTCACTGGGGCTGGGCTCAAAGCACCTCCTGGAGCTGGTGCCTGCAGCTTTGCTGAGGAATGAATAGATTACATCTGGGCTTTGGTGACTGCGGTAAATAACTAGCTCCTGTAGCCAGCTAGGTGTTATGGATTAATTCAATAATTGGCCCATCTGGAGCATCTACTTACAATAGACATTTATCTACATACCTCCTAATATCGGGAAAGGGGCTTTAGGAAGATGCACACAAATAGCCGGGAAGGGAAAACTGGGGAGAGCTCGTTTAGCAAGCAGATGGAGGAGGGAGGTCACGAGATGAGCACTCAGGTAGGCTGGTAAAGGGTTACTCTCAAGTGGATCAATCACGTGTAATCTGGCCTTGCACTGGGGGGAGAAAGAAGAAATAACAAAGGTAAGGTAGATTAAATAGAAGACAAAGGCAGGCGTGTGATTACAGCCTCCCCTGTCCCGCTTCTCCCTCGCCCTGTGATGGCAGCAGCCGCACCTCTCATTTTCTGCCTGTTATTTCGTCTCTGTCTTCAGCCCCATGGCTTCTCAGCGGGGTGTTTTTAAAATATGATATGCTTCTGTTGCCTTCTGTGTTTGGAGACCCATAGCAGGCACTGACCTTTCGAGTCTCTTCATGATTAAAGCTCTTATTAATTTCCTGTGGGGCTGCAGACACTCTGAAGCAGTAGTGTTGGGAGTTCATTAACATGTGGGGCTTTAATTAGTCGGCAAGAAATCCCTCTCTGTCCCGATTTGACCAAGGAAAAAAGAGGAAGAGTGGGTAGAAAAAAAAACAGAAGTGAGAAAATGATATTGAAGTAAAAATAGTCGCAGCAAACATCTTCACAGTAGGAACAGATTTCAAGGCTCAGGATGTATTTGTCAGGCACTTCAGACCTGTGTGCACGTTCCCCATACAAACCACCAGCAAATGGCCCTCTGTATAGAGACACAGAGATGGGAGAATCATTCCACTGGCACCCGGAGCAGTAAGTAATAGGATAAGGAAGGGAATGGGGAGAGGAAAGGGTGAGTAAAGTGAGCCTGATGCTGTGAACAGGGAGTGCTGCCAGTGTCGGGCCGATGGCACCCTCTCAGACTTCACCAGGGTGTACCTTTGCAGTGAGCATTGGTGCACTAGTGCTTCACCCTTCCCCCTTGTGCCTTTTTCCATGTGGCATCACTGTTGGAGCAGGTTTAGACAGAGCAGAGAGCAGCAGACCAGGAGGTGCCACGGCATCAACATGTGGCCCTTTTATTTATTTAAACCTTGGATGGAATAATATATGTTTGATTGCCCAGTTGATCTATTTGTGACAAGTGTTAAAACACATGTGCATCGATTTTCTTTGAGGAGCATATTTCTAAGGGTAATTTAATAGTGGTATTGAGCATAGCTCTCACTGGCTGGGGAAAAGGCAGAGGGAGGGGGCTGGGGGATTAGTTGAAGAAGAGAGAGACGCTAATGGCGTTTTCGCAATGCAATTGCTTAGGTCAGTGAAAAGCTGTCACAGTTTAATGCACTCGCTTGTTGGGGATGTTATCATATACAGGATTAAGCCATTCCAAAAACATGAAAACAAGAGCAGCTTGTTAGTGAGGGAAGCTGTTAAAGAGCTGCTGCTGTTGCAAAGTTACGATCGCTGTGCGGAGGGAGTTACTTGCGCTGCTCCCGGGAGCTCTGCGAGACCGCAGGGATGCTCTTGTCTTCTGAGCCTGGCGTGGCTTCATCTCCCCTCTCCCTGAGGAGCTGCGTTTGCACCCAGATCTGAAAAGGTCATTTGGTGGTAGGCACAGAAGGGCTAGAGCCTGGGTGAGGGTAATTAATTCCCTGTATGTCCCTTGGCTGCAGGCTGAAGGACCTGGGCGAGGGTAATTCCCTGTACATCTCCTGGCTTCAGGCTGAGACCTGATGTGCTGATGTGTCTTGTTGTAGCGACCAACATTGTAAGCAGCTGAATCTTGGTCTCTGTCGACGTCTTTTCCCATCTGTCAGGGAGGCTGAGGCCAATATTCACACACCATCTTCCCAGAGCTGTGGTGCTGTTGCCTTTTGGCTCTTGGTGAGACCAAAAAAAGATTTTCCTACCAGCCCAAGCTGGAGTAAGTCAGGCTGAGCTCTTTCAACTGAAACGTTGTCCTCATCTGTCCCCATGCAGTTTCCTTGCCTCTCATGGGATTGCAGAGACAGACTTGCATCGTGTGGCAGTCAGGGGAGGCTCTGGCTCCCTCTTTCACGGCTGCATCGTCTCAGGGGGGCTGACAGGAGCAGAAAGCATTGCAGACTTGTCTGCATTACCCAAAATAAACAGACCTGCCTCTAAATTCATACGGGGAGCTGCGTTGTGGAACAGGATGGAGAGCCTGTGTCACCTTCCCCTTGCCACTTCTCATAGCGGGGGCTGTGTTTCAGTCTATCCCCTTGCTGACACGTAAGCTCCTCTCTGCCATGTGCAATATTTAGTCTTCTATCCAGTCCAGCTTGAAATGTCGAGAACAACAGAGCATCTCCTCCTTCCTCCTGGGAGGTGGTTTCACAGCCCTCTACATCTTGGCATCAAGAACTTTTCCCATATTTATACCTGACCTAAATCCTCTCACTTTCTCTCTCCAGTAGCCATAGTTTTAGCCCTCTGGCACCTATACCTCTTCTTGAGACTCTGCACACTCGAAATACTTACGAGCTGCAATAATACAGGTACCTTTATATGTATCTTAACCAGGCTATAAATCCTGCTAGTTGACAAGGTTATTGTTATCTCGCTTCTGCCGTGACCCACCGTTAAAATACATGACATAAATTACACAGAACATATCATACAAGCCATTTTTCCTCGTATGAGGCCTGATAAATATTAATGGCCCATTGCTGTAGCTTTGTACCGCCGTCGCCGTGGAGTCAATGAGGTTGATCTGAGGCACAGTAATTACGAGTGGACATGGACCTTAGGCAGCTGCCGAATTAGAGCTCTCTCCAAGCATGATGCACTTCTGAGTTGTGTCTTGAGACTGGTGGTTTTGGTTAAACCCAACTCTTCCCATGTCTTCGCTGCTGATTTGTCTTCACTTGGGTTGTATGTGATGTTGTTTGCAGATACTCAACCTTGCCTCTGTCCCCTGACCCACATGGCTGCTCTTCCTTTGTATCCTTGGGACCCATCAGCCCCTTATCTCCCGGGTCTAAACTCACAGCACCAGCCTCCTGTACATGGCGCTTGAACTTTAATATTGCAGTGTCAGGACAGAACAGGCTGTGGCAGAGATGTCGCTCTGCTCACGTGGCCCCTCACTCCTGTGGTTACTGCGGGTTTTGTGTGGATGAGAGCAAAGGGACTGCGTCTCCCACTACATCAGTTCTGCGTCTTTCAGTGCTGACCTTCCACAGCCTTTATGGTTTTGCTTCCACGGGTGCTCTAGACCTGTCTGTGCCTCATCCTGTGCTGGAGTCCTTGCCCTTTTCTCAGGGTTGGTGGATGCTTGGCTGTATTCTGCCTTGTACCGTCAGCAGCATCTTTCTTACCTCCCCTTCCTCAGCTGTGGCGAGAACACCCACGCACCTTCCCCGGGGCTGACCCTCTTGTGCCTTTGCTGAGCAGGAGGACTAAATTCTTTTTCATGGTGGATACAGGGAAGGTAGCAGCAGGTCCTACTGCAGCATTCCTGGGCTGAGAGAGAAGTTTCCTGCCATCACTGTCCTCCCTCAGCCTCGTGTCATGTCTATTGTGTACAACTCACACGTACAGGACGTGGGTTACATAGGGATGTACAGCCTGGTGCAGGTGGCTGCAGCCGAGCTCCAGCTCTCCAAAGTCCCTGGAGAGCTGCCCTGCAGAGTCAGGCCGTTGTCACACACGGGTGTGTAAGCAAAACGGGGCCACAGAGAGGAAGGGGGTTCTTCACACCCAGGTATGGGATTTTTCACGGTGCTCAGGCCTGGCCTGCCTCTCATCTCATGTAAATCAGCCGTGGCAATGCCATCTGTAAAGGCTGTCTACACGAGCCGTGACTCCAGCATTGGGGTGGGTTTTTTTTTTCCCCTGCAGTTGTCATCTAGAAGCATGCAATAAATTTTATGGACCGGGGTTTATCGAGCACAGAGGATGAGGAATTGAGCTGCCTGGCTTGAATCTGAAGCTGATGTTCTGGAGAGAACAAGCTCTTTCAGAAGAGTGCTTCGATCACTCACTACCCACTTTCTGGAGGCAGCCAAATGACCGTGTCCCACGCCGGCGTTTCCCAGCCAGAGCGCAGGGCCCCGGTGCCAGCCATCCCCCACCTTTGCCTTGTCTATCACGGGTGACATCTGTCTCTTACCCAGCCTGGCTCTTTGAAAACACCCCCAGCCCGCTGCTGGGAGGCCGTCTTGGCTCGGCAGCAGCGGTGACAGTCCCTCTTGACGCACTCTTCTTGGACGCCTCACACAAACTCCGTGGCTCCAGCACTTCTCCCCACCCACCCGGCGGGGAGGGAAGGAGCTGTGAGCCCTCATCACATCTGCTGCGCAGTGCGAGCCTTTGCCAGCAAGATTCCTGCTAATTAATGTCAAACTTCTCGTAGCAAATAGCGCACATTATCTCGTCCTGCGGAAGGGGTTGGTGCCAGCACCGATCCGCAGCGCCCCGCGAGGGGATGTGGCTCCCGAGGGCTGGGGTGACGATGTGCCAAGGAGTCAGGGCACGCTCCTTTGGAGGCTGTGGTGTGAAAATGCTCCTGGGGGTTTTGTGCCTGGAACTGGTGGCCAAACATAGGATCATAGAATTGTTCTGGTTGGAAAAGATCTTTAAGATCCTCAAGCTCAACTCCTAACCCAACCCTGCCAAGCCCATCACTACACCACGTCCCTAACACATGGTCCTGGATGTACTTTCATAGCTGTGAGACCAGTTTGTGGCACTGGCTCAGGCAAGAACAAACTCTGGAGTTTTGAAGCCCCCTCATACACATGAGGAGTGCTCCTTTGGTCTTTGCCTGTAGCAAGAGGTTTATTTGCTTTTATCTTCAAGCATATGGTCCTCCTCATCTAGAGGAGCTGGAGGAAGAGGCAGAACAAGTCCCAGTCCTCTCCTGCCTCTCCCCGTGCTCCTATGTTCTGTCATTCAAGCTTGTGGGGGGATTTTCCACACCCTGGTTCCCCGACTGTCACGAAGCAGAGATGAGCTGGTGATTTATAGTTAAGGCCAAAAAAAATACCTCAGTCTCTGGCAATGTTAGCAGGGTCGCTTCTGTAAGCTGAGGCAGCTCACCTGCTTGAGCAGACCTAATATTTCAAAGATTGCCACCGTTAGCTGGCTATTATCATGCCCATTTTTCATGAGAGTCTATTGAGGCAGGGGGAGAAAACAAGCATGGGAGATACCGTGAGATGAAAAGTAACCAAATGTATGATGCCAAGTGCTGGGCTTGTACAGAAACCCAGAGCAGCAGGAGTTGGAAGGGATCTCCAGAGCTCATCCAGCCCAACCCCTGCTAAAGGAGGTTCCCCTCTCTCAGGGGGCACAGGAACGTGTCCAGGTGGGTTTGGAAACCTCCTGAGATGGAGCCTCCACACCCTCCCTGGGCAGCCTGGGCCAGGGCTCCCTCACCTCAGCACCAAAGGACTTTCTCCTTGTGTTCCAGTGGAACTTTTTGTGTTCCAGCTTGTGCCCATTACTCTTTGTCCTGTAGAAAAAAAACACCATAGAAAAAAGACTGACCCCATCCTTTTGATACCCATTCTTTAGGTATTTTTCAGCATTGATAAGGTCCCCCCTCAGCCTTCTCTTCTCCAGGCTGATCAGCCCCAGATCTCACAGTCTTTCCTCATCACAGAAGTGTTCCAATCCCCTGGACATCTTGGTAGCCCTGCACTGGCCTCTCTCCAACAGTTCCCTGTCTCTCCTGGACTGGGAAGTCCAGAACTGGACACAGGACTCCAGATGAGGCCTCAACAGGGCAGGGTAGAGCGAGAGGAGAACCCTTCTTGACCTGCTGCCCACACCCTTCTGATACACCCCAATACCATCTTGACTGTGATGCCTCTCAGGAGTGGCAACTGAGGGAACCTCCTTTCTCCTTGCCCTATGCCAAGGTCGTGATGGTCAGCTAGTGACTGCCATCACTTGCTGGCACTGGGGTTTTGTGCCCTAAGTGTAGTCTTAAGTGTGATTTTGTGGAATGAGACCTTGTAGGTCTAACACTGTGGTGTGTCTTTAATTTTGAACTCCTTTCACTTCATGGGTCAGAGATAATGAAAGTTATTTACTTGTCATGGAAAGTGCCCTGGGGGCAAAGTGCAAGGTTTGAGACAGAGCAGTGTGCAGGGAGGACACACTCTCTCCTGTGCTCTAGCTGGAGGCACAGGAAGAGCCATGGGAAAGCTGTGGAAATTTGGGACTAGAGCTCAGAGGAAGATTTCCTTCGGAGCATCTTTTCCCCCAGCAGAAGGAAAAAAAGGCGCCTTTGTTGAGAGAGACACTGACATGTGAAACATCTGTTCCGTGCTAAAAAAAGAGTATGTATGGAAGCAAAACCTCTAGACTGTGATTTCCCCCCTCCCCCCTGCTTGTTAACCAGCAAAATGGAAAAAATGATGGTAATTGTGAGGGTATGGAGTGAAAAATAGAGAACAGACAAATAAAGGGATTTTTCTGACTGGGCAGCTGAATTTTTTGGCTTTTGTTTCACTTGTGGATGTCAGGATTGGTATGGGGGGTGATAAGGTGGTGCCTGGACAGGTGGACTGTTGATGAAACAGGCAAAGATCAACCAGTTAGACAGAATTACTTGTGGCACACGTTGTAGGGTGGAGATGGAAGTAACACTGTGCTCACCACAGCTCTGAGCAACTGCCTGGGCTGAAAGAGGGCTACTGAGCTAAACACTCCCGACCTGCTGGGTTGAAGGTTGCCCATGCAACCCCAAATCAGCCTCTTTCATGTTAACAGAGCCTCTAATTACCCCTGGCTCACCATCCCCCGGGCATGAACCCGCCGCAGTCCCTCAGTACGGGAGCAGAGAGCAGCTTCTCCAGCCGGGGAGCAGCCCGTGCTTGCAGGCTGCCATAACAGATAAGCACTAGATGTGGAGTACTCTTAGCAGGTGCCATGGCTGAACTTTCTGCCTCACTTGAAGCAAGCAGTGGTATTGCTCTGGCGTCCTAGAGGAGGGGGGACAAGAGAAAGCCAAGAGCGGGAGCTGTGATCTCATGTAAAGTGATAGCACATCAGGCAGAAATTAAATGCCTCTTCATCTTCTCTCAGTCTGCTGCTCCAGCAGTGCCTGGAGATCGTCTACTGTCACTCTGCTGAGCTTGCTTTTGCCCAGGAGTGATGCCACGTTGTGGGGTAGGGGCAGGAGCAGCAGCGAGGGCGAGGTGTTGTGTCTGCTGCGGGGCTGGGAGCGAGCGCTTTGCACTCACCCGCCGTGCTAATGCACCTGTGTGTCACTGTCCCTTCCCCTCCTGATGTCAGAGGAGGAATCTGTCTTTATACAGAAGAGCGGGAAGGGGAGAACAGCTCAAAATCTGCAGGAGACAATCTAGGCCTCCCTGAACTCCAGTGTGACAGTGACAGCGTTAGAGAAATGGCCTTTGCCGGCCGGGGGCTGAACCTCCATCACGGCTGTCCAGCCCCCCAGTCCCCTGAACCATCCGTCTTGTTACATGCCCAGGCCTGGTGCTGGTCATTCCTCAGGTCTCCTTGCAGGAGCAGAAGGTAGCAGGGGCATTAGTGCAGCTGAGGACAGCAGGACTCTGTTGCCTGAGGATGGCAGCATCCAGGCCGTGCCCAAGGGCACACAGGCATTGCAGTGGCCTGAGGGCCATGTGCATGACTAGCTGCCCATGTAGACCAACCACAAGGCACTGAGCACACCTCTTGCTCTTTGATCCAGGTCTCCAAAACACCCAGGATCAAAATCCCAGCTTGCAGGTGAGCTCTGCTCCCCGAAATCTTCACGCTCCAAGTCCCAGCCCTGTTCCTGGCTCTGGCAGGCATCTCGCTGGGATCACAGGGTTGGGATCCTCTTCCTCCCCAGGGGATGGGAAGTTGTCCTTCATCACCTGGCGTGTGCTTGCCTTTGGAGCTGCAGTTTCTTCTGCTCATTAGCTCATAAATAATACAGACCAGCAGCGTTCAGTGCTAATTAGTTTTGTGAACTGAACCGGGGTGAATGGGGTAATTGCCCGTGGCGTGTGTGGGCCATCAGGTGAGCCCTCCTGCCTTTGCCTTCCTTGTTTACCAGCTTCTCTCTGTTTATTTTAAGAAGCATTTGGTCCCCACTCCTTATGAAGAAGAAAAGCCATGTGATCCAACCCAAAGAGAGCGCAGCAGGCACTGAATATCAAATTAAAACACATCCTCGCTTATACACAAGAAAAAAACCCAAGCTGGAAAGGTTAAGAGCTAACAGAGATCCTCAGAACAGTCTCTGTCTGTTTGGAATGAATTAATCAGACCATTAAACAAATCTTTTAATCTAAAGTATCCCTTTCATTTCAGTACTCTGTAAAACAAAGTGACTGGAGCGTTGAGGGAAGAGTTTGCCATCACTTCACCTAATTTGTATTGCGGGAACGGGTGGATGCTGCCGTTGTCCTCCTCGTTTGGAAACAAAAGCAGGGTTAGATAAAGGACCTGAGCTGAGACTAGGAACTGGGAGAAGAAAGGAGTTTCTGTGGCTTAGGAGGCTAAAAAGAGCTCAGGAAGGGGCAACACCTCAACTGGAGATGAAGGACATGTGGGAAGTAGCACAGAGCAGAAGTCTTGGGGTGGTGAGGCCAAGGCAGGGTGGGCAAGGAGGTCTTGTAGCCCAGAGGAACAAGAAAGTTGCTCCTGCAAAGGCTTAGGGGAACCTTCCACAGTCCGAGCTGGGGCTGGGGACCCGTGGAGGTGCTTGTGATGCTTTCTTTAGTGCTCAGAGACCTTGGTTGTAAGCTGTACCACAGGTTATCTTCAGGCAGGAGGCTTGGCCTCCTTCAGAGGAAGGGTCTGTGAGGATGGGCATGGCAAAGCGCTCGTAAGCTGTGCGTGCCACCTCGGACATCTTACATGGTTCAAGACCAACACTTCCCAAAGTGCTGAGCTGCATCAAGGCCTCTGGAGTTGTGTGTCTAAAGGTGTTTGAGCTGGTGGTGCTTTGAGCTTCTCCTTCCCTTAGTCTGGACTGGTTACCACAGCCTTAACATCCAGTTCTGGTCTTCAGGGTGGCATTGAAAGCAGCTGCAAAACTCTGAGGGATGTGCTCTTTGCTCTTCCCTCCATTCTTTACCCTTTGGATGTTACTCCCATGGGTTTTTCTGTGATGTTTAGAACCCTTTCTGGCCTTTTTCCCAGCTGAATCTGTGCAGGGCTTTTGGGAATGACAGGATAAGAGGAAATGGTCTCAAGTTGTGCTAGGGAAGGTTGACTGGAAATTAGGAAGAACTTTTTCACCAAGAAAGTTGTCAGCCCCTGTGCCAGGCTGCCCAGGGAGCTGGGGGAGTGCCCAGCCCTGGAGGGATCCCAAAGCCGTGGTGCTGAGGGCCGTGGGGCAGTGCTGGGCTGGGCAGGGTGAGGGCAGGGCTGGGACTGCAGCAGCTCCAAGGGCTTTTCCAAGCAAAACAACGCTAATACTGGTGCAGTCAAAAATGTGAGCAAATGCTACTGTTGCTCTCATATCTGTGAGGGGAGAGAGACAGAGGGAGAGGCAGGGCAGATACAGGTAAAAGCAGGCGATCCTGTTGCAAAACCAAATGTATCGTCATCTTTTGTTATTATTATTATTGTTTTCTTCTCCCTTTTCCCTCCACTCTTCAAAGCCTGGCGGAGATTAAGTGCGCGATTCATCCTCACAGAGTTTGCATTTTAAAAGGAACAGCCGACTGTGTGATCGTATTATTAATATTTATACCTCGTCACAGAATGTTGACAGATTAATTATGCAACAGGGTATAAAAACCAGCAGGCAGCGTGGGAGGGCAGGGGCAAAGTTCAGGTATTAATAACGCAGCGGGGTGGCTCGCCCGCTCCCGGGCTGGCTGCCATCGGCACTGGATCCCCTGTTCAGCGAGGGCACCTTCGTCCCAGCCGTGGGCTCCTGGGGATGGGGGTGCTGGCAGCGGGGAGTGGCAGAGGTGGTGAAGCCCCGGGTGCCTTGCCCTGCTGCAGGAGCTTTGTTGGGGGCAGAGAGGTGACGAGAAGAGCCTCGCAAGCATTTTGCAACCTGTTCATGGCCTGAGGTGACTTTGTGCGGTGGAGAATCTGGGTCAGGAGTTGGAGGTTTGCTCTGAAGCTGTAACTTTTTTCCCTTACCCTGACAGTTTGGCCTTCTCTTAGCAACCCTTCTCACCAAAATTGTTCTCTCTCGTGGGTCCGTGGTGCAGTGTCTTCTTTGGAGGTCTGGATCAGCACGGGGTGCTTTGGAGAAAGGTTTAAATCTGCCTCAGTGGACAAATCTGAGATGGATGGTTGTACAGGGAGAGACTTTTCCTTCCCCAAGGGGCCAGCCTGGGTCGGCTGACAGATTTATACAGGGCAAAATGTGAAATGATAATTGTGTGGGCCCCAGGGGTGGGAGCAAAGTCATCCGACAGCACCCTCATCTCGCTGTCCAGGCCTGCCTGGGCAATTTACCAGCCTGTAGATGTTTTGAGAAGCAGCTATAAGGGAGTGTTGCCTCTCAGGATCTTCCCTGAGCCTGCTGGGGTGCTCCTAGAAATGTTGTGTGGACGGTGAGCCCCATCCTGGGGCCTCAGTACCCGTTGGGCTGTGCTTTGGGGAGGTGAATGGATGTTAAATGAGTATTGAGTGCGTGGGTGATTGATGCCAGCCACCCGGGTTGTTTGCTATGAAGTGCTTTGCCTGATCTTTCCCAATTTCAAGCAGCCATATGGGGTCAGGCTGTGAGGATGTATTTCGACTGGTTAGAGATATCTTGGTCAGTGAAGCCCTGGTTTGAGGAGCAGCAAAGGCATCAGAGATGCCTTGTTGGCAAGGAAATCTCTCCCTCGTGCTGTCCTCTTGCATTCCTCTCCTGATCAGCCCTGGCACGAGCTCTGTTGCTAAAAACCCACTGGTGTGCAGCCATGCTATCAGGAACAGCCTTTGGGGAGATCTGCAGAGTCGTTTCTAAGACAGATATCCCAGTTCCAATGAGGTGTTTAAGCCCATGGACAACAAAGAAACTCGTTTAAGGTGGGCTTTTGAAAGCCTTTCTGGGGATTTGGCTCCTCAATTTCCATTCAGATGAACTTTTCCTCTTGCTGTGCAGGCAGCTTCCCAGAGCCTTTTTTTTTCACAGCCTCAGCCTTTTGGTCTTAATTAAAAAAAAAAAGGAAATAACAAAGGCACAATTGAGAAAAGCACTTAAGCAAACAGTTGAAGTAACAGATTTTCCTGGGCTTTCAGTGCAGGCTTACGGGTGCTTGGAGGCTTTGCACCGTGAAATTGGGGTCCTAAGGCTAGTGGTGCAAATCCCTCCTGTTTTTTTTCACCCCCAGAAGCAAGACCCCGTTGATGGGAAATGTTTTGATCCACTCAGAGCAGGTTCTTGTCTCAGAAACTTGCAGTTGTGAAGGGGTTGGGGTGGGTTTTTTCCAGTTTTGATAGGTTTCTTTCCTAATTGGGATGGAGGCAAAGACTGAAGCCTCGGAGTCATTTGGAGAATGAGTTTTCTGCTAACGGCAAAGTTTATCTCCTTGGGGTGGCCGGGCAACATTTGTCAGCAGTATCTTGTTAGATGTGCAGAGAGCCCTTAAATAGATAGGAATATGGAAATGCAAAGGGTTGGCTGTTAGAGGATGGAAACTGGGAGCCAGAGGTGAGGGGAAGAGCGAGGAAGGTCCAAAATGCCAGCGGACAGACCTGTCCCCTGCAGCTCCCCGGTCGGAGCTGGATCTTCCTCCAAGTTCCCTCCTGCCTTTCCTGATGAGACATGTTGGGTAATTGATTTGTTCTGGCCACAACCTGCCTGGTTGTCTGCTGCCCTGCTTCCCCCCCAGCGCCTGCAGTTGCTTTTCTGGCCCCGCTCTAGCGCTTTCCCACCGTGCCAGGACACGGTGGCTTGGCAGGGAGCAGATGGACAACCCATCCTGGCCACATCAAGAGTGGGAGAGCTTGATGCTGAGCTCTTTGGAGGCTGATGGCTCCCAAGACCCCGGTGTGTTGCAGGGAGGGTTCGTGAGAGGGCTGTTTGTCACGGGAAGGCAGCTTTTGCTGGCTGAAGGTCCTTTTCCAAGTAGCCCTCAAGGTTAAAGTTGGATTCTCCTTCCAGATGGTCTCCATCTGATGCATCTCATTATGGGGTTGAGCTGCCTCGCAATCCCAGCCTCCCAGTGCCAAGAATAACAAGGAAGGGAAGCCAGCAACAGCGGTTGCTGCTGTTAGAAGGACATAAGATGATTTAAGGGTCAAGACAAGACCATATGGCCCATCAAGGCCCCGTCGTAACAACCCGAGGGAATATAACCAACTTGCTTTAGCGATCATCCTTCCTGCTTCCCGTCATGGCTCTTTGCTGTTAACGTTGAGACATTGGTTCCCCACTCCTCCTTGGCCTGATGCCGCTTGCCAGGGCCCTGTGGATCCCCTCCTGGGGGACGTCCCTGGCGGGCAGGCAGGAGGAGCAGAGGCGTCCTAGGCACGGTCCTTCTGTCCGCGTGGTTTAGGGCCAGCTGGTTGGCCCTATGTGTGTCACCACGAAGCTGGATGTCAATGGGAGCCCTCTCGGCACCTGAGGGTGCACCAGAGGATTTGTGGCTCCTGCCAGGATTTCTTATTCTCAGATTGGTCTGAAGTGTTACTGATGGCTCATCCCTCCTCCACCTCTGGTCCCTCTGCCCTCAGCCAGCCCATTTGCCAAGCTGGATAAGCCGAATCTGGCTGGTCTTTCCCTGAGATTAATGTGCCCCTGGAGTGCGCTCAGCTCGTTGTCTTCTCCAGAGAGTGAGTCTTGGACTCTCCCTTGGTTCCCCACAGGCTCCCAGCCTCCCTTTACCAAATCCTGATAGGGTAATCGACTGCCAAAACGAGAGCCACTTCCACAGCGGGCATGCTGTGCTCTCAGGGCAAGGAGGAACCCCAGCTCAGGGCAGGGCTGGGCAGCCAGCAGGCTGGAGGCAGCCACACTTCTCTTCCCAAGGCTTTTTTCCCCCAAGGCAGCACGTGTACATGTGTGGGATGGTGTGTGCAGCCACATCTGGAGGCTGTGGCTCCTCTGGTGACAGGAGAGCCGCCGCTCTCCTCTGGGCACTCGTCCCGCAGTCCATTTGCCCAGGGGAACACTTACAGCACTGACCTTAAAGAGCAATTTCGGGCAAGTACAGAGCAGCTCAATTGTTCATAAACCTGACATTTATGTCTCGGAGATTCTTCCTCTGCAGGATGCAGTGCTCTTTATGATTTTATCAAATAAAATGCCCCTTTGCCCCCAGCCAACCTCTTTCTCCTTCCTTGGATGTTTCTGTAGGGCAATCATCGCGAACAGAGAGCTTGAAGTCTGCCTGTCTGCAGTGTTGTGTCGAGGAGAGGGTTAGGGAGATGGTTGTGTATGCATTAGCTGGCGTGAATGGTTTAGGACTGTGCTCTGCTCCTCTAATATCGGTAATTACTGAGCAGGGATTAGGGGCTCACGCCTCGCACGCCTAGAGAAGTGGAGTATTAAATGTAAACAGATCCAGCTACCTGATGGACCTTGAAAGTTTATTCCTGTGACTCTCACAGCTCCACTGCAACGCTTCCCAGGCTTTCAGATCGTTTTCCCTCTTCTTCACGGGGATGAAGCCCTGGTTTGTAAAGAGCACTCAGCGTGTGAGCCGGCGTGACATCAGTGCCATCCCGAAATAGCCGCTAGCTGCGGGGCAGGAGAGCTAGCTGGGCGCAGCTTCTTGCTTCCCTTCGTGTTTCAGTCCTCCAAAGCCAGAGCAAAGGCAGCAGCTGTGGCCAGAGGTGTGTGTGAGGGCAGCCTGAGGTCAGGTCCCAAGCCAGCGGGGACAGTGCTGACCTGAGACAGGGTGCAGGGCTACGAGCCACCATCTCCCTTCCTTCCATGCCACTCAAGTCCCCCAGCTCCTTCCCTCTTGCCACAGAAGGACACCCACTGGGTGAACAAACACCACTTGCTCTGCTGACGTGGGCACCTTCTATCTAGTCTATTAATATCAGCTCCGCATGGAGAACTTGCTGCCCTGGAAGTGTTAATTAGCTTCCCCCCCGCCCTCCTCCCTCCCATTATTTTTCCGCCTGGCTCTTTAGAAGATCTCTGAACCAGGAGATCAATGCCTCCCGCTAATCCGCTCTTCAGCAGCTTAGAGAGGCACCGCAGAATACTCTGTTTAATTCTCCTCTAACACCTTTGCTAATCATCCCTTCCAGCCCCAGAGCCCCAGGCAGGCGGTGAGGCGAGAGGCCGGATGGGAAGCGCAGAAGATGCTCGTTGCAGCGTGGACTCGGAGATGTGATGGGAAGAGCAGGGCTGAGAGAGGGCAAGGGGAAGGAGGAGAAGATCCCTGAGGATAAGGAATGTGGTGTCAGGGTGCAAACTGCGAGGGGAGAGCACCCTGTCCGTGTTTGAATGCTCTTGCTGCTTCCCAGTCGGGTTGCCTCCTGTCCTGTCTGGGGATACAGAGTGTGTTGTGAAACTGTGCTGGTGGTAACAGGGGCCATAGGTGTTCCTCTTGGCCTCCCCACACAGTGCCCCAGAGACTGTAAGGGCTTGTCAGTGTCGCTCAAACCCCCAAATCCCAGGGTCTGAGCCGAGCTGTCCCTCTGAGGGGTCGTCCCTGGCAGCAGGGACCAGGAGCGTGCAGTCCCTTCCCATGTGCTGCCCCGGTCCTCACGGTGTGTCCACAGGCTTTTCAGGCTCAGCCTGACTTGAGCCAGGGCCCCTGGGCACTGGGAGCTGTGCCCATGGCCTCCCTGTGCCCTGGTCATCATCCCCTCTCTGGGGTCACTCTGCTTTGATGCAGCCCCACACGATGCTCCTCCCTGAGCAGCAATCACAGTGCCTTGGCTCATTGTCTGGTGCTGAACGGGTTTAGCAGAAGCTGTGCTAGAGAAAACAGTGGCCTGATTTAGCTGTGATGACCTTAATAAGCCTTTTCCTTCTCCGACTGCTGTGATCCAGCTAAATGGCTGCGTGGAGATGCGAATGCATGCTAATGAGTGGTGTTGCCAAAACCAGAAGGAACCAACTCCCCGTGGAGTTGCTACTTGCATTTTTTTTACACCCCCCCTACCTCCCCCCCATACCCTGAGTTCAATAGCAGCGAATTGCAGATCTCTCTGAGGCTTCTCAACAAACAATTTACAGTGTAAATATATTTGTTGGCATGCAAATCACTCTGCATTATGAGTCTTGATTAATATTATAATGTGTTGATGAAAGCCTGTAAGTGGTTCTTGGAACGAAGGTTCCTGACAAAGACGGGCTGTTTGGGTGCCCAGTGTTTGTGGATCATTAGATTAGGGTGGGCTTTCCTTTGGTTTTGGGGTCCTTTATTTTTTTCCCCAGCATGTGTTGTTTGATGGATTCTTTTCCCCCTTCCCTCTGTTCAACACACAGAGTGTGAAGTGTCAGTGTCACGCCTCAAACCACACGATTAATTAACTCGACTAAGCTGTTCCCACAGCGCCGTGGCCCCTTTCTGCTCCTCACCCCCCACGTGAGAGAGATGCTGCTGCCTTCCCCCTCGCTGCTGGGTGCTCCTCAGCCACTGCCCCTGGTTTTGGTGCTGCTTGAGGTTGAATCTGAGGGCAGTTTGTGCTCATTCTGATGAATGCAGCACCGTGAAGCTCCTTTCCCTCTAAGGAGATTCCCAGCACTTTGGACAAGGTTCCACCTTCTCTGCCAGGGCAGTGCCACGGGTTCATCATCCCCATCCCACCTCCACTGCTTTTTCCCCCAGCTGCTTCCCCATCTCCATCCTTTATAAGAGATTCTGAATCATGGAATTGTTTTGGTTGGAAAAGAGCTTTAAGGTCCTAGAGTCCCAGCCCTCCCCTCACCTTGCCAAGTCCACCACTAACCCCTGGCCCTCAGCACCTCAGCTCCAGGGCTGGGGACTCCCCCACCTCCCTGAGCAGCCTGGCACAGGGGCTGACAACCCTTTCAGCACCTGGAAAACCCACCTCTCCCTCTTCCACCCCATCCTTCTCACCCAAAGCAAGCTTCTGGGCCACTCCTGGGGAAGAGGACGCGTTTTCAGCCCCTTTCCTCTGGCATTTACTTGCAGAGTCAGGGGAGTGTGTTGGTGACAGGCTTCAGGAGTTGTCCTTCCTCCTCCAGCTTTTATGACGGCTGCTCTTGTTGCCATTTTCCTTCTGCCCTTTGGAGCTGAGCTCCCAAAGGTGTCACGACAAATGCCACTCTCAGCGTCGTGGATGATGCCCAGGCAGGAGGAATGTCATGGAGGGAGGAAATAACCCTCTTTAACAGGCAGCAGCAGAGACTCTAGCGACAGCCTCAAGTTTTGATCTTTGTTAACTGCTGTTTTGCTCAGAGGGTGACAGGGAGCGCCGTGAAATACTGAGTGTAAGGCTTGTAGTGCTCCACAGAGCTGTGCAGGTTGTGCCCAGCTCCCGCACGCCGTGCCCACCAGCTCCTCTGCCTTGGCACGGGCCCGTTTGGGACAGCCTCTCCCCTTCCAGCAGCTTCCTAAGCTTGAGCCAGCTCCTGGCTTTGCTCCCCTCTACCTCTCTGTTGCCCCAAGCTCTTTTGTGCCACGGATCGTTGTGCCATCCCCACTCTGCTTGTTGCCTTCTGAGGGTGGCACCTCGTGCAGGGTGCTCAGAGTCAAAGTGAGCCCTGGGCTGCACAAACCCAGGCACCTGTAGTGGGGGGAACAGAGCCAACAAACACACACAAGCCTTAAAAGAACATATTGCCCCTTTTTTTCCTCCCCCCCTTCTTCCTTTTCTTTTTTTTTTTCCTGAAAGCAGCTGTGCCTTTTTCCAGCACTTTTAAATGGTTGCCAGGGAAACAGAGCAAGGGAGAGTGGAAAGGTTAGATGGATATTGGACGAGGCTAATGCACTTGTTTCAACCAAGAATTGACAGGTGCTTAGGACACTGGAGGTCCTGATAACTCCTCATTTGCACGGCTCCTTTGCAGAGCCTCGAGTACCTCCCTACCGCCGTTAATTGGGTTTTAATCATTTGCAAATTATAATCCATCTCCATCAGGGGATCTCTAATGGTGGGTTTATGGAGCGCGGCCGCATGTTCTTCAGCCCTTCCGGGACGCTGCCCATGAAATACTGGGTCCGTGGGGCCCTGTCGGTACGGGTGGTCTGGCGTGGAGGTGCCGGTGGAGACGGTGGGGATTGCAGCTGGACGGCCCAGAACTGATGGGTTTGGGAGGTGGCGATGCCCAAATCTAGTTGGCTCATCCCCAGCTTGGACAGAACTCCCAGCAGTTCCCACCCAGCCTCACTGTGCTGCTGGGACCCGTTGTCCCCAGGCACTCTGCAAGCCCTACTTGGCTTCTTCACCTTCCTCTGGGTTAACAACCGAAGCTGAACACCTCGCTATTGATCTTTGTCGCCGTTGCAGCACTCCAAAGGGCTATTTCCCCCCCCTCCCTGTCCCTCCAGCTTTAGGTTTTGTTTCTATTTCACGTCTGTCTTGTCTAAAATAGCAGCTCCATCTACAGAATAACCAAGGGGCCTGAAGCTGGGCTGTTCGGGATGAGCGTCACATCTGGTATTTGCAAAACATAACGAGCGATAAATAGCTCCGGTGTCGTAAAGCTCAGGCTCTGGAGAGGCAAGGGTGGCTGCTGAGGCTTTTATTGGTTTTTTGGTGGTTTTAAGTGTTTTCCTGGGGAGGGCAGAAGGGTATCGATCAAAAATAAACAAACACACTTGCGTGAAGGTGGAGAGGAGTGACAGCGTGAGGCCCAAGGGCTGAGGGACCCCTGGCAGCCTGAGCCTGAGCGCAGCCATCACCTCCCAGGGATGGATGACGGGGCTTCCTCCCACCTGGGCCTTTCCCCAGGCAACCTCAGGGCCCTCATCCTGCCACCCCCTCTGAAATTCCTGGCTGAGACCTCCCGGGCCACCTCACATCTGACCAGTGGAAGACTGCAACCCCCCTTTTCCTGAGCTGTTGTGAGCCAGGGAGGGTCTGTCTTTGCCAGAGCCACAAACAGAGCTGCTCGCTGATCCTTCTTGTCAGCGGCTTCCCGAGCCTGTCGCCTCTCCATCACGCCTGAGTGATGGGTACGGGGCCAGAGCGGAGCTGTGTAGCGCTCACATCCCTATTATGACATTGTCGGTGTCACAGCTGAGCGTGAGGGACTCGCAGAATGTCACTTGAGGTGTTGGAAAATGAGCGTGTCTGCCACGCCACGGCTCGTGAGCCCAAGGGCTCTTCCTTCCCCCCATCAGCCCCCACCGGAGGGGCCTTTGCTTTGGGGTTTTCAGGGAGAAGTAGGGGTTCAGGTGTGCTGCGAGGAGCCAGGTTGATGGCCACAGGCCACGCATCCCCTCTGGCAATGGCATCGGGCAGGGCATTCCCCTGCTGCTGCAGACTGCTGCTGGCACTCTTTGCCCTGCCAGGGCCTTAGCAAGCATCTCCCCCTGCTTTGCAGGGAACTTGTGCCTAGTGGAGCTCAATCCTGGTCACCACCTCTATTAGGAGTGATGTTCTGAGTTGTACGTGGAGTTGCTTTCACCACCCAAAGCCTGTTGGCCTCAGGGTGAGGGTAACGAGTCATGCTCATGCTGACCTTGGAGCTGGTCAGAATAGGTTGTCCTGTGCTTAATGTGAGGCTGACTCTTCAGGGAGCTTTAAATTCAGGAGGACTCTAGAGGAAAGGCAGCAGGTCAACAATCACCGAGCTGCCTGCTGGCAAATCAGTGTTGGGCTGTGGGCTGGAGCAAGGCCCAAAGCCTGGCAAGCTCCTTGGCACCGCTCAGCTACGGGCAGCCTCACATCGAGATGGGCTCAGAAACTCATCCCTGAAAGGCTGTGACCTTCTCAGGAGCCCAAACATCACCTCCTTGGTGCCGTCCATCTCTCCGGGTCGTGTGGTCTCGTCTCCATTGCTGTGTCTCAAAACCATCCCCCTAAAACGTGCCCTGCAATGCCAGGGCGATGGGCTCCTGCCCGTCCTGCTGCTTGAAAGAGAGATCAAAAAACAGGAAAGGGGGTGGGAGAAGGGGAATGATTTATGAGGCTTCGGTTGGCCGAGCAGGGCCTTCTCAGCATATTCCTAAACAGTTCAGCATCATCTATTCTGCCTGCAGTTGGAGCTCGCTGTGGGGAAAAAAGAAACAGCAAAAACCCCCACAACATAAAGAACCCAGAAACCCCCTTGATGGGATAGTTAGAGCTTGAAGTTTCTTTTCCTTTTGTTTCCTGAGGGCAGCTGTCTCCTCTCGCGGTTCTCTCTGTAAATCAAACCGCCCGTGTCGGCTCGGCGGCTCCGTCTTTCCCGCGGCCGCTTCCCCGAGGCCTCGCCGTGTGCCGCGGGGACGTCATCACCACCTCGAACAGCTTGAAGGACACGGGCGCGGGAGCCGAGAGGACGATTTGTGCTGAATAATTTAGTAGATGAATTTAAAGCTTTTGTTCTCGTCACAAATTACCTGCGAACTGCATGGGAAGGCTTTGATAGTACAAATTCATTTCACACCGGCTCTGGCTGCCCACAGACCCACCTCCCCGCTCAGCTCTGCTTTAAAAACAGGGTGTATTTTCCTCCCTGGGTGTGTTTTGGGGGTGGCCTGTCATTGACCCATCCTTATGGTGAGTTTGGTTTTAACTCCTGGCATAGGGTCACCTGTCTGGGTTGTGCTGGAGTGTGGAGAGTGATGTTTGTAAATGAGAGTAATTTGGCAGCATGAAGTTTTGGGTACCCACCATCCCCCGGTGTCTGTGCAGCCCTTGGGGAGTTTTGCTTTGAGGTGGAAGGGAATGAGAGAGGCATGGGGCTGGGACATGCTGCACTCAAGGTTGCCTTCCACCTCCTCACTGCTGAGAGGCTTTTCCTTGCATCCCTCTTGACGCTGATGCGAAGCTCCCTGCCTCCTCTCCTTTGGCTGCAGCCGCATGCTGGGGAGTTTGGGACTAGGGAATTCAGCAAAGTGCACCTGAAGGAAGTGGCAGCCCACTCAATGAGTGCCATGGGAAACAAAGTCGTATTGTGCTTCTGAGATCAAATTCTCCTTCTTGGCTTTTGGGTCAAGAGGACTCACCACAGCCCCGTGCCAGAGCTCACCACAGCCCCATGCCAGAGCTCACCACAGCCCCGTGCCAGAGCTCACCACAGCCCCATGCCAGAGCTCACCACAGCCCCATGCCAGAGCTCACCACAGCCCCATGCCAGAGCTCACCACCTCCTCCTCAGCTGGGTTTATAGCCCCAGTCCCCTGGCAGACGCTGCAAATGCTCACTTGTCAGGACTTGCTCTCTGGGCTAATGGCCCTCTATAAATAAGCCCCAGGAACAGTGATAGAGAACAATCATAAAAGGCAGGCGCATAAATTAGAGCTGATGTTATAATAAACCAGACAAGCCCTTCATGGAGGGTTTTATGTCTCTCCTTGAGTCGGCAGCTTTGGCAGCTGGAAGTGTTTTCAGCACTCTTTGGCCCGGTCCTCCGGCTCCGTGGGGGCACAGGTGGGTGGCACAAAGAGCTGGCATCACCATGCTCCCTTTTTAGCCTTACGGGTAGAAGAGATGTGGGAATTTCCCAGAACAGCTCTCAGCTTCCCTTCCTCAGGTCCTTCAGGTGATGACAGGACCATGGGTTAACTGTCCAGAGCGTCTTTGCCCACTCTTGGTAGCTTTTGGGAAGCTGTAAATGAAATGTGATGCTGCTGGGTGGCTGAGATTGCAGAAAGCTCAGCCCCATGCCTCCAGAGAGAGGTGGAAGCACTGCTAATGGATCTGAGGATCCGGATTCCTGCTCTGGCCTCTGGACTTGCTTTCCACCTGCCCACCCCTCCCTTAAAAACCTCGTGTTGAGATCCAGGTTACAGCCCTAAGGTGACAAGTCGGGAATGGGGAAGCCACAACAGGTTCCTGGGGGTCTTGGCAGGCTCTTGTGCCTGAACCTGCTGCGTTTGGGCTCTGCAGATGCTGTGTGCATCTCCATGGCTGAACTGCTGGCAAGAAAGGGCAGGGCAGAGAGGCGTGTGCTGGCAGGGGCACGTCACCCCGCTTCTCATCTAGCTGTGGGGGACAACAAGGAGGAGAATTAGCGGTGTCCATCTCTTCAGTAGAGGTTCAGAGGGGTTTGCAGGCACGTGTTCAACTCTGTGATTGAATCCAGGCCCAGGCACACGTGCAGCTCTGTGCACTGGGGGGAAGAGGCTGCGTGGAGTTAACGTGTGTCTGGGGGCAGCTCGGACCCGGCCTCTTGATGTTGGAGCATCTTCGCTCTCCGTACGGTTCTGTAGAGGTGCAGCAGAGCCCGTGCCGGTGTGGGGAGGGTTGAGGGGAAGCAACAGAGTGAGGAAGGTGAGGGAGGGAGGCAGAAGGGAAAGGGCAGTGGGAGAAGAGCAGGCAGGCTGCGCTTTCTGCTCTGCGCTGCCCTGCATGCTCTGGCCCGAGCTCCCCCTCGTGTTCAGCCGCACTCATTTCCCCAGCCTTCTCCCCACGATCCTCCCCGAGCCTGTGCAGCGATGTTTGGGCTTCCACATTTCTCCAGAGGAGCCACAGCCCGGTTGGGCTTGCTTTTTCCTGCGACTGAGGCATCCCTCCTCCCCACTGAAGGCATCTTCCGAATAGCTGCCCAGAGCCAGATGCCGAGCTTAGCAGCAGGAATCTCTCGGTATGGTGGTGCAGGGAGAGGTGCCCATGGCAGAGGGGTCTCTGCCCCGCTGCAGCTCAGGCTGGCCGTTCCCTCCAGAGCCTGCCTGGTCTCTCATCAGCCTCTCGCTGGTCCCACACTGGGTTGTTTTCTGCTCCATTTCCTCCCCCAGCCTTTGCATCCATCCCCCTTCCCACACCCCCCCCAGAGCTCTCTGCTCTCCTCTTCGACATCCTGCCCGGGATAAAATACGGCTGCAGCCGCGATGCGCCGGGATGGCAGCTCCCCGCGGGGACTGTTTGCCCACATCACCTGTCGGCTCGGGAGCCTGCGTGTCCTTGGAAAAAATATGTATTTGAGGCCGGCGGGGTGCTAATTTGCAAGGCCCATTACTCAAACGAAACATGAAAATGGCCGTCCATAAAGCAGAGCCTTTCTCCGTGCCTCCCCCTCGGTCTGAACTCCCCGCGCCAGGTATAGGCTTCTTGTCAAGCCCCAGAGCCCAAAGTAAAGATTTATTGATAGGTACCTCGGGCTCCGGCTTGCATTTTAATTATGTCACCGCCAGCCTGTGCTGAGAATAAACTGGGTGGCTGTTGTGTTATCTTCAACTTCATCTCTCCAGACGAGGAGGATGCGCCAGGGTTGGTGGTAACATGTAGCCTCGTGCTTTCCCTCATCTATCCCTTCCCTCTCCTCGCCTGCACCGGGCAGCAAAGCGACTGTGAGGGAAGGCTGCGGGGAACGAGTCCTGCGCATCCCATGCAGGACACAAACAGTTCCCTTAAACGCGAGGAGAAGCTCCTTTGGTGCTGAGCTGAGGGAGCCCTGGCCCAGGCTGCCCAGGGAGGGTGTGGAGGCTCCTTCTCAGGAGGTTCCCAACCCCACCTGGACACATTCCTGGGAGCTTGTGGTGTATTTCCTGGGTGTGTTTGTACATGGGGATGGGCACCACTGTGCAGAGCATGACCCGGCGCTTATTCCTTAGCGAGGCCATGGGTGGGAACGAATCCAGACACCACCTCAGCAAAACAGGGCTGCTGCTGCTGCTATTATTACACCAGCAAAGGCAGCTCGGCTGTGACACATCTCCCATGCTAACTTCATCCTGCAGCAGGAGGAGGGGGACAGGCCGCAGAGAAAGGGCTTTCAGGAAGCTCCCAACCTGCCCAGGCACCGGAGCTCCTCCCTGGCCTCAGTTTCCCCACCTGTAGCTGTGGCGTGTGGAAGTGATGTACGTGCCAGCCCGCAGCCCGGCAGGGGAGCGTGAAAGCCTCCCTTCATTAATAAGCACAAAGTGCCGGGGTATTTTTAGAAGTGCCACGTATTGATATAATATTACCGTACCTCATTTGACTTCTCCTTCGATTGCAAGCCCCCTCTTGATCCCGTTACCTGCAGTAACAGTTATCTGGCTGTATTTTATCATCTGAATATTTCAATTAAATTACTTTAAGGGGGGAAAAAAAGCCAGCAGGAGAAGCGCACGCTGGAGTTGGAAATGATCACTGTATCACTCCAACTTCCCTCCGCTCCCAGAAGGTTAATTGAAAGGCAGCCATCTTGGTGACGTTTAGACAAATGAGGATAATTATGTGTTCTCCAGCTCTTTGAGAGGTTAATTGCTTAGATGTACGAAGACTTGAAGAACAAAGAAGGAATAAATCAGAAGCCGGGGCTATGATCTGATAATGTAATTTGGTATATTCACGTACAACTCAAACAAATAAACCCCCTAATTGCACCAAGCCGTTGGGCCGCAGGGTTGGTGGGATCAGGCACCCGGGGACAGGGCGCTGGTGGAAGAGGGAGAGGTCTTCTCCTGGCTCCTGCTCAGGGCTGGCTGGTGTCACCTCTCGCCGGTGATGGCTTCACCTGGCGGTGCCACGGGGCTGCGGTCTGGCTGCGCTGCGTGACGCATGGGCTCTCGTCGCAGCGGCGGGCGGCAAGCAGAGGCACAGGAGCGGCGGGCACAGGATTTCCTCGGGTGGGTTACTTTATTTTGCCTAATTGCTGGTGAAATTTCTGCAAATTGGCAATTATATTCTCGATTCCAGGTCATTTACAGCCCCGGCGTTTGGCAGGAGCGGCCGTGAAACACGGCAGACTTCCCTTCTGCTTAGAGGCTGTTAGTTGTGCCTGCGAGCACCTCGCACCCGAACCCTGCGGCACCACCTCGAAGGAAGCTGCTTTTCCCTCGGGTGCTCGTGCAGTCGTTGGGGTGGTGGGTTTGTCCCGTGTCAGCCGCGCTGTCCGTGTGCGAGTGGCGGGGATGGAGGGAGTGGGTTTCCCCCTCAGCCTGCCTCGGGCGGCTGCCTGGGGAGCTGCAGCGCGGAGCCGAGCGCTCGGGACGTTTGGGCTTTCAGCAGCGCTCAGCTTTCCGGGCAGCATCAGCGGCCGCTTCGTTTTCCAGCCACGAGGGTCAGGAGAACGGCGGCGTGGGAGGTTTTTCTCCACCGCTGAGAGCTCAGGGGTGAAACATCTTCATCTGGAATCTCCTTTTCCCCTCTGCTTCATCTCTGGGGGAACTTGGAATTGATTTCCAATGAGAAGAAGCCTTCCCAGCCCTAACACACGAGGAGCCCCGAGCCTCGGCCTCCGAAACAGCGGCGAGTGGTTTTTCCGCCTATCTGCCGGGCCCGTCTGAAATTGCAGTTTAATTCTCCATGTTTGCTCTTGTGTTGTGCGTTAAGATACCGTGAGTTTATCCAGCAGTCCAGCTGTTTTGAAGATAATTACTACAGAACTCAACCTGATGTAAAATAATCCTCCCGGGCAAGCAGCCAAGAGCCTGAGACTTATCCTCCAAAGACTGAAACCTCTCCATTACCCTCAAGAGCCGCAGAGATAGGAGCGGGCGTCTCGTGACAAATGTATTTCTGGTGGTAATTAACAGGAGGGTCTGGAGAAGGGCTGGGTGTTTTTTCTCCCCCTGACTCCGTTCAGGGAGGGTAGCACGTCCGGAGAGACCGATGGGGAGCGTGAGGACCGTGTGCGATGGAAAGCTTGGGTGGGTTTCCATCCAGAGTGCCCCGTGTGCCGTCGTTTCCCCCAGGGACGCATTTTGGGGTTGTCACCCACGTGCCCTTCCACCACCCCCTTCGCTGAGTCACCATCTCGTCCGGCGCTGGCTTCTGACCACTTTTCTTTCCTTCCTTGCGAGTCAGAGACAGACATATCACTTTGCTCCGGCTGTACAGGAGCTCTTCCTATGCCAGGCGTGCCCTGGCCCATGTTTTAATCAGCAGCCTTTCTGCTGTTGTGACCGTGGGCTGCTGGTGGAGCCATGGCCACTCTGTCCTGGGTTGGCTGAGTCCTGGCTGAGCCGGAGCCCATGGCCAGGCCGGTGGCGATGGCTGAGTCAGCACAGTCAGAGCCTCCTGTTGCCACGCGTTAATTATCGGTTCTTAACGACTGTGGCCGACTGTGACAGCCAGCTATTCCTGTCTCTGCCTGCAAAGGTGGCTGGAATAAAAACCAGACAAAAGCAGTAACAAGAGGGGGGAAAAAAACCCAACCCCAAGAGCACACGGCAGGCGTGGAGGGAAGGCTGCAGGTTGTCGTCTGCTCGGGGCTGCCAGCACTAAACTCTGCGTTGCTTCTCCTCCTTTTGATTGAAGAACACTAGAAATCAGGCGGGGTGCAGGTGCTGCATTGTGCGAGGGGAGCGCTGATTGAAGGCACACACAGGCACTGGTCCTGTCCCTTCATCAGCAGCCTCGGGGCGGGGATGGGTGTCGCTGGGTGTCTCTCAGCGGGGTTTTTCTTCCCTGCTGAGCTGTAGCACAGAGCCCCAGTGTGAGGCAGAGGGGAATTGGGCTTCCCTGGCGAGGACACTTGTGATGATGTTTCCTAGGATGGGTAGCGATGCCTTGGTGGTAAACGTCGGTGGTCTCCTTGGGTTGGAGTCAGAGATGTCACAGCAGGATGTGGCCATGAGCAAGAGGGAAAGCAGCACCTGGCTGTGTCAAGGGCCTGACTTTGGGGATAGAGCCCATAACTTAGGTGCTGTTTGGGGCAAGGGAAGGTGCCTCACTGCACCTCTTGTGACGTCCACCGTTGTCCTTTCCTGCCAGTGCTCAGTGCCTTCAGTTTCATCTCTATTCCCAAGATAAGGTGCAGCCACCAGCACCGACTGACTCTCATGTCAGTGCTTTAAGTGCCACCTGCTCTATCAACATCCCATCGATTTGCTCTATCCAAAGCCCTCCCCATCTCATTCTCTTGCTGCCACCTCCTATTCCCTGATGAAGATTTCCCTGAACCTGAAAACAGCCATCGGCCCTCAGGGCTTTGGCTGAGCCTTCCGACCTTCCCTGTGCTGGGGAGCATCCTGACACGCGGTCTGGTGCTGGGGAGCATCAGAGCAGGTTGCACCAGCCGTGGCTCGCTCGGGACAGGGAGGGCAACTGGGAGCTTTGTGCAGGACAGGGATGTGAGTGCAGGAAAAGGGCTCAGGCAGGGCCTTGATCAGAGACAGGCTTTCTCAGGGACTGCTGGGTCTGTGCTTCTCAAGCGAACCCCTTTGAGGCCAAAAGCAGGCTCAGCCCCCTCCCCAGGTTGATGTCGGCAGTGACCCAGCATCGGGCTCCAGCTTTGCATCCCCTGCCTCATCCTTGGAGCCACCCAAAGCCCTGCCGGGTGGTGGTCTGTGTGGTTTGGCCCCCTCGGGGCGGGAAGCCTGAGCCCGTCGATGCCTTGCAGACAGCTCCCGCCCTCCTCATCATCTTGTTATCCTTCCAACGTCTGGGAGCCGCAGTCACAGACCAAAACACCATTAAACTCTCTGAAATGGAGCAACCCGACAGCCCCTGCCCTCGCAGGCTTATTATCTTTGCAGATGGCTATTTTATATTTAGCAGCCTGTAATGTATCAATTTGGGCTTGGGTTGTGCATGGGGAGCAGCTTCTGCTCCGGCGCTCGGCAGCGGGAACCGGCGGGGAGAAACCCTCCCCGAGGCTCTGGGGAGGGCAGGAGGGTCCTGGAGCCCACGGAGGACTCAGGGGAGGAGGGGAAAGGTTTGCTGGCGGTCTGGAGCTGGTTTGAACAGCACAGGGTGTGCGTGGGGAACGGGAGCAGCACGGCAGCAGCAGAGCCAGGCGATGAACGACGGTGTGGAGAGCGAGAGCTGGTGGCACACGGCTTTGCGGGGGGAACTTGGGGTGCAGAAGGAGGGAGGGACTTTCTGGGCGAAAGGAGGACAGTTGAGGCTGCCCCAGATCCGTGTGCATCCCACGCTCTTTGCTTTGCCCTGGGCCCTCAGGAGCCGCCGTCACACGCGGCCGCAGCCGTACCAGGCGCTGACGGGAGGGTTTAGTTGTTGGGAGAGGATTAGAGGAGTTTCTGATGGCCCCGCTTCTAATCTGCATCTGTAATGAAGCGGGAGCCCGGCCAGGTTTCTGTTCTTTTGTGTTTTCTTCTGAGGAAGGGTGTTTGTTTCCGATGATTACAAATAAATCTCCCTCTGCCTTGACTGGAATAAAAGGCAGCGGGAGCCTGTTGGGGCCGTGGCCGAGGCGAGGGCTGGAAGCCACGGGCCAAATCCCATTAGGACTCCCCAAAATGTAATTAGCAACTTCTCCACAACGACAAAAGGGGGTGCTTGCTCTGCCCCCCCTCCCCAGCGGGTACTTTGGGTGGACGCTGCCCCGTCGCTGTCGAGGGGCTTCGCTCCCGATCCGGGGCAGCTATTTCAGCTGCTGGAAACTGGGTCAGGCAGCCCGTCTGCGACCGGGCTCGACGTCTCCATCCGTCATTCTGACGGGGCACGTTTGCCTACAGGAGAGGAAACGCGCCTCTGGGGCTGAGGGGCGGTGGAAATATTGCAAAGCAGAGCGCTGCTGGGTTGCATAAGGAAGCGGGAGCAGTTTGGGTCGATCCAAAGACAAGCATCTTCCCCCAGCCTCTCAGCTCAGCCAGGGATCGGGGTGCACGTCGGTGTTTTGGGGCCCCAAGCATGTGTTTTGCACCCAGGGAGAGGTTGCTTCACGCCTGCAAGCCTTTGTCTGCTGTTTGCCCCTCCAAACTAGTGAGAGAAAACTGGGGCACATCCCAGTGTCATTGATGGGCCCGGGCAGGAGCGACGCGGGGGGCTCTCCTAATAGGTTCATGAGGAGGGAGACGGTGGCTTTGTGCCACCAAACCCAAGAGCGATCCGTATTGTTGACACTAAGTGAAGTAACTCCTCGGCAAACTTCAGAATTAGCATTTAAGGATGAGGAATAGGGGCAATTAGAAGGGAAGCGGCACGGTGTCGCTGCCCCAGACTCCCTCCCTCATGCATCTTCTCCCTCGGCAGCGTTCGGGTTCATCGCCCCAGGGGTGCAGGAGGAGAAAGGGCTGCAGGTGGCGAGAAACATGCTGGGATGCAGAGATGGAGGCTGGGCTGGGGGAGCCGGGTGCTGGGGGCTCGGGTTTGGGCTGAGATCCTCCCCCCTGCCTCGCCGGTGGGGTTTCTCCAGGTGAAGCGTGGAGCCAGGATGGGTTTATTTCCCTCTCGTCTGATGACAGGAGCTTTATTGTCTTTTGTCCCTCCCGGACTCATCGGGCAGGGCTTCTTCTGGAGATGGATACGGTGCCTTCAGGAGACTCTTAATGGGGGTTTGTCTTTGTTCTTAATTAGATCCCTTCCAGGGAAAACCTCCTGGCCCACTTTATTATCCAGCTTTGTCAGAGCTTGTCTGCTTTATCTAAACACTTTGCAGAAGTCTCTTTACCTGTTTGCTTACTGGAGACATTATCATAATCCTGGTCAATTGGAAATAGGTAGCAGAGACAGCTCGGCTGGCGGCTCAGCAGCGAGGGAGGGGGGATGGCTCTCCGGGCCCAGGGAAGAAGCTGCTGGTTGGGATTGGCCTCAGAAGTGCTTGTTCTTGGGGTGTTGGGAGAAGTGTTGGGAAGGCAAGGTTGGGTGAGACCTCTGGAGACACCGTGGGCCCCATCCCAGCTGGTAGACGCTGGCTTTTGTGCTGGTGGTAGCCAGGAGGTGCAGGAAGGCTGTTTTTTTGGAGGAGGGTGGTTTGTCTGGTCCTTCTACTGCCTGCAGCTGCTCCAGGCTCTAGCAGAGGGGAGCAGGATGCAAAGCCAGCAGAGCCAAAGGCACCAGGCCCCAGATGGAGCAGCAGCAAATGCAGAGCAAGCTCAAGGGGCGGACAGAAGGAGCCTTTGCCTCCTTGCTCTTGTTGCCAGTTGCTCCTGGCCAGTTGCTGTGAGCAGTTTTGACACTGGTCCAAAGAACCCTACAAGTGAGGGAGGGCCACACTGTCCTTGCCCACCCATGTTAGGGTCATCCCGTGTGACTCTGAGCTGTAAACGCTGCAACAGCCACGCTGAGGCTCTCGAGGGCCGCGGGCTGACCCCAGGAAGCACACGTGTGCCAGCCAAAGCTGTGCCCGGCGAGGGCTCCAGTTCCTCCTGCCTGTCACTTCGAACTCCAGTCCTTGTGCTTCACCCCTAATGAGGGGACCCCAGAGTCCCTCGCAGGGCTGTAGTCTGGATATTTATATGAGCTCAGACATGCAAGTTGTCTGTTTTACATATTGCTGCCCTGATTTCTCGGTGCACGCAATGAATAATTTACAGAAGCCGTGTGTAAGTATCTCTTTATTATTCATTATAATGAAGTGAGACAGCAGTAATAGTCCACTAGACTGGAATCCCCCAGGGCCGAACTTAACTCGGCTGAGCTTTAGCTCTCCCCTCCACACACTTAATTTGAACGAAGGGCTTCTGTCTCCCTTCCTGACGAGGGCAGCGCCGGCGCCGGGGCACATCCGAGGCGCGGGCAGGTCCTCGGAGCATGCAGCGGGCTGTTCGTCTTGCTCGTGCCACGTGGTTGGAGGGAGATGTACGGCTCCTGCAGGAGGGGAAGGGACTGGTTTGTGGCTCCTCAGGTGGGAAAGGCAAAGCTCCCCAGAAACACCAGGCTCTTAATTTAGTCAAATGTGGGTTTTGCTGCAGGTGCAGCAGCAGCAGAGAAGTCCATGAGTGAAGCAGATGGAGAGAAATGTTATCGCAGGGAATGAAACAAGCCGTGTTCTCCAGGAACATTTTAATTCACTTTCTACCCCCCCTTCTCCCATCTCTTTGCCAAGTGTAAGTCAGCACGACGGCCCGGAGCTGCCGAGCCCCGGCGCGCCTGGGAGCGGGGAGGGCGGCATGTAAATCAGGGACACGGCTGCGCTCTGCTTCTCGTGGCACCTGTAGCTGCGTCTCCCAGCGTGTCCCCTTCTCTTCCCCACCAACTGCCTTCGCCGTTTCTCTTCTCCCTTTTGCCCCGTGGGGTGGCAGAGGAGGGTGAGAGCGGAGTTTGAAGGTCGTGGTATTGCCGTGGTGGTGGTCCGGTGCTGTGCCTCTCCCTCCCTTTGCTGCTCCTGTTGCCTTTTGGGAAGGGGAGGGATGGTGGCTGCACGTTGTGTCCCAGGTTTGTGACCCTGTGCCTCTTCCATGTGCAGGTGTACCGTGGACGACCGGGTGACGCGGGTGGCGTGGTTGAACCGCAGCACCATCCTGTACGCCGGCAACGACAAGTGGTCTATAGACAACCGCGTGGTCATCCTCTCCAACACCAAAACCCAGTACAGCATCAAGATCCACAACGTGGATGTGTACGATGAGGGGCCCTACACCTGCTCCGTGCAGACAGACAATCACCCCAAGACCTCGCGCGTCCATCTCATCGTGCAAGGTGGGTCTGAAAGCGCCTCGCGCCGTCGCCCGGCTGTTTGATGAGCAAGGTCGGTGGGGCTTGGGAGGGGTTTGGAGATGCCTTGGTGATGGAGATGGAGGGATCAGAACAAGATTATTGCTTCAGGGACCGGACAGCGTGGGAATGGGGAGATGGAGGAATGCTGACCATGCCAGGGAGGAGACAGACGTGTGTTGTGGCAGCCTCGCGGTGTTGTACGCTCCTCATGTGGGGCACAGGACCTGAGAACTAAGACTGGGGCTGCTGTGCTTAAGGTTGCCCCAGGGGAGGTTCAGGCTGGAGTGAGGAGGAATTTCTTTGCTGAAAGGATTGTCAGGCATTGGAATGGGCTGCCCAGGGAGGTGCTGGAATCACTGACCCCGTAGGTGTTTCAGAGATGGGTGGATGTTGCACTTGGGGAAATGGTCTGGTGGTTGATAGGGCTGGGACAAAGGCTGGACTTGATGATCTTAAAGGTCTCTCCCAGCCAGTGCAATTCCATGATTCTTCTCCTTGCTTGTCCCTGCTGTGAATTCTCAGGGCAGCTGTTAGCAAGGTGCTCAGGCACACATCCAGGAATGCCAGTCACTGCCAGAGTGGCCTGCAACCACTCAAGGCTCCCTGGCTGTGGGATGCTGTTGGGTCACACACTGGCACTCCTGAGGCTGCTGCAGGGCTGATGTGGGTGCTGTGGGATCAGAGGGGCCCGTAGCACCGGGGCAGGTGCCGTCTCCAGACCCTCACGCTGGCCACCGGCTTTTGTCCGGCCTCCAGATTAATTTTTCAGAGTTAGCGTTAGTTTAGGTTAGATAAAGATAATGAAAGTTTCCTAATCCTCTTAAAGAAGATTTATCTGGCTGAGTAGAAAGCTCTCAGAATACAATAAAGCGTGTATAAAACCAGGACCTAATCTTTCCTTTAATTTCAAACAGCTGATGGGTATTGATTTTGCAATGAGCAAATTTCCCGGCCCTGCCGTGTCTCCGCGAAGCCCTCGACACAGATCTGTGTGTCTCGATGTTTCCTCTTCATTTGGAGGAAGAGGCAGGGGTTGTTTGTGGCCAGTCGTCCCAAGTGAGGGAGGTGTGTGTCAGGGCTGTGGGAGTGAGGGGAGAGCTGCCTGTGGGAAGCCTCTGTCCAAGAAAGATGTTGAGGTGCTGGAGAGGATCCAGAGGTGGGTCACCCGGCTGGTGAAGGATGTGGAGCACGTCTTGTGTGAGCAGTGGCTGAAGGATCTAGGGCTGTTTAGCCTGCAGAAAAGGAGGCTCAGGGGGGAGACCTTTTCACTCTCTACCTAGTGACAGGCAATAGGACAAGAGGAAATGGCCTCAAGTTGTACCAGGCTGGATGTGAGGAGGAATTTCTTTCCTGAAAGGGTTGTTGCTTCTCCACAGGCAAAGAGAGGAGCTGGGGTTCTGCAGGAACACGTGCTTCTCTCTAAGTTGCTGCATTTCTCTCGCCTTGTGTTAAGCTCAAGCTTTGTTTTGCTAAAGTTGGCTTCCCAGCCAAGAAACCTCATCTGTAGGTGCCACCTTGGCAGCCCTTCATGGCGATGGCTGGAGAATCAAATCCTCCTCAGCCAGGCTGGGAGGAAGGGAGCAGTTTCCTGAAGGTGCTGCAAGTGTAATACACACTTTACAGGGAGGGGAGCAAAGCCCTGTTGCTTTTGTAGCTCTCTTGGCCTAAAATACAGCCTCAAAAGTGAGATTTGGGGCCTTTTTTCATTGAGGAGGCAGGGGCATGGCCGTGCTAGGTGTGTGCCAACATCTGTGTAGGGTTCCATTCATTTAATGCGTATTGTGGGAAATTAAGAGTTGCCTGATGGAGTATTGATTCTTTGTCCTTGCATTCAAGTGGGTTTTACTCGTGCTGCCACGAGGCCTGGCCTCCTCTCCTGGCAACCCAGCGGCAACTCTGCCCGTGAGGCGCAGTCAACAGTAAACGTCTCTCAGCCTCCTTATTAATATGTCTCTTGGATGGGTTCATTGCAGCAGCTGCTCACAAGGGTTTATAACAGTGTAGATGGCTGGGGGATGGGGGTTTGTTGTCTCACTTTTCCTCTTCTTACGGTGACGATGGGGCGGATGCTGTCAGGGTGGTGCAGGATGGTTAGGAACGGAGGGAGAACAGGAGCTGAGTGCTGTATGAGTAGAAGATGAACCACCCCATTCTCCTCCTGGGCTGTGTGAGGACATGGGGTGTGTTTCAGAGCAGAGGGTCAGTGTTTTGGTGGAGGCCGTGGCTTTGGCAGTCAGCATCTTGGGATGGCTTTTTGGTAGGACCAGTGTCTGTCCTTGCAGCAGGGAGGTGCTGTTGCTGTGCTTGGCTTTCCAAGCACACCTAAGGATGTCCCAGAGCAGGTCTCAGGTCCCTTGTTGCATGTGGAGCCCCTCAATGTTGCTGTAGCTCTTCAGGAAGCATTTCAGAAGCAAACTGAGGCTGGTTTTCAGATTCCCTGGTTTTTATCATGCCACTTTTGATATCCAGGCAGGAGCTGATGCCACAGGGCCTTTGGAGGCTGCAGAGAGTGTGGTGAGGCAGGAGGAGTGGCTCAGCCTTCTTTGTTGTGACAGGACAGACCTAATAACAGCCTTTATGTACAAAGGTGCTTAGATATACTAACTACTTAGTAGTTAATGCTGGACAGTGTGTTGCAAGGAGTGTGTAGAAGGTGTACAGGAGATGCAGCTCAGCCTGGAGAAGGGAAAAGGTGAGAGCGCGTGGCTCTGGGCACTCTGTGAGCTCCAGAGCAGCTTCATTTGTATTTGAGATGTTTGGTTTGGGATGGTTTTCTTTTGTCCACTTAAGGAGCAAGGTAAGGGGATGATGTGATGTCAGATGCCACAACTGGTATTGCCTCACTTAGCAGGACAGGATGAGGAGCACCCTGAGACTGTCCTGGGGCTGGAGGCTGCTCCAAATTGTCCAGGAGGTGTTGGGATATGCCACAGGGCACTGGAACAGACAGCTGATTAATTACTGCAAACAGCAAAACAGGGGGAGAGGGGAGAGAGCTGCAGAAGTTGTTTCCCTGTTATATTTCCAAGCAGAAAGAACGTGTCTGTGTGTGCAGAAATAGCTCCCTGGGAAGCACTCTCACTTCCTAATTGTTCATAAATTCCCTGACAGGTGGTTATGCAGTAGGTATAACACTCTGAGGTTTGCTTTGATTGCTTTCCCCATCTCTAGGTGAAAAGCAAGCTGGAGGAAAAGGGGAGATGGTGCCGAGCACTGCGCTCTGGATGCCCCTGGTTCATTTAAGTGATGTGTGGTGAGGGGTTGGTCCTGGGCATGGTCAGCTGTCCTGGGTTGGACAGAGAGGTCCACAGGGACTCATCAGTCCCTTTGCTGTTAACACCAGTAAATCTCACAGCGTTGTGGTCGCAGACTGTGTGGGGAGGTTGTTTTTGTAACTGTACAGGGATGAATCCCACAAATGGATGTGGGTAAGTGGCTGATGGGGGACTGGAAGAGGCCTGAGGTGTCAGCTGTCTCCTAGTGAGCTCATCAGAGCTCCTCAGCTCATCAGAGGTGTGGGAGAGACTGTCCTCATGGAGTGGAAGGTGATGATGAGCAGGAGGAACAGCAGTTGCACGTCAGATGTGCAAAGGTCTGAGGTGTGCAGCTGGTAAAATAAATTTTGTGTGTGTGTGTGCATCTGTGTGTGTGTGTGTGTGTGTGTGTGTCTGGCTGTGTGCGCCTGTGTGGGTGTGTGTATGTGTGGGGGTGTGTCTGGGTGGTTGTATGTCTCTGTGTGGGTGTGTGGGGGGGTTGTGGGTTTGTGTCTGTGGGTGGGTGGATGTGTGGGGGCGTGTGTGTCAGTGTATGTGGGTGTGTGTCTGTGTGTGGGGTGTATGTGGGTGTGTATGTGTGGAGGGTATGTGGGTGTGTGTGGGGTATGTGGGTGTGTGTATGTGTGGGGGTGTGTCTGGGTGGTCATATGTCTCTGTGTGGGGGGGGGTTGTGGGTTTGTGTATGTGTGTGTGGGTGGATGTGTGGGGGTGTGTGTCTATATGTGGGGTGTATGTGTGGGTGGATGTGTGGGTGTGTGTATGTGTGGGTGGATGTGTGTCTATTGGGGGGGTGTGTGTATGTGTCGGTGGGTGTGTGTGGGGGAGGTGTATCTGTGTGTGTGTGTGTGTGTGTACTATTGAAGTGGTGCTGCACAGGTGTGCTGATTAGGGGCTAGCTGATGATGTGGGGATGATTTTGGGTGACATTACATGTGTGTTAGTGGCTGTTTTGTGCCCCTTCTGTACCCCACATTCTGTGCCTCAGGTGTGTTGTGTTACAGCTAGTGATGGGATGCCTCAGCTGTGCTGCATTACTGCTGAGGATGCGGCTGAGCTGTGCTGCATTACTGCTAATGAGGGAGTGGCTTGGGGCTGCTGAGTTCCTGCCACTCAGGGTGCTCACTGTCAGTGCCACACAGTGTAGGTGGCTCATGCTTGGTGTGAAATCTCTGGGTGTCATTAGAGATGTCGTGTGGCTCGGTGCTGCTGCTTTACTGCTCATGAGGGTGTGTTGCAGCTTGGCTGCATTACTGCTAGGGAGAGTGTGCAGCAGCTGTGCTGCATTTCTGCTAATGAGGTGTGTCGTGCTTGGTGTGACCCTCACTGGGGCTTGAGAACCATCTCTGAGCTCCCACTTTGCCATCCAGGGGCTGATGTCCAGGGTGGGATTCGCACCTGCCCCGTCCGGGGGGTGCCCACCCTCAGTGTGTGTTCTCTGCTGCTGTTTGTGTGTTGCAGTGCCCCCCCAGATTGTGAACATCTCCTCAGACATCACGGTGAACGAGGGCAGCAGCGTCACCCTCATGTGCTTGGCCTTTGGGAGGCCGGAGCCCACGGTCACGTGGCGGCACCTCTCCGGGAAAGGTGAGACCCCACTCCTGGGGTGAACCGGTGGTGGGGGTGACATGGGAGGGTCTCATTGCACCCCTGTGGGATGGGTGGACAGCCATCTGGACAGCCCTAGGAATATGTTCAGGGTGGTGGGCCACAGTGGTAGCTGCTGTAGAGGGTGCAGGTGCCTCCCCTTTGGTGTGCACGGGGAGGTACATGAGGAGTCTTGTTGATTCTTTATTAGCTCTTTATTAGGTGGTATCTAAAATCATAGAAGCAAGAGGGGGGAGGGGTTGCAAGGGAGATCCAAAGCTCATATCCAGCCCAGGAACCTTCTAAAGCAGGTTCCCCTCAATCAGGGAGCACAGGACAAAGTCCAAGTGGGTTTGGAAGCCTCCAGAGGAAGAGATTCAACTCCCCCATCCCAGGGAGCGTGTGGGGTCTCCTCTGGATGCTGTCTATGCCAACCTGGACATGTTCCTCTGAGGTATGATCAAGGTAGACCTGCTGCTGCAGGCCAGTTGAACTGGGTGAGCTCTGGAAGAGAGATCTCCAGCTGCCCATGAGTCCATGTTTTCACCAGAGCTTCCCATGTTCCAGCTTGTGCCTGGCACCGGGCACTGCAAAGAAAAGGGCCCCCCACCTTCCAACACCCACCTCGTAGCCAGGGGACAGCAGCTGTGTTTGCTGGGGAGATGAGGGACGGGAGGGAGACTGTGGCAGCAGCAAGTGATGACTGTGTGTGTGTGGGACATGTCCAGGCCAGGGCTTTGTGAGCGAGGATGAGTACCTGGAGATCACGGGCATCACGCGGGAGCAGTCGGGCGAGTACGAGTGCAGCGCCGTCAACGACGTGGCCATGCCCGACGTCAGGAAAGTCAAAGTCACCGTCAACTGTGAGTATTGGGGGGATTTGGGGGTGTCAGGGTGGGCAGGTGGAGCAGCCTGGCGGCTGACGGTGCGCGGTGTCCCTGCAGACCCGCCGTACATCTCCAACGCCAAGAACACGGGTGCCTCGGTGGGGCAGAAGGGCATCCTGCAGTGCGAGGCCTCGGCTGTGCCCCTGGCAGAGTTTCAGTGGTTCAAGGAGGACACCAGGTGAGGGGCTGTGGGGGGGATTGGGGTGTGTTTTGGGGGCTGGGGAGAGGAGGGTCTGTTGGGGAACCAGATGGGGGATGTAGCAGTGTGATGCTGAGAGGGGAAGGGGTGAGATAGCAAAGAATCACGGAGTCATTTTGGTTGCAAAACACTTTAAGTTCAAGCCTTCATTCCAGCCTGAAAAGCCCCCCACTGACCCACCTCCCCACGCCCCCCTGTGCCCCCCAGGTTAGCGAACGGGCTGGAGGGCGTGCGCATCGAGAGCAAGGGCCGCCTCTCCACCCTCACCTTCTTCAACGTGTCGGAGAAGGACTATGGCAACTACACCTGCGTGGCCACCAACAAGCTGGGCAACACCAACGCCAGCATCATCCTCTACGGTAGGTGCCCAGTTCTCTCTGCAGCAAGGAGGAGGAAGGAAGGGAGGCTGGTGGCTGAACAGCCAGGCAGAGATGGAAGAGTGGAGTGGTGAAGAGTTGCTGCCTTTGTTTGGTGCTGTGGGCTTCTCAGTGTGCTGAAGAGTAGGAGCATGGAGCCCTCCTGCACAGAGAGGATGTGTCTGTCAGATGCTGAGGTGCTCACTGGCTTCACTGGGCTCCAGCTGGAGATGTGATGTGACACCTGGAGAAGCAACAGAGTGCAGGGGGGAAAGGCTGAGGCAGGAGCTTGTGGGTGTCAGCTGTGGACAGAAGGGAATGTCCTCCCTGAGGAAGATGCAGTCCTCTGATGAGTGGATGGAGGGCTGGCAGTGGATGGAGTATTTCTGGTGTCCCTCACAGCATCCTTCTGCAAAAAAAACCATGTGTGGGTGTCTGCTGGGGCTGTTCCACGTGCTTATCCACAGCCTGGATGCAGGAGGGGCAGCTCCCTTTGTCTAGTGAGGAGTAAACTGCTGTCGCCTGTCTGGAGGGTGAGGAGGCCTCAGAGAGGAATGTAAAGAGCTGGGAGGTGAGGGCAGTGAGCAGACAGAGCAGCACTGGAGTGTGGAGAGGGTGGCATGTCCTGGTGTTCCCCCCCTCCAGCCTTGTACAACACCCTGCCTGCAAAAAAGATCTGAAATGTGCTCACCTGTGTGCTGACGGGGCTTCTGTGGCTCTCCTCATGGGTACCTGGTGGCAGTCAGGTCTGGTGTGCTCTGCTCGGGGTCAGATGCGTTGCAGTGGGCTTGGGCTGCGCAGGCCTGGTGGGTGTCGTGCTCAGCTTTGCTCTGCGCTCACCCAGGTTGCTCACCCCGGGGTTGAGTAGCTCCCACTCTGCTCCTGTGGGTCTGCTGAGCTCCTGCTAAAGACACTAAAGCCCCCTGTTAAAGACCTTCCTGTGCCACGATGCTCTGCTCCCGACTCAACTGTGTCCCCATCCCCACTCTACCAGCCTGGGGACCTGCGTTTCCCAGCCCAAACACGGCTGTGGGAGCCTGACACGGGCTCTCCAAGGAGAGCCGCCTCCAAGCATGCTGAGGCTGGCCCGGAGCCTGCCCTGGGCATCATCCTCCTCAGACGAGGGCTGTGCCTGCCCTGAAGGTTCCTCAGGCTTTGTCCCTGCCTCCCCAACCCCACAAAGGGCAAACACAGAGGGGGAACATGACGGGACGCGAAGCAGCGTGGGGATGGGAGGGAGGAGGGTTCCCTCCGCTCCGCGCTGCCCTTAACGCTGCCCTTGCCCTTCTCTTCCCCGCACAGGGCCTGGAGCGGTACACGATGGCGGCAACGCGGCGTCCCGGACAGCCGCCGGCCTCTGCCTCTGGGCCGCCCTGCTCGCCTGCCTCCTGCTCGACTTTTGATAAGGGAGCGGAGGGTCCCGGGAGGCCCCCGCGGCGGGCTCGGCCCGGCCCGGCGCAGCCCAGCCCCCCGGGGACTGCTCTCGGTCGGAGCCGCGGCCGCCGGTTACGCTGTACAGACCCCACCGCGTGCCACCAGACTGCCACCCGCCGCCGGGGCCGCGGCACGGCACGGCCGGGGCTCCCCGGGGCCGGGCACGGCGCTGGGGTGCAGGTGCCGCTCGGACCCGCCGGGGACGTGCGTCTCGTCGTCCCGCTAAAGCCGCCGATGCCCGAAAAGACAACCAGGTTGAAGCCTCCCCCCGGCCCGGCTCTGCCTTCAGCCCCCTCGCTCCTGAATGTCAGTCGTCACCACCAAAGCTCTCCAAGAGCCCCGGGGGGCCCATCCCACCCCCTGTCCCTCGGGGCTCGCCCCACACAGCTGGTTGTCCATCCAGGGTCACGCCGCTCTCGCTCCTGGCTTCCCCAAAAACCACACACTGTCCCGACACCGCGAGGCTGCTCTCCCGGGGACGGCAGCCCTGGACTCTGCTGGCAGCCCTCAGACTGGAGCCTTCCCTTTGGCAGCCAGGCCGTTGCCCTGGACACCAACCCCCGGGTCAAACCTCAGCCCGAGGTGCCTCTGGGGTTTCTTTTCCAACCTGCACATCAAAAAGCACAGCACTGGCACCGCTGGGCAGAGGCAGTAAATGGCACTGCAAAGCAGCCTGTGACCAGGACCTAGCACCATGGCTCTGACTCTTGTGCCCGTCCCTGTGCACCCATAGGGGCTGGGACCACACACTCAGCCCAGAGGTCTGCTCCTCGGCTGCACTGCTCCTCCTTGGTCTGTCTCCTGCTGTTGCCTCTTCCTACCATTGGCCCCGTGTCTCTGCCTCTCTGAGGGATGGGAGAAAACAGGAGCCAGCCCTGAGCTGCGACTTTGCTGTCTCACACCGACCAACCACGTGCTCCTGTCCAAGGGCAGCCCCCTGTGTTCCACCCCCATGGAGCAGGGTGAGCTCAGTTGCTACGGCGTGGCACAGATGGGGATGGTGCCCATGCCTCTGGCTCTCACCCTGCTGCAACACAACAACACCACACATGCACCCACACTCCCTCCCTCTGCTTCCTCCTCCTGACACCCCGTGGCTGCGTGGGAAGGTTTTAGGGTCCTACTCTGGGGACAGGCCCCTCTGAAGAGTCTCACACACACAGTGGCAGTGCCCAACCCTGTGCCTGCAGCGGGGAGACTCGACTGCACAGCTCAGCGTGTGCAGCATCCCTCACCCGGCGGCTCAAGAGCCACGACCGCACACGCCGCCTTTCCCGTGCAAACGCTGCCGCTGCCCAAACCTCCATGCTCAAAAAACCCCCTTTGCCTCATCAACCCTCTGTCTTGCTGCGAGGAGGCCGAGGCTGACACACAAGATGGATGAAGCACCCAGCCCCGGAGCCGTGACCTGCCACTGCCCCGTCCTCTATGCAGCCGCGACCCCTCCTCGGCCCGGCGCGGAACCAACAGCTACAGAAAGGACTCTCCCTGCCCCCGCATCCTGCTGCTCAGCGTCTGCTGTGGCTGACTGACAAAAACAACCCCGAATGACCCGAGGCGGTGGCTCACCTGAGGGGCAGGGACCCGGCCTGCGCTCCCCTTGTCCCGCGGCGTCCCGTCCCGCTGCCGCCTCTGCCGTGGGGCACAGCCGCTGCCCGAGCTGAGCCAAACGGCCCCACCGCAGCAACCCCCCAGCTCCTCCATCCCCGGACACGTGGGGACAGCGGAGGCGACGCCGCGATGCCGGCCCTGCCCCATGCACCGCCTCCCCCCTCCCCGTCCTCTGCCGGGACGGCGTTCGACTTTCTCGTGCCATGTAACGTGCCATTGTGAGGAACGTGTTGGCTGTCTGAGGCCGGACGCCTTGGCAGGGGCGCGGCCGGTCTCCGAGTTTCCGTCGATCATTGTATTCCAAGGGTGGCTATACTACCTGAGATTTGTGCATGTTACATTGTAGTTGTAACCTTTTCTAATTCGGCAAGAATAAGAGATGGTTGTGATTGTGCAGTGTATCAATAAAGTTTGACGAACTTTGTACCTTCGGGGCTTTGCTTCGTGTGCCCCCCCCTCCCCGGGGAGGGACGCCATGCCCACTCAGGTCTCCTGAGTGCTGGGGCCTCTGCTGCTCCTGCAGCCTCACCTGGTGATTAGGCAGAGCCTCTGTGACAGTCGAGCTCCCTCACCCTCCTCCCCTGGGAATGAGGGGTCCCCCCGAGCCTCCATCCGCCGACGGGCACGTACCTGTTGCCGAGCCCCTGCTGGGTAAGGACCGCTGTTGCTCTCAACGCTCACCTGCGTTGGAACGGGGCAGAGTCTCCTTCCAGCAGCTCCTGGAATCCTCTCCGTCATCTCATAACAATATCTGCTCTCAACTACCCCTACTCCATGCCAGGGATCTCCATGGATGACTCGCTTCCAGTCATGATCAGACAGCGTCTGACATGGACAACACGTCCTTCCTCGGACAGAGACAGCAACGACCGGGAGTGGAAGGAGCCACAACCCTCTGTGTCTGCCCACACAACGACAGGCTCACCCTGAAGCACAGGCCATGACCTCCACTCACCGGGAGATGCTGCACTTTACCCCATCAACCAGGAGGAAACATTCCAGAAGCTTCCCTGGGACCAGCCACCACGAGACTTCAGGACCCATGGGGGAACAAACTGGGAAGCAAGTCCCCTCATTGCTGCGTGCCACCAACACAGAGCCTGTGTGGCCACAGACCGGGGCAGTCCCCGTTCCTGACGGCAAAGCCCAAGGCTGAGGTCCCCTGGCCCTGTGTCTCGTGATGGGGAGGCCGTGGGGGAGCGAGGGGGGACAGGAGTCGCTTCCCCTGTGCAGACCCCTCGGTGGGAGCGGGTCTCTCTTCACCTTCCCTGGCATGAAGAGCTTTGCCCTGAGGGTTTATCCCCAAAGCCCACGACAAATGGCTCCTTCCTGGTGCTGCTCTGAGCTGCCACGACTCTGTACAACAGGGACTCCTCTGCTGTCCCCTGGCAGAAAGGTAAGTGCTTCCCAAAACCTGCCAGCCTCTCCAGGAGAGGGGTTTGGAAAGGGAACAGTCAGACCCTGGCACAAAGGGCACGGGACAACCCCCACGCCCCCCCCCTGTGCATCTGTGGACACGGATCCCTGCTTAGGTCCCTTCCTGTGCCCAAGGACAAGGGACAGAGGGTGAGTTTCAGGCTGGGAGCTCCAGTTTCCCCTGTACATATGTCAATAAATGAATACATCAATGCATCCACAGAGCAGTCTCTGACACTCTTAGTCCCTCAGACTCTGGCATCTGATGCTCCTCAACCTCTCACCTAGAGCCAAAAACAGGCAGAGGGGAGGTGAGGGACGCAGCCCTGTTACCTCTGTACCCAGATGGGTCTCCCTCCCCACTCCTGGCCTGCTCATCCTGCACAAACAACTCCACCAGCTTGTTTTCTCTTGGGAGACACAAAGGAACATCCACTGTCAAAGACAAAAGTGGCCACAGCACTCTGCTATAAACCACAGCCCCGTGGCTGCTTCCCCCTGTGCCGTCCTGAGAGGGGGGGCTCATGCCCAGCTCCCCTGTTCCCATGTCCTCCCTGCCTTGTCCCTTCCTTGGGACGTGCCACAAAGCCTTTGGGCCCAGCTCTTCCTTTGCCTGCTCCCTTTTGCTCTCTGTTCCTGTCACAGCTTACACAAACTCACTTAGGTTCAAGAAGTTAAGAAAAACCCAACAAAATGGCCCCCATCATCGCTCACAATCAGCTCCTCATCCTGCAAACCCACACTGAGGAGATGAGGCCCTGGAGACGACAACTGAGGCTCAGGAACACACCAAGTAACTTCCAGCCAAAAACCAAGACACCAGCTGAGAGGAGCCCGACGCCTGCACAGACAACGAGACGCACCTATGCTCAGTCTGAAAACACTGGGACACTGCACAGACAACCCTGACACCTGCACAGACAAACAACCAACCCTCACACCTGCACAAACAGCCCTGACACCTGCACAAACAACCCTCACACCTGCACAGACCAAGCTGTGCCTATGCCCGAGCTAAAAGCACTGAGACGAGCCCGAGACCTGCAGGGACGACGGGCTGTGCCTGTGCCTGAGCTGTGTCCCACCGCAGCTTTGCACCACCCACCTCTCATCGCTGCCTGTCCTCCTCCTCCTCCTGGCACTGACTTCGGCTGCTCCTGAGCATCCCCGGTGACGGTGCATCGCTGGCAGGAGGGCTGAATGGAAAGATTTGGGGGCTCTCAGCAGCTGGGGTCGGGGGGGAATAGGGTGAAGCTGCTCTGCACAGCCTCCCCGTCTACTTACCAAAGCCTTACCTGCACGGGGGCTCACTGGTGAGGTCCAGGCACTGTATCTCTGATGCTCCCCCAGCCTGCTGTGGCGATTTGGAGATCCCTCCCCACCACGTCCTTCCCCCCCCGGGCCCCCCCAGCACCCCATCCCCAGGAAGGAGGGAGGGAGGGAGAGCGCGGGGCGGCCGCAATGAGCACCACAACCAGACGGAGCGGCCACATGGAACAATCGTTTTAATGGATAGGCAGAGAGAGCCCCCCCTCGCCGCCCGCCCGGGCCCCCGCGTGTCCCCGGGGGAGGGAAGGAAAGGACAACCGAAGGAGGAGAAACCGAGCCGAGCGCGGGGGGACGCCCGGTGCCGCGCTCCGGCTGCCGTGCCGAGAGCTTCGCCGCCTTTTCCTTGCTGCTTTTCTCTTGTGCTGCTTTATATATATATATATATATATATTCACACACACACACACATACACACACAGACACTCACACACACACACATATATATATATATATATATAAATATAGCATGAGCTATATAGATCTCCCTCGCTCCCTCCGGGGAAGGCGATGGAGAGGGGCCCCTGGTCTCCCCCCGTGGCCCTTCCTCCCCGGTGACCCGAAGGGGAGCAGGGACGAAAGGCAAAGGGGGAGAGGGGGGTGCTGAGGGGGCCGCGTGGGCCGAGACCGTGGTCTCGCTGAGCACCGATACACACCTAACTCCATATACAGCATGCAGTAATGGCAGCGGAAGGACCCTGCTGGGAACCGTGGCTAGAACGCTAACAGAAAGAAAAAATTATATATATATATATATGTATATTTATATATACTGTATATATATATCCCATAAAAAGATTCAGCATCTCCCTCCTCCGCCTGGGCCGCACGGCGCCCGTGCCCTCGGCGGCAACTGTTCGGCCGACCGCTCCTGGGGTCGGTTTCGGGAGGGGGAGGGCGGGTTGGCGCAGGACTCTTCTTCCTCCTCCTCTTCCTCTTCCTCCTCCTCCTTCCCCGCCGACTCACAAACCTCCTGGGTCAGTCGCCTGCTCAGCAAACCGACTTCTTCTCTCCACTCGCTCCCCCTCTCTCTCAATTGCTTCTTCATTTCCCTCTTCTTTCCCTTGGGTTGTTTTTGTTGGGGTTGGTTTGGTGTGGGGTTGGTGGTTGGTTTTTTTTTTGCATTTCTGTTGGGTATTTTTTAGGAACTAAGAGTTCTAGGCTCATCTCAGAAAGTAACAACCAATAAACTCAACCACGACTCAGAATCCCTTTCTCATTCACGATGTCCACGAGTGGTGCGATGAACGCGGGGGCTGGGGGTCTCCTGCCTCCCTTTCCCTTGGTGGAAACTGTTGAAGATCTATATATCTATACATATATATATATATGTATGTGTGGAGATACATATATATATATTCTGAAACACAAATGGTCCATGAGAAGACGGGGAAATCTCAGCAGAGAAGAGACCCGGCGCATCCGGACGGAGGGCGGAGGGAGGAAGCGCCGCGCCGCGTCCCGCCCGTCCCTCTGCGCTGTCCCGCGGTGAAAACGGGGGGGAAAAGGGGAAAAAATAACCAAATGGGGGGGGAAGAAAAGGACTGGGTGGCGTTGCATCTTCAGCAGGAAGCCTTGGGTATTTTTTTCCTCCTCTTCTCTCCTTTCCGTTGCGGGGTTGGGTTTTTTTGCGTGTGTTTAGTTTCTCTCCTCTCTCCCCTCCCTCAGGTGGCCTGGCCGGATACTCTCTCAATTCTTATGATTATTTTCGGAAACAGGTGAACACTTTTCTTTCTTTCTTTCTTTCTTTCTTTCTTTTCTATCTCTCTTCTCTTCCTCTCCTTTCTGCTCGCTGGCCGTGGTGCTCCGGGGTCAAAAGAGGCGGGCGAGCTGGGCGAACGGGAGGGCCAGCAGCCACGGGCAGGCTGCTCGCCGCCACGCGCCGTTGTTGCCGTCGTGCACCGCGCCGGGGCCTGCGGAGGGGGACAGGGACACCCCCCCGGTTAGTCACGAGATCCAAAAGCAAAGCAACTCGGTTTTGAGCCCCTCCCAGCCCTGGTGCCACTCCCCTGTGCTGCCCCCAAGGGCACGGTGACAGCCGTCCCCCCTCGAGTCTTTGGGACATGACCCTCCCCTGGCTTCAAACCATCCTCTAATGCCCTTGGCCAAGCTTCGAGCCACTCTTGTAGGGATGATGGCTTTGGCCAAACACACTGTCAGCCCCATTATTCCCTACTTGTTCCCCTTTGGGAAGGCACAACACCCATGTGCCCACCCAGCAGACACCAGCGCTAGGCTCAGGACTCGGTGTTCCGTGCCTCCCCTGCGCCCGTGTGGGACTCACCACTGATCACACACTCTGCCACTGCCCCAAGCTACCTCTAGAAGAATGAGGGATGAAGAGAGAGGGTGGTCAAGAAGAGCCAGGCCCATCCACGCTTGGGGACAGTCCTTTTAGGGGTCAGGAGCTCCAGACTCCCTGTGGGAAGGGCACGGAAGGTGCCCGACCCAGTGGCTTTCACCAGAACCACCACAAAATATGGGTCTAGAGAAACACTTGGGAGGGAAGAGACCTCAGGATGGCACCAGGGTCGGTGTCCTGGGTGAGTGAGGCTGCCCCTGAGGTCAGTTGTGAAACTCTGGGGCTCATCCCCTTGCTCCACAGCTCGACCATGAACCATTTGGTGTCCTGCCCCTGCTCACAGATGCCTCACGATGCTTCCCACAGCCATGAATCCCACGGTGGCCGGGAAGCAAAGGCAGAGCTGGAGATGTGACCATCTCCAGAGCTCAGAGTCGTCCTGAGGCCTGACCACTCAATGCATCACCAATGAAGCCACCTGCCTGTGGAGCCCCAAAATCAAGGGGAAGTCAGTCAAGCCATGGTTGAATGAAAGACAGCACAGCAGGGTGCTGATTGTCCCAGCTACAAATAACAATGGGAAGAGGACTGGATGCCTCTCCATCCCTACCACACCCCGGAAAAAACAGCACTAGCAGCATCTAAGAGGAGGAAGGACCTGCCACGAGACCCAGTCACGCAGCAAGGCGGGGATGACATCCCTGCCTGGGCCTGGCGACAGCGAGGGGGGCACAGCGGGAGTGGGGCATGCAGGGGGCACAGAGGGCCACCAGACAGACAGAGTGGGCTGCGGGGAGGAGGCAGGGTGGGAGGGCAGCAGCGAGAAAGCCCCAAGTCATTAGTGGGGTGGCAGGGGCCGTGGCTCCCACCGGGAGCACTTGGGACGGGAGCCAGAGGTGCCCGTGGGGAAACGGAGCGGGAAGGGGAGCGCTGGGTGGTGTTGGGGTGGTTCCCCAAATTACTGACCTTTCCAGGGTGTCAGAGCTGTAGTTGTCTCTTCTAAAAAATTAAAGAACAAGCGACAGTTAAGGCAGGAGGGCAGTGGGAAGCGCGGGCTCGAGGCGCTTCGCTCCGGCTGCCCTGGGCACGGGGAAAACGGGCTCAGGGGGATGCTGCTGCCCCAGCCGCACCCTGGTGCCTGGGGGCCATGGTCCCCCTCGTCTGGGAAGTGCTGCAGGAGCTGAGCCTGAGCAAAAAGCAAATCGTGGGGCTGGCACTGAGGAGATTTGGGGGGGTTCAGCTGTCCCCTGCGCTCCTCCCGTTGCCCTCAGGCATGAGTTCAGTGCCCATCCTGCTCCGTACCCCTGCAACATCCCCAAGGGATTGATCACCCTACGTCAGCCTGTGGGAAGCGACGTGCACCTGAGGGGATAAGCAGAGGACTTTTTGGTTCCCTCCCTGACTCCACACAACATGATGCAGCTTCAGCTCCATCGTGTTACCCACAGCGCCAAAGGAGCCACGGAACAAGGCAACAGGCTGACAGTCACAAGTGCTACGTGGTAAATAAAGCACCAGGTGAGCTCCAAGAAACACCAGATGTGGGAAAAAAAGAGGATAAGAAGATGTGCTGTACATTGCCTCTGTCCCACAGCCCCAGGGAAGCTCATGTCCTGGCACCACGTGGATTAAACTGAGTTTGAGGGGGGAGAAAAGCACCAAAACGCTCGCTCAGCTTCAGGGAAAAGGGGATCCTCCTCAAATCCTCCCCCAGAACCTCATGGGAGAGACAGATCTCCCGCCCTTTTGTCTCCCATGAGGTTAAATAAAGACACATTCATCATCAGAGAGACGGCAGCGGCCGCTGAGGGACCTGTGATGCTCCAGAGCAGGGCATGGGGGCAACCCCAATGGACCCCCACGTGTCACAGTCCTCTGGGGTCTGTGGTGGGTTTGGGGCAGCCTGGGGAGCCATCATCCCTCCGAGGAGACTCAATTAATAAGGTCTAATTAAATCAGCGTGGCTTTGTGGCTATTACAGGTGGCCAAAGGACAAGGATTTTGTCCCCTGATGGGATGTGCTGTCAGAGCCGAAGGGGAACATAAGCTTAGGGTTCTGTGGAACGCTTCACTGCATCCCACCCAGTCACACAAATCATGGCTCACGGGTTAGGAGCCACATCACAGCTCTCCAAGCCGTCACCTGAGACCTTGTCTTTAATTCTGGGGCTTTTCATCTGACCAGCATCTGCAGATGCCAAGCCAAGGTCCCTCCTTTTAGCCTCACGAACCCACAGGCAGCCTACAACAACCAAGCTGAGGATGGGCACATGGCTCGGGTGGAGCAGGGCCTGGGGGGGTCTGTGGTGCCAGAGCTGTGGGTCTGCCTCAGGAGTCACTGGGGACACTGATGGCTGGGAAAGCTGGTGGGGAAGAGCTGAAGAGGGTTCCCAGGCAATTCTGATGCAGCCCTTCCTGGCTGTGAGCAGTCAGATGCTCCAGCAGGCAGAGAAAACAGCCCCTGGATGAGGGTACAGAGCTGCTCCCCCTCCCCAGCCTCTGCAGCTGCCCGTATCCCTCTGGCACCATCACTAAGGGCATTTCTGCTCGGCAGAAGGTGGCAGAGCCAGAGGGGCCACACACACATGGTGCCCTGCAGCGTGGGACGGCCCCAGCGCCGTGTCCCCAGCAACACAGGGGGATGCCTTCAGACAGAGGCTCTCCCCAGTAGCCCTCAGAGGCAGAGGATGGAAACCCAGAGCCAAGCCCTAACTGCATCAACGGCGCATCCCGAATGCGGTGACAAACCCCCCTGAGCAGCGGCCAGCAGTGGGACCTGAGTCAGGAGCTACACTTGGGGCGTTTCTGCCTTCCCTGGAGTCACCACGGCCTCTGACCCACACACCAGGGCAAGACAGGACCAGCATCATAGAGTCGTTTCCATTGGAAGAGACCTTAAAGCTCCTGGAGCCCAACCATTCACCTGACACTGCCCAGCCCAGCACTACCCCGTGGCCTCAGCACCTCAGCTCCACAGCTTTGGGATCCCTCCAGGGCTGGGCACTCCCCCAGCTCCCTGGGCAGCCTGGCACAGGGGCTGACACCCCTCTCAGGGAAACAGTTCTGCCTCAGCTCCAACCTCAATCTTCCCTGGGGCAACCTGAGGCCATTTCCTCTCGTCCTAGGAGCAGAGACCAATCCCCATCTCGACCAACCCCCATCTCGCTACAACATCCTTTCAAGTAGCTACAGAGAGCGACCAAGTCTCCCCTCAGCCTTCCCCAGCCCTCCCAAAAGGCAAAGGAGCTCCTCCCCGTGTGCCTCCTGCCGGCAGCCTCCCCGTCAGGCCTCGTCCCCTCCCCAGGCCCTGCTCACCGTAGAGGATCATGCTGGCGTTGGTGTTGCCTAGCTGGTTGGAAGCTACGCAGGTGTAGTTGCCGTAGTCCTGCTCGGAGACGTTGAAGAAAGTCAGTCTGGAGAAGAAGGCTTTGTTCTCCACCTTCAGGCCTTTCTGTCCTTCAGCCAGCCTAGGAGAAAGGCAGGAGAGGGTCATGGGGATGGCATCCAGAGGAGAGAGGACTGCCAAGCGTCTTAACAACATTCTCAGGGAAAAAGTTGTTCCTCATCTCCAGTCTAAAGCTCCCCTCACGCTCTTTCCCTTCCCACTTCCTCCTGGGAGGTGCTGGATTCCCATTGTCACCCCTTTTGGGCTCCAACAACTGATTCACCTCCAGCTTTGTGGGATCTCCTGATCTGACCCACTTCTGAGTGAAGCCTGCCTGCTCCTTTCTCCTTCTCCTCCAGCCCAGCCTCCCCTCTAGCTTCTGCAGCATCTTTTCTTGCCTCAAAGATTCCTCCTCACTACTGACCTGCGGGGCTCATCCTGTGTTTGGCTACCCCACAGCCTCTCTGGGCTTCCTAGGGGGAAGCAACACAAAAACAAGCTAAAAAACTGCCTGGGACAAGCAAGAGAGACTCTGCCCAGAGTGGGACCTGCTGTGCTCTCCCCTGTGACGTATCCGCAGGACGAGGGAGCTGCCTGTTTGACCTCGAAGGGTCAGCTTCCACCCCAGCCCAGTGAGGGCTCCTCTGAAGATGGGATGAGCACCACATGTGCCCCTGTGCTGATCCCATGCAGCTGAAGGGGCGGCCAGAGAGGGATTTAGGAGGGTCTTCACCCCTGTCTGAGGGTGAAACCCCTCGCCCCAGTGCTGGGCAGGGCTGTCTCTGCAGTGCAGCAAACCCTGTCTCTCCAATTTCGCCTTTCCAAGAGCGAGGAGCTGACACTGCCTTCTGGCCAAAGTGTTTGAAGAGCTGACAAGGGGCTTCAGCCACTCCTAAGTGCTGGGATTTGTGCTGCCAACATCTCTCTCAGCCCTGATGCTTCACCTGAGCCGGGATTCACCATGAGACTGTTCAACAGCGGCACGGGCAGCGGTGACTCCACCAGCCACCACGGCGGTGGGCACGGCTCACAGGGGGCTGGGGGTGCCCCCTGCTCTGCTTTGCCCCCCAGGCTCTTACCTTTTGTCGTCTTTGTACCACTGGAAGTCGGCAGAGGGCACAGCAGAGGCTTCACAGAGCAGGATGCCCTTCTGCCCCACCGGCACCCCGGTGCTCTTCGCGTCCGAGATGTACGGGGGGTCTGCAGAGGGGGAGGAAACTGGGGGTCAGGGCCCAGCAGCCTCTGGGCATCATACCCCCTGCCCCTTGGCTCCTCAAATGCTGGAGCATCTCCCTTGTGCTGAAAGAGCTGGGGCTCTGTAGCTTGGTGGAGACTGAGGGGTGACCTCATTCATGGTTACAAATGCATCAAGGGTGGGTGTGAGGAGGCTGGAGCCAGGCTGTGCTCAGGGATGGCCAATGACAGGACAAGGGGCAACAAGCTGGAACAGAAGAGGTTCCAAAGCAACACAAGGACAAACTTGTTCCCTGTTGAGGTGAGGGAGCCCTGGCAGGGGCTGCCCAGATGGGCTGTGGAGGCTCCTTCTCTGGGCACATCCCAACCCAGCTGGATGAGTCCCTGTGTGCCCTGCTCTAGGTGGTGCTGCTCTGGCAGGGGGGTTGCACTGGATGAGCTTTTGAGGTCCTTTCCAGCCCTTGAGATTGATTCTGTGATTCCCTTTCCCTGCACTTAGGAAGGAGCCAAAATAATCTCTGAGCCCACGCCTGGCTGCTACTACACTTGGTGCTGCTCTCCAGATGTTTTAGGGCTTGTGGGGGACTTCACACTCCTCTGAGTGTGCTTTGGGCACCACATGTGCCCCTGTGCTAAGCCCATGCAGCTGAAGGGGTGGCCAGAGAGGGATTTAGGAGGGACTTCACCCTTGTCTGAGCACAAAATATGCTGCTTTCTTCCTCGCTCTCTTTCTCTCTCCTTTTTTCTGAAGGCAAAAAAATATACACCCTATTTACTGCTCACTTCTCTCCTCTCCCTGGAGGTTATCAGCACAGCATCTCGCCATGGGCGGAAAACACAGGTTGATGGAGACAGCTGAGGAGGAGGTGGTGGAAACAAAATGGGAGCGGGAAAGGAAGAGTGGGGGGCAGAAAAAGGGCAAAACGCCACCTGCTCGGAAATCTGCCACTGCCTGTCACAGCTCTGAGGCCCACAGGATGGGTTCACCCCCCTCCCTGGCACCACAACCCCATCCCCTCACGGGTAGCACGGTGACCCACTGTCCCTGACAGCCCCCAGGCTACTCACAGTTGACGGTGACTTTGACTCGCTGCACGACGGGTGCCGCCACGTCGTTGGAAGCGCTGCACTCGTACTCGCCCGACTGCTCCCGCGTGATGCCCGTGATCTCCAGGTACTCGTCCTCGCTGATGAAGCCCACGGCTGCAGGGGCAGAGGGAGAGGGCACTGAGTGGCTGATTCACTGGAGACCGTGCTGCTGTTCACTGAGGGCTGTGCAGGCTGAGAGTCGGGCACAGAGGAACCTCCTGAGGTCCAACCAGGGCAAGGGCAGAGTCCTGCAGCTGGGGAGGAACAACCCCCTGGGCCAGCACAGGCTGGGGGTGACCTGCTGGAGAGCAGCTCCAGGAGAGGCACCTGGCAGTGCTGGCTGATAATACACTAACCATGAGCAGCAACGTGGGCTCGTGGGCAAGAAGCCAACGGCAGCCTGGGGGCATCCAGCAGAGTGTGGGCAGCAGGGCCAGGGAGCTTCTGCTCCCCTTTTCTCTGCTCTGCCACAGCTGCTGAGGCCTCATCTGGAGTCCTGTGTCCAGTTGTGGGCTCCCCAGTCAGAAAGAGGGAGCTGCCCAGGGAGGGTGTGGAATCTCCTTTCTAGGGAGGCTTCCAAACCCACCTGCACACGTTCCTGTGCCCCCTGATCGAGGGGAACCTGCTTTAGCAGGGGATTGAGCTGGATGAGCTCTGCAAGTTCCTTCAGATCCCCACGACTCTGTGTGATTCTGTCAAATTTGAGGCTGTGGCTGGAAAAAGACGTGTGATGCTGCAGAAGCAGCAGCCCCCCACACGAAGTTTTAACTAAATAATTACAAGCAAGCCACTCTTTCTTAAACAACAGTCAGAGACCTTGAAAAACCAGTTGCAACACCACCACAGCCTGGGTGCGTGACAACTTCTCCCTTCCTTCTGTTTACACCTCCCAGTCAGATCTCACGTAGCCCAGATGCTGTAATTACTGAGCAAAGCATCTCCCAGACCAGTGTCACACTTCATACTCCTATAAATCTTGAACTGTAGTCCTTGGTACATATGTGTGGCAATTGGTGTCATATTTTAATTAGGCTTGCCCTACACCATCTGAAATTAATAATAGCTCGAATTACCAGTGTAATTTATAAATTAACATTGCTGCAGCATTAGGAAATAAATTAGCTCTGGACAGCTGTTTCTGGGAGCGAGTGCCAGTGGCAGAGAGGCCGAGCACAGGTCCCTGGTCCCTGAGGGACCCATCGGTGGAAGCGGGCAGTGCCGTGCCCGCCCTCGCTTCTCGCCGGGCTGCAGCTCGCCGCGCTCGGCTGCTCAACCGTGTGCATCCCGCTCCTGGCAAGTGTGTGCGAAACAGACACGTGGGAGGCTCCTGCCGGGGCCTGCATCCCACTGGCTGCTGCTTTTACAGCATCCCTGCCACGGTACACAGGCGGCGGGCACGGTCACGCGCCGTCTGCAGAGCACGTGGACGTGGGGGCTCACACGCAGGACCCTGGAACACCCCCACAGAGCTCAGCGTGGCTGGTTCCTCTGGTGGGCACCCACTGGGATCATACCTTTCACAGAATCATTTGGGTTGGAAAAGAGTTTGAAGCTTCTGGAGTCCCCAGACCTCCTCTCAGCCTGCCCATGGCCCTCAGCACCTCAGCTCCATGGCTTTGGGATCCCTCCAGGGCTGGGCGCTCCCCCAGCTCCCTGGGCAGCCTGGCACAGGGCTGACACCCCTCTCAGGGAAAAACTTCTGCCTCAGCTCCAATCTCAACCTGCCCTGGTGCAACTTGACCTCCACCCACGCCCTCAGCCCCGCACCGAAACTCCCACCAGAGCGGCTCGCGGTCAGAACCGCTGAGCTCATCAGTTCTTAGTGCAAGGGAAGGGTGAGATATGAAGGCGTTACCCAAAATCAATATCCTTTGGAGACACAAAAATTGCAGCGTTACATCCACCCAGCCTGCAAAAAAAGCAGGAGAGGAGGGAGAAGGGGGGGAAAAAAAGTGAGAATCCCTTTTATGGCTGACCTAGAATGGGCTTCTCTGTAGCACAGCGCTGCCTGCTGATAAAATAACCACACAGCTGGTGGCCTTCAGATGCTCCACGCACAAATCTCCCTCTGGTTTGTGCACAGGCTCAGATAACACTCTGCTTCCCAACGAAACAGAAGCCCTTCCCCAGGCACGCCGCAACCAGCCGCTCCGCAGCCGAGCCGCAGCACACGCACGGCCCCGGTTTGATCTGGGAGCAAAGCGCCTCGAGAGCCTTTCATTCCCCACCAAAGACTTCGTTAATGTAACTGCAAGGGTCAGCTTTGCACCTGTGAAAGCTCAGGAAACTGGGAGATGAAGGCTTCCTCTGCACTGGCACAGCGCTGAAGTTCAGGGCCATCGGCCGATGGAGAGCTTGGGCTTTCAAGGCTCTGCCTCTGCGCCTGTGTGGTTCTGGCTGCACCTCATCAATCTTGACACACAGAGCCCACATCCTGGACCAGAACAGGTCCAGAGCTGGAGCAAAGACGGGACACAGCTGTGTCCTGGACCAAAATGCACCGCAGCTGATGCCTGCTTTTGCCCCCACCATGATTCAGTTAGTTTTCATGCTCACATAGTGATGACGATGGCATTAGGAACACCTTCCCTGCTAGATGCTACAGCATCTCAAGAAACAAGGTGACACGAGAGATCCCTGCCCTGCCACATGACCTGGACACCCACCACATCCCCTGTCCCCTCCTGCACAAGGGGCTTTGCAGGAAAAGGGGACCCTTGAAGCCGCTTCGCTGCCGGACCTCACCGGCACCGACCGAGAGTAATGGCCCAACCACTCCAGCCTCTGGCCTTTGAGGTTTTGCCTGTTTATAATGGGAAGCTGTGTTGATGGTTGGACAAATCTCATTCATTAGTGACTGCCAGCAATAGCAAAACAAATAGTTGGGACCCAGGGAGCAGGGCTGAGGCCAAGCAAACACGATCTGTAAAGGGCAGACCTCGCTTTATGGAGAGCAACAGGGTGCCCGTGTCGCCATGGCTGTTGGGTCCCCCGGGGCTGGCGGGTGTGGGAGGGACATTTATTCACATGCCAGCTCACACAGAGTCACTGATGCTGCTCTGGGTGAAGCTCAGCTCCCTGGGTTCAGGAGTAAGACCCCAGCCCTGGTTTGGATGTGGATTATCTCTCCTTGTTTCCACACACCGCTCAGCCGAGGCCGGAGCAATGCAATGGGCACCCAACTGCTGCAGCCCCCCACCTCTGAAAGCACCCAGAGCTCGGGGACACCGGGGGCACGCTGGCCCTGCAGCTCCAGGAGCTTCCCCAGAGATACCAGTCCTGCTCTGCCAGAATTGATGGTGAGAACTTTTCAAGGCTCTCTCTGCTTGAGCACAATTAGGAGCTGAAATATTGCAGGAATTAACAGGAGAGCTCTCTCATCTCCTCAGGAGCTAGAAAAGCAGCACAGCCAGCACCCATCATTATTATTATTAATACTAATAATATAATACAGGCCAGAAACAGAGCAGCCACGGACTAGGCAAAAGCATAATCCTTGCTCATCAGCCAAAGATGATGAACTAACCCAGTGCAAGCCGGGGAGATGAAAAACCAGAGCCTGAATCCACTCCCTCCATGATCAAGAGCCTGTGCACAGACCTCCATGTGCTATCTAAGGCTCGCTCTGTCAGACCTGCAACTCTGCAGATCTCCATACAAACCCAAAACACAACCTCAGGGAAGGGGAAGCAGGTCCCTGCCCCTGCTCCCAGCCAGGAGGCACCTCATGCCAACCAGAGCAGCACGGCACGCAGCGCCCGGCAGCAATGGCGCATCGTTCCTGCTGCCGTGTGCCCACATCGACTCCCCTCGCCTCACACCGGGGTGCAATATTTCCACCTCGAAAGCTCAAAGGCATACGCAATCATCCCACACTGAGTTTTGCTCTCCAAGATCCCCAGGCCGGTCCCGAGGTGCTGCCCTGCCTGTGAGCTCGCCGGCCACAGATCTGACTGCCCAGCCTTGGCTGGAGAAGGGGAATATTTTATGGAGATAATTTTATTAAAATGTTTACAACAATGCAGATATTGACATCTCGCCTCAATCAATAGCACAATTTATTGTCCTTCAAGGTGAACATTAAGCCGAGCTGCCCATTAGTCAATATTTACCTCCAAGGTCTATAAATCTTTATACGGGCTTCAGCGGATGTTGACAGCGGCTGATTCCAGATAAGTAAAAGTAAGAGCGTGAAACATTGCTCCTTTTGGAGGTGAAATAGTAACTAGTTAATTACAGCCCCTACAGCCATTCCTGAGCTATCAACTTACGGCGGCTTCTGGCAATAAAAATTAACACCGCGCAGACTCGCGGCTCCCGGTGACGCGCTCGAGTCGAGAGTCGTACATCTCCCCACGTCACCCCGGTGTGCTGGCGAGGGCCATCCTGCAACTCTTTACAGGGAATAAATTAACACACACAGAGGTAACGAGAAGCGACTCGTGAGAGCCCCAGACGCGCTTCGCCTCTGCTCCGCGGCAGGACGGGAAAGCGCACGGAGGGTGATTTAGGAGCAGCGCACGGGCAGCTCGGCTCCCACTGCGTGGGGAAGGGATCGCCCCAAATCTGGGCTCTCAAAGCAGGTAGGATGGCCCTGGTGATGAGAGTAAAGACGAGGCTACCTAAGGCTACCTCCAGCATGTGGCTTGGCTGAAGGTGGGGGAAGCACTTTCTTCAACTCTTATTAATCAGTATTAGCCGCTCCTGACTGCTTAATTAACACATATAGAATGAAGTTCAGGCAGTTCAGAAATTCCCTTTCCCTTTTTCTTTTGATCAGGCGAATGACACTGGCTAGACAAGCTTCTCCTCCACAAACCCCCTCTTTCCAACTCCCTGGTGCCAACTTATCATGACTATGCTCCGGCACAGAAAGATTGGGGGTAATTAACCTGCTGGAAATCACCCAGAGCAATCATTACCAAGATGATATTTTTAAGATTACCCTATTGACCCAGGCCAGCACTGCTTGGTCCTCTCCTCCTCTTGTGAATATTACATCCCTGTAGCACAAGCTCCAGCCCATTCCCACCCGTGCCTCCCATAGAGAGGGGATCCCTTTACAGAGCACACCTACAAGACCCGAGTACAGCAGATACAGGGTATGAACCTACCTCCCTTTTCACAAGGTTTCAGGACCACAACCTCAGAAAAAGGAACAACACCTATCAAAGACTGCACTGTGCTTACAGGGGTCTGTTGTTGGACACTGCAGAAAAAAGTGTCACCCCATCCTCCTGACATCCAGTCTTGAAGTACTTACAAGTGTTGATGAGGTTCCCCCTCAGCCTTCTCTTCTCCAGGCTGAACAGCCTCAGGTCCCGCAGCCTTTCCTCCTCACACAGATGCTCCAGTCCCTTCAGCATCTTGGTGGCCCTGCACTGGCCTCTCTCCAGCAGTTCTTCTTGAGCTGGGGACCCAGGAACTGGACACAGGACTCCAGATGAGGCCTCACCAAGGCAGAGCAGAGTGGGAGCAGAACCTCCCTTGCCCTGCTGCCCACACTCTTCTCAATACACCCCAAAACATCATTGTCTGCCTTGACCAAAGGGCACACTGCTGCCTCGTGTTTAGTTCCCAAGCAGAACACCCAGGTTCCTCTCCTGGAGCTGCACGGCCCGTGTCCAGGGCCGGATCTCCCACCCCAAGCTGCCGGGGACGCCTGCCCGGGCCGCTCACCTTGCCAGTGCTGCCTACCATGGCCCAGCCACCCATTATAGCACCATTGTCAAGAGTTTTTAGCTTAAAAGTCCTTGAAAGTTTCCCACTGTGGCTCATCAAACAAGATCTTTCTCACTTTCCCTCTCTTCTGCGCTAACAATATTTATACTCATTTCTTTTATTGAAATCTATCCGCCGCCTGTTCTATTAAAGCCGCCTGAGTGGCAGCTCCTATTCTCTGGGAGCCTGCAGCCCATCTATTCTCCAGACAATGAGATACAAGCAGTCTATCTTCTATTGTGCTTCTCGGCCTTCGCTTCTCAAACCCTCCATCTCGGAAAAGGCACGTCACAGACGCCTCCCTCCACGCAACGGCATCGGGATCCCAGCCTGCACCAGCCCTTCCCAGCACCGGCCGGGCTCGCTGCCCTCCCTCCCCGGCCAGATGCTTCTGGGGTACCCCAGACCCCTCAGGGATGCTTCTCCCTGCTCCTCTGTGCTCCTCCAGCCGTCTTTACACACGGTCAGGCGGCTGCTGCACACGCGGTGGTTGCTGCTGCCGAGGCGTTTGTGCGCCTCAGACAACTTATTTGTTATCGGGAATAAAAGAGGAGCGTCAAAGCCTTTGTTTGTGAGAAGTAGTTCCTTGGGAAATAAAAAGATTATGGAAATTAATATTTAAAGAAACCAAACAAAGCAACTCGGGACCAACCACCCTTGAACGAGGCTCTAACTCAGGAGCAAACGAGCGGAATAAAGAATGAGCCCTTTTATTTCAGCCCAAGGGAAGAGCTGGGCTCACTCGTGTGCAGCTCAGGGAGCGAACAGGCAGTGACCATCCTCGGCCTCTCCCAGCCTCCTCTCCCGGGGTGCTGGGAAGGATGCTGAGCCCCAGGAAAAGGCCCAGATGGTCTGTGCAGCTCCATTAGAGCGAATTTGCGATGGCTCCAGTTCACACAGAGCCTAAGTGGGGTCAGGTCTGTAGCAAAGATGGGTGCGGGGCTCATTAGAGGGCTGCTCCTTAACGATATCCTCGCATCACCTCAAGCACGGAACCCACCGGCTCAGAGGATGAGGTGGTGGCACCGGGAGGGATGGCTGCTCCTACACAAAGGTTGGGCAGAGCCTGTGACTGGCACTGAGACAACTCCCACCCAGCTTTTCTGCCTCCTTGCAGGAAACACACGCAAAAAGGCACACGGAAACCAAACACCGAGGCTCCCACGGAGCCAAGCCCTGTCCAGAGAGCTCCCGAGGGCACAGCACCTCTGGCCAGCTCCGTGATCCCACCCGAGCATCACTCTGGAGGCACCTGAGCCAAACTCCTCCTGTTCTCCCTCCCGCAGCCCCCAACAAGCCGCACAACAACAAGTCCTCTCTCCTTTCCCTTACTCTTCCTTCCTCCTCCGCCATCCTTCTCCCCGTTGACGCTTGCAAGGTGAGAGAGGACAGCGTCGCCAGAATGAAAGATTCTCGTGCGTGCCCTCTCCCAGCAGCGGCCCTAATTCATTTTTCATGGCCCCTTGCAGTGACAAAAGCCGCTGCTTTTCTCTTGTAAGCGTGCGCCGTGCAATAAGTCAAAGCTGATGTGCATTTTCCCCCTGGGTGCCGAAGCTGTGCTTTTGATTTAATTTGTCCCGTTTGTTTGGCTCTCGGCCTTCTCCGGCGAGTCGCTTTGGAGAAGCGGTGAGGTACAGCCCCATACGTGTTGTTGGAGGGGCTGCCTGACAGATGGGGGTACGGTGGGGTAGTGTTCAAGTCATTTGCCGTGCCGGTACCGAGACGTTGGAGAGTGACAGATGCCGCCGGAGGAAACGGCTGAGACAAACACGCGCGGGCTCGGTTTCGCAGTTACATCCTTCCGCGACTCGGCTTCGCTGGAGCCCGTCCCGCTCCTGGCAGCTTCCCTCGCTGTCTCCAGGAGAAGCCACGGCTCGCAAGCCTTGGCGAGGAGCTCACACCAAGAAACAAGGTGGCTCCTGCTTGGTTATTTGCAAAAGCACCTGATAAAATGTCACGGGGCTCACCAGGGGAGCCGCACGCCCCCGGGTGCCACCGGCATCGCGTTGGGCTTCTGCCAAACTCCAGACGCTCCACTTTGCTCTGGATTTGCCTGACAAACAGCTGCAGGCGGCCGGGTCCGTAGTGTCCCTCCCGGCTACGAATTGAAACCCAAAGGCTTTCTCCGTAGGACAAGCTCTTAAGAAGCAATTGCAATCCAAAGCGTTAAACGGCTGTAACTTCAGCTAAGCTGCGTTTCAGCCGCATTAAGGAAATATCCCGAGGACGGGAAGCAAGCGGCATAATGGCATTAGACTGAAAAGAAATAAGCATCAAGTGTCGGCTAAATCCACCCAAGAAGTCACAGGCATCTGGGAAACTTTCCCTTCTCTCCGCTTCTCCTCGCACGTGGCTCCCAGATGCACTTGCTGCTGTGCTTTCTGCAGGAGGGGGATGTTTTCCATCCCCTGGGACCCCCTGACCCCTCTTTGCCCCCGGAGCCAGGCGGATGGTGGCAGGGTGAGGCTTGCTGTCGCCTCTCCATCATCTTTAGCCCATCTTTATTTCTGCAGACGCGCTATTTTCCAGCCCAGCAGCCTTGCTGTGTCCCTCGTGTTTTATGGCACTGATGTCTCCATTTCTGGAGGATCATTCGCGATACTGCAGCCGATTGAGAGAAGGCAGAGAAACGCACAGCCAGAGAGATGGATGGGCTGGGCATGGCTGGGGGGTACGGGGGGCTGGTGGGGATGCTGCTAGCCTGGGGAGGGGAGATGGGGAACGGGGGCCACGGCAGGATTGGCAGGGATAGGTGACACTGGTCTGCAGGCAGTGGGAGGGAAGAGAGGGACCAGAGGCTGGGCTGAGTCCCTTCACTGCAGCCCGTCGTCCCCTCTCCAGGCCTCCTGTGAAGGTGTCAGCCCCGCTATGGGCACTGGGAGGACAACAAGAGGTTCTGCTCTGATGGGGAAAAGCCTTTTCAAATAAGAGCAGTGTATTACAGGAAGGGGAAAGCCCAAGGGCTATGGCATTGCTCTGGCTTTAAATTATACTGTAGGAGGATAAAAATAAAAGAGAGGAAGACACAGAGAGAGAGAGACCAGGAGGAAAAAGAATTGCCATTGTTTTACCAAGCAGATGGGAGAGTTCAGGGGATCAGAAAAAGACTATTATTATCTTGACTTGACTGAGAGAAGATGGGGAAGGAAGAGGCATTTTTTTTCCCTGCAGTGAAGGAAGTCATGGCAGAACTCATTTCAGCAAAGGGTCAGAAGGAGATAGTGCTGTGCCATCAGCCCTGAGCAGTGCCCGAGTTGTCCCCACAGCCTGGCTTAGGCTTTGTGCCCCTTTCCCCCTGGCAGTGACGCTGCCACGGCAAGGACAGGACGGTGGGCAGGGGAGGGGGAAGCGGGCACATGGCCCTCGCTGCCTCCAGCTGCAGCAACAGGGCCAGATGTTCTGCCAGCTGTGCTCGTGGTGCCGCAGCTGCGGACACCCCTCTGTGGCACTGCTGGCCCTGGCACAGGCTGCTTGCCCCAGCAAGCACCACCTGCCCCAGCTACCCAAACTCCTGCTGCTCTGCCCTAGAGCACTGCTTGTTTTGCCACAGAAGGTTGAATGATCCCCTCATCCTCCTGACACCCACCCTTTAGGGTATTTAAAAGTGTTAATGAGGTCATTGCACATCCTTCCCTTCTCCAGGCTAAACAGCCCCAGGGCTCACAGCCTTTCCTCCTCACAGACATATTCCTATTCCTGCTGGCCATGTAACCAAGAGCAGAGGGGGACTTTTTTCCCCCCTAATTCACAAGACAAGCCCTTCTTCTGTGTGTGCAACATGCCTGCAGCTCTAGAGCTACTCACTGGTGTCCCAGGGCAGCCAGAGCAACACCAGCTCACGAGCATATTTCAGCTCCTCGCCCACACGAGCGCAGCAGCGTCTCTCAGCCACACCAGAGGCAAGGAAACTCTTTCTACCCATGTTCAGGCTAGAGGAAGATCAAATCCTCAAAGCCTGGGTCAAGCACAGACATCAAGAGCTGATTCACAAGCCAGAGCAGACACTTGATGCAATGTCTTCCCTGCCAAGTATCAAATCAAGGTCACGGGACAGGGCTGCTCCCTCAGAGCACCCTTCACCCACCGCATCCCTCCTTGCAGCCAACTCCAACTCCTCTCCAGCGTATTTCCCACGTTTTCTTTCTCTCCTCCTCCTTTCCCTCTCCTCACCACATGGTCCTTCCTTCGATCCCTAGACCTCGCCTCGTCACCTTTCCCTCCCTGCGCCCACGTCTCTCTTGCACCCTCAGGACACGGAGCGGGGCTGGCAACCTGCCCTGCCTAATCCTGCGGCTGCCGACTCCTCGGGCACTTAATATTCACGACAGAGAGAAACATTTCACGGCGAATTGGACGCACATTCAACTGGAAATGGGAATTTTATGACTCTTCTCACTCCGCGCCGCAGATTACACCAGCTGAGAAAACATGGAAGCAAATGAACAACCTGTGAACTGTAAAGTATATTAATAATGAAATCACAGCCCGGGAAATGAAGGCTTTATTCTGTTTATATTCTGCTCCATTAATAGAGAGTGCTTGCACTAGCTCCACCCCATTAGACAGCAATCTGTACCGAGGCAGAGTGCAAGGATGGCAGAGGAACGGTGGCGGGGGGCAAAAACCTTCTTCCCTTCAGGAGAAGGAGTTTGGCTCAAAGCATTCCTTCACGTGGCCTTTGCTGACTCTCTCTTTGCCCTGTCTCATGCCAAGCTCAGCAGATTACAAGGGAAAGAAGGGAGAAAATATTGATGCCAAGAAAAAGAAATTGGGCAGCAGGGAGTGGAAATCAGCTCCCAAACCACCAGAAGCCCTGAGCAAGGTGCTGGCACCAAGAAACACATCCACACGCAGCCTCACGGCAGTCACACTGCCTCCCTCTGCTGCTCCTTGCCATCAGCTGCCTGAAGGGGTTTGAGCATCTCCACCAGCTCCCCAGGCAGCTTTCCCCTACATCCTCATGGTGACCCATCCCTCCAGAGATGGAGCTACCCCGCTCACACACCCGCAGCCCCGAGGCCACGCCGATGGGCACAGGAGAGCGAGCCGGGCTGCCCAGGGCTTGGCTAAATCCAGATCTCATTGCTCATCCCCCACATCCAGCCCTGCCCTTGTGTCAGCAAACCTGGGCCACACGTGAGGCAGCCCAGCCCGGGCTCTCTCCTCCCCAAAAACAACTGCGGCGGCTTATGCAAAGCACATCACGGGAGCTAAAAGGAGCCGGAGCCGAGTCTCCCGTAGCTGAGGCGACCCGGTGTTGACAGAATGGGGACGCGCTTCCACAGCTCAGATTTTTATAATAATACCTCGGGGGAGTCGCTGGCAAAGTTTGGCCCAAATATAATTAGTTTGCACAGCTATTAGGGGCTGATAAAAGGTTTTAATTTGTGTGGAGATCTCTTGAATCTCAGACACTGCCGTCCCTTGCTCTTCCCCACGCCGGCCGAACGAAAGGACAGTCCCAGGCAGGGACACAAAGTCACATTTCCCAGGGAAGGAGGGGAGAGGGACAGAAAAGCCTGCAAGCTGACACCAGCTGGGGTTTACCCCACCATGCTGATGAAATAACTCACACATCCCCTTCTTGCTGTGGTTGGTTGAGGTGCTGGTGGGGGCGGAGAAAGGATGCGAGGGGGGTTCCAGGGGGGTGAAAATTGTCTCCACACAGAGTCATTACACTTGGAAAAGACCTCTAAGATCCAGTCCAACCACTAACCTCACATTGCCAAGCCCACAGAGAGCATGGGATGCTCGGGCAGGGGGTGGCAAGGGTGATGTCTTCCCCACTGAGGAGCTGAGCACGCTCTGCCTCTGGCAAGGAGGGAAAGCGTGACACTGCAAAGCTGTGTTTAGGGAATATGCTGATGCTGAGGGGGTAGGTTTTTTTCTCCCTTCAGGGAAAGACATTGCCTCATTTGTAGATGGTAGCACTCTTGTTATTTTTGTACCAAGATGCATATTTTAAACGTGGTTCTGCCAAATATGCAAACAAATCAGCTCAGAGAGTTCATTTCCAGCATGCAGGGAAGTAAAAACATTACTTTTATATATATACACATGTAAAAGTACATCATCTCCCATTGCTTTGGAAAAGCAGGAGGAATCGGGGCACATCAGTGGGAGGGAAGAGCTACAATCATAGAATTGTTTCTATTGGATGAGACTTTTAAGCTCCTTGAGTCCCAGCCCTCCCCTCACCCTGCCCAGCCCAGCACTACACCACGGCCCTCAGCACCTCAGCTCCACGGCTTTGGGATCCCTCCAGGGCTGGGCACTGCCCCAGCTCCCTGGGCAGCCTGGCACAGGGCTGACACCCCTCTCAGGGAAACAGTTCTGCCTCAGCTCCAGTCTAAACCTCCCCTGGGGCAACTTGAGCCCATTTCCTCTTGTCCTATCACTCGTTACTTGGGTGATCAACCCCATCTCAGTTCAGCCTCCTGTCAGAGAGTTGCAGAGAGTGATGATGTCTCCCCTCAGCCTCCTTTTCTCCAGACTAAATACCCTCATCTGCTTCCCATCAGACCTGTGCTCTAAACCCTTCGTGAGCTTCATTGCCCTTCTGTGGACACAAAGTGAAGGAGCTACCCACAGCTGGGTGCTTACCACACGGCACACTGTGTTTCCTCAAGGAAGGTCCATGATGCAGTGCCAGCAGCTCCTGGCTCCTTCTGGGCCAGATCCTGCTCCCACAGCAGCCCATGGGGAAGCCAGTGGCACTCAAGAGGCTGAACATCCACCTTTCTCCTGGCAGGATCCCCTTTGCTGCTCACAGCACGTGCCCACATGCCTTGTGAGCAACCTCTGGCAACGCCAGCTGCCAGCCTCTCCTTCACCACACAACCCAGAGTCCACCTCCAAGTCCTGCCTCTCCAAAAGCACTGCAGCCTCTTTCTTTGCAGCCCCACGTGCTGCCAATGGGCTGCTGGTGACCCTTTTCTCCAGCACCCGCTGATTAAACGCGCATCAAAAGCGGTGGCAGATTTACAGGTTAACGGTGATTTAGTGGAGTGCACCGCAGCCAAATTAATGCTGGCTATAATGTAGTTTACCTCATTAAACAATGCACACCAAGATCCTGCCTGTTGTAAAACAATTGGTCTCTGAAGCCTAGTGTTCATCTTCCAGGGTTGCTGGGAGATAATAAATGGGTAATATTCCGGCGATAATGGTAATGGAGTCACGGCTCAGAGCTAATATTATGGCAAAGCAGTAATTATTTCAACAGTAAACAAGGGGACGGTTGAGCTGCCGACAGGATTGGAACTGGTTGAAATGCTTCAGTTAATTTAGCTGGAGCCCAGGCCTGCAACTGCCTCTTGGAAGGAGGATGGGGATCTTGGTCACTGAAGGAGTTGGATGAACCTCTCTGAGACACTTGGCCATGAGGTGGGACATCACCCATAACATGGTGGCCAACCCAACCCAACGGCTCGTGGCTGGTTCTGTGCTCCATCATACAGCCACAACTTGAGGACTTGTTCCCTTCTTCAAGACACCACTTGTGTTGGCTCACCCAACGCCTCTAAAGGAGATGAGAGATGGTGGAGTAACACGAGAGTCAGGATGAACACAGAAGCAGCCTTACACAAACCATCTGCTCTCTCCAACAGATGTTCCTACGGCAAAAGACCAATCAGAGAGCATGACTCTCTGCTCTTAAGTCAATTAAGGTGACTCAAGTCGGGGTTAAAGGGAGAGACCTCACAAGACATCGAGCTGAGCATAGCATGGGACAAGGCAGCACAGAAGCAGGCAGAGATTTGCCCACCCAAGTGGATCCCCCTTCCTTGTCTGACTCCCAGCCAGGCTCCAAATCTGACGTCCAACCTACAGATATCCCCTTCCTCCTGTCCAGAAAGGATCCTAAAAAGACACAGACAGCAAGTGATGTGTTTAATGGACAAACCTCTGCAAAGGGAGGACGTGTCTGCTTCCCAGAGACAAGCAACTCTTCAAGCTGCATTTTTTTTGCAGTTGCTTGTCCTCTTGTTTTAAGCCTCGCCAAGAGCCAGAGAGAATCAATATATCCAAATATATCAGGCTTCTCCCAGAGTCCCTTCGCTGGTTTGCTGCTGATGTATAGACAGATGATCTCATGAGACCTCTGCCACATTAGGCCATCGTGTCTCATCTATCTTAAGTGCATATACGAGCTGTGATTACTACCGTGCCTCAGCGCCTCACGCCTTCAATGTATTTATCCTCCCATCGGTCCTGCCAGACAAGGGACTGCGATTGTACCTCTTCCAGGGAGGATGCTGAGGGCCACGGAGGTTAAACGGGCTCATCATGGAGAACAACCGGGACGTGGCAATGTGGGCATCCCCCAGCCTCTCCCCTGCCTCGTGCCTCCACCCCACCTACCCCAACCTCCAGCTTTCAGCACCCAGCCTAATCCTGAGATTAATGAGGGATTCCCGCTGTAAAGACCTCTCCATCAGCCCTCTCACGAGTAGACACACCATCCAGCCAAACCGTAATGTTTTCCTACCCTGGCAGCCGCTGTCTTCAGCCTTACACCAGAATCCATCATACTACAGCAATAATCAAAAAGCAATTAGACAAAGCCATGGCAGGAAAGTCCATCAAGGGTCGTTAAGGATGACGACTTGGATGCAGCCCTTGGCTCAGGATGTCTGCGTGTGGCAGATGTGTCAGCAAAGGTATCTGAGTGCACACACCTCCTGTTTATACCCTTTCCTTGTGCCCCTGGCCCCATCACAGCAGGATAATCGCATTTACCCTCCGGCCTGAGCCCTCTTTACCATTACTGCTAGGCCCTGCCTGCTCCTCCTGTGACTGCAGACCCTCCTCCCTCTGGGAGAGCCCTCATTTCCATTCCTCAGCGCACTTCCCAAGCTTAAGGGGAGGCAACACGAGTCTTGTGTCTGCAGCACAAAGAAATACCCCCTGGTTACTCAGCATCGTGCCGTGCCCGGCACCTCGGGACACCACACTTCTTCTCTAGCCAGAAAAATCCCAGCCTTCATCTGCTCCATGATGAAAACTGGCCTGGAAACGTGGCAATCGCCATGACAACAGTTACCCCAAAAATAAATAGAGTCCAGTAACTATGGAAACACCTGAGTGTCCAAAACCAGACTACTGACTGGAAGACCTCTCTGCAGTTTACAGATGGCACAGCAAGGCTAAGGACAAAATAAAGAGGTGCTTGGCAGCTCTGGGTGCAAGCAGGAGTGTGTGTGGGCACACACACACAGCCATTCAGACTCCAGTGTCCAAGTCCTCTGCACAACCCACACCTCCTCTGGAAAGATGCTGATGCCTTCCTGATGGATGATATATCCAGAGCATGGTTATCTACACCCTCTTTGCCTTCCTCCTCGCTGAGAAGGCCTCTCTTGACTGTCATCCTAATGGTCTTGGCACTTCAGGAGTGCCAATGGAGGGGATACAGTTGTCCCATCACCTGCCAGAGCCTGACTTCCCAGTGAGCTGCGTTCTGAAGCCTCAGTGTCTGGCAGCTCCAGGGGCAGTCGTGATGCCAGCTGGAGCATCTGAGCCCAGGGCAGACACCCAAAGCAATGAAGCCTCCTCCACTGAGGCAGAAGCTGTGACCACACCAGCTCCCCTTCTCCTTCTACCTCAACCTGTTCAGCTGTGCTAAGAGGAGTTGCCATGGGTTACACTTCAGCATTACTGGGAGAAGGACAGAGAGTGGCGAAGCAGAGGGATAGAAGAGAGGCTGTAGCACATCCTAGTCGGTTCACAAAATCCTCCTCCAGAGCTCCCATCTTGGTTTTGCTCACAGGAGGAAGAAGATGAGGATAGGCACAGGTAGGGCCAGACACCATGAAAGTGTATGAGTGGTGACAGAGGCCCTAACGTCGTCAGCATCTGTGCCATTCACCAGCAGAAAACTCTCATGCTCAGGTTCACTCAGATCTTGAAGATGCTATATAGTGAAAAATGCTCCCCTCCTCCTGCCTGTGGGGAACCCTTCCAGCCCCCAAACCAAAAGGAGCCACAAAAACAAGCTTAACAGCTCCTATAATGTGGCAACAACCATGGGCACGAAATCCCAGCTGAGCTTCCCAGATCACACCACATTGTGTTGGGCCAGAGCAACGTACAGGGCAAGAAAACAACTGAGCAGCGAAGGGAGCAGCTGGGAAAGGGTCTCGATTGAGATCAGTCACCGTGGAACTGGGCTGCTCTCAGTGCAAATCCTCTGAAGGACCCGGTTGCACGCTCCCCCAGCGAGCAAACACTCTTATTTGCTCCATTTCCCACCAAGAGCCACGCAGTCAGCTTACAGCTGCCAAGAACATAATAAAGGCCGTGAAGTGGCTTTGCAGAGAGGAGCGCTGGCGGCGGCAGCGCGGGCACCGGCTCCGGCAGCTCCCGCTCTGTCCGTGCCTGGCACAGACACGGCTATCAAAGCTTCTCCCCAGCGACTCCGGAGACAGACGCTTACCCACACGCTATGTAAACCCTTAAATTATGCACCAGCTCTCCCTGAACCAATCCTCCCTGCTCCCTGTCTTCACCGCTCCGAGCGAGACGGAGAAAGATGGCGAGAAGGAACAGGAGGGGTCCCCAGGGACAAGCAGCGAGATGGACCTACAGAGCAGAGAGCTTGCTTTGGGTCTCCTGGCTCTCCAAGTGAGAGCATGTCCTACCAGGGGAAGGCTTACCATCTGGACATCTGCTACAGCCCCTCTGTGCACCTGCCCCATCTCTTCCTCCAGTCCTCATGCTTCCAACCCTCGTCCCTCCTTTGTGTGCTCTGAATGGCAAATGGAGAAGCAGAGGCTCCCCCCTCTCGGTGGAGGGAGAAACAGAGGAGCTGCCTGCGGAGATGTGCAGCCACCAAAGTTGTCTCAGGCCACCTCCGGGCTCAGCACCCTCCATCAGCGGGAGGCGAGCCTCGAGTCAATCTCTGTGATCATTTGTTCCCTTTGAGTTTTGAAAGCAGAATGCCTAATCATGGCCAAAATCAGGTAAGAGCTGCTGCTGCAAATTACACGGCGCCACAGGTAATTTCTGATTAGCTCACTCTTCCTCTCCTGGTGCATCCTCAGTTTCCATAGCAGCTAAGTCCTAAGTAAAATGGAAACATCTGGTTCAAGCGCAGGTAAAGATTCCCTGGGGAAAGAAACTGGCTGGATGGCAGCAAACACAGAAAATAGCCCTCACAAAAGACAGAGGCATGGTAAACTGGCAGCCTGGTTAGGAGAGGATGGATGGCACAAGGGAGAAGGCAGCAAGGGGCACAGGGTGGGAGAGGAGGGTCCTAGAGGAACAGGAGGGGATGGGGAAGGAGAGCAGAGCTGCAGGGAAAACAAGATGCATGTGAAAAAAAAAGTGGTGAGGAGGCTGAGTGAGACAAAAACACGTTGGCAGGGTAGACAAGGGGAAGAGGAGAAAGAAGCAAAAGCTTCAAGGTGGCAGCACATGGACATAAATGCTGCCTGATGGCGACCGATCCTGCTACAGGAGCTTCGATGATGTGGATAGATGCTCGAGGCCGGAAAGGAGCACACGGATCTGTGCCCTGCATTTCATCATTCATCCATGCCCAGACCCCGACTGAAGGCCACCACCTCGGAGGCACGACCACCTCAGGTGAACAAGCCAACACACACACCGTGGGGGATAATGGTTTTCACAGAGACTCCTGTCAAGGGAAGGGGGAAGACGCCACTGACTCAGCTCGCTCTCCACTTGGGCTATGGGGAGTGATGGATCTGGCCCAGCAGCTTGCTACAGTGCAGACAAACAGCACCAAAAATCAATGGAGCTGCTCCGAGATGCTGTGGCCGTCGTGAGGCAGCTGAACAGAGCGAGCAGCCGCCGTGCCATCCATCACTGCTGCTCCACAGCCCTGAGCACAGCTCCAGCCACTTGTCTGGGACAACAGCCCACGCTGCAGTGCCCCTTGGCTGGGGGGCTCATCCCACCCAAAGCCCCCAGGAAGAGCAGAGCAGCAGAACACAAAGCCAGCGCCGAAGAGCAGGTGGGAAATGGTTTTGAAATGACACACTGGGAACGGGCGCGTAGGGCCATTGGCTTCCCGGCAGTCGCAGCCACACAGCTTTGCTCAGGTTTTCCTCACCAATTAACAAGGCCACCAATTAACGTTTCGCATGTTTCCCTGCTCATTTGTGCTATTCTCAGTCCTCCTTTGAAGCAACATGTGAGAACTCAGCAAAAACGTTACAAAACAGGGCCAGACGAGCACCTTCAGTCCCTAAGTGACCCCAACCTGGTACTTCCACAGCAGCAAACCCCTCAGCTCCATTCCCAGACCACCAACACAGATGTTTCTCCACCACAGCCATCAACTCCTACGTTCAGTCACATCTCTTTGGGGCACTTCACCTTCTCCTTCCAACGCAAGTGCCGCACGCACCAGCTGATGCCGCCCCCCCACCTGCTGGCAAACGGCGCGAAGCCCTTCCCAGGACATCTCCAGTGAGGTTTGGCTCTTACCTTTGGGTGAGATGTGTCTCCAGGTGATTGTTGGGTCTGGCCTGCCCGTGGCTATGCAGGTGAGGCTGACGTTGCCGCCCTCGTTGATGGAGATGTCGGAAGAGATCTCGGTGATTTTCGGGGACACTGCAATGACACAAAGAAGGAAATGAAAGTGTAACTGCTGCTGCTCCAGCTCACATCTCAGAACGTGGGTGAAGGAGGTTGAACTTCCTTCTTCCCTTGGCAAGCTATGCAGTAGTCCATCAGCCTCATCTGACTTGAAAGCACACAGGAGAAAGGAGGGTGCAGAGAAAACAGAGTGAAGTGGGAAGAAATTGTAGCCAGAGGAGAGTGAGTCATTTTAAGGAGATGAGACAGCTCCTCCTCAGCACCAAACTGATGTGCAAGACGGTACTTCTTCCCCAGCTCGCTTTCAGTACTCATTCCTGCCTCCCAGCCACAATGAACCCTTTCCAGCAGCATGCATCCTACTGAGGAAACACCATCCACCCCTTCAGACTCCCCCAGAGCCCCCAAAGCACGCATGTGGCTCACTCTGCAGCAGGAAACTGGAAAAGCAACAGAAGGAGCTGGGCATGAGGATGATGAGGCTACTGAGGAGCCTCTGAGGCCTACTACTACATTACTTGGGATAACAGACATAAGCTGGAACATGAGGAGAAAGTCCTTTGGTGCTGAGGTGAGGGAGCCCTGGCCCAGGCTGCCCAGGGAGGGTGTGGAGGCTCCTTCTCAGGAGGTTTCCAAACCCACCTGGACACGTTCCTGTGCCCCCTGAGCCAGGGGAACCTGCTGTAGCAGGGGACTGTGCTGTATGAGCTCTGCAGGGTCCTTCCAACTCCCATCATTCTATGATACTACCCAGCAAGTGAAGGTAAACTCAACTGGGTGATGAAAGCCACCCCACTGCATTGGCGCTGCCATCATGAATGATTTAGATAGAAGGGGCTCAGACCCAAATCAAGGAGGGCCATACAGGACAGGGGGTGTTGAGAAGGGGGGCTGGGAAGCAAGCAGGGAGCCTCTCAGCCAGGCTGCCAGGGAGGGTTGAGGTTTCTACAAACTCTACAGCAGGGCTGGAGGAGAAAAACGATGGGCTGCTGCTATCAGCCTGCACCTGCAGCACGTAATAAAGACCATCACCTTCCTGGGATGATTCTTTTCCAGGCCACTCCAGAGCCTAGCAGCGGATTGCCATCCCACTGCAGTGCTTTGCAGGAGCCTCACAAAGCCCTGGAGAAGGATCCCTCTCCTTCCACCCTCCCTGAGCCAGCCCTCTCATCGACCCGCTTCAAACCGCAGCTCGGGCCAGGGCAACACCCCGATTCCTGAGTCAGCCCCTGCTCCTGAGCACCCCCTCCCCTGCCTTTCCCCACCTCCCACACCTTCCCGGGCTGTGCTGAGGCGGAATGACTGCAATGGCCTTGCACACGTTGCCTCTGCTGTGCAGGTAAGTAATTTATTGATCCGTAAAGCACTCCAAGACGCTCTGGAAGGGATTATGTCATGCCAGCGCCGGGCAATAACATAAAAAATGATGGATTTTTGTGAACACGAGGGTGATTTAGGGTTTGTAGTTGGAAGTGTAGTTAAAGTACATTTTAAGTGGAAATCAAGGTGGGTAATGAATTATTCTCTGTTTTGAAGGGCTTCTGGGAGTTCATTTTTTTTCTCTTTGCTGTTTCTGGGCACAAGGGCTAATCTGCTAATCATGCACCAGAGGACAGGCACGGATCAGATGCTCCCAGAGCAGTGAGGCTCTGGGGCAGGACAGGGGAGGGCACAGAGACGACAGCGAAGGAAACATTAATATGCATCAGTGTCATTAAGCCCAATGTAAAGGGACAGCACAGGCCTCGTGGGACCACCCACCCGCAATTAATTACAGCAGCGTGACCATCGCCCTGCCGCCTCCCTGGCGAGGTTTGCAAAACATTGAGCTTATAGGCTGGACAACAACAACAACAACAAAATAGGCCAAGGAGGTATTACCATTGCCATTCAGAGAGGTGGAAAGAGACAAGCAGAGGAACGGCAAACACCCAGGAGGAAGCGATAGCTTGCAGCTGTAAGACCCAACAAAACTAGAGCAGTATCTATCATCTCCAACGCGACGCTCGCTGAATCAGAGAGGAACCTTTCCGAGGGGTTTTAACTACTGAATTCACACCAGCCCCATCCAGCATGCGTTGGCAGAGCTGGCTGAGACTGCCAAAAAAAGAAGAAAGAAAGAATAACCGAGGCAGACTTCTCGCGTCGCACACACGGGTCTGCATCCAACCCAGGCGAGACACAGAATACCCGGAACCAGATCAGCTGACCACATTCTAAGACAGAATGAAAACAAATGAAACTTGGATTTCCCCAAAACACCAGCATCACATCCTCCTCCCCAGCAAGACAGCAGGAGATTTCAATTTTGCTCAGGCCAGGGAGAAGGAGAGATTATTGCACTGCTGCGTGGCTGGATAATGGGAGACTTTGCAACTCTCTCTGACAAACATGAGAGCAACTTCAGCTGCTCATGGACTGGGGGGAAAAATCCCTCCATGCCAGGGGCAAAAAACCCTCCATGACAAGGGGGAAAAGCCCTCCATGCCAGGGAAGGATAAGCCCTCCATGCCAGGGGCATAAAGCACTCCATGCCAGGAGGGAAAAGCCCTCCATGCTGGGGGCAAAGACCCCTCAGTGCCCCAGCTCCAGGAACGTGCTCAGGGACAGGCAATTTGCTGCAGCCCACCTGGGATGACACGAAGCAGGGCTGGCTGGGAAGCAAACCAGAGCGACGTCGTCAGCGCAGTCGTTAGCTAACCCTTAAATTAAATGTGCGGTGGTAGGATTTAACGCGACAGTTATTGTATGCTAATTAAACGTTTGAATAATTAACCACACGAACTGTTCAAATGCCTTTCTGGAGACTGAAGCAGGTACGTTGGAAGGTTTTTAACCACGCTAGGGAGGGGAAAGCTTAATAAATAAGCGATGGCAAGTATATACTTCACAACATGTAGCGGTCACCTTCTGCATCGGGACGCTTTTCCCCAGCAGTTGGCGATGGGGCAGAGGAGAAACGTTCTGATGCCGAATGTGGGACGCAGATGGAGCTGTGCCCCTATGGGAATGAATAAATAAATAAAGCTAAATAAATGCGAGCTTCCCAGGCGGGAACCCTCTCCTTGCGGGCAGTCCTTTTGTGTTCAGCATCTCTCTTGCTCAGAAGTGATTAAACATGGCAGTGTTGGCCAAGCTGCTCCAGTGACACGGCGCAGATTTCCCCAGAGGCGGGCTGGTGTTTTATCGATCTGATGACTTCTTTTCTTCCCTATCCTTGCCATGATGATGGGAAAGGTCTCTGAGCTGCTCTCGGGGGCTGCAGCCCTCTGCAGGTAGCTGGGGCATGGCCCTAGTTTGCCCAGGCTCGCACACACAGAGTCCCCAGGACACAAAGCAGCTTGCTTAAATATTTAACCAAACCATATGGCGCGTTACGCAGCGGAGGGTGTTCAGTCAGGTGATATATGTCTTCACGGATCCAAGCATATGTGCTTGCCTACACACATCTATTCCCTGGCGCACAGACGCCCTCCTGCCACTGGCACAGACTATCTCCCTGCTATGCTTTCACCTCCAAACATCGTCCCAGAGCCAGCACAGGTGCAAAAGCTCACGCATCCCATGCACGTACCCCTTGGCTCTGCCATCTCCTATCATTGTTGCTTCCTCATCCATCTTCCTCACCTGCGATGGCCATGCTGCTTGCCTTTGTTCAGCTCTCCTTGATGCTATGTCCCTGCCACTGCCTCCTTATGTACCCCTCAGTGAAGCTGGGCTTCCCAGGCACCCTGGATTTCAGCTACACGTCAGGCAACAGGCCCCTGAGTATCAGGGGAGCATATATCTGGAGCAACCTCTCCACCAGAGACAGAGACCTCACCAAGCTGAGTGCCTTCACAGAGTTAGTGCATTTCTTTGCCTTAACCACCTCCTTACTCCCTGCTTTTGGGAGCCAAGCAAGCAGCACAGAAATCCACAAGTGACCTTTACAGATCTGCAAATCCTTTCTCATGTGGGAGTGGGGCAGTTTGTGCTTACCCCAGCCAAGTGCCCTGTGCAGGACTGGGAGCCCCCAGCAGCAGCCTGCGTGCCAGCAGGCTTTCCCAGTAAGCCTGGCAGTGCCTTGCTTCCCCCTCGTAAAACATGCAAACCTCCATCTTCCAGCATGAGCAACATCTGCTGCAGATCAAAGGAAACAGCAAAGAACAACTATAAAAGTGTCTCGAAGAAAGAAAAAAGAGGGAGATTCAGACTTGCGTTCTGCAGGCGATCCGTGGTGTGCACTGGCAGCTTCCTGAGCACCAGGCTGCTGCTGCTCCTGCTTTTAATAACAGCCTCTTCCCACTGTGACCCACACAACTTCCCTGTGTTCCCAGAGTGCTGCTCCCATGGGGTCCATGCGAGGGACAGCCCCGGTGATGCCATGAGTCGGATTGAGTCCATGCTCCCCTCCAGCAATGGAAGGGTCTGCCAAAGCCAGGTGGGACCAGGAGTAATGTGGGGACCCTGACATCGGGCTCCTCAACCACCTCCTCCAGGTTGTAACCACAGCAGTTTCCTCTCCTCTGGGTCAGGAGAAGCTGTGGAGCTGCGGCTGCTGCCGTGTTCTTCATTGTGCCTTCTCCCTCTTTTGTGCTCCAAACCTTGCTGCCTTTTGAAAGCAAGGCAAAGAACAAACTGGGAGACCCGTGCCTTCATTTACAGGTGTATTGTATAATGAGCCTCTAAATCACTTTGTGCTGCTCTAACACAACCATGATTAAGAGAAAAGCAGAGAGGCCTTCATCCTTCCATCACACCAATGCAGCTTATGGTGCAAGAAAAGGCAAACACAGCCTTGCTTAGAGCCTGCTCCCAGCTATCCTGCTTGGATACAAACCCCTTACAGTTATTGGTGCTGATCCTGCCCCTTGGGGCTGCCTCTACCATCACCACCTCGGCTTTGCCTCTGTGCAAACCTGGAGACAGCCAAAGAGGTGAAGAAAGCAGCCTGGAAACGAAAAGGACGTATGTAACGACCTTAATAAGCAATTAATAAATAACTAATGGCAATTGCTCCTTTTAAAGTGAAGCATAATGAGACGTGTCATACGGCACTGAGATGTGTCTGAATGATTTCCCAGGCAGACAACAGCTCGTGGCGCAGCAAAGCTCTCCCCAAGCTTGGAGGACACGGGATTTTTTACGCCCGTCTCTGCAGCAGGTTATACAGCACAGCATCCTAATAACTCAGAGGAGGAAGGGGGGAAACGAGACGTTTCCAATCATTCATTAGGAAAGTATTTGTGAACGCGGGGATAATTCACCGCATAAGCAGCAGGGTTTCTGCAGGCAAACTTTATAGCTAAGTGCCAAAAGGGAGCCCAATCTGATTCCACTTACGACAGCATAAATCAGCTATACTCCTACGGCAGGCAACGAGGGAGATGCCAGAAGAAACGTGGCACAGGAGGAGAGGAGGTTCTCCAGCAAAAGGACTTTTTGGTGACTTTTGGATGGGTCCAGGTCACCAGCCTGGATCCAGATTACTCCTACTCTAAGGACCCATGATGCTGCTTGGCTAGATTTGGTTGCCTGCTCTCAAGGCTCTAAAAGGGATCTACATCTTTTTTTTCCTACCACAGAAAGGAAGAAACACCTGACACCAAGCCCCAGGCCTTTGGGGAACCAAGTCACAGTTTGCTCAGCATGAGTATTGTCAGTAAAGAGCTTCACAGAGCAGGCAGAATCCACTGTTCACGTTTGGGAGAGTCGAGATCTGCTTTCACACTATGATGCCCAAAGGAAGTCATGGCACTGCTCTGGACTTTATTCCCTTCTCTAAAAGGAGTCTAATGATGCTGATTCTCCCTTATAAAGTGCTTCATACCCCTCTTCCAAAGCCCCAAATCCCAAGCCCCCACAGCACCCAAAACCCTCACAGAACCCCATAAAGACGTCATACAGTTTTTGCCTCAGTAACCATGCAGAAATGCAGAGGACCAAGGGCTGTGCGATGGCTCAGCTCCCTGTCTAGACAGATCTCATTTTCAGCACGGAGCAAGGATCTAGTTTCCAGTTGCTGCACTCCCAGCCACCTGGGATTCCCCCTGCAAGTCACACGACGCCCGATGAAAGGCAGAAAATTGAAAGATCTCGAAACCTTCAGACACCCGCACCGCCTCCTCAGGTTATCGACACCTCTCCTCCAGGCACGGCAGCCTCTATCACAACTACCGCCACGGTGACCGTCAAATTGACAGACTCTGTCTCACCCTGCTAGGGGATGCAGCTCTGTCCCTCTCATCTCACCAGCCACCGGCGGAAGCTCCATCAGACCCCCCCAGGGCAAAGTCCCGGCGCGTAGGGACGAGCCGCAGCGCGCCGAGGGCACCCGAGGAAAAGTTTCAACATGACTTCTTGTTAATACAAAGCTTGTCAAACCCATCACCTAGACATGCTGAATGTCTTTATTAGATTCCTTTATCTCCCCTCGAGATCGGAGGGACACGACGAGACGATTCTCAGTGGAGATGTCATCATCCAGAAACTAATTAAAGGCTGTGCGGGAAGCCGGGCCACGCACACTCTGGAGAACAAAACGCATTAGCAACCCGAGCAGAGAAAAATATTACAAGTGAACTTCAGATCAGAAAGGGCGAGCTAGGGATTTGACAGGAGCTCTCCTCTCCCCATCTTTCCTCCCACTCGTCCCCACACTCCCTCGTCCTTGATAGCTATTCCCCAGCAGAAGCAAGCTGCCCAGGAGCTGGGGGCTGTCTGGGACCAGCCCGTGTGCTGCCACCTCCTGAGGGACTCACGATGACATTGGAGTCTTCCCTCTGCTGTGATTTGTGGCATTTTCTTCTATTGTTAGAAAAACCTCCTTGCTGTGGGTCACTAAGCTGCAGAGAAGGATGGCTTCATGCCTGGGCTGCTCCCTGCTCCGCCAGAGCGGGCTTGGGCAAAACTCTCATCTCTCTATCAACACCATGATATTTCTCTTCCTTGCAGGCTTATTAAAACCAAAAAGGCGTATAAGATGATGAGATACCCAGAGCCCATGGTCATGGGGACAGTGTGGGGGGTCTCCCTTACCCCCCCCAGCTCTCTGTCCACGAGGAGAGGGCATCACACAGAGGGCTGAGCGTGCTGAACCAGCCCTGTGCCACTTCCCTCCTCAAAAGGGACCCGGCGGGAACAAAGGAGCTCAAACATCCTTTCCAAAGATAAATCAGATGCTCTAATGCAGCCTGCATCTCCAATGAATATAGGGCAGGTGTCTCTGAAGTGAAGTATTAGTTAAAATGATGCTCTTTAAATTACATTTCAGCTATTTCAGGCAGACAGGTTGTGTGTGGGTTGGGTTGGGTTTTTTTTATGATCTATCTAGAGGCTTAAAAAGACACAGAGAGAAATAAATCTCCCTTCCATTAAAAACACACTATGCTCTTGCATATTTGTTCTTATCTCCGCTCTCTCGCGCTCGTGCTCCCTCTCCCCCGTCTCGAGCACAAATTAAGTGTTTATGATTACACTTTCCACACTGACACTAATCTAATTCGCCTGTGCCCGGGGAAGGCAGGAGGATGCGTGGGGCTTCCCGAAATGCCGCAACAGACGCCGGGTACCTGGTGGTTTGGCTTCAAAAGCCATCGAGATTCACTGCGTTAACGTGGAACCGAGTGAGAGTCCCAAGATTTGATTGAATCTCAAGTGAAGTCTATTTGTTATCTTCTGGGTCTGCATCCCTTTTGCCTCTATCTATTTCAATCCCTCCTGCCCTCCCCAAGCTCCTCTGCAACATCCTTGACACCCTCAGACCTCACTGTGCCAGGGTTGTAGGAAGACTTGTGAACCCACCCATGGCTCTAGCAGAGGCGGGTCCACCTTCCTCCCCTTAGCCACAGAATCCCCCAATGGTTGGGATTGGAAGGGACTTCTAGAGCTCATCCAGTCCAACCCCCTGACCCAACACACCAACTACCTCCAAAAACCCAGAGGACTGATCCAAGACTTGGCCAAAGCTGCCAGAAACAAGATCCAGCAATCCAGAGTTCGTGTGATGACTCACCCCATCCTTGCCATGCCTTAAAATGCCCTTAATGGAGTGCTCTTGGCAACTGCAAGAGCGAGCTCTCAGAAACGTCAGCAATGACAGAGGTAAGGTTAGTCTCTGCTGCCTGAATTCATCTCCTCTGCTCACGTGCCTCCAGGACAACCCTTTCCTGCAGGTTCCCAGCTTCTCTCTGTACCTTGCACATCACCACCTCTGCTTTCTCAGGCTCTGCCCACAACCCTATCATCAAAACGCCTGGTGAGACAAGGGAGTGTTATTATCCCCACTTTACAGATGGAAAAATGAGGCCTGGAGAGCAAATGGCCCAAAAGCTCCTGTTTGGATCGATGCTCCATCAGCACCTGCTTTTCAGGCTCCATGATGCTTTGGGAGTCATGGAAAAGGCATGGGGATGGCTGCCAGGCCAGGTACTTCCAACGGGCACAGAACGAGCCATTGGGCTGTAGAGAGCACAGCAGGATATCCACAGACACAGAGGGGCAATTAAAATGTCATTACTGAATTTCAACCCAAACAGAGCAAGGCTGGACAGAGCTGAAAGGGAAAGGAGGGAGGGATGCTGCCGCAAGGCAGGGACATCCCTGTGCCCCGCTCTCCTTTCCCATTAGGACTGCTCCTGCATTTTCCTCTTCTCAACAGAGCCCTTGAGCCGCCTTCTTGCCCACACTCATCCCTCTGAGAACGCCAGAAAAGCCATGGGGGAGTTATCTCCCCCCAGAGCATCCTTTAATTTCCCTGTTTGTCTTTAATGGCTCAATAGCCCTGTCTATTCCCCACGTGCTCCTGGCTCTTCACAGGACTCTCTGTACCCCTTCCTTCCTACGTCTACTTCTCCTCCCCTTTAATAATTTTGGATGCTCTTTATCCCCAGTTCCCATTCTCTCCTCTTTCCCTTTCATTTCTCAGACCTGTGGTTCTCCGATTCAAAACCCTTTACTGTTTTCAACTTGGCTCGAGCCTCTTTAATTAAGTTACTTTCCATTATTTTTTATCTAGTCCATTTGTCTACATCCCCCGCACCCTCCCTTCATTCTCCCTCTCCTCCCCAAGGCAGCCTGGGTATGAAATCTTACATTTCCATTTGGTTAACAATCACTTTGATTTTGTTTTTCCTTCCCCCCCATTTTTAAACACTATTAAATTGGATCACACCGGTCACTGGACCGGAGTTGTCGAGCTGTGATATTTACTCGTGCCAGTTAAAGGGAAATGAAATTGTGGTGGGGTAGGGTGGAGGGAGGGAGGGGGAAGAAGGAGAGCAGATTTATTCTGCCTGTGGTACTTGCGAACAGGCACAATCCCTTTGGATTTTCCAGCGAGTTCAAAGGAAACTCTGACGCTCAACCATGAATGTATTGTAATGTCTTTAATAAATCAATTACTTGTTGGCAGGGAAGTGTCACTGCATCTCCAATCCTTGTAATCACCTCAGCCTTGCTGTGTTTTAAGTGCTGAAAAACCAGGGGGGTATACAGGGAGCCAGAAGCAGCACAGGCGGAGGGCAAACCAGAGAAAGCACTTTCTGCTTCGTCTCGCAGAAAAGGATGAAAGGCGCAGAAAGCGATTTGCATCGTGCAAAAAACACACCCTGCCCGTGATCCCCAGGACCAGAACGAGGAGACCACGGTGCTGGAGGGACCCTACCAGCTCTGCTCAGGGCTCGTCCTTCCCAGAGCAGCTCCTGGGATGCAAAGATTTGGGAAAGACGACTGCGACAGGCTCACCAAGAACCCCAAATACGACGCCCGTGGCGGCTGGAGCAGCCCCTGCCTGGGGCTGAGCATCGCTCTCGCAGGCAATTTGCAAAGCAGCGCTTTCCTACCACCCCCAAGAGCGAGACAACCTCTCACTGCACGTTAATTAGAGGCCTGAGTTTTGTTCCACTCGAAAATTTGCTAAAATAGAAAGAGAGCAGGATTTGATTACAAAGCAGTCCTGGCCAAATCCAGCCCCTCCTCCCCTTTCTCTCCCCGCTGACAATATTCCTCCCCTCCACAACAACAATCATCTCAGCACAAACAGACAACGAAGCTTTTCAGAAAGTAATGAACTCTGCTAGGAGCCAAGGAAGGAAGGGTTTCATGTTCAGCTCAGAAAACTTGGCGAGGCCATCAATTATATAGCCCTGCTGCTGAAGGAGAGAAGAGAGAGAATATTTCAGACGGACTCGTCCGAAAAAGACAGACAGTGAAGGGAAATACTGCATGAGAAGGCTTAATTCCACCAGCTGAGCGTTGGCAAAAGAAAAGGAAGATGAAAGGCTGAAGGATTGCAAAGGCAAACCACGGAGAAGACATCTGTGTTGACCCCTCATCTCGAGGCTGGTCCAGGCAAGGAGGGTTTGGCAGTGAGAGAAGTGGATTGAGACCTGTTCATCTCATCTCATGGAGGACAGCAAGTCAGGGTGGGGTCTGCCACCTCCACTGCTTCATCCCAGTCTTACACTAGATGCTACTGAGAGAAAGGAGAACCCAGAGATGAAGCCTTCTGGGCATCTCCATTGTTGGAGTGATGGGACCGGCGACCCAGACATGAAAAATGAGCTCGTGGATCTGCTCAGGACAACGAGCCCGCCCTGTCTTCTCACCTGCACCCCGTGGGGACGTGCTGGAGGGCTCTTCCAGGGATCTGACCCTGCACTAATGAACAAAGCCACCTCGTTTATCAGGGACAGGGCAGACAGGCCACCAGCTTCTCAGACAGACAACCAGCCAGACCAGGAAAACCCAAACCAGAAACATTTCAAGGACCGTGTTCAGCCTTTTCCAAAGGTTCTTGCCTTTTTGTTCCCCCCTTGCTACTCTCCTCCTCTTTCTCCTCCACTGCAGCACCAGAACATACAGGAAAAGGAGGATCAAATGAGATCACAGCTCTCCCAGTGTTTCAATGCAACTCCCCTTCTCCAAGCTGCAATCCTTCCTTCTAGACCAATGCAACAGTAGTGCAGAAATCACCACAGTGTCCCCTGGTCCTCGCCCTCATTCTCCCTGGGGCTCTGCCACCCGCTCCAGCCCGTCCTTAAGCTCACAGCTGTTTGCTGGAGGTTTTCAAGCACTCTGTGCCCGCTGTGGGAGGCGACAGGGCCGGGCTGACTCTCCAGCAGCTGTTCCCTTGGCCTCTCCTTTATCTCCAGCATTGTATTCACATCTGCTTCCCCCTCTGCCTCTTTCCCTGCCGCTGGGAGCCCGGGTTTAAATCACTGCTCAGCGTGCCGGCTGCCAGGCGCGGGTTTCATGCCACCCTGCATTGCCCCGTTTGGATAGGGATCCAAAAGCCATTTGCAAGCCTCCCCCTGCCTTTTCTTTTTTAATCCTCTCGAACCTGCCAGCGCTGCCACACTGCTTTCCCCTCCTCCCTTTTGGCTGAGGAGTCATCTTGGCTCTGGAAACATGTTCAGACACCTGGTTGCTGGCAGCTCGGGGCTCTGGCAGCGGCTGGCTGCGTGCAGCTCTCCGATACAGAAGGGGCCCAGCTGGTGTGGGTCAGCACAATCCACCTTGGCTAGTAGAGGGACGTGCTGGTGGCCACTCGCACTGGTCCTGCCTGTCTTGGTGGCTTTCTGGAGGCTGGTGCTGGCAACAGTCCCACCACCCACATATCCCTCTGGCTTTGCCTGTAGTTTTGGCCGAGGCCAGCTTTGCTGGGGAGCTGTAGGAGAGCAGAGCACAGCTTTGTACAGCATGGCCCAGGAGCTGAGTTTTAAAAGATGCATTTAGGACAAGTCACTGCCATCTGTGGCTTCCAGTCCCAGCAGACAGCACTGCTCCCCAGCATGGCCATCTTGGCAGAGCAAAGTAGCAAACCCAAGGGAGCAAGCAGAGCTTGCACGTGGAGGGATGCCTCCCTGCCCACGCAGTGGCTCCAGATGAATCTCCCCTTTCAGACTGCAATCTCTCTACACCATCATAACACAAAAAGGAGGAGTAAATCATTCCCCCAGGCCAATAACATACAACAGTCCCTGAAAAGTCTGGCTGATGCCTCCTCAAAATCCTTTCCCCCGTGGCCTGTGCAGGATCACAACCCAGGATCCCCAAACATGGCAAACTCCCTTGGGAAGAGCCCCCTGCTCCTGCTCTCTGAATCCACAACAGCCTTTTGCTTCTGGACTTGCCTCTGAGGGGAATGGCCAGAAAAATCAGCTCTAAAGGCCAAAAAAGAAGAGTCAGATTAAAGTATCAACTCTGAATTTATGCTCAGGACTTAAGGTTTAATAATGTAACAGAAAATCAATATTTAATAAAGCAAATGATGGAGAAAAACACCGAATGGGAGATGAGCCGCTGCTCGTGTTTTCAAACATGTAACTCCCGGAGGAGCCGATTTGGCAGGACGGCTGCAGCACCAGATTGCCACGACGAGCTGGCACACGGGACGCCCTGGGACCCACTGATTCCAGCTCCGGTGTCAAGGGGGCTCACGGGTCTTTTATTAAAGGACAAACAAGGAATTACTGCGGTGGTCAGAGTCCAAATACCCATGGAGAGAGATCAAATGCTGATGCACAAGGGGAGCTGAGCAGCTGCCGTGCTGAACAGGCCCAGATTTGTGCTAGGGCTGGAGGTTGGGCTTGTGAAACGCAGGCAGGCAGCAGCAGCACAGCCCAATGCAGGTTGCAGACGTGCACACAGAGGAGCTGTCAGAGGATGGAGACCTCCTGAGATGCTGGGAGGGAGCAGGGGGGATCGGTTCAGGGGTGCAAGCAAGCACCAGGGGCATGCCAGGGGGCTGGCAGGCACGGCGGCACGGCCAGCACGCATCCCTGGGCACGAAGAGGGATGCGGCAAGGACGTGGCCGTGATGCTGCGAACAGGCGACAGCTCTGCCTCCCTCCCCTGGAGGCTGCAGAAAACTGCAGCGTGGTACAGAGATGTCACCTGAGCCTTGTGCAAAGCAACAGCTACCCTGGCACCACGCTCTGCTGACGCCTATGAGCTGCCTCGGAGCCATTTGGGCTGAGATTTGGGATGAGCCCCATGAGATCATGCTGAAGGAGGGAGGCTGAGATGCTCCACGATGTTCAACTCCACAGCCCCTGCCAGGACACCACTTGCTTGAGACACATTCAGCCTCACCCCTCCCCTGCCTGGGGTCGCAGGAAGCCCTGGTGACCGATGCTGAGCTGCCCTGTGTGCCCTGCAACAACCAGCACTGCAATATTAAACGGCTTTTGCAGCAGAAATCCTCGCTGTCTGCCCATCCCACCACCTGCACCAAGCCTTTCCAGTCCCAGTCCATGCTGTGCTGCCAGCTGGGAATGGGGGGAGTTTTCCCCACGCCCACCCAGGCGGGTTCAGTTTGGGGCACGCAGCTCGAGATGCACAAAAACTCCTGTCCTATCTCACCAAGTCTGGGGACTCTGGGTAAATCCTCAGAGCAAAGGATGCTCTCACTTCCATGGGTATTAATACCCAGCTGATAGTATCTTGCTGGGGCAGCAAAGTGCCCTTGTATGAAACCCCCTCCTCTGGCACGCAGCGTGTGCCGAGTTGCCTGCCTGGCCCTGCAGCGCAGCAATAATTTGTAGCTTGTGCCGGGATCCTTCACAATGAAAGATGACATAGAAATATAAAACGTTATCGCTCCATAACAGCCACATGCTATAAAACGCCGGGCAGAAGGATCTGGAACTGGATGGAGGCAGTGCTTTAAATCCTTCCCTGCAGAGACTTACTGCCGCTAAAAACCAGACCCCGCTCCCCAGAGCTCCGCCAGAGGAGGGACGAGAAGAAAAACCCGGACAACAAAATCACCACAACCGTGGAATTAGGCAAATAAGGTGACTTGATATCCGTGGAACCTTCCCCTTTGCTGACAACCCCGGGGGTATCACCGGCACAGGGGTGACGTCTCCTCCCATTCACCCCCCGCCCCACCGCGGATGCTCCGCGTTGCCGTGGCGACGGCAAAGCGCCGGTACCCGACGCTGCGCTCCGGCAGAGGGGTTTGGCTCGGCTCCCGCCATCACGAGCGCGACGCCGTCGCTGTAGTAACGTTACATTGTTGGGGGGGGTCTCACTGTTCTACCCTTAATTTGATTGTCGCCAGATTAAATTGCGATAAGGGTATCAAGCCGCCATTAGCGTTGCCGTGGTAACGGTAACATTAAGGGGAGAGGAATCGCATTACGGCGGCCCCGACCGTTCCACCACAAGTATTTTAATGTGGTAAAACAAAAGAGATTACTGCAGTAACATTAAACTGCAGTGACCTCACTAAACCCCCCCAAACCAGCATTATCACTGTACTCCAGGAGCTGGAACGCAGCGGTGGGAGATGTCCCGTGAGCGTCCCGGAGACGCGGGGGGCTGTTGGGCCACCTCCTCCAGCTCCAAGTCCTTGAGGAAGGAGGGGGACCCGCTGTGCAGGAGGTGAGCACCAGACCTGCAGACAACTCGAGTCGGCGCAGCGTGCCGCCGGCCTCCCGGGCTCAGCCGCTCTGCAGAAGGGATTAGCTGAGTGGCTGCTGAATGGCTCCGGGTGAGGCGGGCGACCTCTGCCTGAAAGCCTTTGGAGAGGACGGGTGAAGGGGGCTGCCGGGAGCTTACATGCTCAGGAAGGTTCAAAGAGAAGTAAGCTCTTGTTTTCTAGAAGAGGAGTGATCAGAGAGCAGCCTCGGCGGCTCTGCTCATCTCCGAGGCGGCGGCGAAGAGAGTTTAGCAAAGTGAGTTACACTGAGCTCACCTTGCTGCCACCAGCACGCTGAGGAGAAGGGAAACAGCAGAGCCATGGGAGTGCTGGAGGTGGAAATGGCCCCAGTGGGCACCTCTTTGCTGTCTGCACTGTGGGGAGTGCACAGGGTTGGCGTCAGCACTGCTCTGGGGAGCTGGATGACAGCACCAGCAGCTTGTCGGGGCACAAACCCAGAGAAATCAGCCACAGCCTTGGTGTACGCCAGAGAACACCACCAAGGAAATGAAAACGGGCTGTGTGGCCTATGAATCACTGGCTCTTCCTTCCCCTCACTCCATTCTCCTGCCAATTATTTCTCCCTGGGAACAGGATACATCCTCCCATGGCTCTGGCGGTGCCTGGTCTGCCAGCATCACCAGGCAAACACAGAGGATACCTTCTCACTACCTCTGTTACCATCTTGCCCTCTTTCTAAACTCAAGCATTAGTTTGTCTCCCCATCCTTCCCACTCACCCTTACCCCTGCACCAGTGGCTGTGGGAGGGTGGATGTGGCGCAGCAGGAGTGGGACACGTCCCTGGTGGGACGCAGCAGATCTGCAGCAAGGGCAGGCGTGTGAGCCCAGAGCAAGCACTACCAGTACAGGCTCTGGAGTCTCTGTTCCCCCCCCTCCAACTCCTGCCCCACGATATAATTGCTAATTAATAATAATGTTTAGCTCTCAGATAGTGCATTCCATCTTCAAAGACCTCTGTCGACATTAATGAATTAATCCTCATCAACCCCCCTGTGAAGTAGGTGACAATTATTATCTCGGCTTCACAGATGTTAAATGGATTTGCAAAGAGGTCAAGTGACTTGGGGGAGGCCGGAGGGAGCCCAAGGCCGCTCCACGGAGAAGCACAGACCAGGACATCAGTGGGTTAAACCCACGGGCCCCTGGCAAAGGAGAGAGGGCTGGTAACCTTGGGAGTGGGGGAGATCCAGCCGCAGCAACAGAGACAGAGCACAACACGGATAACAAAGCCAACAACTAGGACAGTGCGTGGGAGACCTGCAGCCATCCCCAGCAGCACTGTACAAAGGGAAAAGCTGCTTTGAGGGACGGACGGTGATTAGCAACAAAAGAGAGAAGGGGAAGGAACGCATCAGTCAAAGCGGCTGAGAGCACAGGCGAAGCAAAGAGGGATTTAGATTTCCTGGTTTCCTCTCCTCCACCAGTTTGAGGGAGGGGGGAGCTCCCAGCTCTCTGCATGCCTTTAGAAAGCATTGCCTGAACCTGCTTTTGCAGGAACATCTTTCTTATGAGGAAAGGCTGCAGGACTTGGGACTGTTTCGCCTGGAGAAGGCTGAGAAGGGTCCTTATCAATGCTGATAAACCCCTAAAGACTGGATGCCAAGAGGATGGGGAGAAGCTTTTTCTGTCTCCAGTGACCAGACATGGGCTAAGGGGCACAAGTTGAAACACAAAAAGTTCCATTTAAACACAAGAAAACGCTCCTTTGGTGCTGAGGTGAGGGAGCCCTGGCCCAGGCTGCCCACGGAGGGTGTGGAGGCTCCTTCTCAGGAGGTTTCCAACCCCATCTGGACATGTTCCTGTGCCCCCTGAGCCAGGGGAACCTGCTGTAGCGGGGGGCTGGGCTGGATGAGCTCTGCAGGGCCCTTCTGACCCCCAGCACTCCAGGATTCTGTGACTGTAGAAAGGACAGTTGCCCTCCTGGGGCACAGCAGAAAAGCCCATGCCAGCAGCAGCTCCTGTGGTTTGCTGGGAAGCATCCTGCCCAGTGTCAAACTCCAGCCTATGGCTTCATCCACGGCCAAGGTCTAGACATCCTCACTGCCACTGAGTTACAAACCCCTCTGCTTCTCCTCACCCCCAGCACCGGTGTCTTTGGCAGTGCAGTGCCAAAGCTTCTGTGCAAAACACGGTCTGATCATCTTCCAGGCACAAGCCACACGTTGCCCTCTCCCCAGCTTTCCCCGCCAGCCACCCTCAGGCCTTCAGCCAAGCAGGATGCTGACTGCAGCAAGGCCTGATCCTTCACAACGGCATCTCCCCCGTGCCCCTGGCACAAGGCAGAGAAAGCACCACGAAAAAGTCATCCTCCTCCTCCCTCCCGGGCCGAAGGGCCTTCTGCCATCAAAGGCACAATTAATTGGGCCGGAGTTGGGTGGTTTGAAACAAAGCTGCGTGGGGCAGCGCGGCCTCAGCTCGGCTTTATCTCGCCAGCACACAGCGCAGAGCGATGCCCAGGAGCGGGACAAGGTGCCACCCACGTGCGCCCACCGCCGTGCCACGTGTGCCCCCTGCCACCCCACAGACCCCTGTCACCTGCGACTCTGACAGAGCAGGTAATTAACTCCCAAACAAAGGCAGGGATTTGCAGATTAACCCAGCCCCGGAAGGAGTGGGAAAACTCATTTACACCAAACAAAAGGGGAGGGGGTGATTAGTTGCTCCAGTGACAACAGAAAAGAGCCAGATACGGCCAGGGAAACTGATAAAGCAGCAGAAAGCCTAATATCCCCCAGTTGCCTGCCTTTTTATTTTCTTTTCATTTTCCCCACCCGCCCTTCTTTCTTTCTTTCTTTCTGAGCACTAAAATTCCACCATTTTCTATCATGCAAATTTGTGTGCCTAAATGAGATTAAACTCTGGCAGGCACCGTGCCTCCTTCCCCAAGTCCATTTCCAGCGCAGAGATAAGGCCAACTTTCCTTAATGCATCTCACAAGGCGAGGGGAGTGCTTTGCAAACGGCTTATTATCAACACAAATAAGAGCTTTCCAGACACCCTCCTCCTCCATCCCCTCTCTCTTTTAAACCCAGGAACCCAGAGAACAGCTTAAATCGCTCAAGTGTCCCGCAGGGACCTGGGAGAAGGGGGAGGCTGTGCACGAGGTGCTGCTGAGGGGGCAAAAAGAGGGATGTGCTAAGGAAAGTGGGTTGGGATGCAAGAGAGGAGAGAAAGGAAAGCATCGCCCCTCAGAGGTCAATAGGGCCTATGTCCTCTTTCTTCGTCTGGGTTTCTGCCTCACTCCATGTTCAGAACTTGGCTATTGTGAGAGGGGCTTCCCTGGACTGTGTTTCTTTGGCATTTTCACCCAGAAACACTTTGCTCTTCCCAGAATCCGAGGCAGATTCCTGCAAACCCCAGCAGTGCAGCTTCCCCGTGCTTTGTCTGGCAACCCTTCAAGAAGAAACAGGGGCTGTGTGAGTGGGACAGGCAAGGACCAAGGTCCAGACGCTGCAGATGACACAGACACTCCCTGAGCTGTTTATCTGAGGTCCAGATGCAGCCTGGGAGCTTTTTGTTTTTCCTGTGGAGATCCACCTCCTCATACCTTTTGCAGCTATGTTGTTGGCTCCCATCATCTTGGCACTGCCAACACTGACCCCATTTAAAGCAATCCCCGAAATAGCAGGTCTGAACTTTGATGCATTCAGTGCCAAGGGGCTGTTGTCTCCTTCCCGGGCTCATTTGTCCCACATTAGCACAGAGGCATCGGGGAAGGAGAGACCTGCTATTCCTGGATTGGCAGCAGAAATCACCTTTTGCCTTTCTGTAGTGGGATTGCAAGACTGACAAGTGTTTCTGAAAGCCTGACTGAAGAGGAAAGGCGGGAGAAGGGGCTCGTGTTGTCTCCAAATGAAGGTGGCACAGGGGCAAGATGTTAACGACCTTCCCAAAAGCTAAAGGTTGTTACAAAGAGGACAGTGATCAATTGTTCCCCAAGTCCTCTGGGGATAGGCTGAGAAAAACTCCACTTCATTTGCAACAAAGAAGGTTTAAGTTAGATATTAGCTATACATTTTCTAATTATAAAGGGAGCCAAGCAGCAGAATAGATCGTCCAGGGAGACTGAAGAACCTGCTTTGTTAAAGATTTTCAAGAATAGCTTTCACACACACTTGCCAGCAATGTCTCTGCCTCCTTGCAGGGGGACAGGTTAAATTAGCTCTTGAGGTGCCTTCTACCCACCTATTTTGGGATCTCAGCCATCACAATACAGTCAACCCAGAAATAAATGCACAGCGCTTCCCCCGCTGCAGCGTGGACATCCTTGGTTCCTGATGGTTTCCAGCTGATTCCACAGCTGCCTTGGGGGACCATCCTCAACCCTCATACCCTAAAGGAAGCTCCTTCTCTCACTCCTATACCCCGTCTGGTTTTTGCTCTTTCTCACTCCAGCAGCCCTTGGCAGACACCGGGGATGTCCCAGCTCCTCACCCTGCAGCCGCTGCCCAGGGATATCTGCTAAACCAGGGGAAGAGGAAGGATGCCCAGCATGGGACAGTTTGGACCCTGGCTGATAAGCACCCATCACACCTGCCTGGGGGAGCAGCAGGTTGCTGACATCCCAGCTGGAAGGGGAAGAGCTTCTTGCTCCCCACAGCCAGTCCCTTTGGAGAGCGCAGCCTGCCCTTGGGCATGATTTAATTGCATCCTGAGAGGCTGGAGTGCTCCTGCCTCCAGAGCTGTGCCCCCCAGCCCTTCCCTGATGCAGCAGGAGGAAAGTCAGGACTTGCCTAGAGCAACCTGCACACCTCCCTCTTTCTGGCTGCACCTGGGCTAACTCTCTAAAAGAGGAGACTCCCTTTGCCACCTCCTCTCCTTTCCTATCAAGCCATGGGAAGGGACAAGAGGTCCCACAGCCATGTGCTGAACTCCCTGCACATCCCTGAAAGCTGATGCTTGGACACCCTGCTTTCCTGGGAGGGAGGAATAAGCACTGCTGAATGTCTTTTAGAAAAGACAGGATTATACCAACTTGCATATGTATTGGGCTCATTTTCCAAGGAGAGTTAATCCTGGCACCCCAGCCAAATTGTAATCAGGGTCGTTAAGGCAGGCTTGCCTTTAATTGGACACAATATCCACTTTCATGTCCTGTTCCAGCACATTGCTGTATGTTACACTCTCGTCACCTTCCACCTGAGAAAGGGCTGGCTGAGCCCTTCTACAGCTCTTGAAACGAGGGGTCTCGCTCGTGAGAGCAGCAGTGAGGATGTTCAGCAGTTACAGGACGGAGCCCATCGCCAAATCCCCCCAGTACTTATCGGTACTGCCGCAAGAAGTTAAGACGTGACCTTGTCCTCCAGTAACTAAACATCTCTTCCTAATGATGTAACAAGACACAGGAGGGATGGACCTGGATGCCTGGCGATACGAGGAATTTAGGTCAGGAAATGGGAATCGGAAGAGAACAGATAGAAATTGTCCCACGTCACCCCCGGTGCCCGATAGCGACTTCAGAACTTCGGGTGATCGACTTTGGCTTAAGAAACTCAGGCAGTTAATAACAGATTGCAAGATAAACAGCAAGGACCCGAGCTGGCAACACATCCACTCGCTCTCCGCGCTTGATGGAGATGGAGAAAGTCGGGCTCTGTTTGGTTTGCTTGATTGCTCCAAGAGGAAAGAGAAAACAGAAAATGGGGGAGGGAGGGAAATAAAGGCCCTGGGTTTGGGTTCCCCCCCAGCCCACCCCATTTATTCATTAGGCTGTCAATAATGCTCAGGCCTGGCGTATCGACGGCGGATTAGCTCAACCCGACTGTGTACAAGAGCAATGCCTTTTTAACCCAGCTTGTTTCCAAATCAATACACCCATCAGCATTCGAAAATTAGCCCCAGACGAGATTCCAATACTTAAGCTGGTGTGTCATGCTAAGAGGACTCCTGGCCAAATCACAGATGAAGAAATGGAAAGAAAGAAAGAAAGGAAAAAAAGCTTGCTAGCAAGGGATTAGAAACCTTCCATTAATCTTCCCCCAGGCTGTGTCGCTCCAGGGCTACAGGCTCCCCCTTCCCAGAGCCCATCCTGCAGCATGGTGATGGGAGCTGTCTACAATGAAGGTCCATCTGCTCCACCACCACGTGTGGCCACACTTGTATGTCCCCCTATGGAAAGCCTGAGTGTGCTTGCACACTGGATGAAGAGCTCTCACCACCTCAGGCTGGCCTTCCTCCTCCTCCTCCTCCTCACAGAGGCACAGAGTCTCACCACACAAACACATATCGTTGCTAGGCATACACACACACCCCCATTAAGTACACAAATCTGCCAGCTCTTTTTCCCCCACACCCCAACACAAGTTTTATTTCAAGCATTGCCTCCAGCATGGAAAACAAACAAAAAAGCCCCCACCAAAACACAACAACAACAAACCAGCAACGTGAGTTTGCCAGTGACTGCTCCAGGAGGCAGAGCTGCCTGAACCAGAACCTCATGGTTACACCAGGGTAAATGCATTGCCCAGCTTCACTGGGACTCCTCAAACCAGCTCATCAGCCTCTACATCTGCACCAAGTACGTGCTCAAAGTAGGAGCAATGGGAAGAGAAGACACCAGGGCAAAAAGCAGGGATGGAAATCAAAGCCCCAAGCCCAACCCCCAGGCGAATTCCCAGCCTCTTACCTTGCACGATGAGATGGACGCGCGATGTCTTGGGGTGATTGTCTGTCTGCACGGAGCAGGTGTAGGGACCCTCATCGTACACGTCCACATCTTGGATCTGGATGCTGTACTGGGTTTTGGTGTTGGCCAAAAGCACCACCCGAGGGTCCAAGCACCACTTATCGTTGCCAGCATAGAGGATGCTGCTGCGGTTCAGCCAGGCCACTCGAGTGACTCGGTTGTCCACGGAGCACCTGGAGAGAGAGACAGAGAGGTGACCCATCAGCATGTTGCTCCTGGGCATCCTGCCCTCCCCTCCCCAGCCCCCTCCACTATTTTTAGCTTTGCTGCCAGCAGCAGTTTCAGAGATCAAGTACTTTCAGTGCCCAACGAGGACGACGTCAGCAATTTACCTGGCACCAATAGCCATCTGGTGGCTCCAGAGATTTGCCCAAGAGCTTCACAACGATTTCAGATACAGAGAAGTCAGAGCCACTCAGTACCAGCCACTAACACTCCCATTGGCTCCTTTGCAAACTCAGAGACAAGAACACTAAGCCAAAATCTCCACCCTGAGCCCAAACCACGTTTTGGGGAGGGGGATGTAGGTTACTGCCTCCTGCCCAATCCCACCACTTGCCATTCTCTCCACAGACCTTCACATCCCTGCAGCCAGGCAAAGAAATGCAAAGCCAAGCTGGGAAAGCAGCTCTCTGCTTCACAAAGGACTGAGAAAAATTCATCTCAGGAGAAAGCCAGCTTTGACATACCTCTAAAGAGAAGCCTTGAGCTTCCCTACCATTTGTCCTCTCTGCCAGCTCTTCCTTCCCTACCCCTTGCTACCAAAAAACCTGGCCCAGGCCAAACCACAACACCATCATCTGATTTCCCTCACTCACTGCACCTTACCCCAGCTAAGCATTTCACTAATCAAGTGATGGAGGTGGAAAACTTCTATGTCCAGCCCCATTAAGAATCTGAGTCCCCCCTCAGAAGACACAAACGTAGGAGAGACTTTGCTCCTGAAAGAGATTCTTCTCCTGGTAGGGCCAGTCTTGCTCCTTCCAAAGGTCTCCACCAGCCCTGTAACCACTCCCCCATCCCCAGGTAAGGTTTGAGTCCTTCATTTCCACAAATCATCTCCAGGTGAGCAAAGAGCAGAGAGTGTGGAGGCTGCAGACACCTGCAGCCCCCCAAGCCAGCTCAAGCCCTGCCTCTGTCTGAGCACGTCTGGGATTACAGAGCTGTTAGGTCTCAGCTGTGCTTTGCTGGATGCTGGCAATGGAGGATAATGTCCCTGCATAAAACCACTCAGCCTAAGATCCACTGTTTATATTCTTCCCCAATCTACTTCATTACTTGTGCAGTGGCTGGGATGCAAATTAACTTCAGAGGCAGCGCAAAAGAGCACGGCAGCCTCTGGGAGGTCTCACACCTGGTAACTTCAACAAATGCAAGGGGCTTAATGGGCTACACATGCCAGACTGCAGTAACAGGAGAGTTAACAGCAAGGATGGATGTACCTGTGGCATGCAGCCTCATCCTGAGATTTTAGGGATGGGAAGAGGTCTTCTTACTGTGATTCTTACTGGTTGGTGACTCCTCCTCCCATCTCCACTACTGATGCCAGCGAAGACACAGGTACCCACCTAAGGACAAGCTGTCCCTCTTCTCTAGCCTCTTGTGGCAGGGATCTCTACCCTCAGTGACTACAGGTGAAGTCCCAATTACCCACTGAGCCTCACCACACAACACTTGGAGGTTTGGGATGATAGGTCCCCATGAGGTGAGGTGCCCAAGGTGAGATGGGCAGCCTGCAGCCCAGGGCTCCCTTGCTGATCTGCTAGGCAAGTACCCAAGCGACTGCACCATCCTCCCTCTGTGGTGTGGAAAACATCCAATAAATTAAACCATTTTACTGCTGTTCCATAATGATATTACGATAATAATAAATTAAATGTGAGCAGATTTTTATTATCTACATTAAAAAAAGCAATAGATTCAGCCTGGGCTGAACACCAAGAACTCAGCTCCTGCTCTCAGCTGCATTACAACTTGAGCAAAACCTCAGAGTTTAGTTGCTCAAGTTGAACAAAACTTGATTGATTCTGGTGGTGGCTTGTTTTCTTTTTAATCTCAGAACATGAGACTTCTTCCCAGAGGATGGTTTGAGTATATTGTACTCTGAGCCTCAAGTCTGCTGGTAGCTGAGACCTATGGGGCTCAAATAAAATGCAGGTGGATATCTGGGGACTTGGCTCTGGCCTGGCTATGGCAATGCCATGAAATAGGCTTCTGCAGCTTCAGCGAGCAGCCCTTCACATACACAGAGGGGTGTCCACCCTCCCTGCCAAAGCTGGGTCCTGGAGAAGGGACTGGGTGATGAGAAGCCAGATGTGGCTTGAATTCCTCAGACCAGTCCCTTCTGCAGAGATTATCCCTGAGGACCTGTAAGCAGGCTGAACTAATATATATATACACACACACACATATATATATTTCCTCTGTCCTCCTCCACGGCAGGTTTTTCTTTCCCTGTGAAATGCATCGGCTTGGAGATCCCTGGATAATAATGGAGGCAGACAGTGTGCAATCCAAGCAGCCCCTCTATCATATGGGCATTTAAGTGCTTTTGAAAAGCAACGGGGCTCAGGTAACGCATGAGGCAACAGTGAAATAAGTGCTTTCGCCCTTCACAGCACCCAGTCACAATCTCTCCTTATCACCTAGACACGCTGCTCTGTCCCTGCCATTGGCAAGCTTCAAGCCTGGATTTTATTTCCTTCCCTGCTTCTTTAAGCCCCCAGGCCTATATATATATATATACACACATAATAAAGTGCAGAAATAGCTCCTGGGACAGACAGGCTCTGACCTGGGGACAGGGTGTGCTGCTGAGGGGATGCTGGGTCGTGTTCCTCCCCCAGCTCCTTTCAGCCAGAGCGCTGAAGTGCCTGGCGGGGTCCCTGCGGCCGAGGCTCTCTGCAGCGACACGATGCTCTTCCAGCCCCTCCATCTGCTCCCCCTTCCCTCCTGCAGCAGCTGGGGGCAGGGATGGGAAGGCCTCCTCTCCCACACACAGGCAGCAGAGCAGAAAGCCTTTGGCTTTGGCCCTGAAGCCAAGCTCCAAGCACAGGTGGAGGGCAAAGGCACCGCCGAGCCTGCAGCCTCCTCCGCTTTCCACCCTGCTCCTGGCAAGCCCAGAGATGTTTGCTCTACCTGGCTGGAAGCTCTCACCCCATGATGTGCCAGGGAGAGAGAAGTCCCTGGGGTGTCACAAAACAGTGCTTGCCTCCAAAAAGAAGATGCCAAAATAATTCAGCACAGATGAGGTGATTTTCTCCCTCAAGATCCTTAATCCTTGTTAATGTTCCTGCTCAAAGAGGCAACGCCTTCTCCTCCAGGAGGATGAAAACCTGCTGTCTGTCAGCACAAGGAGGAGATGATACTCCTCCCTCTCTCTGCTTGTTCTTTCCCCCTAAACCCAGAGCCCCAAGCTTCAGAGTTTCTCCTCCAGGAGGTGGAAATGCTGCTCACACATCATGCTGGGGGTATGGAATGAGGACGTGCAGAGAGATGGAGCCCCCCACTCTGCACCAGACCCTCTGCTCCCTGCTGCCACCAAATGCACCTCAGAATGACCACAAACAACAGAGTTTGGCCATTTTAAGACTGTTGCATGCACCAACCAGAGGTGAGAGCTGTGTGTATCCATCTTCCCTACCTGCCCCAGGAAAATGAGGGAAGGCAAAGCTTCTGCCACCTCAGGTAACACAAGCACAAAGATGAGCAGGGCTAAAACCTCACAAAGCCCTTGGTGAGGACAGCCCAGCCCTGGCTAGAGAGGGGAGCAGGCTGCTTTGCAGACACAGCCCCCCTCCCAAAGAGCCCCCGCAACCAAACTGCAGCTGCCACAATGAGATATCAGGAGGGAATAAGCAACAAGGTGCTGAGGCCGAGAGCCCTGACCAGCTCTCCCCCCATGCTTCACACAGCCCCTGCTACCCTCCCTGCATTTTTGGCACAGCCACAGATGGCACATGCCAGCAATGACATGCCCTCCTGCATTTCCCTCTTTGCTTTCACGAGTTTGCACACACAAGATGACGGGAGAGGAGGTGGCCCAGCAGTGAGGGGAAGGAGGTTTTTAATTACTCAAGTGTAGTAATTGGCACACACAACACTTCTCTCTCTTTTTTTTTGTTGCCTCTTATGCAGAACACTGGTGTTCCAGAGGGCTGGGCTGGAGAGCACAGATTGTCTCAGCCCAGCAGGACACACAAGAAATGAATAATGTTAATTAGAACTGAAAAGAGCTCAGTGAAATTACCAAAACCTGATTGCTGCTTTCATTGAAATTATCAGGGTACAAGCTGCATCACCCGAGGCAGGGATGGGGCTAAGCCTGGCTCACCCCAGTACACTTGGTGGCCCAAGTTTTCTTCCCAGCCCAACTCAGTAATTAGTGTTTTCTCCAGCTAGTCCAAGCTGGAAATCAAGAACTAGCTTGGGGGTTAGTTTGAAACTTGGTGCAAAAGCCTCCCACTGAGGCTGGGCAAGGAAACAAGCTGCCTTGTCCCCAGCATCTCACATCCCAGGCAGCACCTTCCAGCCTCTGCACCGTCAGCCACACTATAAATGATCAACTAAACCAGAGTGCTGCCGGAGGCAGGAGCTTCACATCTCAGATTTATATCCATGATTATCACATTTTATTGTTATTTATTAGGATTAATTAAAGGCTGGGCTGTGAATGACTCAATCCCAGCCAGGCACACAGTCCTACTGCTCTCATGGCCTTTCCTCTGATGTTTATGCTCTGGTGGCAACAGAAGTTTGGCCATCAACTCCTGAGCAAAGGGAAAGACGGGGTCATTGTGCCGGGCTTCTCAGGACATGTGCTGTGAGACCTGGGGCTGTTTGGTTCCTATTATCAGTGCTGATAAATACCCACAGGGCAGCTGCCAAGAGGATGTGGTCAGTCAAAGGACAAGGGGTTATGGGCATAAATTGGAACACAAAAAGTCCCACTTAAACATAAGAAGAAACTTGGTTGGCATTGAGGTGAGGGAGCCCTGGCCCAGGCTGCCCAGGGAGGGTGTGGAGGCTCCTTCTCAGGAGGTTTCCAACCCCACCTGGACACGTTCCTGTGCCCCCTGAGCCAGGGGAACCTGCTGTAGCAGGGGCTTGGGCTGGATGAGCTCTGCAGGGCCCTTCCACTCCCCACCACTCTGGGATTGTGTGATGTGGGATGCACACCATGGGATGCCCTGAAGCACAGTTACCATGGAGGTAGCCTAGAAGCTTTGTTCCTAATAAATATTAAGCCAAAATCCCCTTTGCTGTAACCCAGTCTGGTTTCCCTCTCCTCACTCTTTGCTCTGTTAAGTCATGCACTAGCAGTTCCTACCAGCCCAGCCCTTCCTCAGCAGGATTTACAGCATCTGCTCACTTTCCATGCACATATAGACTGCATATGCTCACGCACACTCACTGCAGCCCCGTCTGCTCACATACGCACCGACACGCAACGCTGCCCTACACTCCACAGAAATCCTCCTTTGCCTTGGGGGTTTGTGCAGCACAAGTGCTCCTGACACACATGGCAAATGCCATGTGTACCCCCAGCAACAAACCCCCTCCTGCTGATGGGGGACCAGCAGCAGGGACACCCAGCCCAGTCTGTTGAGCTGAGGTGACTCTCCTTGCCACGTATCGTGGTTCAAGTGCAGCGGGCAGCAAAGCTCATGCAGCCACTGCCTTCACTCCCTCCCTGCAGGATGAGGAGGGGAACAGGGAAAGGAAATCAAAACACATGGGTTAAGATAAGAACAAGTATAACAACTAAACTATAATAGCAGTAAGAAGAATAAAGGGTAATAATAGTAATTTAAAGGCTGTGAGCCCTGGGGCTGTTTAGGCTGGGGAAGAGAAGGGGAGGCTGAGGGTGGATCTTATTAACACTTACAAGTAGCTAAAGGATGGGAGTCAGGAGGACGGGGAGAAACTTCTTCCTGCAGTGTCCATTGACAGGACAGAAGCTGGAACACAAGGACTTTGGCATTGAGATGACGGAGCCCTGGCCCAGGCTGCCCAGGGAGGGTGTGGAGGCTCCTTCTCAGGAGGTTCCCAAACCCACCTGGGCACGTTCCTGTGCCCCCTGAGTGAGGGGAACCTGCTATTGCAGAGCTAAGATGATCTCTAGAGAGCCCTTCCAACCCCTACCATTTTATGATTCTATGGTTCTCCATCTCCCCTCCACTAACAGCCCCTCCAACAGCTACCAAGAGCATCACAGCACAACAGCAGCATCCAAGGCAAGTCTTCCCACAACTGGCCACTGGTCGCTCGTGCACAGGTGAGTCCCTGCCCTTCATTTCTGCACTCTGCAAGACATTTGGCACCTCCTTGCCAGGGAGGGTGGGTTAACGTGTGTTTGCAAGGTACCTGAGCTCCTCAACTGAAAGTTTATATATGCAAATGATTCACACTAATTACATTAACAATAATATACTGGGCTTGACGAGATCCACCTTGGTTCATTGCCCAGGATTCGCAGAGCTGCAAACAACTCCCAGCAAGCTGCCTCACAGGAGTTTATTGGCAAACACCAAGGAAAAGGGAGGAAACTGGACCAGGGAGGAAGAAGAGCTGCAAAAAGAGCCTGAGCCCCCAGTCTGCAGCCTGTTGAGGGAGGAGGGGGCAGGGTAAAGAGCACCAGCACCTCTGTGTGCACCCCAGCCCCTGGCAGCACTGATGATGGGCACAGAGCAGGCAGGTCGCGACGCAGCACGCAGGGATGGCTTGTCTGGAAAAAGCCTTTATCTCTCTGCAATGCAGCAGTGCACTAGCACCTCTCCAAGTCCCCTGCTCGGCTCATCCAGCCTTTCTATTTATCCTCCTATTGTCTCTGCTAACAACAGGGCTCTGCACATCTATAGCATCTCCCAGCTCAGCATCTCGGAGGGAGCAGCGTGGCACACACCAGCCGCTCCTGCACCGCACGTCGAGGCAGCGTGTCCCTAACCTGGGCTCCCACTCACCGCTGCAGCTGTCCCAGTGGAGCTGCACTGGGGTGGGCTCCTGGCCCATCTGCTTTGGGTGCCCTCCAGAAGCACTAATGGCACTGGGGAGCGGGGGTGACGCCAGCACCAAACTGCCCGGAGGCAGCTGTGCAAGGGACACGGATGGTTTACTAATGAAATGCCATCCCGTCAGGGAGCTCCTGCAGCACTGGGATCACAGCTGAGATTGAGGGACACTTTGGCCCTGCTTCCCTCGGGTTTTTTTGCATTCCCAAAGCCAAAATAATTGCACAAGGGGCTCCTGGATGCCCACAGCCAGTCCTTCCTCGATGGTCTTCCAGCGAAAGGGTCCTCCCTTCTGCAGGGTATCTCCCCAGAGCAGGTCCAGGCTCTGGCAGCTGCCTCCATGTCATATTGAGAGGCTTCAAAAGGAGCTTTCACAGGGAGAAAATAACTCTGTAATGATCTCATCCTCGCCCCCTAGGCGTTACAGAGCTGTTTAAACCCTGTAAAATAAGGTCTCCTCATCTGAGGAGGTGTGAAGAAGTCTCCTCTCTCTGCCTCCAAAAACCTGGTGAGATCTCTCCTTGCACTTTTCTCTAGAAAAAATGGTCCCTTGCCATCTACAAGCCCCTGGTTGAGCCACTCGAGCCACCTCAAGTCCCCATCCCTCTCAGTCCTCCCCAGCAGCTCCCGTTCTCCCCCCTCCAGCCCTGCGGGGAAGTTCCTCCAGGCTGCTCTCCCAGCAGCCAGCGCCGATCCCCGGCGCTGAACTCGCTCAATTACGAGCTGTGCCCCCTGAATAAATCCTGGTTCTGCTTTGCTCAATTGACACTAATGGCCCAGGAATAAAGCGATGCCATCCACCCCAACGGTCTGCAAAGGAGAGCGTTTAACTAAGCACACAGCAAAGGGACTGCTGAGCTTAACTGCACTGAAAATGTATTCCAAAGGAAGCGATGCACTTAACTTATTACAAGTGGGAAATTATCACTGAAGTGGCTTTTCCTCAGAAGTTGAGAAACAAAACAGGAACGGTGAGGGGTGAGCGCGCTGTGCCAGGGCTGCGGAGGGAGAGAGGAGGAGGAGGGAGCTGCTGAAGGATGCTGAGGCAGGAGGCAGCGGGACAGGAGGAGCAGGGGGAAGCGCTGCAAGCAGAGGGCTGAAGGGGAATGATGTGGGAAAGCCAACCCAGGGATGAGCACAAGATCAAGCAGTGAGTTTTCAAAGCACTGGCAGAGCTCTCCAGGAGCCCAGGATGCTGTGAGGGAGGGCTGTGGTGGGGAGATGGGGACAGTTTGCACTGGTACTGGCCAGCTGGGTCTCCCTGTAGCAAACACATGCAGCTACACACTATCTGTGCATTTGAAGCCTAAAAATAATTGCAGGTTACCACATCACCTCCCTACCCCAGTTATCACCATCTCACCACAGCACCCAAGCTCACATTGTTGCTGCTGGCAGATGAGTAGAGATGGACAGGACAAGGACAACGAGCAAGACCTCCAGCTTAGGATTGAGAGGTGGTCCAGGTGACAGAAGACTGAACCTGTGCCTCTTGCCTCCTCATAGAACCAGATCCCTGCCAAAAACCTACACAGCTTCTTACAGACCCTCAAAACCTACCACAGAGTCAGATCTTCCCCCATCACACAACCAGACAAACCACTGTTTGTCACATGCCCAAAGTTCAAGTGCCCTGTCTCACAACCTCCCATCACCATGGGATGGGGCCTAGTCCCTGGGAGAAGGTGCTGGAGGGGCACTGGTGCAGTAAGGAAGGTGGAAAACCAGAGGAAGGAAAAGGTAGAGACAGGAGGAATGTGAAAGGAGGAAATGAGATGGAGCCAGAGGCATGATGGAGCCAATAGCAATGGGAACCTCTCTGGCCATGCTACTCGCAACAATACCCTCTTCCTATTCATAAAATGGCACTAATGAGACCAAAAACAAGAAAAGGAGGGAGGCAAAAGACCCTTCCCAGTACAGACCACCCCCCCTTTTCTCCCCTCTCTCCTTGAGGACATCATCCTTAAAATATATTTCATTTCACAGCTGCATTATGGTACCACAAAATCCTGCGAATCCAATTTAAGAACAGATTACCTCCTCACTTACTTCATTTGAAGCAATTACATGTTAATTTTCATTGAGACCAGCCTAATGCATACCAATCTGATGCTGCAATCTCATTTGAATACTTGAGGGAATGCTAGTTGGGCTCCAGGCTCTGGAGGCTCATATTTAAAGGGCCACTTCACATTTCCCTTCCCTTTCCACCCCCCCGGTTATTTATGCTTTCATCACACTTGTGGTGCTCCCTCCTCTCCTTTCCTCCCTCCTCAGTGTTCCCAACAGCTGGTGCCACTCATGAGACTAACTTTAAAAGGCCAAAGAAGTTTTGCAGCAAACTCTGCAGAGCGATGCTGTGCTTGTTGCCACCAGCCTGGTCCCACACAGCAGGATCTTCCCTGAGCCCAAATTCAATGTCAACGACCACTTTCTGCATCAAATGAGTAACCTCCCAGCATGTAAATGGCCAGCATCAAGTAAGGAACCTGCCAGCATCAAAAAGTCACTGGTAAACACGTGCTGCTACTGCACATGGCCCCTGCACAGCAGCTCCTCCTCCTCCTCCCAGCCCAAGCGCAGCCTCTGCCAGGTTCCTCGCTGATGGTTATCTTCTGCTCCCTCACGTTCATTTAAAGCCTCCCATCCCAGCCAGGCCCTGGGTATTGATTAGTGTCTCAGACACCCTGCTTTGAGTAATTACTAATGCCAGGAGAGTGTGGATTCAGCTCGTGGTTGGGCCAGGGCGGCAGGAGCCTCGGTCTCGCTGTACACGTGTTGGTGCTAAAGCATTCCTGTTGGAGGCTGCACCTTAATTAGATTTCTTAGATTGCAAAAGGCCCTGAGACACTTGTGCAGACACCATATAAATGTATATCACATTGTACTGTAATTAATCTAAGGAGAGGCAGGCGGAGCAGGAGCAAAGGAGACAACTGGCCCCAAGCTCTGGCAGCTGCAAGCCAAGAAAGCCCCCTCTTCATGCCACCCACTGACTGCTGGACTAGCATCAGAGGCACGTTGGACAACAGGTATTTGGATGAGCACCTCAGAAGCAAAAGGTTTCCTGGTGCATCCTCAGCAGGCAAAGGTCCCCTCACCACTACGTGGACACCTTTCCCTCCACACAAGCTGTTTAAGCAGTCAGGAAGACAACAAAAAGCACTACAGACAAGAGGAGATTAATTGCAGCTCTTCCCTCCAAAAAGCAATAATCCATCAGTTGTCGGTGGCGTGGCTGAAAGCTCTGTGCTGCTGCAGCAGAGCTGTGTGCCCACACGCCGACGGAAGTGACGGGAGGAGGTGTGCCACAGCTTCAGTGGCAAAAACACCTTTGAGGAGGGAGTTTGTGCTGAGGATAACTGAGGAAAGGCACAGAAAAACTATTGTCTCAAACTCTTTCAAGCTCCCAAAAGCTTTCTGTGCCCGTGCAAGTCACCTGTCTAGAGCTGGGGAGGGCTTTTGCATGACAGAAGCTGTGGCATTCAGCACTGGTCCTTTTTTCCCTGGCTGTTATGAATTCCCTTAGAAAATGGATGCAAAATCCAAGCTTGGATAGTGTAGGGCTGGTCTCTGTGCCCAGGGGGGTATTTTACCTGCAGGAGAGATGCTCTGCTGACTTTGAACACACTCAGACCTGGAGATGAGCTCACTTTGTACCTGACCACCTCACCACAACATGGTTCCCTTTGCAGGGGGCCAGCCAAGAGGTTTCACACCCCTTTGGGAACTCCCTTTAATTCAATCAATGCAATACAAACAGCCTTCACCTCCAGAAAACCAGGTGAAATGTTAAGCAGATGTCCACCTAAAGCCACAGCACTACCACCAAGACACTGGACTCTTTATGAACAGTCCCAGAGCTGGATGAGGCCCCTCGGTAACATCACGGCTGTTCCAAGCCCCACAGTGGCTTGTGAGATCTCCATTTCCCTACAGACACAACATCTCAGCCTCAGCTGCACCCAGGTACTGACCCACGGGGTAAAAAAAGACTTTTGGGGAGGGAAGAGTGCCTGAAGGCTGCATGTGCAAAAGGGGATCATGCTCTCTGCCAAAGAGCTGCTGGTTTTGGGGCAGGATAAAATAAGTTGCAGTGCCTCATGAGGTATGGCAAGAAATCATACAATCAGGATTGAGGGGATAAAAGGCAGTTACCTGGGTAACTGTGCCACAAACACATCTGCCACCCTGCATGACTCCCCAAATGAGCTTAGAGCAGCCTCCCAGCCCAGACTGCTGCATCCCTTCCTAATGGACTCGCCGTGGTTTTTCCCTACCCCATCTCCCATTGCCCTCACTTCCCAAAAGCTCCTCTGGAGCAAGCAAGGAAGGGGATGCCTCTTCTGGCAGCCAAGAATGCAGATGCCAAGGTGACCCAAGGACACAGTGGCAACACCAGCACCCACCCTCTCATCCCAAAACCATCCTCATCACCCACTTTTTAGAAGTGACCAAAAAGTCTTTGTCTGGGGGGGAGGCCTCAAGTCAACTGCAGCACACATGTGGCAGGTAGAGAAGGACCCATACTCCTGCTAAAACAACAGGGCTGAGGTGCCTCAGGGACAGGCTTTCAAAGCACCAGGAGACACTTTGGCTGCCCCTTTCCCACTGAACCAACTCAGTCCCCGTGGAAGCCTTTGAAAAACGTGTCTTTTATAGTTTGTCATTTTGATGTCTCATCTGTGTATGGTGGGGTTTGGGGTTTGTTGTGGGGTTTTTTTCCTTCTCATCACCCTCTTCTTTTTAAGAGGGGATGTCACACTTTGAGCTCTAATGTTTATTTATTTTGCTTTCCTAGAAAGGGCTGACTTCCCAGCAAGCAATCAAGGAAGAGAGAGAAAGGGGGAGTGGGGAGGAAGCCTTCAAAAAGTGCCCAGGTTTATGTTTTTATCAGAGGAACAGAGAAATTTGTTGATGATCAAACAGATTCAAGCACCTTAAAAGAAAAGGATCATCAGTAAATGGAAACTACTTAAGGAACGACATGAAAGACATGAGAGATGCTCAAAGAGCAGAAAAGATGCTGTAACCAAGCGGAAAGCCAAACCCATCAGTCCCAAACCACTGGAGCAGTGAGAATCAGTAGGTGAAGTATTTGCTCTGTAAAAACAGAAGATGATGGGGTATAGCTGGTGGTTTGCAGAGGAGCTGAGCCAGCTCAGCACCAGCAGCTGCCTGAGGGAGCCCAGCACCTCTGGAAGAGCAGTCCTGGCAGGCTTTATCCCTGCTTGCTTCCCTGCATAGCTAAAACAAGTGTATGCAGTCAAATAAAGGGCTGCATTGCTTTGAAAAACGGCACCCTGGGGGCTTTGTGTTTTCCTTTTCCTCCTCAGCACCTTCCTGCTCCAGTGTGCTCAGTTCATAAATCCAAAGAGGGTGGGATTGGTTTCTTATTGTTTGGCTTGTTTTTTTCTTCTTCCCTCTCCTCCCTTTGCTTTGGTTTTAAATCCACTGGCAGCACTTTGCAGCTCAGGCTGGGATCTGAGAAGCCAACCTGGAGCCTTTGGTGGGCTGGGCAAGAGGATGCAGGACACAGCAATTTAGGGAGGGAAAGAGCAGGAGTAAGAGGAGAAGGATGAGAGACCACAGCGGCACTGAGACCCTGCAGCAGGGTCAGAGGGGGATGGGACCTGAGTGGTGGAGACCAGTCCATCCTCAACTCCTAACCCACATTCCTGAGCCCCAACCTGCTTAAGCCTTTAAGAGGCCAGAGCCTATTGCTTCTTGAGCTGTGACCTTCCCGGCTCAGCTCCCAAAGCTTTCTGGCAGGAGAACGGAGCTGCCCTTTGCTTTCATGCCAAGGCAGCGGCAAGCAAAGCCCAAGGGTTGCATCAGCTGAGCAGCCAGCTCCTCCCAAGGCAGGGAAGCTGATCATTTTGTATGCATGTGCCATGTCAGAGCCAACAGGTCTCCAAACCCCAGTAAATGTTTTATCAGAGCAGCTCTGGCTTTCGTGTCCGAGCTCTGCTCCTTTTGGACTCCGGGGATCTTGTAGTGATTGGTGAGACATTGCTCATCGTCTCCCTCTCTCCCAAGGAGAAAACCTGCAGCTCCTGCTTTGCTTTTCCCTTGTATCATGTTTAAAATACAATTCAGCAGCCTGAACTACGGCACTAGCACCCCAAAACCAGCACCTGCCTTCCTCAAAGCATCTGCTCCCCTTGCACCCTGCAGGGACCCAACGTCGCCATCCATCAGAGAGCAAGGCTCTGCTCTTTCTCTTCCACTACCACCAAAGCATCCTGGAGCTTCCAGCCCTGCTAGGACAGGGCAGAGCAGCAATGCAAATCTCCTCTCTGGAGCTGGCTGAGGTTTTGCATGACCCAGCCCTGACCTCCCCCAAGAGCAGAAACATGAGTGGAGTATCTCCATGTTATCAGAGAGCACCGTATGATTCCTTTTTCATTTGCTAACAACTTGTAACTCAGGTTTGGAAACAAGTTACTCCCAGAGCAATTATTTGTTGTTGAAAATGTCATCTTTGTCGGAAATTTCAAGGAAGAAGGAGAAAAACAGTGTAGGTTTTCTCCCCCCTCCTCGTCACTCTCAATTCAGAATGAATAAAACCCTGCTCGCGCTGGATTTCCAGCTCCCAGAGAGTTGAGCTTCAGATTAGAAACCAGTGCATGAAGAAAGAAGTGGGCCAGATATGATCTCGGCATACAAGGACTCCTATTCAAAGGACATTAGGCCAGGATCATAAATGTGAGTGCACACAGCTACATCTGTGCCTCCAGAAGCCCTACAAAAGCCACTCTAGGGGGAGAAACTACCCCGGGCTCCTGTCCTATTAAAGTGGCTCCCATTTAGTTTTCTTTCCCTGATTCTCAACAATATTTACACCCAAAATAGACAAGAAAAGCCTGCTGCCAAGAAAATAGGGGATTTTTATAGAGCTTGTTTCTGCAAGAAATTACCAAGACAACATATCACTAAGTTCTGAGAAAGGATTTGACATTTTCCTGAATAAAAATAGCACCTGAAGTGGCATCACTTTGGATAACACCTTATGGGCAAACGCTTCCCAAGCACCCGGGGAACGAAACTCTTCCCGTGGTGTGGCAAATCTCGCCTGTAGGATCCCACTGGGGGATGCCTCATTATCTACCCTTTTCTGTAGGGTTTCACACTAATTACCACAGTTTGATTGGAGTTTTCTTTCCTACTTTTGCCATAAAGGAAAAGAGAAAAGGCAGCAATTGCCCGGCGTGGAGACACGCACACGGCATCAGCGCGGAGCAGGACAACAATTGCCACACAAGACAGGTGTGTTTGGGGGTCTGGGTATTAAGCAGAAGGGCACATGGGCTTTTGGGGTTGGGTTTTTTACCTCATCTGGATCAAATCCCTGAGGCAGCTACTTGGGTTGTGAGATCCACCTATAAAAAGACGCTGCAATGACCCAACCCATGGCCACACTGGGCTGAAGACAAGAGCAAGAGAGGTGGGCGCTGACAGGTACTGGGTAGGAAGGGATCAACCAGTCCAGGTAAAAGATGCATCTCTGAGAGATGCAGCTCTGGTAGTTTCACCACTCAGTCTTTCTCCTCAAAGCAAAGAAAACCCACCCTACAACTCAATAAACCCATCAGAGCGGCGCACACAGCATCAAGCCACAAAAGGAGGAGACTGGAGGCCAAGTGGAAATACAGGGGGAAAGCTCAGACAACAAATGACTGAATGAGGACACTGGGATTTTGGATAAGCATTGTGACCATGACAGCTTTCTGCATTTTCTACCTCCAGCAACAGAATGCCCCGAGGCATGTGGAGAAAGGCAGGTCATGAGGTGTTTCCAGCGTCACAACCACCGCAGACCTTACGGGGAAAGCGGCTGTGGGCGGGTGGCATCTGAGCTCTCCCTCACAAACAGATATCCCATCTCCTGGAGACGAGATCACATCTCTGGGAGAGACCACATCTTCCTTATGACTGCTAATTAACACCCGAGCTCGGTGACTAACGATCCCCTGCCCGTACACGTGTGCCAAGTCCCAGGTGCCGACCCGAGGCCAACGCTTCCTCCCACGCCTCTGCACACGGGCGGCCGGGCAGGCAGATGGGCAGTGAGGAGGAGGAGGAGGGGTGGCAATGCCAATCATGTCAAGGGAGGTGGGAAAGGGATGGCACCTTCTGCTCTGTGCTTTTGTGCACCGATCTGCTGCTCTCCGCAGCTCCTTTGGCGAGGCCGAGCTGCCCCGCAGCCCTGTGCCGCCTCATTGTTGCCAACGTGGAGCTTGACCCTATTTATCCAGATGGTCCAAATCTCCCAAGCACTGAGGCTCCTGTGGTTCTCCAGGAAAATGCCCAGTGGGCTCATCACAGCCAAACCCTCCTCCTTCACCCAGACCTGCAAATCCGCTCCTTCCTCCCTGCCCATCCTGAAAGTCAGGGTACCTTTTCCTCAGCAGGGAGGGGATTTCATCTATCAAAGGGCTTGCTTTCTTCCCCTGTTTGAAAACTTAGAATATGTATATGTTTGTTGATAAATTGAAATTCAAACTAATTATTAGCTGGAGGCTTTCAAGTAAAAATGTAGGTCACACAGTAGTATGTGGGATAATAGTAATTGCCTCGGCTTCAGGAAGCACATGAATAACAGAGACCAGCTTGGTCAAAGGAGCAGACACATCTGCCCACCAGGCTGTTAGCTCTGGCTCTTAACACTGAATTTGTCACCCGTCTCAATTTTGTCCCCTGCCTTCAGCCTGGCCACTCTCTTCTCTTGCACCTGAGGAGTGCTGGGGCAGAGCTGTGTGGTCCTCAACCAGCAGCTAGCAAGGGTTTTGTCACAAGGCTCAGACACAGAGGGTTAGAGCACACACAGACTCCCCCCAGATGATGTCATATTTAAAATTAGTGATAACAGTCATATTTGGAATTGATACTAACAAAAATAACAATCCAAACACAAGGACTGTGGAGACTTCAAAGCCTGCGATGCACATTTTAAGCTACTACTTGAAACAGAGGTGAAAAATTGTGGTGAGAACTTGCCCTTTCTGCCCCTCAGCCATCAGAACCGACTCAGCTCATTGCACAAAAGAAAGGCTCTTTGTGCCTGTTTCAGTTTTAGAGGAGCCTTTCTAATCTGGGGATGCAAAGAGCTGTGAATCTTTTCAACAGCTTTTCAGCGGCGCCAGTGCTTGTGGGCAGCAGATCTTGAAGCCAAGGGAAGCAAAACGTGGGGTTTCCATGTAGGAGAGGGTTTGGCAGCAAGGAAACCCTTTGTGCCTGCACCCAGTGAAAAGAGCAGCATCAGGAGAGAACTTCCCGGCGGCAGCACGCGTCGCACACGGAACCTACTTGCAGGCAACTGTGATCAAGGCGGAGGAGAAAGGTTGCCAATTAAAAACACTGACTGATTTCAAACAACAAAGTAATCTGTGGACATTGTTTGATCCTGCATATTCTGCATGAGAAAAAGGGAAAAGAGAAACGCCAACCAAACAAACAAAAAAGAGGCTAAAAATAGGCTGGATGCTGTGAGCCAGATCCTCAGCCTGGCAAAGGCACCGGCTTCAGGGAGTTACGTGGCTTTACTCATGCAGCCCTCATTGTTGCTGAGCTCTGATCTCTATTTAAACTTGCAAAAGGTTTTCTTTTCCCATTAAAAAAATACAAGGATCTCCCCCCAACCCCCTCCATCTTGGAGCTCATCTCCCCTAAAGCAGCTCACATGATGATGATCAAAAATAAGCCCTCCAAGCCTAAGCTCACTAACATTCATTTCTCTCCTGCTAATGCTGGACTTCTTACTGTTAATCCCTAAATATATCCTTAAATAAGAATGACAGTACCTGAAGCGCCTAACAACCCCATATCATAAACAGAGCCAGCCTCTGCATTCCTAATTTAGCTTGCCACATGAGAGCTGACACTAATCCCAGATCCTGAGTCCTGGATATCTCCAACGTAAATGCCATCGCCTTGCTCACCTTGACATTACAGAGCAGCCTGAACTTTCCTTGTCTTGCTTTAACTTTCATAACTGGTTGTTGTTTGGTCGGTTGGTTGTTTTTCTCCTCTCTTGTGCAAAAGCTGCCCCTCAGCAAACTCAACCTCTGAGCATGGGGTTTGGGGGAGTCACCTTCACCCTGCGTGGATACCAGCCTTGGGTGTCCCTGAGGGTTGGAAGTTGTTGAAGAAACTTAGAAACACTGCAACTTGTGCCCAAATCTCCCACCAACCCATTTGCAACGACTCCAAGTGGCAGTGGCTAAAAGGCAGGGGAAATGCAGACCATCAAGGGCTCCAGACTGGCACAGAGCAAACAGTGAGAAACAGGCACCCAGCCTCCTCCTCCTCAGTCTAACTGTGAATAAATGCATTTGCTCCCAGTGCATCAGCAACCCGGGTAGGTGGGTGCACTTAAGATGCAGGAAAAGAGCACTTGACGTTTTTTGCAGGGACTCCAGAAAGAAGGGAAAGCAAGGAAGAGCTCACCCATCATTCCTCAGCGGATCTTAGTAGACAACACTCTGCAAACAAAAAGGAACCGCAGCTGCCTCTGCAAAGCTGACACTGAACCCAGCGCCCAACTGCCACCCTTTGACGTGAGAAGCTGAGAGGAGGGGAGGGAGGGATCTCAGCCTTGCTCTGCAAGCAAATTGCAGCATGGCTTTGACTGCACAACAACTTCTGGGGCCCACTGAACAATTCTCCCCGCTGGAGCAGGCTGCAGCTGCAAGCCAGCCCCGAGCCAGGGGTGAGAAATACCGCTGCAATCGTGGCAGGAGCCGACAATAAGCCAGGCATGAGCCCTAAACTTTACTGCAAGCCTCCATGGACCTGGCAGGCATGTCATGGGCCAGCTCCAAGCTGGCAAAGGGAAGGTGCCAAAGCCCATCAGCCTGTCAGAGCTGTCAGAGCTCCTGTGGCATGTCAGGGGTGGCCCTGTGCTGCCGCGGCCGGGGGACGGGCAGCGTCCCCCCACAAAGCAGCTGCTGTTGAGGTGCTGCAGTCACTATGAGGAGCCAGGGGAAGGGCTTTGCTCTGCTCTCCTGCAGATTTGCATTCCACAAGCTATGGGTATCCCAGAGCCCAGTGGAGTGCTGGGGCTTTGCAGCCCAAGTTGGCTCCGCTGGGCTTCGGAGTGGTGAGAAGCCGGAGCTTTATCGCATCGCCTCATGCCATGCTGTGAGCACCTCTAACTGCTGGACGGGCTGGGTGTCTCCTCATGGGTTTCAGGAGTCTCTCACTCCCCATGTGCTCACTGCAGTGTGGCACCAGGCACCCAGGATGCAGGGGAGCATCCCAAATTGGGGCACACCACCTTCAGTGCTGTCCCCACCAGCTACTTGTACAACATGCATCGTAGAATCAGCAAATCATAGAATCATCGACTCATTTCAGTTGGAAAAAACCTTTAAGATCCTCAAGTCCACGCACAAACATGTCCTGAATGGCAAAACAGGGCTTGGCCTTGCTTCCCCTGAAAGCCAAGTGCTGTTTTCTCCTCGCTTTGATTTTCATCCTGTGGCAAAGCAGAAAGGATAACGCTTGCCTCGCTCCCAGGTACCTGGGAAGGTTGTTAGTTGCACGGTGCTTGCTGCAAAGCATTAAGTCTCCCAGCACAGAAATGCTCACAGATTTAGAGACAGACCAATGCCCCCGAGGCTTACACCTCTGCAGGACAGGGCAATTGTGCTCCAAAGGTCAGGTGCTGCTACAGAGGAGAGACTCAGGTTTCCAGGTTTGATTCCTATCACGGCTGAGATAAGCAGCAACAGACGTCTGGGAGCAGGTTCAGCTTTCAGGCTTTTGTTCAGAGCTGTGATTTTGCTGGGGGCTCGTCTTTAGCCGACAGTGAAGTGGAACAAAATCACTAGAAGAAAGCATTTGGTGTCTCTGTTTCTCTGGACAAGGTCTGGTTCCCCCTCGCTCACACTCCGGTGGCTTAGGAAAACAAAATCCCACTCCTTCTGTGTATCACATCACACGCACAAATGGGAACTGGCAAACAGCTCAGCGGCAATTTCTGCTGGAGGAAGGAGGCTCAGATCTAAGCACATCACCACTATATACAATTTACATCCCACTTTAAGGCTTAGAAGAGGAAATAAGGGGACACTGGGCTGTGTTTGCCTTCCTCTGGACCCACTTTCATCCTGGGACGGAGCGCACGGAGCTTTGTTCTAGGCAATAACACACAAGGATATGTCTCAGCACTGCCAAACCTGACAATATGACCAAGTATTTCATAACCTCTCTTTATTTTCCTTTTAAGCCCCATCTCTCAGTCAGATGCAGTTATACAAGAGCCTCGGCTTTCCCTAAGTAAAAAGAAACCCTTCGCACTCCTCCCTCTTCTCCTTCCAAAAAAACCCCCAAACAATCTGCCAAAAAAAATCCCTAAATCAAACAAACAAACAAAAAAAGACCCAACAAAGCAACAATGAGTGCTTCAGAAACCACCTCCACTCTTCAGACACATGGTTTGAAAAGCGAGGCTCTGGGTTTTGAATCCGTGAGCTCCACCGTGCTTTTTCTGTACGGCGCAGGAGCCCCTAAGAACAACTCTCAGGCTCCTTTCCTGTCTTTAATCTGCCTCAGCAGGCACGATAAACAACTACAAATGGAATAACGATATTGAGGAAGGGGGCTGGGAGGAGGGGAGAGAAGCTGCTGTAATGCAGAGAAGGTCTGAGATGCTGGTGAAGGCTTTTAAGAGCCACACATGCTAATTACGGTGTTAAAAACCTGTCAGTGGAAGGGCTGGATATTAAATGGAATTGGCTTGAGATGACAGGGCTGAACTGGATTGGAAAGAGAAAAAGATATTTATTAAAATGCTCTGGATACAAATTAATGTTCTTAGTTCAAAATGTATTATTGTCTCCCTGGCTTTGATCTGCGAAGCACTTTGAGCCATGAATGGGAGAGGTTGTCAAGTTTCCCTCCGCGCGCTCTGACGCCGCATCCCCCTCACCGAGGTGCTCCCCTGCAATTTCCTTCAGCAATCCCTCTCATCACAGCCCTGGGAAGAGCTGCAGAGTGCAGCCGTGCCCCAGCCCTCACCCAAGGGTGCTGCTGGCCTTGGAGCAGCCTTGGGGGGAAGCTCCTCTCCTTCCTGCCCTGTAGTTCTGCCCTGTAGATGCCTGGGACGTTCTGTGGTCCCTTAAGCAGGGAGTAGAGCTCAGATGCAAACCCCCCCTCATGTGTTCTTGGGCAAGGCCATCACTGCTCTGTGCCCTCTCTCTGTCTCTCCACACCTGGGGCCAGGCAATGGCTCTGCTCTGCCCCAGCAGCCTGCCTCATCCATCACGTGGAAATCCACCCGCTGCCTCCAGCAGCCACCATCAGCCACGTGCCTTGGATCTCTATAGAGTTCACTCCATTTGGCTCCCAGGTCACCTCCTTATTCTCATTTTATCTCTTCTTATTTTTTATGTTTTAATACTATTTTTTTTCCCCTTAAACAATGTCTGTACAATTTCCCTCTCGATAACACACGAGTTAATTAAGCCGTGATCTCCTGGAGACAGGTTGCTACAAGGAGATAAGCAGCAGCTTCTGTTCGCCATAAACAGCTGTGCTCCTGACCAGCTTCTGGGGATTTGCTGCTTTTGTACAGAAGACAAAACAATCATTGCCAATTAAACCTGGACATCATCTTTTCCCCCCCTCCATACCATCGGTGAGGCTCTTGACGTCACCTTCCCCACGCTCCTTCCACAGGAGTCGAGGCTGCAGCGGTGAGCCACGAGGCTTAGGGGAAATTAATACCTGAAGTTGCAGCCAGATAACGGCCCTAATTCAACACCACTTCTGCTCACAAGACCAAAAACCTGCTGCATTTTTCAGCACAGTTGTGCCAATCCTGTTATTTCTGATGGATGAACCAAAGGCTGCCCAGGGAGGGTGTGGAGGCTCCTTCCTTGGAGGTCTTCAAGACCCTTCTGGACACATTCCTGTGCGACCTCATCTAGGTGGGACCTGCTTCTGAATTGAGGTTGGACTGGATGAGCTCTAAAAGTCCCTTCCAACCCCTACCATTCTGTGACAAGGCAACAAATAAAACAAAGTAAAAACCAAGGATAAAAAAACCCCAACCAACACCTCAGTGTGCTGCAGGGTCACACAAAATGTTTCATTTGACCCCAAGAAAAGTTCTCAGCTTTGCATTTAGAGCGAAGGCAGCTCTGGGCAGCCGCTGTCACAGCAGGACACGTCAGGCTGAGCCCTGCCAGGGCTTGCCCGGAGCCCACAGCCATCCCCAGCTTCACCCCCTCTGAGAGACACGGGTGCCACTGAGCTGGTGGGTTGGGGAGGGCTTTGGAGGGACAGATCTGCAATTCAAAAGGCCTCAAAACACTGCAGTGGTGGCTTGATGTCAAAAGGAAGCATGTTGACAAGTAAAAGCGTGAAGCGGGATGCTGAAGGGAAAAATCAAAGCAAATTAAAGCAAGACCAAACAATTTTTCTCTGCCTAACATGGGAGACCTTCGCTCATCTTCCTACCTGCCACTTTTCCCTCGCTGCAGAACCACTCATTTTTACTAGTTCTCACTAATTTCACCACCAGAACCATCCAAGAAATTGGGATAAAGACACCTTGTCCTCACTGCACCACTGCCAAGGGTGGAGGAGACTCAGATCCAGCTGTAAGGAGGTGCACAGAGCACCCACCAGTGACACAGGACTGGGTGCCAGACCAGAAAGGAAGGAAAAACAGTCCCCAAAATGGCAGGATCTGAGCCTTTAACACTTCTGGATGCTCAGCAACCTCCTCTCGGGCTGCTCTGCTGCCGACACAATTACCAGCGTATCATGAGTGATACGCCAGGAACTGCTCATTAAACACACTCACTCTGTCTTGGGGTGTAGGGGGGAGAAAAGAAAGGTGGGGGGTTCCTTTTTTTATTCCCCTTGAATGTGGCTTTAATGATTTCAAATCCCTTCAACCCAATTACAGCTCTGTATCCTGATTAGGGACTCTGAGCTATTGTGCACTGGAGCCATTATCTTGCAGCCCATGGAAAAATTAGTACCTGGAGAGGCTGCACTGGGAAATAAATCTTTCCCTGACATTTTGGGACCAATTCTTGGCCAATTAGAGCACGCTTTGCTGTGTAGGTAATGTGTATCCAAACTGCTCTCCCTGCTGAAAAGGCCAAGCAGAGAACAAGTGTAGTCCATGCAAAAGAGAAGGAAAAATTACCCGCTGCAGACTTGTAACTGGCCAGCGCTTCCTGACGAGTTATGCACCCTGCTGCCAAGAGCTGCCTCACCCAGCAGTCCCAATGTCCCTCTGACCCCAAAGCTGTGGGGCACAGAGGGGAAAAAAAGCTTGTGATCTTTGTGCTGCCAGCTCCGTCCTGCTCCTCTACTGTTGCCTGTCCAATCTCAGAGCCCTGAGGATAACGCTTTTGCCTGCAAACCCTGAGCCGCAGATGTCTGCGGATGCAGAGCACAAAGGATGGCCACAAAGCACAAAGCAGGGGACCTGGCTTATGACAGACATGTCCCATCATGGCCCTGAGGCTTTTGACCCTGCATTGATGACAAGCCCATCCAGACAAGCCAAAAGAGCCAAGATAGACTTTGCACAAGTGGTGATGACTCAGAGACATCCCAAAGGAGATAGGAAAGATCCCAGGTGGGTCTGAGGAGGTTTACATCCAACCTGGGGTGGCATGGACCAGAAACCTGCTCCACCAGCCCCAGCAAGAAAAGGGAACCAAAACGAGCCCTCATTGCACACAGAGCACGTGGGCAAGGGGAATGGACAAGGGGGATGTTTGAGATGGGCAGAGGGAAGAAAAAGGCACCAATTTCTACTGGTTCAACAAGAGCAGCACAGCTTACCCACAGTAGAGTCAGGAGGGAGCTCCTTCTGCTCCATTTCTCCTTTGTTGGCATTTGCCTGGCTGATGTTACATCTCTCTCCTCTACCCATCAGCTGAAGCTGTCCTTACAGAGGCTCCCTAATTGCTAAAAGCTGCAACCAACCACCCCCCCAGGTGTGCCAGTCCCATAAGATGTTGCCACAGCCACCCTATGCATGGAAATCACAGGCTGCCCAGCTCCCCTCCATGGAGAAAACAAGGATTAAAAGGAAACTGAACCCAAGGTGAAGATGATCCAAAATCTACCATCCCAAGCCACGCAGAGGGATCTGCTCAGTCCAAAGACATGCCATGGGAGCTCAGGCAAATGCCAGAGGGAAGCTGAGGACAGAACCAAGAGCTAAGACCCAGCACAGAAAGCAAGTGTCAGCACATATGAAACGTATCAGCCTCCCCTAATACACAAACTGAGCTCAGCAAAGACCAAAACCCCCTAAATTCCCACCTGCTGCCGACTTTGAACCAGAAAGTTGAGCTGCAAGTGCAACCACGTGTTTATGATGTATCTGCACTTGGTTCAACAGCAAGAACAAGGAGAGAGGCTCTGCCCACCTCCAGCACAGTGGTCCAGGGTCACTGCCAGCAGAGCCACTGGCTGGGCAACTAAACCCCGTGCCTCAAGTTGCCTTTTAAGGCTTTCCTCTCACGCCCACCCAGGGAGGCGGTGGGAGAAGGGATGGAGGGTTCTGCGGGTTCATCACACAGTCAGAAGGGGAAAGCTCAAGAGAGAAAGTGCACATGCAGGCTGGATCCCAAGGCACCTCCACCATGGGGTCGAGTTAATGTTGCATGGGCATCTTGATGCAACCTTTTGTCTCTAACAATACGAATGGTGAGCGGTTAAATCCATCCCTGGTGAGATGATGATCATAGCTAATGGAATTAATGCAAGGTTTTTAATTTGCCTCTCGCTGCTCGGTCCTAGCAACTCCCCAGCCTCCAGCAGAAGAGCCAAAAATATGGTGTTTGATCTTCCCTCCCCTGATACTCATGTGCTTTTCATAGTATTCACCATCTGGAGGTGAGAAAACCCATCAGGCCTCCCGGCTCCTCTGCAGTGCTGAGAATCAGGCGGTCTCACGCTGCAGCCGCAACGCACGCCCCAGATCTCCCAGCTCACCCTCACCTCTGAGGCTGCAGCAGCAGAGGCTGAATTTGGGGACCTCAATGCAAGGTCTAGTAGGTTCTAGGAAAGGGCTTGGAGCAGGTGAGGTCGGGTTTACACAGGGTTTACATGGCCAGAGCAGTCAGCAGCAGCTCCTCTTTGTGCAGGAGCACGCAGGGATGCCACCAGAGCTCGTGTAAATAAGGAGAAATAAATGGACCTGGTCCAAATTCTGGGATTCAAGCCTAAGAGCAGAAGGGTTTGGAGGCTGCTGAGGGCACTGTGGGTGGTTGGGATGGCTGAAGTGCTGGAGGAAAAAAAATAAACCCCAGAACAGCTGCAAAACCAAGGCAAGAACTGGTCAGAAAAAGTCTGATGCAAACAGTCTGGGACAGAAGAGGTGGGGAGGAGAGGAATGGAGTGTTACAAAAGCAGCGGTGTGTTGCTGAAATGAGATTAGAAGTGTAACAGGTTCACTCCCATGCCAGCTAAATCCCCATTAAATCAGATTAATGCAGATGGTCTTTATGTAACTGACCAAGAAGATCAATATTGTTGTTTCAGTTGGGGAAGGAAAAAACTTGTCCTGTTTGATAGAAACATATCATTGATTACATGCAGTGACCTCCATCAGGGCTAACTGGCTCAGGACTGCTGAAATTAGGCTGGTTAGGTGCGACTGGCTACATAAAACTATCCCAGGTAGTCCATGGCCATAAGCTACTCCTGTTCTGTGGGCTAAACTGAGGGGTTTTTCTGACTTGGGGGTAGGAAATTTGGGTTTCCTGCCCTTGCAAGGGCTGTGATGCTCTGCTCCTCATCACACAACTGCAGTTCTAACCCATTCACACGTTCTTCCTGCACCAGCAATACTGCAAAGCTGTGTCTCACCCCTAAGTCACATCCACAAAGACATCTGCTATCATTCCCCACCTCCTACTAAACCTTCTACAACTTCTTGCTCCTCCCCCTGCTCCTGCATTGACCCAGGCCATGAGAATTGTGTCCCCTGGCTGCCAGCAGCTCAAAAGCCCCAGCCCAAGCTTTTCCCAGTGTGTGGAGAAGCACCCAGGAGCTCTGGCTCCTTCTCTCCCCACCTCCTCATTAGGGATGGATGAGATGGCTGTGCAGAAAGCGTGCTTTTTGTGATTCCATCCTGGCTTTGCCACTGGAGAAGCACCAACATGTTGCCCCCAATTCTCTCCCCCTTTTTGTTCTGGCTTTTAATTCCAAGACTCCCCCATTTAAAACAGTCTTTTGCTGCAACCTTTCCTTTACATTTGCTTTCTAGCAACCCTAAAGCTGAAAGCTCAAAAGCAAACAGAAGCCTACTCGGGTTTTGTCGAGGCAGAAAGAGTGAAAATCCAGTCAGAATACTTTGCTGGCTTTTGAAACCTGGTGACATTTTGCAAGGTTTTGTTTGCAAGCTGAAGCCGAAGGAGCAGGCTTGTTCCCTGGCTACTTCCCTCTACATCAGCACCTCTTCCAACCTCAGCTCCTGGGTTTTCCCTCAACAATTTGCTCTGCCCTCTACATGAGCAGATTTCCTCCATCCTTCCTCCACCTCCTTGCTTTGCATTGGTGCCTCTAAGTGTTCTCTCAGGGCAGCACCTTGCTGCTGTTCCTCATGGGGGAGGGTGAGCTGCAAGGATCCCTAACTTCATCAGAACCACCCCACTCTCCTGGCCTTGGACACCCACCAAACTCTGGATGGGGTGGGCTGGGAGGGGTTAAGGCAGACAGGGCTCAGCCCTACCCCTGGAATCCCCCTCAGTGCTCACAAAGCTTAAAATAACCCTAAATTGCCTCCTCAGGAGTGTTCTCCTCTCCCTCGGAGGGAATCAATCACAGCATCAAAGGGGAGGCAGCTCCAAAGGGCTCTGGCAGACACAGGAGCACAAACACTCAGGTGCTGGGGGCATAAATGCAACAAATCTTGTCACCAGCACCTCCCTTCCCTACTTATTTGATTTTCTTTAAGTTATTATTATTTGTAAAGGGTTTTTTTCAGTTTTGCTCAGGAATGAGTGGCACAAACCTCAAATTTGATTTAATTAGCACCTCTTCCCTGCCTGGAAATGGCTTTTCCTCAACCCTGCTTCCTCCTTTGCTTCTTTCCCTTGCTTAACATTGACTGCTTCCCTCTGTGCTTCTAATGGACCTGCAAGACTCTTGTTACATACTTTATTTGTGCTCCAGCATCAGTGAAGATAGACTAAAAGCTGCTGGGGGAATAGATTCTGATGGTGAGGCGATCCAGTAAGCCCAGCAAAGGGGAGGGAGAAGCACACACTGAACAGGAGCCAGCAGCGTGCCCAGGGGGGCAAGGAGGCCAAGGGCATCCTGGCTGGGCTCAGCAGTGGGGTGGCAGCAGGAGCAGGGCAGGGATTGTCCCCTGTGCTGGGCCCTGGGGAGGCTGCAGCTCCAGGGCTGTGTCAGTGCTGGGCCCCTCACTCACTGCCACAGGGACACTGAGGGGCTGCAGCGTGGCCAGAGCCGGGCACTGAGCTGGGGAAGGGGCTGGAGCACAAGGGGCTGGGCAGGGGCTGAGGGAATGGGGGTGTTGAGCCTGGAGAAGAGGAGCATGAGACAGGAGCACTCTCCAGTAATGAATGACAGGACTAAACACTCCATTACACAGACAAGGGAAAGAAAGTGGACACAGAGTCTCTAAATTGCCAGGCAGAGTCTCCTCCACCAGACACTATTGTCTCTCCAGCCAGCACCTAAATCTCTCAGAGACACAAGTGTACCCTCTTGGGCACAGCCAAGCAGACAGAAAGCACAGACTCACAGACAAGACCAGCAGCAACAAAGAGAATACAACTACATCTCTCCCTCACCTTCCTGGAGCAACTTGGAACCGTGGTACCCTCACTTGCCTCCTCCTCCCTTTGCTCTCCAATCTGTGCAACACTCCATCAAGCTGTCCTCCTGGTGAGGACCCTCCCATCCCCCATTTCTCAAGCACACATGCACACTCAGCATTGCACTTTGGAAATATCATCTACTACGCAGCAGCTCCCGAGGGGAGGGAGTAGGTCTGGAGTCGTATTGACTTACAAAGCCCACACAGTCGGAATGCAGCCCAAACAAATCAATGGCATATTTAGCCAAAGAAACTGCTCCAGCAAGCTGATGGCTCCTTGCATTCCCTGGTCTGGAGGCATTATGTTACTGCAATGCCCCATGGTTTGCAGGCAGAGCAGTTTAAAAGTAAGAAACAACTTAACACTGGACCTGACTTGTATGGCAGCAGGAGGTTCAAACAGATGATGACCAAAAAGTCTCATCTGGCTTAAATAACATGATTCAGTCCACTTATGGTCACAAGAAAGAGGTCCCAGATGACAGCAACCACCCCCACAGTTATTCCCTCTCCCCCCATTAAAATGTGATGGGAAGAAAAGACTGGGTACATTGTTCTGGGGCTCTTGCAAAAAGACAGATGGGAAACCAGGGCAGTTCAGGCAGAGGAGATACCAGAGAAGCAGGAGAGCAAACAAAAGCAGATGTAGCTCACCTCTTCCAGAAAAGCCATCTCCCTTTGAAACACCAAACCCAGACAACTTTTGCAACCCACGCCTCCCAATTTCAACTATCAGCTTAAGAGCCAGAGCATGTGTTGGCTCATCTGTCCCACTTCACCAGAAAAGTCCATCCTTAAGCCCTCCCACCAACACAGACTTGTAGACCCTGCTATGGACAAGGCCAGGTTGCAACAGTCACTGTGCAGCACCAGACAAGGATCCTGAGCAGACTGGATCTGCTTTATTCCCCCATAGCTTTGTGTCCAGGGAGCAAAAATATTTCCCACACAGAAGCAACAACTCAAATAACTTAAGTACTTGAGGTCATCTCTTCCAAACCCTTTCAAAATACCTATTATTAAACAGGCAAACATCAACAGAAAACGTAATTTGGAGAGAAAGACCTGAAATGTTTGTTTTGAAAAGTGGGTTTGAAAATGGCCCTTTGCCAGGCTTTTTAATTTTTCCCTTTCCTTTCTTTCTTGGCTGAAACTCTTTGCCAGATTTGGCAGGGCTTCACAGATGGCACTGGCTGACCCACAACTGAATTTTTCAGAGAATAAGCTATTTGTCCAAAAAGAAGAAAACATGCCCAGATTTGTGAGGCTCCAACCCTCTCCCACGCTGCTCTCCCTGCCGCTGCCGACATCGGCTCTCGCCCACCCTGCAGCAGAGGCTCCAGCAAGAGACTCTGTGGAGGAAAACTCTTCCAGAGCAGGTGAGGAGCTATTCCTGCATGGGCAGATGGAGATGGGGGATGAGGAGCTCCTGCAAAGAGCAGCACCCATGAAGATGTAACACAAAGATGCAACATGAAGACCCAACACTAAGATGCCACACTAAGACACAGCAGTATCCAACATCTCTCTTGCACTTTGCTTCTCCCTCCCTCATTAAGAAGGAGATCTGCACCCCAAAGGGCTATTTTCTTGGTGAACAAGTTCCCTTTGGGTGGACAGAAATGGTTGTGATTTGCAGGGAAATGTGCTGTTGAAGATTTGCTCTATCTCTGGGCAAATTCTCTTTGATTCTGAGCCTCTGGAAGCAGAGTCAGTCAAGGAGACTGATCCTCAGAGCCACCATTCAGGCAAGCTCAGCATTGAAGCTCTCTAGGGTAGCTGGTGCTGAGGGACATGAGGGTGCTCAGCACCATCAGGATGCAGCCCACAAGCTTGCCCTGATCTATGAGGTGGGAGGGGACCAGTAACCATGTGCTTCTGCAAGACAGGGATGACAGCAGCTTCCCTGACCACTGCAATCCCCAAGGCAGCCCAGCACCCTCCTCATGCTGCAACATCCCCCCAAAGCCACAATGCCACGACCTCGCTGCTTGCAGGAGCAAGAAAAGAGGATGATTGGGATATATGGAACAGGAGTACAGTGGGACAATGACAGGCATCCAGGGGGATTTTCTGAAGACAACATGAGAGTTAGAGGACTAGGGAAAGTCTTTCTCAATCCAACCCTCAGCTCCATCCCTACCCCCCAGACACAGCACTGACTCAACCCATAACAGCACTGTCAGGAGCAACATGTTAATAGCTACTGCCTATAAAGACAAGGGAGGATTTGATACAGCTCAGTGCAAGTCACCACATGGCTATGTCGTTTGCAGCAGCTGAGAAGCTAGCTGGTGGTGTTTGCTCACAAACAATATGCTCGTCAGGATTTGACCTCGTCTCTCAACTAGAAGATTTCCTTATGGAGGCTTCTCTGCAGGGAGCGATACGCAGCGGGATCAGTCTGGCATCCAAAGATCCCGAGGAAAAGGCCTGGCCAGTGCTCCAGTCACTCCCCCTCCATCAGGTCCATCTCTCAGCAAACTAAACATTGCTTCCAATACTTGAAATCCTTTTCTCTCTTTGCCCACAGTGCCCTGATGTTGCTGTTACTGAGTAAGGGCCCAAAAGAAGTGCCTCCACGTTTAGGGTGCTGCTTCTTTTCACACTTACACTTAAAACAAAACAACCAAACAAAAATCAACTAAAAATCTATTTCTGGTTATTTGTGGGTTTGCTTCCTGACAGGTTCACACCTTTGTTGTCCCTTCAGAGGATGCATCAAACACTTGTGATGTGCCAAGTGACCTGGAAGTGGCCCCAGCTTGTGCCGTGAGACGATACCCAGCACATGAAAAGCAGATGCAGCCTCATCTTCCCAGGAAGCACAACAGAGCTACATCCACCAGGAGAACAGGCCCCCCAGCCTGATTTTACCACTAGCACAACATAAAGTCCAAGGAAGTGGGATGATTTTTGTGCTCTTGAGAATGGCAGCTAATGAGCAAAGTCTATTTTATGTTTGTTAAACCTCGAGGACAACTCAGCTGTGCAGGATGAGCTCAGCCTGGAAGGGAAGCACCCCCCACCTCTCAGCCGAGCCCCCAACCCTACCTGCAAAGTCAATTTACTGCTTGGGTTTATTTTCCTAGGGAGGAAATTGCTCATGGGTGGAGGTGTGTGGGGAGGAGGATGGTAAATCTGCCAGGCTCTGCTCCCCATGCCTGCCCGGGGCGGCCGCAGCCGGAGGGGTCCGTGCTGCTGAGGGAGCCGCACGCAGCTCGTTCCAGCGTCTGATCAACTGGGGAGAGTTTGCACAGCTTGGGAGGAAATGAGCTCTTCCAGCTCATTTCTACAATTGCCAGCTCTTCCTTTTAGCCCCCTGCCTGAGCTCCTTGGAAGAACTGGCTTTGCCCATAAAAGCAGTGGAGCAGTTACTGTAATGTCCAGGAACCCCAAATGCTGCTATTTCCAGCACTGTCAATAAAAGAAAGCAAAAAGCACCCCTGGGCAATGCAAAATTCACCCCTTAGGCTCACAGGGCTGCCCACAAAGACACCTCATCTGAAATGAACCTGAACTTCTGCAAAGGCCCCAGCAGCCTTGCACCCAGCCTGTGGCTTGTTCCAGTTTACAAGGTGATAACCCTCAAGCAGCAAGTCCTGTAGTGCTTTGAATGACAAGTACATGCCCAAGATGGGCTGCCCTGCAAGATCAGGGCTGGGAAGCCAAGGTGGGACCTGGGCAGCCTGACATGCCCATCAGGCCTGAGGCCACATGTTGTTTCCAACCCCCCCTCCTCGCCTCTGTTGTGCAGCATCCCATAATGTCAAGTCCATTTGCGGATTGCACTTTATTGGTTTTTATTTGGCAGCCTTGCTTGACTCTGCCCTTTAATTTATCCATTATACATTCTGATTAATTGGCCAATAAAGCTCTGTCCAGTTTTTTAAAACAAATTCCCAGTCCATTTGCTTTTAGTGGAACTGCGAACAAGCCGTTTAACTCATTACATGATAGCGCTGGCTCCCAAGGACAGGCTGCAGCGTCATACATATGGAAAACAGCCCTGATCTGCATTAATCATCCCTCAGAGGGCTGGGGCACGGGGCTAGTTAAGGAGAGATCCCACAACTTGCCCTGTGAGTGGCACGGGAATGGAGCCTTCCTCCTGGCGGGTTTTTCCCCAGCAGACTGGGAACCTTTCTAGCCATGCATTGACACCAAGTTCAGGATTAGTTCCCACAAAACCAACTTCTGCATCTCTCTCTTTCTAGAAGCATTGCCCAGTCACCTTCTTTTGCCACTTCCAGGCTCCTTCTCCTCCTTAAGCCTCTCCAAAGCTACTACACTACAGCCTCTTTGCAGCCTATCTCCATGAAAGATGCTGGAGTGGAGCATCTCCCTTGTGCTGAAAGGCTGAGGGAGCTGGGGCTTTGCAGCTTGGAGGAGCCTGAGGGCTGAGCTCATTCATGGTTACAAATGCATCAAGGGTGGGTGTGAGGAGGATGGAGTCAGGCTGTGCTCAGGGATGGCCAATGACAGGACAAGGGGCAACAAGCTGGAACAGAGAAGAAACACAGGGGAAAGAAACACAAAGAAACACAGGGGAAAACTTCTTCCCTGTTGAGGTGAGGGAGCACTGGAAGGGGTTGCCCAGATGGGCTGTGTGTGGAGTCTCCTTCTGTAGAGACATTCCAAACCCATCTGGATTGTGTGACCTACTCTAGGTTGTTCTGCTCTGGCAGGGAGGATGTACTTTCGAGGTTCCTTCCAACCCCTAAGGTTCTGTGATCCTGCGTGTTGCCTTCCAACCCTCAGCAGTAGCTCCATCACCAGTTTTCTGCCTGCCAGGGTGTCTGCAACCCCTCACACCCAGACACCTTCAAGCACAGCCACCTCCTCCTAAGCAGCACTTCTGGAGGAGGACTCACGACTGTAGATTCCTCCTTGAGCATCCCTCGCTCCTCTCACAATCCTCTCAGTATATCTCTCTCTCTCCCCCAGTCCAGTTTAGGAGGGGGAGTGACAGAACGACTTGGTGAGCATCTGGTACCCAGCCAGGGGTAAACCCTGCACACCCACCACATCTGCAAAGAGCAAATCCCACTTTTTTTCTCAGCACCCAAAGCCCCCAATGCAAATCTGCCAGCCCCTGTTACAGGTTCAAAGGAGGAAGGGTGCAAATAGAGAGGAGAGAGAGGGGAGAAGAGAATTAATTCCACTGGGTTGACTTTTCAAAAGCACCTAAGGAAGAAAAGAGAGAAAACTAAGCGGAAAGCAAACGCCATTTCCCCTGAATATCAAAGGAGGAGTGAAAATAAGTGATGGACTTCCACGGGGTGCCTTCATTCCTGGCCATCAGCCTCCCCCCTCCTGCCTCTCCCTCCCCTCAAAAATGTTATTATCTCTCACTCTCCTGGCGTGAACAGGACTGGGTGCATCTCTGCGTCTCGCTGGCTCAGCTGATAAGCTTGACAGACCTGGGCACTGGTGACAGCGTTCACATTTCCAGTGGATAAAGTGCCATTTACATGAGGCAAGCGCTGGTGATTTTCCATCAGCTGGGACAGAATGAGGATGGGAACAGCTTGTGAGCTGCTTTGTTTTTCTGGTTTGCTTTTTGGTTGTTGTGGAGGTTTTTGGGGTTGAGGGGTGGGGGGTTTTTTTTTGGGTGGGGTTGTATTGGGGTTTCTTTTAAGGGTAAAATCTGGACCTTCTCCTCCACTCAGATTTATAAACACCACCATGAACAAGGCCCTGGCCCTGATTAAAATTCCCAGCATGCCAGAGTTTGCAAAAATCTCCGGACCAAAGCAAAACAAGCTCAGGGGAAAGTCTGGCAACCCATTATATCTGGCTGTTGTCGAGGGGATTAGAGGGGAATTTGGCATGCTCCCTTTTCCTTCCTTCGGACTCATGCCTTATATTTTTCAAGGATCCTTCTTTAGACCAAACTGCTTTCTTCTGGAGGAGCTGGTTGGTTTTTAATGTTCCCTTTTGTCTCCCTGACACTGCCCCTTTTCTTTGCCTTTTACTTCCCAAAGCGTTGCCTTCTTTAGGCAGGAACAACCAACGGCCAGTTCCCACAAGGGAAACCAGGGGGTTGGGGAAAACATGTGCTTGAGACAAGTTCCTTTGCTGTCACACTCTCCTTCACATTTTCAATCCTACACCAGGAGAACTGGACCCCTCAATACTTGAGTCCAGTTGACCTCATTTTGTTCCCACCACGGGTGAGGAGGAGAGGGTCTGTGAGGCAAGAGGCCATTGCATGAGGGGACTGAGGGGCTGGGGGATGCAGCAAAGATGCTGCTGCAGCATCAGGCTGTGGGGAAACAGCTCCAAAACTGCCACCTCACTGCTCTGCCCAGCACCCAGACGAGTCACGTCGCGAGCAGTCACGCCACCAACACGAGTAAAACTTCATCCCTGGCAAGCGTGAGGGAAGCAATAAAGATCTCCGACAGCACTGATAACCACCAAGGTCACCAGCTTAAGGGCACGCTCCTCTCTGACAACCCAGGCTTTATTGACTTGGAAGAAAAAGAAGAAAAGCAATCTCTATCTCTTTTTTTTTTAGTTTGGGACTTCATCCCCAAACTTACTGCTGGCCTGGTTCGAATCAGGGGTCCCAAAGCCATCCCCATCCAACAGCCTCCGTAGCTAATGGCTGCTGTGTGCAGGGGACCCTGTTAGCAATGGATGTGGCTCCACAGAGGGGATGAGAACAAGGCAGAGTTCTAGAGTTGCAGCTTTGGAGGGTCATGCACAGCAGACCTTGTCTTGGACTAGTTATAATATCCTACTTGTCATTTTTGCTTTAAATGATACCTGCAGGAAGACTTTACATTTAAGGAGTTTAGCAGAACTCTAAAGCTACCTAATGCTCTGTCTATCCATCTTCCTTTCTAATTGGGAAAGTATCTACAGGAAGGAGAAATCCCCCACTTTTACCAGCCATCCTGTTCCTCTCAACTCTCCACAAGCAGCAACTAAGCACTTACATCAAGGACTACAGGAGACAGCCATGCTAGAGCAGAGTACAGAAATGCAGTACATCCTCGGGAACAGGAGAGGGAGCAGCAACAGCAGAAGAGGAAAAAAAGGAGAGATTTCACATCCCTTCTGCCCCATTTCACCCAGGTACCAGCCCACCACTGCTGAGGGTAGCATGGATGCACCAAGCCATGTCCTACGGGCATTGACCCCCAGTTTACAGCAATCTGCAGAAGCTGCTGTCATTTCACACTGAAGTCTTTGCTACAAAGGGCAACAGCTAACTATTCAGAGGGGTATTTGCCCCAAGCTATGCTGCTGGGTTTCAGAGGGTATTATCCAAGGAGAACTCCAGGTCCTGTATGTGAGGAAAGGCAGCTCTCCCCGGGGTGCAGCGTGAGTGGGAGGATGCTGACCACGGGAACTGAGCAGCAGTCCTGGTGGTTCTGCCTCAGTCATTAATCATCAGGACACAGGGAAGGTTTACAGTTAGTCCAAGCAGGCAGTGGGCCGGGCAGGAGAGGAGGGCGATACCCCTTTCACCTCATCTCCTTCAGAGCTACTTCTGGAAACGCCAGGAGAAGTCTTTGGCTCCATCTCCTCCCTGGAGCTGCTCCACCAAAGCCCAGGAGCTACAGCTACCAAACAAAAATCTTCCTCCTCTCTTCTCCCCTGCAAAGCTTCTCCAAGCACAGCAGATCCAGCCTGGCAGGAGGCTGCACGGGGAGGAGCTGCTCACTGCAGAAGCCCATCTTGCCTGCATGCTTTTGCTTCCTCCTCCCCTCAAACCTGCCTGGGCCAGCCCCTCAGCATCTGCCGCGCTGCTCCTCTCGCCCCTCACCTGCTGTTCAGACAGACCTTCCCACCCGTCTCCAGGCCACCAGCTGCACTGGTTTTTTCCATCCTCCTCCTTCATCCAGCCCTGCAGAGCATCTCCATTCCCATGCCCTCCCGCTGCTGGACACAGCAAACACTGAAGGGCAGCAACATCAATCCACCTATTCAGCTGCAAAACCAGCATTGTGGAGACAAAATGCTCAAGCTCCTATTTATTTGGTCCAGAGGCCTACATAGAGCCCCTCTCTGGCAGAGGGAAGGTGCCCTGACAGCACAGAGTTTGAGAGAAAAAGTGAATTTACCACTGTTTATATGAATTCATCTGAACCTGTGGAAAGCAGACCACGGGAATTCACAAACCTTTAGGGATAACAGATATTGCACAGAGCACGACAGCCTCAGAAACTGTACAACATAGGTAAGAACATCGACCCTCAGCCTCATCTGACAAGGCTCCAGAGCACAAGTAAGCTACAAAGCTCCAGCTTGCCTTGGTTTGCAGTGCAAAAAAACAACCCCCTGGAGTCCAGACTCACAGCCATGGCTCCCAACTATCTCCCCAGTCATTCCCTTGCAAAGCCCTTCTTCATGTCCTGCTGCTAGAAGGGTTATTACTCCTCCCTCACAGGACACCACAGAAATGTTTGTGCAGAGGAAAAAAAACTCCCCCAAGTTGGTACATTAATGTCCTGCAATGAAAAATAGATCTGTCTAAATATGCTCAAGGTAATTCAGAATACATTTGAGGTGATTTCAGGCTCTAAAGTCTGCCTGTAACAGCATTTCAGGCTGTGTTTATCAGTGCTTTCCCCCTGTACTTGCAGGTTTTTTTCCTCCCTAGTTATTTTTAAAACATTTGCACAACAACAGAACAAAATGATCACAGCTAAGGGTGGAAATCAGCCTCACAGCAGCCTCTCCCAGCAGCTCTGGAAATTTTACCTTCCCATTTACCAAACCCAAAGCCTCCAGGGCTGGGGTTCAGCTGAGGTCAAGGCAAGGCGTCCGATCTCTGTCCTACAGCGGCAAATCCCCAACGACTCCTCTCAACTCAGCCAAGACAAAGCCAAACTTCAATCTGAGTGACCTGCAGCAATACAAGGGACACCAAAGCTCGGGAGTTCACTTTGTCTTTGTGGCTCTTGCATAAGAGTTCCTGTTAAGCAGATAAACCTGAGGAGAGTCCTGCAGCTGGGGAGGAACAACACCCTGCATCAGCACAGGAGGTGCTGCAGAGCAGCTCCAGGAGAGAGACCTGGGAGTGCTGGTTTATAATAAACTAACCATGAGCCAGCAACGTGCCCTCATGGGCAAGAAGCCAATGGCAGCCTGGGGGTATCAAGGACAGTGTGAGCAGCAGGTCAAGGGAGATTCTCCTCCTCTTCTCTGCCCTGGTGAGGTCTCATCTGGAGTCCTGTGTCCAGTTCTGGGCTTCTCATCTCAAGAGAGACAGAGAACTGCTGGAGAGACGCCAGTGCAGGGACACCAAGATGCTGAGGTGACTGGAGCATCTCTGGTGAGGAAAAGCTGCGGGACCTGGGGCTGATGAGCCTGGAGAAGGGAAGGCTGAGGGGGGAACCTCATCAACACTTCAAAAATGGATGTCAGGAGGATGGGGTGACAGTTTTTCTGTAGTGTCCAGTGACAGAACAAGGGGTAAAGCACATAAGCTGGAACACAAAAGTTCCACTTAAACATAAGGAAAAACTAACTCAGTGCTGAGGTGAGGGAGCCCTGGCCCAGGATGCCCAGGGAGGGTGTGGAGGCTCCTTCTCAGGAGGTTTCCAAACCCACCTGGACACGTTCCTGTGCCCCTTGATTGAGGGGAACCTGCTTCAGAAGGGAGCTGGGGTGGGTGAGCTCTGGAGGCCCTTCCAACCCCCACCATTCTATGATTCTCCGAAGAAGCCCATCACACATGCACAGCAGAGCCCTGAGGATCTGCATCGCTGCTCCTCCAAAAGCTGCCAAACCGCAGCCAATCTGCAGGGAAGGGCAGACTTTGTCAGGGCTCAAGGAAACCCAAGGAGATGCAGGAGTGCAAGGCTACCACAGGGGTATTTTCCCTACATGACAATGAGAAATTTGGCAACTTGAAGCCATCTGAGCTGCCTTACTCGTGGCAAAACCACTGGCAACACACTGCGGCAGAGTGTGTGTGTGCCGAAAGCGGCCTGTACGATTCTCTGAAGTAGGAGCTTGGAAAAGAAACAAAGAGAGATGGCTTTGGGCTCAAGGGGACCCATCTGTTTTGGAGGAGTATTTATTTATTTATCAATTAATGTATCTATTTTACCTCGTGCTTTTGCACCATCTTGAAAACAAGGAGCCGTAATATCCCTCCAGCAATTCTGCCCCTTATCCATCTGGTAAACAGCCATTCTGCTTTATTTTCTTGGTAGCTTGCTGCTTCTGTGTGTGTGTGTGTGTGTATGTGGGTTTTTTTAAAGCTCTCTGGTTCCTAACAGAGCTGAAATCCACCAATTTCATGACAAGGACATCACCATTAATGATGATAGCAGTAATAATGACACTGCACTCACGCAGCGTGCCTCGGCCAGCAGATTCCAACCCGCTTTACAGTCATCTGCAAGAGCCCATCTGAGGGAGCCAACCACGAGGCTAATTTTAGAAGAAGGAAAAAAAAACTTGTTGAGAGAAGCCAAGCTCTTCCTCCAGTCCCAAGACAAGCCTTTAGCAGGGTTATAAATAGGAGCCAGGACTGCCAACACCTTTTTCTCCTGGTAAATACGGGATATCACGCGTGTGTACGCTCGGTGACATTTTCCCAAGTACTTCTGCAATTAAACCCTTTCTCTGGCTTTACACTGGCGCTGGATAATTACTGAGAGCCTTTCAGGGGCCAGAGCCTGGAGTTTGCCAGCAGAAGGAACCTTTCCCCTTGCTGCTGGGAGAACTGAGGAACCCTTCAGAGCTCCCCCACAGCAGCCAGCATCACTTCTCCAAGCTTTGGGGTCTGCACTTGGGATTCACCCACAGAAGCATTGTGAGTCACTACAAAGCACCTGCTGCAAATATTCCTCTTGCTGGGATGGACATAGGCAATAAACACAGGCCTGGGCTGAAGTCTCTCCTCTGACAGCATCTGCATCCCCCCAGGACTCATCCCCATGGTCTCTATTGCTCGACAGTGATGCCCAAGGCTCCCCCAGCAGCCCCCAAAATTAGAGCAGTCCCTCAAGTCAAGGTGAGCGTTCAGCTCACAGCCCCATGGGATGAGGGGGGTTCTCTGCCCATTGAGGGGGAAGGAGCTACTGCCTCAGCCCCAAATTTATGCATCACTGAAGTGTATGCCCACATCCATTACTCACCCTGCTCACCCTGGGCTATAAAACGTTCCTTTTTAGTAGTTTTTAAGTAAAATAGAGTCTCTAAATGAACGGTGTGGGGTTAAACTATGTCTATTTCCCAGCAAAACCCATTAAATTATAACATATATATATATAGATTCCCCTCCAAATGCCAGAGCTGGTGCTGCAGCTGGAGGCTGGGCTAGGGAAGGAGAGACACACAGGATTTATAGCCTGAAAGCCTCTAACAGTTGTTCACAGCATTAGCTCTCTGCACATTATAAACACTTACCATTTCCCTCTCACGCACTGATTGTACTTTGCAGTTATGAAGTTGTTTCGACTTTCCCCTCCCCATCCCCCCCCTTCCACCTCCTCCCCCTACTATAATATTTAGTCTGCAGCTCTGCTTATTTACATACTTAATTTCAGTTCTGTTTGCAAACACAAATTAGTTTTGTGCAATTACTTTGTGCATGGACACGGAGTTTATCCGCTTCAGCGGTTTAACAGCACTGAAAGTGACTGCACAGGACCATATGGCTCTCTATATATAATCACAATATTACCTGCACATATTAGTTACATAAGAGCTACGTTACAATTAGAGCAGTTCAAAGAGGTTCAAAGTGAGGAGGAAAAGAGGAAAAGGGGGAGGAAAAAAAACAAAGGGGAGGAAAGATGAATAAAAAAGGGAAAAGGATGGAAAGGCTAAAAGAAGGGGGGGAATGGAAGGAAAGGAATAAAAGAACACAGAGAAAGGGAATGTCTAAAAAGAGGGAAAAAGGGAAGGAAAGGAATAAAACCAGAGAGAAGGGGAAGGTGGAAAGGATTCCCCGGCCCCCTCACGCTGGCAGCGTGGGAGAACAGAGCTATGCAGGAAATTGATTTTCTGACACAAGTGAAAAATCAGGTGAAAAATTGTTTGGGTCAAATTAAATCTTTTGTTCAAGCAGAAAAATCAAGGGTTTATTTCATTGTCAGCTCCTCTCTTTTTAGTTAGCGTGCTTGTTTAACCTCCAGAACAACACTTGGTTACTTTTCTTTGTGAAGTAATACACCTGATTGAAAGAAAACTCCAAATGTTTTGATAGAGAATGACAAGAGACTTTTTCCCCCAAGACTCTTTTTCCCTTTCCCCAACCCCAGAATCGCTGGCCTGAGCTTAGGTCACTAACATTTCCAGTCAGCCCAGACCTCCCTTTGCCAAGGAAATTAATATAGTCATGCAAAGCTGGAATGAGATGGACTGGGTGGAAGTTTTTACCCCCTCCTCCTCTGTATAGGTGTCAGTGTGGTGTTTGCAACCGTTTCCTTGTTGTTTCCAGGGGTTTTTTTGGTGGGTTTCCTTTCAAGTCCAATTCTGAACAGGCACATTTTTTCTACCAGAAAGTATTTGAACCACCATCACGACAATGTGACTTAGAAAGGGTGGAGATTTCCTAGGGATAGGGAGGTTCAGGGCCCTGACTTCCCAAAGGTGCAGGGATTGTGTCTGAGGGATGCTCTTAGAGAGTCACTGAATGGTAGGGGCTGGGAGAGATCTTTAGATCCAGCCCAACCCCCTGCTACAGCAGGTTCCCCTCGATCAGGGGGCACAGGAACGTGTCCAGGTGGGTTTGGAAACCTCCTGAGAAGGAGCCTCCACACCCTCCCTGGGCAGCCTGGGCCAGGGCTCCCTCACCTCAGCACCAAAGGAGTTTCTCGTTATGTTTAAGTGGAACTTTTTGTGTTGCAGCTTCTTTCCATCACCCCTTGTCCTGTCACTGGATCCAACAGAAAAAAGTGCTGTCCCAGCCTCCTGACACCCACCACTGAGATATCTGTAAATACTAATGAGATGCCCCCGCAGTCTCCTCTCATCTAGACTCTTCTCCTGTGGATCTGGCAGAGCACATTTCAGCATCAGCTCTGCTCCTCTGCATCTCAAAGGGATGAAGTGTTGGGGACAAGGGACCCGTTAGCCACGTGAGCATCCCGGCACCCTCCCTGCAACACCTCCCCCCTCAGCTCCATCTCCACGGCCCATTTAATCACCGGTCTTTCAGTACAAGCAGCCAAAGCCCCCACGAGTGCATCATATTTTCTGGTCTGCTAGGAACTGGTGTAAGAACACAAATTCATTTCACGTGTGCTGAACAGCCTCCAGATTGCAAAGCCTGCTGGCTCGGAGCGATGGGAGCCTCTGACCTACGCACACAGCAGCCCGGGTGGCTTTTCCCCACAGCCCCTCTGGGTGCTGGGCCTTTGAATCACGGCTTCAACTTATTCCCACGAACGTCGCAGAAACCTTTCTGATTTGATTTGGGTTTTTTTGCTTTGCTGTTTAATAATTCCCCCTCTTTCCCTGCTGCTTGCAAGACGGGCTTTATTTATACACTACATTTCCCATCTAAGGCGTCGCTGAGAGCTCTACACAAATATTAATTACCAGGCCCTAGGTGGTAAATTATAAATATCCGTTTTCTTGAGATTAAGAAAAAAATTGTACGTTTAATAATAATAATAACAAGAAAGAATAATAAAGACTGCGCTGTGGCACATAAAGTGCTACAATGAAGGAGTAACTCCTGTGCTCCGGGGCTGCAATAAAACACACTCGACCCCAGCAAATGTAAAATAGAGAATGATGGAGGGTCGGTGCTTAGCAGCCAGGCCAACAAGCCAGGTGCACACACACACACTCACACGTCAGGGCATCTGTAAGCTACGGTAAGTCAACGCAGGGGGCAAGTGGAAGTAAAGGATGAGAGGTGGGAAGACCCCTTGTAAATATCTGGTGAGAGGCAGAGGGGTTTTGCAGCCCTCCCAAGTATCTCTTCTCCGCCTGGCCTTTCTCTAGCAGCTGGAAATATCTCTGCTGAGAGCACCTTGTAGGCAAAGCAGGGCAGCATCCCTCTGCTTGTCTAACACTGATTACAGCCGGCGGGATTTCTGTGCTACACCGAGTGTCAGAGGCCCGACAAGGCGCTGACGGGCTGGCTGGGGACAAGGCCAGGTGTAATAAGGAAGCAGCTGCCGTTGGATTCTGCTCTGGGATCTCTCGTCCTTGCAGAGCACATTGCTGGGCTCTAGTTGACACTTGTTCCCTAAGCAAAAACTGCCAGAGCTGACAGAGAGAAGCATGGTGGAGATAAGGCCCCGCAGTGATAAGAGACCCTGGGCTCGCTTCTGCTCGGCTGCAGATGGGTCCAAACATGACCAACGCACCAAATCTTTCCGGTCGCCCCGTCACAACAGCGCAGGGCTGCTACCACAGGATGGCTGAAGCCTATCCGTGAGGAGGTGTCTATCTACAGGATGCACTTTCAACGAGATAAGGAGAAGGAGGCAAAGCTTCCTCCTCTCAGCCTCTTTATCTCCTGCCACAACGCGCGTCAGGCCGTGCTGACGCTGTCAAACCCCGAACACCTCGCTTCTCCTTAGCGCCTCTTGGTGGCTTTTGCAAACGCACCAGCTTTCTTCCCAGCGCTGAAGCAAACCCACAAAGCCACAGTTCACCTCCAAAACCCCAAACCAGGAGCAGTTAGCCCCAGTTCTTGCTCTCTGCAGCCCTGCCTGTGCCTGCTCAGCTTCGGTTCGAGCGCTCCAGTGTGTCACCTCCAAGCTGTGGATGCTGCCAGCAGGGCTTGGGCTTCTTTATTTGTTATTATTAGTTTTAATTTTGATTTTCTTTGTTGTTGCCTGCTGGCTTATCTCCCCCAGCCCCCTCTCTCTTTTTTTGGTGCAGATCAGAGCAATCAAGGAAGAGGCCAGAGCCCCAGCTTCCCAGAGAGGCAGAGGCAGGCAATCAGAGCTAGTGGAAAGGACACGCCGGGAAGTCAATGAAGATTGGAAATAACATTTACAAAACTGGGACTCAGCAGGCCCAGGGTACTTTGCCTGGCTGTTTGAATAGTGTGTGCTCCTCTTTCCCTTTGAGTGCAGCAAACAGCTGGTCTCTAAGTAAGGGTACCTGAGGATAATAACACTGAGGACGATCACTGCAGCAGCCTCTCTGCGCTACGACTATTTTCTGCTTGCCTGGCTACTAAAATCCATGCAGCTGACTTGGTACCCAGGGGGGTGTTTAACATCTTGCCTCAGTCCGTTAGCTACCTCCATGCCAAACCCCAGCAATGTTTTAAGGACCTCTGGCTTGCAGCAGGGCTGACAGCTCTGCAAGGGATAAACATGAGGCTGGACACAGCACCCTCGTTGCACTCTCCTCCTGCTGCCCTCGTTTTGCACAAAATGTTAAGCAGAAATAGTCAGTGGCTCTGTTTGTCACCTCATTTCAAAGGCTGGTGCCTCCAGCTGCCTCTTCAAACCACCCTTGTAGAGGAAGGAGGCTTAATTTGGCACTCATTTAGCAAGAAAAAGCATGGGTCCTACAAAAAAAAGACACCCCATGAGCAGAATTTCAGAACTATTTACTGCTCACTCAGAGCACAAGATGCCCACTGGATCGCTACTGCAGTATTATTCAGCATCCTCCTCAGTACACACATCCCATCCCTGAGGTATAGTCACAGCAAGGCACAACACACCTTCAGAGGAACCAAGGAGAGAGACACAAAGAGAAGGGGAGGGAAATAAACACCTCCAACTAGAAGACTCTTTGATTTTAAAAGGAATCTCATATATTCACACAAGGAAAAACAGTAACTGATACTACTCAGACAGATTAGAGGCTTGACATGGGAGAAAACCCACCCTGTCCCTCTTTTTCTGCCTCAGCATGCTGCCCTGGAACACAGCCTACATGACAGGAAAGCTTGTGCCCATTTCAGCTCCCACCACCACTGCAGAGGAGATGCAGCAGGCTGAGATACCAAATTGCCACCTCTTCCTCTAACTCACTCACAGTCCAGGATGTCATTAGCTACGGAAGTCCCAAGGAGCAGAACAAGTAGGAGTTCCTATAGACTATGGTATATAAAGACCTATGATGTTTCTCCCCCTTCAGCCCCAGCTGTGGTGGATGGGTCCAATTTCACAGCTGCTCAGCTCCAAATTGGACTTGTGCTTCCCAGCTGTCCTTGGACTCCCGTGTTTGTTTGCTATCAGCTTTCATTAGGAGAGGTTTCGCTGCCTGACACATCCAACCCTCTGCTCCAGCTCCTCCAAGGCCACCGTCCTCACCTGCTGCTGAGCAGCTTGAAAGGTTGCAAAGCACTGCCTTGGATCCATCTCCTCATCTTCTGTCCTGCTAGCTAGGAAATGGCATGATATGAAGGCACTTATAGCCCTGCCCCACTGATGGGCACCTGTGCCAGGTCCCTCCCTGCCTGCTCCTGCTGAGCCATGATGCAGAACTGAGCTGGAGGAATCAAAGCCGATTCCAATCTTATTATCCAACACGGCCCTATCAGCTGAGACAGCGACATTTATCACATTAATAGGAATGATAGAAGAAAACTGGGATCCTGTCCAACAAGAGCACTTTATCACATGTTGCACTGTCTTACAAATCCAATTATCACCAGTCGAAGGTCTTAACGGCCCTCCAAGAGTGACTCTGGAAATCTTAAAAGACTATAAAAGCACTTGTCCAGAGCCTGCAGCATCGCCTTTGCCAAGGCATGGGAGGATGCATCACGTGCTTTTCAAGAGACTGAAGCCTCTGGGCCAGAAGTCCAAGAAAGTGGGATAGTTGTCCCTAGGAAGTGTCTCACCACGGCACAGTGGAAGGAAGGAGAAAAGCAGCTGCAGATGGCCTGGCTATATGGCACAAGGAAGGGAAAGCTCACCACTAACAGAGCAGAGACGCAAGGGATGCTCCAAGCCACATCCCATCCACATCCTCTGCCCTAAGGCACTGCCCAAAACCCCTGGCGTTTGTCTGTGCAAAGCACAAGTTGCCAACTGAGCGAAAGGCAACAGGAGTTTGCTCTTCTCCCTGATTTTCCACGCTGCTACGAGCACAGTCTCAAAGGAGTTTGCTGCTCTCTTGCCCTTCTGTCTGGCCACGTAAACACTCGGGCAAAGCTCTTCTCAGTTCTCACTGAATGAGGAACAGTCAGCCCTGCATCAATTCCCTTACTCTCCTTCAGCCATCAGTTATTAAGGTTTCATTCCAGCTTGATCCAAAATGATTTCTTTTACCACTTTCAATATTGCACGTGAAGCAAAAAGCAAAACACCTGCTTCCCCCCATCCCCTTGTTGCTCTAACGATTGTACCTTAAATAATTTATCCACTCCTCTCCCCTGCTCCCGCCCTTCCCTCACCATTACCTGAGTATGCCTCAGCACTTCTCCTTCTGCCCCACTTCAGCTCCTGTTTGTGGTCAGAAATGATGACCAGGGGAATTCATCACAGCAGGACAGGCTTTTCATTTCCTTCTACTCCACTGAGCATCTACAAATAACAGCTCCTTGGTTTTCCCCTCTCCTGCCCTGAGCAGCCCTTCTGCTGTTCCCAGGGGAACACGTGGCACGGGGACACCTTCCAGAGCCACCACCATTTGTGGCTCACCTTCAGATGCCTTTGAACTTCAGCAGGATGCTAAAAACAGAGTGTGATGGAAGGAAAGAGAAACACAAGGTGCAGGGCAGTGGAAAATCCCAGCCGTTGTCTTCAGCCCTGGCTTCCCTGCAGCCAAGAGGAACAAGTTCTCCTCTGGTTTGTGCTTTGCTACTGGGGAGTACAAATGGGGAGTGGGTCTTCCATCTTGCACTGGCTTTTCTGAGGGGCACAGGGAGCTTGGTGAGGGTTGGGAGGCAGCTTGTCCCACCTCACCACCCTGAGTGTGAAGGGGATTATGTGTCAGCTGCTCTAACCTTGGGTGGGTCCTGACAGCTCTCCCTCATCCTGGTGCCATTGATATGGACAGACTTATGGAAGAAAGCCAAAAAGCATGGCCCAGCGTGGCTAGAGCAGAGGCAGAGGTGATATAGGCTGAACCTGATAGGGTTAAAGCATCCCTTGGATCCTGCTATGAAGAGATTGTAGAATCATTTTGGTTGGAAAAACCCTTGAAGCTGCTGCAGTCCCAGCCCTGCCCTCACCCTGCCCAGCCCAGCACTGACCCACGGCCCTCAGCACCTCAGCTTCAGGGCTTTGGGATCCCTCCAGGGCTGGGCACTCCCCCAGCTCCCTGGGCAGCCTGGCACAGGGGCTGACACCCCTCTCAGGGAAACAGTTCTGCCTCAGCTCCAATCTCAACCTCCCCTGGGGAAACTTGAGCCCATTTCCTCTTCTCCTGTCACTCATCACTGGAGAGATTGATCCTCCTTTCAGGTAGTTGTAGAGAATGATCATGTCTTCTCTCAGCCTCCTCTTCCCCAGGCAATCTCCAGATGGTCCATGATCAAAGCAAGAGACTTGTTCTAGCCCTGATACAGCACAGTCCCTCATCAGATACAAAGTTCATGGGCACAGAGGCTTTCCTGGACAGCAGTTCACCATCTTACACAAGCACAGCAGGCCCCTATAATCTGGATTACTCCTGCCTGCAGGATACAAGCTCTCCAGGCATAAAGCTGCCATAAGGAGAGCTTTAACCAGCAGAAACCTGCAAAGGCAGGGCAGCCGCTGCCTCACATAATCTCCCCCAGCTCCCCAACCCATCAAGCCGCCACGGGAATCCTTCTCCTGCTTCACATCCCACATTTCCAGGCACTGCCGTTAAATAAAGCGACAACAAGGTGAATTATTCTCATCCTCTACAGGATCCTCCCCTCCTTTTGTGGCCATGGCACAAGAGAGCAACATGCTTATCCACACCTGGATGGCATTACCAGTGCCAGGAAGCAAGGGGTCTCCAGTGTGCTGCTCGTCGATATTTAAAGTGATTTAATGGTTGTCATTCATAATTAATCACGGTTATTAGAAGGATGTCTACGAACACAAGGAGAAGGGGCTCGTGTGAGGCTGTACATGGCACAGACACTGAGCAGAATAAAAAAGGGTCCCTTCTAGGAAAAGCCTTGCTCTGATAAAACAACAGAGCTTGCGGGAAGTGTTTTGATTTTGGGGGCAGGGTAAGGAGACAGACACACACACACACACACACTTCATAAAAGCTTTCCCAGCTTTTAATCCTGGTGCATTTCACGGCTGCACAGTCCCAGCAGGACTTGCTGCCCTCTGCTTCCTCACGCCAAGGTGCTCTGAGACCTGCACTGAGGGGGAACATGAGCTCCCCTGTATAGCCTGACAAAAAAAAGATGCTCCCTGCCTCCGAGCAACACCCTCCAAAAGACTCTTGTAGGTAAAACTCCGGTGAATTCACAAGGCACTGAGGTAAAAAGGCCAAATTTGCAGAGCTTCGTGGATGTTCAGGGCAATAAAGAGAGGTCTTAATAAGCACTGTAAAGGAAATTTATGTCAGGGTGCAGAAAATATTCCTGATAGCAGCTTATGCAGCCCTTGTATTAAAAACAAAGTAAATTACATTATCCCCAAACAATTGATGAAATTAGAAAGCATTAAAACGAATGGAACATACTCAGCTCCTTCCCCTGGGGCACAGGCATGACCCAGCTCTGTGTCCCTGCCCTGGCATCCCACCAGCAGGTGCTGGATTTACAAATCATTTCCTTGCTTTAATTTGCTTCTTAATCCAACCCAAAAAGGAGCTCCTGAGGTGTGGCCATCAGACTGCACCTGTGTATAGCAAGGACACAAATGATAGCACAGAGGGGAGAGAAAGGAGAAGCAAAAAGGAGGGTTAAAAAGAGAAACCAAGAGAAAACCTGGTGATTTTAGAAAGGGAGGGCCCTTCATCTTTTCAGAAATGATGGGGATTTGGCAAAGCTGTGTGCCAGGCATTTAACACAGTGCCTTGTCCTGGCACAGGATCTGTGCCCGTGCCAAGAGCGTGAGGGTTTACCAGCTCTCTAGACCCTTCCTCTGCCCTGGGAAGTGGGTTGAGAAATGAGGCAAAGGGAATATTATCACACTTCCATGCTTCTCACCCCTTCACCATTTCTCTCAGCGAAATATCTCCTGCACCCTTCATTTTTGACAGCTGTGGGGGAAAAGGGAAGGAGGCAAAAGCAAAGACAAATCCCAAAGCTCAGCCACCATACATTTTTCAGCTTCTCAAGGTTTTGCTCTGCCACAGGGACGGCAGAAGGTGTTAGGGCTGGTTATTGGCTTCAGTTTGTTTTCAGCATATAAAAGCACTTACAAGGTGGATTTTCTTCCATTTCCACAGAGCTCTGCACAGCGATGCTGAAAGCTCTGGTAAGAGGAGCTGTCAGGGCACATTATCCAGAGGGGCTGACACCTCTGGAGAAAGGCAAGTTGAAGCTATGAGTGAGAAGGAGGAGAGACGACCTCCAGACGAGATGTGCATTAGAAGAGAGGAGGACACAACTGAGAATCTTAAAATCCATGTGGATATTTGTTGCTTGGGTTTGGATGGACTGACAACACACCAACCTGCTGCTTTAACAGGCAGGGCATGAGGCTTTTTACCTAGGCTGCAACTATTGCCTCCTAAAAGGTTGGATTTGTCTTTCTGATGGATGTTTCTAACAACAAGCTGTTTGTGGCAGTGGGTTGAGGCTCTGCTATAGCACAAGTCCTGCAAAATCTCTTGAAGATCTGTTGGGATGAGCTCCTCTTGGAGATCTGATCCCTGATGGGGCTCTGAGGACCTCCTCACCCACCAGCAGCTCACACACACAGCTCTGCATTCTGGTCAGACGAATGTTAAGCATACAGTCAGTCCCATGGCAATGGCACAACGCTTCCCAAAATCCACAGCATGTCCTCTGTGGCCTCCATCAGTAACCTGGTTCAGAAAGGCAGCAAGCACCAGAGCTGGTCCTTCATCTTGTGTGTTATTACCACCTATACAACGGTGACACGCTCAGCTGCCTCCCCTGAGACCCAAATCCAATTCACCAAAGAAGAACAGGGAGACACAAAATTGGCCACCCCTCAAAGCTGCCTCTGCCACTGCCACCTGGGCAGGACACAGCAAGAGCTGCCCAATAACCAGCTTTGAGAGAAGCTTGTTCCAAACCCCCAGTGCTAAAAGAAGCAGTCTGTGACTTGAAATGTATTTCACACCTCTTCTGCATTTGTTTGGGGCTTATTTTTAGAAGCCTAACACAACCATGGAGAGTCTCATCCCCTGTGTTAAGGGTCTCATCTCCCCCAGGACCGAGTCACAGCACAAGACAGAAGTCACCAGGAGGGAGCACGGCAGCTTGTCAGGTAAAGTTAGTCAGCAGCAGCATATCACTGGGGGAAGAAGAGGAGGAGGAGGACAACAGAGGTGTTGCCAGCATTCGGCTCAATCCTCCAAGTCACCGTGTCTTTCCCCCCTGAGGCCTCTGTCATCCCTCAGCTCGTTTTAGACTGGTGTGAGGATCAGCAGCAATTGGCAGCCTGGAGTTTTTAATGCCTGCAGCCTTAGCTTTCTCCTGGAAGAATTCAGAGGAGCTATGAAAACCCTTCTAGAAAGACACTGAAGGTCTCTCTAATTGGCACAATGCAGTACTACAGGAGAGGAAGACCAGAATAGGTTTAAGAAAGCTGGTTTGGGTACCAGAAGTTAAGAGCATGGCAACACTAAGCCCTAGCCCAGCTAATTAGCCTCTGCAATCAATAGGGTGTGTTCATTTGTTGAGGATACCCCACTAATCCAGTCTCCCCACATCCCTGCTAATGGGGATGCCAGTTGTGCAGAGACAATGATCCCTTCTCACCCTGGTTGAGTGAGCTAAGACCCTGTGAAGCCCTCCAGCTCACTGCTGGGCAGCATCTTTGAGAACACAAACCATCCCAGATCTGAGCTGTCTGGAACAGCGTTATGCTCCCAAGGCAAGGGGAAGGCATCCAATGACGCAGGCAGGACACAGACTCCTCGGGTAAGCAAACACAATCCTTCTTGGCAAATACCACCCAAAGGAGCCGTTTACCCGCTGCTTCCCCATCCACCCATACCACAGGGCTTTGTAAGAGGCGGCAGGAACTGGAAAAACATCACTTTGACAAGGAGAAAGGTGATATTATTGGCATCAGCGAGCGATCAGGATGACAGGTCTGTCAAAGCCTGGAATAATCCATTCGGTTTCCCACGTTCCCAGGCGTCGATGTCTCAGGCCCATCGCGTCCGTATGGATCGCTACCGACGCACGGGACGCCAGCCCGAGCGGGCACAGGCCGTGAAGGCAAGCTACAGACTGGGGGATGGATTTCTCCACCAGCACCACGCTGCAAATGAGGGGAAAGATAAACAGCTCAGCCCTGAGGAGCTTGATTTGGGGAGCTAATAAATTCAAGCTCGAAGACAGGCAGTATTGAAACACCGGGGTCTAAAGACCATCAGTGGCGATGGTCTAACAAAGGAGTATTCATTTCCTCACTCTTCTCCTTGGCTGAGCATCCTTCATAGCAAAACACCCCAGCCCTGAGTAGCAGGGACAGTGTTAGACTGACAATGTAAACACATTAAGAAAGCAAAGAGTTACAAGCTCAGCTGCTGAGCGTCGCAATCACGTCCAACCTATTTAGCAAATAACGTGGAAAGAAGACATGATGGATAAAGACCAAATTAATGACTGAACCGGTGCTCGGTGATTATCAAGAAACTAGTGATGAGGACCTGATTACATTCACAAGGGATAATAAAGGCTTGCCCCAATCAGTAATATATATACTCAGTGCTTCAAAAGGACTCATTTTCAATGCTGGGGAAAATTATGGGAGAAATTGGCTGGAAGGGGAAAAAAATGTCAACAGAGAGACGTGGGCTCATAACACAAAACTTATTAGAGAGCCAAAAAGTCAGGGCTCCACAATCCAAAAAAGACAATTTTGGCTAAAAGCCCCATTCTTATTGCTAAAGCAGCAATCAAGCATAACGCAAAAATGAAAGGCGAAACAGACAGCAATCAATGTACATCACGAGTTATGAAGTGCATTGATAAGGAAAGCTAAAAACACGCCAGGGGAGGCAATTGCAGGCTGCCAGAACCACTGAGGTGATTGGAACAACTCGTGTACCCAGCCTAGCCCTGAGGAAAGCTGGTGTCTCACCTCCAGCCTAGCCCAAAGCACCTGGGTTCTCTCTGCTAAAAGGCATCACCAGAAATAACTCAGCTTTGAGGCAGCTGCAGACCCTCTGAGACCCTGGCTGTGAGGTTTGGCCCCTCTGCAGCACCACCACAAACAAATTCACAACCAACCCAAATCTCCTGATTCTGACTGATATTGTCACCCAAAACACAAGTCCAGAACTCTTGCTCTGGATGTTGGTTCACACCTTTTCCCATGCAAGGAGTGAACTGATGACTGACCAGCAAGAGGGTGCAACTCATTTTGGCTGCTAATATTGAGAAAGGAAGGGCTGCTTGGTACATTTTGTCTTAAGAATCCCAAATCCCAGCAAAGTTTTAGCTCAGTTAATTACAGTTAATCTCCCCAGATGCTCAGAGGAAGATACCTTCTTCCCACCTGGCCCTGAGCTGGAAACACTGTGCACTCACAAACAGATGTGCCAGGCCTCAGTATCACTGTCATATCTTTCAAACAACTTGAGTCCTGAGACTGGTGGCAAAGAGATATTGCATGGCAAATGAATTAAAGCATTTGGCCATAAAGCCGATGGAGAGAAAGCAAGTGCAGCCACTGGAGGAGCAAGAGGTTTTTAAATGAGATTAAAGAGAGATGGGAAGTCATTGGGAAAAATAAAAGGAATCCTAAAAAAAGAAATAATATTAAAGCAGCAGCAAGGATGTGCTTTCTGGGATTTGTGGATATGGCTTAAAAGAAGGGCAGCCCATTTGTAGCAGGCAAGAGGTTAAACCCTTATAAAGGCCTGAAGAAACAGTAACAGTGGGAAATAGCAAACCAGGGGAGGAGAGGAGGGAGAGGAGCTGCTCCCCTCACTCTCCAGCTTGGCTGAGAGAGAGTGGCTCTCACCTCCCTGGCTGGACAGAGCAGGGGGCACAGGTAACCTGCTCACTCATACATAGAATCTCAAGGGTTGGAAGGGACCTCGAAAGCTCATCCAGTCCAACCTCCTTGCCAGACCAGGACCACCTAGAGTGGGTCACACAGGAACTCTGTTTGCTCCTGAGTCCCTGGGATGGCTTAAAACCCCCTTTTTATTAAGCCAGATGGAGAGAGGGGGAAGGGGAAGAGGAGGGGGGGTGTGGGAGCTACATCTATGTGCCAGGTGCCAACAAGGGGGAAGGAAGAGAAGAAGATAAATCAAGCGTAGAAAATAAAAGAAAATGTAGTCAGAGACATAAAAACTGTCAAATTGGCTGCAAACAGTAACAAAAGCAAAGGAGAGATAGTTTTCTCTTTAACAAATGCTTTGATCAGCTGTAGTTGATATAATTACTATATAAAGCTACAGCAAGACAGAAATAAGATACATTTATCTTTTCAGAGCAAAGAGAACCTTTCTGATCACTTCCTTTCTTCCCCAAGCTGTGACAAACAGACTCGAGGCTGGAAGGTCACACAACTGAGATTTTGCTGGTCCCTCTTCCTGAGGACGTGGGACCTGAGCCTGGCCCCTTGGGCTGGGCTTTGCTTGGATGGTCCCTGGGAGCCACCACAGCTCCTACAGACCCCATCAAGCAACAGGGACAAGGGGAAAAGAGCTGTTTGTAGCTGGGGAGGAAGCCACTGGTAGTGAGTTTTCCTCCCTCTGGTGAAAATCAGCTCAGGGGAAGGATGAGTAGAAACATCCCAGCTGAGAAGCAGATGCCCACAGAAATGAAAGACAAGGAAAGGCACACAATGCACAGCCAGCAACCAGGACCTGAGCTCATCATCACCTTGCATGGTGCAGAGACGAATATGATGCTGAGAAAGTTCCCACTGCAAATCCAGAGCCTTGACTTGTTGCTGCAGCTGCTCCAGGGCTCCAACCTCAGGTGCTTCACATTCCCTTTCTCCTGCTGACATCGACCTTTCTCCCTTGCCACTGCTTCATCACAGCAGCTGGGCTGCATTGAGACCTGATTCCCTGCCCCAGCTGGTGAGATAAGGCTGGGCCAGGACAAGGGGTGAGAACACAGGTAGTTCCACTTGAAACGGAGCAGAAACTTCCATCCTGAGTGGGTGACCATTCTGTAACTGTGTGACTCGGCCCCGGTGCTCCTGTTTCCAGCTCCCATCACATCAAGAGCTCTGTCCCTGCAGTTTCCAAACACCACATTTGAATTTCAACCACTCTCAGTCCAGCTAGGTGACGTTAAAAACAAACAAACAAAACACCACAACAAGCTGCATCTATGAAATATTTCCCTTCTGACACACTGTCAGTGCTCAGTGGAAATACAATTCAGCCAGCAAGCCCTGCCAAACCCCAGCAGCAATCACCGCGGCCGCAGCCACGCGCTGGGGTCCGTCCCTGCCTCGCTGTCAGCTGGGGAAAGCAGGGACAGCTCTGCAATGCCACCGGGCTTTCAGCCTGGGGATGTGAATGGTGATAATGTAGGTTGGCAGGGACCCTGAGGGGTTATGGGGCAGCGTGGGGCTGGATGCAGCGGGTCTCTCCCGTGTGCGTTTGGCCCGAGCGGAACGGCGGGTGAGTGATGCGGCAGAAAAGCCGTGCCCAAGGGAAGCGAGCGTGCAGGCAGCAGCTACAGCCCAGCAGAAAGCTCTGCAACATGCATCATGTCTCGGAGCAGGACGAGCCAGACGTGCTGCTGAGGACTGTGGAGGGCTGGGGATGACCCCACGAGGAGCCGGCGCGTGTCCCCGCGCGCACACACGCGGCCTGGGGCAGCTCCTTTCCCCCCATCCCATAGCCCATGCAAAGCCCTGATTTATTTAGACTGGAACAATTTGTCGGTGGCTGTAATTTTAACTACCTCCGTGCTGAGGAGCCAATCAGAGGCTGTGCTCATCGAGGCTTTTATGAGTTCCCATAAAAGCAGCAAAATGAAAACTCAGGGGCCCTTAAAATATACTCCATGGGTTTGTGCAGTGCAATTGGAGGCTTTTATGACTCCTGTCAGGGCTTTTATGACCCTGTAAAACTGTGCAGCAGCCTAGCCTGCGATGAAAAGTGGCCTCAGATGTCTTAAAAGCCTAAATGGTCCTGTACATTTACAAGACCTGTTGGTAGAACGCAGGGAAACCCTGGGGACATCACCCTGGCTCAGCTCTGCCATGGCTGGTGCTGGGTGCTGCCCAGGAGGGCACGGGATGAGGGGCAGAACCACAGAGGCCTTATCATCTCCCTCAAAGGACAAAACCCCCACAGTTTTCCTAATCTATCAGGAAAAATAAGCTGCTGCCTTCCTGTCTGGGGCAGGGCACAGACCATGGGAGACACACTGCTGAGCCACCAGCTCCCTGGCTCCACAAAATGCCATTTGCAAGCAGTCGGGATGTAAACCCAGGCAATCTCCTGAATAACTGAGTTTGATGGCATCACTCTCTCATTTCCCAACACAAACACCACTTGATTTAGCAGAAGCAGCAGGGTTTTGTTTCCCCCTCCCTCTCTCCTCCCTTAAATGAAGCCAAGACTGTAAGATTAGGGATGCTGCAGGAAAGCAGAAAGAAAACCCATCAGGCAGGCAGAGACAAAGGAGCGTTAATAAACTGTACAAGGTACAAAACAGAAATGGGGGGAAGGAATGAGAAGCAAAAAAAAATAACACAAGATCCAGGGACGCAGACAGATGTTGCAGGATGCTTGGGCTTGGTGTTGCAAGCCAAGGCAGAAGCACGTTGGGTCACTAAAGCACAGAATTACAGCAAAATGGTGCAAATAAAACCAGTGGCACATCACAGAGGACATTAACAAAACACATGCCTGATCCCATCAAAAAATAAGCCATCTCCCTATGCTCTCCTGAGCAAGAAAATACACCACAGTCTCCTAAAACAAGAAGAGTTGCTTCATGCATGAGAAAAAATGCTAGTAGATCAGCAGAGGAGAACTTCCAGCCTCCTACACGCTGCTTCTAAACATCTATTGCTCTTGAGAAGGTAAGTCAGGACTCGTCTGGGTCACACATTCAGCAACACACAGCCCAGGCCGTTGCTTTGTGGCATTTCCCAGTGACCTACAGATCAAACAGAAAGACTGACTGAATCCAAAATGGATTTGGGACAACTATGAGCAGCGTGCAAACAACCTGCCTAAACTCACGAAGCTGAAACTGGGTGGCTTTGTAATCCAGGAGGAATTTATTCCCAGGACTCAGGTGACTCTGTCTGCACCAGCTGGGACCCAAAAACTCTCAAGAGTTTTTTGAGTCCCTCTCCCTAAAACTTGGCTTTTGGAACCAATAGTTTTCAATCCAAGCTCAGAGGGCAAAAATCCATTCCTGATTAGTATCACTGACGAAGAACAACCTCAACTGCTGATGGATACTTCAGAACAGGCCAGTGCTGCCTTCCTTCCTCCTTCACTCACAGCTTCAGCACAGGGAAGATGCAGAGAGGTATTAATCCCACTCAACGAGGGTCAAAATGAAAATGCCAACAGATTGGTAACGTGCCAGACTTGCCAAAATGCTGCAGCCTGTCTGGAAGTGTTCCTAAGCAACTCTGCACACCCCAGCAAAACCCAAATCCCATGGCAAAGCCTGCATTTAGCGTGCAAGTTATTGGCTATTAACATTCAGGGCAAACACATGCAAAATCAGGGTCAAGTGAGAAAAGCCAAATTGTCTTTATTTTCCCTTCCACCCTCCCTTACCCCCATCTCCCCCCTCCCTTGTTTTTTTAGGAACTGAGCATGGATGTGGAAAATAGCCTATTGAGCCCACTTCCCCGCCTCAGAGGAGCTGCAAATGTGATCCTTTGCTAGCTCAGACAAAATCTGCCATGCTACATTAGGCTTGATAGCAAATTTGCTACTTGCAAGCTTTTATCAAAACTGTATATCTAAAAAATCTTAATAACACAGAGCTTTTGGTTGGCCTTCCCAGCTGCCTCCTCCCACCCCTCTCCCCGCCGGGCGCACGGGGCTCTGCTCGGAACCAATTCCCAATTTGGAGCTCAGCATTTTTTAGCTGAGCAAGAAAAGTGGAGCATGCTGGGGAGGGGAAGAAGAAAGCAGTCAGATCCCAACAGCTGACGTTTCTTCTGCTTGCAGAGGTGACCAAACAAGGTCCTTTACGCTTCTTCCATCCAGCTCGTGACCTATTTCGAGGGGGACTTACAAGTTCATTTCTGAATGAACAAGCCATCCACAGCCAGTGGAACAAATGGAACACAGCCTTGGAGGGCTCTACAGACACGTTTCCTAGTGCCTGTTAAGGTGCAAGGGCCCTGAAATTGCTGATACAGAGAGTCTTTTTCCTCAGATACCGTTTGATGGTTAACAAAGGCTGTGCATATGCCAGAGCCCCAGTCTCATGGGGCTGCTGTAATAGCTGGTCCCTTCTACCCAGCCACCTATTTTAATGAAATTTATAGGAATTTAATATCTCTGAGACCTCTTTCCTTCTGTCAAAATGGGTAGAAATTGGCCAAAGGGCTCAAAAACTACCAAGGTGAAGGATGGGGTAAGGCAGACAGGCAGGGACTGAATCACTGCACAGTCTCCCCTCTGGAAGGATCCAAACTAAAAATCGATATCTGTTTCTTTTGTCTCTCTGGTTTTGTGTTTCTCTTCTGGTTTGTTTGGGTTTTTATTTTCTCTGAGGGCATTTTTACAAAGGAAAATCTGCCCTTAAAAAACAAGCAGAAGGAAAAGATGCTCCCATGGAAAATTTCCTGTGCCAAACACACGATGGGAAGGTTTCAGGCAGCATCGCTCGGAGCTGCAGGACAGGCTTTGGGAAGGGGATGTCATCACCCAACTCCCTTCTCAATGCTCAATCCCTGGGCTTTTCCTGAGGCCCATCCCCACACCATCTGAAACTACAAGACAGGTGATGAAAAAAGCACAGAAGGTAAAGCTTTATGCCTGAAGCAAGACAGAGGGTGCCCCATGACATTGGTTCAGTTGGAAGACCAACCCCATGAGCTGGAAAAAGACACTTCACCTCCCCAAAGCTCTCTGCAAAACACCCATATCCTCAGGGAAAAAGTTCATTCACAGCCTCAAAATCTAGAGGAAAAAGGACAAAAACTTTGGTGGGGCTGTTTAAATGGCCATTCCAGATTCCAGTCCAATCACAGTCACTACATCTCCAGTCAGACTGACCAGTTTGTTTGGTTTTGGAGCAAATTCTATCACCCAGCAACTCCCCGAGCCAGCTGAGGGGTTTCCTTGCATTATATTAGCAGGATAATCTCTGTGCCCTGGCTCAGGATGCAGAGGGAGACACTCTTAACTCCATTACCAAAGTCAATAGAGCAGATGGAAGCAAAGCTTTCTAGGAAAATAGATGCTCTGCAGATGTCTGTGAGCTAGGCAAGGCAAAGGGAACCATCTGAGCTTGCTGTGGAGGGGCTTCTGAAATGCTGAGGACTTCGCTTCATTCTTGATGGAAGTTTGTTCAATCTCTAGCAAAGGACACAGCCTTCCCCTCTGCAAGGAGTGCAATGCCCTTGCCAAGTACAACAGTAGCTGGATTTTGTAGCTTGCCCAGTTCCAGCGGGCCAAATCCTCAACTAATACTTCAAGGTACTTGCTGAGGCTGTTTGGCTCTGAAGAGGAAAAGCTGCCAGCGCAGCTTGTTACTATTTCCTGGCTGGGGGGCAACCAGCCCTTTGGCAGCTTCACCTGAAATTCAGCTTTCAAAGAGTGGCTAATGAGATACCTTCCTCTCCTTTCAGCCCCTTAGAGTAAGGCCTTGTGGACTAAGAGCATTTGTTTTGGTTCTCCTTACTCTTATAAGGAGGGAGGGGTCCTGAGGAGCTCTGTACTCTGCTACAGAGTTTTATTCAAGGCTCTAAATGCCCAAATCTGCCCACTCTCACATTCTCCTTGCCACAGAAAACAGCAAAGCTGCCAGTGTCTCCTTCCACTTCTCAAACTGATAGCTAAGCATGAAGCTGTCTAGTCTCTCCCAGACACAGAGATGAGTATTCTTGCCACATTAACCATCTCCCTCCTCCACTGACTGATCGGTTACTACGCAGGATGCTCTGTATTTCCATTAGAAAGGGAAAACGGGGACTGAAGCACGTTATTTCTTTGGGTTAACCTTGCATTTTGTCATCTTTCTTTTAAAGCAAACAAAGAAACAATCTGCAACCACACCACATCCTTCTGGGAAAGGCAAAGTGTGCATCTGCAAGAGGCAATTCCCAAACTCCATCAGGAAAACAGCTCACTCCTTGCACTGTCCCTCCTGGTTACATCAGCAATGCCTCTCTGGCTGTCCCCTTGCTCTGGCCTCCATCCCCCAGCCACACTGCACACCCTGCATCCCCACTGAGGCTTTGGTCACAGCCACGCTCCTCTGGCAGCACCGATTCCCTCAAGCACAGCAACCAGATAAGAGCTTTATCAGCCATTTCTATTCTGCAACGGGGAGAACACGGGGTGAAATTCAAAGAGCCTGGAGTTGGACTTCATAAAAAGGGCTGATTACCCACCTCACGAACCGCAGCAAACCACAGCAGCACCCTCTGCCTCTCCATTTCCCCTGGGTCAGCTCAGGGAAGGGATGCTCTGTTTCCTTCTCCCCATTTCCCAGCCAAGCAACATCTCTGTTAGGGCTGTAGTCTCCCAAAACCCAGAGATTCTCAGTACAAAGTGTGGAACGGGCATCACTCGATTTCCAACCACTGCCTTTCCAAACTGAAACCCCAGCAGGGAAGGGAAATCCTCAGGGGGTTGAGATTCCCCTCAGCTTCATGGTGAGCATCCCCTGAGGGAGATCTTTCCTCACCCTGCTGCACTTCCCTGCACGTGCCAAAGGGAGCACAGGCCGTGGTGTGGCACAGCCCTGCATGTCATGGCCCAGGCTGGCTTCAAAATGAATGGCTGCTTCTATTTTCCCTGAGGAGAAAGGAGCACACACACACACAATCAATACATCGTTGGGTCTCAGGGAACAGCTCTTAATTACAACCCTTCCCCAGGCTGGATGCAGAGCAGGGTTTGCAGGCTGGCAACGTGACACCTGCAGCAGCACACAGGGAAGGACAGTCCCTGGGGATGGATGAGGATGAGGGGACCCTCCATGATGCTGGAGGCAAAGGAAATTACCCCCTTCACCTTGTACTCTTCCATCCCACCTAGGGACTGCCCAGATCTGACCTCGTTCAGCTGCAGAGCGGGTGGCCAGTGCAGCCAGTGCCTTACCCCAGTGTGAACCTCAAACCACACAGCACCACGTCTGCTATTTATCATAAAAGGACTTAATCCAAAGAACCTTTTGCTGCTGGCTTTATCTATTGCATTTATCTGCTCATCTCTCCCATCTCATCTCGCATTCAGCGTGGCCTCCCCTGAGCTGCAGCTGGTTTGTGAGCTGCAGGCATAAATCCTGATTTAATACCTGGGAATGGGGGGCAGTGTCCTTTTCTGGGAAGCAGCAGCCTTGGTGATTCCTTTGCAAAGGGGCATTGGGTTCCTGCCAGTCCCATCAGGCTCCTCCAGACAAACAGGCAGCATAAGCTGCTTGATCCCCCCAAAAGCATTGCCAGGAGAAAGGTGAGATCTTTGCCCTAAGTCTCCCCTCGATTCAGTCAGCCCTCCCCATCCCTCCTCCCTCTCATCCACACACTCACGCTCCTCCTTTAACTCCAAGTGCTGAGTTACTATCAAGGAAGGTTTAATAGGGTCCTGGATTTTAAAGCCACTGGCAACACAGTCTGGGCCTTTTATGGTTAGTAATGAATAAAAGAACCCAAATCACCTTTTTTTTTACCTTTTTTTTTTCACCCCTTCCTCTCTCTTAACAGTCTCTGCCTACAAATTCAAGTCATTGTGCTTCTCCCTCAATCTCCCTGCTTTTGTCTTCCTCTAATGCCATTCTGAGCCCATGCAGCACTACTCCAGGACCTGCTGTGCTCCCTTTCTCTTGCCCTCCTTTTACAAATTTTACAGTATTTGCCCTTTCCCACTCTTCTCTCTTCTGTTCCCAACCTTCTCTCATCCCTACCCTTTTCTTTTTACCCCCAAATTATCACGAAGGTAACAGCATTTTGAAGCCACGTTGCAAAACGAAGCCCTTGACTCCCTTTCCTTAGGGCTGGCAACCAGCCCTTCACGGTACAAAAAAGCCCAAATTGCTCCTATCTTGTCACCAGAATCAGGTTATTTTTAGCATGCTTCTACTTAAAGAGCCAGCTCCCTGAATCATGTGCTTACAGCAAGAATATTATCTCCCATCTAAAAAAGTTTTGTGCCCTCACAGCTGCCGAGAAGTGCTGGGAAAAAATGAGTCAGACGTTGGAAACTCACGCAGCGAGATCGAGCTTAAGTGCATCTTGCTGCAGCCATAACTCGAGGGGCACCTTATTAAATGCTCCTAATTCTTAATTTAATGCTGCAAAGAATTAGCCATCCAAACATTGTCAGGTGGCTTCAGAAGTCTCCCTGTTACCTCACTTAATTAAGACAGCACAGCAGATCTTCACATCCTTTGGGTGAAGCTCGGCGTTGCATTGGGTTTTTTTTTTCCATTAGCTTCACCATAAATAAGATTTCAAGGCTTGGCATTTACCACAGGAGCAGAATGAAGAAATCAACATGAAGACAAAGCCATTTGGTAACCAGGAGGAGATTGCAAGGCAAACCAGACTCTCTTATCTACACATTTATCTTTATCTCGTTGATAACAGGCTATCCATGTCCATGCAGCTATCTGATGGCAACAGTAACGGCTCTATTTGTAGCTCACAACTTGATAGCCCCACTCTCTCCCTCCCCTCACCAGCACAGTTTGTATGACAGGAACGTTACACGACCTTTTCTCCCACTTTTTCACCCAGCCTTGGACTTACTCTGCACGCAGAAACAACCAACCTCAGCCAGCCCCAAGCACTGCCTGGACCACGCTTAACTGGAAATGATATCATTATAACACATAAGCCAAGAAGAAAAAAGGACAGCTAAAGGAAAAAGATGAACCTTCTAATCTCCATCTCATCTCCCTACGAGTCTCTGCCTCCCTGGCTCATATTTACTCTTCTCAAATGTGCTTACAACCTTCCCCTCTGTAAAGCAGGGGGAGATGCACTGAGCGACACAGGATATATAAGTACACATTTTACTGTACTATCTGTTATTTATTATTAATAACAGTAATGCTAACTCTGCCCTTGTAGGCACCTCTAGGAAGGAAATCGTGTTTGTAAATGTCAATAAGCAGTTTCCCAAAATGCCCAGGCGCCTAAAGCAGCCGTGTTCCTTCCCTGCACCGTTAAACAAGGGCACATCCCTGCTTCGGTCCCCCTCCGGTCCTCATGGCCTTTCTCTGGCTCTTTTGGCATGGAGGATGTAGTTGGGTAGATGCTTCCTTCACCTCTTACAAAACAAAATCCAGCCTTCTCAGACTAGCTCCAATGTATTTCTTCCCCAGCTTGGTGACTCTCCTTCACTTAATACACCTTCCAAAATAGCTTCCAGTTCAGCAGCTCGATTGAAAAGGACAAGAACTGTGTGTTTGTCCCCTCTCTCTTCAACCAACACCCTTGAAAAGAAAGTCATTTTAGTCTTAATTTTCCATGCTTTCCCTTTCCCTCAAATAACTTGAGAGCTCTGCTATGAATGGGAAAATAATTTCAGATGGCCTAAAGAGGTATTATTAGTTCCTCAGTAGAATTTGAAGAGAGATCCCATGTCCAACAAAGGCTGAGCTATGTAGGACATGAACACTTCAGGGAAACCAAAGCAGCACAAGAGCTTCCTCCAAACCCCATCTGACTTGTGGGGACATCACCACAGCCACCCAGACCATCGGAGCAGCAGGGGATGCTTTGGCTCCTTCTCTTTTGGGACCAAACCCTTTCCAAACCAAGTCCCCAGGATTTTGGGTGTGTTACCTGGGCTCCACAAAGATTCCCATTCCAGCATGAGGATTTGTTGGAGCGTTGCTGCCTGCCAGAATATGGTTGTACTAAAGGACAGCTGATGCCTGACATTTATCTTCATGACTGAAGACTGTAGACCACAGAACATGAGAGGCAGAGTTAGTTATCTTCTTCTTAGCCATGACTGACAGTAAATGTCAGGAAAGATTAGTTATTCTGTATCATATACATGCCATGCATGTTTTTAATTCTCCTACTGCTCCAGGACTATTTTCAGCCACAGTTGTAATAAATCAAACGTACTTGCTCTGCGTGAAGAACAGACTCTGAAATTGGACAAGACCTCCTGGTCACCCACCATACCTACTTCACACATCCCTAGCCCAGCCAGAGAGTTCCCTCCTCTGTATCTCTGGACCATGAATACCTTAATTCAAGTAAGAACTGTAGTTAAATCAGTTTGCTCTTTGTGAATCACCTTCCAACACACAGACAGACGAGCCGCTTGCTCCTCTGAAATCCCTGCAGAGGCTGATGATGTGGCTCAGGTTTATAGGGCTGAAGCAGGTGAGATTAACCTCGTCATAAACTCCCAAGGCCTCTGTCTGATCAGAAATTCCCCTCTGTGCATGAAACAGCTTCCTAGAAGACCTTCCTTTAAGCCAGTCCTCCCTTAAAAAAAGAGATAAGCTATTTAGTTTACACCTCCCCAGCTAGTTTTAATCAAAGTAAAGTGCAAAAACAGTGGCAAGTTATCACAGATGGAGCTGGGCCACAGGCAACAAAGCCCATTTTGTCAGCAGGACCTGGTGACCAAGAGGGTAGTAGGTTTAGATCTCATTTCCTCAGTGTGAATCACCAGGCAACCCGAGGAGAAGGCACTCCAAGCCTGGGCTGCAGCCCACTCCTATCGTAAGGAGGACTAGAAACTCCACAAGACTTGGAGATGCAACAGGAAAGGCTAACGCTGTCCTGACCTGCTGCTTGTCTTGTTAAGATGGATTTTAACATGAGAGTACGAGTCACCCTGAGCACATCACAGCTCTGCCTTTGCCTGTACAAACCTGACGGTGTCTAACGCGCCGCACGAGCTTTGAGATTCCCTCATGGTTTAACAGGAGTCACAGAAATCCAGGCTCTTACAAAGATGATGTGTCAGTGAAACACACAAAATGTGTTCAGCTGAGACTATCTCCTTCTGGGAAGCGTGTGTGTTACCACACAGGCTCAATGGTCCTTCAAGGAGGAGCTGAAAGGAAGGACGTTCACGGTGCATCGCATCCCTAAAGGTGCTGACTGTCCTCAGCAATCAAGCCCTATCTAGTCAAGGAGCAATGAGTGCACACCTGCAGTACTGTGTGCAGTCTCAGGAGAGACAGGGAACTGCTGAAGAGAGGCCAGTGCAGGGCTACCAAGATACTGAGGGGATGGAACGTCTCTCTGAGGAGGAAAGGAGGACCTGGGGCTGTTCAGCCTGGAGAAGAGAAGGCTGAGGGGGGACTTTATCATAAGGGGGAGTGTGTTGAGAGGACAGGGCCAATCTTTTTCTGCGGTGGCCAGTAACAGGACAAGGGGTAACAGGAACACAAAAAGTTCCACTTTAGGCCAAGGTTCTCTTCTGTGCTTCATTTCATCCCACATGCCTCCCCCTCTTGTATCAGTGCTGCTGTGTGCAGCTTGTCCTGCAAACAGTCTGGGGGAAAGCACGGAGAAGCCTGCTGCATCTCTGGAGGGGCATCAGGTCCCTTCTTAATGGCTTTCAAGTCTTCCTGTGCCTTTAAATAATTGAAATCTCTTTGTTGCTAAGTACATTCAAGCAAGAGGGCACTAAAACTTTTAAGCCTCCCTGGGGAGATGAGGGCCAGGAAACCTACACAACTCACAAGATGTCCTGCCACCAAAGTACCTTGTCTCCTGAAATGAGACCAGCTACGCCACTCCTGCGAGCTGCCTGCCTTAATGGCTGCCCTCTCAGGATGCTTGTCACATCCTCCTTTATTCATAACAGCAGTTTCAAATCTAGCTTTAAAAAAAATTATTTCAGAGTAGAGCATGATGTCTACAAAGTGCTCCTCCAGAGACAAGTGGCAGTGAGGTAACTCTGGGTCCCTCTAGCAGCTTCCAACAGATGCATTACCCTGCCTTCAGCAGATGCAGCAACGGAGAGGAACCTTATACCTTTCTGCCCCATGAACTTCACAAGAGGAGAGAAAACCTAAAAGGTCTATTTTCTTCCTATATACCAGCCAGGCTGGCAACTTCTCTACAATTACAAGGCATCAAGACTTTGCAACCAGGAGAAAGCTACTGCTCAGATCAGCAGCATGGGTCAACTGTCAGTGCTGCTCGGGAGAACCCAGCAACTTACTGTTAGTCCAGCTCAGCAGCCAGCAGGATGCCAGCAAGGCACCTCTTGAGTTGACAATGGGATCCAACAGCTTGCCCAGAGAAGTCCATGTCTCTTCAGATATGTGCCTAATTAAATAAGCTTTGGGGTCTTATTTCAAGACAGCAGGGTGTTCTTAAAGACCCTCATAGCTTGCTACTGACCCTGAGATGGTGACTGAGAAAGAAGGTGAGACCAGAGAGGTTCCTGGGCACACAAGAGTCTAGGAAGAATGACCCCAGACAACTGTCCTTTGCTGCAACCACCAGTTCACACTTCCCATAACTAAATCCCTGTGCATCACTCCTGATGTAAATAACCCTCCATTTATAACTCGTTGTAATTACCTGCCTGTTCCTGCGGCCCGCCTTCACAAGGTAGTCTCTCTCTCTGCAATTACACTTAATTGCCTTGATTGCTACTGCCTATTTCAAGAAAGTTCAGAAAGAAACACAACCCCACTACGTCACACAGGACAGTCTGATGAGAAGCTATGTGGGGAACAGCACAAAAAGAGTTAATGTTGGAGGCATTTGATTTGTTTCTCATTCCTGCCACTCAAGCAGGCTCCAAGCCAGTGAAAGCCCTATCAGAACAGACACCAAACTTGACTCATTTCTGCAGCAGCTCATGAAACTTTTTTGTTTGAGAAGCAATCCTAAGAAGCAGCTGAAGCTGCCCCCACCAGCTCTCTACAGCATCACAGTAGTAGCAGCAGGTTTACACCCCAGCACCTGCACATATTGTTTAATCCACAATCGACTCATCCTCAGTCACACTCTGAATTTCCCGGAGCAGTGAGCTCCATCAGAGTATTGATTTCAGAAAGGGGCCATCCTCCCCCAGTCTGAGCAGGCACTGCTGAGGCTGAAATGCTTTCCCTTCAAGTCTCGTGCCAGAGCACAAGCCTCAACTCCCTGAATGCCACCATGAGCTTGTCAATGTCCTCAGTTACCCTCTGTCCATCCTCTCCTGTCTGTCCCTGCCCATGTCTCCTGGCTGGAAGCCCTGTGCCCAGCTCCCAGAGCTGCACCATCAGTGTTACAATCCCCAGCTGCTCCTCAATGGGAAGGTCAAGCAGAGCAAAGCCTTCCATCCAAACCACAAAGCCTCAGCTCGGCTTCCTTCTGAAGGGACATCAATTACTCGGGGCTGTCAGGATGATAAGGCAGCCCGGCCTCCACAATAAGGAGGATATTCAGGCTAATAACTTCCCATTAAGCTCCTCGGAGCTGGATGTTTTCCATGCTTTTCTGCAGGGCTGCTGCCAGGGCTTGTTTGCTCCCCTTACCCAGCTAACTCTTGAAGGGATATGGCTTGAGGCACTGTTGTAAAATAAGCTCCTGACCATCAGCCTTGCCTGGAAATCCTTGGCAGAGCTGGAGAGAGAAACCACCACCTCTGAGTTTTGGCTCCGGTGCCAGGTTAGTCTTCCTTCTCCAGAGGAGGGTGACAGCACTCAATGAAGAAGATTTAAACACAATGAGAGAGAAATGAAAGAACCCTCTCATCCATCCCTTCTGCCCAAGTTATGGCCTGCAAGCATGCTGAAGGGAGAGCCTAGTGAGGATGCTATGTTCTGCTCTTTCTCTCCTTGACACTGGCTAACCTTCAAACACCCTTCACTGTGAACCGAGAGGCCAGTCACAGTCGTTCTCAAGTTCAGGGCTAGTTTATGACAGATCTGAATATCTACAATTGTATCCCCTTCTCCAATGCATCCCACACCTCCTGCCCACCCTTCCCAGCACCTTCTCCTCTTCCAGGGCCAACTACCACAATGCCATCACATATAGCAGGGTAAGAATGAACCCTCCTCCTCCCTTCCCACAAGCCGTACCACAAAGCACTCCGTGTCCTGTGTTTCTCAAGAGTGCTAAACTGGGCTGGACTTGGGGCAGGGAGGGTTTACCTTGAGAAAAAGAAATCTCCCATCCATTAATGCTTCATAAAAATTTTACAAGGTTTGTGCTAAAGGAAGGAAAACAAACAGAGATGGTGTCAGCATCCAGGCACTCTTTAAATCAAACATTCTTCCTCTAATGCTGCTGGGTTTTTTCATAGTACCAATCAGGAAAGCAATCAAGCATGAAGCCCACAGCGCCCAGTGCCTCCATTTCCAGCATCTGAATTGTTCCCAGCTCAGGACACACACTCCCCAGTGCTCCCATCAGCCCCTGTGCTGGCTACAACAGCCTGTCCCACCAAGTCACTGGAGCAGTTGATGAACAACAAAATCCACCACCCAGAAAGCCAAGGACACAGCAACCTGACAAGGATCCTGATCTACAGGAGAGATGCTTTGATTGAGTTAATTAACTTCACTGCACCAGCATCCAGAACTGGCGTGGGATCGATGCACGGGCGTGCACGGGGACTGTGAGCATCCTTCTAGCGTGTGGGTATGGGTGAGGGAGTGAGGAAGCTCCTGGCTTCCCTCACTCACTACACCATTAACAGCTCCTTCATTAAAAAGCAGAGCCCAGGCTGCTTTTCCAGGAGGGAACAGTGCAGCACAGCTGGGCTAGCACAAGGGCTTTGTCATTAAATCAGCAGCTGAGGTCCAGCCCAGGCAGAGGCATTTGCAAAGTGGGTACCAGAGTCAGCTCGGGACCTGTCTAATAAGTCTGGGAAAATGTCAAAGGTATTTCTGCTGTATTCACTATCCAAAAAGGCCCAGTCATCTTTTTTTTCCCCCTTTCTCCTCCTCTTGTTTGTGTGTTCCTTTTGTCTTTCCAAGACCTTCCCTTTCACTGCAGAAACGTTCTGCTGCAAACACCCATCGCTCCCAAAAATCAGGCTTCTTCATAAACAGTATATTAAAAACCAACCCCCCAAAGAAAACTCTGCAACTGAATACAAAACACACTTATTGAAGAGCTGCACAGTGACAGCTAGCGATGAGAAACTAGAACACGAAAACTAAGGAGGATGGGAAGGAGGGGGCAGGGGGAGAAAAGTAAATAAACAAAACACTGAGCAAAGGATTCTGCTGAGAATTCAGCAGACATTAAATATCTAACATCAAATGTGTGGATAGGAAATATACACAAGCTTCAGAAATCTGCATCATTATGTGGAGATACAACACCAAACTTTAACAAACTCCATTTTCAACCCTAAATGCTTTTTTGCTCTTTCACCTGCTACAGACCCCAAGAATGGTAAAAGGGTTTTTTTTTTCCCCCTGACCAACTGTAACAGAGGTTTGGGATAATTCCCAAATGATGGGCAGTCAGGAAGGATACAGACAGATCCCACCTCTTGCTATCCCCCAGCTTCAAGCCCCTCTCACCCTCCAGCCTCTTAAACAAAACCTCTGGAGAGGAAAGAATCCCTTTTGACCAGAGCTGCCTGTAGCAGAGCAGCACCCTGTTTCCCAGCACCTGCTCACGCCGTGGCCCATCCCTAAGGGAGAGCATCACACGCTGGCAGCAAAAGCATCAGAGCTGCCAAATAAAGTCAGAAGGGACAGCTTCTCCCATCCATCTTCTCTTCTGCAGAGCTATCTGTGGATATCTAAGCTGGTTAAATAAATAGAGGGCCTCCCAAAACACAGACACGCAACTGGGGATAAGTCAGAATAGGGGAGCTTCGTTTCCACCTCATATTTCTTCTGCTCCGTTCTCAAACCTCTCTCCATCACCCAGGCTGCAGCCAGAGCTGCTGAGAGTTAGCAAAGAACAATGGGAAAGAAACACACAAGAGGAGGGGGAAAGAAATAAAAAATTAGCAATAAAGCCTTTGCTGCCTCCATCCCTGGCTCTGGAGAGGCCAGGAGGCTGCTTAATGGATGTCGGTTCTGCTTCCATTGAAGAAAACAAAAAATCAATGCAAGGCTCTTCAGCAGGCAGGGCACACCACAGCCCTCCTGCTGCCTGGTCTTTCTGGCACTCAGCACCCCAGCCAGAAAAGGGGTTTGCACCCATGGCACCCAACACACAAAGCAGAGCCAAGCAGCCCTATGGGTGGTTACAGGAGCAGGAGGAAAGGGAGCAGCCCTGACACAGCCCTCACCTGCAGACGTTGAGTCTGGCTGTGCCGGGGTGGGAAGATGCTCAAGCTCAAACTGCTACATTGGCAGAGGCCCCACTGCAGATGCAATTACAAAAAGAAAATTCCAACTGCTTTTCCATGGGTTGTGGGTTTGTTTCTTTACTTTCTCTCTCTTCTCCTGTGGTTTTGAGATGCTGACACCAACGAGGCTTTGCTGGCAGAAGGGACCTGCTCTGGGTGCTCTCCACAGCACTGGAGCCTGGGGTTTTATTTTCCCTTACTGCTAAGGCATTTCAGCTTCTCATGCAGAAAAGATGCAGCTCGGACATTTCATTAGCACTAAAAAGCATACTAATGAACTTGCAGGTTCTTGGGTGAGGTACCTAATGACAAACCACGTGCTGAATTGCTTAGCTGAGCCTCCTGAAGTTAGAGGGATAAGATGCAAATGAATTCAAACACAAATCCCCCCAATTTCTTCCCCCATTTCTGCTTGGTGAAGTATCAGGTGCATTCCTGCTGCTTAACACCCATACCTGGCTGTAATGCCATGTCCTCATCAATGTTAGATACTTCCTATTTTGATCCTATGGCTTCCTCTAAACACTTGGGTTGGGATTTATCACCTCCACATCCACGCTAGCCATTTGGACCCTGCTTTATAGCAAATGGAGAGAAAAAGGCACTGCTAGGACACAATCTGTCTGACCTGCTTTAGACATCTGCCTTCGACTGGGATGAATTGCACCCTAAAAAGGCCCATTGCTCTCCAGCGACTACAAAGGGGGACTAGACAAACATGCTCAGATGCAGACATCCATCATTTTGGACACCTGCAGTTACAGGAGCAAGTATCCCAGATTGCTCATGCTTTTCTGGGCTCCTACAGAAAATACTAATGGCCAGAGAGCCACCCAGCCTTTGAGGAGGGTTTCTGCCAGTTCCTTTGTTTTTTCTCCCTTCTAACAGATGCATTTCAGCTCACCTTAGCCCATGCTGGTCATCTAAGTCCCCCTGTAGGCAACAACAAGAGCCAAGACTCTGGCAGATGGATAGGTCTCTGTCTTTCCAAGATCATGCCTCACTTCTGGATGCCCAAAGCTAAGATTGACCTGACTGGGAACATCCTTGTTTTAAAACTTACTCCCAAGGTGAAGCTGTCAGTAATGTGAGCCCATGGAGCTCTGCCTGACGAACCATGGAGTGGGCAGAAGGAGCTGGTTATTGCTCCATCAATCCCAACAGCCAAGCTACACACTTGCCTGCATGGCTGCTGCAGTGCCAGCGATGCCACACACCAGCACCAAGCAAACACCATATCCTGGCCTTGTCTGAGGAATCTTGCAGCAAGTACAGCTGGAGCACCTAGGTGTAAGGGTCGGTGTCTCAGAAAAGAGTGAGTGGGGCTCATTTGGGAGAGAAAAGCACCAGGATACACAAAAAAGGCAGCACACTCTACCCAAAGCAAAGTCCATCTCCACCAAAGAGCCTTCTACAGCATGGAAACATAAGCCCAAGCCTAGTATCACCCATGCTTAGGAAAGGTTGGATGTAGACCTCCATCTCTCCAGCTGCCTTGTCTCCAAATAACATACCCCAAAGCATTTTTTAGCCCTGACTCCTACTGGAATGAGCTTATGCAAGTGTGCTCTTTGCCTGTGTGCCTCTGTCTCACAATCCTCCCCAATAATTTGTGAAGCCTTCGGCCAATTTTAACTCAATTTGACAGAGGAACAGATGGCTCAAAGACATTAAGTACCTGCAAGTCTAGTACAGATAGACAGCCAGGTACAGGAGAGGGACTCTGCGAGTGCCCCACGGAGGGAAAGGCCACATAAAAATGAGATTCATCCTCATCTGAAGCTCAGAGAAGCCGCACAAAGCACAAAGCCTTTCCCAACGTCCCCGCCGCAGGCGGCGAGTCATTTGCTCCTAACTTGGACCAAAATGAAGCAAACTTGTAAGAAACCTGGATTTATTGGTTGCTGTGCCAGTCAGAGGATGGGCTTTGCATGTCAAAGCAGAGCCTGCGTGACAACTTAGACGAAGGAGGAAAACCGACAAGGGAGGAAACTGCTGCCAGCACTAAAGGACTGCTGGAAGTCTTGCCCCCAAACCAAACCTCCCTCACATCTACCCCGGGGGCTTTGAACTTTGCAGCTGAGGCGGGAGGGGATGGCTCAGGCACTCAATGTTGGGTGGTTCCGCGGAGAGTCATTTGTTGCGGCACACGGTCTCGGCGGCACCGGGCTGGCGTGGCACGCTGCACGCCAGTAATAGAGCTGCTCATCTATTTCCCATCAACGTTATCTCCTTAATGAAGGGAGATGGCTTTTTAATAAATAAAACCTTTCACCAAAAATAGCTGCACAGTCATCTATAATCCCCTGAAAAACTTGGAAAGGCCTGAAGTCGAGACACGCAGAGTAACGAGGGTGGGGAGGAAATAAGGCAGCCACCTCCAAATCTTTTCTGGGGAGGGGGAAAAAAAAACAACAAGTTCTGCACACAGCTCAGCCTCTCATCACCAAAATAACATCCAAAAGCAAACCAAGTCATGCAAACTCCCAAAGCTGAGGCAAGCACTACTGTTCCTGTTCCAACGCAGGGAGGAAAGAGGCAAAGAGCGGCAAGATGATTTCATCTGAAAGGGTGAGAGAGCAATCAGGATGGAGGATGCAGCAGCTCCCCCCACACCAAAACCAGGGAGGGATTAGGCACCGAGCCACGGGGCCACCTCCCCTTTTCATGTCTATCAGCACCATCTCCCCTTCCCTCCAAGTAAAGCAGATTTGTCCACAAAATCAGCTCCGGGTGGCACAGCCTCGCCCAGCAGGTACAGATGGGCTCGCTGATCAAGATGAATCATTTGGCACGTTCAAACGACCCGGATGCGAGCGCACAACGGGCTCTCGCTCAACGGCTCCTCCACGGCTGGGGCATGGGGGGGAGAAAAACGAGAGGAGCCTCCAAAATACAGAGGGATCCCCACACCTGGCCCCCTCCAGGTCACCTCGTCCCTCCCCACCAAGGTCTGGCGTGTTTGCTTCACCCCCTCCCCGCTCTCAGACAAGGTTAATAGGGTAGAGAGAGAGCATCTGTTTATGAGAAGGTTATCAAGCGCGAGGCAGTAACGCAGCCTCCAAACCAGCTTTTCATAGCCTCTTACTTATTATTTAATTTGGCTCCAGTACGTGAAATTAGGCTAATGGCTGTTAAGTGGTTAAGGCACGCACATTGTCCATCTGCCGAGAAGGCTCCGGGCCGTTGTTCTGTTTCAAAGGCTAAGGAGGAAAAATAATACCAGAGTTGCATGCTGTTAGTTTGAGAGCCCATAAATGCATTTTCTCCCTCTTTCCCCCGCTTTTTTATTTCTTTTATGTCCGCTGCTTTGCCTGTTGCAGCATTAGGAACTTCTGGAAAGCGAGTTACTGGCTTTTTTTTCCCCTCTCTTTTTGGTTTCACATTGCTAGTGTGGTTTTTTTTTGTTGTTGTTGTTGCTACTTTTATTTATTTGCTTTTTTTTTTCCCCTCTTAACTGAAGGGAAGGGTGAGGCAGCCAGGCTCAGCAATGCCACAGCCACCAGCTGCTGCAGTCTTCTGGTTCAGGCGAGTGCAGCATCCCTCATCTGATATCAGCTGCATTAGGAACAAAACCCAGAGCTTTGGCCTCTTCCCCCTGACACCAAGCCTGCCAGGCTGTCTCCACGGAATCAGAGAATCATTTCAGTTGGAAGAGACCTTTAAGCTCATGGAGTCCAACTGCTGACCTCACCCTGCCAAGTCCTCAGCACCTCAGCTGCTGAGATCCCTCCAGGGCTGGGCACTCCCCCACCTCCCTGGGCAGCCTGGCACAGGGGCTGACAACCCTCACAGGGAAACAGTTCTACCTCAGCTCCAATTCAAACCTCCCCTGGAGCAACTTGAGGTCATTTCCTCTTGTCCTGTCACTTGGGAGCAGAAACTGACCCCCACTTCACTCCAAACTCCTGTCAGGGAGTTGCAGAGAGTGCTCATGTCTCCCCTCAGCCTCTTCTCCAACGCATCATCACCTTCATGGCTTTCCTTACATGCGATCTGGGGCATTCAATCCCTCCCCACCTGGACTCCTTGCTGCATTTACTGAGTAGTTCCACACATACCATGGAGGACATGTGGTTTCCTACATATTTAATCTTAAATGACACAAGCTGAGGCTGGAGCTCTCTCTCCCCTTGAGCCTTGTGTACAGCCAGTTCCCATGCAGATTCTCAGATGTCTTATACAAGAGTTGAGCTCATTCTGTCATTATTTTAGAGGACTAAGAAGGTCTGTCTGCCTATTTGCATGCAACTTGTAGAAACATTAACACCCAACCCTCTATAAAATCTGACCAAAATCAGCCAGCTGATTCACAGAAGTTAGCAGGAATGGTGAAGGGGAAAAGGGTCATGCAGAGGGAGAGATCACTGGCACAGACTCACAAGGAAGGTCTGAACAAGGGCTAGGCAGGTGTGCTAGAGAGAGGAGGGCTGAATTGCAAGCAAAACCTGGCCAAAAGTCCTTAGAAGAGCCCATAGATATCATAAAACATTTCTACAGTGACACTTTTTGTCTCCCAATCTCCAGATGCACTTCGCAAGCTTAACCCACAGAAGGATGCTGCTTCACTGCTGGACAAAGCTACCTCATGGCTGACTTTGTTTGATTAAAAGAGAGTGGGTACAGAAGGATTGTGGAGCATCATGGGCATTTGAGTGTTTTTGTCTATCTCAGGAGCAGGCACCATCCCCCTAAAGGCTCATACTTCACTCACTGTTAGCATTTGAGTCAAGGAATTGCTTGGGACCCCCCTGGCACAAGCTACATGGCAGTAAAGAGTGGAAGCTGCCAGCAGCGATGCCGGTACCCAAGAGCTGGCTCTGCCCACCATGGGGGGCCCCCTGAAACCAGAGCCCATATCAGAAGAGAAACAGCCCCAGGGAGGTGCACTGCAGGCAGGAAAGGGAAAGGGGCCCTCCAGCTTGAAGCAACAAAAAAATAACAGCCAAAGCCAGCTCCCTGCTCTAAGAGCCATCTCTGAGCGAGAAAGGTTATTTATGGGGACACGAGGAAGGAGAAGGCAGCTGAAGAGCATTTCTCATTTCCCTCCATTACTGCAACAACCCCACTTGAAATCCAACTTTATTTCTTTCTTCCCAAGCCAGGGAAAAAAAAAGATATGCAACAAACCAAGCCAGCTTTCCCTCCCTGTTATCCCTCCTCATTTTGCCAGAGGTTAACGGGGCTGTTTCAGATTCACAGCAGGGGAAACACGCAGCAGTGGGCACCACCCAGAGAAAAGATTAGAGCATTTACTAAGGGACTTGTCCCCCCACTTCTCCCCAAAGCAGCCCCTGCTGCTGCTTTGCTGAAGGGCCGGGTTTTTGCTGGGTATGACTGCGGTATCTGTGCTTGCCATCTGTGCCGCTTCCTGCTGCCTTTATCCCTGTCTCCTGCCTCTCTCGACAGGTATCTGCACGAATTAACTCTCCTCCTGTACTGTCTCTATCTTCATTCATTAGCCCTGCACAAGGTATATAAATATATATAGATACATGCACACAAACACCCCGAGTCAGCCTCTGTGCGACGGCGGCTGGCGCAGGCAGAACACAAGTGTGCTCGGGGGCGGTTGGTTAGAACACTCAAATCCCCCTCCCAAAATTCCCACTCATCTCTTTCAGACTGGTCTCCTGGGTTCCTGCTGAACCTAACCCAAACCACACCATCTACAACTCTGCTTTTTTGGAGGAGAGGGAGGAGGCAACAGGAAATGAAAGGAGAAGCACCGACGGCGCTGCCTGACACGAGAATAAAGCGGCTGTACGCTGGAATCAGCAGCACAGTGAGATGCTCAGCCCATGTCCTGCAGCTCTGCACCTGCTTTGCTGACCAATAAAACTCCAGATATGCAAAAGCTGATGGGGATTGTGGAGAGAGAAGAGGGAGATTCACACAAACTCGCCCAGATTTGGCCGAGCGGTGCGGAAAACTTAACGCTGCTACAGCAATCTCCATCAGGGGAGAGAGGGAAGGAGGGAGCTTCTGCTGTAGTGGGGTTTTTTTTTTACACCAGCAAAACCCCTGCTTTGACACATTTATGCCTGCACATCTGTACTGTTGCCAGTCCTGCTTATTCCCCCTTGCAGGCTGGTAGGAGCTATTAAGCTATCCTAGCAGAAGTCTGACACCAGGAGAGCTTTGTGTGAATAGCATATCCCAGCAAATCTGCAGGATAGAGAACATCTAAAAACCAGGTTAAGGGATAAATACTGACAAGCCCTGACTGGAGAAAAAAGAGCATTCATTCAAACACCTGCACAAACTAGAGGATTGCTCTGTTTTTTGTCCCCCGCTAAACGATGCTGAAGCGGGGAACTGACAACTGAGCCACATGGAAGACCAGAAGAAGGAGGTGATTTCCAAGCTGAAGGACTGTAGAGCTTGCCAAGGGTTTTACAGTCCCTTCAACCTGCACCTGGAGCATGGGGGGCTTCCATCTGAGTTTTGGGGGAAAGCTGGCAGGGCAGGACTTGCAGGAAGCCTCCTTCAAGGAGTCCTCAGCACTAACATGCTGCCAGGGAGCATATGCAAGGAAAGGAAGCATTACGGCGCTTTGCTTCTGATCGTCGGTGTTTTGAAGGGTTTTCTTGGCCTTAGTCGCCAGCAGAGTTGGCAAGAGGTTTCCCAAGCACTGAGCTGACAGTTGTAGGGAAGAAGGATGGCTTTATCCAAGACAGAAAAATCCGGAGAGATGGCTTTGAACTAAAACTGATGGGGAAGAGACGCAAAAGGAAACATCCTCATGGGCACAGCAGCTGCTTCGGAGGCAGCGGGGAAAAATCTGTGGGGATGAGGGTGAGCCTGGAGTGAGATTTCTTTCCCAGGCTGCAGGATCCCAGCCTGGAAGGAGGAGAGCTGAGCAGGGCAGGCTTCATCTTTTTCCTCTCCTCTCCTCACAGGGGAATTGTGAAGAAGCACAAGATGCTCATAGCCTGCAGCCTCAGTGGTGGGATGACATCCACAGCCTGGATGGCTAGGGGAGCGAGGGATGAAAGGGAGGAGGAGGAAGCTGCATCTTAAGGCTCTGCAGCAGCAACCGGCCTCAGCGATTAATACTGGAGTGGGCAGTTGCGTATCGCTCTGGATTTTCTGCCTGTTTCATCACTAGCAGTGACTCAGGAATATTCTTCATCGCCCTCAAGCGAGGATATGATCATTTTCTGCCACTTGAGATGAAGCTAATTTTACAGCAGCTTAGAGAGAGAGGTGTCATGTGCTGATGTCTATACTACCTGCATCACACATCGATGCAGCATGGTAAGGCTATAGGTGCTGACAGCTGAAAGTTAAACCTCCAGATACAGAGAGACAAACAACATGGGCCAGGGGAGGGTGGCTGGGAGCTGCAAGGGCCCCTGAAAGATGAGAGGAGAAAAGGAGTAGAGGATCATGACTTCCCAGCAAGGAGAAAGACAACAGCATCCCCTCTGCAGCCAGGTTTGTTAGGAGGAAAAGCATCCAGACTGCCTGAAGGTTTTGAATATGCTCCTAATAGGACAAGTACACTGAGCAAGACTGATGGGCTCAAAGGACACATCTCACTGCTCAAGTCCCAGACACCAAATTCATAGAATGGTGGGGCTTGGAAGGAACCTCCAGAGCTCATCCAGCACAACCTCCTGCTAAAGCAGGTTCCCCTGGCTCAGGGGGCACAGGAACGTGTCCAGGTGGGGTTGGAAACCTCCCGAGAACGAGCCTCCACACCCTCCCTGGGCAGCCTGGGCCAGGGCTCCCTCACCTCAGCAACAAAGCACTTTCTCCTTGTGTTTAAGTAGAACTTTTGTGTTCCAGCTTGTGCCTGTTACCCCTTGTCCTGTCACTGGGCACCACAGAAAAAAGACTGGCCCCATCCTCCTGATACCCACCCTTTAGGTACTTAAAAGCATTCATGAGGTCTCCTTTTAGTCTTCTCTATTCCAGGCTAAACAGCCCCAAATTCACCGAAACCAAAGCCTGATGTGTGAGGAGCCCATGCCTCAAAGCAAAAAGCAGTGCCAAATTGCTCCCTTGGTGCATCAAAGCCCAGGTCTGCCTGGGCTCCCCACCTCACCCTGCCTGTGCTTCCCACAGGGCTGTGACAAAGTGACAGCAGAACCACCACCACCCCCAGCACTGCAGCTGGACCGCCCGGGATCCTGGCTGCGAACCCACCAGCCCTACAGCCACATTCAGATGAGTTTTCCTGCTCCCTGCTCTGGCCATTGATTTCTTTTTGAGCTGCAAAAGCTGCCTTCGCACCAGGCCCTGGCAATGCCTCTCTGGGCTCCCCGTGTGAAGCCACAATCTCCCAGCCATCGGCCGGCACGCGATTCCTTGACAGCCCTGGCTTCGGGAACTAACTGGCAGTGGGAGCTGCGTTTGCAGGGGAAACGGAGCGGTATTGCCAGCTCTCAGTGACAAAAGGAGTGTTTATAACAGGCGTGGTGACAGCTGTCCCAATGCCACGTTTATTTACCAAACGTTAGTTAAATTACTGACAGTTGGCGCTGCAAAGGGAAGCTGAGAGGAAGAGCTGACACCTCCCCATCGCGCCCAGCCGGAGCCACCTCTCCGCACGCCGCGGGGTCTCAGCCTCCCTTCCCACCCCTTCTGTGCTCAGGACATCGCTCTGAACCTTCCCTTCTCACCAGAGGGTTGGGCCCAGCAGGGTGGCTGAAGTTTCTCCTAAGCAATGAGTTGCCATCAAGCCTTCAGTCTTTTCTAGAAGGACCCTGAGGATATTTATCCCCCTGTGATCTCTTCAGATCTCGGCTGCCTGCTGAGGCTGCTTAAGGCGGCGTCACTTGAATGGCTGGAGGTCACCAAGTGGACCTCTGAATGGCCAAAAACAGCTCACATGCTGGTTTCAGACTCATAGACGTGTCTGAGGTGAAGGGCCCCGACTCTTGCTAGACAATGTCAACAGTCTGCATGCTGCTGGCTTTAAACCAGCAAAGAAACTGCAGCTGCTGTCCTCCACGAGCCAAGGACAACCAGAGAAATGTAGGAGACCCAGCTGATGTGTGCCAGCGAAGGCATCTCCCTCAACCATGACAAAGCACCAACCACCCAAGAGAGGATGATTTTGACCTTCTGACCACGTCCTACTCTGCCACAGAACACAAGTATCTAGAGACAGGAGAGGCTGCCTTGCATTTCAGAAGCAAAAGCTAATGGATACCTTTTGCTGCTCATGTCTGTGGAGGACTAAACCACATCACCCCCACCAGCATCTCCCAAAACTGCCATGTTTTGCCCCAACTCTCCCACTGCACAAGTTTGCTGAGCAAACAGGGTCACAACATGCACTGGCCAGCCTGAAATCTGGCCTTGGAAGACATATATTCAACATCAACTTGGTCTGATTCGATGCAAAACAGCACCACCAACTAGGAGAGACGACAGAAAAATGGGCTCCTCAATGTAAAGCAGGACAGAGAAGGGAAAGGCTTTGTTTCAACTAAAGGGAAACTCTGTGCACTCAGAAATCCTTCCCTTCCAAGACTGAATGAAATCAAGATTGCACTGCTTCCTAGAAGACACTTTTAAACCCCAAAAACTTTGCTTTAGCTTAATCAGAGTATTTCCCGACACATTTGACGAGAAGCTTCAATGAACTCTCAAACTCAGTTTAAAGGAAAGAAACACAGGTTTTTTCCAAGCAAATCCAAACCTGCTCTTTCCCCAACAAGGAAATTCTAAACTAAATACTTTCCTGTCAAGGTATACAAGAAAGAAATGGGTTGTTTAGTAAAAATAACTGTACCAGGACTATTTTTTTAGGGGGAAAAGGAGCATTTTTAATGTAAGAAACAGTAAAGGCCTGACAGTTTTGAACAAAAGCCCAAGAAGCAGGTGCTTGTCTGGCTCCCACTGAATTGCAGTGCAAGAAAAGCACCAAACCCTGAGAGACTTGGAAAATACTCGCTCACCTAGGTCACTCTTCCTTTGAACTCCTCATGAGCTTTGTACTGGACTGTAAGAGAAGAATGGGGATGTAAGATAATAAAGATTATCCTGGAATAAAACCCTACACCGATGATTTACTGGTTTTGGAGGACTTGAGGGTAGGAATCCAGATGTACTTTCAGATATTAGTGCTGTGTCTATCTGAAGGTCCAAAGCACTGTGAGATTTGGAAGGGACTCTGAACCTGCCGCTGCCCTGCCCCCTTCTTTCAGCCCTTTGAGAATTTGCTGCTCTATCACGCTGCTTATTAGAGAGGTGTAAGAAACCTAAAAAACACACAGGTTTTGCTGAACAGAGGATGTAAAGCTGGGAAAATAATGATCCCACCATGGGCAGAAAAAGAATCAGACTCAAAAATCCAAAGTAGTGAATGTTTGGATGGTGGCCGGGGCTCTGCATGTGTCTGATCAAAACAGACGCAGGTGTCAGAGCCATTTATGGTGGCAGGCACAGAGCTGGTCAAAATCTCCCATCTCTGAGAAAAAAACCCCACCAACCCTGTGATATTTCACCAGCTGCTCATGTTGGAAAGTGGTTTTATTCCTTATTTACTCTGTCCTCATTGACATGCAGAGCTGGGCTCGCACGTCTCCTGTTTGACCCTTGGTGTCCTTTCCGATTCAGAGCTCTCCCCCAAGGTGGTCCCACCTTCAGACCAGGCTCAGCTCTCCAGACCTCACCTCCATCTCACTGACACTGGCTTTTCCAGGGGAGAATCCAGTTGTGAACTCAAGTTTGCCTTCAGCCCTTCCCTACAGAATCATTTTGGTTGGAAAACAGCTTGAAGCTGCTGGAGTCCCAGCCCTCCCCTCACCCTGCCAAGCCCACCACTAGCCCCATGGCCCTCAGCATCTCAGCTCCATGGTTTTGGGATCCCTCCAGGGCTGGGGACTCCCCCAGCTCCCTGGGCAGCCTGGCACAGGGGTTGACACCCCTCTCAGGGAAAAAGTTCTTCCACTTTCCCATTTGCTCTTCTGCTTCCTCACTTTGCATACCAACTAACGACTGCAGCATGACTTCTGGTGGTGAGAGCCAACACCACTCCAGTGCCAGCTGAAGAATCCTTATTTCAAGCAAAGATTTTTAATATCCTAATGATGAAGACAAAGTTTGGCACTTCAGCAGAAGCTGCAGCATCCAGACAGAGGAACCCAAGTCTCAGACTTGGCTCTTTTTCAGCCTTGCACCTCTGAGAACTAAACCTAAGGAGAGCAGAAGGTCTCTCCCATTTGTTTTGCAAAGGTGCCGCGTGCAACGAGGAGCAAACTCTTTCTGTCAGGAGAGGGCTTTCTGCATTGCTATTCCACCAGCAGCCCGCTAACAGCTTGCATATTGTAGCAAGACTGAAATGCTGTCTCCCAACCTGATCCACAGTCCATTACAGTTTGGGTAAAGACTTGTGGTGACATTAATGAGCACTGGATCAGCCCCTTTGTCGGCATAAATCTCTCTGTAGCATTGGTGGGATTGCATTTTCCCATTTGCTTGTTTGTTTGGCTCTGGATTCTCATTACAATTTCTATTAGCCCATTCTCCCACTGTAGATTAGTTCCTTCCTGATTTGTTTTTTCCTCCTGAAGGAAAATCAGGGTGTTTGAGCTCAAACTGGCAGATTCAGGCAGGTCTCAAAGGGGGAAAGAACAACTCTGCTAGATCAACGGGAGGATTTTTCCAACAGCATAAGTTGGACTAACTCTAGTGAGGCCAGAAGAATTTAGGCAAGCTGAAGAAGACCCACAGCCCCAACCCACCTCTCCTTCACATACACACACATAGAGCTGCCAGTTCACTAGGTGTCATGCCAAGCAGTCATGTGTTCGTTGCCCAAAGGGCTCTGCCAAGGTGGAGCACAGGGACCGTGTATCAGGATGGCCAAGAGATGAATGAGGCTGAGTCCCACTCTCATCAGACTGAAGCTGAGCTCATGGTCATGAGGGGAGCAGTTGGAGGCTGTGAGCAGCCCCACAGTGGCATGGCTTTCACCAGACCCAGTCTTTGGGTTTGCTTCAGCTCCTACCTATAGATCATCCAGTCACTCAGCAGCTTTGCAGTACTCCAGTCATCCACCATATACCCCTGCACCGAGGATCCCCTGGCACCTCCAACCACAAAATGCTCTCAAGAGCCCCTTCTGACTCCAAGCACAGGCAGGAAATGGGCAGACATCTGTGGTGCCCTCCAGGAGGGCACTCTTAGCGTTTTCCTTGCAGAGGGATGCATCCTGCCACAAAGAGACTGCAATGCAAGCAGATGACTCATGGAGTCAGAGAAAGGAAGCCTTGAGATTGCAGCACACCAACACACTCATTTCAGAGACCTATGAGGGTGTCTCACCTCACATGAGGAGTCAATAACAGCGCTAAGAACTGAACCTCCATTTCATAACCCCGGCCTTAACGACATTAACGTCACCCCAGCAACCTTCCACCAGCCAGCTCTGTCACCTGCGAGCTGCTCTGACGTCCCTCCTTGCCTGGCCTTCCTCCCTGTCAGCCCTTCCCATCTCAGATGGGCAGAGTATGAGCCTGACCTAAGACAGGAGGTGCTTAACCCTATGATGGAGAGACACAGGCTTGTCCCCTAGGAGACCCCAGTCCCAGCAACTCGGGTGAACTAGAGGCAGCAGCTCTACCCTTGTATAGCTATAAAGAGAAAGCCTCCTCTGGCACAGCAATCAGGATCTTGTCTCATCTCAGATGGAAATTGCACTCAGGGTAGAAAAAAATAAAAAAGAAGAAATAATCCATGCATATGACAATTTTTTTCTTCCCCACTTTAAGCTGATTCCATCTCTGAGATGAGAGAGAGGTGGCGCAGATTTGCTGACATGTCACTTTAGCAATAAACTCCTCTTTCACAAACATGCCATCGCAAGCAAAGTGATGGCCTGGCAAACTCCAACGGGCATGGGAAGAGCAGGTGGCACCATGCAGGGCTGGAGGGTCCCTGGGGACACAGAGGGAAAGCCATGGCCAGAAAGGAGGAGCCAGCAGTGATGGGAGGAGGAGAGGCGAGGGCAAAGTGGCACCGATAGGAACACAGATTCAAGTCCTAATCCTCAGCACCGCTCACGTGGACACTGATTTCCTGAGTTAGCGCACAAATGCAGCACATCATGGAACCACAGAATTGTTTTGGTTGGAAAAGCCCTTGAAGCTCCTAGAGTCCAAACCTTCCCCTCACCCTGCCCAGCCCACCACTACCCCATGGCCCTCAGTATCTCAGGGCTTTGGGATCCCTCCAGGGCTGGGCACTCCCCCAGCTCCCTGGGCAGCCTGGCACAGGGGCTCACAACCCTCTCAGGGAAACAGTTCTGCCTCAGCTCCAGCCTCAACCTCCCCTGAGCCCATTTACTCTTCTCCTGTCACTCAGGAGAAGAAACTGACCCCTATCTTGCTACAACCTCCTGTCAGGGAGTTGTTGAGAGTGCTCCTGTCTCCCCTCAGCGTCCTCTTCCCCAGGCTGAACATCCCCATTCCCTCAGTCCCTCCCCATCAGACTTGTGCTCCAGCCCCTTTCCCAGCTGCCCACTTCTGGACATGCTCCAGCACCTCAATTTCTTTCTTGCTCTCCCTCTTCTTCACCTTAATGCATGAGGGGTCACCACAGACCTGAATTTATTCCCTAACCCTCAGGAACAAAAAGGAGAGAAGGCTGAAAGGAGCAGGTGAATGCTGAAAGAGTCGAGAGAATAACCTCTGGTTGTTAGTATATGAGTCAGCAGCTTAGCTCCATCCTCACCCCATGCCCACAGGGCTGCTGGGGGCTGGTCCCACCCGAGTCCAAGTGCTTACAAGTACTTCACTGCTCAGTAACCAAGAAAAGCAAAGTAATTTCACCTTCACCTCCACAGCCTTCAAGTCCAAGCTATATCCCCCTAGTCTGGGCTTGGGATTCAGGCAGGGAAGCAGACAGGAGCTTCAGGCTCTGCCAGGGCAGACTGAAATAAACTAACAGGATGAAAACCAGCAGGTACTGGGCTTGGAGACCGTCTGAATGGGGTGAATATTTCCAGGGGGCAGCATTTTCACAGGCCTGAGCCCTGGGGAAGGACACTCACACTGATCCAGCGATTAGGAGTTTGGTGGTTGTGAAAGGATGGGGGCAGCTGGGAGTGCACATAACTTGGGGTGTCCTCAAGGCTGCCAGTGTGTGGGAAAGGACCAGAGAAGCAACTCTCCCTCATCAAGAGGGAAACTCCTCATTCAACTCCTCCCAGCAGCAAAGGTAGGAGCAGGGAGCCTCGAGCCCAATGGCCACAGTTGTGCAGCTACCACAGGAGATTTAGCAATCAGGGCTGCACCCTGTTGTGAACAACCTCTGCCCTGTCTCGATTTCCTTACTCACACCAGGAGCCCAGCCTCACACCGAGCAGGAAGGAGAGCCCAGAGCAGGTTCCTCTGCTCCCTGACAAGCTGTCTGCCCTCAACAACTGCAAACCATAAAGCCAGCTGCCCAAAACCTCAGTGGGGAGTCATCATTGCTCAAGCCCCAGAAGGAGCAGCCCTGCCTCAGCACACAGCCTCCTCCAGGACACCGAAACCAAAGCAGTGTGCTGCAGCACATCGTGTCTTTATCCATCAGAGCCCAGCCCTATTTTTTGTGTCACACAGTAACACCGTGAAAAAGCACATTCCCATTGATAAAAGGGGGAAGGTGGTGAGGGGAAGTGTCACAGAAAACAGACCCATTTCTGAGAAACATTCTTTTCTGCTTCGCAAACAAGCACATTCTGTTTGCAGCCGCCAAACAAACGTGCTCGAGTTGGTTTTGTTTCACAGCCAAGTTATCATTTCCCCCAAATTATTTCAAGAGCACAACAGGGGCAAAATAAATTTGCAAAACAGGCTTAGGTAAACCATGGCAGATCTCAGTGGCAGAGCACATGGCCCTTTTCAAAACCTGAGTGGAAACCACGGGAAACATCAGGGTTAAAACAAAAAAGCTTTGACTCGTGTTTAACTCAGATTTGACTTTTAGCGTTAGAATCAAAGGGGGAATAAAAAAAGGCATCGAATCACCCTGCCAAGAAAACCAGAGGAGGTGTAGAGAGGAGCCTGTGAAAGAAGTGGCCCTTGCCCTAAGGCCAGATCTGCTTGCCATCTGCCTGGGGCATGGGTGGGTTCAGGGGGTGGCTGATGACATGGCAGAGCCTCGCAGGGAAAGCGCTGACTGAGGCCAATTAAAGGCAAATCGCAATCAAGCCATTTGTTTTGGTGCCGAGAGAAGGGCTCCGAAGGGCTCTGAGATGCCTGGACTCGGTTCAAGCATTGGATGAAAGTTCAGGAACGAGCCTTCTCCAGCAGGAACCACTCACTGCTGTGGAGGGCAGATGCTGACAGACATGGTGGGAGGGGATGCAGACCAGCCTCATCCTCGTGATGTGGCTTTGTGAGATCCAGCAAGACACACAGCTCTGACCTTCAAATGTACACGAGCCCTCAGTGTAACCCCAAGAGAAGGAGCAGCCCCAGCTCAGGGACCAACAAGCACATCAATGACAATGCCAAGCTGTCAGACCCAAGAGCCACAAGTCCTTTTCCTACTCCTGCAGCTTTTGTAATCCTGCCCTTCCTATCTCAAGGTCTAAACCTAGGTTTGAATTCAGTGCAGTGACCTAAAGTTCCCGGTACTGAAGCAAAACCCACAACAGAAGGAAATATCTGAATGTCTCTCGTGACTCTGGCCCTAAACTGACTCCTAACAGTAGATTTACGAGAGCTGGGTTTGCACAGAGCAAAGCCTGTGCCCTTCTATAACCAAGGACTCTCCTTGTGGCCATCAATCCAACTTCTTTCTCTGCTGCTGAATTAGCTCTGCTCAGAGGGGCAGCAGGGATAGAACTGAAGAGCTTCCTTGGCAGGGAACTGCTGCTCCACAGTAGCTCAGGGTCCCCAGGCCAGATAAAATAACCTATTCCCAACAGCCAAGTCCTCTCCCTTGGCAGCAACAAGACTTTCTGAGTGCTTCAGAGAAGCAGCAACTTGTGCTGTTAAGTTCTCAGCTTGCTCTCCCTTTTGTTGGCTGTGAAAAAACACAAGAAGGGACCTCTAGAAACATCTCTTTCCTTCCAAATCCTTGGCTGCAGCTCATCGTCCTCCCACCTCACATGGAAATGAGTGGGAAAAGCAGAGACCTCGTTTCTTTTTTCTCCTTCCAGTGCACACCCTTCCCTGACTGCCACCCTTGCAGGGCCAGGGAGAGGGCAGAGTTGCTGCCTGCCTGCTGGGCAAGAGGGGATGGATCATCCCCCCAAAGCCTTTGTGAGCAGCATTACTATTCCAAACAAGTGAACTCCTCCACAATAGATCGATGGTTACACAGGATTGGCAGGGGGGCAGGGAGGAAGATTCAGGCTTCCTTGATTTCCTCGTCTGAAGTGTTTTGTGTGCTCACAGCTCCTGCCACACCACAGGAAGGTACCATTGTCTGCCAGCCTAACCACTCCCACCTCAAACAAGGAGGAAAATGCCCCAAAATGCCAGTGCCAAACAGTCCTCCACCACTCTGGCTACCAGACCAGTGCACACTGAGCTGGCAACAGCAGCCAGGTGTTCATTTCAGAGGGCAATGCTCACTGCAGCGGCAAGAGAGCAGGAATATCATCAGTAGAGAGAGAAGACTCTCAGCACAGGGGGAACATCATCAACACACAGTTTTCACACCCAAACCCCACGTGCACTCTTGTATGGACCAGTCAGCTCCGTGGGGACATGGACATCCCTTGTCGCCCAGATACCTGGGGTGCGCAGATGGCAGCTCTGGGGTGATAACAAGCTTCCTCCCTCCCCAAGGCCACCTCTCTTTTGTCCACCTTGCCACCAGGCCTCAGGAACAAGAAGAAAGCATCCCTCCTGCTGACTCAGCCCAGCTTCCCTTTGTTCTGGGTGAGCACCCAGTGCCAGGGAAGAGCATTGGCATAGTCTGTGCTGGAAATCCTGTGCCAGAAACCCTTTGCAGGCCCCCACTACAGTGCCAGCAACTATCCTCCTCCCAGTAAGTTTGCAGAGCACCCATCCTTGTACCACTCTGCTTTTGTCACCCTCCTGTTGTTTTGCAATCCAAACCTCGCCCTTTTTCATACCCTCTGGGCAAGATCTGTAGGATTTCCAGTGCTCCAGTGATACAGGAGAGGAAAAGAGCTACTTCTCCTCTTTTACTCAAGCTCAGTGGGGCCAATCCCCAAGTGAGACAGCCCGTCCTCCACCCTGGGCCACCCTTTTGCCAGCCTCTTTGCCCAGTCGTGCCATGACGCAAGACAAATCCAGAGGAGAGGAGAGGCCACAACACAGCTCCCTCCTGGGAACACACAAGGGCTGGGGTGGGGATGAGAGGCTCAGCTGCAAACAGCTGAGTCGCATGAAACACATCGGGAGAGGACTCATATTGCCAGGGACCACACTGAGCCCCTGGTTTAAATCCTCTCAAAGCTTGACATTTCCCCTTAGTATTTTGGGGGCTTTTTGCCCCCAGTTCAGCCCTGCTCCACTCACTGGTGTACAGCAGGAGTGCTGCTCTCACCGCACACACCCAGCTAGCCCTGCAGATGTTGGTGTCACCTACGCAAGGTATCAGAGGAGCAAAGTGACTCCCGAGCACGCCCGGAGTTGCAAACGCCGCTTCCCAGCTCTGCAATTAAAACCTGCCTTTTCCTTTTTAATGTCCCTGTCAAACATCCTCAGGAATGACTGCACCCATCTGCTGTCGAGGACAGGGACGAGGATCTGAGCCTAAGACAGCCCAGAAGTTACGCCGAGCAAAATGATGGTTGCCTTGGCAGCCCCTGCACCCCTCGGATTGCTGCTGTAGGCGACAGGACCCCGGCACAACGCCCAGACCCAACACTTGATACAATCGTTTTGGTTGGAATAAGATCATCAAGTCTAAATACTCCATTTCCACCCTGAAGAGTTAATGTAACCCCCTGTGTCCAGAGAAAGGGGGTTTAAGGAGGGCAGCATGCTCAGGGTGAACCCCATCCTGCATTCCACTTGTCTCAGGAGGTCTGGACATGCGAAAAAGGCACGAAACCCCACTAATGGGTCAACAACTCCCCCGTCCCCCAGGCTGGGGGGGGTGACAGACACGAAGGCACCCCCAGTGCTGCACCCCAGGGGCAGGGGGATGTTTACCCCCACCAAAGTGCCTGAGCCACCACTGCTGACAGTCGGAGCCCAGCCTGTGGTGTAGGGCAGAGAGTCAAGAGGGAATCGCACTCCCCTTCTCTCATCCCCCAGTAACTTTCCCACAGAGGACTAGGGGGATGCTGAGCCAAAGCCTGATCCCCTGGCCCCCAGATCTCCCTCTCAGCTCCCTGCCTAGCACCCATCCTATAGCACCAAGCCACACGACGCATCCCCTGTGGGGAAACTGAGTCACATTCCCAAAGGCACCAGCTGCGAGATCCCCCCCTTCCCCCCCCCCAGTGCCCCCCAAAAGAGAAATGAGGCTGCTCCTACCTGAGCGTGGCACTCTCCCCTTGCCGCACAGTCACGTTGTCCATGGCTTTGGGGAAGGTGGCATCTCCGCTGCGCACGGGCACTCCTGCGGGCACAAGGAAGAGCAGCCTGAGACAGAGGACGACTAGGCACCTCCAGGGCAGGGCTAAGCACCCACCGACCCCCATCCTGGGCAGCGGGGACTTTTCCAACAGGCAAAAAACACACCCGACAAGGCCACCAGGAGCGAAAAGGGGAGGGGAGAGGAGGGGAAGGGGGGAGGGTGTGGGGTGCGTGTGTGTGTGTGTGGGGACGGGGGGGAGCAAAACCACCGGGTTTGCGAGCGCTGCGGAGCTCCACGGCGATCAGGAGAGCCCCCGGCAAGGCAGGCTGCGAGCGCTGAGCCCGCCGAGCGGCATCCGGAGGGAGTCCCCGCTATCCTTGGGTGAGGGAGGAGGCCGGCAGGCCGGGGGAGGAGGAGGAAGAGGAGGAGAAGTAGCAAAGGTGCTGGACGCTGGGCGAGCCGGCTCTTCCCGGAAAGCAGTCCGAGGCTCACTTGGGCGAGGAGACGCCGGGGGAGCCGCCCGGCTGCACCCCGCTCCTGCACACTTGGCCCGAGTTCGCAGCTCCCGTCCGCAGCGCGGAGCGGGGCCAGTCCGAAAACACCAGGGAAAAGAAACACCAAAAAGCCACCAAAAGCCACAACAGCCCCGAGGCGAGCTACAAAACGAGTCCAGACGCAAGAAGGCACAACGGGCAAAGGCCTCCGAGGTGCCCAGCGGTTCCTCTCCTCCAGCCCCGCTGCCGGGTCCCAAAGGCGGGTTGTTCCAGGCGGGACGCAGGATGCCGGACGGGGAAGGGGGAGGGTGGGGAGATGCCGAGATGCAGAATGTGGGGATGTCGGGGTGCCGGAGCCCTCAGCGGCGAGAGGACGGGGCTCGGGGGCGCGGGAGAGGCGGCGGCAGCAGCATCGCAGCCCCGCCGGCGCGGCTGGCCGGCAGCATCCCTGCAGGCTGACTTCCCGGGGTTGTCATGGCAGCGGCTCCATCACTGACCGGCACTTTTGGTTCCCCGCACACACACACACAACACACACACCCCCCGCAGCCCCCTCCGAACCCGCACCCGCGGCGGGCGGGGAGCGCGGCGCGCGTTTCACACGCATTTCAGCCTTTAACCCGCGCCGCGCCGCGCTCTTCGGGGCACGGAATGTCAGGACACCCCCCTCAATATACACACACACCGCTTTCCCCTCGCTTCCCCGGCGTGCTTACCTGCGCCCGGCAGCCAGCACCGAACTACCCTCTACCCTCCTCTACCTCCGCGCCGTCCCGTCCCCAGGCGGCAAAGCCACCATGCAGGAGGGGAAACTGAGGCACGGGACAATTTCCCCCTCCCTCACAGTCAGGCAGGTTGAGGAGAGGCAGGAGGGTGCCCTCCCGGTCCTCTGCACCTCCCAGACACACAGCACGAGCTCCAGCGGCACATTCCTCCCCCGCCGCGAGCACGGTCCCCGCGCGCTTTTTATCAGCTCGTAATTTAACAAATATCGCATTTGCTTATGCCTGGCAATTCCTCCTTCCCCCCGGCTGGTGGCTAAACGCATTCACATTCCCAGGCACAGTTCTCCTGCTGGTAAAAAGGTGCCGGGGAGCCATGCTCAGGGCACAAAGTGCCCGAGTCACTGAGCCGCACACAGCGGCCCAGCCCCAGCTCTTCGGGGTGCTGCCCCAGAGCTGCAGCGTTAGGGCACACCAGGCCTCCTCCACTCGCTGTCCCCAGCGACTCCTCTGCAACACGGGACTCTCTCCAAAAGTCCTCCCCCTCCTTTTTTTTTTTTTCCTCTGAATTCACTGCCAACCTGAGCTGGATTCAAACTGGTGACCTAGATGTGAAAGGATCCATAGCCTGTTACTAATCCCCAGAGTCTCCGAATCCCCTGTAAACTACTGCTTAATTCACTAACTGTGCTATTTAATCTCTAAAACATTATGAGCTGTGCCGGGCAGAGGAAACACTCCATCAAATAAAGCTTTATTATTATTGTGTGTGCTGATAGGTCATATGAGAAGGAGATTGCTTTGCAAGTCTCTTTACTTCTTCCTCTTCTCAATTCTCCTTGAATTCAGCGTTGGTGCGACACGCTGCCTCAAGCCCTACGTTTCCCTAGAGGGGAGAGCAGCTTTCCTCAGCTCTTGGCTGGAGTTTAATCTCAGCTCACTCTGCTCCCTGGCAGGGAAGGGGTAAACATGCCTGCCTTCAGCACATCCTTTGGGACCACAAATGACATGGGAGGGGTCTCAAATCTAGCCAAAAAAAAGGGGAGATCACAGTGAAACTACTTGCACAGGGTTGTGGCATGGCATCAGCATATCAATGTCAGTGAAAATAGAAGATGCTGCTCTTGCTAATGGCTGTAGCATCCAAGTGCTCCTGTTAAGGTGAGGGCCCTGCAGTGGTCCAAAACTGCTGCCAGGGAACATCCTCACATGCAGGACCTACAAGGCATTGCCATGCTCATCATGCAAGAGCTTTGCTCTCTTTGTCAGGCCTCTCCTCTGGATGGGCAGAACCCACCTCCTGTGTCAGCAAAACCAAAGGGACTCCAATAACCACAGCCAGTTAACCTTTTAACACAGTGTTTGGGCCCAGATTGCCAAGAGCATCTTAAATCAAGAGAAAAAGCATCTGCCTGTGCTGAAAGAGGCAAGGTTGGGGCAGAACGTGACCGGTTGAGCAGCTTCAGCTCTTGCAAGGGCTGAATTTGGCCCAGCGTTAGAGGAGATCAGCAGTGTTGTTTGAAAATCCCATGGAATTTAAATCCAATATCACCAGCTCCTGCATACTAAAAGCCCAGCAGAATCCCTGGTCTATCTCCCTGTCTCTGGCTCTCCCTCTCTTGCATACATACAATGTACATATAAATCAGCCTGTCACAGCTTGTCTCTTTTCTGACAGCTGTAATTGCTTCAGACTATAAAAATATCTATAGACAATAAACACAGTGCATGAAAACAGCAAAGAGAAAATGAAATCAAGGTTCCTTTAAATAATTCAGTTGCTCCAGCAGCAGAGGAGCCAGCAACTGAGTCCAGCTGTGAAGGTTCAGCAGCCAGAGAAAGAGAGCTTTGTAGCTTCCTCTAGGGATGAGAGAGTCTTTTTTCCTTCGTTGGTTTTTGACCACAGCAGAAGAAGAGTCTGGCATACACGTGGGCTAAGGCAAAGCAGCACCTATCTGAGCACAAAATGCAGCCTCTTCCTTTCAGCTTCTTCCCTTTCTTCCTGCTTAGATAAGTGTCTTTTTTTTTTGCAAGCAACAGGCAGGAGACAAACAGAACAAACCAAGCACGGGCATCCTCTAGGTTGATAGTTATCTCCGTATCTCCTTAACCTCCTTCTTTGCAGCGAGGCTAAAGACCCCCCTCTCCTGGCAGAGACTACAAACAGGGCATCACAAGGAGCTCGGGCAAGGAGGTGAGGGCTGGCATCGCTCGGGAAGGAACCTCAAGGGAAGGGTTTCCCCGGGGGAGATGGCAACTCGTAGAGAGGGTGCTGAAACAAGGGACGGGGAAGGACTTAGGAGGAGCAAGAGCCTGTGAGTTCGTTTTGCAGAGGAGTAGCTCTGTCCGAACGATCTGAGAGGGAGAGGAGGGGGAAGTCTTGCAAACAGAGCAAAGAGCAAATTAGCCCGAAAAAACGTCCTCGGGGGAAAAACCCAGCGGTTTTGGCCTCGGGCAGTGCTTCCCACAGCCTGCTGCAAAGGACCCGACTCCTTCTGCGAGACCTGGGAGCCCCGGGCTCAGGCTTTTTGAGCAAGCCCAAGCCTAAACGTCTGATGTACAGATGGGAGAGGTCCCGAAGGCTGCTCACCAGATGCAAAATCGCAGTTCAGGTTCCCCTATCAAGTAGAACATGATTGCAGAGCTGGTTTTTTTTCTCTCCCTGGCTGTCTCAGAAGCATCTAGCACAATCCTAGCAGTGGAGCTGCAGGCAGGGATGGTTGATCCTCCCATGCCTATACACCTGCCTGCAGACCTACACACACGTACAATACAGCACCTCCCCATATTGAAAGATTCAATTCCTGGGGAGAAAAAAAACCCCTGACATGCAATAAGTAGGTCATAGCAAGGCAATTTGTACAGCCAGACTTTTCTTTTAATTCTTCTTTTCTTTTTCAGGAAGCTGATAGATGGCAATCTACAACCCCAAAGTGGAAATGTATTTTTAATCCAAAATTGCCAAATATGATCAGGACCATAATTTATGCCTGAGCTATGGAATGAAAACGTGATTTCACAACCCCTTCGTGCTATCACATACCACATTATTCTCCAACAAACCCCCCAGTTGCAAAAGAAGTGCTTCATTTTCTTGGCATTAGTCAGGTGAATGACACACCAGTCCCGAGGAGCTTTTCCTGAATAACTACACAGACCTCGGTGTCTACAGCCATTCACCGCAGACACAAAGGATGCGGGCTCCCTCACCACTGACTCATTTATCCCCTCGTTAACGGTGGCCCTAATTAAGAACCAATGATTGAGAGCCTTACTTGGCTGGAGTCATTTGGAACCCTTATTGCCCCAAAGGCATTCCTGTGCCCAGCTGGAGAAATTGCTCCTTCTGGATGTTTCTAGGCCAGTTTTCTGAATGCAAGAAGCATCCTCCTGGGCACTCAGCCTTCAGTCCCTTGCACTGAAGGCAGGCAGTGACTACCAGCTCCTTCTTCATGGCCTTTAATGGGCTCTCCTGCCTTGTTTTTAATCCCTGTTAAAGATGCCATTAAGATTTAACTGGTATTTATATAAACTTCCAGGAACTGTACTATTAAATTTAAATTAAATGTGCTTTTGGGAACCTTCCCCCTAAAGCCACTCTGGGATCTGCTGCCCTGCTCTGCCTGCACTTTGCACCAGGCGTCTGGCCATAAAAAGGAACATTTTGTTTGCCCTTTAAAGAACTGCTAGGCTTGGGTTTGTCACTCCTTGCTCAGAGGCTGGGGATTTTCAAGCATGATTTAACTCCTTCCAGGACACCCCTGGCTGAGCTGCAGCCCAGGGGCTGCACAACCATTCACACTCTAGAAGGTTGCAAAAACCTGTCCCGAGCTGGTGCTTCATGGACAGCAAGGGACTGATATCCCTGCAGCACCTCAAGGGGTAACACAGAAGGTACCATCTGAGGAAGAGGAAAGCCTCATTACTAGCTGCAAAAAGAACCCCATATAGCACTGCCATCCCCAATATACAGAGATATCCAACAGCATCCTCAAAGACAGGATCATGGAGTCATTTCAGTTGGAAAAGCCCTTGAAGCTCCTGGAGTCCAAGCCCTCCTCTCACTCTGCCAAACCCACCACTAACCCATGGCCCTCGGATCCAGACCCCTAGCTCATTGCAGTCCTCTGTCAGGGAGTGTCAGAGTGCTCCTGTCTCCCCTCAGCCTCCTCTTCTCCAGGCTCAACACCCCCATTCCCTCAGCCCCTCCCCAGCCCCTTGTGCTCCAGCCCCTTCCCCAGCTCAGTGCCCGGCTCTGGCCACGCTGCAGCCCCTCAGTGTCCCTGTGGCAGTGAGTGAGGGGCCCAGCACTGACACAGCCCTGGAGCTGCAGCCTCCCCAGAGCCCAGCACAGGGGACAATCCCTGCTCCTGCTGCCACCGCAGTGCTGATCCCAGCCAGGATGCCCTTGGCCTTCCTGCCCACCTGGACACACTGCTGGCTCCTGTTCAGCAGTTGTTCATAAACACCTGTAAACAATCAACTAACCAGACAGCACTGCAGCTGGGACAGGAGCTGGTGGGGTTGGGGAAACATAGCAGTCCTCAAAGCCTGGCTTTTCCTTTGGAATTACTCCTTTCTCCCCTACTTGTCCATGTTTGAGCCTTCTGCAGCAGCCCAGCCAACACAACATACCTATTTATGAACCAACACCTCTGTACGTGCAGCCTCAACACAAAACATCCATACAGGGAGTTAAAAAGCCATAAATTATCGAGGAGATACCGAGCTGCCTTGGCACAGCAAAAAATATGAACTGGGATTGATCCTTGGTGCAAATCAATAATGGTTTTATATCAATCTGTTTCTGGTTGCATTGTTGTGAGGTTATGTCGCTGTGTTAACACCCCGAAAGACACACTTTACACTCAGTCTGCAGAGTTTGATGGGCATGAATCAGAAGCCAAGGATAGCTCCTCAGATAAACCCCACTGCCATTAGCCATCTAACAATATTTCATAAGCACAGCACATTAAACCAGAGCCCTACAACTCAATGCACTGCCTTGTAATGGGAGTAAGCACACACAGAAAGAGTAGAAAAAGCTGAAAAGCAAAACCAGCCAATGCCTTGGAAGCTCCTTGGGAGCTTCAGAACAGCTACCTTAAATGTGAAAAGAGGAGCTTCTCCCCTCAAAATTCTGCCCACAGTTTGGGAGCCTTTGTGAGCCCAACACTGGATAAACCCTTTAGACAAGCAGCTGCAGGGGTTCCTGCGCCTTCTCTTGGGAAGGCCCCAAACAAGACACAACAAACCAAGACTTTCCCAGCCCCCCTGGATATCAGCACACACATCCTAAGCTCCAAGGAGAAGTGAGAAGGTAAATGTCCCTGGTTGATGCTGGCCCACCACCACATTCACCCCTCCTCCACCTCATTTTCCCCAGCCAAACCCCTTACCTACCAGAAAGTTGTTGAGTCCACGCAAACCAGGCAGAGCAGACTTTGGAAGAGAAGTAGAGACCTTGGTTTAGATCTCAATATTCAACAAGAAGCAGAGAGCAATAGCTGAGCTCCTCAACTCCCTCTCTTAAAACCTCTGATTACACTCAGGAGCTCCCACTGAAGCCCGACCCCACCCCACTGCCAGGTGTTTGGCATCTTTGATAATTAACTCTCCTGAACACACCGATTTTGCCTTTTGCCAGCACCTGCCTTTGGACCCAAATCAGCCACCTTCAAACAGATCCCCAGGGTGTGGAGATGCAAGCTTTGTTTTCTGACTCCCAACCAGCCACAGCTTCAGCTGTACCTCAAAACCTGCCTCTCAAACCTTGCAGGCCCCAGCTTTTGCCAACCTTAAGCCCAACTTCCCAAGGCTGTGAAATTCCTTTGGAAACAAGTGCCGGCAGCGCTGCTGCTTGTATCAGTTTCAGTTTCACCCCCTGTCCTCTGACCCTCACAGCGTTGTGCATCCAAGAATAATATTAAGGATAGTCATGCCATTAAGCAAGATGCTTGGTTTGAATCTGAAGGTTTTGAGAAATGATCTCATAAATTTAATTCCCGGGGTAGCATCTTTGAACGTTAACAGACACAGTCGCCTCGGAATTCTGGGAAATGAGCATAATTACATGGAGATCGACAAGGCACAAATGCCAAGAATTCTGTTAACCTTTAATACTGCAAAAAAACTCTCCCCTTGTAATTATCTCTTTCCTTTGTCTTAAATGTTACTGATGAATATTTAGTGGGATAAGCAAATAAAAGGAGGCCGAGGGGTGCGAGGAAGTGCAGCCCTCCGCAGAGTGAGCCTGAAAACCTCACAGCGCGGCTGGGGGTTGAGGCTGGGGGCAGGTTGGGACCTCAGGTCACAAGAATTGGCACATGTGGGGCAATGACAGCTCCATGATGACACACAGCCACTGCAGAGCCAGTGGAGGGTAATTTGAGGGACAGCAAAATCTGAATTAGTTCCCAGCACTGCTGCAAATGCACCTTTACCCAGGTCTGTGGCACAGGCACGGAGCGATCCTGTGGTCCCCAGTGGGATGATTTCAGGTGCCCTTTCTCAAACCCGAACATTGTCTTGGAATAAAACATCCTGGGTAAAAAAAACCCACATCACCTTTCAAACATATCCTCCCTAGGGTTGCAAATGGCACTGCCCTCTTGCTGCACATCGAGTCTGATGGAAAGAAGATTTTCTCCCGGCGTGAACTGCATTAATATCTGTCACCACTCTGGCATTTCTGCCTATAATGATGAAAAATATGTGCAGAGAATGCGGGGTGCTCTCAGCATCGCCTCCCTCCCCATGAAGCGAAATTAGAAGCAGCTGCTCCTGTTCCCATCCTCTTTACGGCCCTACAGCATTATCTCTGGAAGCTTATTATTTGGGAGATGGCGTGGGGATAAGTGAGACTTGTGACCTATCCATATTCAAAATGTGCCTTGCTGCAGATGGGGGCTCAAGCTCTCCCCTCCCCTGAGCTGGAGACCGGTGGAAAGGTCACTCTCCTCTTTTAATGTCGCGTCAGACCGACCGCTGCGTGAACAAGGGAAAGAAAAAGGCACATCTCCCCAGCTGGATGGAGAAAACCCATCTTGGGAGGAGCGTGTCAGCACGAGCTGCAACCACCTGCAACGCCAAAAGCTTTCAGACACTGTCCAGGAGCCCTGGAAGAGGCTGAAGGAGCTTCCTCCTGGCTTTGATGCTGCTTAAAGTACAGACCTGCTGGGTGGGATGAGCAAGGAGGTAGCGAATCCCACGCCATGGAGGAGGGGGATCACAGCTCACCCCTGCTCTTGCCCCAAAATGCTGCAGGGAGCAGTGGGAGACAAGATGATGCACTGTCCATGAGCATGCTAGCAACAGATGCAAACCCATCCCAAGTTAACTGACACTGATTGGACCACTGCGTTTGTGAGCTGGTCCACCTTGAAGTGCTGTGGTCCCACCACAGAGGCTGGATGCCATGGAGAGGGGCTGGAGCCACCTGCAGAGCAAACATTCCCTCCAGCCTCAAAGTGACACCTTTACAAACTCCCTCATCCCTGCTTCCAGGAGAAACCAAGCCAAAGCAGTACTTATTCACAGAGGACAGGGGAGAAAAATGAAACACAAGCTCATGAAGTCCAACATTTACTCCTCCCAAGAGAGGTCTGAGGAACTGGCTTTGCAGTGGCTGTGAGGAGGAGTGTGTGTCAAAGCCTAGAGTCAGGGCTGCTAACAGCAAGGAGGGCTCCAAACCTCCCCAAGACAGGCAACACCACAACCAGCTTGGACCTGGGTTCCCAGTGGCCACATTCACCACCTTCTGGTTACTTCTGATCTCAGGACATGGCAGATGTTTGCTCTTCCTCCTTCCCTTTCTCTTTGCCTGTCTTCAACCGGAGCAAGCTTTCTAGTCTCCAAGCTGCTTTTATGCCCCTTTAAAAGGTTATAAAAGCTGGTTTTATATTCCAATAAAGGAACATAAAACCAAGCTTTTTTGCAGTTCAATAAATGTGGGTAACTTTTCCCCCTCATTAATGCTTTTTGCCTTGGCACCATGCACATGTGTGGACTGCTGCAGGGCACTGAGGGGGACAGGGCTTTGGGCATCGAAGGAGGAGAGGGCAGAGCATACTGAGGGAGAGGGACTGAGAGGATGAGCTCAGGTCAGGCTGGGGGCAAGCAGGAAGCTCCAATGCCAAGCAGAGACAGGGATCATGGCCTAAGCTACTGCTCAAAAAGGAGAGAGATCGGGCTACAGTGAGAACAAGTTGCTGACTGCCCTGTGCTGGTGGATTTAGTAAAAAAAACCCCTTTCCTGAGAGCTGGCTTGGCCCCAAGGAAGGGCCATGTGACAAAAATGCAAGGTCCAAGAGATGCACTGATATGGCTTAGTGGTGGGCTTGGCAGGGTGAGGGGAGGGCTTGGACTCCAGGAGCTTAAAGGTCTTTTCCTATGATTCTTTGAACTGCAGGCATCCTGGCCAGCATCCTTGTACACATTAGCTAACAAGTCACAGCACCTCAGTCCATGCCTGGGTGACAAGGGCTGGGTCACTTCACTGCTTGCTGGCAACCTCCTGCTCCTTACAGCATCTGTTCAGACCTTACACACTGTGGGTCAGGGACTGTCCCTTTCAGAGCATCAGTACCACCCCCCAGCCACACACCCTATCCCAGCAGGGAGGCCGAGCCCTTCATGTCACCACTACCTAATTAATCTAGATAATTACCCTTCCTGGGCTCCTGTTTGAAGGCTACAGGAGAACGATGAGGGCTGAGGAAGAAGGTGAGCATCCGGGGCTCCCCGGGGAATTCAGAAGTGTTTACAGTGCCTGGCATGAGAAAATCCATACTCATTTGGCTGCAGGAGGCAGGGCTGCCCTCCCACGCTCCTATTAGCAATTTCCAATCATCTTTTATTAGGCCTGCATTGATTTGCTGCTCATTTTGGTTGGAATAAAGGCCTAAGAGCCTCAATCCAGCTTCAGACGAGTAATCCAGGCGCAGAGCCGACGGTGCCAGTGAGGGGAGAGCCGGGCTGGGATGCTGACACGGGTTCAGATGTGCCATTAGCAGAGCAGAAGCTGAGCTGCTACTTCACAAAGAGCCTTGCACATGCCCATGCAGCTTTCCCACAGCTCGTGTGGAAGAGGGGGATTTGCACCATGCCCCTTCCTGGCAGGGATTTCTGTCACTCTGTCCACTCAGATCCTACATTCCAAAACCCAGCCCTGCAGAACAGCTCAGGACCAGCCAGTACCCCTGGGATAAACAGGTTCCTTACACCACGCTTCTGTTTCCAAGCCAACATTTCCAAGCAGCTTGTGAAACACAAATTCTGTTAGGAACCATCTGAATATTTTGTTCTGATAGTGCCATAACACCAGTGTACACGTTAGCACACACACCACATGGGAAGGAGTATTTGAATACCAAAACCAAAGTGTATTTACAGGCTTTGGTGGTTTGTTTTGGTTTGGATTTTTTTTCCCTTTCCTCCTGGCAAAGCCATCACTGCAAGTTATCAGTTTCCAACTGTTTGCACCACAGCTCTTCCGTGCATGGCCCTGCTGTCGTGAAACCTGCTGCTCTCTGCACCCCGTGTCCTCAGATAACCCGAGGGGTACGAAAGGACCTCACAGCCTCTGGGAAGGGACTCCAGTGCCAGTTATGAAGTGCAAGGAGATCCCAGTGCCAGCAGGGAAGCAGGAAGCAGGCAGCTCTTTGAACCTTGCTGAGGAGATGGTGGGAGATGCAAACCTTGGTGTATCTGAGTCTCAGGTACATCCTTCTGCACACAACAGCTCCCACCTCATCCCAGCCCACCACCCACCTCATCCCACTATGCATCACCCTTCCCAGCAGACTGAGGTGGAGAGTGTACTAAAACCCATAAATTTGTTGCACTTAGACTTACTTTAATATATATATATTTTTTAGATGCCCCTGCATTTAGAGAGTGAGAGGCACTCTGTAAAACACCCCAGGAAACATTAGAATGGGAGAGCTGATTCAGAGGAGAGCAGAGCACAAATGCCTGCGGTGAGGCGGATGAAAGCCAAGGGCTGCAAGCCTTGGATGTGCCTCACTTCAGACAGCAAGGGAGAAAATACAGACACTCTGAAACTCTGCCCCAGATCTGCCAGCACAGAAACTTTAACTTTGCTTTGAACCAGGTAACTGAATTATCTCCCCAGGAAGCGGCCGCCTCCGGGCAGCGTTGGGGAGGCGATGGGGAAGCGCAGCCCGGCCCCTCGCTGGGGTCCAGCACTTGCCCGCAGGGTTGTCACCGAGCCTGGTGATGCTGGAGCTGCAGAATTCAGCACCCTGCAAGGGAGGAGTTCAGGAGAGAAGGGAACGAGTCTCTTGAAGTCACTCTGCATGGCGGTCAGCTTAGTGCTGTCATCCGGTAAACTTTGCCACCAGGAAACAAGGCTTTGTTTCTAAGCACAGGTCTCTGATGCTAATTACAAGCATGTAATGAACAAATTGGGTCTGATCCAGAAGGCCTGAGAGCAGCAGCTCTTCAGTTTTGAGACAGCCGTCGTACTATTTAAGGATCCTCTGTCTGTTTTTCCCCTCTTGTGGTGGTGTTTTTGTATACCTGCAGGCAGTCAGGGACCAAGAAAGGGAGACAAAACCTGGAATACCATATGTGAAATCCTACAAAAAGTGTGTCATCTGATTGCCCCTTTTCTCCCCATCAGCAGACACTGGTGCCCCACACAAAACCAAGATTGAGGGACTTCTGTCCCGAGCTGAAATTGGGCTGTGAATTGGGCTTGCTGGCACCCGCCCTGCCTTTCAACTGGCATCAGCACGCAGCTTAGCAAATGAAGCGGGCCAAATTCCTCCCTGGCGTAGCTTAATTAAAGTCAATGATGTTACACCAGGGAGGAACCTGGCCCACTGTCCTGAGCTGGAGTCCACACCAAGTCCAGCTGGCAAGTGGCAAGCAGCTGAGCAGCGGCAGGATGGATCCCTGGCACCGGGCACAGCGCTGGGAACTGCATTCGGCGTTTGCGAGTGGGAGACAGACTCAATAAACACAGCACTAAGTAAAGCAGATCCGTGATAAATAACCACCAGCAGCGTTTCACCTCTTCCAAATGCTACAGACAACCAGACCAAATTGTCCTCCCAAGTCCCACGAGCGGTGGGGACATTTCATTAGCCCTGTTACACTGACATGGAAAGAGTCACTGGGAGCTTAATAATAATAAAAAGCCATTATGTTACAGTGTTTGTCATCTGTGTGTCTCAACTGGCTCCAAAAGGCAGGGAAATGGCTATGCTGGTTTTAATGGAGGGGTGGGGGGATGGAGATGCACCAGGGGGTCAGCAATTAGCTACAGATCGTTCATCAAGCCGGACCTGAAGTTTGCTGAGTAGTGCCACTAAGCCATGTCCATGCTGGGCTGACGGGCTGGAAGCAGGATGGATTGAGCAAGCTGTTGTTTCACAGCCTTTAATCAAAGGAGGTTTGAGCCTGGCTGGAGGGATCTGCTCCAGCTCAGCTCCCTCTGTCTGAACATCTATCTTATGAGGAAAGGCTGTGGGATCTGAGCTTTTCAGCCTGGAGAAGACGAGACTGAGAGTGGGTAATAGGCATAAGATGGAACACAAAAAGTTCCACTTAAACACAAGGAGCAAGTCCTTTGGTGCTGAGGTGAGGGAGCCCTGGCCCAGGCTGCCCAGGGAGGGTGTGGAGGCTCCTTCTCAGGAGGTTTCCAAACCCATCTGGATACGTTCCTGTGCCCCCTGATCAAGGGGAACCTGCTTTAGCAGTGGAGTTGGACTAGATGATCATTAGAGGAACCCTCCAAACCTCACCATTCTGTGATTCTGTGACCCAACCTAAGCCAACAGTCCCAGAGGAGGCCCTACCAAAACGTCAATGTGGTAATACCCTGTCAACACGAGGGGTGCAATTACCCAGCTATGGTGGTGTGATTACATGGCAGCTACTCTTTCCACACCTGTAATTTCCACCACACTCGTAGGACTCTGAGGCTTGCTCCATGGCTGCAAATGAATTAGAGTCTAAGTACAAAATCAGTGGTGCCACTGAATGCTAAAAACACTCAGCCATGGTGACTGGGAAGCCAAAGCCACAATTGTGGGAATATAGGTAACCTTACAGCTGAAATGTAAAGAAATCCCAGTTATAGGGACTGGTGGGTGGTGATGAGGTTATTCAAAAGCCTTACCATGGTGTAATTACACTGTGTGCATAAGGTAATTACAGCCCCACTATTATATGCTACAACCCTCCATTTCATGCTTAATCCCATAAGGTAGATGCAGAGGGATAAAAGGCTCCAGCAAAGTTGACTCTTTCAAGAAGGAAGGATGGACATGTATTGAGAGCTAGAGGAGAGGAGGTAGGAATGGAAATGCACACAGAGACATGGCTACTGCCCAGACCAGCCCTCCAGTGCTCTGGGGTTTCAGACCAAGCAAGGGGGAAGAGCTGGGCTCAGTTGGCTGGGATCTATCGAGGAGTTACAAGCATTCATCAAAAGCCAATCTGCTTTTGAAAAGCAGAAAAAGAGGTTACTTTGGTTTAATTTTTCTGAAGCTTTATGGGTGACTTCTGAAACTGTCAGCTCGAGACGCTTCAATATTTCCTGAATGAGAAGCTAGAGTCCTAGTTCAAAACGCCTCTGTTTGGATTGTCAGTACATTTGTACCCCACTTACATTAAAAAATCCTGTTGGCTCATCTGGTTTGGGGTTTTGTGTTTTTTTGAGGGAGGGAAGGAGGATTTGGAGGTTTTTGTTTATTTCTCAATTTCTGAAACTTTGATTCTTCATCAGCTACTTCAAGCTTTCTCCCTTTCAAGTCAACAGGATTTTTGCTCATTGAGCTCAACACACACATTTCCAGGGCTTAGAGAATCACAGGATCACTATGGTTGGAAAAGATCATAAGTTCATCAAGTCCAATCCCTCACCTCACACTGCCAAGCCCATCACTAACCCATGGCCCTCAGCACCTCATCTATGTGATGATAAATATATCATCTCCAGGGATGGTGACTCCACCACTTCCCTGGGCAGCCTGTTCCAGAGCTTAACAACTAGTTCCAAAGCTTAACAACCAATGCTTGCCTATACCCAGCCCAGCCCTGGGCTCCTCCACCACAAAGTCAGGTAAACATTCAGCTGATAAACTTCCCCCCAGCTCCATCAGGTCTCATTTCGACCCTCGGTGCTGCACAAGCTTATTTAAAACTAACTCAGGTTGCTCAGCCCTGGCTGGGCAGACAGACCTGATGTGACTTCCAGGTCTCCTGCTGCTCTGTATCTCCACCTGATCTTCTTTGCCCAGTGCTATTTGCATTCACATTTCCACTGGCACACGAGGCGGCGGATGGGAAGATTTGGGCACAGGAGGGGACGTGTGGTACCGTATCCGTGGCGGAATTCAGCCAGGTCTCCCAATAACCCAAACCCTTTCTGCTGCACAGCACGGCACTGCAACGAGAGGCTATTCCCCCCGGCGCTCCAAAACCAGTTATGCAGAGTAGATGTGTGGGCATGAAAATACAATCAGATGGGACACAAACTGTGCTTTTGCTGCTTCTTTAGAGAGAGGAGGGGGGATTTTTTCCTTCCTTCTCTTTGTTTCAGGTCTAGCTGGGACCAATTCGTTATCATCTGCTTCTGCAGAAGCCGTGTAGAATTTCTGGAGCCATGCAGAATTTGCAGAGCGTGGCATTGCCTCAATTACAGGGGAAGGCAAATCCCTGGGGGCTGTGAGACCACATCCTCAGGGAGCAACTCCAGGATTTGCATCCGCATGGACCTGCTCTAGTCTCTCTAGGTGCAGTTTCAGCCACTGAAACTCATCTTTTGCAAGGTGCAAGCACACCTGCCATGTGAAATATGGGCTGAGCTACTGCAAGAACAGCTTCCCCATCTCTATTAGGGGCTCAGCTAAGCCATGAAGCCTGAAAGTTGATTATATCTTTCATTAGGAATGACCGAATGATGTTTTTAAAGTGGAAAATGAACTCACAGTTAAGAGGAAACACTTTCTTGGTGAGACTGGAGAGTGGGTTCCCCGTGGAATAGATGCAGTTGTGAGAGTCAAAATTAAATTGATATTAGAAAATTTCCTGAGGGGGGAAAAAACCCGTCATCGGCTGCCTGCAGAAACGGTATCTCACAGAGAGCTGGCTAGAAAATGGAAATCCACAGAAACTCAAATACAGATATATATATATATTTAATGAAAAAAAGAAAAAAGAAAATCCCTTAACTTCCCCATCTCAGCAGAAATTCCCCACAAGTAAAACTGCCATGGAATGGATCTTTTTTGTTTCCCACTTGGAAGTGCCATTTCAACTAATGCAAGAAGGACATGGAGTCATCTGGGTCTCACAGACTCCCTTTAGATGGGACTCAATATGGCAAGTTGCCTTCCAGGTGGGCTAGGGGGCCTTCCTCCCTGCCTCCCAGTAGGTCTTCCACAGTCAACAAAGACAACTCCTGCCTTAGCCATCAGACAACCAAACCACTAAGCTCCTTCCAGGCAACCAGCCATCCTCTAGATTTAGATTTTCCCAATGGAAAATCGGTTTATCTGGAGAAAAAAATAAATACGAGGAAATTGTCCCAGGAAAATGTGTGGGTTTGGCAATTTTCAGGGGGCAAATGTGCTTCAATGGAGCCAGTTTCAAAAGTGGCTTATTCCATCCTTACTCGCCATGCCCTGATGTGGGAAAGGAGAAAAGATGGGGATGATAAAGGAGGGGGAGCTCACCACCTGGGGTGAAGCCATGGAAATCTCTCCTGTATCGCCTCCCTTGTTTACCTTCAAGCTGACAAAAGCACCAGGAGCTTGCACTGTTGCAATTTGCATTCACGGGGAGAGAGGGGACCGCTCCAGATGCATTCACAAGGGGACCCTTCAGATCAGATTAACAAAAAGCCGCCAACGGCGACAGTTCCTCTGCTGCGCTGTCGCCTGCTAACAATGTACTGTAACAGCCTCTGAAAAGGGACACAGATTCCTTTGGCATTTATGTGCTACTCAGGCCAAGGAAAGGTGGAGGTTCCTTGGGAAGCGTGGCCTCGAGGCAAGCTAGAAGGGTGCTGCCAGCACCCACTTGCCCCCACCATGGGCATTGCTCCTGGACATGCTGCTTGTTCCAAGCCATCTGGCCTTGGCACCACTTCAAATGCCATCTCTCCTTTGCCCATCACTGGATTTTCTTCAATAAATGCATTCAGCATGGCCATCTCCTCTTCAAGGATGAGTGAAAACTCCTCATGCTTCACACCTCCCCAGCTCCTTTCCAGCTCTCCATCACCCTAAGCTGCCACAGCGCTGCACCCCTTGAAAACCCTCCCTCCGAGTACCTCCACTGCTCCAACTCCCACCCCTCCAAATCTTCAGTTTGCCATCTAAAATAAAAAGGGTCGTAACTCAGATGGGCTGGTTTTATGAGCCTGCAGGTTCCAAGTCATATTTCCGTGCTTTATTCTGCAACCCCAGCATCTCCAAGCTGCTGCTAAACGAAAGCCCAGATCCCTGTGCAATCGCACGATGCCAGTAACATTAAGAAAAACATCAACCCTGATGAGACCTACGAGACCTGCAGTAAAAACAGGAGCAGTGCACACATCTGCTGCCAGCAACACCCTCCGCACCCTCGGTGCCCGATTCCTGCTCCCCAGGCCGGTATCAAAAGGGGTCACGGCACTATCAGGGTGCCCCATCCCGCCCCTTGATCTCAGCTGTAATAGCTCTGTCTCCAAATCAGCCCTCGGAGGATGCAAACACCAAAAGGCACGCTCCTGAAAGTGGCTTGTGCAAACTATGATGCTGGAGTGAGGTCAGAAAGGGAAAGAATTGGTGGCAAAGAGGAGCCAGGACCTCAAGAGTCCAGGCTCTGAGAGAGAAGCTAATAAAAAGGCATCATCCCTTCGCAGACAGTGAATTGTTGCTTAAACCCGAGGATCACAGACAGCCTTCTTGTCTTAAGGGGAGCAGTCAAGTGAAGAGATTTCGTAGCCATTAAGTCGAGCTATAAAGTGCTTGCAGTAAAGTAGGGTAAGTGGAATTTATCATGGCATCACGTAGACCATAGGACCAGGAGAGAGCCAGCTTGGGTCAACGGGTTGACCTCTTGTGTTGTCTAAAGATTCTTCCCTTCATCATCCCCATTAACATCTCCTCTCCCACGCTGCAGTCTGGCGCCTGCGCTCCCTCCCTGGGGACTCTCCCTCAACTGCGGGGCACTTTCTTAAAGGCCAGGCAGAAAAACTTTCCCTTCCTTAGCTCCAGGGCCACCTCTCCGTGTCCTACCACCTTTGGAGACCGTGAATAATTCCCTTTCTTCATTTTCAACATTGCCTGAAAGGTATTTATAGGCTGTGATCACTTCCCACCTCCTCAGGAGGCTTCTCCTTTGCTAGACTATAATTTAGCATCAGAGCTGGGCAGCTCAGCCTTGTGATGCGCATGCCCAGGGAAGCCAACTCCCCACCTTCTCTATTAACTGCCAGGGGAAGAAGTTTTATCCTGTCAATGATTTTTTTTTTTAAACTCAGATCTGTGCAGGAGGAATCATCCTTCTCCTCTCAGGCAGCACCACAGGTTTAAGATTCTCTTTGGTCATGGCCTTAAATAACTAAATGAATTTTAAACCCCCAACACATACAGCCAGGAAGGGAAATGAGGGGCAACTGCTTTCACAGAATCATGGAAGGGTGGGAGTTGGAAGGGATCTCCAGAACTCATCCAGCCCAACCCCCTGATAAAGCAGGTTCCCCTCATTCAGAGGGCACAGGAATGTGTCCAGGTGGGTTTGGAAACCTCCTGAGAAGGAGCCTCCACACAGGCTCCTCCCTGGGCAGCCTGGGCCAGGGGTCCCTCACCTCAGCACCAAAGGACTTTCTGCTCAGAAAGTGCAACTTTCTGAGTTCCAACTGATGTCCATTACCCCTTGTCCTCTCGCTGGACATTACAGAAAAGTGTCACCCCATCCTCTAACACTCATCCTTTTAGGTACTTTTTAGGTCCCCCCTCAGCCTTCTCACACCTGCGATCTGAGATCTCAGCCATTCAACTAGCGTCAGGCAGGTTTTTGTTTGGGATCCGTGACCTTGTTTAGACCAGAAAGGACCAAGCCCAATAAGACCTGTGGTACAGAGGATATTTTCTTGGTGGCAGCTGGATGGAGTTATTCTCATTTCTGCCTTTTTTCTATCTCCTAGCAGAGGCAAGAGGAGAGACAGCAGAATAACCAACGGGAAGACAATTCCCAGGACGATTCCTGCCTCGTATCATAGGAGCCAAAACGTGCAGATGAAAACTCTGCAAATGTTTTGCAAGGGAACAGGAGCCCTTTTGAAGATGGCTGATTTCCCAGTGCAAACATTTCATCGAGCCCTGCGAATTCACTGCAAAACAGTTTGAGCCCCCTGAAAAACATTACAAAAAATCTACCACCAAAAAACTGTCAAAACATTGAGAAGGAGGATGAAATTTTCTAGTTGTTCAAAACAAATCATCAGATCTGCTTGCCCAGCAGACTGGTGGCTGCATTTTTATGCATGGTAAATCAGGTAAATCAGGCAGTTGGTGTTTCTGCCTTTTCCAGGCAAGAGCCAAGCGGTTGCTTGCTCAAGGGACAGCACAGAGTCACCTGTCCTGGGCAGGGCTCAATGTCCCTGGCAGTGGCATCTCTCTGCAAGCACACCTTCACTTCACAGATGTGAATGCAATTCGGTCTGGTCCAGCTGGTACCCCTCGGCTAAGAGCCAGATTCTCTCAGGCCATTAAATTTTGGGGACTGGGGAAAGAAACTATCAGAGAATCATAGAATCATTTTGGTTGGAAAAGCCCTTGGAGCTGCTGCAGTCCCAGCCCTCCCCTCACCCTGCCCAGCCCACCACTAACCCCTGGCCCTCAGTACTTCAGCTCCATGGCTTTGGTATCCCTCCAGGGCTGGGCACTCCCCCAGCTCCCTGGGCAGCCTGGCACAGGGGCTGACACCCCCCTCAGGGAAACAGTTCTGCCTCAGCTCCAATCTCAGCCTCCCCTGGGGCAACTTGAGGATGTTTCCTCTTGTCCTGTTACCCATCATTATAATTACTGACCCTTACCTGAGACTGACTTAGCACAGAATCACAGGATGGTGGGGGTTAGAAGGGACCTCTAGAGCTCATCCAGCCCAACCCCCTGCTAAAGCAGCTTCCCCTCAATCAGAGGGCACAGAAATGTGTTCAGGTGGGTTTGAGAACCTCCTGAGAAGGAGCCTCCACACCCTCCCTGGGCAAAGATTGTTTGCTCCAGAAAGGAAGACAGTATTCAAGAAAGATAAGCTCTTGTCCTTGTCTAGAGCCCCAACATGAAGCTCCCAACCCTGCTGCACTCAAACATGACAAGGTTGATGCCATATCGCTGCCTGTCTCCTTTCCATCCTCTCCTCCTTCCCTTCACACTCATGTCAACAGCCTCTCCTGCTGTCCCCAAGTCCCCCTGATCCCCATAACCACTCTTAGCCAGCCTGGGCCCTTCAGCCACTGCCCAGCAGTGCAGATGGCCGCTCTGAGCCCGAGGGAGGCTTTGCTGGTTGCCTGGGCCATGTGTGGGCAGCGAGGCGGGCAGCCCGGCGCACCGGCGAGTCGTCTCGCCCCGTTTCCTCCTCTCCACCTGTCTGCTCTGCCGAGCCGGCTCCTGCCAAGAGCAGCGAGGTGAGGGGAGCAGGGGGAGCACGGATGGATGGGCAGCAACTGTCAGCACAGCCAGCGTCACACAGACACAATGAACAAGTTCCTAAGGGGGTGTGCCAGCTCTGGAGTCAGGGCTCTCACAGCCATTCCTCCCACCCCAGCCCCTTGGCCCTGGCTTGCTCAAGCAGCAGGCTTCACACTGTGGCTGAGGCACCATCCTCCTCGAGAAACAAGAAAATTAAACCACTGGAACATGCTCAGCAGGAGGAATGTGGATCTTGGTTGCCCCAAGCCTGGGGTCCCACCTCTAGAGCTAAGCCACTGTAGATTGATAACAAGATGCATCCCACTCCCACATCCAGACTCTCAAGACACATTCAAGCAGCTGCTCATCTCCAGTCCCCTCTCCTTCCTCCACATCCAGCAGCACAAGGCTGGGAAGCAGGCGGTTATAAAAGCCAGCTGGGAGGGAGGGATGGAGGAAGCTGCTGCTTTACAACAAAGCCAGAACGCAGCTCCAGTGCTTATGAGCTTTCCCTCCCCACGCAAGTGCCGAGAAGAGGATTGGTACTCTGGATGCAGCAGGCTGGGGGCTGATAGGATGTATCAGCTAATTTGCACTAATGGTCCCAGAAAGGCGGGGAGTGCTCTCCAGAGGAGAAGGCACTTGAGCAATAACCTAAATAGATACGCGTTTCCAAGCAAAAAGTCCTTGAGGAGGGAAGAGAAGCCCTACGGTTGAATTTCTCTCCCCACCTGCACCGAAACTTGGCTGGAGATGTTGGAAAGGAGCTGCCTGGGCAGGCAAAAACATCAGATCTGCAATCTGGGGAGCAGCTCTTGGAAGAGGCCAGGCCAGGGCTGGAAGCTTATCCCCTGCTTTCGGAGCCTGCTTGGACAGACCGACGGCAGCCCTGGGCAGAGCCCAGCCTGGAGCACGCTTGGCTCCGTCATCAGCCCAAAGCAAAAAAAGCCAGCCCATCTGTGCTGCGACAGGTTGATATAGAGGGCGAAATGCCTAAGTAAAATTCCACAACAGGGCATTAAAAAGATGTAATAAAATATACACGAGTTATTAAATATTGTCATCAAGATGAACCATAAATCAGAGATTTTATGGTTTCTGATTATAAATTCCATTTATTCTGTAAGCGTTTAAAGAAAGAAAAATGGAGACTCAGTAAAGATTTAAGCCCAGCCATGATGCTGCTGATATTTCACTGTTGCTTGTAGATGTCATGTCTGTGGGAGCCCAGTGTTGGGTGCCCAGAGTTGCCTGGAAGGATCCTCTCGCTTGCCGTGCCATGAAACTCCCCAGCATCCTCACAACCACCACTACAGATGCTCCTGCCTGTGCAAACACGACGACAAGGTCCCCATGCTGCCTTCCCCACATGCACTACACGTCTGCACCCTCCCAGGCACGACTTCTCCTCATACCCTTCCACATCCTGCTTATGGGTTGCAAGATGTAGCTGGCTGTTGTCACTTCGGGGAAGGGAAGGATGAAAACGGTGAGCATACAAGGGAAATGTTACCTTTTTCTCCCTTCAAATGCCAAGAGAAATATCAAAGAAATTGCTTTCTTGGAAAGACTAAATTGTCGAGTGCCAGTCACTAGTGCTTCCCCTCACTGCCCCGGCAGGACAGTGATGCTTCTCTCATAGCTGGTATTTCCACTTCCCACTCAGGCTCTGGGGCAGAGGGAGATGCAGAGGGACTGAGCTGCACCTCCTCCCACTGTGGAAAAACAATAAGAGAAGCAAACCTGCAAAAGTTTTCTGTGGGAAAACAAATGGACAGTCTGTACCCATCCCCTTTTGAGGAACACCTTGGCTCGAGGCAGCCCACAGCTATTAAAAACCACTCTGCCCTGAAATTTCCCAGGCAGCAGTGCCCAGGAGCCTTGATAGCCCTGCCACATCCTAGAAGTGCTCACTCCAGAATGATTATTTCCTACATGTAATGCCTATTCCCACTTCTCAGCATCACAAAACAGCGTTGGATGGTCCTTCTCCCACCCCAGAATTGGTTGACTTGATCCCCAACCTCTATTTTCAGGCTAAAACCCTGCAGAGACACAGATGCACAGCTTTGCATGAGCTGTTTCCATTTTTCTCCCCTCCCCCCCCGCCCCCCATTCCATCCTACTGCAGTTCATTTGCAGGGGGACCAAAGCCCACGGACACAGAACCATAACCCTGGCAGTTAAATCCCAGCCCTCAGATAGGCTGGGTGGAAGGTAGACCACAGGGCAGATCCTGTTTAATTAGGGCTCGTAAAAACGGCTCAGCACTGCACCAGAGAGTGAGGCTGATTTGCAGCTGCCTTTAAAACTGAGCAGGGTTACTGCTTCAGCAGTTTTTTCCCAGCCAGTTTTATGGATGCAACAATAAAGTGGGGGGAAAAAAAAGAAGAAGTTTGCATGGTGAGAGTTTTAGTGCTGAAGCATCTGATAATGTGACACCAGCTCATCATGGGACCAGGGCAAGGAGAAGCACTGGGATGGGGAGCAGAGACGAGGCAAACCCAACCTTGCTAAGCCACGGAAGCTTCTCAATGGGGAGATAAAGATATGCTTAAAATGAGCTTTACCCTATTTCCAAATAGCCCGTGTGAAGGTTTATATCCTGCCAGATGAAGCAATGATGGGCTGCCAGGCCCGGGAGCTGCTGGCCTGTATTTATCTGCCCATCAGGGAGCAGCTATTACTCACAGCAGCCTCGGCGCTGAGGTTTACAAGGTGCACCATGGAGGTGATCCCACTGAGCCGGGCCTTGTGCCATTCCTCAGCCAAGGGAACACACTGGGATACATCCCCAACACATATTAAATAAGGATTTATTGGGTTTATTATTTTTAATTACTGGATAAGAAGCCCTGCCTCCCTCTCCCAAACTCCTCCTGAGCATCATAGGCTGCACTAGAACCAGAACTGCTTCCCAGCCCAGCACGCATCCTGGGCGAGTGGCTGTTTGCAGAGAGCACCCACTGGGTGAGGAGCTGGGCTAGGGGATAGGAACAGGGAAGAGTTTATTCCTGATGCTAAGCATGCTCCAGCATGCAGCCTAGCCCCTGAAAGGGGGAGCTGGTTGCTCACCAGAGCCCCCTCCTTGATGTTACAACAGCCCTGGGCACAAGCAAGATGATCCAGGTGGGTGTTTGGGAAAGATTTACTGACAGATGAGGGAAATAAGGGGAAGGTTTGGAAGAAAGTAGCACATAGGGTTTCTGGGAGAGCAAAGTAATGAGAGGATGAAAACCTCCCTCAATGCCTATACTCAGTCAGGGCAAATCAGTGCTTCCTCCCTGCTTCGCCAGCCGCTGCTTTGGGTAAAAATGTGATGAAGCAAGCTTTATGCATGAAAAAGGCCACTTTAGAAAAAAAACCAACAGGGCAAGTGTAAGGAAAAAGGAGAACAGAGCGAGACTGATGGGGTCGGGGCACCGTTAAGGATGTCAATACCCATCACTCACCAATAACCTTTCTGTAACTCCTGACCTAGCAGTGGCTGTTGCGAAACTGCAGCAAAATTAAACCAGAAATGAAGCAGCATTAGGTCCTGGCGGGAGGAGGCAGTGGCTGACAGGCAAGGTAAGGGCCTGACGTGCAAGACAAGAAGGGGCACGGCGCTGGGCCTGCCAACCTGCGCTCCCGGGAAAAGTGCAAGGGATGCAGGATGAGGCGGGCGGGCAGCAGGAGGGGTGAGCAGGTCGGACGTGTTGCTGCCCAGCACAGCGGGGCACGGAGGACGGGGAGGGAACATGGTTGGGCTGACAGCAGCGAGCTGGTGGAGGTGAGTATCCTCCCCAGGGAGAAGGGAAGCACAAGGCTGCTGGAGGGACAGCAGTTCGTGACAGCAGGGGGGGTTGTGATGCAATCTCTCGGTGCTTTTGGGGATTTCTGCTGAGAAAAGGCAATTTCCTCCAGTTCCAGGTGGGTCTGGAGGCCTTTGTTTGGTTCTATCTCCCATCTAGCCATAGAAGCAGCCAAAAAAAAAGGCAGCACACCTCGCCAGCAAGGGCTGGAGATGCTGCAGCACTACCCTCCCTGCTCTTCCTGCCCCCTGCTCTCTGTGCAAATTTAAAGAATGTTCCAGATATGGGCTGACCTTTACAGTACACATGAAAAGGCAAAAGGAGAGTTAGAAATGCACAGAGGGGAAAATATGCCTTGCAATGGAAAACAGACCATGCACATCCCAGCTAGCAGCAGGGGGAAGATGGGGGAGGAATTGTCTGTCACTTGGCATCAGTCCCAACCAAACCCAAATCTTCATCTCTATGCTCTCCTGACCCCAGAGGGAAAGACCCCCAACGGCTTTAGCCTAAAAGCACAGAGGATCAGCTTTTCATCCAAGCAGACCTGAAACATCCCTAAGGCTCATTCCCAGTGAGCTCTCAGCTATTTAATCAGTCACAGGTATTGAGGGAGGTGAATTCCCCAGGTCACCATATGGACCAGCCCACAGCCAGCAGACCATGGGCAAGTCTTTCCTGTTGGCCTGGGCTAGAATCCCAGCACTGGCTCACCCACCTCATGCAGTGGGAAGAGCATCTTTCTCCTTCCCCATGGCATGGATACTTGCCTTTCTGTTTTACCAATCACTCCCCCAGCCTGCTGTCGTGAGAAAGGGAGAAGCAGCAGCGTATCCCCCCTGTGCCAGTGGTTGTTCACTGCACCAGGCACATCCCTTGCCAAGAAAAAGCACACACAGGGAAAGCAATCAGGAAAACTGCAGGAGATGCTCTCGCAGGCACAAACAGCAGCAAACCTGCTGGGAACCTGTGGACATGTGCATATGGCAAGGACACAAGGCCTCCTGGGGTCCACCCTTTCCCGTCACAGCTCTTTCGGCCTTAACTTAGGCCAAGGTGAGGGCTCCTACGCTTCTGGGCATGACCCTCCCACCATCTCCCAGCCCAGCATCGGCGTGCAAGATCAGCTCAGGCTCCTCTCTGCAAGACATCCAGGAGCTGAGACAGAGCTGATCCATCTTCCCTGCTGAAAGAGTGTAAACAACTCAGCTGCAGGCTTGGAGTGCAAGAGAGGACACGCAGTTGGAAATTTTAAGGGCCAATTTACTAGGTAATTTACTAAACACGCTAATAATTGACATTGCAAGCACCACACCGCTGTCCCCAGCTCCCACCTAATACCCGTAGCAAGAGGGAGAGAACAGCTTTCCCTGTCCCAGGCTCTCTGCAAAGCCTCCTCTGCCAGACACAATCCTGCTTGCCATCTGGGCAGCCTCGCTCTGCTCAATCCCAACCAACACAACAGCAACTCTGGCAAAAAACATGCTCCTGATTAGTATGCATATTTCCCAGCACTGATTTCACCTGAGGATCTGTGCAAGGGAAGGGTGTGTTGTAATTACCACCTCTTCCCTAGCTGTAATTAAAGACAAACTGAAGGGAGTTATGCCCAGTCTCTTAGTTCCCCTGAAGCTTTTCCCCGTGCCAAAAACACATCTCTGCAAGAAAACTCCCAGCAGCTTCCTGGAAAAAGGCAGCAGCTCAGACTGGAGTTGCAACCTGTTTCAGATTATGCTAGTTAGCCCAAGCTCCCTGTCCAGCCAAGGGGAGAGAGATGGTGTCCAGATATCCACATCTTTCTGTCTCCCGCTTCAGGAGGAGATGAGCTGTCTCCTCTGGGAGAAGCACAGATGACCTGATTAGACCCAATACCTATAAAGTGACCAAGCCTGGGTGTGGTGAAGCTCAGCCTATGTATTTATCAGTAATGGCATCTTTACACCAGGAGAAGTTACACATTCAGCCTTAAGAGGTGTTCAGCTAACCAGCCCAGGTCATTGAACCCCTGCACAAACAGGAGGGATAGAGGATGTTTGGTCATAAAAGCTGTTTTGTCAAACCTTACAGCTTCCCATGGGGAACATATTGGTTTTGACAAAAGCACATTTGTGCTTTTCTTGGCTGTGATTCACCCCTTTTCATTTCCAGGCACCTTTGCTGGTTCATAGGGGTTTATATTCTCACCTAGCAAACCTTTCAGAGAGGCAATGCTATGAACAGAACCAGCCAACATACTCCCCCTTCTCTGCATCATTTCCAGGGCAGGAAACCCAATTCAAAATTGAAAAGCCAATTCAGAATTCAAAACCCAATTCATAATTCCAAACCCAATTCAAAAGTAACACAGACCTAGGCAATATTGACATTGATTCAGCATCAACACAGTCCTGGGCACTATGGGTAGCAGTTTCTCATGCCACACAGCTGGGTGCTCAAAGGACTAGCAGCACGTTTGCATTCAGTTCTGTTCTGCACCTGGCTGGATCTACACATTAGACAAGAGGATGAAAATCTGATGAGCAGTGACTCAAAGGTACAGGGGGTTTAAAGAGCCCTCTCAACCACTCCCTCCAGAAAAACCCAACCCAAAAACCTCTCGTGCTTCTTAAAGGGGTTTTACATTGAGCATCTTCAGCCTGAGCATCCCTCCAAACTTGTCACTCACAGCAAACCTGGGTCACAATTTGCAATTAATCATTCACTCGATTAACTTTGCCTCCCTTTCTGCTGCCTGCCAGTCCCCACAGGCACACTGCTGCTCTAATTACGCCGTGGGTGGGCTACGAGCACACTGAGTCTGTGCCTGGGAAGTCACACAGTGAGGAATCAACATCTCTGCTGCCTCAGTGGGAAAGAGAAGCCAAACCACCCACGGCACCCTGCAAACAGGTCTGGGCATGGGCATCAAGGTCAAAGCTCTTGCCCAAATGCTTGGGCACAGGTCTGACAACAAATTCCTCCGCTGAGTGTAAATGACATTGCTGAGACATCGCATCTCACATCCCTCCTCCTCATCTGGGCTATCAGGAGATGCTCAGCTCCATGCTACTGTCTCCAACAGACCAGCTAAACACTCCTTTCAAGTTTGATGGGGTTAGGCTTTGGGGTTTTTTTTGTGGTGGTGGTTTTCTTTCTTTTTCTTCAATTAGGAGACATGTTCATTAGCAAAATATCAGAAACCTCTGGGGCAGCTTGTGCTTCTAATTCATTTTCCAAATGTATAATGAGCCAAGAGTAAATTTTTTTTTTAGGGTGAATTTAATTGACCTTTGCAGTGGCATTAGGCAGATTGGCTTAAAGTCTATTAGAGCATAATGGAACCTGGTGAGATTTTAGGCAAGGTTATTGGAAATAAAACCTATCAAGTTGGACTGCTTTTCTCCTTTCCTCCCCTCAGCTTTCCTCATGGAGAAAAAGGATGGCTCAAGGAGAGAGTGGGATGAACAGAAAGGGAGAGAATTAAAAGGGAGAAGTGAGGAAGAGTAGGAGGGAGAAAGAAGAGAGCAATTCACACTGGCCCTCAGCTGCAGAGCGGTGCAGTGGGCTGGGCTGCTCGGGGATGGGCATCCAGAGCCACTGACTGAGCAGCTGGCCCATTTGCTGGGTGACACGGTGACAGCTTACACCAGCTGAGGATCAGGCCTTCCAGCCATGGAAGACACCCTAGCTGTGCTGGGCCAGCTCAAGAGCCCCTGGGCAACACAGCTCTGCAAGGGCTGAGAGATGCCAGGCTCAGTGCTGCCTGCCTCTGGATGCCATGGCCAGGGTCACCAGCCTGCTATCTGCTTAAAGACACCCTTTGGGGGCAGATTAAACTGTCCCCATGGAGGCAGGTCAGCAACACATCCCAGCTCATATCCAGAAGAAGATGTCAGACCTTAGGTATTGCTACTAGAGGCTCTCCAGGGGCTGCTGAGGAGTGGCAGAAGGTGAAAAACACCGAGTTTCACTCCAGTGAAGAGAAACAGAACCACGAGTATGCACCAGCCTACAAAGCCATCTCCTGCTCACTCCAGTCTTGTGATCTCAGAACATGTTTGGGACCCAAACGTAGTGTGGTGCTATCTACTATGGCAAACAGAGATTCCAAGCACCCCAACAACCCTGCATACATACCCAGGAGGCATTTAAAAAACACCCAGCCCTTGCACCAGCAACAATTTTCCCTGTCCTGGGTGCAATTCCTGCCTGCTCCTGGCACCTGTGGGTAAAAGGTCTCATTTCAGGGTCAAGTCCCCAGCCCCAAGCTCCATTCCAGCAGCTCTATGACACCAGGGAGGGGAAACAGCACCCATGCACCCACATCCTTCTGCAAGAACCCTTAGTTTTGGATTAATAAAACTGCAGCAAAGGCCCTGGGCAAAGCCAGACACCAGGAAGCATCATGGCACAGACAAACACCAGCTCCAACCTATCATCACTATGGAAGTATTTTTTCTTTGGTGTTTCTGCACCAGCCCAGACACAAGGCCTGGCAAATCAGCCTGGGAAAATCTGCCTGGTCACTTGTTTTCTGGTTGGGTTTTTTTCCCTCCCACCAAGCCCTGATAATCTCAGGTACATCATGTCCATGCAGGGGTAGGATATGAAACACCAGGCTCACTCCAGCCCACATTGTTCCCAGCCAGCGTGCAGCAATCCTCCCTGAACTCATCCCCACACCACTGCTGACGTTACAGGGTGGACACCCCAGAGACAGCTGAGCAACGTGCCAAGAGAGCCCAGGGCTGAACCCAGCTTCTCCTGATGTTGAAACCATCGTCCCTCCTCAGCCCTACAGTCCTTGCCTTACGGAGAGCTCCTTGGGATGCTCTGCTCCATGCCACGGCAGAGAGGCAGCTCTCACAACGCTTTCCCCCTACTGTGACATAAATGAGATTTCATGCAGCCTGATTTCCAGTTACAAATCCTCTGCCTTGCACTGACCGCTGCTAAATGTGCCCCTCGTGCCAGCACATCTTTGCTCAGGCAAACACTGATGCTTCTTCCTGCACTGAACTGGCCACAAAAGGGTTACCGACCTGCTTTCCTTTCCAAACTTTGCTGCTTTCTCTTCCTCCCCTGAGAGGCTTCGCCGAGGGAGAGGAGGGTTTCAAAAGAGAGCCGGAAAATGAGAGAGAAAAGGGGAACGTTTCAGCTGGATGCAGTGAAATGGAAGGCTTTGTGTTTTCGAAAATTAAGGGTGTAAGGGGTCTCTTTGTGCTAAATGCTCTGGATGGGATGAAAGTAAATAGAGCTCAGCTGGGCAGGGGAGTTAGGGCGACATTGAGAACAATTTTTAGCCCTGTTAGATATTAATTTCCCATACATCATCTGCCTGTCCTCTACCTGTTTGAAGTGCTCAAGGTTTCAGGCTTCAAAGCGCACCATGACTGCCATTTGCACAAAGCTCAGGAGCCACAAGGAGCCGCAGCAGCGGGTGAGAGCCCCGTGTCGTAGTGAGACCCCCTCCTCACAAGGTCACCCCCCCATCCACAGCCGGGACCAGCCCAGGGATGCACCGATGGTGTGGTGAGTTCCTTGGGTCTCTGTTGCAGGAGGGAGGCGGGGGCAGATGCCAGAGCAGATGAAAGCACTGGCCCAATATGCTCATTAAAACCCAACCGCATGTCCGTGGCCGCCGGGAAAAGCTGGTGGGGTCACAGTCCCCATCCCTCGCATCCCTCTCCCTGATGAAGCACCTTCCCAAATCAATGGTGCTTTGTTGGATTGTGTCAGCTAATGAGGATAAGGCCATTTATTGTTTCAGCAGGGGAAAAGCTGACACACCACAAAGGAAGCCTTTTGCCTGACTCAGAGCAGGCAGCCTGCAAATAACTGGGGGCTTTCCAGGTTGATTTGGCTTTGACAAGAGGCTTCTGTCCTCTCGAAAGATGCCTGGGTGCCAGGGTTCCCCCTGACCTGTGTCTGCTGGGAAAAGCAGTGGTGCATCTTCAAATCATCACCTAAGCAATTTCATACCAGCACCAGTGGGTTTTCCTGCGATGCCCAGCCTGAGCATGGAGCGAGGCAGGCAGAGCTGTTCCCAGTTCATTCATGGAAGAGCAAAGGCATGACTGACCAAAGGGCACAAACTTGAACCAGAGCCAGGCCAGGTAAAGCCCTACTGTGACATGAAACAAGCTGAGGTTACTTGATTAAAATAGCAAGTGCATAAATATCCAACAAAATAAACAGCAGTTAGAATAATAAACCAAACAAACCAAACCAAAACTAACCATAATAATGATAATAGTCTTTTCTTTTTGCTGCTGAGCTTTCCACAGCAGTGCTCAGGGCACATCACTTGCCAGAGTAACAACTAATTAGAAGCACCAATTGTGATGATAATGAAATAATCTACCTGTGAAAGCTGACTCTTAATTTCTCCTGCTGTAACTAAAGGTGAGGGCTTGCACTCCATGCAGTGACTGGTGCAGTTTCGTTTGGGCAGCAGGATCAGGGACATCCTTGCTCTCCCAGTCCTCACAGATCTCCAGGATGGGAGCAAAACCAAAAACTGTGTTGTCATTCAGAGAGATCTTGACCAGCTTGAGAGTTGGGCAGAGAGAAACCTGATAAGGTTCAACAAGGGCAAGGGCAGAGTCCTGTGATAGGACAAGGGATAATGGGCACAACCTGCAACACAGAAAGTTGCACTGGAACATGAGGAGAAACTTCTTTGGTGTTCAGATGAGGGTGCACAGGCTGTCCAGGGATGGTGTGGAGGCTCCTTCTTGGGAGGTTTCCAAACCCACCTGGACATATTCCTGTCCCTCTGATCGAGGGGAACCTGCTTTAGCAAGGAGTTGGGCTGGATGAGCTCTGCAGGGCCATTCCAACCCCCACCATTCTGGGATGCTGGGAAAACCATGCACTATTTGGGGTGAAACAGAAGCAAACCAGCAGTATGTAGACTGAAGTTATCTGCCCCTTACAACAACTGCAAGCAAAGTGAAGCTTTCATTTCACAACACTGTCGACAGCACAATAAAAAAGGGGGTGAAGGAGGACGCTTCAGATGGAGACGCCGAGGAGCGGTGTTTTTCTCCTCCTAGACTGTGACTCAGGAAAGCACGTGGGCACCGACTGATGTGTAAGCCAGCAGTTAAGCAATAGCCTGACTGATGAAGTACTCAAGGTTTGCACTTCATCGCTCTCCTGAGTCACAGTCTGCATCTTGCTCCTGCTACCGACTCATCTCGCATAAGGCTGCGGATGTCACTTGGCTGACCCGCGCCTCCGTTAATCCCCGGGGGAGAGCGGCGATAGCGATGCTAACGCACAGCTCTTCTTTGGTGCCACCGAGACACGATAAATACACTCTGCTTTCTGGCTTTGGATCCTGCTTTCGATTGCAGAGGAGTCTGGTCGATGCATTGCATCAACTAGGATGGCAACCAAGCCCCAAAACGCTTTCCTCCAACCTTGCAGAGCCACCCAAGCGCGGTATTTGCTCAGAAATGCAAAATACGTGGGCTGCAGAGAGGGAAAAGCAAAATGCCTGTGTGCCAGAGATAGGTTAAGAGACACTTGTGTCCCTCTGACATGATTCTTCCCAACCTAAATGCAACAAGAATGTGCTGAATACCAGAGGGCTAGGGCTGGCGCCAAGGGGTGAGCAAAGCCCCTATGTTTCTTTTCTGTTGTTGTTGTTTTCGACTGACGGCGTGTTTGCCGGGGAGAAAAAAAAGTCATTTTCAGGAATCGAAACTATCTGTGGATTCCAGTCAGGTTTAGAGAACAGTTTTTGCAGAAAATAAATAGAATGGGGAGAGGAGGGAGCTGAAGAGAAGTCAAAACATCTCACAGTGATGTTTCTTGTGTGTTACATTTCAATCTCTCACTTGAAATGCCATTGTCATTCCAAAAAATTGACATTTATATAAAGGTTAAAAAAAAGGCGACGTAAGAGAAGCATATGGGTTTATTTTCAGGTTTGCATAAACTGTTTCATTATGATTTGACAGAAATGTTGGGTTTATGCCATTAAAAAAATGAAATAAACCGCCTCCCTAACTTGTCACTGAGGTGACCCCAAGACAATGTTATTTCTTCGCTCTGGCCACCAACCAAGATGTGAAAAAGAATTCAAACGGCCAATTATTCAGGCAGAATTAAGGCAGAGCACTGCTGAGGATAGGTGAGTGTGTGGAGCAATTCCCACTGGAGAGAAGAGGAGCAGAGGAAGTGTGCAGACCCTCCCCCCATCACAGGTTTCATCACAGGGTTAGAAACAAACAGCTAAACCCCACCAACACAGGCAAAACCAGGCTGAAATATTGCACAGCTAGTGAAAATACATTGTCCCATCCAGCCTCTGATGGGACATCCTTCCCAAGACTTTCATCCTGGGAAGCTCATGAGAGTATAACCACCAAGCTCCCACCAATTTCACCCTGTGGTACAATGCCGTGCTTCCAGGCTGGCTTTCTCATTCCCAGACCTTGGAAATCTGAATAAAGAAACACCCCCCACCCACACAAAGGCAAAAAAGGCTCTTTCATCCAGCCTCTGAAAGAACTGGTCAAAGTCCTGATTTTACTCAGTGTTCCCCCACACTGATGTAATGCAAATAAAAATTACAAGGATGGAGGGAATGATTGACTGGAAAACAGAGGGAAAACTGCTCTATGAAATGGACAGTCAATGGCTCTTTTGTGATCCATCAATTTGAAACTTGCAGCGGGAGGACCACTGGGGAGGAATGAATCAGACCAGCTTCAGGAAGAGCTTTGCTCTCCCCTCTGTTTCTCTGGGCTGAGAATGCCCCACGGGCACTGTCGACAGCAGAAGCAGCCACAGAAGGACCCAGATGCCCAGCTCCTTCCAACTTCATGTGTGCATGGGTCTCCCAAGTCCCCTAAAAGCAGCAGTGGCACACTGAGGATCCCAGTCTGCCTCCTCGTCACCCTCTTACCCCAGCACCTGAGAGGAGGAGGCATTTTCCTTATGACCTACTTCAAACGGGCTCAGCTTATCAATTAGCTACTTTAACAGCCTATGCTCTTCCCAACAGCAGCAAAAATTCAAATCAGAGCAAAAGGCAAGTGGTTTTAGCAGCCAGAGTGCTGGCAATGTTTCTGATCTGGATGTCAACTCTCTAGCAGCTCCTTTTCTTTCTTTTTTTTAATTCTTAAGTTGCTTTTAATTTTTTTTCCTTTTAAAAAGCCCCACAAAGCTTCAGGATCCTTACAAAAAGGATACATGTTTTACTATTCTGTGCTTGGATGATTCTCAGCCCCCTGACAGAGAATCCAGAGGTGCTAACAAAATACAAATGGATAATTAATCACCATAATTGTAGATTGGGTGGGTTTTAGTCACTTCAATCTCCTCTGTGGTGTTTCTTCACAATAAAAGAGGAGAGGGGGGGGAAATCTAGTAGAAAAGAGAAGAAAAGAAAGCCTGTAAGCCTAAATGGACTGCACAGATTTATGGAGAATTAGTTTAGTCCTAGGGACCTTGTGACATGAGAGACCAACCAAACTCCATTCTTGGCTTTACGATGTTTTCAAGCCCCCTCAATGCAATTATTTCCTTGTCTCCCTACAGCCCATCCATTATTCTCTATAATAATATGTTTTCTGAAACTCCTTTCCATAAACAACTACAGCAGGCAGTGAGAAACCTCATTGTTATTGATATCATGTCACATCACCAGTAAAATGGCTTCTGGAAAATGGACTGTGAATGGAGATGGTTTCAATTTAAAACATCCCGATTTTTTACATGATTTCAAGATAAATCAAGCTGATGCACCGTGACGTCACACATGGAAATTCAACCCCAACGGTGCTACTGACTGCTGAGGGCAAGGCTGAGACAATCTTGCTGTGGATTCCAAACTGTTGGTAGGAAATGGGTCGCCAAATCCAGCCCTACACCATGACTTGCCTGCCAGCAAGCAAAGGCCTTCTTGGCTTGAGCTGCAGCCACCAAATGCATTTAAATACATATATATATAATATAAAAATATATATAAAAGCAATGGATCATGATCACTCAGTCAATTAAGACAGTCCAGTTATGGTACTGGCAACATCAAATAGGGAGTAATAAAGTCTCTACGCTTTCCAACTAGACCCAAGAGTCTGTTTAACACACACTCTCCCCCTCAAAGATCATACATGTCTCTAAAAACTTCAAGTATAGCTTGAAAGACCCTTGAAAATAAGCCCTTACAATGGGAACTATGGAATCAGTTCTATTCATAGATTCAAGAACAAATATTTTGCATTGAAGATCAAGAGAGAAAATTATTTATATGCCACTAGGGAGAATAAAAAATGAAAACATGCCCCAACACACCTGGAAGCAGCCTCACAGGGTGAGCTAAGTGGTCCCAGAGGCCCTGCATCCTTCCTCATCTCCTGGTTTACTCTGACATTTCTGCAACAGGAGCAGCCAAGCAGTGTACTTTCCCAGGGCCCAGATTTTTATCTTCCTAATCATGGTCCAGGACCAATACATGGAAGCATTTACTGGTCCAGAAAGCATTTGTACTGTTCCAGTAACTAAGCACTTTTGAAATACTCTTTTCCACTTGATTGTAGGAGCTGATAGCTCATGAGCCGCTAGCTAGAGATTGATGCTTCATGTGTTTGAAAGCTAAAGCTCCAAGAAGAGCATATAGAGCTGGTTTCTAGCTCTAGTGGTTTTCATAACACCCGGCAGCAATATCATGTCAGAACAGCAGCTGCAAAATCTGGTCTTCAATTATTGCCAACTTGAAGTTCAAGGAGAGCTAAATCCAGGGGTTTGGTGCAACCTGTTGTAAAATGCAGCTCCTAACAGAGCTCCTCTGGTTTTTTTTCTCTTCCCCCTATACATATTTCAGGAGCAGCCAGGTGTCTGTACCAAAGTAGAGACTCCTGAGATCAAAGGGGTGCATTGCCAGAGGCATTCCCAGCCACGTATGGCTCAAATAGATGGGATAAATGGTATGGACAAACAAAACCTTATTGCTTTCGAGCTCAAAGGGAACCTTCAGCCCTTTCCCGCCCCATTTTACATCCTGCAAAGGAGAGAGTGGAGCAGTAGAAATTAGTAGCTTGAGACCTGCTTTCTTGCCTGTCCTCATTTAGCCCAGGAAAAATGCAAAGGAGATTTATGCCATCTTTGGGGACGGCAAACTACATCACATTAGCTTGCATATACAATGATGTGAGAGACTAGGGGAGCAGGTACTACGAGGAGAAGGCTGCATGCTAACCTTGCTGCCCCCGTCACTTCTACAGCCTTATATTCTGAGCTTTCCCACCACTCCCGACAAGAAGGATTTGGCAGTTAAAATTCACCAGATTAGACACATTTCTACAGCACAGATTATATAGACAAGCCAAGAGATATTCAGACAGCAGGGCTGCTGAGCTTCCCCCCTGCAATGACATGTGCTAAAGCATCCTGAGCAATTTGGGAGGATTTTATAGCATCACTCGAGTTGTGCAAAACCCCATAGCAGAAAGTTCCATTTAATATGGCACATGAGTGACCTCTGTGCTGACTATTAAAGCAGGGGATCTGGATATGCTAATGCTATCACTTTTGCAAACAAAATTAATGCTTTTAAAGCCCTGGAGCCACTGGATTCCTCTTCTCCTGCAGGGACTCACGTTGGTGAGCACTGAGCTCCTTCAAGGCAGGTGGGAATTTCATACTCCAGTGATATAAGAGATGAGGTTTTAGCACATAGGAAAGCTACGTAAGGACACAAGAGAAAGGCCATGATGAGTTTCCATCAATCCACAATGTCAAAGGCCAGAAGAGACAATCAAATCTGACAGCCTGAAGATGCCATGCCACACAATTTCACCCTGTAAGCCCTGTAGCAAACAGAAGGATTATTCCCTCGCACTCAGGCAAACACTATCAAACCCGATAACTTCTTGCTGATGCAACAGATAGGTTTCAGCAGGACAATCAGTCTTGCTTAAAAGACTTCAAGTGATGATGAATTTACCATTTTCCCCACGTAATCAAGGGATAGCTTGGTTTGCATCTGGCTTCCATTTTACCAGAGTTCAAAAGATGTATTACACAAACCAGCCTGGATTTAGGTCATGTATCACTGACATCTCCATTGGAAAAAAAAGTAAGGCTTTGCCAGCACCTACAAGCAAAACTTCCTCCAAAACAGTGCTTGGGACAGAAGCTATCTTAGCCTGGGGTTGGTGAAGAAGACACTAGCCTCCAGGTTGGGAAGCTGTGGAGAACCTCTACGTGCCTCTTGACACCTCCATGCCAGGAAGGCATGGGGTCAAAAGACCCCCAGACTTGCTGCGCTGGTCAGCTCGGCCTTGAAGCATCCTCTGGGTCCCATCTGAGGGTAGGGAGGAAACATGGGCAAAATAAATAAATAAAAAACCAATCTCCATTTGGAGGCACTAAATCCCCATTCCTTTCCAGATGGCTGGGAGATTTCTCCCAGGTGGTAAATATATTATTAAGAACTCATTTCACCGTGAAATTGACTATTCAAAACACAGACAGAAGTTAATATATTAGGACAACCTGTCTGAAAAACTCACGTTAGAGGGAATTTATTTTTGTTTAATATAAAACGCGTCACTACACACATGGCCCTCCTCAAGCTGCACCCCAGCAGGAACATGCCTTCTACACCAAGGCAGTCTGCTACAACAAGACAAAGGTCATTGGATAAAGTCACCATCACCTCTGGGGTTGCCCAGTCATCAAGGACATGGTCACTGGGAAGTGGTACCCAGGTCTTGGCTGCGATGCTTCTCTAGCTCTCATTGATCATCTCAGTGGTTTTGTTCTGGCACTCCTCAGGAGTCCAGCACTTAAAAGAGAGGAAACTAAAGCAGGGCAACAATAAAAATCAACTTCACACAGCTGCTCAGTGGCTCCCTTCCACTGACTCTGAAGAAAAAAATCGATGCAATGTGACAAGAACACAACATCATTAGGTCAGAAAAGCCATCTTCTAGATCACTCAATCTAGTCCTCTACTCAAAGCAGGAGTAGGTTTCAACCTGAAGTTGAGCCTAAACTTTCTCCAAACTGAAATGAAGCCTACACCTTGAAGTTACTTTCATTTGCACACCAAATCCTAACTCTTGTGAAGGCTCGAACCCACCATAACCACACAATTAATGCATTATTTCTTATTAACCACTGTCTAATAAGAAGATTTCCAAACTAATGTGCTTGCTAATGCACCTTCTAGTTGAGCCAATTGTTTTGATTTGGGTAATTATTTAATAGTATCCCAGATATTTCTGGGGGGGGAGCAGCATAATTTTGCAAATTGCTAATGAATAAGCCTCAAAGGAACAACCAACACTTGATGTTGTTTAATTTGCTTCACAGCCTTTCTGTCAAGGAGCTTCAGCTTTTATTTGGTGTAAGATCTGCCCAGGGGAAGGTCAAAGAGGATGACCTTTTCCTTCCGACTCAGTAGCAAAAGATGAGAATCTGACTGCTGGACACACGCAAACTTCGGAGAGTGTTTTCATTATAAGCTACACAACATCTCCAAAGTCGTAGCCCTTCTGGAAAAGCACCCATGGAAGAAACCTCTGCAAGTCATGGGTCTTTGAGACTGTTAACTTCTCCTTTCATTTTAATTCAGCTGCTAATTAACTGACTTTAAGCTAAATGCCTATATCTAGAATAAAGCAAACTCTTCATGGACCTTTGGTTCAGGACACAAATGGCTTGACAGTTATCTCACGTGAACTTTGTGGCAGCTGTAGCAGCTCTGATGAGAGGAAAGCTCTTGAAACCAATGTCCCAGTATGCCTGCACTGACCTTGCCCTCTTCTGCCATGTTGGTTGGGAGTCTGGGTGTATGTTAGCCTGGACAGACATAATACAGGTTGTACAAGTTGTGCTCTGAGAAGGGAAAATGGTGGAAGATATCTGAGAAGTAAGAGAGGACAGAAGTCCAATAGATACCATGTGAGGATAAAGTTCTCACACTGTGGAAAAAAAGTAGACATTTCAAAGAATCACCACCTTTACAGACCTTGTAAAATACAGAGATAGAAATGCAGATATAGATATATATAAGACATAGAGAAATAAACACCCCCCTGCTACCCCGACTTGAACCAGCTCAATTTATCATGAGCAATCTCTAAAATCCAGTAGAGCCTTCCTGCTCAGACCTAGAGCAGAAAACCCACTTGAACCCTAACAGAAGCCAGTTATCTGCAGTCATAAAAAATCATGGCCTCTCTTGGCAACTACATATTTCAGCTATCAGGCTACAGACTTGGCCTCTGGCTCTTTCACTCAGTCTCTTCTCTGAGCCATTCTGCTGCAGATAAATAATTAAACACGTATTGGAACAGGGACCTGAACACACGTCTCCTCCATCCCGGCTGAGTGCCCTGGCTGATGGGCTATAAAATCTCTGCTGGCCCAACAAATATTTATTCATGCAAAATGGAGCAGCTCCGATGAGAGAGAGATGGAATCATGCTCTATCCTTTTGCTCTTCAGAGAACTCACCCAGGAGCAAACATTCACAACGCAGACATGTGGTTTTGTTGGCCAAACTCAAAATGTTTTCATCTCTTGGCTGAACTTGTGATCTTTCCAAACTCAACTATACAAGTAAAAGATAACTGTAACCATCACAAACCCATTTCTAGTAATAAAATTTAAAATGCTTTGGATTAGGAAAATACTCCTCCCCCTTTTTTTAAGGTGTTCTAAATCAGCTGTTTGGATTCTTGAACAGTCAGGGTGTCTCCTCCCATGATTTCCAGGGCCACCCAATTAATTGCAGACTGCACCAGTCCTTGAGGATGCTACAAGATACCTTAGGTCCTTTAGGAAACCCTCTTATCAAAGCTATCCTTCCTTGATTTGCTAGTCCAAGCCAGCAAATCAATTCCTAGACAGAATTTCTCTTTCTCAGCCCTCTTAGTTTTGATTCTCTTCCATCTCCCTTCTCCAGTGGAATAAGCAATCATTAATCCCGTCAAAGGAAATGAGACTTTCGCTCCCATATAGGAACACATCTGAAGTTCCTGCAAGAAGTAACACATTACCTTGATACCCTGACACCATGAAAAATGGTTCTGGGGAACGTGTCCTGCTTTTCTTCTTTTTTATCAGTTATTCATTCAAGGCACCAAAAACCAGCTGTTATGAATGGCTGGCATTTGTTTTACAAAGGGAGAAGGAAGGAGAAAAAATAAGGAAAGCCTCCTCTGTGCACAAATTCTTTCTACAAATCTGAGTGCTAATAGTATTTGACATGTTGGTAATTTGGGTTTTTTACCATAATTCATTTAGTGTGGTTCTGTTTTATTCTTGTACATTTTACACAGTGATGCACAGAAAATACTGTTCCTTTTTTTCCTCCTGAAACAATTTTACTCCTTCTAGAAATCACTCATTCATGCTAGCCACATTCTAGGCTAGCAAGGGAAGGAAGAAGAAAGCAGAAATCAAAACAGAAAACAGGCAGTGAGAGAAAACAAACGAAAAGAAGGGAAATGAGAAAAGACAATACGAAAATAAGGCGAGAAATTATGCAAATAGAAGAAAACAAAGCCAATGCCAGAAGGGCAGAGAAGGGAATTTGTTCCCTGTCTTTTGGAGGAGCACATCCTGCCTCTGCCCAGACACTGAAGCAAAGGGGAATCTTTGAGTTAAGACTCATTTGTATTTGTTTTCCATGGAGTTGAGCTACTCTTTAACTCAACAACTGAATTTCTCTGTGCTCAGAGTGTGTGACATTAGACATGATGTTCTTACGGAAAACTCTTCAGTCTGAAAAAAAGCTGGGCAGAAAATAACTGTTCCTGCTCTGTAAAACTTTTGCCCTTTCCAGTGAAGGGAGTGAGGGGAAGAAACCCTAAAGATTCACAGATCAAAGTTCTCTATTGACACTCGAGTGAAAAATTGGGCCAAAGTCAACACGATCTTTACATTTCAACTTTTGTTGCTTATTAACTGAAAGAAAAATTCAGCTGTGCTTCCATTTTTTATTGAGACAGAAAATCACTTTTTTCCTAGGAAAAAAAAAAAAACACCAAAACATACCACAAATCTATTTCAAAACCTTGCAAAATGCTTCAGTTTCCCCTGCATTTGTTAGTTCTGCTCAAGCACTCCTTGAAAACCGTTCTCTTGGAAAGGCTGGTCTCTCTAAATCAGCATGTCCAGCTTAAGAAGAATCAACCACCTTCCATCATCACCTCCTGACCAACAATGGCAGAAAAGGAGTCCACACCAACAAAGGGTCCATACCCATGTCACAAATCTCAGCCCACATGTGTCAAATGAGGAAGGATTTGGAACCTCAGAACTCAGAATCTTGGGATAAATGGATACACAGGAGATGACCAGAGTCAGCTTAGATAGATGATCAGCAATAGAGACCTGGGAAATCCACCCAAGCTCTTGTGGTGGGAAGGAGTCACTTTGATCCCAAGCCATCGCTGATGTTATTGCGTCTCTCCAAGGGCCTCAAGCCACCTGCAATCCCCTGTTAGTTAATAAAGAAAGCGAGAGATTCAACAATTGTTTTTGCTCGGGCTGCCTTGTAAGGGCTTCGTCTCTCAGCAATGAAACAAAAGGGGACTAATAACACCCCGTGCTGCAAAAGCAAGTGCCAAGGAAGAGACAGAAATCAATTATCTGGGTGAAATTCAAAGGGAGAGGAAGTGGCAAACACGTACACATCAGCAAACAGCACGCATAATCCCATTAACACAGACGCCGTCTCCCTTGCGGGAGCACCGAGCCAGGGAGAAAGATGATAATTAAAATAAACAAACACAAAGTAGCCTCAACTTCACGGGTAAGGGATGGTGGGGCAGCTGACTGTCACTGGGATGTGGCAGAGGGCAAAAAGGGGAGTCGAGATGAAGCTGAGGGGGTCAGGACCTTGTCAGGGGACACTTTCAAGGGGAGAGGTGGTGGAGGGCTGCTGCATGCTCAGGAAAGCCACCCTTCCCTCTCACTAGATGCTGCCGAAGGGCAACAGTGCCTGAAGGATGGTGAAATCATGACATCTTCAATGCAACCTGCTGAAACACAACGTGACAAAGCTTGAGCAAACCTCAACTATGGATGAGGATGCTCTCAGGATGCGGTGCTCCTCCCCCTCCAGTATGGATGAGTCTCCTGGCATCCTCCTTGACCCACTCTGCAGGAGAGAAGATGCTGGGCTGGTGCCAAGGCAAGCACACGGCCATCAGATCTCCCCTAACTGCCTCTGCTCTCTTGGTTGATTCACTGAAACACTTCAAACTCCATCTCTCACTGTTTTCTGTCAGGATCAATTGAGGCAGTCTTATTGGCTTGCACCAACACACCATTTAAAACCCATCGGTCTCTTTTTCTAACAAGGGCTGTTCTGGCAGCTGATGTGCCAGGAGCAAAGGGCACGCTGGAGAAGCACAGCTCTTCCTGGTGGCCATCAGGAGACCATGGCAGAATAGCCGAGCCATCTGGGAAGACCTCTGGCTGCCATCAGCCAGGGTACAGGCTGCAGAGTGGAGAGCACTCATAGGGGTTAGGGCAGCCCTGACTGCACCCAAGTATTTTCTTCTGGGTGAATCCCCGGATGAAGGTACAGGGGAGAGTGTGAGGGGATGGCTACAGAGCTCCTGCAAGTGACTGTGCTCAAGAAACAATCCCCACAAACCCCAATCCCACAAAAATCTCTGTTTTTCGGGACTGATGCCGTATGAGGCGCTTCCAGCGATTTTTGCCAATGCTCTCGCCCTGGAGACACATTCAAGGAGCTATGAGGGGAATTGCAAGAAAATAACAAACCAGCATCAACACTTTTCTATTCCCTTGTCATTTCTTAACACTTGGAGCTACACGGAGACAGAGATGACCCTTTCTGTTCTCCCACAGGCGACGACATTTCAAATACTGGTGTCCCTCGATTTTATCTCAGGAACCCATCTGGCCAAGGATGGCTTTGGCATGATTGTTTGCACAGTCCCCATCACAGCTTCCCAGATAAAATTTATTACTCCAACCTAACTCTCTATTACTTTTTTTTTGCCCTGAGCATCTGCTGCTGGCAGCTTTTGGAGATAGGACACTACAGACGCTGATCCGGTATTGCAATCCCTCCGAAAAGGGCTCTCTCCTCTGGAGCCTGTGAGAGTTAATGGAAAATGGGATTCATACCATCTTCCAAGGATTTGGGATCAGAACCAAGATGAGCTCAGGAAGTGAAAAAAAAACCACACCAAAAGTCTCAATCCTTTCCCCCTCACCCCCAGGACTGCTGCCCTAACAGAACACCCTTTGCCTCCAAGCCTGGCTCTCAGATATATGGCTACTCTATAATTCACACGTTGTCTCCAAAAGTGACACAGCAGCTCATCAATTATTTTTGTTTAGAACAAAGGAAACAAAAAAAGAAATCCTTTGCAAGGATGGTTTTAACAGTAGAGTTTTCATGTAAAGAAAGAGCAATTCAAGTTAATTCCCGGAAATACTGTCTTTTGCCTGTTCCACTCAGTCCATCTGTCCCAGGAGCACCAGGCAGCCAGGGACAGGGAGGGAGAGTGAATCTCAGCATGCTGGGACCCGAGACACATCCCCATAAAGAAGGCAAGATTAAAATACAGTCACTTAATCCCCTGCAAAGCCTCTTAAGCGTTTATATCAAGGTCTGCTCAGTTGGTGCTTAGTCAACCTGCCTCTGAAAAACATCCCCGTTTAGGCCCTTCTGCTGACTGTCAAGTAGGTTGAAATGAGGGATGGGATCAAAGGTGACAAGTACCAAATGGATGAAGGTAAATGCCATGTAAGTAACCCTCATTAGGGAGCAAGGGCCTTTATAACCTGGTCTTTACCAGCCATCCCTTCTCTTAGCTGCTCTCAAATCCTTCCCCAAGCCATCCTGAGCAGTTGCAGTGGGAGATTTTTCTCTTCCCTTACTTCTCAGCCCTCAAAATTTCTGCAAGAGATAACCAGGATGACTTATCCCAGGGGTGAGCCCATCAGCTTCAATGGAATCATTTGCAGAGACATACACGCTGCCTGAGCTGGGGGCAGTAGGTAGGCTTTTATCTGGAGAGGTTTGAGGGAGAGTTAAAACCTGATAAAACCTTCTGAAACAAGGGTCTTCAACCTCTTGGCCTCTTGCATCTCTTCCAGGCTTTCCAGCGGCAGCGCATTGGCACCCAGAAGCAAAAGGCTTCCTTCTCCTAATGACCTTCCCCAGGCTCCTTACAAGCAGCTCACCAAACCTTAGAGACATTATTCTAAACAAATAAGTTGAGGGTGGCATTACAGAGTGCACACAGGAATTTTAAGGGCTTGCAGCGGGCATAATGAAAACAAAACATCCTTTGACAGTTTGTTTAGGCTAGGCTCTCTGCTCTGCCACATTCACTTTGTATCACCTCAGCAGTCAAAAATTCCTGTTTTCTTTGGGTTTTCCCCTCCCTTCACCCTTCCCCTTAAGTCAACTAAAATTAGAAGGGAGATCATACAAAGGAAACTTCTCTGCCAGTTCTGCTCCTGCCACGTAGCGACGATGGGAGTAAGTTGAAATCTGGGTTAATGGTGCACTGGAGCCGGAAAACCAGGCTTGTGCCGTGGGACGTGCTGAGCCCCAGGCTACCAGCCTGCACTTTGCTGGAGCAAGCTCTTCTGAGACCCAGCTGCCTCTGCTCTGCATCATCACCCCCCAAAAGCATCAGGACCAGGGCTCCTCAAAGCTAAGCAATAACTGGATTCACCGGGAGTTCATCTCCCCGAGGATGTAGGAGTAGCACAAAACTATTTTTGCCTGAGCCAAGAGTTGATAATACTACACAGAGCTATCTGCTCTGCAAAGGCAAACTGTGCATGTAATTATAACCATAAGCACGAGTGTATATAGACGCTCAGATACGCACAGACGTACATTCAGCTTGCAAAGTCCAGGTGATCCTACAGCTGTATTTTAATATTTCAATACCAGGGTCAGAGTGAATCTCGCTGTCTCCCTCTTATCTTCCCTCCACATACCAGTGCTGTCAATGCCATCGGCAATTTTACATGTAAATGAGCTCATCCATCACTCCCTGCTCTGCAGCGCCTCACTTCCAAGACTACCATGGAGTTACACCATTAAATCTCCCGGCTTTACAATATACATCATGACATATTTGACATCAATCAGCTGTGTCAGTCTGCTCACTGTAAACCATAAACTTGGCTCTGCATTCCAGTTCCGTGCACAGTGATTAAAACCTTCTCAGCCTGGCTTCCTGATTATGGTGATAAATGATGATGCCTTCTCTTCTGACTCAATGCTTGCCCGTCCTCCTCTGATTGCCCCCACCCAGGCTAGAACCCAAGTTCTCCATGGACAGCACTCATCCCTCCATTATGCTCTTGGGTCCTTCCCATCTGTCATTTCTGGGACACCTCATCCATTCATTCCCCTCTCTGCTGGCACGTGCATTTCTCCTGCAGCTCCACCTGTCCCCATGCCCTTCAAAGTAGCCGCTGGTGCAGCTTTGACCACCTTTACTTAAACTCTAGAGTTTAAGTAAAGCATCAGAAGAGACATTCTTAGGAATGACTGTGACTGGATGGATGTAGGTGGGTCAACACGGTTACTCAAAGTCAGCCTTCAGGTGCACAGCCAACATCTAACAGATTTAGATGTGTATTCAACTAAATGTGTCAAGAGACCTGGGTCAGACATACTGTAATCCTGCTTCACGCGGCGTTGTGCTTTGAGGCACCTGAAAAACCACCCTGTCTCTATTGTCAGAACGACTGATCCTTCCCTAATCCCATTTGCCTCCCGAAGAGTGAGTGATACTCTGTGATTCCTGATGATGTTAAGTATCAGGCCTATCAAGCTAGGGACCAGATTTCAAACCCTAAACCACAAGTTAGAGGGGTTGCCTTCAGGCTACTGACAATTAGCCTGCCTACCGAATTTTCATCTTTCTGTGGTGGGAAACTCAGGAAGGAGAATTTATTTGGGCAAGTCTAGACTTCAGTGTCTGCTCTGTGGACTTATTTTTTCATAAATCTGCCTGGAACTGGAGAAACTCAATATTTCCATGTCACATTTTGTATTGTGCACACACACTTTTTGTTCTGTCATTGGAAAATGACGCCTCCCAGAACAACTGATTTTGCTAGTAACTCTGGCCCAAGATTGACATAATTTTGGAAGGTGTGACTGCATAACTAAAAAAAACCAATCTTGAGCAAAATCACATCACCACTGAAGACAACATTATCATATGGGTTCCTCCTAGGTTAGAAAATTGAGCCATTTGGGAAGGAAAAAACCCCCAGAAGTCACAAACCAAAAGATCATTACAGTTTCCAGGCAACTTATCTAGATACAATTTATCTCAGCATCTAATTATAGCTATTTCTTGCACCAGAGAAGCCATAACTTATTGCCACTATGCCCTCCCTCTGTACATTCCTGTGAGAGTCAAGAGTAGAAGCCTCATTAAGACTTGCACTATTTAAAATAAGACTCCTATGGCTTGTACCATCACTTGAGACTTTTCCAGTTGGCGTTTCTGCCACGTCACCTTATGGGCACCTGAAGATAGAAGGGGCACAAGGACTATCTCAGAGAGGATGATGTTCCCACCTAGTGCCTTGTAAATGACTTGAGATCAGGCATGGAAATAGTGGGGAAAATTGGGCAGGCAGAAGAGGGGAAAAGTTAGCAGGTTGCTTTCATTCCTGGGACATCCACAGAGAAATGATCCCTCCTTCCCTGAAAGATGAATGGGCAGCTGTACAGGTTATGAGGGAGGTTTTATCACAGATCAATAAATCTGTGTCAGAGACCCCATCTGGAGGGAGTTTTAATTTAAAGAAAAGAGTGATGAATGCCAAAAGACAATAAATCAAAAAGTTGTGAAATCCCATTGGCATTAACCTTCTATCAATGCAAACAAAGGTTCTGGGGCATGTGTGGGGACAAGAGTTTGCTGACCTCATAGACCTGGGTACCAGGGCCATGCAAGACAGAGGCAGCAACAGGGATCAAGAAGGAAAAAGGAATCCAGGATTTATTACTGTGGTGCTATCAGAGATCAGTGGGTGTCAGTAGGAGACAGCTCTCTGAGATCCCAATCAGAGAGAAAGCTGGGGGGAAAAAAAAGACCAGGGAGACAGTTCACAGCAACAAACTTGAGACAGAACTGACAACAAGAGGAAAATATCAGAGATTATCTCAAATCTCTATGCTTGAAACACAAGGAAAAAAACTTTCCCCCAAAGCCCTACTTTTCATCACATGGCTTTCTCCATCTGCTAGCTGGCTCAGCTCAGAAACAGAAGTCAACTGCAGCTCCCACCATGAGGACAACAGTACACCTCTAACTGAAGTATGAGGACGCATTCATAACCCAAAGCAACCCAAATCTGGTCAAAGATGATGACGAGGGAAGCTGTAGGAATGCCAGAAACCTTCAGAGAGAAGTTCTGGAGGAAACCCCAGGTCCACAGATGAGTATTCTCTGTGTTAGCACGCCTTGCTCGGAGGTCAGACGCAGATAACCCGGCTTTGCTTATCAGAAAGCCTCGGGTTCCTCGTGACACTAATTTAACATGAAATCAAGTGCCTGCAGCCCATTTCACACACTTACAGTCACCACTCCCATTCCTGAGCCTGCCTGGAAGCTGCAACACCTCTAGTTCAGCCTTGCACTGTGCCAATCCGGAGATGTGAAAGAGAAGAGACTCCACGTCAACGTTTCCACACCACAATGAGCCCAACCGTGGCTAACTACACACAACACCTTGCAACAGTGCCTTGCCTTGGTCCCATGGGTTAAAGCATCACTACAATTACTGGAGTTGGAGAACATGCTTATTACCCACACTAAGAAACCCCACTTTAAGGAAAGGCAAGAAGCATTTTAGCTGGGTGACTGCAGTCATTTTCTCAGTGATTGGGGATCTGGGGGTCTCAATACAATTTAGAGTGATACGATGTTTTGCAGAGCAGGTACAGGGAGAGCACCAGACAGACATCTCCCCGACTGCAATGTTTCTGAACATCTTCAACACCAGTTGCTTTTAAATTTTGGAAATGTGCACTTTTTGTAAACTCCTGAGCCGTGCCATTAATCTTATCTTCCATTAGGAAAACGAGTGCTTTTTAAAAATCCAATTTACTTTTCACCATATACACTTCAGGTTAACTTTATTTTTCACGTTACTCAGCTTGAACTAAGCAATAATCATTTCCAGATTAATGATGATAATTTCAAACACTTTTCAGAGCAGGCATCTTAATATCCTCTCTGACCAGTGGAGAATTTCCTGTTCTACAACAAGATTACATTTAGTGAGATTAAACACGTTTCTGTTTTGCTGGCGGCGGTGGTTGGTGATAGGGACTTTGCAAAAGACTCTCAGCAGCACTCTCCATCCAGGACAAGTGCTGGAATGGAAAAACACATGGAGGGGTTTTTTTCCCTTTCAAAATAAATGGAGCTAGTGTAACCTCATGGAGGTGGAACTGCTTTAGCAGGGGGATTGGAATAGATGATCCCTAGAGATTCCTTCCAATCCCTACCATTCTGTGCAACCCTACCATCAAGTCTATTCCCCCTGTCAGAGCAGGTCCACCTAGAGTAGGTCACACAGGAACTCGTCCAAGTGGGGTTTGAATGTCTCCAGAGAAGGAGACTCCACAGCTCATCTGGGCAGCCCCTTCCAGTGCTCCCTCACCTCAACAGAGAAGAAGTTTTTCCTTGTGTTTCTTTAGAACCTCTCTGTTCCATTTTATATCCATTGCCCCTTGTCCTGTCATTGGCCATCACTGAGAACAGCCTGGCTGTTTCCTCCTGACACCCACCCTTTACATATTTGTAAACATTAATGAGCTCACCCCTCAGTCTCCTCCAAGCAGAGGAGCCAGCTCCCTCAGCCTTTCATCATTTGCCCTACAAAAATGCTTGTTGTTTCCCCAGGCTGTCACAGGGAGGCAAAGACTCACCGTCTTTAGATCTCAGTCACACTTTACAGAGTTGGGTAAGTGTCATCAGCTCCATCCTGCAGAAGGGAAACTGAGGCCAAGTGAGGTGATGCTGTTGCTTAATTGATGCTTCAGTTGAAAACACAAATTACATTTCAGAGGATCGAGTCAAGGCAACTGAAAGGGTGTCATCCCAGGGGGCTGATGGTGAGATTATAAAAAATCCCACTGCTGTAACTCAATCCCCTCCTAATGAATTCAGTTTCCTTTAAAAAGACAAATACTGCAATATGAGAGGATATTTCACATCGGCTCTCAAGGGCTTTTTGTGGGCTTTGAGCCACCAAGACAAGAGAGAAAGCATAGCAGGCACTTCAGCAGCAAAAGGCAAGCTGATGAGTTGATGGGAAACCACAGACCGGTTGGGATGCACAGGCTCCTGCAATTCAGGAGAGGGAAACTGAAGGGAGAACTGAAAAAGCAGCAAATATGTGATCAGAAAGACATAAAGGAGCTCCCTGCATTAAAATTACACTAAGTTGTTGCTGATTTTCCCCCACGCCCCAGCTCAGATCTGCCTCGGAGAACTTAACTACAGCCACGACCAAGACCCCGCCGCTCTCCCGTGCTTTCCTACTCTCATCTTCAGCTGAACAGGTCAAACCACAGCACACATTTCTGCACTCAAACACAATATGCTTTCAGGCAGGGAGAAGGAAAACCAGTCAGGAATTCACAAACCTTCACTAATGACTTGTACACGCGCCGTAATTCACTGAGCTGATAACGCTGCCCGGCCCCTGAGGTCTGAGCCCGAGTTTTCAAGGTAGCTATGTTTCCCCCAGCAATAGCTCAAAATGCCTGGAGCCATTCAGAACAGGACAGCTTAAAAAAATATACGTCAATTAAATTTTAAAAACCCAATCCTTCAGTCAGAATGGGCAACATTAAGGATGGAGCAAGGCAGAACTACACGATTAGAGCTCATTTCTGCTGCGAATGTCTAATTAGAAGCTGCCTTTACAAAGAAATTGTATTGGTTTTGTCTTTTTAAGTGAGATAGGAGAGACTTGAGGATGTCCCAATGGCAGGATGGGGTTTGCAGTGCAGAAATACCCCAGCAGCATTGCTTGGACAGCCCTGAGCTCACAGAAGGCTCAGGAGATCACTCCATTCAGCTCAGGGTTATCCCTTTGCTGCCCACCTGTGCCAGAAGATGTAGGGAGATGGGCAACAGTGCTGCTGACTGCCAGAGAAATCCACTGCCATTCCCATAGATAGTGTCACTTTTTTTTTCACCACCCCTTCAATCCATCACCCTCCTTTTATGTAAAATGCATTTGTCTTTACCCAAAGGTCCCATCACAAGCCCCTTCAGCAGCAGTGTCACTTTTTAATCGAGGCACCTTTGGGACTCTGATCTCTCCCCAACATTTCCTCCCAGGGTGGGTGAGAAAGAAGTTTTCTTTTCTCTGCTCAAACCTGAAGCTTTTGACAGAGAGGCAGAAAGGAGAGCCAGAGCGAATATTAACGCATCAGCTTTTTGGGTCACCATTAAAAAGGATCATGTGAAAGGAGGTCAGATAAATATTTAACATGGTTATTAATATCTGCTCCTAATTTCAGTCCTCCTCCTCCCTTTACTCTTCATCTCTTCATTTTATACGATTGATCCCTTTTAAGAAGGTCAGTTGGGATCATAGGATGGCGCTGGCTGGTAAAAGGGGGGGCAGAAAGAGATAGCTGCAACCTTCCTCCTGGGGAGCACAGCTCGAATTAAGCTGCCTGCCAGCGATGGATGCCGAGGCATTAATAATACCCTTGGGTTTCTCCTTCCTAGTGCACAGCAGAGCTCAGCCCCAGCACCAATTGCTGGTTTAAACATGGGCTTTAGTGGTGCAAAACAGTGGTGACAATGCTTTGTCCACACAACTACACAACCACAGCAAGGCAAAGACCTCCTGCAGAATTGCTGGCAGATCCCCCAGAGTAAAGAGGGGGCACAAAGGGGTATCTGCATGCACCATAAAGGGCTCATCAGCACTTACACACCAGCAGAAAAACAAAGCAGGAGCCCCCAAAACCCACAAGCCATCTCTTTCCCCATGGTTGCCAACTCTTATCAATTCACTGCTGAACCCACAGGGGTGGGTTTCCCCTGTAAAACAGGATCAGGTCCCACTTCCCCCCTTCCTGAGCAACCTCTGCAGGTCTCAGCCACCTCTGCAGAGATCCAATACTGTCCCTTTGGGAACTTTGCAGGTGCATATCGTGCTTCTTAAAGCCTTATTTACAGATTTCACAATACAGATCTGTAAGGCTGTACTCCTTCACATTTTACTTGCTGTCCTATACTGCCATCCTGCCATCATTTCTTAAAACAATATACCTTCAGGGAGAAAAGAGGAGCACCTCATCCAATTTTCCTACACAAATAGCCCAAGCAAGCACTTCAGGGTCTCTGGGCCACTTCTCTCCCTGGAAGAGGATGCCAACAGCTTCTCATCTGCTCCATACAATCAGAAACTCATTTCTCCCAGGGTCTGCACCCTGCTCACTGGCTGCCAGAGCTGCCTTGGAAAATTTACGGCTCCACCAAGGAGCACTGCATGACTTAGGGCCAGGTCTGGTTAAAATTAAAAGGATTCCAACCTGAGCAGAACAAAACAAAACAGCTAGATAAATAATTTTAAAAGGATAAAGACAGACACTCACTTCTCTTGTCTGGGTCCAACAGACAGAGCCTGCTATAGGGAGAGGCACCCAAGGGCAAAAAGGCTGCAGCCCCTCTGCCACCACAGCGGGAGATGTGGCGTCCCTCTCTGGCTCCATTATCATTGGAAGACCCAAAACATCCCATGCCCAGAGATTTCAGCTCATCCTTTCGCTTTACATTATACAGAAAGCCCAGGACACGCTGAGCCACCAGCATGAGGGTCGAAGAGTCAAGTGCTTGAACATTAGTGCAAGCATTAATTACAGCTCTTGGCACATCCCCATCCCAAAGAAGGCTTCAGCACGTGTCCTCACTGCTCAGGTGGCTCCAGGCCTTATTTATTTTATTCTGTTCAAACCCACATCAAAGACTAAATTATTCACCTCCTCCTCAGCCTTTCTCTGGTGCTTCTCGTGACAGTGTTAAATGCTTTGCAAACATCCATGCATTCATCTTCACGCCCTCCCTCAGTTTCAGTATTTTCCCTGTTTTACAGCTGGGAGCAGAGCCCTCGGCCCCCAGGGTTCAGACTCTCCGAGTAAGCTTTGCCAGCAGAAAAAGAGGAAGAGGAGGAGGAAAAACAAAGATCACAAAACCCAACTGAGCATCCAGGAGGATGAGGATGACCTTCAGGCACAGATAAAATCAACATTTCAGACCCACAGCATCTGAGGCGCAGGGTGGGATATTTACATAGTTGTACTCAGGCATCTAAATCAAGAATCCCTCAGCAAAGATGTGTGTGAGAGAGCTGCTTCCCCAGAAGGTCACTCAAGGAGATGCCTGCCTGTTGAGGGATGGGGAGCTCTGCCAGGAGAAGCCACCCCACTGCTTTGCAGGATGGCTTTGAGGGACCAGGAGGAGAGATGCTCTATGGGGATGGCATCCCAAAGACTCCAGTGCACCTCGGAGGTCCAGCCTCAGCAATGGACATCACTTGGGCTACCCCTTGGTTCTCCTGGCATGATTATAGAGCTGGTTGTCACAATACTGATTATGGAAGCCCCTCAGAGAAGCAGGGCAGCTGCAGACAGTGCCCAGCAGCTATGTATCAATGGTCCCATTGCTGAAACCAGCTCTTAAGATCTTATTTCCAGCCTTTCAGCCTTTTCCTCCTCCAAACCATTCTTTTTCTTCCTCCAGATCTCCCTTCTCTTTCCCTTTTTCAGCACACAAGAGGTCTGCAGCTAAGCAGGGGTTGCCATGATAACAAGACAACCCCTCGCCTGCCTCAGGTGGGGAAAAGCACCCATGTGCAATGCCATCCTCCTCCTCTCCCAAAATAAATAAATAAAGAGAGGGGAGGAAAAAAAAGGAGAAAGATAGATGCTTAGTGTCACTTGAGAAGAGCGCAGAGCAAAAATTATGGCAATTTCCTGTAACTGGAATCAAATGCCCAACTTGCAGGCTCGCAGCAGGCCCTGCCATTAATTCAAACACTTGTGCGAGAGCCGGTTTTCCATTAAAGGGGCCAATTTTGAGTCCATTTCCCTGATAAACAGACAGCAGCTAGGCTCCTAAATTGGGCCTTGATAGATTTGATTAGGGCAGAGTTTGCACAGGTTGTGATTTTGGCGAGGAAAACTGTCGTTTGATGTGCATGGAGAAAAAAAACCCAAACCCAACAATAGCACTTGAAATGCTCTGGTGCTGGTGAGGGGGAGGGAGATGTCCCGTGTCCTCACACCATCCCAATTATCCCCAGCAGATAGAGCTGAGCAGCCACACGTTGGGGGAATTGGAGAGATTAGCCACTGTAAAAACAAAACTGGTATTTAAACAAGGCATAACGAAGTCCAGTTATCTCCTGCGGGCTGTGGCGGGGATTGGCAGAGCTTTCTCCAGCCCCAGCTAGAGACAACTAAGCTGTAAGGAGCTCTGCTATCTGGGGCCTGATTCCTGCAGGGTTTTTTTTCCCTAGTCTTTCCAGCTGGAGGATGGATTCCTGCACAACATGTATATTTACAGGCAGTGACTCTTGGTGTGAAGGTGCAACACATCCAGGGTGCTGACATATGTATTGTGGACTGAGATGGATGACTGGAAGCAGCAGGGGGTTGAAAGAGCCTTCCAGAGCTTATCCAGCCCAACCCCCTGCTAAAGCCTCGATCAGGTGGCACAAGAACGTGTCCAGGTGGGTTTGGAAACCTCCTGAGAAGGAGCCTCCACACTCTCCCTGGGCAGCCTGGGCCAGGGCTCCCTCACCTCAGCACCAAAGGAGTTTCTCCTTGTGTTCCAGTGTTCCCTGTCTCTCTTGAGTTGGGGAGCCCAGAACTGGACATAGGTCTCCAGATGGTGCCTCACCAGAGCAGAAGTGGAGGAGAACCTCCCTTGACCCGCTGCCCACACTCTTCTTAATGCACCCCAGTATGCCATTGGCCTTCTTGCCCGTGAAAGCAAGGGCACAGGGAAGGTAGCATCACTTTTTCTGCCCTGTACCAACCTAAGCCAGCATCTTGCACACCCTGCCTAAAAATCAAGACTACAACTTGCTGAGACATGGATATTGGGGGACAGAAAGCTCCTACTCTACTTCTCATCCCAAAGCAAGCTGTCACTATCCCACTCCTCCAGGAGAGTGCCATAATCCTCCCTGAGATAGGGAGCAGGATCAGAATTCCCACTGCAAAGGATGAATATTCATTTCAGCATTAAGTCCCCCTATCAGGACTTTCAGGCAGGTGGTATTAAGACCATACCTCCAGAGAGTTTTGTTTTATTCTTGAGAAGCAGAGCCCTGACTTTGAGACACAATAACTCACTTAAAGAAAGCTAATTTGCTCTGCCAGTGAATTTAAGGCACGTCAGAAAGGCGACAGAAAAATGACAGCCTGGCAACACCTCTCGTGTCTCTCCTCACACCCTGCTCGGATGCTCACAGGGTATGGCTGCAAATCCCCAGCTCCCTAGGTGCTGGCTCAGCCTTCAGTGCAAGGCCTGTTTAGAGGTAGTCCCAAAGAGAAAGATCATCTGTATTATTTTGGGACTGAGTGCTGTGGTGGCACTTACCAAGATACTTTCACTCCTGGTTATCAAATGGTGCTATTGAACTCTCCCGAGGATGATGAGGAGCTGGTTCCCCCAGGGAAGAGCAGTTGGGTTATGGAGGCAGTAGGTAAAGGGGGACAAAGTATTTCTTGCTATTGCTTAGCATCCAGAACACCTGAGCAAGAAACAAAAGCCCTTTGCAGGCATGTGCCAGGCTCCCAAGTGCAGGTGCCTAATGAAAACATTTGCAATTACAATGATAATATTATGATTTTAAAAGGAATTAGATTCTGCTGACCTAAATATTAACCATGCAGCAAGTCATGGCTACGTGGACCTCTTAAAATGAGATTGCACAGCTTCTGCCCAAGGATTTGTAGGGTAGGAGACAGAGCGATGCTACAGTGACCCATCCCAACCCCAGCTCCCAGATCTGCTGGTGCAATGTGCTGCCTCAGTTTCCCCAGGTTTAGAAAGGGGATAAAGAAGGCTGAAATGGAAGCTAAGCACTGAGAGTGTGGAGGGGTTTTGCTCTTAATAAAAAAGAAAAAAAGAAATCATCACAGAAAGATGTTTCTCTCTCCTGAAATTGCACAGTATTAAACTCTGGAGCAGTTGTGACAGGTGCTGTAACAGCAGCATTCATTATCAGTTTTGTTCTGTTTAATGCTCTTCACTCACGTGCTCCTCCCCAGAGCCTGGTTTTCCTCCTCCTCAGACATCGCACTGAGTTTGATGCCTCTTAACCCTGTAATTGGGATCATGGCATCCCCAAGGACACAGACCCCAACGTCCTGTCCTGCCAGCCCCCATCAGCCTGCACATCACTCCACCTTGCCTTCCAGAACACCTTCTTGCTCTACAATCCACCTTCCTCAAGGGATTTGGGGCACCTCACCCCATTCTTTAGCATCAACAACCACTCCTCCATCGATTCTGCTGTAGGTAACTGAATTGCCATAGAATCAATCACACTGCCAAGCCCTTCACTAAAGTAAACCATGTCCCTCAGCACCTCAGTTATGTGTCCTTTAAACATCTCTAGAGGTGGTGACTCTACCACCTCCCTGGGCAGCCTGCTCCAATGCTTAATAACCCTCTTGGCAAGTTCTTCCTCATCTCCAATCTAATCCTTCCCTGGCACAACCTGAACCTCATGTCCTATCATTCCAGCTAAATATATGAACTCCGTGTGGAGCTGTCAAACCTTGCTCACCTCCCCATCACATCTATCTGCAGCCCACTCCATGGAAGGTCCTCCACCAAGTTGCATTAACAGTAGTCTGGGAGGGTGGGCGACACAAAGCCATTTGTCCACCTCGAAAAATAACAGCTAAAGCTCTTTGAGACCATGCAGAAATGTCAGAAAAGTTAAGTTGTATTTCCCGGGTGTCTCTGGAAGAGCGCAGGTCTCCTTGCCGGCGCTCAACCATTTGCATGGATGAAGGCAAGAAGGCAGGCATAAAACACTACCTGCTTCAGCCTGGGTATGGATATAAATGAGCACAGGGGCTGTTGACACTCCCTGCATTCGAGTACCTGGCTGCTGAAGATCATGGCCTCTATTTATCAACAGATACGAAGCTTTTCCTGCTTAAGACGCCGCCTTCCCACGCCGGGCAACTCGCGGGTGATTGAAAGGCAGCTCAGTCTCTGTCGGGGAGGAGGTTAATTATAGCTACATCATCATACCACGGACAGGCTGCAGCCGGGGTCTGCTGAGCAACCTCTTCCTTTGCCTTTGGACTGTAAAGATGAACATATTTAATCCCTCCTGTGCTATTTCACAGAGCCCTGCGAGCCCGGGAAGATTCATGGTTGGTTTCTTACAGTACTGCTCTTCCTGCTAACGATGCCCTTCCCGCTAATATATGCCGGATGGGATTCACATTAGTCAGAAAGGGGCACCATAAAACGGCATACGGAAGAGTAGAGGAGTCTGCAGGCAATAAAACAGCTAGGAGAAGCGCTGCCACACAAGAAGAAAGCCTTGCTCCCCCCAAAAAGGCTCTGTCCTTCGTGCTGAGCCACCACGCCACCAGCAGAAACTCTCTCATGCTATCAGGAGTTTGATAGTCAAACTCCCTGCTCAGTGAGGACTTTTCAGCACTCCTCACCTCAAAGGTTGCAGCAGGTATCAAATGAAGATAAAGCTGGAAAGTCCAAGCACCACCTGGGAGGAGTGTCACAGGGGAGTCCTCCACTCCCTTCCTGCCCAGTCTTCTTGAGCAAAAGCAGAGGCTGGAGTAAATGCTTCTAAATATCTTTCTCAAGAGACGTGGGGGGGAAAAGGCCAACAGGAATACACAGAGGGTTGCAGTGAGCACAGCCAACTTGGATGTTGAAGGTACAGGCTGTGACATGAGTCTCTGTCCCAAGCACTGCAGGGAACAGGCCAGAAAGCTGCACTACTAAGAAATTCCTTTTCTTTAGTCAAATGGTAACAGCAAGAAGAACAACACATCCCCCCTCAAAAAAAAAAGAGCAAGCAAAATCAGGAGCAACCTTTAAAAAGCTGCGTCGTTTCATTCCGATTTTTAAATGGCATCATATCAACACACCCTCTAAAAAAGCCCCGAATCTGAGTGTGGTTTGTAAATTATAGATTAGCCGGAAGCGATGGCTCACTAAAAAGCTCGGTGCCAAGTTGCAATTCCAGCAGCGTTTCGGCGCAGCGTGCTGGGCAGCAGGTCGCAGCAGTCGTAACACTATGTTCTCTCCGTGTTATTATTATTATTCTGATGCAGAAATAATACCAGTGCACTACACAAGGCTGGTGCATGGGGAAAGGTGGGTGGTGGGGGATGGAAAAGGAACAAGGCCGGGGCTAAAATTGTCTTTTATTTCCTTTATCTTGCCCTGACTTGAATGAAGGTACATGTTGTACACAGCTGGGTAGAAAAGAAATCACTGCTCTTCCCTCCCCCACTTTGAGTCTATCTCTGAATGATCTGAAATATTCCAGCAAAATCAAGGTCTTATGACTGAGTGGGAGTGAAATGCAGAGTCTCGGGCACGGAGCTGAGCAAACAGCTGTATCTCTGGTTCCAAGCAATCCTGGGGCTGGGGTAACTGATGCTGCACCAGGATGCAGCATCTGATTCCCTGCATCTAGGGTTGTATTTCACTGCTCTCTGCAGGTATCAGAGCAGGGCAGACTGAAGAGGTTAGTACTAAAGAAACCTCATGCCAAAAGGAGGACTGGAAAAAAAAAATAGCTCCACTTGTTCTTTTTTTGTGGATTTTCAGGGTGCTTTAATTTCTCCTCCTTTGTTTGGCAATTCTTTTTGAACACCAGTGGCCAATTATCATAATTGGGTCACCCCTAAAGATTGTGATAGACACCCAGGGCAACCTACCAGAGAGAATCTGACTTATGGCTCATTATTAGCTTGAGCTTGACAGGTTATTTCAGTAACAGGCAGAAAAGCCATCAGAGCAAAGGCACTGGGGAAAACCCAGGGGCTGTGCAGCCTGTTAGGCTGGAAAGTTGGCTCAGCCACTGCAAAACCCCACAATGTCACCTCCGGGCAGCTACTTTCAGCTGTGGCTGTTACACCTGTGCTCGGGTTCATCCAAATCTGTGGTTTATCTTATTTTTTTGGAGCTATTTTAGTAGTGGAAGGTTGCCTGTTAGGTTTTGGTTTGGCTTAGGGAGACTGCCTACTAGATCCTGGTCTTTGCCCATCTCTGGCCTTAATATTCTTGAGTTGAGTAAGTCAAGAACCTCTCTAGCCTACGTGGTGCATGGTGAAGGCATACTTGCTTTTAGAGACAACAGCTCACAGAAGGAAGGGAGTAAAAGGTCCATTTCTTACTGAATTCCTAACAAGACTCCTTCAAAAAGCACAATCCCAAATCCTGACCTCCCCATTCTCACTGCAGCATCTCCAGCATGAAGCTCAGGCTACTGGGATGCATTTTCTTTGCCCCATTCCTTCCTGCTCCCTTCCCCCTCCTTCCATCACTGCTACTAACACTCAGCAAAAGCCTCTCTATCCAAACCACACGCAGCCAGACAGCTCTGATGACGAACATCTCTCTCCCTGAGCTCCTAGAGGACTGTGGAATCAGCACGGAACAGATGTTTTAAGGACTTCATAAATCTGTGAAGATAAAAAAAACCCCTCACCCACCCAGCACTTTGTAACAAACCTCCACTGCAGATGGGCTGGCCTATCAGAAATAAATACAGTCGCCCACAGAAACTTTCTGATAAGCCTCTTCTGCATTATATTCTATATATATATATATAATGTATGTGTGTATATATATATTATATATATATATCAGTGTGCACATCTAGGAATACTCATGTACTTTAAAAAAGATAAAATTGCCAAATTTACACCATTATAACTAAATAAAACCAATTCTCCTTCTGCTCTCTCATCTCTTCCCAGGCTTCCTTTGCTCCCATCAATCTGACCAGCTCCCCCATCGCTTGTGTTTCCTTCTATCCCTCCCTCCCTCCCTCCCATGGCTGTTGTCTCTCCCCAGCTCCACCCCCCCCCACACACACTATCATCTCCCCCAGTAACTCCTCATCAAATTCCAATGAGGTTTTCTAATGAGACTAATTAATTTTCTGCCCAAGTTAATAAGACTGTCTGCAGTTTGGAAATAATTGTACTTCCCAAACACCAATATCCCCTCCCGTTCCCCCTCTCCCTCCACAGCAAGTGGCGATAGGGCTCCTTAATAATTCACAAACCAGCCTCTGGTTTTTTTTCAGCAGATGGCTTTGCATTTCAAGAGTTATTTAGTTTTTTCATTAACATCAGCCTTCCCCTTTCCAGGGAGGCACTGGGAGGGGAGTATGTGCTGAGGGATGCTCTGGTGTGTGGGGGAACCCTTCCAAGAGGCAGTAAATCCCTTTAGGGATCAGCACATTCTGCTCCCCCCATGTTCCCAACAATCAGTGTCCTGCTAAATTCATTTTCCCCACACCAAGCTTTGCTTTCTCCTTGGCAGAGCTAAGACTGATTTTGGTGCCTGGAACTGGAAAAGAACATTTTGCTATCAGAAAACTCTACATTACAGCCCTCAGCTGAGGCTTTGCTAGAGAGAAGACCTTGTAACACATTCAACTGCTGCCTGAGGTTGCTTTTCAGCATTCTGGGACAGACTTGCAAAGGGCAGAAGTCCCTCCTGCCGCCCCTGGGGACAACATGGTGATATCCCAACGCATTAAGTTTGCAGCCCTTGGGTTCACCAATGCCTAAATCAGTCTGAATTTGCATCTGAGCTCTGCATGCCATCATTGACACAACACTAAACCTGGACAGAGGTGTTTTCCCAGTGGGAAAATGCCCATCTCTAAGCCAAAACGCTGGAGTTCCATGGGGAGGCCTGAACCACAGGGTTACAGTATCTCACAGCCTTGAGCCCAAGCGAACAAACACAGGCTGAAGTTTAGAGTTCAGACAGAACAAGCAGCCAAAAAACCCTAAATACTAAAGCAGGGTAGTGGGGTAAAAAAAGCAGAATTGTGACACCAAATGAAAAAACCTCCCAGTTTTAAAAGCATTAAAAGAGCAGGCAATTCAACAACCTTTACCTGAAAGCATCCAAACACTTGAGCTTTAGAAAAGAAAACGGTCTTGTGACAATGAAGTTCCAACGTTTCCATCAAAAGGGCCTGTCAAGTTTGGAGGATGGGGAATCGGGCCATCAGGAAAGGCACATTCACATTAACTCTGACTCATTGCTGAGGCAGAAAAGAGCAAAAACTATCTGTATTTTTTGGCAATGGGACCCCAGGTCTAGAAATCTCAGCTGACTGTGCTCAGATGGGAGGGATGGAGGGAGGATTTCACATGCTGACATTCAGAGAGCATCTCCTCTGGGTGAAATTTGGGCTGGTGCTACCCAGAAGGTCAGGCTAGATTAGTGCAATGAGCTCTCCTGGCCTTAATATCCTGCAATGAGCACCCTGCCTCTCACTCCCCGCCCCTGCTAATCAAATCAAAGAAAGAAGATAAAATGCCAGCCACAAATGAGAGATTTGCAGCTGGGGGATCTAATTCCAGGAGGCTGCAGGCCATAAAAAAAAGAAGGGATCCATTAGCATCCACTTACCTGCCATGATGAAGTGACCACGATAAAGTGCACAGGATTAAATAAATTTAAGTGAATCCCCTGACGGCATTTTTATGGGATTGAAAGAGGTTTTATCCACTCGCAACCTCTATCCTCGGAGGGAACTGATTCAATAAAAACCAAACCCACTTCATCTAGCAAGAAGGGGGAAAAAAATTACACAAAAACTCCGCAACGTTTACAGAGCCACTAAAGCAGTCAGGGGAAGAAATTAAATATAGGGCAAATCCCTGAGTGGGAGAAATGCACAGAAGTCTGCTGCTAGAGCTGAGCTCCATCAGTTTAACTTCAAACTTTCAGTGCTCATGCACTCCCTGGGGCAGGAGTTGGTTCCTGCATCCCAAATACTGCCAAGCATCCCAAATATTGAACATCCCGTCCCACTGGGCTCCCAGACTCCAATCCAGGGCTGAAATAATGCTTCCTGGAGGCTTGAGCCTTGTTCTCCTGTGTGGCAGCTTCCCCAGGGGGAAGGCACAGAGGGCACTGTCTCTGCTGTCTCAGCTCTGAAACAAATTTTGCTCTCAGTAGCACAGCCCGAGACTGAATTTGCATCCTGCACCTACAACCCCATCAGGTTGGCAACAAAACCCTGCTGCATCCCATTTATCTGCCCCTGGATCCATCTCTAGATGGGTTTATATCCTGGAAAGTCTTTCAGAGGTATTCAGTTCATCTTAACCACAGAATCACAGAATCTTAAAGGTTGGAAGGGACTTTGAAAGCTCATCCAGTCCAACCTCCTTGCCAGAGTAGGACCACCTAGAGTAGGTCACACAGGAACTCATCCAGGTGGGTTTGGAATGTCTCCAGAGAAGGAGACTCCACAGCCCATCTGAGCAGCCCCTTCCAGTGCTCCCTCACCTCAGCAGGGAACAATTTCTTCCTCGTGTCTCTTCGGAACCTCTTGAGTTCCAGCTTGTACCCATTGCCCCTTGTCCTATCATTGAACATCACTGAGCACAGCCTGGCTCCATCCTTCTGAAACCAACCCTTTACATATTGTATGAACATTAAGGAGATTACCTCTCAGTCTCCTCCAAGTTGAAGAGGCCCACTTCCCTCAGCCTTTCATCATAAGACAGATGCTCCACTCCATCATCAAAGCCAAATTTCTCTGTCCCAAACACAAGTCACCATCACTAAGCCACCTCTTCTGGAGCTTCCTTTCCAGTCCCTCCTAAATTATCCAAGGGGATCAGAGCCATGGCGCCAATGGAAGGAAAACCTCTGGGTTTCAGGAGACTCAGCAGCAAACTCCAATAGTCCAGGATGAAATACACACACACACAAAAAAAGAGCAATGCTGGGATCACAGTGGTCTGGCCCCAAACAGCAAACCTTATCGATTCCGATCAGAGGAAGAAGAATAAAAATTAGAAGCTCCTCAGAACAAAGCCATTTTCCTCTGATGTACATGCATGGGGGGGAGCAAAGCCATTTTAATTACTGATCAAAAATAAATGACTTGCCATTTGCCAGGACTACTTCTTTTTTTTCTTTTTTATTTTTTGAAATTACTTTGTAGAATTACTTAAACTTATTAATATATTTATAAGGGAAAAAAACACCCATCCATAAAAGCTTGGAATGCTGAGCCAATGAATTAATTAACATCAAATTACTAGTGGTTACTACAGCTTGATACTAAACATTGCTACCCTATTATGTGGAGGATGGACAAAAATCTCTTGCAGCTGTTAATTATTTCAATTATTAATTTTACTTAATAATTCATATCCCTTTCCCGACCCCCTGGAGTATACTATGGTATCTACATTTCTTCCTCTCCTTCTCCATTTCTACCCAACTCCACTTTCAGCAAGACAATCCATCACTCAGCAAGGTTACTGGCTTCAGGGGAGTGGGGAGGGGGAGGAGTGTGTTTGATTATTTTCTTTTCTTTTTTTATAATGGACAGTCATTTCCTCAGAGAAATACCCCCAGTAAATACCTGCTCTAGAGAAATGTTAATAAATCCTTAAAGGTGAACTTAGCTGTTTCATCTCCTCACCTGCTCCCTTTAAAAAAGAAACAAACAAAACAGGAATGTGACTTAACAAAAAGAGCCCTAACACCTCTGAGAGCGCAAATCCTTCACAGTACATACAAGGAAAGCCAACTACAAATAAATTCACTTTAATGTCATGCAGAGCAGATATTCTGGAAACATCTTTTAGGTCTGGATGCAGGTTGCAACCCCCATCCCAAGGCCTCTTGGTGCCCCCAGCATCACCCACTCACTGGATTCTTCCCCAGTGCCTGGAGCTCACATCCACTGTCCAGGTGGGTCACAGCAGAAAAAAAAGGGAAACTGAGGCACAACCTGCCCTTAAGGAAATCCATTAGTGACCTCAAGTTCACACCTCTTCCCATCACATGTTTTGCTGCTGGTCAAATACTTGCCCTGCCCCGAAACATTTCTCATTAGGTGAGCACAACCTAATCACAAAAGATTCATGAAGAAACACTAAGAGCCTTTTTCCTATTTTTTTCCCCTTTCCTCCTGGTTTTTAAGCCCTCAGCATCTGCTGTTTTCAGCTTTTGTGCTTAACCACCCTGGACAGAGACTTACTTCAAAGGAGAAAGTTGGGATTACAGCAGGACTCCCTGTCAGGAAACCTGCCTTGGCTTGGGAAGTGGGTGTGGGGAAAGGTGGGTATAATATATACATATATCTCATCTATATAACTCATCCAGGTGGGTTTTGAATGTCTCCAAAGGAGATTCAATATACACACATTCATATCTATTTTTTTCCACAGAATAGCTTAATCCTGTCGACACTTCTTGTGTTTGAGGCCTGCTGTGGTTCAGGGTATGGCAGAAGTTGGCTTGATCCTCAGAGTCATTTTGACTGGCATCATCCAACTGTCCCCTGCTCGTGGATATGTGCACCTGTGCAGGCTTCTGCGTGCCTGAGTTTATCTGGAAATTAATTTACAGATCAAAAGGAGACTGCTTGATGACAGAAAATGAATGGAGGTTGTTTGGAGGATGGAGAAAAAGGATGAGAAAAAGCCCATTTTGTGGCCTCAGGGCATTTATTGCCACCAAAGGGATTAATATTTCTGATGGGTTTTTTTGGAGGGGAGGAGAGAGGAGGAATTTGGTGTTCAACTCTGGGGCAGAGAGTCCCAAATTTGATTCCAGGCAGAAAAACGTTTAAGGAGAAGTGAGAGCTCTACACCCTGGCACGCACACGCACATACCCTCACAATAAAAGCCCTCATCTATTAATCTTCTCCCTTGATCTAGAGGGTAGAGCTAAAATGATGTTTGATGCTCTTTGCTGATCTCTGGAGGGCAAATCAAGTAACAAATAAGGGGAAAAGCAGTCAGAGAGATACAGCCCGGTTTACAGCGCATAAAAATAGACTGGCAGGAAAATAAGCATGAGGATTGCTGGTTTGGGGTTGCTTCTGGGAGGGGAGAGGTTGCTTCCAAAACACATTCTTTCTTCTTAATTATCTATTACACATTGTGAATAACGAGCTCTGATTATTTGATGGGTGTCCTGGCTGGCTTTTGCATATCCTCAAATAGGGTAAGGACTGTCTAGAGCCTAAATGTGACAGCTGAAGTGTCTGGTACTCTGCTATTGAGCCCAAAATGTACCCTGTCTTTGTATGGCATCACTTCTCCAGGGATGCCCACGCACTTGGCAAGGCCGAACCGAACTTCACTCACACCTCTGTTAGGCAGCAGGTAAAAATCAGTCCCATTTTCATCAGCTGGGGAAACTGGGGCAACAAAGATGGGAAACAATTTGTCCATGCTGTCTCAATAATGTGGTTATAAAAGGAACCCAAGACCATTTTTCCCATCTAACCGCTGAACCCAGCTCCCTCCCTGAACGGCTCTGAAGAACTGTGTCACTCTTCCTGCAATTTGCAGAGGCCACACGCTGCTCCTCTCTTCCCCTCACTCCCACTGATTGGCATTTCCACCTCTGCAATGTGGTGTTTTTCCATTCACTGAGGGAAATGTGGTTCTTCAGGGGCTCCTGGCTTGCTCTTAAACAGCAAGGGGGTTAGAAAGCAGAGGACAAAAGCCCAGCAGCCAAGCTGGCTTCAGGGAGCACGCCTGGTCCTTGCTTGGACCCAAACCTACACAAAATCTGCCTTTTCCTCCAGCTGCTCCTTTTTATTTTCTGTTTCCTTGCAAAGCACAGAGCAGCACACACCTTGGAGCACCACGGTGGGATAGTCTGTAATCCCCCTCCTGTAATACTTCTCCCCCATTAGCTCTACCAACCACCACATCCCCAACTTCCCACCACCTGTTGATGCCACAAACTGAGTCCTGCTGCATCCTCCCCCAGCTTTGCATTTTCCTGGCTGGCAGGAGTGTATTGGATCCAACCCTAAACCAAGAGCTACCCCAGAATTTTCTGCCCTAAATCTTCTCCCTAAGAGGAGGCCACATGCACAGTACACGAGGCAATGAGATCATCAGTAAAAAATCAGCTTTTTCAGCACAGGCAAACAACAAACAAATCCTGTATGGCTCCCCCAGAGGCACTTTCCTTGAAGGAAAGGATTGAGTTTTGTTAGCTGGGGTTTCTCTTCCCCTCTCTTTTTCCTCTTAGGCCTGAATGGTTTAATGAGCATCCTTTTGACCTAGGAAACTTAGTTTTAATTTTCATCACTTTATCCAGAGAACAATGTGTCCTGGGGGCATCTTTGAGCACAATGCACACTTTCATCATCAAAACAAATGCTAGAAATACCCATCTGCCACGTTATCAGAGTGTAGTGGCTCACTGAGCCGGACACTGCTTAGGGGACAAGGGAGGCTTTCACTCTTCTCAAAGTCATGAGTGCTCCCTCTAAGCATTTTAGCATTAGAGACTCCTGCAGAGACGGGTATTAGAAGCTCCATTTCTATTTTCCCTAGTCAGAAATGACGGGAGATGGAGCGTTCTTTGGAGATTTCCACTCCTACAGGGGAGAAAATAGGAGTGGATTCTCCTTCAGCCATCCCCATGGGTGCACTGTGGGGTCTTGGGAGCATGTGGCTCCCCAGGCAATACTGCTCTGCAGGAGGGATGGGGAAGCAAGTCAAGGACATCATCACCCAGGGTGAGCAAACATCCAAGCACGGCTCCACCTCTCTGTCCCCTCCAAAAAAACAGGTCATGACTCCATCTGATCTATTTTGATTGTAAAGCATTGGCCATTCCGTGCCTTTGCCTCTGCACCAATCCCTGGCACTAATGTAAATAATCCAGCTGATGTATCCCAGCTCCATCCCACTCCTCTCCATTACCCAGACCCTTCCAGTTCCCCCATCAGTATCCAGGTAACCCAAGGCCCTCTGTGCCGCAACACTTGGCTTTACAGGTTTTGCCTCCTTTAAGTCCCTTCCCCAAACCCACTTCTTGAAGGAGGTTTGTACGCTACAGCCTCCACTCCATTTCAGCCTGGAATAATTTGGAATAAGTTATAATAATAGTAAACATAGTAAAAACAACAACAAATCAAACATGCTTTGTTACTCCCCAGGCACACACATTTGTCTTCCAAGCGACAAAGTAATCACATTTTTGGTTTTAATTTATTATGTGCATTACAGTCGGTGCCTGGGGGCATTATCACAAGTCACAGCCCCAGTGAGCAACGGGAGGAATCCAGGCTCTTAAATCCTCACCTCCTTTAGCTTCTCCACCTGCCAATGACTCCAGAGACAATATCTTTCCCTCCTTGGTTTGAACCGATTGCAGATGGGACGCAGGAATCACGCCCAGGACCACGCACCCCATGGTAAGGCGTCTCACAAAACCCACATGGGCATTGCTGAGAGTTGGACCGTGTTTAGTTTCCTAAACAGCTTGTGTGCAGAACTATATTTTTACCTGTTAGGTTTTGCCTATTAGGTTTTACGTTCTCCCTTCAAAGGGCCTCAAAACATAATGCCCATCATTGCGGTTTATGGGGCACTGACACGTACGCAGAAAGCCTCACAAACATCAAGTGCACAGGGACACCCAGCCAGCAACAGGGACACATGGGTGAGGACCAGCTACAGAGAGGAGTGAGCAGTAGGAACTTCTGAGGGAAGTTTGGGGGATGGCTCAGCATCTTCCTGGCTTCTAGAGCATTGGGAAGGGTGAAATGGGTAGATAGGAGGCACTGACACGGCTGCATCTGCTGGCAGCCATCTGCTGCTCAGCCTCTGCCTCCACACCAAGCTGGTGTTAAAGCTTCCAGGAGATATCTCCATGCTCAGGGCTTTTTTCAGATAGGAAAAAAAGGGGTTTTCCTCTCTTTTGACCATGACCTCGTGTATGCTGCTGGTATTTCCACACAGCAGGTAGTGGCTTGGCCTTAACCCAGTGAAGAAGCAGCGCAGCTCTTCACATCTGCATCCTGCACCAGTCACACAGCCTCTTGGTACAGGACCAGCACCAGCGCAAATGGGCTTAGCAAGCACAGAGGGCTCTGTGCTACCTCTGCACCGGGCCAGAATAAACAACAAGCATTTACTGGGCTGGGGAACGGGAAGGAAATGGGCTGGGGGCTGCAGTTGCCTCCTCCAAGATAACACTGAGAGAAATCGCCACCACAGATCAGACTAATCACATTCCTTGCCAAGGAGCACGAGCCTTTTGGCAGGTAGGGGATGGATCTCAGGAGCTGACATGTGTCTCTGCTGTCTACAGCTGATGAAGTGTCAAATGAGATGGAACAGAAAGTGAGACCCATCTGGGGAAGCGGGCTCTGGCGGGCTGATTGATACCAGGAGGAGGAGGAGGAGGAGAAGGATAAGGTGGCTGGAGCACCGCAGGGACCTGCTGCCTGTCGCTCCCATGCTCAGCAAGATATTGCTGAGGGACATTTTTGGGCTGACTGGCCCCAAGCATTACAGTCCTCCTCCTCCTCTCCCATTGACCAGCATGATGCAGGAGCAGCCTTTGTAATTGCCAGCGCAGTCAGCGGTGACAGCGCTCAGAGTCCTCAGAACAAATAATGACCATCATTAATTACTGTCCTTATTCATTAGCATGAGAGGGGGGTCCCTGGACAGGCTCCTTGGGATCTGACAGGTAGCTCAGGGTGTGCTTGGGTTCAGGGCTTCACAGGAGGGCTGGGTTTTAAATATTCAAATCAGTAGTTGGGTTTTTCAGCACCAGGGGGTGGAGGGAAGGTTGTGTGCTTCACAGCACAAAATCCCTGGGCCATGGGCTCCAGTGGAAATAGGGGAGGGATGGGAGGAGCAGTAACGTACCTAGGGAGTCACTGGCAGAGTGAAATGAAGCTACACACTCCCCTCAAAATGGGAGAGTTGATAACAGAGGAAGGATGCATCCCCTATCCTTACCCATGGTATCTGCATCCCATAGAGGGATTAACAGAAACAAGCAACTGTCAGCCTGGCCCCTGAACTGTCACAGCTCCCTCCATCCAAATACACCACGAATCACTCCAGAAAAACAGAAGGAGATCTTCAAGATGTAGAGGATGAGGTTTCTTAAGGGATCTTATGGGAATTTGGTCCCAGGTTAATGGAAATCCCTTTCCAGCTCATGAAAAGACCTCATGTCTGAGAGTCTGGTTAGGCAGGGACTGAGGCAAAGCACAAGATGCACCAAAATGAAACACGACCCACCCCCCCCCCTCCCTGCTTACAGAAAGCCAAAAACATATATAACCATGAGATGCTGTGTTTCATGACACCCCTTAATAGGATCAGCCAAACAGGGTCAGCATGTAAAATACAGCTGCTTTGGAGATCACAAAAAATACTTTAATCTGCGGTGGCTTTTCACCTCTCGGGGCCTGTGAACTGCTATATTCTATCTGCTTATTTAGCTGATCCTGTTAAAAAGGTATCAGAATAAAGCAGAGGGAGGGAAAAAAATAATAAATCCTTGGTCGTGTGAACTGAGCCAGAGAAAACTTTCCCTCTAGCAAGACTCTGGCAAAAATCCCAGTCCCACACCGCCGGTGCTTTGAAATACAAACAAGTGGATCTGCTGGTCCTAAAGTGTGTTTCCCGCTGCCCCGGGGCTCGCTGCCTGCAGGGACGTTCTGGAGATGCTCCTTGGAGCTGGGTCTGCAAGCAGGGGTGGTCAGCACAGCTTGTGCAAGGAGCAGCTGGGAGATAAGGCGACAGGGAGATGCAAGGAAGCAGAAACAACCTGACCGCAGGCAAGCCTTGATGGATGGGCCTTGGAAGGAATAAAACGCAACGTATCTGACCTCAAAACGAAGCTCCTCTTCCCCTCACCCCTCAGTTACAGCTGTAACACAGAGCCCGAGGGCAGTGGCAAGGAGGACTTTGTCACGTAGCAACATCACAAAGTGACTGAGAGAGCTGGGAAGTGGGGGGAGAGCTGGTCAGAGCCGCACTGCCACACTGGAGAAGGATGCTCAGCACAAGCCACTGCCTGATAGAGACATCACACGGTGACTACGCACGAGAGAGACGCAAGAGCTGTCTTCACACACTGCTACAACCAGGAGAAAAAGCCACAAACAAAGGCAAGATACAAGCTTTTGGCTGACTTGAGTAAGTTATCTGCTGCTGGTGGCAGGCTGGGGGGAGAAAAACTCGAGCACTGTAAGGGTCTGCTGCCCACTCACGTTTGCTCCAGCCTGCTGTCACCCAGCTCCTATTGACTTCTTTAGTTGGAGTCTGCTCTGTGGTCAGGTTTACACATCAAAGGCAGCAAAGCAAAGAGCTACCTGAGGTGTGACAGGCCTAGGAGGTGTAGGAGTGCTGGGGAGAGGAGGGGGGGTGCTGCTGCAGTCCCAGATGCTGCACACAGCCTTGAGGCCACTGGCTGGGAAAAGGAGATATTTCTGCATGCACCTCCTGCTGCATCTGCCCTGCAACCGGCCCAGCAGCAAATTTCAAGGAGGAGTGGAAAGAATCATAGAATACTTTTGGATAGAAAAGATCTTTAAGCTCCTGGAGTCCCAGCCCTCCCTTCACCCTGTTAAGCCCACCCCTCAGCACCTCAGCTCCACAGCTTTGGGATCCCTCCAGGGCTGGGGACTCCCCCAGCTCCCTGAGCAGCCTGGCACAGGGGCTGACAACCCTCTCAGGGAAAATGTTCTTCTTCATCTAAAATCTAAACCTCCCCTGGTTCAACTTGAGGTGATTTCCCCTCTCCTGGTGTTGCTACTTTGCACAGGAGCCCTCTGTCTCTTCTTGCCTCCTCGACATGGGGCTCACAGGCTCTGGTTGCAAGAGCCCTGTTTTCTCTGTGGGCTTCACCAGGTATGTGATATCCTATGACCTGCAGGAGAAATGGGGTAAAATACCCCAATTTGGGCTGCAAATGACATCTCTGGGATGGATGACAAATGCTCAGGGGCCTGCAACATTGCTATAAAGTTAATACAACTGCTATGGAGCAGCTGTCCTCTGGGTTTTGTCTTCCCAGCAAGTTGTCTGTGCCTAGAAGCAGCTCACTGTGTGGCAATGACTTTGGCTCAGCATTCCAGGAGGAAAATAAATAAAAAAGGAAGGGGAAAAAAAATAAAAAGGGCCTTAACTGCTGCTGTTTATCCCTCTTATTTTCAGTTCATTTTATGCAGCTTCAAACACAGCTGACACTCACCCGGGTCCATTAATGGAAAATAAAGGTCAGGGCTGGAGGCCCCAAGCGCTGCTGTCCCCAGCTCCTGCCCGGTGTGTGCCAGGGCCACAGTCTTTTCCATTTTCTTTCTGATGTAGTGGAAGCAACTGGGGCTGAATTCCAGCAGTGTTCCCCTGTGAGAGCACCCAGCTCCTCCTTGCAGCTCAGCCCAGTCCAGCGATGGGGACAGGACTGGGTGGGATGGCTCCTTGTCAGTCTAAGTCCAGCCTTTCCTTAGCACATTTGTGTAGTGTGATGAATAGTGGGGTTAAATTTAGGATTCATGGCTCTGTTTCAGGTATTTGGGATGATACTGGTCAAGCTGCTGCCCTACAACTTCACTTGTCCCAAAGTAATGCTATCAACCTTCTCCTTAAGGGACCTCCTCCAGGACACAGCAATTAGTTATAACGCAAAGATGAGACTCTTGTCCCTTCACACTTTGCTGGTGCTTTGGCCTGTAGATCCCATTTTTGATACAAAATTAAGGAATCCCATACCCTTTGATATTTGCCCAGGAGATATTGCAAAGCTGTGAAGCTGAGGTGCTGAGGGCCATGGGTTAGTGGTTGGCTTGGAAGTGTGAGGAGAGGGGTTGGACTCCAGGAGCTTAAAGGTCTTTTCCAACTGAGACAATTCTATGATTCTATTTACAGAATCAGAGTATTGTGGTTTAAAGGACCATGATCAGCCACTTGGTCACTCTTTCTCCTCCCAGCATGATGTGGAAGGGAAAAGAAACCGAGGGCCTCATGGAAATCCCTAAGGACAGTGATGTTTAATCCACCACCAACCAAAAACATAACAAACAGAAAACAACACAGAGTGGGACCACAATGAAGAGCACAACCAGCCCTTTCAGACCGCCTTCCCCCCAGCTCCTCCCCTCTTCCCATCCCGTGTCTTTACCTCCTTCCCCTCAGCGGCGCGGGAGGCGGGAACAGGGGTGAAGCCAGTCCCTCAGCGATGGCTCCCTCTGCTTTTCTCGCCTCAGGGCACGAGGACTCCTCACTATTGCCCTGCTCCAATGGGTCCCTCACATTCTGCAGTCCTGCATGGGCTGCTCCGATATACATTCGTCCTGAGAGCTGTGTGGGTCTCCTCTGTGGCCTGTGGGCACTCCATCATGGCACAACATGGCCGCCACCCCACACAGTCTCCCGCCCTTCTGGGTGCAATTACCCGGAGCTGTGGGCGACTCTAGTCTTGCCTCAGGGCAGGAGGACTCCTTGCCATTCCCCCACTCCATTGAGTCCCTCACAAGCTGCAGTCCTGCATGCACTGCTCCAGCCTGAGAGCCACAGCTCCTCTGCCTCCCATGTGGGTCTCCTCTGTGACCCCTGGGCACTCCAGCATGGCACAACATGGCTGCCGCCCCACACAGTCTCTTGTCCTTATGGGCGCAATTACGTGGAGCTGTGGGCGCCTCAGTCCCACCAGTGCCCTCCACGGGTTGCAGGGGCACAGCCTGCACTCTGTCTGTGGGCTGCAGGGGGTCTCCAGTCCAGCGCTCCTCCTCCCTTCCTCCTTCCCTGACTGAGGGCTCCGCGTGGCCTCCGCCATCTCGTCCCACTCCTTCCCCCTCCTCTTCCGGCTGCAGATCTCCCTTCTACCATGGTGGCGGAAGCTGCACCGGATGGGCCCGGCCGGGCTGGATGTGGGTCTGACTCAGCACTGCAGCCCCTTCCCCTGCCACCAAGCACAAGCAGCTCCACGCAGACCCATGACACAGAGGCACTGAGCTGTCCCCGGGGAGCCAGGAGGCCACGGGGATGGGCATCCCAGCCCTCGGGCTCCCTCCAGCCCCCTCACACCTTCAGGCTGCTCCAACAGGCAGCTGGGCACGCTGCAGGGATGGGGCACGTTAAGAGAAGCAGTTTTAGGATTCCAGTGCATGCTGTGCTAGACTGCAAGCTCTTTAATACTTTAAATCCAAGCTAGGCCTTTAATTTAAATTTAGCTGGATAGCTGCTCCATTTTTAATAAATAACTGTTGATTATTTGAAGAGCACCTGGGCTGAGGTTTGCCACCTAAGGCTGGCTACATATGTAAAAACGCACAGTGCTTACTATTGCCTTATTAAACCTTAGTCCTAGGCACGGGTTTAAGAGCCACTTGCTATTTAATTAGCCAGTGAGTTCAGGGGCTTATTGGGGAAAAGAAATAAATAAATACCAAGAGGGATGGAGCTCTGACCAGCCTGGGGAAATGGCACCTCCTTCCTCCTTCGCTGTTCAGAGAAGGTATGGCAATCCAGCCCCAGCATTGAGGGGGATCAGAGACATGGAGAGGGCAAGATGATGGCTTCACATGCCCCTTGGTACAGCTGAAACAGTCCCATGGGAGCTGAAGAGCCTGTGAGCACTAACCCCACATGACTGAAGGGTCAAAGCCAAGGGTTGCCCAAGCCCTGATCACCCACCAAAGCCACCCATTGAATCCCCATCTCTCAAAAACCAAGCCCAGAGCCACCTTCTCCCCCACGACTGCACCTCACTGGGAATACCCTTAAAAATCCCTCACAGGAGCAAATGAAGTCTTGTGGTTTGGAGCAGGCAAGGTGTGTGTCTCCCCCTTCCTTCTCCTGGAGTTGGCATTACCATATTTCACCCTGAACACCAGATATTTAAAGGTAAGCTTCCATCAGGAGCCATGAGGATTTATCTACGCAGGCTCCCATTAGCGGTAATAAGATGAAGGCGATCAGCCTCATACATTTCACTTTGGCCAGTATAAATGCCTTCACATTCATTAGACAGATGTCTGCTGGAGTCATGGGTAGGAAAGAGAGGGAGGAGGGGAAAATAAAAAGGGAAAAGAAGAGGAAGAAAAACCACTCCCAGGCTACTTCTAGCTATGTCTTGGCCACAGAGGTGGTTGGGCTTAGCAGAGATTGAGCAAACGCCGGTTGGGATAGGTGTAAAGCAGCCTGTTACACCCAGACCCTGCCACAGCAGCAATCCCTCACCCACTCCCTCCCAGCAGCCACAGCCCTCACCCTCATCCCTGGGTGGATTGGGGCTTATTTTGGTTGTTTCTTTGCAGGATTTCTAGCTGCTGGTTTGCTCTGTCCCGGCGGAGGTTGCCATCTGCCAGCGCGTCACCCCGACAGGCGATTTTTGTCAGTGCCACGGTCGGCGTCACTGTGAAGGTGACACTTTCCAGGGGGTTGGCTGTGTGGGGTTTTGTCTGCCTTCAATTTATTCAGAGAGCAACTTTAAAAAAAAAAAAAAAAAGAAGAAAGATAAAAATTCAAAAGCAACTAAAAGAGACTTTGTAAAAAACAGTCATTACAAAACTCCACGCTTTCAGATGATGTTATTGTTCCAGCGAGCCCCAGAGATAACAACTGAAATCAGGGCCCTGCTGTGCACTTCACAAACATGCAAAAATAGTCCCTCCCGCCAGAAAAGGTCTGCACTTGCTCTGAATTATAGTACAGAGGGAGGAGAGCTGGTGCTAAGCATTGCAGACGTGTCAGATGCCTTATCACGCATCCACATGAGTAGATGTTAACCCTGGAGCATACTGATGGTGAGCTAAAAGTGTTTTGGTCGATTTGCTCAGCTACTCTTTGGCTGCCTGCTCAGGCCTCCTCAGCCTCCTGCTTCCTCTCTAAGTAAAGGTCTCTTAGCATCCCATAAACCACCCCAAATGTAGGCAGTCAGAGAGCATTAACCCCAAGCCAGCCACCACACAGAGCCAAGTAGGACATGGCTCAACACCCTTTGCATCATCAGCTCCTCACAGCCACAAAACTGCCTGTAGTTCTCTCCTGCTCTTCCCTCCTCACTCACCGAGTGGACACAGGGTCCAAACAACCTTTGCAAAGCTCCAGCACCACTGAGCCAAGTCACTGCTTTCCTGACATGACATTTGTTATCCCTAATTACCAGCTTGGCTTCATTTTCAAGTCATTTGCACTGATTACTCTGACTGCTGCCGTGGGTAGTCAATGACTTAGATTAACTAATCACAGCACATGGGAAAATATTTGAAATATATGTACATTCACCTCAATTCCTTTGGTGTCCTGGGCTCTGCAGCTTCTTGCTTTCAATTGATGCCCACTCCTGCCTCTAATCTGACACTGGCTCAAAGAGCCTCGTGGCATCAATCCGCTCAATTCCCTTCAGGAATGTGTAAGCCTTCAACCAAGCCCCTTCTTAATCTCCATTTTGCCAGTGATTACAGAGCTGGTTGTCTCTAACTCAGCCTGGATAAGAGTCCCCACATCCCCATCGGGTTGCCTTTTGCTCGCTTGGCTGCCCGGCATTGCTCCTGCAGCATCACCATCCCCACGGTCACAAACAAACAGCTTTTACCAACTGCTGAGCCTTTGGGGTAATTTACATCTTTGCTTTCAAGATTTGCCCTAAAACCACCAAGCAATATGAATTTTTTAAAAGGAGAAAGGGAGAAGAGAGTTGAACTTCTCAATTCTAAATCCCAGACTATGGCAGGAAAACAAACTCCCTGGATAAGTGCATGCCTCAAAGAAAGGATGCATTTGCTGTGCAGCACCTCTCTCATCACACTTTCATGTAACCCAGGACCCCACTACATTGCACCCACCCTTTATTCCCCCTAAAACCTGTGTCTGTTGTGTAGCAACCTCACTTCTCATCTGGAGATGATGTTGGCTCTCCTGAGCTCACCTCTGAAAAGCCACGGTTGCCTCTGTCTCCCCAGCTTGCAATGACCTTACCCTCTTCTTTCCACGGCCCCTGGGCAGATGGGGCCATCAGGGATATCAGCAGCAATCATAGAATCAGGGAATTGTTTCAGTTGGAAAAGAGCTTTAATCTCCTGGAGTCCAAGCCCTTCCCTCACCCTGCCAAGCCCACCATGGCCCTAAACCTCACCTGGGGCAACTTGAGCCCATTTTTCCTTGTCCTATCATTCATTACTGGAGAGAAGAGACTCCAATCTCCTGTGAGGGAGTGTCAGAGAGTGCTCCTGTCTCCCCTCAGCCTCCTCTTCTCCAGGCTCAACACCCTCATTCCCTCAGCCCCTCCCCAGCCCCTTGTGCTCCAGCCCCTTCCCCAGCTCAGTGCCCGGCTCTGGCCACGCTGCAGCCCCTCAGTGTCCCTGTGGCAGTGAGTGAGGGGCCCAGCACTGACACAGCCCTGGAGCTGCAGCCTCCCCAGGGCCCAGCACAGGGGAATCACTCTCCTGTCCTGCTGGCCACACTATTTCTACTACAAGGGACTGTGGAGAAGGACAAATACGTGTGTGTGACAGACTGAGAGCCAGCCATACAGCCCTCCGTGAGCCAGGCTTCTGCCTCTGCTCCCTGCTGGGATGGATTGCTGTGGTTTAGCATGCAACAAACTCCTGACAGACTTGGCATCGGGAGGAAAAGCAGCTGCAAGAGCCCCAGCCAAGTCTCAACGGGAGGGAACATGCCTCAGGCACAGGTCGTAAACACACGTGCGGAGATGAGGAGTAATTTCAGCTCCTGATGGCAGGAAAGCAAACAAATGGCTGACCAGCGGGAGCCTGCTCTGCCCACAGCGTCTGGGAGCCAGGATGGGCTCTGCCCAGCACAGGCAGGCAGCCACTCCCTCAAACCACCCCTGAAACACCAGAGAGAGTTCCCAGAGGCAGTGCAGGGAGCCCCAAAACCCTGCGACGTGAGAGGTGGATGGGAGAGGAGGAGGAGGTGGAGAGAGAGGGGATGCTGCTGCCCTGCTGTTTGTACAAGGATGCTCAGGGTGTTTGCACAGGGGTAGAGAGAACAGACCCACAGCCATTAGGGATATCCCTGAGGGTCCAGGCTGGTGACAGGGCAGAGGTGCCCAGGATGGGCAGGGAGGGGACAGTGCACACACAGGGGGTTAAAGGAGGCCAGGACAAGCCTGTGCCCAGCTCCATGCCTACTCTGCTGCAGTATCCCCTCCTCTCTCTTGCAGTTCTGAGAACCTCCATCCCCCCACACCTTCTCCAACCAGCCCTTCCCTGCTCCCAGCAATGAGTTCTTTCCAGCCTCAGAGCCCTGTACCCATCTGCAAGGAGGATTTTGCCACATGCACGGCAGAGCAAAGGAGGGAGGAGGAGGGGAGCGGGGGGGGCCAAGCTGAACCACCTGCATGGGCATCACATCCCAGACTGAGGACACTCAAGGTCAGGAGAAGAGTTGCAGCTCCACGTCACGGCCACGCTCAGAAGAACCGTGCTCCCCTAACTTATCTCTCCCCACCTCGAGTGTTCAGCAGAGGATGAGCGTGAGAGCCGGGAGGAGGGGAGGGGAGGACCACGGGGCTCTTCCACGGCTCGTTTTCGCCATCTAGTGCTCATCTCTCCGAGCAGGAGCCAGCCAAAACCATCCCACGCTCTCTTCCACGGAGAAACAGGCTGAAAGAGTATTTCACACGTAGAGAACTGCCCAGGAGAGAAACCTGGCTGGTGAAGGCAGTTCAGACCTGCCCTCTGTGCCCCTGAAGCTCCAGTGCAGGGGATGGACTCATTTGCTCTCATTTGAGTCACTTTTAAGGAGTATCTTTGGCACAGAACTGAGGAGAGGTACAGGGAGGGAACACTTGTCAGCCTGTGCAACTTCCCTTTCTGCTCCTGCTTCCCACAGCACTGCCCCTTTCCCTTGGCTTTGAGAACTCACTGTGAGTTCCTCAGCTTCCCCAGCCAGAAAAGAAGTAAGAGGGAGGAAAAACTTCCCTCTTCAACAAAGCTGAGCAAATTACCTATTGTCACTGCTCATCAGTATGCTGGGAACTGTAAGGGAGGAAAGTTTGCCAATGCCTTCTTGAAGGATAAATGCCTGAATGAACAATGCTTTCCTTAAGCCCCAAAACGTATCACTCCTCCTGTGCAAAGCAAAAACAGGTTTTGATATCCAGCAGCGTGCCCCACGTCAGCCCTGGACACTTCCTAACTCACAAATGATAAAGCATTTCAATTGATATGGAAAGCTCAGCCAGCCCTCCCTGTGAGCACCTCTGAGGAGCACAGTGGATGCTCTAGAATGAGCAGAGGTGGGGGGGAAATCCAGCTCTCAGCCTCATATAGAGAATCATTTTGGTTGCAAAAGCCCTTGAAGCTCCTGGAGTCCAAACCCTCTCCTCACATCGCCAAGCCCACCAGTAACACACCGCCCTCAGTATCCCTCTTGTAGCTGCAGCAGAAACCACACAAGCCAGAAAATCTTGACCTGAATCTGCTTCTCCCTGGAGCACAGTGCTGCAGGATGCTCAGCTGCCAGGGCCAGGCAGGCCGTGCCTGGAGAGGGTGGCCTCCTGCAGATCCTCTGGTCCCTAAAATGCCATCACGTGTCAGTGCTGCAGGAAGGGATTGCCATCTGCTGACAAGCCACAGCCCTGCACGCTCCTGCAGCAAAGCAAAGGCTGCAAGGCTTCTCTCTGGGCACTGTCCTTGCTGGGGAGGGAGGGCATGGCTGCATCCAGCCCTCCCTGAGCCCTGTGAGCTACAGGGCCTGAGATGCTCATCTCCTGGGCAGGATGAGGCCCCTGGCTCAGGATGTTGCCCTGTGCCAGCACAGAGAGGGGAAAGGCAGCTGTATCTACCGGCTGTGGCTGCTCCTCACGAGTGAATAATCAGCTTATTACAGATTCAGATAGAAAATCATAATATTTGCTAATCACAATATTAATTTCTTGCTAATTGGCTGCCTGATGGCACAGGCAGAGCAAGGGGGCACCAGCTGGCTGCCGGAGCAGTGCCTTGCCTGGCTGCCACACAGCGCCCGGGGCTTTGGCTTCCTCCAGCAAATCGAGCTCCCTGTTCCCCTTGGATGAGACCAACCTGCAGCTTGTCATCATCCTGCCACAGGGATCCTCACCCTCTGCTCAGTACCAGGGTGGGGAAACTGAGGCATAAGCCAGCCACACCATATAAACTAGAACAGCAAAGCAGAGGACTCATAGGATCATAGAATCAGTTGGAAAAGAGCTTGAAGCTGCTGCGGTCCCAGCCCTCCCCTCACCCTGCCCAGCCCAGCACTACCCCACAGCCCTCAGCACCTCAGCTCCACGGCTTTGGGATCCCTCCAGGGCTGGGCACTCCCCCAGCTCCCTGGGCAGCCTGGCACAGGGGCTGACACCCCTCTCAGGGAAACAGTTCTGCCTCAGCTCCAGTCTCAACCTCCCCTGGGGCAACTTGAGCCCATTTCCTCTTGTCCTGTCATTCATTACTGGGCAGAACAGACTGACCCTGGAGAGCTCATTGTGCTCCAGCCCCTTCCCCAGCTCTGTGCCTGGTTGTGGCCACGCTGCAGCCCCTCAGTGTCCCTGTGGCAGTGAGTGAGGGGCCCAGCACTGATCCCAGCCCTCGAGTTGCAGCCTCCCCAGGGCCCAGCACAGGGGACAATCCCTGCCCTGCTCCTGCTGCCACCCCAGTGCTGATCCCAGCCAAAATCTCTAGGAAGCATTTCAAGACTTGCACCCTCTCCTTTCTGCAGCATTGCTCCATGAAGCCAACATCACCTGTGCCCATCCAGCTCCAGGACTGTCCCCCTGCCCTGTTCTTTGGGGAGGGGGCTCTGGGGAGGAGGAAGGCAGCTTTTGGCAGTGACTCTGCCCCATTCCCAGGTAACCCCTCTACATGGAGCCTGTGTGACATTATGCAGGTTGGATGCCAGGCAAGGCTGATCACAGAGCCATTGCTGCTGCTGCTAATGAGGCCCTTAGGCTAATTAAAAAGACGAGCAGAACACAAAAACATAATGAGGAGCCAGTTTATCAGTCAATCGGAGGACATGAATCCGCCAATAAAAGTTTGAACGACCTCCTTGCTGCCAGTATCCCAGCTCTGGCCCAGCTCAGGGCTGGAGGGGGACCAGGCACTCACCAGAATGCCTTTGCACTTCTCAGCTCCTGGCTGGGGACAGAACAGGGAGATGAGAGGCTCGGGAGAGACGTGCAGCCTCCTCTCCAGTGCTCTCTGCCCGCCTGGCACTGGGCTGCTTGTATCTAATGGGCTGAGGAGAGGGGTGAGACCTCAGAATCACAGACCTTGAGAGACCATCTAGCCTGTTCTAGTGATCCAGCACCCTCACAGAGAAGAAATTCTTCCTTGTATTTCCTTTGGAACCTCTTGTGTTCCAGCTTGTCCCTGTTGCCCCTTGCCTTATCATCGGCTATCACTGAGAACAGCCTGGCTCCATCCTCTTGTAACCCACCCTTGATGGATTTGTAAACATTAATGAGGTCATACCCACTCTGAAGGTACCCAGAAAATGTGAGCAGGGGACAGGTCCCACTTGGGGGGAGATCCCAGCATCTCCCACAGCCTCTGACCCAGGCACTCTGAGCAGAGGATGCAGCTGGCTGCTGGTTCTGGGGGTGGTTTTGCTGTTAAATGTCTTTCCCAGGTTTCTTCACAAAGCTCTCCAGCCTCGTTTGTGGATGAGCAGACAAATCTCAGGGGTGTCTTTGTGATAAACAAATGTAAGCACTTCTACCTAACCAGCAGCAGCTGGAGCTGGTGTGGCCAGGGCTGCCACGGGGACTGATGCTGTGCGGGTGGGAGAGGGCTGCAGGGGTTTTGGGAAAGGGAAGGGGTGTGAGAGCAAAGGATGGGGGGGAAGGAGGGGATGTCCAGCAGGAAAAGGGGATTGGGGAAACTCAAATCTACCTGCATGTCCAAGCACAGGGTTTCCCAAGACAGTCCCTGATTATTGCTGTGCCACACGTTCCCTTGCAGGGGAGAGATTCCAGCTGTATCACGGGAGGTGTGAGAGGCACTTCTCCTGGGCTGCACCTCGTTGCAGCATGGAGCAGGCTTTGCAAGAGGAGCCTTAACCACTGCACCCTGGGGCTCTCCTGTGCCCTGAGCTGCTCTTCACACCCACACAAGGAATTGGCAGCAGCCACCCAGGCAGGGGATGGCTGCAGCACAGCATGGGCTGTCTCTGAGATGCTCCCTGCAGTGTCCTCCTTCAACCTAGATGCAAAATTTCCCCTTATTAAGCTGATTTTGTAGCATCCTCCTTTCACATGACCTCAGAAATGCAAAGTTCACCCCACTGGTGCCTGGTGGCTCCCCAAATACACCCCTGGCTGATCCAGACATCCCCAGCCCAAGGAGTCCAGCTCCATCTCTTTTGCCATAGCCTCCCTGCAACCCCAGCTCCTCTCCCCTGCCTGCCAGGCCAGCTCTGAAATGGGGATGCTAATTAAATTACACTGCCAGCAGTTTGGAGTAAATAAATAAATAAATAGAAATTAGAAGGTCATCAAAGTTGTGTTTGGAGACCACGACATTAGCATACATCTGCATAGCAATGAAGGGGAAAAAAAGGGCCATTTAAAGAGAGCTGGTAATTTACCCAGCCAAGTAAACTTCATTACCTTTAAGTAGCTCCACACGACAAGCACTAATTCACACCTTTAACGATCCTGGCACAGATGGCAGAGAGGGACCTGGGGAAGGCAGAGACAGCCAAGGTGTCCCCACCATGGGGAGGCTGCAGCCGTGGTGGGGGGCACAGCATCACCCCCTCAGCACCCTCTACAAACACCTGGATGTGGGCATTTCGGTCCAGCGAGGTGTCAATGCCAAAGGTTTATGTGCTGGGGGTGCAACTGCACTGAGATCATGGCACTGGGGGGTGTTTCTTGATGTCCTGCAGCCCACCCAGGTCTCAGCTCCCTCAGAATCCCCCCTGAGTGCAGCAGAGCAGCGCAGCAGAGCCCTGAGTGGCAGCTGGGTATGGAAGATGGGGGAAAATGAGGCTACTCTCCTTCTGCCTTGGGATCAACCATCACCCTACACATCCTCCAAGCATCCCTGCTCCTTAGCAGAGCCTTGTAGTACCCGTCGGAGCCGTGTGAGGCCAGCACAGCCCCGCTCTCCCATCCCTGCCTCTCCATTCGATGCAGCATCTGATTTCTCCAGGCTGTTATGTGTATATTTATTTCCAATGAGGTCAGGAGTATCAAGGTTGTAAAATAACATATTTTCACTCGCTTTCTTCCTAGATCTCATCCGAAAAGCGTCTTCCCAAGTCAATTATCTCCCGGGGGCTGAGCTCCCTGTGTGCAGCCGCCCCCTCAGCAGCCGCCTGACAGCGCCGGGAGGGGGGAACCAGGGACCGGGGCTGGGGATGAAGGACAGAAAGGAAAGGGCTAAAAAACACCAATCCCCGATGGGGACTGTCAAGCCTCTGAAATGACAATCGCTTGCAAAAGACAATCAGCAGCACATGAGCGCTTTGAGAGCCCAGGAGGGAGGGAGGGAGGGAGCGGCTCCCCTTCCAGGGCTCCCCACCACGGCACAGAGCTCACCTCCAGCCCTTCCCAGAGGTTAAACCTTCAGCAGGAGAGGAAATGGGATGCAGCCTCCCAGGGGTGTTGTGGTTATGTCCTTCATGAGGGGAAGACAGAACTCTCTGGCCATAGCACAAATATCCCTGCTAGCTGTGGTATCCCCCCTGGGGCTGAGCACATTTTCATAGGAGCATAGAATCATAGGATGGTGGGGCTTGGAAGGGTTCTCTAGAGATCATCCAGCCCAATCCCTGCTAAAGCAGGTTCCCCTCACACAGGAACATGTCCAGGTAGGGTTGGGAACCTCCTGAGAAGGAGCCTCCACACCCTCCCTGGGCAGCCTGGGCCAGGGCTCCCTCACCTCAGCACCAGAGGGGTTTCTCCTCATGTTCCAGTGGAACTCTTTGTGTCCCAGCTGATGTCCATCACCCCTTGTCCTGTGGCAGGACACTAAAGAAAATTCAGATAAGGGCTCCCATGGCTGCATCCTCAGCCCACAAAGAGAAAACACTACTTAAGTCGACTCAAAGAGCTTTGGAGAAAGTCTCAAAGAGGCAGAAAGTCCCAGTAGGAATATTACAGGAGCAGACATCAGCCTGCTCAGCAGCTGAGCACCCTTTCTGGGGTTCCTCTTCCTTCATGTGCCCTCCCAGACAGCCCTAATGGGTGTGAGGATGGGACACTCATCCTATCCCTCTGCCCCTCAAGAGCCACCTGGCCACGAAGCCAGGATGACATCCCCCTTTTGCTCTCTCCCAGCTGCTTCGCTGTATTTCCTAAAGCCCTCTTTTTGCAATGTCTCATTTCATTCCTCATCAGATGCTTTCACAGAGCATAATCCCAGCTTGTCAGCCAGCCCTTGCAGAAAGGAGTAAATCCTGTTTGATCCATTCCTGTGCACTTTGAAAATGCAGAAGAGCACCTGAGGCAGAAACACAATAACCCTGCGCTTAGGGGGCTTGCTGGGCTCCTTAATTACCCAGGTACCAGAGTCATAGAATCACAGAATCACAGAATTGCTACAGTTGGAAAAGGCCTTTAAGATCATCAAGTCCAACCACTAACCTCACACTGCCAAGCCTGTCACTAAACTAAACCATACTTTAGCTCTAGGTAGAAGTGCTTTAACACAGCCAGTGCTCACCTTATTTCTCCCTTCCTTTAAGTACTGGCACAACCAGCTAACAATTGTCAGAAAACAATCATAACACTTTCAAAAGACAAGGTTGGGTGTGATTCTTTTCTCTGTCCCCTTCTTGAGACAGCAGTGCTGATGATGGTGATGATTACTGGGAAGGGATGGTAATTTCCTGCTGTGATTGAAGGCTTCCTGCAGCTCTGCAGCCTGAGCTGGGATCACTCTTGATCCTTCTTCCCCCGTCCCTTGGCCTCTTAGAGGCAAGGAAGTGCCAGAGCAGGGCAGAAACAGGCAGCAAGAGTTTGCAAGCAGGGGTTTGCATCTCTCCCACTAACCAGGGCAACAAATATCCTTCACCATGTGGGTACCCAGCTAGTCCCAGCTCAGCTGGTCCCAGCTCAGCATTGGGGCTGATGGCACAGCACCTCTCCCATCCCTCATCACTTTCCTTTGATGTCCTTATGGGCAGGGGAAAGACCACCAAAGGAGCTTTTTCAAAGCCACCCACTGCCACCACTGGAAGCCTCACAGTACAATACAGATCCCAGGCTGAGATTTAAGGGCTTGAACAGACAAAGCAGAGTCACAATGACTGGCTCCTCTTAACCCAATCCCAAATCCAGCAGGTTTTCAAGTTAACCCAAGAGGGCTGAGCAGGGCAGGGCCAGCTAACCTCTCTTGCATGGCCAGCTAAGCTTCCCTGCCATGTGCACAGCCCCCTAGGAGTTAAACAGGCTGGACACGGACCCCAGGGATGGAGATTGGCACAAAGACACCTTAAACTGCTGTGACTGACACTCACCCAGCCCCTGAAATGCCCTCTTGGCAGCCCAGCTACACACAGGCCATTAGATCTGTGCTGTGTTAAGTAGCCCCATCTCAGAGCAGTGCAGCTGGAGCGGCACGAATGCAGTCAGACAGACTCTTAGGAGCAGCACTTAGGATATTATGATGAAGTATTTGCATTGCCACAATACATGGCTGGCCCCATTATGGCATTTCCTGAGCACCTTGTAATTACAGATGCCTGTATCCTCTGCAAAGGCAATGTACCACTATTACCTCCCATTAACAGACAATGATCTCCCATCCAGGGAGGCGAGGAAAAGAGTTGGTAAAATAACACAGAAGCCTGAAAATATGCAGTAGGATCTGCAAGTATCTGACTTGTTCTGCTGCTCACCTGAAAACCCACCCAAGGCATCAAACTAAACCTGGTGATGAGTGGCATAGCCTTAAGGGCCTTCAAGAAGAACATCAGAGGGAAGCAGAGTCCTGGAAGGACCACCAGACTCATCCCATCCCAGCATCTGTATGGGGAGGGGAGCAAGGTGTCAGTGCTGAATTAAAATGTAATCATGGAATGGTGGGGGTTGGAAGGGCCCTGCAGAGCTCCTCCAGCCCAACCCCCTGCTACAGCAGGTTCCCCTGGCTCAGGGGGCACAGGAACACATCCAGGTGGGTTTGGAAACCTCCTGAGATGGAGCCTCCACACCCTCCCTGGGCAGCCTGGGCCAGGGCTCCCTCACCTCAGCACCAAAGGACTTTCTCCTTGTGTTTAAGAGAAACTTTTTGTGTTCCAGCTGATGTCCATCACCCCTTGTCCTGTTGCTGGACATTACAGAGAAAGTGTTGCCCCATCCTCCTGACACCCACCCTTTAGGTATTTTTAAGTGTTGATGAGGTTCCCCCTCAGCCTTCTCTTCTCCAGGCTGAGCAGCCCCAGGTCCTGCAGCTTTTCCTCATCACAGAGATGCCCCAGTCCCCTCAGCATCTTCACGGCCCTGCACTGGCCTCTCTCCAGCAGTTCCCTGTCCCTCTTGAGCTGAGGAGCCCAGAGCTGGACACAGGACTCCAGATGAGGACTCACCAGAGCAGAGGGGGAGCAGAACCTCCCTCCACCTGCTGCCCACACTCTTCTTAATACACCCCAGAACACCACTGGCCTCATATTTAATTTGCCATGAACCAGGACTCCCAGACCCCTCCAGGTCTGCCCCTCAGGTGATGCAGATCCTGAGAGCACACACAGCTCCTGCCATCTCTCCCCCAGGGTCCCGCTCCCTCACCCTCTCCCCCAACCCTACACACCCCAGCAAAGCATTTTCCCCTGAGTGCCTCCTGTGAAAGACACTGCACAAAATAAAGTTGTGTTGCAAAGTAATTGCCCCTGGAAGGCAGAGCTGCTGCTGTGACCAAACACCGGGCTCTGCCTCTTTGAAATCTGCAAGAAGAGCCCAAATACACTGTGAATAAAAACAACAAAGAAGAAAATTGGGACAAGCCGTGCTAATGGAGCGGAGGTGGGAGCAGCCAGGAGCTGGAGAGGGGGTGGAACAATTTCCCCTATTCCCTCATGAGATATATAGACATACATTTATCTATATAATGTGGGGGGGTGGGGTTGTTTTTAAGAGATCTTCCTGCTTCTTTCCTTATCTAGGTGGGACCTGCTTCTGCAGGGGAGTTGGACTGGATGGTCTCTAGAGGTCCCTTCCAACCCTACCCTACTATGATTTCCCTCACCTTCAAATCCAGCCTGGTCTCAGCTGCCACTTTGAAACCCACCTAGGGTGTGTTTCCTGGGGATTTGTCCATGCCCACTGGTTTGCACCCAGGGCTCTGGGCTGGCAGGCACCCACCAGCCAGAAGATGGACAGTAGCAGCGAGGGACACCCCTGGAAACCTGTGATGTCCCCTGGAAATCACCCTCACGTGTCACCACTTCTCTTGATAATCTTCTCCTGTGGGTTTTTGTTTCCCCCCCTTCTCCCAAAGCACCTCACTCCAGCAATAACTTGCAGAGAGATGTTGGGATGCCAAATAACAAAATGCATTTCCGCAGCAGCTTCATAATTAATGTTTGCATCGTTTATCTTTCATGGAGAGATTATTCTGACTAACGAGGTTCTGGACCACTAATTCATTACAGTGCCTTGTCACTTCCTGCTCCTTCTTATTACCCAGAAATAGACTCATTAGTCAGAGTTCAATGACAGGGAGAAATTGTGTTCGTTAATTCCATTCCCCTTCTCTCCCTTTTCTGGGGTTGCTGTTGGTCCGAAATCGAGGACTCAAAGGACTCAAAGCCATGACCTGTTGCTGTTCCTCAGGGAGAGGAAGCATTGTGCATGGCTCAGCCTGTGGCTTCTCTGCAGCGACACACACGTGTGGGGGTGGCTCCAGCTGCTGAGGCTTTAGGCTTCCAGCCTTTTCACAGCCTGGGCAATGTGGTTTGTGAGCACAGGGCTCCATGCAGTGGCTATGCAGCTGAATATCTCGCACTGACGGCGCTCTAAGAAGGCAGGGAAGCAGCTATCCCTAACTTGGCTGGAGTCTCAGCTCCAGCTAAGCTCCTCCATCCCCTTTCCACCAATAAACATGATACACTTCCCTAGAGTGGATTTACCATCTCAGAGTTACAGCTCTCTATTTCATGGTTATCCATTTCTCCACTACTGCTCTCAGAGGCTCTTCCAGACGGGCAGCCCCAAAAAACCACAACGAGCCGGCCCCAAAACACAGAAAGGAATGACTAGATGGCCCAAGAGAGGGGAAATGGAACCCTCATGAGAAAGGGTAACTGCTGCCAGTTGGGGTGAGGGGAACTGATGGGATTGACAGGCAGTGCCTGCACCCCAATTAGGGGTAAAAGGTGGAGGTGGCAAGGGCAGGCAGGGGAAATGAGAAGAGAAGAGAAGAGAAGAGAAGAGAAGAGAAGAGAAGAGAAGAGAAGAGAAGAGAAGAGAAGAGAAGAGAAGAGAAGAGCAAGAGCAAGAGCTGGTTTATTCCCCACATACATGCACTAAAACCTGAGTTTAACACCTTCAACGCTCAATACAGCAAAGCCAGGACCATGTGATGGAGAACATGCTCCAAGGCACCTGCTGCCAGCATGGAAAGGGTTACAGGCCCTTTACTTTACCCAGGGATGGCAGCACCTTCCTGGGTTCCCTATAGGTAATTCTTACAAGAACTGTGGGCTGGAAACACTTTACAAGAGAGATCAAAAGCCAGGGTGGGGGGGTGTCAATGGGAGAGGCACTTGGACAAGGGAGATCAAAGGAGAAATTACTGAAATCTATATAGTTCTGCTTCCTAATTCCTGTGAAGGCTGGTCAGAGGGTGGGAGGGATGAGGGAATGTGTGTAGCATCAGTCTCCCAGCCTATACATTCCCAGGACCTCATTAACCTCACTCATTAAACCACATCACCCAGCACCTCCCCAACCCCATCCATCCCTCACCGCCGGGGCCGGGGCTGTGGCTGTCCCGAGCTCACCCCATTGTGGAAGGAATGGCTTTTCCTGAGTGAGATCTGAGCAGGAACTCCAGAGCTTGGGACTTGCTTTGCCTTTGCAGCCCCTCACCCCCCTCCCCATCCCGGCTGCTGCTCTCCAGCTCTAATCGCGCCCGGCAGGAGGAGCCGCTTCCCCCCAGCCCCGAGGGATCCCTTATTAACAGTTGACGCTTCGTTTAAACAAAGCCTTGAGATTGTCCAAATATTTGCCTCAAACACACTTTGTGTTTTGCCTCTCGGCTCTGTTCCCCTCCGGGGTGTTTCCTCCCGACTTTCCTCATCTATCTTGGCTCCCCCAGGCCTGGGTACCACTGCCACCGGGGATGCTCAGAGGGAAAAGCAGCACAGGGGGGAGATCTCAAGTGTTGCAGGAGAAAACAAACCTCGAGCTGACACATCAGCTCCCTCCCCCTCCCTGAAACAAAACATCAAAGCGATGGGGAACCGATCTTCCCGGAGCAAAGCGGGTTTGTCAGGCGTTTGCTTTGTATTTTTCCCTTTTTACTCTGCAAATCTGGGTGGGAGGAAAAAACCAGCAAAGTTCCAAACTGGAATCAAAACACTGACTTTTTTTCCCAAGCCTTTCTTTTCCTCCCAGCCCCTCAAAAGGTTTAATTTGTAGCTTTAACACACAGTCAGTCTGCAGGAATGTGCTGCAGCCCCTCACTCCCCAACGCCTCCATCCCCGCTCCTCCCAACACCCCCGCGCTGCAGCAGCACAAGGTGCTTGGAGAAGGGTTTGATGCTTCCTTTCAGAACAAGAGAGAAGCAGTTGAAAGACAAGGATAGGGCTTCAAAACTATTCCCCTCATGGCAAGCTGCTAATGAAGATCAACTCTCCCAGACAGTCCCAGGGAGCTGCACATCTGTGCAGACCCAGGCTGGGATTGCAAGGACAACGAAACAACTTCATCTAGTCCTGAGGTCTCCTCTATTTACTCTCGTTTTGCCCAGTCCTGCCTTCAATTTCAAATCAAAACGATGCAGATTTCTCTGTTTCCCTTCCCAGCAGCTCAGCCAGAGGCAGGAATAAGCCACCCAGTTGCTGGGAGCATCATCAGGAGCACAAGCTGGGAAGGGACCGCTACAACACGCTGCTCCCTGCTCGCCTGGGCTCTGCAGGGATGCAAGGAAAGGACACGCTGCTGTTTGCTTAGGTAGGGGAGGGTTTAAGCAGTTGTTTACAGATAATGTGTTTTTTCTCTTGCTAGACTCCCAGATAAGCCCTGTAGCCTCACACCTGCAGGGCAATCCCCTGTCCTGCTCACACACATGTGGCTATAAAGACATCTTGCCACTGAGCAAAAGAAGGCAGGAAACACTAATTCTTTGCTGCCTGTTCCTGGACAGTACCCAGGGCATTTGCTGCTGTAATTTATGTTTGCCTTGCCAGGCTAAATTTTCAGGACAAGTCAGCACACTCTCACAGGAGATGAGTCTGGAAAGGCCTCCGAGAAATGACCTCACTCCCACCACAAACCATCAGCAAAAGCAGCTCCCCCTAAACCATCCCAGATGTTCAGGTGATGAGCTTCCCACGTCACACTGCAGCCCAGAAAGGCAAGAGCAAGCTCTGCCCCACCAGCCCTGCCCCAGGAGCTTTTGGGGGTGAGAGGGACACACAAGAAGGTGTCTAGTTTCATTGCAGAATGTACTCCAGGGACTAAGATAATACTTCCATGTGCCAACTGGATTCATTTCCATGTCTGTTGGGGTTTTATTCCTCAATGCCGAGGCACCAAAAGCATCAATACACCCATCATTGTTAATGCAAGAGATGAAACACACATCCACACACTTGACCTTCAGCAAAACCCCCAAAAATCCACAGCAGCACCCAGAAATGGGGAGTGAGCCCCTATTCCCACACTCCTGCTCCCTGCTTTGGGCTTCTCCTGCCCACCAGCATCTCCCTCTGCTCCCCAAGGGCTGTGGGAAGGCCCCTCCTGAGGCTCTTCCCATTGATTTTCTCCTGAGTGGACACACCAGAGGGTTTTGTGCTGACCCCAGTGGCTGTGGGTTCCTCCTGAGGGCTGCCTCCCTTCCCTGGGGGGGTGATGGGCTGTGTTTGGAGCCACATACCTGCACAAGAGCCCTCTCTCCTGGTGCCAGTGGCTGCTGTGCCTGTGTGCCTCTCTCCCTGCACATCTCATCCCTCCTCCCTTGCTTTAGAAATAACACACAAATCCAGCTTTGCCTTAAGGATGAGCATAAGAAAATGTCACTTACCTATTAGGGGGTGGGGGAAAAAAGAGAGAAGAAAGAGGAAAAGTATCTCACATGCATTCTTTGAAATCAGGTCAGCTTAAAGCTTTGAAATGGCAAAACCTGAAAGGTATTTTCCTCCCACATCCCTTCCTCTCTATTTTTTCCCTCCCCACTCTCTTTTAAAGGACTCTTTACATTCCAAGTGTTTCCCTCAGTCCAGTTTTCCCTCTGTTATGGCTTTTTTGGCTGCATGCTGAGGCAATGCCCACCTCCTCCTGCCACACACAGATGCTTCCCCTCTATGGGGCAAAGGGAAGAGCCAGAGAAAAGCAAAACACCAAACAAAGGGGCAATGGGATGAAGCTGGGTCACAAAATGTTCTGTTTAAACATAAGAAAAACCTATTTTACTGTGAGGTAAGGGAGCCCTGGCCCAGGCTGCCCAGGGAGGGTGTGGAGGCTCCTTCCTTGGAGATCTTCAAGCCCCACCTGGACACGTTGCTGTGTGACCTGATCTAGGTGACCCTGCTTCTGCAGGGAGGTTGGACTGGATGAGCTCTAAAGGTCCCTTCCAACCCCTACTATCCTATGATTCTATGAAATGATGGTGGGGAGGCAAGATCCTCAATTCACCTCAACAAACCCAAGCTGAGTGCTTCAGCAGCCTCGTGTTTGCACACTTTAGCACGTCCCAGTTCATTTCCCTGGGAGCCTGGGAAGCCTCCCCACTCCTCCTGCAGCTCAGGACTGACCCACAAAAGGCTTTCTCCAGCTCCTTTCTGAGCCATTTAAGCAAAAAGTTTTCCCATCTCCATCTCCCCACCTGCCCAACTTTACAACACATTCACTGCAGGCACACGAGCTACGTCCTCAAAACCTCCCACACTGTGTACAGCCTCACTCATTCCAGCCAGGTAGAGGGAGAAATTTGGCCTCCTCCCCTCTGCAAAGCATCTGCAGCCATGTGGCCTGCCTGCACGGGGAAGGCTGGGGATATATTTCAGAGCTGCTTGAAGCTGTCGGGGTTAGATGGTTTCAAGGCTGAGCATCGCTGGAATGATTCCCACAGAGGGAGGAACAGCTGTAGGAGCTCCTGTGCCCAGCCATATGCCTCTGCAGAGCTACTGCCTTGCCCAGAGCAGCAGCAGGGCCACGGGCCCACGGCAGTGCCAGTGATGGGGGTGCCTGGGCAGGAGGAGAAACGGCTGCAGCTCAGGCTACTGTTAGCAAATACACCCTCCTCCTTCATACCTGCTTGCTCCCAGGCAGAGCTAAGCCTCCCAAAGGAATCCCTCTGCCAGCACAGAAGGCTACCAAGATGCTGAGGGGACTGGAACATCTCTGTGACAACTCCCCAGCCCTGACTGCTGGCCCCATATCTCCCTTTTGTGGGGACATAAACCCCTCTCCTTTTCTTCCCTGCAAAGCCCTGAGGTCAATAACCACTCAGAGCATGCTGCAATTGCTCTGCAACCCAGAGCAGGGCAAACAAAGCCTGCTCTAATGAATTACCAGTTGCTCTTTCTGACACCACCATCAAACCCAGAGTGCTGACAGCTTTCAACTCCATCTCCCTGGGTTTGTCTCGCTTTCAGCAGTCGCTGTGGTGGGCTCCACTCTCCTCCCTCCCGCTGCCTGGCGTGGGATGGGGATGGGGATGGGGAGGGGGAGGCAGCCCTTGAGCAAGCAGGGGTCAGGTTCAGCTTGTTGCCATCGTGTGGGAACAATCAAGCAGTTCAAAAAAGACAAGGCAAAGCCCTCCTGAGCAGAGAGAGGCTGCGGCAGTGGCAGCCACAGCACAGCATCGCTAGATGGGGACAGAGCCCTGCCTAAGCTTGGGAAGGTACCCACAGCCCCACAGCCCTGATGCTCCAAGGAAAGCCCGGTGGGACCACACCACAGCTCCTTTTAAACAACCAGATCCACTCCTGGCTCTGAAACTCGAGTGGGAACGTGTGCAAAAACCCTCTGGAAAAGCCAGGGGGAGAGTCAAAACCTTTTCAGCAGGCTCATGTCCTCCTGCAGCATCCCCAGCCTGCTGCTGTTCTACATCCCCAGCAAACTGCTTTGGCTGTATGAACGTTTTCATTGAGGGGAGCTCTTGCTCTGCCTCCTCCCCTCTTCATAACAAGTTTTCCTGTGGTTTTTTGGGTTGGGTTTTTTTTTTTGCAGCAAGCATATTTATTGATTTTTCCCACTGGGCAGAGTAACACGTTCTGCACCTGTGGGGATTTACATTTGCAGGACCCACTGGGCTCCCTGCCCTCTCCTCACGGAACAGGAGGGAGGATTAGTGGACAGAAAAATGCATGACAGCTTTAAACTGCTGCTTCTGTCACCCAGCAGGACACAGGTCCATGTGAGCAGACAAAAAGCATTCCTTTTATTCATTTCTTACTGATAAAAAACGATGTGTTGGGTTTTTTTTTTTCCCCCAATTGACACGATTTCCCTGTTTAAAATCCTGCCTTATAGCTTGTCCACAAGAAAATCACTGCAACTCACCCCAGGACACTGCAGGGGCTCTGTGCAGGCTGGCACTGACCACCCTCCCTGCCAACAACTAAAGTTCAAGCTGGGAATATGCATTTCTCCCACTCCTCTGCTTAAAATGGTCCATTCCAGCCCCAGCAAAGCAAAGGGATCCTCCCCAAGCAGCAACACAGAGGGATGCTGCAGCCCTTTGGGAGTATCATTGCTCATCTTCAAGCCACAACTCTCTTTCTCAAGCTCTGTAAATAAATCCCAGGGTCTAGAGTGATCCACAGAGGAGATGCTTGGAGTCCTCAGCCCCTTGTAGGCTTGGGAAGGGGAAGGCACAGCTCTTGCAGCCTCCCAGCAAATTCACGGCTCCCTCCAGCAGGATTTGGTGTGATTTGGGAGATGCCAAAAGACACTTTGCTATCCCATCACCTCTCTTCTTCCCAGGCCTTCTTCCTCCCCAATATGCCATGTACCAACCCTTGCCCTTGGCTGCCCAGAGGGGTTGTGGAGGCTCCTTCCTTGGAGCTCTTCAAGACACGCCTGGACACGTTCCTGTGTGACCTGATCTAGGTGAAGCTGCTTCTGCAGGGGGGTTGGACTGGATGAGCTCTAACCCCACCATTCTATGATCTCCTTGGAAAACCTAATCCTATTTTTTACAAGTTCATGAGAGAAAGAAGGAAAAGGGAAGCAATTTAAGGGCAGGGAGGGACAGACACGTGGAGCTGTTGCCAGTATCAGTACCAGGGAGCCTTGGTTTCCTTCTCTGCAAAGCTGGGAGTGGTAAATAAAAGGAGGATAACAAACCTGAGCAAGGAGGCACGGGAGGAGTAGGAGTCCCTGTGTACAGAGGGCACCAATGGGCAGCTGCACAGGAGGCAGAAGAAGCCACAGCCCTGGGGAAACATCTGATTCCTTCCCCCCTTCACCGATACTTTTAATAACCAATTAATATTTAGTCAACAAGCAGCTCTGCGAAATCCAAGGAGATGGATTTCACAGGAGGGCTATTTCATGTTAAATGAGCACTGACTCATCAGCAGCATTTACTGAGGATTATGGATTAGCCATGTGCCCAGTATCCATCACCACAAATCCAGCGGGAAGGCGGCTGCCGGCGGTGCCAGCGCACGGCGTCCCGTGATGGAGAAACACCTGCAGCTCTTTCCCTGTGGCATGAGCACCAGATCCTTCCCCCTGCTCAGGCAGATCCCAAACAGGGGTGTTCCCCAAAGAGGAGCCAAAGCAGGTGCCCCCAAAGCAATGGTTTGAGTCGGGAAGATATAATGTGGCATGGAGCTGGGTTGGAGCGGAGCTGCTAACACACCAGGAGTGATGGAGGAGAGGGAAAGCATCCTAACTACCAACACCCTGACAAACCAGGCACCAGACATCACACCCTACAGCAAACCAACCCCTGTGTTTCTCCAAGGCTTAGTTGCTTGTACAACAGAGCACGAAACACGAGGTGGGTCCTACAGGAGCCGCAGCAGGCAGCGTGGGAAGCGTCACCACTGCAGAGGCTGCTGCTTCCTCTGGATGAGAAGGGCAAAACTCAGCCTCCCAGCCCTATCCCTGAGGAAAAAGCTTCTTCCCTGCTCAGCCAAGCAGCAGTGTCCCCAACCCAGCACCCCCTTCCAAAGCAGGATGGGTAGCAGGAGCCCAGGGGCAGAGGCAGGCTGCGGGCTCGCGCCCCACGCTGCCGCTTATCAGCGTTGCTTGTGCTGGAAGAGGTGATTAACTCCCTGACCTGCCGAGCTTTAACGCGACCTCCGAGAATAGATAGAATCTTGTTATCTTGTAATGAGTTTTATGGCTTATTTCAGTACATTTTGGCCATGTTTCTCCAGTGATTAGGGCAATTATCAGCCTGTGCGTTTCAGGATTATGAATTATGGAGCCTCTGAAAGGCTACAGAGATTTAATATCTCCCAGCGTCCCTCTGCCTCACTTCCAGTGCTTCACTTGCTCCAGACTCTTTATGTTTTGGAGCATGGGAAAGAGAGAACAGCAAAGGGATTGTGCCTCAAAGCTTGTGAGCCTGAGCCAGCCGTTCCTACTCATAACACACAACACTTAACGCCACTGACTCGGGGGCACAGGGCAGTGTCACATCCCTGGGGTACCACCAGCAGGGATGCAGGTGATGCCCATCAGGGGATGAAAAGCAGATCCTGGATGTCCTAATCCTTGCAGAACTGAGACCCCAAAAGCTTCCAGGCTTGGCTGAAGGCTGTGACGTGAGGGAGGTGATTTAATCCCAAAGTGCTTGACATCCAACCCATCGCACCCAGCCTGTGGCTATTTCAGGGCTCTGCGGCTCACCTGGCTGGGGACACCCAGCTCTCCCTGGAGTGCCCTGTCCCACCTGAAGCTTTTTTAGAAACCTAATGCCAGTGAGCAGCTTAGGGCAGGATGGGGATTAAGCAGGAGAGGACAGGAGAGATTCTTATCGATGTGACTTGGTTTAGGACCTGCTCCGAGCTGCTGCTCAAGCCAACGGCATCGGCACGCTGGAGCCACTCACGTGGACATGAGCAGAAGCTCCTTGCTCTCCTAAGGGCCCTGATGTGTTTGAAAGCACCTCAGGAAAAGCCATCAGCATGACTTCTTGGAAAGGGGAAACTGAGGCACGATGCATCACTGTTGAGACTGAACTTCCCAGCCTGGAGCTTTACCATGGGGTCCCTACACACACAACCATTCTGAGCCACATCAGCAGGAGCTGGGGGTAGAGCTGCCTGTGGGCTGAAGAAGTTGAAAAGAGAGCAGCAGCAGCACATTTGGCTATTCCAGCCCTGCCCTAGATCACAGCCCTCACATCACAGGAGAGCAAAACCAAAGGGCAATCCCTGCCCCAAAGCCAGCTCGGCACACACTGACACAGAGTCCAGACGCTCAGCATCTCCCACACCACTGCAGGGCTTTACTGCCCAAATAGCCACGAGGCACACAACACATTTGGAGCCTTTTGCAAGCCCCCAGATCCTGCCTAAAAATACATCTGGCTGCAACGGGCACGGCAGAGGCCAGGCAGGGCCAAGCATTGCTGCAGTCACCCATCTTTAGCACAGTCCAGATGGAGCCTTTTAATGATCTCGAGCCACACTGGGTTTTATTTCTGGGGTTTTGTGGTTTGGGTTGTTATTTTTTTCTCCTCCCTGCAAATGATCACTAGAACTTGATGGCTGCTGGGGAAAACACAGACGGCAGCAGAAACGTTTTGGTGCGAGGAGCTGTGCTGGCTCAGCCCCCTCCCCTCCTGCCTGGCGTGGACCAGGAGAGAAAAAAAACACCCCTGAAATATTCATTTGGTGGAGAAATAAAATTAAGCCCTTGGAAATGAGCTCCAAGAAATAAAGCCATCGCTTGAGTTAATTAAGAAGTGATTATATCGAAAGCCTGTAATAAAAGCTTCACCATGCAGGACACAGCGAGCTGCTACGACGGCTCACGGATGGGGGAAGGACCTGGGCACCGTCCTGGGCAAGCGAGAGGGGAAAAGCAGCACTCATCCCTTTTGCTCTGCTCCAGCCTTCCACCTGCTGCCCATCTCCTGAGCAGGTTAAGTCATTTCACAAAGCACTAGATGCAGAAAGATGATCTAGATATGCAAAAGCAGGCTTCCCCCAAGGGGTGCGAGTGCCTCTGCCCTCCACGAGATGACAGATAAAATCCCCTGTTACTGCAGGAAGGTAATTTGACATAACAGCTGTTCTGACATTCTCTCCCTATGGATATTGCCAGCAATAAGAATGCAAATCAGCGCTCTTTGCGCTTCTCCTGGAGAGCAACTTTCACCTGAAGAGTCGAGAGCGCTTCCGAAACGTGAACTCATTAAAGCCTCCCTTCCTCCCGGCGAGGCTGCCCGCCTGAGCTGCTCTGCCTGCAGCCCCCCGGCAGCCAGACCCAGGGGCTGCTGGCTGCAGCAAGTGGGAAAGTTCAGACACTTTTTATCTTGGCAGTAAAGAACAAAACCTCTGCCCAGCTCCTCGCCCCAGCTCCCACATTGCAAAAAGAAGCAGGAGCGGGATGCCCGTTGGGGTGAAGAGCTGGAGGTGCTGCAGGGCAGCAAGAGCTTGGGGTGATGACAGCGAGGTGAGGTGCTGTCACTGAGCATCTTTCCTCCAAATCAACATGAAGCCACCCATGTACATCCATCTGAGTCCTCTCGCTCTCTAAATCCCCCCCCAGAGGGATGAGCCTCCCAGACAAGAGGCTGTGCTGGTGTCAGAGCCCTGTGTGTGGTGTGAGCAGGAGAGACCACACAGCCCTTCCTCCCCACTGCTCTGCTGCCTGAGCACAAGATGCTCTGAAACTCGAGTGAAAATGCTTAGTGCCCTGCTGCTTTCTGTATGGCAGCTACTAATTATCCCTTGAAATTTATAGGCTCCCGGGACGCACGCAGATGGGGATTTAATTTCCCAGCAGCCAGTCCATCCTCTGCCGCTCACCCCACGGTGATACCTGCTTTTGCTCAGGTGCTGACTGACCTCCGTGGGCATTCACTCCACTGCTGCAGGCTGGACACCCCAAATTTGCTCCTCAAGAGGCTGAAGTGACCCAAGACCCTCCATCCCCAGATGGGAGCGGTTCAGTCTCCCCCATCCCACAGGGACCCAAAGCCATGTCCATCTCCCTCTTGCCAGCGTATTGCCAGCCACCCCCTCATCCAGCATTCAGGGGGGCTTGCTCCCTCCTGTTGATGATATTTTACTTTGTATAATTAAAACCTTAATGAGAATAGGGAGCAGAGCTTCCCTAGTGAGTAGCCTAACCTCTGAACGAGGGAGCCACTCAGATTCCTAATTAATAAATACCTAGTGGTATACAAAGCAGAGCTCCAAGCAGGAGGGCAGCCCAGCATCTCCCATCCACCAATGTCCTTCAATGCTTCCAAGTCCAAATTCCCCAGGCAAAAAGAAGGATTGATTCCCAGGTGGCTGCTCTAAGCTCTCAGCTACTGGATTAAAACACAGTTATCACCACTCCATTTCTTCTGTCAGTCTAGACCCTGGTTTGGTTTTATGCCTTTCCTCCCGCACTTGAGCACTGTCATTAATTCAAATCACATCACTCCCAGACAAGCAACACAGCAAATTTACTATCCACTGGAAAACACTTCTTTGGGTGGGTGGAAACACCTCTGCTCCCAAAGACCCAGGTCTGAGCCACTCAGGAAAAGCACTTTAACCCTTAAACTCTCCTCCAGCGAGCCACAAACTGCTGCAGCTTCCCTGTGAGGGATGTGAGCAGAGTGTAAGGTTGGGGTTTAGACCTGGTGTTACTCAAAATACAGCCCTGGCTCAGCTTGATCAAGCCAAATCACAACTGTTAGCAGTTCCTTTACTATTGTTTTAACTGGAGTTAGTACACAAGTGGCTACTTGTTTCAGGACAGACAACCCCTGAGGTGTCACCATCTCACTACCGAGACCCCGAGGCAACAATGCTCCCACAAACCAGGAGTGTTTCACAGTCCCACAGCACATGTGGGAAACTGAGGCCCAGAGAAGGAGATTTGCCAGTGTCTGTGGCAAGAGCAAGAAAGGAAAACCAGGTTTCCCAAGTGCCCCATGAGCTCCCAGTGACTGGGCCTCTCCAATCCAATGCAAACCCCGAAAATGGACACACTTAAACAGGCTGAACCCTCCATTAAATCAGTTCTGTCTCACTCAGTAATTTGCTGTTGCAAGCAAAATCAATTTAAGCAAAGGTTAAAGTAGTTCTGTCTGAATTAGGGGTTTGCACCACTTTAAATAAATGGATTTCACATCAATTGACATGATTTCGTGTAACTTCCCCAACACAAGCAAAGCTCAGGTTGAGTTTCGGTCCACTGCTTCCTTTATTTCATTGCTGGAGCCTTCCTAAAAGATGTCAAATGCCAAATTTGGATGATAAGCTTAAGCAATGAGGAAGGAATCCATAGTTAACCCAGCTTTAAACAGATATTATCCCCTATAAAAGTCATGGTACACTTCCAAAAGGAGGGAGCATCGCCCCAAGTTTTCTGGGTAATGCAGAAGAAAGTCCAACCTGCTTTTCCCAACCAACCAAAGGAGAGTCAATACACACACACACACAAAAGCTTTTCTTTTATCTGTTCCACATCCCTGGGTACTGCCCTGCCTTTTCTTCTTTGGGGGCTCAGGCTTAGATCATGAACGAGTCCAGGTGTGGCTTCAAAGCGTCTTTAGCGTGATGAGGACTTAATAATAACCCATCTCTTCAACTTCTGCAAAGCCTTCTCTGAAAGGAGGCCATGGAAGCACCCTGTTGACTGCCTCATCCCAGCACAAGGGTGGAAAAAGGAACAGAAATAGCTCAAGTACAGTGCAGGGCAATGCAAGGGGGGGAAAAAAAGGCAGTCCCTTCTCTTTGTCAAGCCAAACTGACCTCTCATCCCACAAAGAATAACCCCCTCCAGCAGACTGCTGCGAGCTTGCAAAGAGCAGAGGACCATTTGATTTTCACCTCTGTGGTCTGCATAAAACACTGAGGCAGGATCTCTCTGTGCAAACCAATCTCTAAGCCAAAAATTCCTGGAGCATGGGGAGTCCAACCATGGAGGTGGCTGGGAGTGAGGGAAACAGCCAGGCGAGGGGTTGCATTAGTCCTAAAGATGCACAAGGGTGGGAAGAGGATGGAGGAGTCACTTGGAACTGGGGTAGCAGAGGTCTACACTTTCTCTACAGTGTAGAGAAACATCCCAAAAGATGAAGCAGTGCACTGAGGCCCAAATTACCCACTGAGCACTGCAGGAAGCACGTTGCCAAGGCTTTCACCCCTGCACCGTGCCATGCCAGATGACGTTCCCCAGAGCAGCCAGTCCCTCCTGAGGATGGCTAAACTCTCAGTCTCCACAATAACTTGGGCCAGGAGCTCTCGTATTCCCACTAAAATTTCATGATGGATATAAAATTCCCTTGTATTGGGCTTAATTTTGTTAGTTGCCAATTCCATGGGGACATCCCTTGGACCTTGAGTGGTGTGAGACCAGCAGGAGCTGCAGCTGATCTCCTCTCCAGCATCAACCATCCCCTCAACACCTCAAAACACCCCAGAGGAAGAATATTTAGCAACCAAGACCCTGATCTCTCCATTGCCTCCACGGGCCAAATGAGGAGGCATGTGCAGCCCTGGGGATGGACAGGCACCTCTGTGCTTGGCTGCAGCCCAAAGGAAACCATTCCAGGCTACGAGAGGCCATGCCCTCAGCTCCTGCCCATTTGTACAGAAGGTCTGGTGCTCCCTTTGCTGACCTTACTCTTGCACCTCACCCCACTACCAACCACCTCCTCTAACCTCTTCTGCTGCTCCCACCCCTGCTTGGAACTCTCTGCAAGTTCCCCATTTCACAGCTGGTAATGTCAGCAGTGACTGGTTGTTATTTCCCAGCTCTGGAGGACGGAGAAGAAAAGGATCAAAGGGGAAAGCATTTGTGGCTTTGGAGGAGGAGGAGGAGGGCTGAGGAGAGGACAAGGTTGGAAATTTCCTCCTGGCAGCCCTTTTCAAGAGGAGTTATTAGGATTTATTTTCAATTATACACAAGAATAAGCCGTCTGCAGTATAGTTAACTTTCAATTTCAACCAATTTTCGACGCATTCAATCACAGATGCCTCAGTGATTAAGAATCTATGTTGCAAAACAATTCCCACTTTGCAACAATGCAATCAAACAGATCTACAACTCATAACCCATTATCCAAGAGTTCCTCAGCTCATTGGTGAAGTGAAATAGGATTTACCAAGCATGCCCCCCGCCCCCCCCATCTTCTTTTCACCCAGTGAGCCCCCAAGCTCATCTGCAAACAGAGCTGAGACTCAAAATAACCCACACAGGGATGGGTTCTACAGTGTGGTTTGTGTTGCTTTCCCTTCTCTCTCTTGGTGGATGCAGAAGGGCAAAGGTGGGATGCAATGGGTTTGCTTTTTGCAGCTGGCTCCCTCGCAGCAGAGATACATCCCAGGGCAGTGGGGGACAGAAAGGAGACTTCCCATCACCCATCAGCGGGGAAGGCAGAGGGAGGGCTTTGGGAAAACTGCTTCACTTGCAGCTGGCTGCTTCCTCCTCACCTTTTTGCATCTTTGCAAGTATGACACCCAACAAGACATAACAGCCAGCAACAAGGCTGTACCCCTTCCCTTCATCACCTCAGGGTGATGCACCCTGCCTTTCCCCATCCTGCTGCAGCCCCTGTGGAGGAGGTGAACCCCTCAGGCTTTGCAGGGCTGGAGGAAGAGGGTGGCTGAAGGATCCCTCCTGCCTCTGCAACCTCAAGAAGCACGAGCTAAACTGAGCCTCTCTATGGTAAGCGACTTCAAAACCAAGATGGTCCCTCTCCCAAGATTATTTTAAGTAGATAAAGAGCATTGGGAAGAGCACTGACCCTCTTACAACCCTCACCAGGCACAGCAGGCAATTCTTGCTGCTCCTAGAGATGCCAACGTGCCCAGCTGCCACTCAGCACACGGAGCACCACGCTCCAGCCCTGCACACACCCTCTGCAACAGGCCATCGAGTCCCTCTGGGAAGGGACAGGTCACAGCTTCACACTGAAGACACAGGGATAGAAAGGCTCAGAAGGAGAAAGAGGAGGGCTTTAAAGCTCATTGAGCCTGGAGGATAAGGCAATAAAGCACCTGGAAGCCTGCTGAAGGAAACGGCTTTCCCTGGGTAAAGTGTTGTTTTGCCAAGACTGAACCTCTCCCTGGGAATGAATTGATCTTGAGCAAAAGCCATAAGGGGAAGGAAAAAAACCCAGCACTAGGGACCAGGTGTTGGAATGACACGCTGTGGCAAGGCAAAGAGAAAGCAGCACAAACCAGCTGCACAGCCCCTGTGCTCTGCAAATCCCACCCTGTGCAAAATGCACCCAAGAGCCCAAACCCCTTGTTTTGCCCTCAGAAGCTGACAGACATCCCTGCTAAGGGCCAACCCCGGCAGGGAACGGGCTCCTCACCCCAAGGGAGCACACGTGCAGCCCCTGTGCCAGCTCCTCGCTCTCTTTGATGCCGCCAAACAACGATTTCCAACTGGGGAAGACACCTGGGAGAGCCGAGGCACTTGTGCTACAAGATAATTAGAGATTATTATAATCGAAATTTCATTGCCACATCAAACTGTGTCTTTTAGCATTAATTAATCTCCTCTCCCAGCCTCTGAGCACTCTCGGCTCTCCTGCTGTAGGACAGCAGCTTGTCAAACACACCAAAGCCTTGCATCTCATTACCTTATCAGAGGGGGCGAGCAGGGAGCCGGGGAGCAGGAGACGGGGACGTGAGGATGCCTGCAAACCTGCTCCCTGCTTTGCAAACCTGTCAAACAAAGGCACATGAGGCATCTTCCCCCTCCTCTCCTACCTCTCATCCCCACCCCAATAAAAACAGGACTGTTGCTTCCTTGCTGGGAACTTGTCTCCCTCCACTACACGACCTCGATTAAATCTTATCAGTTAAAACTTTCAGCATCCTTGCAGGGAGTGGGGTGTTCATGCCTTGCCTTCCCAAGTGGTTTAGGCTCCAAAAAGTCAAGGCAACCATGCTGTTATCTCAAGTCACATTGTAAAAACCCACTTTTAGCATCTCATTACCAGCCTGATGCACAATCCTTTGTGAGGCTAACTCTGGTTTCCTACGTTAACTTCACAGCCCTGAAGGACCGAGATGGACCCAGTGGGAGACACCTTAAGGAAACTTAGTTCAAAAGCTCTCAGTATCTCAAAAAAACACAGCCCAAACAGCCCTCCTCAGAACAATAAACCACACCTTGCAAGGGAAGAAACCTCACTGTGCATCCCTTTGACCAAGGGCTGTGTGACACACGTGAGGTGCTGTATGTTCTAGTCACTGACTCTGCACCGCTTCCATCCCTCATCTGAAAAAGAAAGGTCCTCTCCCTTGTTTCCACCTCTCCACTCCTCCTTTCCCCCTTATTGGCTTTATGAGAGAAGGCTTTAATTTATTCCCCCTGCATATCTTTGTGCTGCTGTTCTATCCCATATATTACCCACCGTCTTGTGCCATTTAACTCCAGAAAGCTCTCGCAGATACAGTTTGCTTGAAGGATGCTGGAGCCATTAATCCCAAACCCACAGCTCTGTAGAATGCCTGTGGCATTGCCAGCATGCACACACACACAACCTGCGCTCCTGCTCTTGTATAACCACCCCTGCCCTCATTTTAACACCCAGTGAGGAAATTCAAACCCTTTCCTGGCCACATATGGTTTCCTCTCCTCCCTATCAGGCAGCCAAAAGCAAATGGTACAAGCTCCAAGCAGCTGGATCATGGCAAGTAGAAACCAGTCCAGGAAGGAGGACTACCAGTCCCCTTCATCCTGGAAAATGGGACAGTGAGAGGATGAGAGACACATCAACCAGGAGCAGACCCTCTCCTCTGAGCCACTAAGTGACAGCCTGCCTGGGAACTGCTCACCAGAGGGAGAGCTTTGATGCAAAGTGGAAAAAAAAAGGGGGAATAATGTAATGAAATGAATAAAAACATGTCATTTATTTATTTCTTGGGATGTTTGCACATGGGGAGAGGAGGATGGGTAGGATTACTCACTGCACACTACATGGCAGGCTCTGCAGGGAAGCGCTGCCGTCACGGCCTGACACGTCGTTAGGGTGTAGTTAATTGCCATCCAGAGATGAGAGAGGCCTCCTCTGAAGGAGCTACAAGTTCAACCCAACACCCTCCTGCTTCAGCACCTCAGTTCCAGGGAAGCAGTCCCTCCACTGAACAGCTACCCAGGCTGGAAAAGGAGAACGAACCTCCCCTCAACCTTGTGCTTGTCCCTGTTTCAAGCGTTGCCTTGATTTAAAGCCACGTTCTGCTTTCAGCATCACTGGCACCACAACAATCTGCAGCCCTCCTGTGGCATTTCCCACACACCCCCCTCAGCAGGAAGGATATTTTCTTGTTTATATTTTACTGATGGGGAAACTGAGGCAAGCTGGCAGCAAGCTGGCTTTCCCTAAGCTGTGCAATACCCAAGGGGTTGTGCTTTGCCTCCTGCCTCTCAGGGCAAGCTGCTCCTTCTCCCAGGCTGCTCTGGAGATGCTGCATTTCAATACCTCCTCATTTCTGCTGCAAGCATGCTAATTTTAACAAGCCTTCCCACCGTAGCGGTGATGAAGCAGCAAGGTCTGCAGCGAGAGCTGCTACCTTTCATTAGAGCAGCTGAGGCAGTTGGAAAAAGCAGCTTTTATGCCAAAAAGGGAGATGTGGCTGAGCCCTGATGAAGGGACACTGCATTTGCCCACCTGCTCTGCCTGCCTAATAAAAGCTCACTCACTCCTTCAGCACAATTCCCCCTGCTAACTAACTTTTGGAAGCAGGGGGAGCAGCAAGCAGCAGCCAAGCCCCTGTGTCCTGCATTCACACACTCATACACACTTGAGAAACCTCCTGGGATTTGCAAACACTTCTCTGATTTCCCAGAGGCCCTGCAGAAACACGACAAGCAAGAAGCTATTACAAGCCCACCAGTAACAGGGAGCCTGAAATTACCTCTTGGATTCAAGCAAAACGCTCCTGAGGCACTTTTGTGGGAGGGGATGGGATCAGTCTTTGTGATGCCCCAGGAGGAAAACAGTTGTCTCTGAAGCAACAGGTGCTTGCTCTCCATTACCAAAGCCAAACCCATGGCCCACACACAGCTCAGCAGCTCCCAGGATGAGGAGGAAGAAGGGAAGAAGGCTTGGAGAGGGTTGGCTTGGTGGTTTGGTGTCTAACAACAACAAACAACCCCAAACCACCAACCCCCCCCCTACCATTTAAAGGCCAAAGCACTAAGGAGTGCACAAGGGCAAGAGGTGACAAATGCCTCAGTGAAAAATCCAACATTACCATTTGAATGGATGAGTGTTGACTCCCTGGCTCTCCCTGGGGAAGCCTGTTTGATTTCCTTAGCTTGTTAGCACAAGGATTTGACACAAGCGATTAATGCTGAGTTCATTAAGGGAGGGTGAGTGCTTTTTCTTTTCTTCTGGATACAACACAGGGAAAGGAGCTGGGGTGGGAGAGGGAGGGAGAGGAGGGAAATGTGCTCTGTCAGTGGCTGCCCCTGAGGACACAGAGGACAGATGCAGCTCAGCACACCAGTGTCCAACCCAAGCTAATGCCATCTGCCCCTGAGATGCAGCAGCACTGAAGAGCCACAGGCTTGAGGGCTCAAGCTTCACACTACAGAATCATGCAATCATTGCAGCTGGGAAAGAGCTTGAAGCTCCTGGAGTCCAACTGCTGCCCTCACCCTGCCCAGCCCAGCACCACCCCACAGCCCTCAGCACCTCACCCCATGGCTTTGGGATCCCTCCAGGGCTGGGCACTCCCCCAGCTCCCTGGGCAGCCTGGCACAGGGCTGACACCCCTCTCAGGGAAACAGTTCTGCCTCAGCTCCAGCCTCAACGCCCCCTGGAGCAACTTGAGCCCATTTCCCCTTGTCCTGTCACTCATTACTTGAGAGAAGAGATTAACTCTCACCTCACTGCAGGCTCCTGTCAGGGAGTGTCAGAGAGTGCTGCTGGCTGCCCTCAGCCTCCTCTTCTCCAGGCTCAACACTCCCATTAGGCACCTGCTGTGCCCATGGCTCTGCCATCCCAACCCAACCCTGCAGAAAGATGCTACGAGGATGGGCTGCATCCAGCCCTGCTCTTCCACAGCTGCTGTCCCCATCTGCCTCCCTTAGAAAGCAGGCAGAGCAGTGCCCTCCAGAGCCAGAGCCTGAGCCAGATCTGTGCCATGATCCAGCTGGGCTCAGGGAATATCCACTCTGGTCTGACACGGCAAGGTCAGCTCCTGCCTCCTGCCTCAGCTTTGGCATCTCTCTTACATCCAGTTCCTGTGTTTCCCTCCCTCTGAACACAGCTACAGGATTTCAGAGCCTTTGGAGAGAGAGAAGGAGCAAGAAGGGACGAATCCTCCTTTGCAGGGGGACACTGGATGCTCAGAGGAGCCAGTGGTACCTGGCCTGAGCCAGAAAGCTCACCACAGCCCAGCTGCCTGCTCTCCCCTAGCCCTTAGTTCAGTGAAAGCCCCTGCTCAGCAAGATCAGTTTGTTTGGCTTATTTCTGTTGAGGACGCACAAGCAGAGGTGGAAGGTTAAGTCCACTCCGCTGCTCCTTGCAGGCTCTCTGGCCTGTTTGGCAGATGAGCTCCTGCACAGCAGGCAGCTTTGAGAAATGAATGCAGCTGGTGCTGTGCTGGCTGCGTGTCCTGGCCTCTCCCTGAGCTAAACACAAGGCTGTGGAGCTGCAGACACACAGCTTCCCCTTCCCTGCTCCCAGCCCCTCCACAGACACCTCACACCCCAGCGAGCCCCGTGCTCACCCCAGCTCCCACGGCTGAACCACGAGGCACAGACCTATGTGCTACTTGTGATCTCAAAAGAAAGCCCTGTCTCTTTTCCTTTGGCTCTGTCCCCTTCAATCTCCTCTGCTCTGGCCTTTCTGCTAAGCTGCAGCTCCCTGGGGCAAGGGGCTGCCTTTTCATACCCCATCACCTGGGGCTAAGAGCTGTAAAGACACTTCTCCATCACGGCTGGCCACAGCAGCTCAGGTCACTCAGCCCTTACTAAACTCAAATCCAGCTCCTCATGGATTTGGTTTCCCTTTTTGCTTTCCCCAGATAGCAATAGATATTGGAAGGGGGGGTAAAGATGTTGCTGGCTGTTCCTCAGGTCTCTCTCTCTCCTACCTTGGACAGGCAACTGGCTTTTGTGCTGCACTTTGCAGCAGCTGCACTCTCCCCTCTGCAAGGCTCCTCCTCTTACCTCTCCTGCAAGATGGGCAGGTTTAATGATAAAGACACCCCTCACCTCAGCCCTGGGCACAAAGCAGCTCCCTAGGGAAGGCAGGTAGAGGAGTGAGTCTGGCAGAGCTTCTGCAACCCCATCCCAAATGAGAGAGGCCATCGTGGAAGGGGACAAGTGGCACTGCCAGAGCCAAATATGCTGGGGATGCAACTCAAGGGTCTCAGTACAAACAACAGCTCTGCCAGGAGAACCACAGGCTTGTTTCACTTGGGAAAGACCTTCAAGATCATCGAGTGCAACCTCTAACCTGACACTGCCCAGCCCAGCACTGCCCCATGGCCTCAGCACCTCAGCTCCAGGGCTTTGGGATCCTTCCAGGGCTGGGCACTGCCCCAGCTCCCTGGGCAGCCTGGCACAGGGGCTGACACCCCTCTCAGGGAAACAGTTCTGCCTCAGCTCCAACCTCAACCTCCCCTGGGGCAACCTGAGCCCATTTCCCCTTGTCCTATCCCTTGTTACTTGGGAGAACAAGTACCAGTGCCCAAGCTGGGGTCGCCAACTTCATCAGTAGCTGAACTGGGCAGAGACTGACCGAGATGCACAAACCCTCAGCTCTGCACAAAGCCCTCAAAGTTCATGCACGAGCTCTCCTCAACACCAAGCTCATCAGCAGCAATGTCTGGGGCAGGCTGGTACCCTCAGGCGAGCACCAAGCAGCAGATTTGGGCTGGCGCAGCCGGTCTCAAGTAGCAAAACCCCCAATGACAAACTGCATCAGGCACAGCAGCAGCAATTAGCTGCTCTGAGAGGTTAAGACAATGCAACCCCCATCTCTGCCAGACAGAAGATGCCAAGGGAACGTGTACTGAAAGGTTTGGCCTCCTTAGCATCTCTCCGAAGTAATTCCACTTGTAACTCATAAAGCTTCCCCAGCCGACTGCGCAGTGCTTGCCAGCTCCTGGATGAGACAGACATTTGTATGAGATATACAAAGCCATTTAGCTGTTCAAAAGCTATCAGCACTTACATGCAAGGTTGAAGCAGGACAGATTCTGCTGTATTCAGGGCATCAAAGGGGATTATCCGGGAAATGATAACAGATTTTAATTTAGATCCTCCCCAGATGGGTGCTGGGGAGGGAAAGCTAGAGAAAGAGGTTAGCTTAGCTCCAGGTTGTAAGAGGGGAGAGTGGGGAGGGGGGGGAGGGAGGAAAAGAAATAAGAGAGAAGGAAAAGAGAGATAGCTGATGGCAAAAGTTGTGTCCAGCTCGTTGCCATGCTGACCACGGAGCCTCGCACGCACCGCCGCCACTCTGCCGTCCCTCTGCCTCCCCCAGCTCATCCCCTCCAGCCTTCACCATTGCAGGCAGCTCCCCTCACCCTGAACACTGCCACGTTCTCCTGGGCACAGCCTCTTTTCCTGCTCTGTGATATTTCTTCTAGGCAGCAGAGGAAGAGGCTGCCCATCTGGCTGTGACATGCTGGGTATCACGCAGTCTATCAGCGGCGTCTGGGTACATTAAGTTCTCCTCTGCAGTGAGATCTCTCTATTCCTGGCCTCCCCACATCATTTTCCATGCAGGTTTTCAAAGAACTGGACACAAGGAAGGCTGCTCACTTCAGGCATGAGACAGGGAAGGGTTTTACCTAACTCTCAGGTACCTAATTCGAGAGGCAGGGTCTAGGGAGGGAGGGAGGGAAGGAGAGAGGGATGGATGGATGGATGGATGGATGGAGGGATGGATGGACCTCCAGCATCAACACTCTCTGAGTTGCTTGTATTAAGACACTAGAAGCTCTGCTCAGTTTTGGACACTCCCTCAAAACCAGAACATTTCATTAAAAAGGGAGCCTTGGCTTTGGAACTGTTGGAACTGAAGGGACGTGGCAAATCTGGATTGCTGAGGAGCTGGAAGTCAATCCCAACCCCTGTTTTGTTTTTAGAAGGAGCTATTTGCCTCATGTCCTCTCCTTGCCACATGGCTCCTTTTGCAGGTTTTGCCTTTCTATTTCTGACAGTCCCAGATGGGATCTATGAATAAAACCAAAGAGGAGCCAGAGATAGGCTCCGAGTCATTATCGCAGCAAATATAGACACTGCTCAAGATTGAAGGTGTGGAGGGAGGGGGGGAAAGAAAAGCTTCCACTTCTCTTCTCATGGATGGATCCAGGCTGATGTGAAATGCCACATCTGCAGCAACACCAACAGAGCAGAGGGGCTGGGTCTTCCCTTTTTATCCCCAGATAAACCCAGTGTACACAGGCAGTATATAAAACATACTCCCTGGGGGTTAAAGGCTGCTGACTGTGCATGGCACAACTTGCCTGCCCAAAGTGCCCATCTCATAGGGGTTGCTCTTGGAGAAAAGGCCTAAATATGATCTGCTGGATGACTTATAGAGGGTTTTTTTTCCATGGGGCTCTGTTGGAAGCAGATCCCATGGGCACAACACAAATTCACACAATGGTTCCACCTGGATATCTGCCCAGAGACCTCAGCATCACAGCCACTCATCCCCAAAACACCCACCAAAACAACAGCTACTCATCCCCAAAACATGCAGCAGGGATGTAGTTGTCCCAGGGGAAGACACCCAATGATTTGTCCCAGAGGACAAGACCAAGAGGGTAACTCTGAGCTGGTTTTAGTCCTGACTGTTTTGGCATTTTGATCACAATGCTGGCATTTTGTCAAGAATAAGTTCTTGGCACCATTTCCCACGCAGCCTCACACCAGTGGGCTTGCAGGGATGGGTTAGGGGAGGGATCACACCCAAGAAATGCACCTCACATTCCCCTAAAACATCCCAAATCCTCTAGGTTCCAGAGCCAATGCTCTGATGGGTCTGCAAGCACAGCCTGTGCACGGACCCACTGGTTATAAAGCTATTGCAAAGCACCCAAAGCCAAGAGGGAAGAGCTCAGTGGGACAACCTGAACGTCACCAGCCCCACCAGCTCCATCTGCACAACCTGACCTCATCAACATTAACCAGTAGCTAAAAGGTGGGTGTCAGGAGGATGGGGCCTGTCTTTGTTCTGTGGTGGCCACAGACAGGACAAGGGGTAACAGACACAAGGAAGATCCACTGGAACAGCAGGAGAAAGTCCTTTGGTGCTGAGGGGAGGGAGCCCTGGCCCAGGCTGCCCAGGGAGGGTGTGGAGGCTCCATCCCTGAGGTTCCCAAACCCACCTGGACACGTTCCTGTGCCCCCTGAGCCAGGGGAACCTGCTGTAGCAGGGGGTTGAATGAGCTCTGCAGGGCCCTTCCAACCCCCACCACACTGGGATTCCATCAACCTGCAGGCAGCAAAGTCCCATCTACTGCCAGGTCCCCGAGCCTGACCTGATGTCCCAGTGAGACAACCTCTGAAAAAGCACCCAAATCCTTGCCAGAATCCCACCCATCACCCATGGAGTCCACAGAGAACATCCCCCCCTAGAACCAACCCACTGCCCATCCTCAGCTCCCTTCCTTGGCGATTCAAGTTCTACACCAAGGCGAAAGAATCTCATTTCACTCCTTAATGCAAAAGGCACAGAGAGAGAGGGCCAAAGGCATTGCTGAGAAGCGAGCGGCCATAATCAAACCCTCCCCCTTTAGTTTTCTTTGCTATTTTTCTCAAGGCCTGCCTAAAACACCTGTAAAACCTCCCTCCCCCAAGGCAGGAGAAGCGTTTCCAAGCGCCCTCCCCTTTTCCCTCCCGCCGCTAAATGGAACGAAATGGATTTTTCAAATGTCATGCTAGTATCCACTTAATAACACATTTTCCTATAGACAGGACAATAATATATATTTTAATCACTTTTCTACAGGCAAATAAACGGCACAGAAGCCTGGCCTTCACTGGGGCTTGGGATGATGAATTTTTCAATAACCTGTTCTATTATTCATCCCGTGTTATTCCGTAACATTTCTATGTGAGGAATGTGCTTTGCCAGACACTTTATGAATCTCTTCTTTTATTTATTAAACAGCAAGGTGTCTCCCCTGAAACCCCTCCCCTCTGGAAAGATGTTGGTGGAGCCCCAGCAAGGCTTAAGACATCTATAATTACACCTTGGGTTATGAATCATCTCTCCCCTCCCAGCCCCGGCTGTAAGAGCGGCCACGTGAGCAGCTCCCTGGGCTGCAGCTGCCTCAGCCTCAGGTGGTTTTGGGGGTAGATGCAGGGAATGAAAGTGGAAACACAAGGAGGAATGTCTTCCCTGTTCAGTGAGGGAGCACTGGAAGGGGCTGCTCAGATGGGTTGTGGAGTCTCCTTCTCTGGGGACATTCAAACCTCACCTAGGTAAGTTCCTGTGTGCCCTACTCTAGCTGGTCCTGCTCTTGCAGGGGGGTTGGACTGGATGAGCTCTTGAGGTCCCTTCCAACCCTTCACACTCTCTGATTCTGTGAGGGGGAAGAGGATGATGGCCCATCAAACCCCCTTCCCTGATGCACTGTAAATACAGGGAGGGATTCACTGCTGGGGTGAGGCAGCACAGCTCCCTTGTCTCTGAGCCAAACTGGAGCTAAGAGATGGGTTTTGCTTTTGGGAGAAGGGATGCAAAGCCAGCTCTGCATCCCTGGTTCCCAGGAGTGCCCTCCAGGAGGGTCTGCACTGTGTCCTGATGAGCAAAGCAGCCATCAGTTGAAGAACAAAGCCTTTTGCACCCCTAAACACCAGTGGCACATCCTCTCTGCAGGAAAGAGCAGAAATAAAGCCCTTTTCCACCTCCTCCAGGGCACTGACGCCTCCACCTCTCTCCAGAGCACTGGGGCTTTGCTGAGGGGCTGTGTACAAGGTGGGAAGGGGATCAAAAAGGGAAGCACCACTTCCCCACGCCTAATCCCACTTCATTATCCAACGCTGCCTGCGCCTTACGTCCCGTCACGGCGCAGAGAGCTCGACAGCTGAAGAGCAAAGAGCCCCTTTGATGCCAACCAATTAGGAATAACAGATCCCACATTCAAGGGAGCTGAATGGTTTGTGTGTAGGTTCCAAGAGAGAAAACACACAGACACACAAAGCAGAGAGGAGAGGCGACAAGGAAGAGGACCTGGAATGAAATCTCAGTGTATCCCCACGAGGTGGTGGGTAGAAGGATTTGTAATTTAAGAGGGAATGACCTCTTGGGGGGAAGAGTAGAGGGGGGGATGCTCTCTTTTTCCAGCAACTGGGACTTTATTAGTTTGCAGATGACATCTCCATCTCAAGGCAGAGCCTCCCTCACTAAAAGACGTATGAATAAATGATATGTGGAGGAGCTGCTTTATGCAGATTCTCGGCAGAGATGGGAAGGAGAAAAAGGAAAAGGGGGGAAAAAAACCCAAAAAGAGAGAGAGAGAAAATGAAGGCACAGATTTCCCATGTTGATCCCTCTCTTGTCCCCAAGGTTCAGCTGCCAGCACCGTTTGGGACTTCAAAAGATTAATACATGCAATTAAATAACAGCAAAACGCCACCTGAAGCTCTGCACTCAGAGAAGGGGTTTTACGACGAGACAGAGGATCTAAAAGCAGCTTTGGCAGCCCAGCTGGGCACAGGAGTGAGCCCATCCCTCTGCACTTTGCTGCCTCAGCATCTGGGGACCTTATCCCATACATAAAGAGAGCTCATGGGCCAAGCCACCAAGGGCTGCCCAACCTCAGACCATCCATCCATCCACTCCGATTCCATCCCCACCTGCGCTCCGTATCTTTCATCAGATGATGTCTCCTGCCCATCACAAGGACAGGAGGAAGGATGTCAGCCCAGCTGTGGCCAGGAGCCCGTTCTGTACCTGTTCAAACAGTGATAACTCAGCCCTGCTGCCTTGGATGGCTGTGGGCTGACACTTGGCAAAGTATTTCTCTGATAACTGCTTGTAATCAGGATGAGAAAACAGCCCCACGGAACCCAGCGAAAGAATAAATAACTAACTGACATCAACACAAAGGGACTGTGGGAGAAGGACAGTGACAGCCACAGTAATGGATTTTTTCAGGGGCAGGAAATGCTTCTGCACAACTTTTTGTTGTTGTTGTTGTTGCAACAGGGGGCTGGAATTGGAGGGATTGATTGCAAGGGGAAGAAAGCTGCTCGATGCATCAAGGCTGGCGTGGCAGCTGGGAGAGCACGTCCCTGCACCCCTAAGTGAAATCATTCTGTTATTGATATCGTGGGAAAGTGGAGAACCAGAGCCAAAATCCCCCCACACAAAGCCCAAATATAATGAGCCAAATCTCCAGGAAACTCATTTCTTTCCTGTATAGCTTGGAGAGGAGGAGGAGGTCTACGAAGAAACACCAAGTAGGTGGCATCAGGAGGGCTGCAAAGGCTGGATGCTGCTGTGCTCCGTGTCAGGTGTGACACGGGGTGGCTGCGGCTGCGGCGTGGCACCAAGTCCCTGATGCTCTCATTAGGCACAACTCATCCTTCATCCCCAGCCCTGGTTATTTTTAAACTTGCAAATCTAACAGGAGCAGAAAGCTGAGAAGATGAGCAGCTCCAGGCAGGGTGGGGAGAAAGTGAAGTCCGTGGCTAACGGCGGTGTGAGGAGGGGGGTGAAGCAAAAGGAGAGCTGGGGCAGGGTGGGAGTCATGAAACCAAGGGCAAATGCAAGCCCCAGGGTCTATGTGACAGGTGAGCAGAGCTGCTCCAGAACAGAGCCTTATGGCCTCTGGTGGTCAGCAGAACTGGGAGGAGAGAGCAGTAGCTTAGGAGGGGATTGTGAGTCAGAGAGGAGAAGGGATGGGCTCAGAGAGAGGAGAAGGAAGCTTCCTCAGATGGTGGCATCACCATCCTTGTGCATTACCCTGATTTTCCCCATCCCACAGGCATTCCTGGACACCTAGCAAAAGATACACACTCACCTGCAGCCACCTCTGCAACTCTGCCAACAGCACAGCACCGAGGGGCCACCCAAAATCGAGGCCTCAAATCCCACCCATTGCCTCTGCTCTCCATGACAAGTCCTGGCAATCAGGTTCAGCCTCAGCTAGTGGAAAGCAAAGGCTTGCTGGTGAACCTCAGGACATCTGGGAGTCAAACAAAATGAAGGTACCAGGGTCTGTGATGGCCAACATCATCTCCAGAAGGAGCTGGTAGATCTGGCTCCACAGAGGTACCAAAAGGAATAGCTGCATTTTCCCAATGCACTCAAGAAGTTGGCTGTTGAGTTCCTCAGAAACACAGGAGCTTATCCAACCACCCAGGCTGAGAGCTTTGGAAAGCACAGGCTGAGCTAAGCCCTTGGAAAACAAGGGCTTCTAAGCTGTACCCTTAAACAACAGTCACCCTCAGCTCCAACTTATTAATGGCACCCAAAGTACTTTCAGCCTGGCTTCCTGAGCAAATGAGGCTTACACACCAGCACTGCCTGCCTGCTTCCCTTCCCCATCTCTAGTGATTTCTAAACCCTATAACCCATTTCAATAAAATCTGATCCAAGGACACATTTATCTGCAAGATACAAGTTTGGGGAGAGGGGGGAGAAAGAGGAAGGCAGTCAGATGAAAGATACTATGGATGCTCTTAGAAAGGCAGGACTGTGGGTTCAGCTTCTCACAGGCACCAGAAGATCTAGGAAGGGTTTGCTCTTGAGACATAGACACACAGGGATCTGGGAAGAATGATTTCCGCTGCTCACAGAAGTAGCTGTGTGGGGTTTTAATATCTGTCTATCTATCTGTATACATATATGAAATCAACACCAGAATATTTGCCTGGATAAACTAATTGAAATTGCTTGTTGGATGAGTTTACCAGCTATAAAACCCTGCAGTTACAAGGTATAATTACAGCAGCTTTTATTTTCCTCAACACACACAAAAAAAAAGCCTTCATTAAAGCAGAGTTAAGGTTGTAAACAGATCATTAATTTATAACAACATTATCAGATGGGTTACAGTTATTAACAGAGCCTACACCGAAGAGCCAGGAAAGCTGGGACTGAAGGTTAAAAACAGGCTGGGGTTTGGGAAGCTGAGTCACACAAATATCTCAGGCACAGCTCTGAGCAGCAGCAGGGCTAATGCAGCAAAGCCACCTGGAGAGAGCTGCGTTCCAGACGGGCTGGAAGGAGGCACAGCACAGCAGGGAGATGCTGCAGGGTGATGGGCACGGAGCTTCCCTGGCAGATCTGCTGAGCAACACCCAGGGAGGTGATAGTCACCCTGGATGACACCTCCTGAGCTCTTTTTGGGCCACTTTTGGGGCTCAGGACTCATCTGACAGAGGCACAGATTATACCCTAAGGCACTGAGCCCAACAGGAGTGTGCCTGGACTACCCAAGCCCCACCTGGGAGCCTCCTCTGGGTGACAACACAGGTCCAAGAGCAGTGACAGCCCCAGGGACCACACCAGATGATGCACAGCAAAGCTACTCCTCTCTTTTGGAGGAAATCTCATTTTACAGCATCCCAGAGTGCTGGGGGTTGGAAGGGCCCTGCAGAGCTGCTCCAGCCCAAGCCCCTGCTACAGCAGGTTCCCTTCCCTCAGGGGGCACAGGAACGTGTCCAGGTGGGGTTGGAAACCTCACAGGAACCTCCTCACCCTCCCTGAGCAGCCTGAGCCAGGGCTCCCTCCCCTCAGCACCAAAGGACTTTCTCCTCATCTAATCTGAAGTGCCTATGGAGAGCCAAGACCAATGCCATCACCAAATCACAGCAGGCAAGGGCCACGATGGGATTTCAGCCCATGAATTAAGGACCTGGCACATCCCTTTGCTGCTCAGTTCAAGCAAAGGTTTCTCCTAGAGGGATTGCAGCCATGAGCTAACAGAGAACACCCATGAGCACACACAGAGTGGGGGAAAGCACAGAAACGTAGAGCAAATGAGGTTTCTTCAGCTGAATGCTTTCCCTCCAAAGCTTCAGTTTGCATCCTTTGGATCCCTTGCTTTTATCACAAGTACCAAACATTAGCTATGTCCCAGTAACCCCTGGGAGGAGCCAAGTGAGCTGGTGTGATGGACCCAGCAGAGAAGAGATGAGCATGTGGTCCCAACTCCAAACAAATCTAGGATTTGGTGTCTTGCCATAAAGCAGGGCACAGGCACAACCAATCCCCTCCTGCTTCCCTTCAAACTTCCTTCAGCTCTGATTTCAATGCATCAAGTGGAAAGGGGAAAGAAAGAGAGAGAAATACAACCCTGGAAAACCTTTTAAAGCCTGCACAGCTCTCCCTTGATGGCACATTGTTAAAAGGGATGTTATTCCGAGGGGACACTGTGAATCTATCCAGTCAATGCTCCAGCACTTTAGTGGCAAAACAACTCAATAGCCTCAATTGACTGCATGAAATTCTATCATTTTACCACTATAAAGAAAGGAGGCAGGAGGAGGAAATAAATAAATAAGAGACTACATTGCATTTGTCTTTCGTTAGCTCCCTGTGCAAGAGCACCTCAGCCCCTATCCTTAGCTCAATATAAACCAACTCCTAAGTGGCTACAAAGAGAAAACAGGCAGCCAAACAGATCCAAAACACACCCCCCTCCCACTCCAGAGCTACTCTCGTGACTACCCCAAAAAGAACAGCCTCAGCAGCATATAGAAACAGCCTCCTCCCCAGCCAGCTGCCTTGATTACCGCCTTCCCTCTGATGAAGACGATGTGGGAATATGATTAAAGATGCTCTGAAAAGTCACAGAAGTGATAGAGGAGAACTTTTTGCCTCTTTCCCTCAGCTAGGTCACTAGGTGTTCATCCTCAATGGCTGATTTCTTATTCCACATTTGTCCAGACTCTTCTTTTCTTCATCAGCACAAGAGCTTCGAGACCGCCAGCGCCTCGATTGTTCCTCTCCTGCTGATTGGGCTTTGTAGCTCTTGGAGAGCTTCTGCTTGATGGCAGGAGCCTGTCTGTACCCTCCATCGACTGGTTCTTAAGGGAGCTCAAAGGGATCACCAAGGGTTCAAGCAAAGAACCAGGGAGCACTGTTTTCTTAAAGCAACCTCCCTGCCTACCTCCTTTTTTCCTGCTGTAGCCTCAGGAACGCAGCTGCTTTTGCCACAGAGGGTAGGAGACACACCAGTAACCACGAGCCGTCCTCGATACAGCCCCACAAGGGAGGGGAAAGATGCTCTGACTTGGAGTAGCACAACCCAGCTGACAGGTCACGGGGCTGAGAGAGCAGCCAGGCGCCTGGCTCCTGCTCTGCTCTGTCTCCCCTTTCCTCTTGCCTTTCCTTTTGCCCTTCAATGCCATCTGACACACGGGCTGTTTCCTTGTCCCCCGTCCAAACTGCTGCTGCGTCGCTCCCTGCAAGTGCTAATGAGCGATGCCATTGACACCTGGGCGTGCAGAGCTGAACATCTGTGCTTCCACTAAAACCTCTGGATTGAGAGGTCTGCAGGCACAGGAATAGCACAAGCAGGGGGGGTTTGCCTCAATCCCCCAGCACCCCAAGAACTTCCAGCTCTCTGCCCACCCCACAGCCTCTCCCCAGCCCCAGAGTCCATCTCCATCCCATGGAAGACCACAGAGTCATACAGGCATTGCAGCTGGAAAAGAGCTTGAAGCTCCTGGAGTCCAACTGCTGCCCTCACCCTGCCCAGCCCACCACTAACCTCTGGCCCTCAGCACCTCAGCACCATGGCTTTGGGATCCCTCCAGGGCTGGGCACTCCCCCAGCTCCCTGGGCAGCCTGGCACAGGGCTGACACCCCTTTCAAGGAAACAGTTCTGCCTCAGCTCCAGCCTCAACCTCCCCTGGGGCAACTCCAGCCTATTTCCTCTTGTTCTATCATTCATTACTGGGGAGCAGAGACTGACCCCCATCTCCCTGCAGTCTCCTGTCAGGGTGCTGCAGAGAGTGCTGCTGTCTCCCCTCATGCTCCTCTTCTCCAGGCTCAACACCCCCATTCCCTCAGCCCCTCCCCAGCCCCTTGTGCTCCAGCCCCTTCCCCAGCTCAGTGCCCGGCTCTGGCCACGCTGCAGCCCCTCAGTGTCCCTGTGGCAGTGAGTGAGGGGCCCAGCACTGACACAGCCCTGGAGCTGCAGCCTCCCCAGGGCCCAGCACAGGGGACAATCCCTGCCCTGCTCCTGCTGCCACCCCACTGCTGATCCCAGCCAGGATGCCCTTGGCCTTCTTGCCCCCCTGGGCACTCTGCTGTCTCCTGTTCAGCCACTGTCACCAATCCCTCCACATCCCTTCTCTCCAGGCAGTTTCCAGCCTCTCTGCCCCAGCTTGGAGCATTACCTGAGCTTGGGGTGGCTGAACTGCAGCACCCAGCATTTATCCTTGTTCAACCTCATCCCATTGCCCTCAGCCCATGACTCCAGCACCCAGCAGCATCCTGAGCCCTTCCTGCACCAGCCCATCAGCGCCGGGAGGGACCGCAGCGACTCGTGCAGCCTCCTCGGCTGCAGGCGGCACCAGCCGGGATTTCTCCTCACAAGCAATTGATATTCTACCGAGTGTCTTTGGAAAATAATCCGCAAACAAGATGCTGCAGGCTAGCAAATCACTCCCTTTCCCCCTGCTTTGGAGCGCAGCTTAATAAAAGCACAAGACGAGGCAGCCGAGGAAACGGCCGCTCTTTGCCCAACCCCAGCAGCCCTTTGTGTATTATTAATCGCTTTCAAGTTGTAGCAGCGTTTCCTGGGGCTGGAAGGAGAGATGAGGGTCTGTGGCTGCAGAGGAGGTTTCTCTTTTCCTTTCAGGATTTCAGCAAGGAAAAAGATCTCTCACTTCCTAGAGCAAGTGGAGAAGTGTGGCACTTCCAGCTCTGCTTCGCCACGTTGCCCATGGGGAAGATGGATAGGAAAGTCGTTTGGGGCTCGTCTTCTGCAGGCTCTTCCAACCCCAAGTTGCAGAAGAGGTTTCAGCCAATGCAGGTGGAAACAGCACCATTGCCCAGTAGGAAAATGAGGTGCAGGGCCAGACTCCCCGATGCAGCCCAGTCCCTGCTCAGTTTGCAAGCAGCTCAAGGTCTCCCCCCAGGTCCCTAAACTTCACATTCTCCTGACTGCCACACAAAATAACACATGCAAGAACAATCAGATGGAGATCTGCAACCTCTTCCTGCACCTCAGCGTGGATTTGGTGTTAGGCACATCTCTAAAAGCTCCTGGGATGAACGTGGCAGCTCCCTGGATGCTGCAGAGCCCAGCAGAGATCAGCTCCCAGATGCTGAGGGTTCCCATCTGTAGGGTTCTGCATCATCCAGCCCCTGCTCAAGGGATTAACCCTGTGGTTGTGCAAAAAGGGATGTGAAGGCAGAGAGTGGCCACCACAGCTGCTGCAGAACCTTCTAGTAACTTTTGCCACTCACAGTGAAGAAGAAAAGCACAACATACTGTCTATTTGGGAGCAGTTAAGTTGGTTCATTTCACCCAGTAAATTAACCTGATCTTTTTCACAGGGGATTTTTATGTGTCAAGCCCCAACTGTTACACCAAACCCTGTGCCCTGGGACTCCAGCTAGGAACGATCCTCCCTGTGCCACGGGCACATGGAGCTGGAAGCTCTGCCAGACACACTGCTGGGGCAGCAGCCTCCCTGACACTTGGAAATAATGGCTCAATCATTTCTAAACACCCTGCCTATTCACTGCTGCCACCTGACCCGGGAGGTTTCTAGAAGCAAAACCACTTTGGGAGCTTTACCAAACGGAAAACAAGGCACAGGGAGCTTTCCTGAGAACAGACTCTTCCTCCAAGCTCCTGCAAGGATGCTGAGGGGGCAGCTGGGTGCTGCTCTTGGAGCATGCAGCATGCAAATCTGTTGCAGGATGAGAGAAAACACTGAATCCCTCTAAGTATCCTGGCCAGGAGGGACACCAATGTTCTCCTCCTCTGGCAGGGCTTAGTCTCCACTTGCATTTAAACAGTTATTGCAGAGCAGATGGGAGCTGAGCTCCTTGGCTGGGAATTGGCCCTCTCTGTGTCAGGGATGAAATGAGGCCCCTGCACAGTCAGGCCATTTCCAGTTGTGCAAATAACACACAGATCCAGCAGCCCACTCACCCCCTCAAGTTCTCCACTGTGGCTTAATGGGACTCCACACTGCTTTAATGGGGCCAGAGCTGGGAGGTCACCAGCCTTTGCTCTCTGAGCAGAAAGGCACCATCTTTTGCAATTAAAAGAAACAAAACCCCACAAACCACCTGAGACTTTACAGTGACCCCTAAGGGATGTGAAAAGCCGCTCTTGGGGAGGAGAGGCTGTGGTAATCCTTTCCCCCCTCTGTGATAAAGCCACCGGAGCCTGGGGGCGCAGCCGCCCTGCTCCGATCCACGCCTGCTTTAACAGCTGACAAACACCCCCGGTTCATTATTCTCCTGCACCCCTATCCGGGGGTGCTGCTGACATTCTGGTATTTCCCACTGAGATTATCCTTCACATCATGAATTTTCTCCCCCCAACCCCTCCCTTTTCTTTCCTTTCCAATCCCTGCCTCTCGGCTTTGCTCCTCTCTCAACTCCTCCTGCTCCGGGAGCGTGCCCGACGCAAGATGAATCGCCCAGAGACTCCCTGTGCATCCTTCTTTACACTTCACATCTTCCCCCTGCCGATGAGAAATGGGTTTTTTGCTCATCCATCATCAGTCAGAGTGACAAGGCTGCCGTTCTCCAGCGCCTCGCCGCTGCTCCGCGCGCCTCTGCGTCCCGCTCGGCTGAGCAGGCTGCTTCCCCCTCCCCGAGCATCTGGGACCTTTCCAAAGTGCTTTGGGAGCTGATGGGGGATTTGGACACGGAGCAAAAGTTATTTCTGAAGGCTGGCTTCCTTCAAATTGCTCCTTTCCTCTTGGGTTGTGCCTCAGTAAAAGCTCAGGCGGTGTTAACGCTGAGGAAAAGTCACGCTGAGAGGGGAAACTGAGGCACGGAGCACCTTTCTGACTCCCATGAGGTCTTGGGAATAAACACCCACAGATCTTGCCTTTTCATCTCATGTGCAGCCAGCACTGCTTCAATAATCACCCACCAGCACAGCCAGAAAGCAGCTGTGACCCCCCCAGCTCACTGGAATCTTTGCCAGACAGAAGTGCCTTCAAGACCCCCTTTCACTACCCCACAACCCAGCACAGGCCACGGAAGATGCTCACATGCCCTTCAACAGCAGTGCTTCCTAAAACCAGCATCACAAATGAGAAGTGGAAAGGTTAAATTGCCAATTCTCATCTCTTCAATAAACTTCAAGTGTTCCATTTCAATTTGCCTCGTGCAGCACCAGCCAAAGCAAAGCGTTTCTGCCCCAGGTACCATTTGATGTGGATACTTCCCCGGTTCTGACACTGGGTTTTCTCCCCAACAACTTCCACTTTCTCTCAGGCCTGGGACAGAGGGAATTTGGGGTGAAGGACTCATCTACTATGAATTCAGGCAGCACAAAGGCCACTAGACAGACCCTCTATCAGCAACCCATTGCTTTTCACTAACACTGAGCATCCTTCCACTGAAACAGGGTTTGTGAGAGCCCAACAAAGGGTCAGACGGCTCTGTGCTCCATGCTACAACCCAGCCCTGCATCAGAGCTCATTTCCATGCCTGTTGCAGGTAACTTCACTCATGGGAAGCTGTCTCAAACAGATGTAAAAGAAGCCCAAGCCTAGACCCTCATGAGCTGGTTCCCTTCTTGGCTCTGCTGTGCACATCCAGTCAAATCAGTGCCTGTTGTGCTTTTGCCCCACAACTGGTGGCTGCAGGAGTCCCCTTTCCATCCCTGATCCCTACCAAAACCATGCAGCTGGAAACAAAGGTGGGCCCTGTGGCATTAGCAGGGAAGAGCTCCTGGCCACCAGCCCTCTTGTCACTCCCAAGAGAAGTGGCTCAGCTGGGAAAAGAAGATTTAACTGTGTTTGCTTCAAAACCCCAAAATGAGTTCCCTCCCACCTGCCAGGAGTGATTGATCTCCTAAGCCAGCTGTAAATGGCCTGAGAACTCCCCTGGCACATTTAGGCAAGAGAGGAAGGAGGCAGGGAATCAGGTTCCTCTCCCATGCTTCAGACCCTGCAAGGACACTGCCTGGGAGCATGCTAATTAGCCACCACCCTTCCCAGATACAACGACTTCAGCTGTTTAATTCACTTCCTAATTTCTTTTCTCTAAAGGTAAATATGTTTGCATCCCAAAATGAGAATCCTGGTTCCCTAAAAGCCTGCAGGTCTTCCTTATTCAACTGCTTTCAGAGTGTTGACTCAGCATTGAGGGAGAGAGAAATCAGTGAGGGCACTGGTACCTCTCAGGACAAACTTGGCACCTACTTAACATCACTTGTGAGCACTGGACAGTATCACAGGCTGGAGAGGAGCTCCTAGCAATGAAGCTGTAAGCAGCAGGATGGAGGAAAAGTGGAGTAAATAATGGACATCAAACATCACACCAAACTGTGTGTGTGCAGACCATCCAAACCCCAAAGCCACCCAGTTGCCAACACTTCAAAGTTACAAAGGAGATATATATACATATATATCTCCATATCTATTTTTAAACTCTCGTGCTCATTAGTCAAGTTCAAGCTGTGTTGCTCTACTAGAAAGGCTCTGATGATGCCACTTTTATTCCCCACTGGTATCTGATTTCTTTAACTTTTTGCAAGGTAAAGTTTTCAAAGAGACCTGCTCCAAACTCACTTTCTGTAAATCCCTATGGACAGCAACTAATCCCACATCACCCTGTGAAAGATGCCAAAGCTTCAGCAGAAGCCCACTCCTCAAAAGCTGGACTTGAAACTACTGAGGTGTCCACTCCCTTTGCTGACACCTCCAAAACAAAACTGCTTGAGGTAGGTGCTTTTGAGTTGTTTTCACCTTCTGGAAGAGGAGAGCTCTTCCCCAGCACTACCAAAATCCTACAGGCTATTGTGAAGGGCTACACAAGGGCATTGCATGAGGCTGGACACTTCAGAGATGCTGGGGAAAGGAATGTGAGAGCGTGAATCTTGCTGTGGCAATACCTGCTGAATGTAAACTGCACAATAATTAGGGAGTTGAGATGTAGCTATCTGAAATAGGACAAAAGAAGAAGTCTTTCCTGTGAACAATCACCAAAACAAATCATTCCTGAGCATGTGCCCAGACAAATTAGAAGGAAAACTAAGAGAGATGCACAGACACAGTGGAAGAGGCAGAAACTCCTCCAGGGAACAGACGCTGCTCAGTTGCTGAGCCCAGGAGTGGGGGAGAAGGTGACCATGAAGGTGGGAGTCAGAGAGCACTTGGGGAAGCAGTCAAAAGGCACAACAAGCTCCTGCTGCAGATCCAGCTTCTCTGTTGCTGCTCATCCATCTGTCTCAGAAGAGATGGTGAAAGTGCTGGTGCCTGTTCCCATCGTTTCTGGCCTGCTCATGGGTTTTGGCAATGCCACTGGGACATGCATAAAACATAGCGAGCTCTGCCTCAACCCCAGCAGGAGATATTAACTGCATTAGTACTGCAATCTGAATTTCATCTCCCCCAGGACAAACACAATTGCAAGCACCACAGGAGGTTCCAGGGGACTCAGATTTACATCTTTCCAACTGGGACATGTATAAATGGGAGAGGAGAGATGTCCCTCTCACTCTATGGAAAACCTTCCCTGCCTGGGCAGGCGACAGCCACACTTGGGATGGTGACAGCACTCTCACTGCAAGGGCAAGGATGAGCATCCAGGCATCTCCATCCTTCCACTTGCAGATAAAAACCCCAGGTTTCAAACAGAAATCTCCCTGCAGCAGTCCCAAACACTGCATTTGAGGACAGGCCCCACTGACCCCATCTGTCCCAGCTCCCCATCCTCACTTCATCTGGGTGTGAGAGGCAATGCCCACCTTGCACCAGTGCCCCTCACCTCATATCCCCTCTGCAAAGCCTAGACAGGGCTGGAGGTGCCTGGCTGTGGGGAATAATCAGCTGGAGATGGATTTGGGGAGGAAGGAAAGTGATGGAAGCTGTCATGTGTCACAGAGCCACAGCCACCAAGGCTAATTGAGCCCTCAGGCCCTGCTCCTCCTGATGACAGGAATGGGGGAGATTAATGAACAGAATCAACCATTTATTTCTTTCCCCTCTCCCCTCTCTCTTTATGATTCTTTTTTCCTAGCAATACTTGAGCACAGCAGCAGAACCAGGATCAATAGGTGGAAAACGTACATAATAACTGGCCTTTAAGAAGACATCTGGGACCTGCATGTTCTGCTCAACTACAGATCCCAGTCCTGCCTGACAGGCATGGTTCTGGCACACAGTCCCCTGAACTCCTGCAAAGCAGCTCCAGCACTGGAGAGAGGCCAACAACAAGCAACTGAGTTTGTCCCTTTGGTTCCCCCATCAGGAAGGGATCTGGGATCTCACTGGGACAGTTTGGGGTATTAAAGGAGGAGGAAAAGTGCAGTCTGATGGGTCAGAGCAGTGGGGCAGCACCATCTCCAGCCACTTCAGGGAAGTGTCCAGGTGGGTTTGGAAACCTCCTGAGAAGGAGCCTCCACACCCTCCCTGGGCAGCCTGGGCTCCCTCACCTCAGCACCAAAGGAGCTTCTCCTTGAGTTTAAAGGGAACTTTTTGTGTTCCAGCTGATGTCCATCACCCCTTGTTGCCCCATCCTCCTGACACCCACCCTTTAGGTATCTCTAAGCATTGATGAGGTCCCCTCTCAGCCTTCTCTTCTCCAGGCTGAACAGCCCCAGGTCCCACAGCCTTTCCTCATCACACAGATGCTCCAGTGCCCTCAGCATCGGGGTAGCCCTGCACTGGTCTCTCTCCAGACTTTCCCTGAACTGTGTAGCCCAGAACTGGACACAAGACTCCAGATGAGACCTCATCAGAGCAGAGCAGAGGGGGAGGAGAATCTCCCTCCACCACACTCTTCTCAACAAAACCCATTGGCCACCTTGCCCAGGAGGGCACGTTGCTGACTCATGTTTAGTTCCTTATCAACCAGAGCTCCAGGTCCCTCTCCTGGAGCTGCTCTCCAGCAGGTCACCCCCAGCCTGTCCTGGTGATGCTCCCCTCGCCTCCCTTTCTCCAGCTGCCCAGATGCTGGTGGTAGCAGGACCACAAACCACCTCAAAACCCTGCATGGACTTATTGCAACTCTTCTCCACGAACCTCAGTCACTGTGTAAATAAAGAGCCAGCCCTGCTAAGGAAGCCACCTGAGACAAGACAAGAGCTGGCCACACAGAGAAGATGTGACTTCATTCAGCTCCCAGCCACCAAAGGCACCCCAAGTCCTGGCTAACAACCTCTCCCATCACATCAAGACGTTAATCAGCTTCGAGAGCTGATTCCACCCGACTGGTGAAGCCAGGCAGGCTGCCTGGCAGGAGCCTGGACCTGGACTCCTCCAGACCTCTCTCTCTCTCTCTCTCCTTCTCTCTCTTCATCAGAGTTACTGTTTTGGGTAATGATGAAGCAGGGGAATTGATTTGAAGCCTAATGAATAATCAGCCACCATCAATAATTGTAATCACTAATCTGGTGCAATTAGAGGCAATTATAATAAATGCAATTTCCTCCCGAGCTGCTAACGAACTGCAAAAATATGAATTGACTCGAACAGGGCTGCCTGTGATTTATGCAGTTGCAAGATCAAGGATCCCATTACACCAACAAAAGCTCTTAAAGGGACAGGGAAGTTGGTTTGTCCACCTTCTCCATCTCGCCCTCCCAGCAAAGCCACTAGGGGAGATCCAAAAGCAGCAGCGTAAAAAGGATGAAATCCAGAGTTTTCCTCCTCTTTCCCTCAATGTGGGACCCAGCACATCAACAACTCCCCAATTAGCTGCTCTAAACCAGGGGATTATGTGTGTGAGGAGAGCTGCCACACGCCACATACCTGCACGTGCAGAGGTTGCCATCTATTGGCATCTCCACAGGGGTGGTGGAGGGGACAGCATCACCTGCAGATCCAGGCAGCAGGTTCTTGTCATTTTTGGAGATGAAGCAGCCCATTTCAAGTTGCCTGTTATCCTCACAACACCGTTAAAGCCACCAGATCAAAGGACCTTTTAATTTCAAGTGCCCGGGATGACACGCACAGCCTCAACTTGAAAAGCTGACAAGCACAGAGTGGGATCTTTACCAGAGGGGTTGTTTTGAGATGAAAAGTGAGTTCACAAGCACTTTTTTTCCCCTCACAGAAAGTGAAAGAGCTTGAAGAAAAGCACAAGCTGCTTCCCAAAAAGGGAGAGAGGCGAATTCAATGGAAAGAGGTGAATTGGAAACACGAAAAGGAGCCTATTCCAGGGATTTCTGGCAAGTGCCAAAACTTCCCCACCAGTTTGGGAACTCATCAAAACTGGATTTTGCCAAGAGAAGTGTTCTTTTTAATAGACACATTCAATTTCCAGTCTCAAACCACCTTCAGTGGGGACCAGGAGGAGCTGTCACCAGGCAGGTACACAACCCTAAGTGCTGTATTTCTGTCAATCCCAAGGCTGGGGAGACATTAAGCCAGGCTGATCAGGCATGCAAATCATGAGCAATTCCCCCCCCCCAACATTCAATACCAGCTATTTTTCTCCTCAGAGTCAATAGCTTCCACTCTCACGTCGGTAAATCTTGATCCTCACCTCCTCAGCAATCAATAGCTGCCTATTATTGGTTTGTAATTGTTACAAAAATTTAATCAAAGCTCAATAAAGGAAAGGAACAAGTCTATTGCTGCAGCACAAGGGCTTCAAATGCAAAGGATGTCACTGACCCATCACCCAGGACTCTCGACTTTTGCTTAATATCATTTATTATTTGGGCAACTGCAATGCCCAGAAAACTCCCATCTTGGGCTTTGCATGCAAAGCTCTGTGCAAGGAACAAAACTAAACTACTTGCAAGGCAGAGCAGCAACTCTGCTTGTGTAGAAACAGGTACAACCTGCTGTGGAAACGATCGCTGCACAAAGTCCAGAACTAAGCCCTGAGTGAGGTCTGAGTAACTCAAAGGTGAACGAGATGCTCATTCCCATATGAAATACAACTGGTAGGAGTTGGGGATGCTGCTTCTGGCTGGCTTTTGGAAATGCAAACTTGGTTTACAACAAATGTGGAGATTATTTGGATCAAATCCTCCCTTTTTAAAGAAGGCAAACAAATGGAGAAGAGAAAACAGACCTTTAAATCCTCTGTAATTTCCACCCAGAGCAGTTGCAGGGGGTTGGTTTGCTCTCCACCCTTCAGATGTGTATGCCTTGCAGGGGAGGGAAAAGAGGAGAGCATGGAAACTAAGGCAAGTCTCCATGTCTTTACAAGTGAAAAAGAATTGTGGTTTGTGACCTGTGGCAGATCATTACTGAGGGGAGGCTTGAAGGGGATGCTTGAACTGCCACATCCCACATTGCCACCTGGAAAAAAGCTCGTGTTTCCAGTTTTCAGAGAGGTTCTGGCCTGAAGATCTTCCTGCCTCATTCTCCACTTGCCTTCTGGTCTTGAAAACGAAACATTTCAAGCTTCCCATAAATGCTGCATGATTATTTCATGCAAAGGCCCCCATCAACATTGGGAGTGAAGCAGTGGGGAGACCTTCTGCAGGGAGCTCACAGCTCCAAAAGCCTCCAGTTGTATCCCTTGGGAACGTTGCAAAGTCAGTCGAGGGTCACTTTTGCTTCTCCTCTTTTCCAAAAAGCCTCTTCTGCTTATCTCCCACCCCTTCAAAACTCACTGAGCTTAAAACTTCCCAAACTGCTTCATTTCCATCTTCACATCCCTCCGAAACAAAGCAGAAGCTGCACTTGGCGCTTCAGGCTTTTACAGCCAAGCGAGGATTTAAATGAAGCCATCACATAAAACCACTGAGAACACCCAACCACACACACACACACACACACAAAACACCCCCAACCCAACCCACCTGAACAGATTCTAGTGAATTAGCCAGCACCAACCGCTGCTGTCGCCCCACAGATGTGTCTCCAGAGCCTCGTCCCCCCTCCTCCGCTGAAATTGCCAACTGCAATTTCACTCTTTCCCCCCTGCGGCGCAAAACAAGCAATAAATATGGAAATCCAGGAAAGCCAGAGAAAACAGGGGCTCCTCTGTCTCTCACTCAACAAACAGCCTCCTAAGGAAATGAGGAGGTTTATTCCTTGGCTGCGCTTTGATGAATTCCTGATGGCTTTGTGTTATTGCAGGTTTGGCACTGGGGGGTGGAAGGAGGAGACAGAAGATCAGGAGGATGAGACAAAGCATCTTCAGCCCCAGAAAGCCACCCTGTCCCAAACTGTCCCAAATGTGTAGGTTTGAAGCTTTATTCCTCCTCTCCCATTCAACTCTCCCAGTGATCTTTTCCCCCAGTGACTTCCATGGGACACTTAGACCCTGGTTAAAATTACATTGCCTTCAGTAACTCGTATAGTTCTCACTTCCTCAAGAGCTCTGTCGCTCCTTCCTGCCAGGGTGGAGATGGCCAAAGCCCCCAAAAGCTATTTCAGGGCCATTCCTTATGTGTATATATCTATCTCACCCAAGCCTCACTACTCCACCCAGAGGATTCAAACCTTACTTCGCTGCAAGTTTGCAAACACTTGGCTGCGTTTCCAATCAGACCTGAAGTGTCTGAAGCCTTTTTTCCACTGCTGAGCAACTGCAGCGTTTCATTTGAGTGAAACAATTTCTGTTTGCTTCACTTTTCCCTGCCTTCACATTTTATTTTGCAAGATACAATCAGAAGAGTGGGGAGAATCAAAAAAAGAAGCAATTAAAGAAATGGCATGGGATTCAGAGACCACTGATACCAATCAGTTTCAAGAGGGTCTTGGCACCCAAACTGCACAATATTTGATTTTCAAGAGTGGGTTTGGAGTTTTATTTTTTTGGTAAGTGGAGCTGGAGCTTGGATTTGTCTGTATTTACACACAAAGAAGGAAAAGGATGCTCTAGAGAAGGCCCGAAGTGGCGAGCACTTCCATCGCTGAGCTCCAGCAGCAAGTGATGCTTCTGCTTATTCATACAAGCCAGACTCATTCCCTGGAGCTCAAGGATCAGGTTTGGACCTTACTAAGCCTCCTGCTCTTTCCTTGCTCATCTCTCCCTTTATCTCCTCCTCCCAGAGCTCCCATTGACACCAGGTAAACACACCCCAAATCACTTTCCCCTCCTCTCCACATCAGCAGCCACCCTGGTAATCACAAAGCAGCTTATTTTTAATTGTGCTGAAACTAAATCATTATTTAAACTTCAGATCTCGCTTTTCTCCCCCAAGATCCCTTTAATTCCTCCCAGATGTTAATTATACCGAACCACAAAGCTGCAAAAACCTCAGGCTGGCTGAAGGAAAAGCCCCTCTGGCCCTGATCCTGACGTGAAATCGATGCAGATGATGGAGCTGTATGAATTTACACCCCATGCCAAGCTCTGGCCACGGCAGCCACCTGCACCATGATGATTTCAGAGACCTAATTCCCATTTTTCCACACAATTCCACACCCAAGCTCCCCTGAGCTTTAATCAAACCTCGTGGGCTGTTGAATCTAGAGCATAACCTCCAACCCATCAGGCTGTTGTACCCTGGCTGTCTACACCTTGTTCTCCCATTCCTTTTTCCTTGCAGGTGATGAGGCCACAGGAGCTGGAGAAGATTTATCTGGGCAAATTTGGCAGCATTTTCATATTTATTTGGAACAGCATGATATAAATTGAATTGTGGGCTCCTTGCATCAGGATGTATTAGCAGCTCACGCAAGGATAATGCTTCTCTATTACATCAGGAGGTGGGGAAGCAGGACTTGCACCTTGCTTCATCACTGCAGATGTGGTTTCCCAGTTTCTGCTACTTTGTTGTTGGGGTGGGGTGTTTTTTCCCCCTTTAAATACCTGTCATGGTATTTGGTGGCTGACTTGATAACCCTTAGGACATGGAATGTGAAAAGTGGAGAGAAAACACTGCTCCTCCTTCTCCTCCCCATCACGGTTCAGCAGCAGATACAACCCGTGACAAATTGATTTGTCAGAAGGAGAGAGGCAGCACAGGGTATTAAGAAATTATGAATTATTAGGGAGCTTTAAAAGGGGAAGAATTGATACCTATAAACCACAGGGAAAACTCATTGCTAGGACTAGATGTCAGACCCTTTGGGATGTTGCAATGCCTTGTCACAGGGCTACAATGCAAGTCCTACAATGCTGCTTCCTAGGCTAAAAAGCCCAGAGGAGAGAATGGGGCCAGTGTCTGGATTTTAAGCCTTGTTTCCACACCAAAGCATTGAGATGCTCCAGCTCTGATTCCCCCCCTCCACTCACGACAGCTCTTCACAAAGCAAAACCATTCCTCCCTTCTCCCTGTCCTCCTCTCCAAACTTCACGCTCCTCTCATCTGCTCTGCCTCACAGGAAGCTCGTTAAACAACTCATAAAAGAGCTTGGAATTTAACAAGCCAGGGAAGGGTTTGACAGGCTGGAGCTGTGCAGAGCTGACGTGCTCAGGATGGCCCCAAAACCCACATCTGGAAGTGGCCATGTCATGCTTCGAGCAGTACAGAGCAGCTTGAACCCCTGGGCAAGCAATTTTAGCTACTCCCCCCTCCTCCTGCTGGCAGAGAGCAGGTTGGAAGAAAATAGGAAGAAAAAGAAGGTTGAGGTATGCAAGAGAGCAGGATGAAGCCCAGGGGAGCTGGGGCACTACAGGCAGGTAATGGCCTGACCTCCTAATGCTGCACAGGGCTGCCTGGTCCTGGGATGCTGCACAGGGCTGCCTGGTCCTGGGATGCTCCCACAGCTGCCTCCCAGCTCGTTTTCAGCCACACTCCCAAATCTCCTTATCTCAGCAGCTTTATTTTAGCCATGGTGGCATGGGGAAGGATATGCCAGGGGAGGTCAGTCCACTCCCACCCCATCACCCCACCGTGCACAGACACATCATGGACACACTGTCCCAGTACCCAGCCAGGCATCTGGTATTGCCTCTCCTAGCTCTGCCCAGAGACCCAAAAACTTCATCTCACTTCATTCACACCACATTAACCCCACCTCTGCAGTCCCTGGGAGAAGCAGCAGTTTAGCCTAATATGTATTTAAAGATTGAACCTGTGTATATATATCTCCAAAGATCTGCCACCCAGACAACACAGCGAAGCCACTTCCAGACATTTCACCAATTATCCCAGGGTCTTCTGCACAGCCCATTACCCCGTAGATGTTACTAAGTGCTGCATAAACAACCCTCTCTGCTGTGTGGCTGACACTTAAGAGGACAAGTGTAAGTGTATTACAGCAGGACAGCAAATGGAGTCATAACAGTCACAGCAGCGAGCTCCCCCCGCTGCGAAAGCCATTAACAGCCACACATCTGTGCCACTTGCCCACCCAGAAATCAGCTGCAAAAGCCACATCAGCACCAAGCAGCCATCCTCCCACACTGCTGATGTCCTGCCTGGGGGGGGTCAGGCCAGATTTGGGGTTGTTGGCCCTGCAGAGCTGGGCTGGGTGACACCAGGGATGTGGGATGTGAGGACAAACCTCTCAGCTGCCTGTGTGAAAAGCACTTTCCTTATATTCCCACACCATGTGTGTGTGTAGATTGGAGGCATGAAGAGCTACAGCAAGGTTGGGAGGCAAGAGGAAAAGCCTGGCAAAGGAATGACGGCCAAAAGGCTTAATTTTGCTCCACCTCTACCAAAGCCAGGGTCCTGCTCACCATGGACATGAGTTATACACACATGGGGAGTTTCTTTGAAGGGAGGAGGCTGAGGATGTGGCAGCACATCCACCTCTGGGTTTTGGGCCATGTCCCAGCACAGCCAGCCCCCTTCCATCACTTCCCAGGGCCCAATGCCCTGGCTCAGGGAAGCATGGCACACTAAATCCTCACCATCTGCTTAATGCAGCAGCCCTGCAGGAGCCCCCAGAGCCACATACTCTGCCTCTTCTGCTCAAAGACACCAAGAAGCAATCCCCTTCTCAAACTGAGTCCAGCCTGAATAAACTCTCTGGAAACTGGGCAGCACCTTCAGCTTCCTCCCCACCAAGAGCCCACCGAGACCCTGGCATCACCCAGCTCCAAATGCCACCACATGCCTTGCCTTCTCTTCTCTTCTCTTCTCTTCTCTTCTCTTCTCTTCTCTTCTCTTCTCTTCTCTTCTCTTCTCTTCTCTTCTCTTCTCTTCTCCCCTCCCCATTGTTTTTAAAAGCAGACAGAGCCTTAATTAAAAAGGCAGAAATCAATTGCCCTCATCTCCCCATCAGAAGCTCCTCTGCATGCAAGGATTAAAGCCTGCTTCTACTTTAAGTCAATTAGAGATAAGGGGAAGCTGACATTTCTACAACCTGCCTTATCAAACTGCTTGAAAACTGCTCAGATTAAAATGTAAAAAGATTATTTCTCCAGCTCTCTCTGCCTCTCTCTCTCTCTCTCTTTTCCCCCCCCACCCCCACTCTTTTTGTTTTAATTATTCATAAGAAACCCAACAACTGGTTGCTGATAGTCAGAGATAACCCTGCTCCAACCACGGGGTTCTTAGTGATTCACAGCTCCACCTGGGCCAGGTGCTGCCATGAACACCCTGCCAGGCTGTGCCATCCCCCTGCACCCCCAAAAACGGGGGCAGGCAGCAAAGGGACCCCCACCACCACAGCAAAACTCCATCCCTGAGCCCTCCAGGGAAAGGGTTAAACCCTGATTCTGGAGCAGATCTTAATGAGGCTCTGCTGAACCTAATTAGCTGCAGGCAGGCTGGGATGGGAGCCTCAATGCCCTGCCTCAGCTGCAGGCCAGGGACCAAACATGAACTTGGAACGGGGTCTGAATGATAAATGCAGCTGGGGAAGGGGACAGGGACACTGCTGGCACAGCACAGGCTTTGTCAGCAGTGCCTGGGAGTCTCGGGCTTGCATCAGCACAGTGAGAACACAAACCCTGCTCTGGGATTCACCTCCCTTCTAATGACCCCTGAGGCATTCCCAGGAATGACTGAAAATGGGGCTGGAGAAAGAACAAGGAGATAGCTGGTGAGATGAAAACTGTGGCATCTCCACTGTCCATCCATCCATCCATCCATCCATCCCTCCATCCCCTACCCATCCATCTGTATCCTCCTTTAAATGTAGGTTCAGGAAAGAAGGGAAAACATTAAAGTTTCATAGCAAAAATGTTTGGGGATCTTTCAGAAACCCTCAGAATGTTAAAAGCAAACTGCAACAGCAACAGAGGGATTTCACTGCTGGTTTTTTCACATAGAAGTTAAAAAAAAAGGAACCCAAAAATCTCATTTCGGCACCAGCTGCAGGAAGCAGAAAGCTCTTTATTCCCCAGAGCAGCAGTGCCACCCCTCAGGTCACCAAGACTAAAACCTCTACCTCACATACAACGTCTGAGTTGTTCCTCAGACCAGCCTGAGCCCCCCACCACCTCCCATCCCCTCACTGAGCCCTGTGATGCAGCAAGTCTCTGCCCAGGGAGGGGTTTTGCCCTTGCAGCACCAAGGCTCCCTCCAGAAGGCTTCAAGGCAATGAGTTAGTGTAGCAGAAGCAGCGTGGGAAAGGCCTGGAGAGCATCCAACTAGTGAATGTGCCCAGCAAACGGAGCAGGAGACGGGAGTGGATGGATCAATGGCTCCTTTCAGACGTGCCCCAAATGAAAAGGGGGAAAGGGAAAGGGAGGAATCAGCAGGGCAAAAAAAAAGGGGAACATAAAGAGGAGGAGAATAAGAGGGGGGTTGAAAAAAGGTATAAAATGGGAAAACAATGCAGCAATAGCTGCAAAAACACACTAAAGGCAAAAAAACCCCCACCCAGTCCTGAGATGTGAAGCACGGTGTTGTCTCATCATCTGGGTGCAAGTGGCTGAGCTAGCTCAATCCCAAGCCACTCCTGGCTCTGCTCATCTCTGTCCCCATGCCTCAGTTTACTCACAGGCAGAGGTAGCATAATCCTCACCCCTGGCATGAGGATTTCATTAACTTAAACCCTTAAAGAAGTAGAAAGCGCTCGTGAAAGCTCCCCGCGTAGGAAATACTCCAGTGTCACTGAAAACGTCAACTCTAACACATTCAATCTCTCTCTCTTAAAAAATATCATAATATGGGATTATGTCCCAGGAGGAAGTTTCCCCACCAGACTTCTCTATTCTTACAAAAACGATCTGGCATCACTTAACGGCTCATAAATTCCCTCTCACATTAAGCAGATATTAAACACGTATTTATAAAGGTTTAAACAGATCAGTTGGTTTAATTTTCAGTTCTCCTTTAGGCCAGAAAGGGGAGAAAAAAAGAAGAGTAGCTCATTTCAGTCGTGGGAAAGTCTTGCTGTGGCTAATGGAGGAGGGTCTGTGAGAGCCCAGACCCTGAGACCCTGCTCAGGAGGGATGGGGAGGGGGGTGGATGGAGATGGTTCCTGAGGACACACAAGGGCCAGGCTCAGCAGCACTTGATGGTCCTCCAGGACCCATTGTGCAGAAATATGAGATCCTGCATTTAAGCAGGTCAGAAGGACTTAAAAGTTAAGCACAGGACATAATTCTCTCATCTCTTTTAAAACAGGTATAAAAACAGTTGAATTCCCTGTTCAGCCATACAGATGAGATCTTTGACAAACTGCTGCCCACCCATCCAAAACTGACTCCAGGAACTGACTTTCTATGCACTCTCCATCCTTGCTCTTATTATTACTCTTTGATTTTAAACCCCTAAGTCTTTGGTCAGTCCATTCCAACAGCCCATTAAAGCACTGAGTGGCAAACCACCCCCCACACATTCAACACTGAACCCTGGAAAGGAGAAACTCTCTCCAAAAACATCTGAGCAATCACCCACTGCATGAAATAGGTAAGCACAGTCACTGAAATGCCTCATGCTCAGAGTAATTCTGACCTCTCACAAGATCTAGGCATATTGTTTGGATCCCTTTACTCAAAGCAGACTAAAATCAGGGAGGGACTTAAACCAGACCTGCTCGTTGGGTCAGGGAATGGCTTTTGGGTTCACTGTTGGGACAAGCCAACACAAATACAGACACAAATACAGACACAAACGTGTGTGGGTCTGATGGAGAAGTTTCCCTTGTTTGTCTTAAGCTACAGAAATGATGGGTTTGATGAGAAAATCAAGGCTGTAGAGCTCAGTAAATAGCAGAGGAGCGCACTATGACCTAAGGAAAATAGTGTATATGGAAGGTAGCAGGGGTCAGGACGAGCACTGCTTCTGCATCCAGGACATCACTCCGTTGGGTGGTGAGCAAGGTGAGAGCAGAGACAGCAAGGTCAGATTTTCCCATCCCACCCCCAAGCTCCACAAAGCAGCTCCTGAGCTGAATCCCAGACCGCTGGCAGCGAGAAGCTTTCTGACAGAGCCGGTCTGCTGGGGAGCAATTAGAGCAGAAGGACGTGGAGGAGAAATGAAATGAACTCCTTGGTCATCTTCCCTGCAGCAGGCACAGGGGAGACAGCTGTCCCAGAGTCACCCCTGTTGCATATTGAAGGGGGATTATTGCTGGGAAGCAAAGAATTAAATGACAAGCCCTGGGATGGGCAGTGACTTTGAGAAGGTGACTTCCAGCCACAGGTTGTGGAGGAGCCTCAGAACCCTTTATTCCAGCAAAAACTTATCACCACCTCCTTGAAACCAAATGAAACCCATCAGCCAATGCTGTAGCCACCCCCAAAAAAACCCCAAGGGGGAATAGATTGGGTCCTTGCAAAACCCAGCAAGGTGGCTGAGCTGTGCTTTTCTCTAATCCACTCCCTGCTTCCAAGTCATCCATAACAGGCTTTTAAATAAAGCAGCAAAACCCAAACAAACCAACTCCATTATTATCATCTCAAGCAATCTCTGCACATAATATTTCTCAACTGCTCTGTGCCTTCAGTTGAAAATGTCTGGGTTTGACAAAGATTGACTATTACTGTGTGGATGAGCACGATACAACAGGGCAAAGCCAGATGTCTTTATTCTCTGGGAACAACACCAACAAAAAGGAGTCAAAACATGTAAATTGTCTTTTGTAAGAAATCTGGGGCAAAGCCTGGAACTGTGGATTTCCTTCACATCACTGAGTATTCCCAGGAACAATCTCTTGACCTCGCTGAATACTTGAGTCTTTATTCAACTGTTTGATGATTATCTCAAGTAAGACAAAAGGACAAGGCTGGGACATACACAATCCTCCAGCCTGTGCAAGTGGTGTTGGCTGGTGATGCTCTGCAATAGCTCCAGTGGAAGGAACCTTAGCAGGTATTTCCATTTCAGTGGAACTGGTGATGGAAAAGCCTTTTCACCACAAACCTGCTGCCTGGCACTTCCCAGCCCTCAAAGAGGAGAAACACAGGAGTCCCTGCAGGAAATCCAACCATGGACAGGGTGTGAGATGAGACCTCTCTTTCCTCAAGGTGTAATTAACTTCTTTATCACCAGGCATTAAAAAGAAGAGCTCAAAAGGGAACCAAAAGGATGGAGAACTTATCTGAGCAAGGAGAACTTGCACAAAACAAGCCCTTGAGCTTCAGGGTCAGAAAGAAACTTCTCCAAGTGAGTGGTAACTCCTCAGCTACGCTCTGGGAAGCGCCTTGGACCTTCCCCAGACTCTCATTTCTCACCAAGAGGACAGGGGATGAGCTGGCCCCTCTGCTCCCACAAGCCTCATGCCAATCCAAAAGCTGAGAGCACTGAGAAGTGAAAGAACTCCCTGGTTTTCCCCGTGACAGGGTCACACAAAGCGTGGCACTCGCCTTGTCCCTTTTAATGAGTGTTAATGCCGTCCTTTCATTGCGGCGGCCATGGGATGCCAACACATTCATCTGCTTTATGAGTCTCAGTTCAATTTCAAGAGACATTTCTTTGGCCGTGGAACATTGTAATTTGCACTCGCTCCCCATTGCGAACGGCTGAAGTTGGAAAAATCACCGAGTGAGTGATCAAACACATTACAGAAATAGTCAGGCAAATGCACCACTATCTTCTGCTCAAGAGCCATTTATAGGGGCCAATCCAAAAGCCATTGAAGTCAACGGAAAGACTCCTGCGGAATTCAATGGGGTTTTGATCGAGTCCTTATTGTGCTATCCATAAGAAATAGGTCAGATATTTATATAGAGTCTTGAAATGTTGTGTGCCACCACTGGCAGCTTGCCTTTTTGAGCCCAAGGCACCACTTTTCGCCCTACCTGCTGCAAACCTGCAGACCCTGCAAGTCCATCTGTCCCATGTCTCCCACTCTGGCATCGCTGCCACCTCAGCTTTCACCTCTGCTGCACAAACCCCACTCTGGCGTGTTCCACCACCTGACCTGGCAACGGTTTCACGTCCAGTTTGCACTCCCTTTGCACGAGGCTGACTCAGAAATACACTCCTGGAGGGTGTGTAGCTCAGAGAGAGCCTGTGCCTTGTAACAAGAGCCAGTTGTTAAACCAACACACCTAAATGGGGGCAAAAACACTCTTGTGAGCATGAACCCGTTTCAGTTTGAAGAGATTCGTTCCAGTTTAATCTTTGATCCACTCCCAATCGAGTGGAGCCAAAGCAGAGCCCTTCACCCTTGTGTGTTCTCCAGCTTAAACAGATCAGGTTAAACTCCTATTAAAGTGTAAGGGGGGGTGGAGAGGAGGCTGGTGGTGGTGTAAAGCCCTTGGTTACGCACACCTTGAGAGCACTGACTGCAAATTAACAACCTGATTTCGCATTCAGGACGAGCTGGTTGGCGATAACGTGGGAGGGGGCTTAGAGTCGCTTGGGTGAACATTATTTCAGCTCAACACCCAGGCTTCCAGTGAAATAATTGTTGCCTGCTAATAAAGTTAGTTCCTCCCATTCAAATTCTTGTTTAGAGGAAGCTTTGGAGTCACTGTTTTCCAGGGGGGGCAACAAACCTTCACCTTTACTCATCTGAGGCACCCGGCGTTTAATGGAGAGCTGTGAAATAAATCAGAGCAAGCCTCAACCCTTTAAACTGTTACCCCTAAGCTTCCATTTCACAGAATCACACAGAATGGTAGGGGTTGGAAGGGACTGCAGAGCTCATCCAGTCTAACCCCCCCTGCAGAAGCAGGTTCACCTAGATCAGGTCACACAGGAACGTGTCCAGGTGGGTCCTGAAGAGCTCCAAGGAAGGAGCCTCCACATCCTCCCTGGGCAGCCTCACCCCGTCCTGTTGGAGCTGTTTGTGTTCCAGCTTCATCCCATCACCCCTTGTCCTGTTGCTAGATACCATAAAAAAAAAAAGAGATGCCCCAACCTCCTGACCCCCACCATTTAGATATTTGTAAGTATTAATAAGATCATCCCCCTCAGTCTCCTCTTTTCTAGACCAAAGTGAAAGTGGTGATGCTTCTCACCCACCCCAAGTGAAACACAGGCCTTGTTTACCAATTAATAGGGCTGCAGTGGGTTGACTGGGTGCAGTGCCCCATTAATTGTGTATCATGCTCTGCAGTACACCAGTAAATGCACAGCAGCATCTCCTTTAAAAGTAATGAGACCTCAGCCCTGTGGAAACTCCCTGCAGCATCTGTTATTAAAACTTCATGGAAGGGAGAGAAGAAACGGACGGTTTTGCATCCGCAGCCAGGAGAAATTGGAGCCTTTGTAGGGTTTTGGTCCTTTTCAGTACAAAAATCAATGGTGAGGAAGAGCAACACGTAAACGTTTTCACTGCACCTCGTCTGAGAAAAGACACCTTGGGAATGTGTGTCACTTTAATGACTCGTCCTCAGAAGCAAGCGAGGAGCTGGGAGATGGGTGAGCGGCTCCGAGGTGCACTAATGGAGCTTAAGGTAGGTGTTCTTGTAGGATCAATTGGGCTGCAGATAAGTCTTTGCTTCTTGGCATGGATTTGATGAATGCTGGGCATGGCTTAAAGATGAGATAATCTGCTCAATTTATTCTTATTATTTATTTGCTATCCTTGTGACAAAGTGAATTATGATTCTGCACTGAGCCAGAAGCAGGGATAAAGTTACCATTGGGGAAGAATATGTCATTGTAATGGTATCTTGCTGCTTCTTTTTTTTCCCCCTGAATGAAATCAGTACACTGCAAAAAAAAAAATGCTTTACACATAACCTGGAGGAATCATTTCCAGACAGCAGAGGGGTAAACTGAGCCTTTGTGCTTCACTGTACAAACACAATTACTACAACAGTGGCTTAATACAATTGTTTATACAGATGCCTCGTGTTTTCAACAGCCAGGAAAATCCCTGTCTCTTTCCCCTCAGTGGGTCATGAGCTCCATGGGAGGGTTTTTGGGGGGCAGAAACAAGCCAAGGGTTCAGCTCACAGGGTACCAGTTTTCCTCTACCACACCAGCTGCCTCAGCATCTTCCCCAAGGAGATCTGCAGCCACCTTAGCGCTGAAGTTTCACCCATCAGGGGACAATCTGTCTGGATTTACATCTCTACCATCAACAGATGATGCCTCAAGCACTTGTGCACGAAGCAAGACGGTCACCGAGTCGGTACAGAACGAGGTACAGGGTAGATTCACATTTAGTGGCTTTGGGTCCATCACCTCCACTCCCCAACCTCAAGAAGGTGGATATTTCCCTGTGATACAGATTGCAAGTGTTATAAGCCCAGCAGTAGCAATAGTCTGATGTTCTACATACCACAGTCCATTAATTTACTATCAAAGGGGTGTTACAAGGATAACTGCATTAATGATCGAGTCTTTGAGCATCTGATTGTGGGGTAGCCAAAGATGTGTCAGCAACGTGATAGGCAGGCACTTAGATTCACCACCTCCCCACAGCACCAGGTATTAACCCTTCATCAATACTTGATGTTTGTTTTCCCTCACACAAAGGAAGGGCAGGAGCTTTCTGAGCTGCAAGAAGAACGCACAAGGTTAAAATGCCCTGAAAAGTCCCGATCAAGGAGCCGATTGGATTACGGCCAAAGCCGCAGCAAATTTTCTCTCTTTCCTTCCCAGACGGGGATCTAAACACAAAGAGATGGGTTTTGGGGAGGAATTCCACCTAATTCCATCAAATCCTTTTTTGTCATTTCCTCCCCATCCTTTAAAACATCTGACAAGGCCAATTGACCGCGCCGGGCACAGGGGGAATCGCAGAGCCCGGGCTATAACTCTAAGTTCATTAAGCGTGAATGATGATTGGAGCCAGCCTCCGTTTTCACCAGCAAGAATTAGACATTCCTCAAATAATGTCCCTGACACATGCAGAAAACGAGCTTTACGGCTCTCACCTTGAACTCCGCCAGAACTCCCACCTCATCTGTTACCCTTCCGCGGGCAGGAGACGGAGCGCGGCGCCGCAGCTTCACCTTTAATTATGCCAGGTATTTAAGGGCTAATGTTCATAGGAGAGGAGTATACGAGGCAATAAATGGCTTTTGCGGGTGATTAAATGCCCAAGCAGAGCAGAGGCACTTGAGAAGCGCAAAGGCCATTTGCTCCATTACGCTCCCGACGCTGTGAACTTTATTCCCTCTTCCCGACGAGGAAGGAGAATATTCAACAAGCTGTAGACAGGGAAAGAAAAACATGAACTTACTGGATTGGAAGTGCTGCTTTTTTTTTGCCTCCCTTCATTCATGGCTGAAGTTTGCTCTGCTCAAGTGCAACAGCTTCACAAGCTCCAATGGCAGGTGGAATGTCACAAACCATCCCAGCTCAAGGAGGACACCAGCCTCAATGTTCCCTGCAGGGAACATAAACCACGTTCCCCAACTACAGCTCCTCTCCATGGAGGGAAATGATGGAGCAAGGAGAGTTTAAAGCGACACCACAATCTGGGACATGGATTTGCAAGGTTTGGTGATGCTGGTGCTTGCTCTAAGGATCAGCCAGCAGCATGTGGTATGTCAAGGGCTCGTGCCAGCCCTGAGGACCAGGTTTGGACAAGCCTTGGTGTGTCAATGGCTCGTGCCAGCCCTGAGGACAGTAGATGAGACCAGAACCACAGCAGCACCAGGTTTGGACAAGCCTTGAGTGTGCCAATGGCTCGTGCCAGCCCTGAGGACCAGGTTTGGACAAGCCTTGGTGTGTCAATGGCTCGTGCCAGCCCTGAGGACCAGGTTTGAACAAGCCTTGGTGTGCCAATGGCTTGTGTCAGCCCTGAGGACAGCAGATGAGACCTGAACCACAGCAGCACCAGGTCTGTACAAGCTTTGAGTGTGTCAATGGCTCGTGTCAGCCCTGAGGACAGTAGATGAGACCTGAACCACAGCAGTACCAGGTTTGGACAAGCCTTGGTGTGGGAATGGCTCATGCCAGCCCTGAAGACAGCAGATGAGACCTGAACCACAGTAGCACCAGGTCTGGACAAACCTTGGTGTGTCAATGGCTCATGCCAGCCCTGAGGACAGCAGCTCAGACCTGACCCACAGTAACACCAGGTTTGGACAAGCAGGATCAAAGTGGGGCTGTGCGTTAAGAAATGTCTCAATGGGACCTGCTGGGCTTCTGCTGCCTTCACAAAATGGTTGTGGGTAGAAAAAAAGCCACCTTCAAACCAAAAAGCACCTCACTAAGCACTGAAATTCAGGTTTGTTTCCTTCTTAGAACGCTGCCTCGCCATATTGTTATTTGTATTCTCTTGGACGTGGTGGGGAGTCTCCAGAAACAGCTTTGTATCCATCTTTCCTTCCATTTAGAGCTTCAACCCACAGGCTGCAAAAAAAGCCAGCACTTAAATCCCAGTCTGGCCACATGTCCAGCAGCACAGGCAATCCACAGCTCTGTTTTGCATGGGATCACTTCCACCCAGCGTGACTGAGGACATCAGCACCATTTGTTAGCAGACAGTTGCTATTTCCTGCTGCCTAACCCAGAGCTTTTCCTTCCCCATAAAATCACACCCACAACCCATCTCCTCAGCCTTTTAATTTCCTCGTGGCTCTGCTGAGTCCAGAAACCCGTGTGGTTCTTGTGGTCAGCAGCCTGCTTTGGTTCTGCAAGCCCCTGAGGACGAGCAGCTCCAGGTGAAACCCCCCCGCTCCCACACATGGACAGAGCATCATCCTTCCCTCCTCTATATACACCAAATGTGCCCTGGTTTTCATTTCAGCTTATTTAATACAGCTATTTACCCCTCCAGAAGGACATGACCAATGCCACACACATGACCACAACCTAATTTGCCCAGTCCCTTCCCATAACTCCCAACGCTCCGTTATTAGGGCAAATTGATATTTCTCTCGTTGTCAGAGGCCACAGCCCCAGCCATCCCGTGTTTCACACCATTAAGAAAGAAGTTAAACAACATTAGACCCCAGAGGAAATTTGAGGCCCTCTACTGCTAAGCTCTTGCTGCAATGAAAATTGATCTATTTGTCTTATTCTCCCTCTGCCGTCAAGTAGATGGTTTCAAGCTCCTAACAAGGCTTGGCCATGCGTGGCTTTCATACCCACCATATCCTCAGTACGGGGGACAAAGCTTCAGGCTGTTCCAAGCTCAGCTATCCAGCTCTCCTTTTAAATAAAAATCATTTGAAACTACTTGTAAATTAATATTCTCTATAAAAATATAGCCTGGAAATCACTTCAAGGTTCCAAGAGAGCACAGGCAGCTCCGTTCCCCCTCTCCTTCTTGCTTCTCCTCCTCCCATGTGAACCCTTTTACAAACAAAACCCCAAAGATCATCACCACAACCTCATTTTCCTTCTGGATGGGATCCAGCATCCTCTTTTGCTGTGGACAGGAGTGAAACAGCTCTCTCCAAGCAAAATATTCATGTTTCTTCTGACTTGCTCACCCGCATCACTGAGCTGCTGCTTGTTATTATTTGTTTCCTAGCTGCAGGGATGGATGTCTCTCTCGGAATCCCATTGCTCTGGGGTACATTGCCAGCACTGCCACATGTTCCAGGAGGTGGAAAACCCCCTCCAGCACCCATCCCAGTGTGCTTTACTGCACTGGGAGATGTGTTTCTTCCTTGCTCAAGCCCAAGTCCTCAATCTCCCAACAAAAGGATTTGGCCACAGCCATTAGGGAAAACATCTTACCTCCCTTCTCCAGGCAGCTGCCTCTCAAATTCTTCGCCCCCCTTCCCTCTTTTTCATGCAGTCAGTTCCCTCCAGGGACCAGCAATGGAATAGACATCAGTGCCACAGGTGATGTGGGTGGCCCTACAAGGGGAAATGCTGCTTCCCTTCAAAGCTGGAGGGAAAAGGGGGATGACTCAGCTCCTAAAACCCCTAAGAGAGCCTGTGGTAAGCAGACTCCATCATCCTGATCCCTGCTTGCCCCTTGCAGCTGCAGTCCTTGGGGGGAAAGAGGGACTGGCCCTGGCAGATTTGGGCAGGCGGATGGAGAAAATCTGGGAGTTGGAGAGAAAAATGTGGCAACTGTCATGACTGTGAGAAAGAAAACTCCCCTCTCCAGACCTGTCATAAGGAAACCTTCCACTTTGTCGTATGCAAGAGAAGAAACACGCATTTAGCAAGCAGAACAGCTTCTGTGATACACAGATTAATATTTCATGTCGGTGAGGGCAGAAGCAGCAGCTCTCTCCCTGCAGGACCCCACTGTGCTGAGACACACAGCAGAGAGCTGCTAGGAAAGGATGCTGGGTAGGGAAAAGAGGGGAATACCTTCAAACTGAGTGTTTCTGCTTTACTGAGAGCGAAACCAAAGCACGTGGAGACGGAGTGACTCGTGCCCATCACATCGCCTGAAAGCACACGGAGAAACCAGGACCAAATTCAACCTCAGCATCCCAAAAAGCAGCGAGGGGTCGGGGTGGAGGGTACAGGGAGCAGTGCTGCTCAGCAAAACCCACCCAAGCCTGAGGCAGGTGAGGGCCTGTGCACCCAGAGGCGCTGTCAGAGGCGCAGCAGTGACAGCTCGGCGGCGTTTGAAGCTGCAGCGTGGCTTTTGCTCGGCGCTATTAACGCAGCAGGTGCCGGGTTGTTTACACCGAGCTGCCGCCAGAGCTCTCAGGTGTTGGCTTCATCAGTTATTTCTCTCTATTTTTGGTATTGCTTTAATCCAGAGCCCTGGGAAAGGGTGGTGTTTAGCTGATGAGAGTCAGGGATCTCTGAAGCATGACAGGTGATTTCCTAGAAAGTCCTGACACCGGGCTTCAGAGGTTTCTGCTTTGTAGAGCCCTCCTCAGATCCCTTAAAGACTTCTACCCCTCCTCATTTATAGACTCCCCAAATCTCCTTTACTATTGCATCCAAGCATGATTTGGACTTTGAGTGATTCCAAACCCAGCTGGATGAGTCCCTGTGTGCCCTGCTCTAGGTGATGCTGCTCTGGCAGGGGGGTTGCACTGGATGAGCTTTCCAGGTCCCTCCCAACCCTTGAGAGTCTGTGATGAATGATGAGAGAATTGCAAGCAAAGAGGTTAAAGATATTTAAAAGTGCCAGTGCCACTTCTCTGTTGTGCAGGTACCTGAGAGCAGCAAGACAGTTGTGTTTTGGCTGTAAATAGTGGGACCCAGCAGACAAACAACTTCAAAACAGCTTCAACAAGGCCACAGCACCCAAAAGGAGATAATTGCTTCATTTCTCTGTAAGGTATATAAGGAGTGTTCTTTCATTTTGGAGTGTGCACGTTAGGAGGAGAGATCCCTCGTGCACTGCAATAAACCCAAGCCAGCTTTCTGAATGCTAAGAGCTGGTTTGGAGGGTGCTTTCCTGTGACACATTTCAGTAACAGTCTCACTCTGAGGACTGGGGGAAGAGAAATAGGTGACAGGATGGGATTGATTTGTTCAAGGGATGTATCTCCACCGGGTCTGCAGGGAAGAAGGGAGCAGGGGGGAGATGCAGCCTAAGAAGTGGCTCTGAAAGGCTCCTTGGTCCAGGAGAGACCATTCCACTCATCCTCATCAAACTCTTAAGACTGCATCAACAGAGAGCGCTTTGGGAGCACAGGGAGCTGCAGTCACTGCTCTGAAGGGACAAAAGCTTTGGGATTTCCAGAACTTGGCAGAATTGGAAGCAGCCTGAGCTAAAACAACACCTGCTACGTGCCAGGGTCTGTGTCCCAGGCAGCCATCCCCCTCTGGGCACAGCTGTGAGCAGGGCTGAACAGCACGGGAAGCAAATCCTGAAGCACAGCAGATGGTCGTGGTTTTGCGTTAACGTTCTGCACTAACTGGTGGCAGCTCAGGAGCCATTACCCATGTTGTTTCATGTCCTTGCTGCAGAGGTATGTCCCTACCAGGGATACCCACCTCCTCTTGCAGCTGTGGCTCTGTGCAAAAGAGCTGTGGTGGGGTTTATCTCCCTTCCCTCAAACAGAGCAGTCACTCCGAGAGGAGATATTCTCTCTCATCACAGATTTTGCCTCAATAAAATGTGACATTTGCCCGTCTTCACCTATTTATTGCACAACATGATCTCATTCTCTGCTGCCAATTTACATGCAGAACTTTCCTCTTCTGTTTCTTTTTTCCCCCTCCCCTCTTCAACTGGGGAAGAAGCTGCTCCTTTGGTTGCATCCCTAAAGCAGCAGTTTAAAAACCTGGAGCGAGCTGTTTACAGATGGGCAAATTTCTGTTTAGTGCTCCTGAGATCTCTTCTCAACCCTCAGCCTTCCTTTATAACCTTGGATAAACCACGGGGGGGTTGTTCCAGGAGCATTTATGAACTGGGACCCTTGGCTCAGCTGCCTGTGGAATAGGGGTTAAGGATGGCTGCTTGATTAGCTGTGAGGCAGGTTCTGGCTCTTGCAATCTGCCTGTAGAGCACCCAGCACCAGGGCACCTGACGTCAGGGTGGGACTTTTGGGCAGCTGTAGGGATGTGATGACAAATAGGATGTGCAAGAGAGGGAGATGGGACCTTGTTAGCTATCTGGCAGAGGTGATAACAGATAAGATAAAGCCTACATGCCTCTACTGCTGTAAAACAAGAAGGGTCAGGCCACTCTCCTGGACCAACTTGCAGCTTAAGTGCCACGAAATCCCAACAGACATCCTGGGGAAATAGGTGCTGCTCAGAGAAGAATGTGGGGAGCTGCTTATATATTGATGTCAAAAAGCAGCTGCAAAGACCCATCAACCTGTGATTGCCCTGGAAAATAATCCCATCTTCCCAGCTTTCCTCCATCAGGGCTGGAGAAAAATCAATCTGAGGCTGAGATTGGACAGAGCAATGCAATGTTTATGGCTTTGGCACTCGAGTTGGGTGCTGCCTGCTGGGGAGGGCATGAAGTGTAGTGACTTGCACATCCCACAGGTGCCCAAATGATGCTGCAATGAAGCTGGATTCGTTTGCACCCCTGGGTACTGCCTGCTCAGCCACAAATGCAATACCCTCCACTGTGAGTCCTAATAACTTCATCAACATTTCCACATGCATGACAGCAAGGGAAGGAAAGGGGCCCCAAAGATGAGCCCTGCCATAGCCAGGGCAGGTGACTGCACAAGCAGCCTGCAGTGACCACACAAGGCACCAGCACTGCTGAGAAACCCCCATCCCGTGATGCCACAGGCTTGAGGGTCCCACTGCCACAGGCCCCAGCACCAAAGCTGAGTGGCAACAGTAGCCAGGAGCTGGATGTGACCTCCCTGCTGGAGTCAAGGCTGATGGCCACAATCACAGCATCCCAAGGGCTGGAAGGGACCCCGAAAGATCATCCAGTGCAACCCCCCTGCCAGAGCAGGACCACCTAGAGTAGGGCACACAGGAACTCATCCAATATTCCCAGAGAAGGAGACTCCACAGCCCATCTGGGCAGCCCATTCCAGTGCTACCTCACAGTTATGGTGACACAGGAGATCCATCCAGGGGCTTGCACAGAGAGGAAGAACAAATGGGTCCTGTCAGAGCCTCCCCAGGTCTCTTAGGGCTTCTTAACTCCTTCAAGGTGACGGGGGGGACAGAGGGCACTGAACCTGCTTGCTGAGAGCACCCATGGAGATGCTTTGTCCTGGCACACCCATGCAAGGAGGGCACAGAAGGAGCAAGGACTATAAATCCACAGTGTGAGATATCCACCCTACAGAGCCAAACCACTCCTGCCCCATCAGCCAGCAATACTGCCCAGAAACACCATCCAAGGGAAAACAGCGACGGGGGATGCAGCAGATCACACACACACCCATCAGTGAGGGCTGCAGGGGTGGTGCTGAGCACTGTCCCCCCCTCCCCAAGCCAGCAGCAGGATTTATAGGGCTGTCCCAGTGCCACACACACTCACCCCCTCCCCGTCTCGGCAGCAGTTGTAAAAAATCCCATTTGCCAACATATTAGAATGCTATTAATGCTCCCAGCAGAGGAGTAACACCGGCCCTCCTGGGGGGATGAAAGGCACCAGGACTCAGCCTCTGCAGTTTTATGGCCCTCTCCCCCATTTGCTGATCAAACTGACAGATATAAAGCTGCAGGCGAGGAGCGTCCTTGGCCCCTAAGCCCCACGATGAAACAAACCCACCCCACCCCCTGCAGCTTTGAAGCAATACAAGGCACCAGCACTACCAGGGGGAGTGAAAAAGGGCTTCTGCTTCCTCACACCATCCTCTCCCCTTCAGGCTGAATTTAGGGAGGGGTAAAACAGTGCAGCTTGACAGGGAAATGCAGTGGGGCAAGCGCAGGCACGCACATCCCTCTGCAAGGCAGGGCACTGCAGCTATGACCCAACCAACCCTGTCTCGCCTCCTGGCTGCTTTTATAGACAGGTTTGCACAAAACATGGGCTGCTGCATAATTGTTGCAATGATCAGTCATAAATACCCATCGATTGTCTGGGGAGGCTGCAGGGGAAGGGGAAAAAAAGGCTCTGTAAGAAAAGGAAGTGGATGGAGCAGCATCACCCCAACCAAAAGGCTCAGAGTAAGGGTCAAGCATCAAACTTGCAGCCTCCTCAAGGACCAGCTTTGACTTTCAAGCTAAAGAAGTGACTCTGTTCCCTAAAGACATTGCACATCATCATCATTGCCTGCAGGAGCAAGCATGAACTCAGAGAGAGGGCACACATGAAGCCTTCCTCTTTATGTGATGGTGACACCTTTATGTGTCACCACGAGATCTCCCGAGCTCAAAATCCCACGTGCCCATTTGACAGAGAAGCAGAGTCCAAAGGGGGGAGAAACAACTTTCCTTCAAGCCCAGATAACCTGTCTTCCAGCCCTTACCCACGTGTCTGGGCAGAATCACTTGCCTGTGCTCATGTGTGCTCACACCAGCCCCTTCCCTCACACCCCAAACCAGATGTAGACACATTTCATACACAACAGGCTCCTCCAACACATCTCCTTACCATGCAAACCACTCTCTGCTTCTGCAGGATGATTTTCCTTCCTTTTGTGGCTTTGGGCACAAAGATGCCCCGTCACAGCTGGGCTGAACATAAGCTCAGCGAATGGAAGGGTTGGTTTTATCCTTCCCAAGACACACACAAGAGCTGGTGCTGCATGTAGGTGCAGTATGCTGCCTTTTGGGGTCTCAAGGACTCGGCTGCCCGTGGTGAGCTCTGTGCCTCCCCAGGGCAGAGGAGGTGGCATGGGGCTGGACGTGGGCAGCCCTGACAGCCTTCCCTCCCTCCCTCCCTGGACTTGGCAGTGCAGACCAGCTGGGGAGGATAAATAAATAATTGCAGGCTGCTTGCTCAGCACTGCTGTAAATAGTTCATGAGTTGGAGGAGATTTATTCCCCTCTTCTTGCCTTAACGAGCCCACAGCAGCCACGGAGAGATGGGAAGGTTCAGGCTTTACAGCCGGTGTTGTTCAGGAGGGAATGAGGGAGCCCCTGTGCTGCAGAGGCAAGTGGGACTGGTGGGACCAGCAGGCACAGACCCATCAGCTCATGCACCAGCTCAGCTCCATGCCCAGTCCTAAGAGGAATTACAGATCCACCAAATGACCAGGAAATGCTTTTCTCTTAACCCTCCAGGATTGGTGACGAGGGTTTTGGCAAGGATCCCGTTTGCTGCCTGCCTTCATCCCCACATGCCTTACTCCACCAGCCATTAGGAAGACCCTTCCCCAGAGATTTACAGCATGGTCTTACACAAACTCAGGAGAGCCAGCAGGGCTCCCAGGGAAATGGTGCCCCCACGAGAGATTTGCAATGGAAAGAGGACACGGGAGGTACTAAGAGTTAATTAAGAGGCATTAGCTTGCCAGCCACCTCGGGGACAAACACTTCCAGCTGAGGACTGCAGAAGTCAACTATTCATCCCAGCTTTCCTTTGGAGGTCTCTGCTTCTTTTCCAAAGCAAACTTGGCCAGATTGGGCTGGTTCCAGGAGAATTCCTCCCGTGCCACCCCTCCCTGCGAGCCACCTCACAAAAAGGGCAGCAAAGCGTGTGAGCTCCAGCGGGCACCCACCCCCTCCCCACAGCAAAGCCAGCTCTGTAAAGGCTTTATCAATCCCTGGAGCCATCCAGCCTCCCCTGCTAGGTCTCTTTATTATGTGCCTTGACATTTCAAAGGGTTATATTTCCGTCTGTGAGAACCATCAGTCCAGCAGCACACAGTAATATATGGAGTAATAGAGTCTCAGCACAGCAGGTTTAATCTCATATTGCTGAAGCCCCTGGTGTCCTAGCTGAAGTAAGTTTGTCATTAGGAATTCCTTTCTCCAGTCTGCAAGCTTGTTTTGTTTGGGGTTATTATTTTTCCCCTAAAGAGAAGAGAAACACTCGGGATTGATTTATGGCTTTCCCATTTCCTCCCATGCAATGCAAACTGGCAAGCTCCAGGCAGGAGCAGAGCAGAGGAGAGAGATGGAGGGAGCCCAGGGCTTGCTCTCCCTGCCAGCCAGCACAGTGACACTGTGTCACTGTCACCCCCAGCTGGGTGACATCTCAGGGACCCTCTCGAGCCCAGAGCAAGGGTCAGAGCCCTTTGCACAGATGACTCCACAGCTCCACTCCAGCAGATTTACCAACAGAGCTAGAGAGCCACCAAAGATTAATGATCAGCCGTGCTACATCCACTAATTCAACGAGAGGGCTGGCTCTGAAGGGGCAAGGCAGGGGAAGGGAACACAAGCATGGGATTTTCCACATTGCTAACTTGGGTTCTGATGGATAAAGCAGCAAAACAGGGCAGCAGAGACTGAAAAAGTCAGAATTCCTCTGTGCCTTTTAGGGATACCCAAAGGAAAGGGTTTTCCCATGCCCATGGGTCGTGTTCCTTCAGACCAATGAGCCTCAAATCTACTGTGTTGAGTTTTGGGCCCTCCACTCCAAGAAAGACACTGAGGGGCTGGAGCGTGGCCAGAGCCCCTGGGCAGGGGCTGGAGCACAAGGGTGCTGGGGAGGGGCTGAGGGAATGGAGGTGTTGAGCCTGGAGAGGAGAAAGCTGAGGGGAGCCAGGAGCACTCTGCAACAGGAGGTTGCAGTGAGCTGAGGGTCAATCTCTTCTGCCCAGTAATGAATGACAGGACAAGGGGAAATGGCCTCAAGTCGCCCTAGGGGAGATTGAGGTTGGAGCTGAGGCAGAATTGTTTCCCTGAGAGGGGTGTCAGCCCCTGTGCCAGGCTGCCCAGGGAGCTGGGGCAGTGCCCAGCCCTGGAGGGATCCCAAAACCGTGGAGCTGAGGTGCTGAGGGCCATGGGGTAGTGCTGGGCTGGGCAGCATGAGGTGAGTGCTCTGCAACTTCTGTCAGTTTGGCAGCTCCTCCAAGAACATCCCAGCCAGATCTGCACCAGGGCTCAGCATACATGGAGCTGACAGCAGCAACTCTCCCAACCACCCCAACCTACATCATGTCACTCCTCAGTCAAAGCCCAGGAGCCCATCAGCATCTGCAGCTGACAGCCCAGCAGCAAGCGATGCAGCAAGTCCCCTCCCGCTGCCTGAGCAGCCGCACACCTCTGTGCTTGTGACAGCCAGGGGAGGATTTCAGCACAAACCCAGAGCAAGGCCTGAACACGTGTCTCTAGATCCCTGACGTGATGTGCCCCAACGGCCTGGAGGATTTTCAGACTGTAATGCAAAAACCAGGATGAAATCAAGAAGGGAAATGGGGCTGTCAGCTTTCTGGAGCCATCTCAGGGCAAGAGAGCCCGTGGGATAGATGAGCTTTGTGCTCAGCTACTGCATGGCTCCAAAAGGGAGAGTGAGGTGGAGAGAGCTGGGACGCAGATGGATGGAACAGCAGTGAGAGATACCAGCTTGAGAGCCTGCAGCACCACATCTACTTTGAGCTGGAAAGCAGAAACCCCAGCACAGCCTCCAGCTCCTCAGGGCACTTCCCAGCCTCCTGGGACACCAGTAACACTGAAAGGCTTTATCTCAGACCCCCAAAAGCCCAGGAAAAGCAGAGAGAGAGCCAGGCACACCATCCCTAAAGAGAAGCACCAGCTAAATGAATGGACTTGGGAAGCCTGTCCACACTTGGGGCCGTGGCAACAGGTTTTGCTCTGTTGTAGCAGCTTTAGTCCCTGACGCATTTGATTGCTTCTTTGCCCTCGAGCACGGTCATTGCTGGGATCAGAGCTTCATGGAGGAACGAGATAAAAAGGTGCCAGGAATGATGCCAAAACTCCTGGGCATTTTCCAGCTGAAACCTCTGGCTCTATCAGAGCAGGCAACACTCTGGCAGGCACTGGAGAGCAAATCAGAGGACACCAACACAGCGAGATGCCTCACTCGGATGTCTTGGCCATGGCAAACACGGAGCTCAGCTGGCTTCTTTGTGAGCTTTAGATTTCCATTTGGGAAACTAATTGCAGTAGCTTATGGGTGCTTTGTGGGGTCACCCAGGTGCATCTGAGCAAGCCAGAACCATGTGGGCTTGCAGACATCCTTTGGGGCAACAAAACTCCAATGAGAGCTTGGGAGCAAACCCATCACATCTCTGCAGCAGCTCTCAAAGCCCCCAGTGACCAAGGGAGCAGAGCTGGAGGGGAACTGTGTTCTCATTCGTGGGACCACACACTCACTGATGGCAGAGGGAGGACACTATGGGCTCCTGAACGTGCAAGAGGCAGGGCAGGAGGACAGCCAGCCAGAATGAGCAGCTTTAATGGAATAATAACACAGACAAGAGACTTGTTTGTCTGACCATGGCCTGATGGCTGGGGGAAAGGAGGCTGTACCAGGGTGAAATGAGATCTAGAAACTGCCTGGCAAAAAAATCCTTCCCTTCTCCTGGCATTTGCAGTCCTCTTCTAGCCCTCTCCTCATCACTGATCCCATCAGGAGCCATGGGAAAGGCACCTACATCAGACCCGTGGGAATGGGTGCAAAGAGGTCACAGGGTGCATAAGAACCAAAGATTTAAAGCACTTTTTGTCTCCTAAACCATGAGGAGCCAGCCCAGCCGTGCTGGAGCAGCTTGGGAATCCCAAACCAGCACAGCCAAGACCCCTAGGTGAGGCCATAGAGCCCTGTTTTTTCCCCTCCAGCAGCAGGAAGGGATCCTCTCTCGTCAGCAAACCAATCACTGCTGTATTGATTATATTACAAGTAGCAACAATCCCATCCTGGTGGTGAGCTGGGCAGGACCAGAGAGGCAGCAACAAGGCTGGCAGCACTCTCGAGCCTGCTGAACAGCAACAACAAGCATCTCAACCCAGAGGCACCTCTGTGGCCCGTGCCACAGCCAGCATCCGTAGCAAAACCTGCTCAAAGATTCACTACTATATGTAGAAGAGCCTCTCTGCTACAAATCCCAGCCAGCTCTTGGTGCATGTTTGTCTTCTCCCTCCTGTTTTCTTCTGTTTATGCTAGGCAAGGACTGCAATCAGTCCCTCCTGCAGGTGCTGGGACACAAGGCTCAACCTCACCACCTCAACTAAAGCAGCAAGTTTTCTTCCTGCAGACATGACCCCTGTCTTCCCTTACCCCATCTCCAGTGGTGAGGGCAGCTGAATGACCCCACTGTTATTTCATCTCCACCAGCAGCCCTTTGAGAGGCTCCAGCTCCATCAGTAAGGCTTTCAGGGGATGCAGTTTCAAGATTCATGACTTCCCTCATGCATGTCATGTATGCACCAGTAACAGCCTGGGGGTGACCTGCAGTAGTGTCCAGTGACAGGACAAGGGACTGCAACATGAGGAGAAGCTTGTTTGGTGCTGAGGTGAGGGAGCCCTGGCCCAGGCTGCCCAGGGAAGGTGTGGAGGCTCCTTCTCAGGTTTCCAAACCCACCTGGACACGTTCCTGTGCCCCCTCTTTGAAGGGAACGTGCTTTAGCAGCAGCTTGGGCTGGATGAGCTCTGCAGGGCCCTTCCAACCCCCATTATTCTAGGATTCTCTGTCTCTCAGCAGCACTTCCCAACACAGCCCAAGGATGCTGCAGCAGCACAGCAGAGCATTTCCTTGCACTCATTACAGAAGGCAGCAGGTAGGGAGCTGGCGAGCCCAGGCTCTCGCTTACTACAGGGTTAAGAGGCTCTTACAGTGCAGGAGGAGGCTGAAGTTTCTCTCTCTCTTTTGTCAGGTCAAATTTACTGCAACTGGAGAACATTTCAGGAGAGATTTGTCATTGTTTGTGGCGGTTTGGAAAGCTCCTAAATATGCTCTGTGCAATCGTGGATGTAAATTGAATAGAAGGAAAAGCAATTTGCGAGGCATTAAAATCCCTCTGCAGGTTCCTTTGAAATGATCGATGTCTTAAACCACGATGTTATCTAGACCTAACCGAGTTGGGCAACGCAATCCAATCCCCCAAGTCATTGCCTTCACAGGTAACTTATCAGCCCCTGGACCACATTGGCTCCTGACCTCAGCACAGGCACCGCCGTGCCTGCAAAGCGCTTCGCTCCCTGTCTCAGCCGCTGCCTTTATCACAGAGACTGAGGGGGAGGAACTGGCACAGCCCAACTTTGGGATGCACGTGCCTGGCCTTGCTGAGCTCCTGCCCAGCAGTGTCACAGCCTCAGGTGCCAGCAGGAAAGGATCAGCACTGCTTTAGCTCATGTCTTTGGGTGATGCACGAAACCCAAGAGCCACCCCTTGCCATGAAGCTGTTAACCCTTTAAGAAGCGCAGGTACCACCCCATGCAGAGCATCCTCACAGCTCCCTTACCTGAAGCACAAGCAATCTGCAGCAAAGTGGGAGTAAACACTGCATCTCTCTTCCCTGAGGGAGCAGGGTTGGGGTTTTTTTGGAGGCGATTCAGTGCACTGGGTGGCTGCCAGATCTCAGCACGCTGCAATGCAAGCTGCAAGGCAACACGTGGCATCTAGACCCAGCGTCACACAGCTGATGGGCACAACCCTGAGCAAGTGCCAACAGCATCCATCAAACGGCCAATGGCAGTCTGGGGGTATCAAGAAGATAGTGTGGGCAGCAGGTCAAGGGAGGTTCTGGTCTCTCTCTGCTCTGGTGAGGCCTCATCTGGAGTCCTGTGTCCAGTTCTGGGCTCCCCAGCTCAAGAGAGACAGGGAGCTGCTGGAGAGAGGCCAGTGCAGGGACACCAAGATGCTGAGGGGATGGAACATCTCTCTGGGGAGGAAAGGCTGTGGGACCTGGGGCTGTTCAGTGTGGAGAAGAGAAGGCTGAGGGGGCACCTCATCAAGGCTGACAAATCCCTAAAGTGTGGATGTCAAGAGGATGTGGTCAGTCTTTTTTTCTGCAGTGGCCAGTGACAAGACAAGGGGTAACTGGCACAAGCTGGAACATGAAGAGAAGCTCCTTTGGTGCTGAGGTGAGGGAGCCCTGGCCCAGGCTGCCCAGGGAGGGTAAGGAGGCTCCTTCTCTGGAGGTTTCCAAACCCATCTGGACACATTCCTGTGCCCCCTGAGCGAGGGGAACCTGCTTTAGCAGTGGGTTGGGCTGGATGAGCTCCAGAGGTCCCTTTCAGCCCCCACCACTTGGGATTCTGTGATTAGCCACAATGCATCACCTTCCCATGGCATCCATCAATCTGCCCAGGAGGAGCTGGTAGGAGCACAGGGCCACACAGGCTGAGTGTTGTTCCCCACACCACAGGAAGGAGCTGGATGCTGAGCTGATGAGGACGATACAAGGACTGGGAGGGACTCGACAATGACCTGTGGAGCCTCCCGCAGTGACCACTGCTCCCTGCCTCCCGGGGCCCTGGTCTGCAGCAGGCAGATAGGAGATGCTTTCTCTGCAAGAAAAGTTTCTTCCTAATCACATTAGCTCGAGCCAGGCCTGTGCCCTGCAGCAGGCAGGTTTGTATCTATTTCAAAGCCTTCCCTTATTAAAATGAATTCACTATTAGAGCTGTGGCCTGTCTGGTGCATGTATAAGCAGAAAGGCTTTGGGGAGGGGGGGACTGGGACTCACAGAGCAAAGGAGGAGTGAGGCAGCAAGGATGGACCAGGGGAAGCAAGAGAAAGGGTTAAGGCTCCCTCCTTCCCTCCTCAGCCCAGGCAGAGCCAGCCTCTCTCAATCAGAGAGTGATTGCAATCAGCAGGAAGGTGCCGTTTGCATTAAACAGAGCAGACAGGGGAAAAAAAAATAAAACCCCCTGTGCAATCTGCAAAATTTATGTAAAAATCACAAACAACAATAAAAAACAGCTGCTCCTTTCCTTTTTTCCTCTCTCTCTCTTCGTTTTTTCTGTCCTCCTCTGCTTCCCCTTGTTATTATTCTCCCCAAGGGCAGAGGATGGGGACGGAGCAGGGAGCCAGCACTTCCCTAAACATCCCTACACCCTCCCTGTGTCAAGCCTTGCAATCAGTTCCCTTCACTACTAATTTTCCCTCATGTTTTTTTAATTGAATTCCCCTGCTCCCATCAAACACCAGTCAAAGAACCATCCACATTTCCTCCAAATACCCTTGCAAAGGGTTGAATCAGGGCGAGGAGGCAAAGAGGGTTCAAACACGGCTTGCCCACCCTGGATTTGCAGGCAGCTCAAAAGCAGCACCCAACCTGCTTGTTAGAACTTCAGGAAGAAAGGTAACGACAGTCCTGAAGATGGCACTCATGGGCCACCCTTCCCAAGCCCAATTCCCTTCCTGACCCACCCTCCCCAAGCACAGCGTTGCCCAGAGCCCTGAAACGGGATGATTCAGAGCTCCTCCAAATTCCCAGCTCCTCCAGACTCTCCAAGGTTGTGCAGGTTGCCTATGGAATAACATCCTTCCCACCCACAGCTTCACTTCTGGCTTCAAAAGTGGTTCCTGACAGGGAATTTGAGGACCAGGAAAAGAAGTAAAGGCTGAGGAACTTGAGGAGTAACGGTGTGTTTTTTAAGAAGGGAGCAAAAAAAGGGAGAACAAAGACCTTCTTTCATCATTTTGACATGTACTGCTTTTTGCTTTCTCTCAGCAGCATCTCCTGTCCAGATGCCACGAGCTGGGGGGAGGCAGCAGCTCCATTTAGTCCCCTGGATCCCATTGTGCCAAGCTGGGGCCGATTCACTGCTCTGCACCGAGACTCGCTGGGAATTGGATGAAATGCGGCGGCTTTCGCTCAGTGTCTCGCTTTGAGGGCTGAGGCTTGTTTGAACAAGCAGCTCAAAGGCAAGAGAAAGGGCCTTTGAAGCCCCCCATGGCTTGGGACTGCATGAAAAAGCCCCTGTGAGCCCTCCTCAGCTCGATAACACCCTCTCTTCCCTTTGTGCTGGGGCTCACTCGCGCCCCTGCCGAGCATCACTTAGAGCCCACACACGTCCTTGTTGTTCCACGAGGCTGCAGGAGCCAGTTACAACCCTGAGCAGGCAAGTGCTTCTGTCAGAGCAGCCAAGACTGAGCTACACTTCAGCCTTGGGCTTTCACCCTCCTCACTAACAAGCTCTTCTAAGTCATCTTCAATGCCAGAGTGACTGAGGGCACCAGCCCTTGGAAGGGATTTCATCAGTGACATGGAGCAAGAGTGAATCCTAAGATGCATCACACAACCCTTGTGGGTGAACTTCAGCTACATCTGACCCTCCTCTGTACCCTCAGCTGCCTTGGGTTTGTTGTTCCCACTCACACAGGGGAGTATTTTGTAGTTAGATGGACAGGCACCTTACCCTGGTGAGAAGACAGTGAGAAGGCAGCGTGGGGGCCAGCCAGAGGGATAACCAAGCACCTCTCCTGTCCTCACATCACCTTGAGGATGGTGACTTTCAGAAGCCTCAACCCCAGGGTGCTATGCCAAGCAGGGCATCAGGCAGGAGCAGTGAGAACCAGAGGCTTTACTGGGTCCCTCTATTCATTCACTTGGCCAAGCAGCAGACCTCAGCCTCGGATGAGTGAAGAAGTGCCAGTATTGGGGATGGTAGCTGGGGTAATATGTTATTGAGAGACCTTCTATTTGTAAGCAGAGGGCTGCTGGGGCTGCTCCTGTGCTCTATGCATTATTTATAGCCCTGCCTAGCACCACCATCCCCTTTATCTGCCTTCCAAGGGGCTCACTAAGGAAAATGAATCTTTGACTCAGCAATTTTTATCTCAGCCAAATGAAAGAGAAATACACACACATATATATATATATAAAGCAAATCCACTCTGGGGAGGTGACAGGGAGCTAATCCAGCCCCTGGAGAAGCTGCAGGTATTGGTTCTGAGGGAGATTTAGCTTGTACATAAATTGTCTCCAGCTCTTCCCCTTCTGCTGACCTCCACCACCACGTCTGTCTGTCCTGAGGCTGCTGAAGCAAACCCACATCCCCAGCCTCTGGGAGAGCTTAGAGAAGTGCCCAACACACTCCAGGTGCTGCCATCAATTAAATAAATCTGCACAATACATCAAACAAATAAATATGGCAGGGATGACTGAAGAGCTCCACTTCTTTTTCTCCCTCCTCATATACACACATGTACTTAAAGCCAATTTCTCAAACCAATAAAACACTGCTGAGTATTTTCTGCATGAAAAATTCGTTCTGTCTCACAGCCATCTAAAAAAAAAAACCCAAAACAAATAAGCAAACAAACACATAAAGCATTTCTTGGTGGGAAACATCACCTAAGCCACTGCTGATGAAGCCTCTGCCACACAGACAGATCCAATCCCCAACCAGCCCTCGATGCTCTTATTGCACCCACTGCCAGAACTCAGAGGATACTGCAGCTATGAGAACAAGCAGTTAGAGAACAGAGTTCATCAGCAGGGTATCTTAGAGAAAGGCAAAGAAGGGAGTTTTTCCTTTCTTCATCCAGTCAGGTTTGCCCTGGGAGTACTGATCTGCCTGTTTGCTCAGGTGCCCATCCGGAGCCCTGACTTGCAGCTAATTATCACCTCTCCCACATCCAGGCTCTTTATAAATAGTTCTTTTAATCAGGGCTGTTTCCCTCACCAGGAGCCCATTGTGCAGGCCCAGCAAATGGGTGCCCCAGATCTATTTCAGGCTGGAGCTCCCCAGGGCAGCTGTGCCTCTGGCAATCCCCCATCATCAGTGCCCAGCACCTGGCTGGGGTGGGAGAGGGTGCTGGGTGCAGGATGCAGGGAGCATCGACAAGGAGAGATTTTCCTTCCCCCTGAGATGGAAACCACAATGTCTCTGTCTCCTGCAGGTGAGGAGCTGAATGCACTTGCCTTCTCAGTAGATAAACCCAGCCAGAGGAGCTGATGCTGAAGACATTTGCAGTATGTACCATGGAGATAAGACCCTGATAGTGAGGAAATGATTCCTCATTTCTCCCTTTTACAGCTCCTCTTGGTAAACCCTCACCTGGCAAATCCTTTCCATGACAAGGGATGGGAGAAAGGGCTTCCCTTCATCCCAATTCCCCCCAAACCTGCTCCAAGGAGAACAAAAGCCAAAAGAGCCAAATGGGCTTTGCAATCCCTGGTAGGAACACACTCATGGTGAAGCCAGTTGACCACGCTGTTTGTGATGCAAGCCTTGTTCCTGAACACACTCACCAGCTTATACCTGTGGTCTTGGTGACAGAAATAACTGTGCTTCCAAAGAGCTGGCATTAGGGTGCAGCAGCAGGACGCTGGTCCCTTGGATGACTCCTTCAGAGCATCCTGCACCCAGCATCACCCTGTGAGTGCACACCCAGGATCTCACACCGCTCTATTGCTTCTCAGAAGGACAGAACATGAAATACCATCCTTAAAAGCAACCAAACCCAACCCCAAGCTCTTCCCTGAGATGTTGTTTTGGAGGGCAGACAGTGGTTCAGGTGCTAGTGAGTAGTCTCTCTCTCACCCTGTTGCCACCATCCCGGGGTACCACGGCTCCCATCCAGCCCTGCCTTTGGCTCCAGGAACAGCTCTGCTCTACCAGCTGGTGGGGAGAAAGGTTGAGCAAGCTACAGCCAGCACCAGCACTCACAGCCTGAAATCCCTCACAGAACAGGTGGAGCAGGCTGGGCAGTTTTGGAGATGTTCACTACCCATCAAAGTCCTTCTTAGCACGGCAAACACCCTCTGCCACCATCCCAGAGCCGAGGCGGGCAGGAGCCGCGCTCCTGATCACACACTGGGAAAGCATCACAGCCCTTGCAAAGGTAAATAAAAGGGAGATGGCAAAGGAGAATATGGTTGGCAGTGCCTTCTGCTCATTAGGAAAGAGAGACACTTAACATTCCACAGCCAGCAAATTAGCCTTTAATCATGGGCTGCCTTCGCCAGGTTGCATCAGCGAGCAGCCTCCTCCCTCACGCCCGCAGCCACGGCCACTCCAGTTTGCCTTCCTGGTTATTTTCCCCAGCTGCTTTGTTGTGTCAGATGAGCAGAATTCAGGAGCAGATCCTCCTGTGCAGCCAGTGAGAAGTTCACAGAGAAAAACTGATATTGGCCACAAATGATTTGGAATGATTGACTGGGATGAATGAACTGCCCCAGCCATGGCACAGCCTGCGCTTCTGCCGTGGGTGAGGATGAGGATGGTGGCAGCCAGGAGAGGCTCTTGCTTGTCTATAAAAGAGGTTGTGGCTCTGGGAGCTGAGAGGCAGATGCATTTGTTGTGTGGATGCTTGTGGAGCTTCCAGGTTTGGGCTGAAGCACAAGAGCTTTGAAAGCACATTGACTCACATGGTCACGTCAAGCTGCTCATCAAATTTAGGGCAGAGATGCTCGACTAGCATCATAAAGTCCAAGCCCAGCACTACCCCACAGCCCTCAGCACCTCAGCTCCACGGCTCTGGGATCCCTCCAGGGCTGGGCACTGCCCCAGCTCCCTGGGCAGCCTGGCACAGGGCTGACACCCCTCTCAGGGAAACAGTTCTGCCTCAGCTCCAGCCTCAACCTCCCCTGGGGCAACTTGAGCCCATTTCCCCTTGTCCTGTCATTCATTACTTGAGAGAAGAGATTAACTCTCACCTCACTGCAGCCTCCTGTTAGGGAGCTGCAGAGAGTGCTGCTGGCTGCCCTCAGCCTCCTCTTCTCCAGGCTCAACACCCCCATTCCCTCAGCCCCTCCCCAGCACCCTTGTGCTCCAGCCCCTTGACAGGGTTGGGGGCACCCAGGGATTGTCTCACCCAGGCTCTGCTCTGCTCTCTTGGTTTCCCTGCTTGCAAAAAGTAGAGGTAATGCCACTGACTGATCTTTTTCAGCCCTTTTCAGCCCTGAGGATAAAAGACTCAAGGCTTAACCCAGGGGGAAAGAAGCAGCACGTCCCCCTGGGACAGCTCTTGCAGGTCCTCGTGACGGTGACTTCTGAGGTGCCTTCTCACCTCCAACCCAGGGGTGTCCCTCCTGGCATTGCTGAGGGATCCCCGTGACTCAGGGTCCCTTGCAGGGGCTCCCAGCCAGCTCAGCAGAGGGTTACACTAAGGCAAGAGCATTTAGAGATTACACTGGGGCTGTGAACACACCAGCCCAGCCCTGCTCTTGCTGCCACTCCGCTGACTTGGCCGGGCTTACAAGAGGGATGAACTCAATCCCTCAATCCTGGATTTCCCTCCCATCACCTCCCTGGTCCTAAATATTGTCAAGTATTGGTTTGTTGGGAAGAGGGAGTCCTCCTGCACTTGGGGCTTCTTCAACCATCCATCCACTCACCCACAAATGGCAAAACCAAGACAAAAAGGTCCCTGTGCTCCTTCACTTGGCTGGAGGAGAGGAGGAGGGGGTTGGCTGCAAGCTGCCTCAACATTTCCTGCACCCTGGGATTGCTCAGAACCCCACCTAATCCCTTGAGTAGCTTAAAGCATCCTCAGGATCCACTGCCTTACACACTGAGCCCTGCAAAGCCAAGAACACTGAAGGACACTGGCTGCAACCCCAGCCCATGAATGACAATGCCCAGAGGCACCCCTGCCCACTATAAACCCCATTTTCAGGGGGAGATTTGGACTCCCACCCCTCTCCCAGCACAGGATCCTGTGCTAAAAGCAAAAGTGACTTTCCCCATGCATTGAGCCTGAGGTACAGATGTCCATCAGGCAGGAGGAACCTCACATTTACCCTCACACCTGCCCTCTCCCTGCGAGGCACCCAACCCTGCCAGGCTCTGTTTTCCCATGGCCTGCTCATGTAATAGCCTGTACACAACCACCTAAATGCTGCAAACTCTTTGAAATAAGCAGGGAAATTGGTTTCCAGGCTCCAGCAGTTTCTAAATAATGGATGTTTAAGATACTAAGAATAAAGAGAGGGAAAAAAAAAAGGTGACATGCAAAGTAGATTCTAGAGAGGAAAAAAATGAAAGTGGAGCCTGTTCTCAACACAAACCTCACCAAGAAAACCCCAAAAAGCAACAGGGCATGGCTGGGAAGTTCAGGAGCAGCAGTGAGGGAGTGAGCAAGGATCAAGAACCACCAACTGCAGCTGACAGTTTAACCCCATGCTTTTGCAAAGGAACAAACCCCCTTTCTCTGAGCTTCCCCCCACCCCCAAAAAGCCCTCCCCAGCTCCCTTTCACTTTATATTCTGCCTTGATACAGATGTAACACATCCTTCCAGTGCAAAATTTGGGCTGAGCAATGTGACAGCCTTCAGGAGGTGTCTGTGTTGAATCAAAGGGGCAAGAGGAGGAGCTGTGGGCTGGCCACGAGCGCTGGAATCGGGCTCAAGAGATGGAAGGCAACTGCAAATCTGGAATGCATCAACTTTTGGCTGTCTCCATTAAGCCAAAAGTCATCCTTGGCTACTACTCAAAGCAAAAGACGACTGAACTGCTCATTCCTGTAAGGCAACATCATCTGCATGACTCCATTTCAGCTGCAAAAGGAAGCTGGTCTCTGCCTAAACCCATCAAACTCTGGTAAAGCCTGGCTCACAGCTGGGGTGCACGTGCTGGGCATCTCTCAGGAGCTCACAGGCAGGCAGGAGGTCTCTGATCCCAAAACTGAGGGGTTTGGAGACTGAGGGACAGCTGGGCAACACAGGGAGGAAGGAGGTTGAAGCACTGCTGCAAGGAAGAGCTGTAAAAGGATGGGGGAGCATCATTGAGTCCCAGCCCTCCCCTCACCCTGCCCAGCCCAGCACTACCCTCAGCACCTCAGCTCCACAGCTCTGGGATCCCTCCAGGGCTGGGCACTCCCCCAGCTCCCTGGGCAGCCTGGCACAGGGCTGACACCCCTCTCAGGGAAACAGCTCCCTGGCATTCATTACTGGAGAGAAGAGACTGACCTCACCTCCCTGCAGCCTCCTGTCAGGGAGTATCAGAGAGTGCTCCTGTCTGCCCTCAGAATCCTCTTCTCCAGCCTGGACACCCCCATTCCCTCAGCCCCTAAAAGGACCACTACAGAGACCAGAGTGATGCACCTGAGCAAAGCCACAGCAGATGGGGGGAAAGGAGCTGGGGTCTGAGTCCCACACTGCAACAAGAGGAAGGGAATTGCTTTTGCTCTTCAACATGTACCAAAAGCTCAGTCACCAGAGACTGCTCCTCAGGGGAAGGGAAGGAAGGGCTGAGTGATGCTGCCTATGCCTACAGCAGGGCCTCAGAGCATCAGAGCAGCTCCTGAGGGCAGTGCCTGGGGAGGGATGTTTGCTTTAATGACACTGTGTGTGTTACCTTCCCCTGTCACCCAAATTACGTACACGCGCCCTAATTCACTCCAAGAGCCTTTTTTGCCCGAGTCAGCAAAATGAAGAGACTCAATTACAGCCTTTGACTGGGCCCTGCTTATTGTTATTTATAATACAACACATCCTGGCTGCTAGGGACAGAGATGTACAGGCACTGCCACGTTGCCTGTCCTGCCAGTTAATTGAAACACTGGGGTCTTGCTAAGATCCCTGCTCACAGCCTCATGTGGGCTGGTGGCATCTACCTGCTGCCCCATCACAGCCATCTCCAAAGGACCTGTGGTGGGAGCAGCCCTCTGAACAGCCATGCAGGTGCAATGGGGGGTTTCAAGTGAAGCCTGTTAGAGTGCTCAGAGGAGGGTGGCTGTGTGAAGAATGGCACAGGGGGGGATCCACAGCAGTTTCCTTTCAGTGGCTTCAGAGCCAGCTGCACTCTGTGAGCAAAGAGATGACTGCTGTTCTTTTTCGTTCCCTTGCCCTCCCTCTTGCTGTCCAGTCTCGCTCCATCTGCGATGAAGTCATGCTACCTGAGTCCTCTCTGTCCCTGCCTCGCCCTTGGGGAAGGATGTTGAGGTTGAAAATGAACTCATTAGCTGCTAGCAGGGGTCACAAGGCAGGAGGAGAAGTGGCTTTGCCCTCCTGGAGCAGGGCAGGTTTCACCAGGCTCAGGGGAAGAGCTCGGCTCCACACCAAGGACTTCACAGCTTGCCCGGATCAAGGCACTGAAGGGATCATTTCCCAGGCCTGCAGCACCCACTGTGGGCAAAAATCAATCCAGAAGCAAGCATGAACCCAAACAAGTATTTGCCCAAGTCCCTGTCACCTCCCCATCTCACTTTGGGGCATCACATTAATAACATCCAAATACCCCATAAATAATAACAGAGGGAGCTCACACCGTGCTCGCTGGCTGCTGGGGATGACCTTTAGGACACAGTGTAGCCCCATTTCTAGTGAATCTGGCTTCCCTTTTCCTCCCATGGAAATAAATGCCCGTGACAAACAGAAGCACAGAAGTATCTTGAGCAGATTGACAAGCCTGGGAGCTCCTCCTTGGCTAGCAGAGGAGATGCTGCCTGCATGGGAGGGTAAGACACGGGGAGACGCAGGCTCCATGCAAATTTCTCCCCCCTCCTCCCCCTTTCCTTGGCAACTTCATCTCTTGATCATTTCTGACAGCCCAAGTTTTGTCAGCCAGACACAAAAAAAACCCAACCCCACCAAACAACCAAACCCAGAGCAAGTCAAAGCAAGTTGGAGATGCAGCTGGGGGAGGGGAGAGGCAATAAGAAGGAGGAGAAAAGGAAAAGTCCCTGGAGACGGCACTGAATATGTAAACTGCCTCGATTTCCTCTGCCTACTCCTACCTCTGTGTGTTAACAACCACACAGACATCTTGTATGTGTTTGATAAATAAGCCTCTCCATTTATTCAGGGGAGTGAATTTGTAGCTGTGATGACTCCAATGGCACGACAGGTTCTGGATTGGTGGGTGGGTTTTTTTTGCCACTGAGTTAAACCACCCAACCTCAACACAGAAACTGCAAAACTCAAAGCAATTCTCTTTGCCTGTGGATCCTCACAGTGCTCAGATAGATCCAGTTGTATGTCTGTTAAAAAGAAAAGGACAAAAGGCAGCCCAAGAGCTTCTTCCCTCGAGACAGGAGGGACGTGGGGCACAATAAATGATTTAGAAATTGCCACCGTGGCTTGATTCAGAGTGATGGATCTGGCATGTGTTACAACAAGGCACATGCTGTATTCATTACCCATTGAGCTACATTTTAATTTCTCCCTCATTAACCTTATCTGTGACTGGGGTTGTGCATCAAGTCAAATCCTTCGGATGTCAATCAATTCATTAGACGGTTGTTTGGTTTGTCATATGTGCTGTTATCGCTTATTAGGCTGCCACGCCGATCAATCCATCACCAGGCAGCCAGGAGCTGGCTGCAAAGGGGATGTGGGCAGGGAGGCAGGAGGCTGGGAGGAAGCAGGGAGGAAGCTGAGAGGCAGGAGGGAGGAAGCAGGCAGAGGGGGCTGCCTGCCCACACCTCCGTAAGGAGCGTTAACATTTTGCAAAGCAGAAGGAGGTGGGGGGTGGGGGGGGGATGCAAAGTCCCCATGAAGTGCAGCTGAAAGCCTCAGCTTTGTCTCAGACCATTGGAGCAAACTAAAGGTGGATAAAAATAATACTGAGGTTCACTACCTGTTTGCCATCAGGGGCTGAAAGCTTGGTACAAAGGATGTGACATCCCCAGCGTGGGAAGTGTCCCCTCCTAAGCCATCCTCCCTCTTCCTCCACTTGATATTTTCCTCCCATCGAGTTCTTCAGGCACCCCCTGATGTATCCAATCAATGGAGTGTCAAAGAAAGGCTCTGGCTTGACTGAATCCAATCAATGGAGTGTCAAAGAACGGCTCTGGCTTGGCTGGATCTATGTTCCCACCCTACCTCAGCTTCTTGGCATCACCTATTTGAGCATCATTAACCTGCTGGGAGAGCACCCAGGGTGCAGCCTGAGAGGGATGGAGGCCCCAGGAGCACCATGGACCCAGCAGCACCGGGTCCAACCTTGCTCCCTCACACCCATTTACTCCCCTGCTGACACCTTGGGCCAGAAGCACGAGAGCACTCGCAAGGTTTGCTTCATTTTCTTTCTGGCCTCTGTTCCAGCTCAAAACCCCTTCACAGAGCACCCAGAACCACGTCCCAGCCCAACTCCCCATCAGGAACACCGACTCCTCCTTTCTCCTGCCTCTGCCCAGCGTGTGGCTGTGGGGGTTGGAGAGCTGAGCCCCTCCATCACCATCAGCTGCAACTCCCAGGCCGAGGGTTGCAGCCGAGGCTCTGCAAAGCCTTCACGCTCCCATTCCCACACGCCTGCCCAGGCAGGTTTAGTTTGCAAAGCTGTTTGTACAGAGGAAGGGGAGAGGAAATCCCAGTGTGAGCACTTTAGTTCTGCTCAGTGTTCCCCCTCCCCACTACCATCATCACATGAAGTAAAACAGTGCACTAGCTGCTTTGCTTTGGAGCGGGTTATTCACCAGGAAGGCTGGGACACGGTTCACTTGCAGCAGAGGAGCTTTGCAGGCTCCCAGTCCAGCAGTTCACCCACACTGCTCGTGTAAAAGAGAGTGAACAAGTGTGGGAAATTATCTCCCAGAAAATGTCAACTACAGCCTTTCCCTGCAAAAAGCATCAGGACACTCTGGGTGCTGCAGTGGCAGCCTGGGCACCCCAGCCGTTGGTGCTGAGCATCACCAGACGAAACCACCTCTTCAACCAGCTTTTGGATGAAGCTAAGAGCTGAGGGGAGCCTAATTACCTTCCTTCTCATCAGCAACCTGAGCCACTGAAGCCAACAAGGTCTGGGCTGTGTTTTCTATGAAATCCTTTAAAACTGTGCCCAGCTGCCAAGGGAATCACTTCACTGCCACTGAGCAGAGGCAAAGCCTGCGGCAGCTCCAGGGCTCCTGTCTCTCTGCTGTGCCCTTGCCCAGCAGAAACCCAAGCACAGACACCCAGAGTGACGAGTAAAACAGCATCCTGCAGCTCCCAAAGGCAGGCCTGAGCTCAGACCTCTGTGAGGATGCTCGGGAAACATCCCAGGGGGTTCGTGACCCCCGCACAGCAGGCGCGGGATGACGAGGGGCGCTCCAGATGCCACGTTGGTGGCAGGAGCTTTCATTTTCCCCACCAGCAGAAATGTTTGCAGATGAGAGAAAGCTTCCAGAAGGCTCAGGGAAACATCCACCGATTTTTTTATAGGGGCTGCTCTGAACCCATTAGCACATCTTAATTGCTGTGTCGGCGGCACAGAGGAACGCCAGACTTTCGCACGTCTGCCGGGTCTGTCTGCCTGCTCGGGGGAGAAGGAACAACCACCAGCACACAGCCCCCAATCCTGCAGGCTGGAAGTTCGCTCTCCTCCGTGCACAATCTGTCCTCCAGGCTCCTCAGCTGTCTGCAGGAGGAGGCAGGGAGAGGGGAAAGGAGCCAACGTTCATCTCCCAGCCCTTCCTTCTTGGCTACCAGCAGGAATCACAGCGGGGACTTGCCAAAACATACGAGCCTGGAGAGACACCCACAAATCAGCACCAAGGGGAGTCATACACCCTTCCCCAAGCCTTACAACACTGTGGGCTGCCCGAGGACAAAAAGGCTTCCCCGACCCCGGGGGAGGGAGGGAGGTGGCAGCCAAGGGACAGCATCTCCCCGCAGCCCCCGCCGCAGCTGCTGGGGACAACTTGGAGCCGCTGCAGAGCATCAGTTAATTTGTAATCATGGAAACGGCCAGCCCGGGTCAGTGACTGTCTGCAGAGGAGCTGGGGAGTTGCTGCTTTGGTTGTGATCTGCTCTTTTCTCTTAGGTTGAGGTGGTTTTTTTCATTTAAGGGGATTTCATTTAAGAAAGAAGCTGCCTTGATAAGGAATTTACCAGGGCAAAATGAGATTACACCGGAGCTCGGAGTAGCTAAAAGCAGCACCATTGCAGGGGACTCAGGGGCTGCTGCTTATCCTATCTCTCTTATCATCACATATATCCTTCTATCTAATCTATCTAGCACCGTATATACCCTTTAGCTCACCAGCTCTCACAATCCATGCCCCCTATCCATCATCCACCTATTCATCAACACACATCCAGCTCTATCTACCTAGCCATCACTATAAATATCCCATCCATCCATCTCTCCCAATCTATCTCTCATCAGAGGGACCCTTTCCCTACCTACTTTCATATATATACACATACATAGCTATACACACACCCCCTTGTCTGTCCATCTGTCATCAGCAGAGTGCTTGCCTCCTCTCCCCTTCCACCCCCCTATCCCTCACCGCACGTATCCTTCGATCTGCCGGCCCATCCATCACGGCCTCTCCCTCGCAGGGGCTGGGCTGCCTCTCTGCTCAATTTACTACCTGAGGGCACCAGATATTTTGTCATGGAGCACTGCATCCACACCCTAACCAAGAGGCAAATCCCTTCCTCCCAAGCCAGGGAGAGGGGATCGATGGTGGGGAAGGTGCTCTGAGGCTGCAGCTCATCAGGCTGCGATGGACCCACACGTGCTGTGGCACATGCAGGGGTAGGAGGACGGGGCAAGCTCCTGGTCTGGGCAGGAGTAAAGCGTGGCAGTGCATAAAACATGGGCAACCAATTGTAATGAAGGTGTTTGAGCACCTTCTGCCTGTGTGCAGCAATGATTTAAAGTAACACCCTGCTCCCCACGCTGGGGAAGAGCATCAGCGCCCTGTATCTCCCCACACCCTGCCCAGCCCCTCTGCAAGAATGCAAGAGCAGGAGGGGAATTTCCCTGGAGCATGGCACAGACACATATACCCCCATGGCACAGCTCAGGTCTCCAAAATCCCAGTGTATTCCCTCTCCAGATCAGCTGGTGACCAAACATGTCATCTGCTCCTCATCAGGTCGGGCACAGCAGCTCCAGGCTGGAGCTGAGGGGGCAGTTTGGGCAGGGGATGCTGAGGGGGAATAACACTGCTGAGAGGCACCGAGCCACAGCATTTGCTGGGCTGGAGGAAACAACACAAGCAGTGCTTAAAAACTGAAAGCTGTTACTTTAATTACGGGCTTTCTGCTTTATCACCAATAGCGTTTCTCACACATTCATCAGCAAACCTGGTAATAAATCAATCGTGGTAGCCAGGAGCTGCAGTCTGGCTCCTTCCCTTTTCTCTCCCCTGCTCCCTGCGAGCTCTCACACCATTAGTATGCAGTCCAGCACTGACAGTCTGTGCATTTCTCCTCGGCTTTGGACTGGAGCTGGTAGCAAGCGGATGCCCCCAGCGCAGATTTCACACAGCCAGCTCTGGCTGAAGGGGAAGGCAAAGCGCTGCTGAAGGAGACTACCAACGTGCCTGCATCTCTCAGGGTACATGCCCAGACCTTTCCTGCACACCATAAGGGTATTTCTGCACCCAAGGGGGTTTTGGGGGGGGGTTCAGGGTGCTCGTTTGCCGTGGCTGGGTTGTGGGCACCGGCTGCTATGCAGGTTCCCCCTTCGTCTGCTCCTTGATGCTGTCAGGACTTGATCCACCATCAAACCCAGACAGAAAGCTTGAGTCTGGGGGAGAAGCACCAGAAGGTGTACTCCTGTGCCTTTGCTGTGTCCTTGGCACTTGGGGCAGTGACAGAGAGCAGCCTCTGCTACCTGTCCCACAGCCAGCTGGGATGGCGTAAAGGACCTAAAACCCAGCTGTGCTGCAGGGGAGCTGCCAGGCGAACTGCTGGAGAGGATATTTCATCCCCTGACTGCTATCACAACCCTAGGATGAGGCAGAGTGCTCCTGTCTGACTGCTGCTGGGGCAGGAGCAGCATCTGGCCCAGAGAACTGAGGATGAGGATGATGACCCCAGCAAAGGACCACGTGCACGGGCTGCCTGGCTGCAGAGGACAGCAGTAGGACGAGGAGCAGGCAGGTGCCAAACCACCACCAGCTCTAGGGCTCAAACATGAACTGAACAATTCCAAACCCTTCCTTTCTCCACTGCTTTTCCAATTCACTCTCCCTTCTCTGAGATTCCCAGATCTGGTTTTGATTCCTCCCCCTCTGTTTGAGCTCCACTCTCCATCAGCAAGCCCTGGATGCGTGGTGGCAGAGCTCCCCTTGCCCCTGCTGCCTCCCACCACTCATACAGATGTGTGTGGCAGCAGCCCAGATGTGCCAGGCTGCCGAAGCATGGAGGGGCAGAGAGCAGCTCTCTCACCTGCCCCTGACCCTCCTCAGCCACTGCAGCCTCCTCTGTGCAAAACAAGGAGCTGGGCTCCCTCCGATTCCTGCTGGAGTGAGTGTGCAAGTCAAATTGACCTTGAACACTAATTGGCCCTCTCATTAGCACTCTCAGCAGAGAGGCAAAAGACCAAGACTTGTCTTTTCAGAGGAAGTGGCAGGGCCTTGGCTGGGGGAAGAGGAGCAGTCATCCATCCCCTCATCCATCCTTCTCCATGCACGGGTGAAAGGGCACGTCTGCATGTTTAACCCTGACAATCCCCTTCCTGGGGACAACTCTTGGGAGCAGTCTTGGGAAGCTGGGACCACAGTCCCAGAGACAGCAAAGTGTGAGACCACAGCCCCAGAGAGAGCATCCTAAGTTGGAGGCCAGCACACACCTTCCCACCCCCACAGAGTCCCACCTCACCCTGGGATCTCCCCCAGCCCCTTCCCTGCAGAGGAGGTCAGCTCCAGCCCTCCCTGCCCAGGGTTTGAGTCTCTGTCACGTACTGACCGTCTCCCTCCATCCCTCCCTCGCCCTCCCACCCCAACACACGCATTTCCCATCCCCTCCTTCAGCCTGGTGTGAGCTGTGGGCTTGCCATTTCCATCTGTGATTACTTACAGGAGGGCAGATGCAAGGAACCAGTCACAGGCAATCTCCCTTCGTGTGGAGCCACAGGGGCCACACACCTCACTGCAGAGATCATTAATCTCACCAATCCCCAAATCCCACCTTCCTGTCACCCTCATCCTGGGGAACCTGGAGACATGATGTGCTAAAACTGATGACAGAGGCAGCCCCAGACTCCTCTGGCTGCTCCATCCTTGATCCTGCTTGGTCCACAGGCATTTAGGGCCAGCAAGCACTGCACAAGAAGTAAGATCCTACCAATTGCTTCCCCATGATGAGCAACTGAGACAGGGAAGAGCTGGGGCAACCCCTGCTTAAGGTCTGGCAATGGAGGGCACCCAAAGCTAGGGCTGGTCCTGCTCCTGTGTGAGGCAAAGCTGAAGAGAAGCGCTTGGAAACATCAACCCAGGCCCTTAAAATGCTTGCTTTCAAAAAATAACTGACTGCCACGAAGTGATTGCAGCCACCAGCAAGCAAAAGAGACCCTTTTGCTGTGATTACTGCCAGGAGCTGCTGGTGAGCTGGAAAGTCAGGTGGCAGCTCCTCTTGAGAGCAGAAGGGACACCCTGGCTTCCAGCTCAGACGAGCTCCAGCGGCCGTTCACCACCCTCCACTGCTCATGTGGGCTGTCACAGATGAAGTTGTGCCTGCAGCCACCAAGCTGCTGCCCTACCCTGGCTGCCACAGCCAGCCTCCACTCCTGATGGCATAAATCCCCAGCTCTCAGGGATCACGCCCCACCACAGCCATCACCATTAACCAGCGTGGCAGCAGCGATGCCCAGCTGGCCTGGGCAGGATCGGGTCACTCGGGCATCACCTCCAACGCTGCTCAGAGCCTACACCAGCACCCAACCAGCAAGACCCCAGTAAAACCCAGTGCTCCTGGCTCCTGGGGAGTGGGATCAGAGCGTGCCATCCCAGTGAGCTCCTGGCATCACACCCAGGGAGCTGGGCTGTGCACTCACCAGCTGCTGCTTCCTTCACTTAGTTGCCTCCCTGACCACAAACTGCTCTTTAATTATTTAATGCCTGTAAAACACCTCGAGACTTTGCATTGGAAGGGAGATGAACTGCAAGACCTAAAATTGGTCTTTTCCATCTCCAACTCCTTGCATTTTATCCTGGGATGAAAGGAGCTCTATTAGGCAAAGCATCAGTATTATTAGATTTCCTTGGAGCCCTAACAAACGGATATTAGATTATTACTGCAGATGCATTTCTAAGGCACTCATCACCAGAGTATCTGGGCATCAATTACACAGATTTAGAGATAAAAAACCTTTCCCCCAGGAGAACAGGGTACAAAACCCCTTCTCTCTTTCTGTCTCCCTCCCACTGCCTTCTGCAGAGGCAGAGCTGCTTACAAGGAAAGCTCACAGGTTGATGGGCAACCCTTCAATCTTTGAAACATCTGAAGCAGCAAAAAGGCTTTTTGTGACGACTGGCAGGAGCCAGCTAAAGAGATTTCAATGTGCAAATGGACATAAAAAAGATGCAAGAGAAGGAATGAAACACACCAGATTCATTGTTCTAAGGACAAAGGGTTTGCTATTAGATGAGCTGACCTGATGGCCTGGCTCCAGCACCTACAGGTCACCCCACACAGAACACGGGTCCTGCTTTAGGGGTGAATGGGAACAGCTGCAGAGTTTGGGGTTTGAGAGTGCTGATAACGTCTCTGACAAGCCCTGGCGTTGCTATTGCCATTATGCTACTAACCCTTGCAACACCACAGGAGCTGTGCTGGATATGGAACACAAATCCACGGCTGGAAGTGCTTAAAGGCTGAAAAGATCAAAGTTGGAGAGGAAAAACAAGGAGAAGGGGCTTGGCCAGGATCACACAGCTTGGTCTGCAGCAGGGACCGAGAGGCTCCTCATCCCCCAGGCCTCAGCACATGGTCAGGCCTTTCTTGCCCTTCCAGCTTCTCCTGCTTCCAAAATACTAAATATCATGATGCATACAAGTTCTTTCAACAGCTACTTCCAGAGAATGCCATTTGGCCCTATTTTAGAGCAAAGCATCAAACCCATCACCTTCACCAGCAGCATCAAGCCCATTCCAACCCACAGGTAAACACCTCAGCCCCTTTCACAGCCCAGCTCGTTCTTCACTGCTCACCCAGCAAGCTGCCACAAGGGGCAAAACCACAACCAAATCTCATGATTCTCTTTGCAGGGGCTGCAGAGCAGCCTCCCTTCCCCTTGGCCCTGCCTCTGTGAGCCAAGCCCAGCTGCCTGGCTCATCCCAAAGCACCTTCTGCAGCACTGCTGGAGACAAAGCCAGCTGCTCCCGCAAGCCCAGCTTTATGCATCAGCCAGAGCAGCCTCCTCACAGTGGGAAAAGCAGCTCTGGGGCAGTAGAAAGCTTTCCCAAGAGTCCTCTGCTTCTATCCATGGGCAGGACCACCAGTGTGGAGCCAGGAGAAGGGTCTCTCCCTGCAATCCCAGCTCTGCCCCCACCACGGTGATGGTTCCCAATGCTGGGTGGGGATGCCAAGAAGAGCCAAAGCTCAGACAGTAAAGGACAAAAAGCTCCCCTACAACTCTTCTGGATGATTTCATGAGTTACAAGGTCAACATGCTTAGTCCCCTCTCAGGTAGAGATTCAAATTGACCTTGTGCTGCTGCTCTAAGCATAGCTGTGAGGGCACTTTCCAAACCCAGCAAGGGTCAGGCACCAGTTTCTGCTCATCTCCCTCACTCCTGATGCTCTGGCCAGAGCCAAGGAACCTCACTGCTGAAGCCCCAAAAGGCTGCTGGCTCCCTCCTTCCCTCCTAACCCCCAGCACAAGCCACCACAGCAATTCCATCCCCACCTTCAGCAGCTGTGCTGAAGAGCAAAACACACTCCAACACCTCATCTGTGTGGATTTACAACAAAGAAGGTTCCCCAAAAGTTCAAAGACCTGTCCATTCCTCCTCTGCTCCAGCCTCTCCTCCTCTGCAAGCATCTGTGTTTCCTGAGCAGCCTCAGAAATCGATGCTCACTGAATCACAGTTAGTTCCTTTGGTTTATTTAGTGTTTTCCCAGCTTGAACTCAAACCTCCTTCTACATGGGGAGAGCTGGGGAAAAGCCACCCAGTGCTTCACAAGCACAAACGCTGCAGGAGGGGCTGAGATGTGACAAGGGCAGATCTTTGGGTGCCACTAGGCACAAGAGGATGGGGCTGATCTTTACACTGTGGTGCCCAGTGACTGGTGTAAGCTGGAACACAAAAAGTTCCACTGGAACATAAGGAGAAACTCCTTTGGTGCTGAGGTGAGGGAGCCTGGCCCAGGCTGCCCAGGGAGGGTGTGGAGGCTCCTTCTCAGGAGGTTTCCAACCCCACCTGGACACGTTCCTGTGCCCCCTGATTGAGGGGAACCTGCTGTAGCAGGGGGTTGGGCTGGGTGAGCTCTGGAGGCCCTTCCAACCTCTACCATTCTGGGAACCCAGTGCAAGCCAGGAGTTGGGTGATGGCTGAAGCCCTGGGAGGAAGAGCCTCTGCACACTGGCCGCTGAGCAAGGGGCTTCCTGGGTATTGATCTAGATTTGGCAGCACCCGGGCTGTGCCCAGTGCCCCAGCCCTGCTGCAATTCTCCTGTGATGATCACTTAAAGGGAAAAAAAGCAGGCAGTTATCAAAAAAACCCCAGCAGCAAGGACAGAGGAGCACCAGGGCACATGTCCTGCTCTGACTTCTTCCCCAGCAACGTCCCTCCATCAACCCTGCCACACATTAGCTGCCACCTTTGCCCCAGCCCAGCGTCTGCCGCTCTAGGTCAAGGACCACATCTTTGAAATGAGAAGGCAGGTTCCCATCTTGGCTCTGCCCTAGCAAGTCACAGGAGCTCCTGCTTCTGCAACAGGCACCAACTCCTTACACCCCATCACTGAAGGGACTCAGACCCACACCAGGGCTTTCTCCTGCAGAGAAAAGCCGTCCCAGGGCATCGCCGATGGCTCCTTCCCTGCTCAGGGCTCACCTCTGCCAAGTTAATTGCAAAGACTGAGCAGAAGGCAACTGTCAGGGCTCTACTGGCAAAGCCAATTCCCACAATAAAGAGCTGATGGGATTTGGATGTGGAAGGAGACAGGGAGGGGCAGGGCTGAGGGAGCCCAGGGCACCCCACACAATCGCTCCACACCGATAAATAGCCGGCGCCGACACCTGCTGAGAAACACCTTCCCTGCTCCACACTGAGAACTGCAAGCTAATAACATCCCATCTGCACCACTCCCTCCCACCCCCCAAACTCCTTCTCCATCCCTCCCCCACCCAATTACACGATGACACGATCCGTCATCTTCCCTTTGTGTCGGCGAGAATCCAAAGGCAGGCGCCGGGAAATTAATAGCAATTGTTGTGTCAAAACGTGGGATGGAATCAGGCTGCAGCGTGGAAGCTCACACAAACACAAACAAACCCCAGTCATCCTCCCCTCCCTTCCCCAAGGGCTGCTGATGAGAATGCTCGTGGAAGAGATGAATCGGGGCTAATAGAAGGGATTAGGAATAGATCCCCGAACCTCAGCCCGGGCTGCAATCAGAAGGAGCGCTCTTAATTGAAATTAGAGCTGGGATTTCGCTGCCTCTGCAGAGATGAGTTAAGCCCATTGGGGCTAAACAGGAGGGGAAATAAAAATAGCATCTTTATTGGAGAAGGAGGGGGTAAGAAGGAGAAAAAAAGCAGCTCCTGTCAGGTTTGGGCAAGGGCTGGTTTGCACAGCCCTGGATTTGGGGGCTGGGGTTTGTCCCAGAGTCCCGCTCTGGGGCAGGGCAGAGGTGTCGCCTCCAGCTTCTCCCACAGGCACCTCTCTGCCTTTCCAGCTCGAGCACGGGTTCAGAAAGGATGTTTGAAGATCAAACCCTGCCTCAAGGTGCTCTGATGAAACCTGGGGTGAGCTGAGCTGGAGGCCTGTTCCTTCACCCTTCCCTCTGCGAGCGAAACGCGCTCTTTGCCCGATGCTCCCGCCAGCAGAGAGAAGTGCCCTCGCTTCTTTATTCCTTTCATTTAGCAGCCAGGGCATGAGGGCACAAAAAGGGAGGGACAGCCCACCAGAAATAAAGGCACAACTGCTGTTATTGCTGCCTCAACTCCCATCTCTCTCCTTCCACAGCCTGAGACCAGTATCCTAAGCAGCAGCAGGACAACTTCCCTCCCAGCACCTCACCCCAAGAACTTCAGCTGTTTGACTGAGAGAGGCTGAATTCATCCTAAATCCCAATCCCAGGCCAAAGGGATGTTTGGGAGCCAGGTCCCCAGCCCCAAGCATCACCTTGAGTGATCCCTCTCCATGGATGTTACTCAAAGGTGTCTCGCACACGAGGAGCGGAAAATAGGATCCAGCCACGGTTTAGTCCCACAAGCCTATTAGCAATTCCTCTGCTTTAATTCCAAATTAGACTTTACTTCTAAAAACAGGTTTCTAAATTCTTGGCTTGGGAACAGTGCCACAGTCTGTGCCTTCTGCTAGCAAATATGAACCTCGACTAAAAACGAGCCTAAAAATAAACCGCTCCGGCTCCGAACGCTCCTGGCCCCAGCAAAGGCTGGGATGTGGCTCTGACCTTCACCAATCTCACTCTGGCTTCCCCCACCTCCAGCCTTCCCTAACCCTAACCCAGCTGTGCAAAAAGGCCAGGCAGGGAAGACACATTCCCAGAGACAAACCCCGCTCTGTGAGTCTGTGCAGACTTAATTCATCTGCTCGGCAGCCGCAGGTCCTCCAGGGCAACCCGAGGGGCTGCAGGTCAAGAGAGACTCAGTGGAGTATGGCCAGTTAGAGATGACTTTGATGCATTCCTCCTCCCTGCCTCAACTTTTGGTATCTGCACAGTATCCTCTCCAGGAGAAGCTGGTGTGACAGCAAGCATGAGTGTATATAAAAATGCCCCTCTAGCAGCCGATGCTGAGGCTGCTGTTCAGCCTCAGCTGCATCACTCCACGACGATGCTGGGGCTTTCACAAGCCTCCCTGCAGCCCAGCCACACTTTGATTAACACCTGCGAGCTGCAGAAAGCTCTGCAGACACCAAGCTGACATTTCAGGCAGTGATCTGGTTATAGAGAGACCTGAGGTGTGAAGACTGCCCATAAAACCCCTCAGTAGCCTTCCTTTGTACAGTCCATCCCAAGTGCGAGGCCAGCTCTGGATTAGCCGTAAGACTAGACTTTGGTAACAGCTCCCAGGTCTGAAGAGCCTGGGCTCATTGCATCTCAACCACTGAATGCAGTGCAGGTCTTGAGGCTGGTCCAGAGCTAAACTGATTTTAAACACAGGCACCATGTTTTGCAGTCAGATGCACTTGGAGCTGATTTGCAGCTGGGCAGAGAAGACCATGAGGAGTTCAGGTGTGTACAGCTAAACGAGCTCCCCAAGGCTGCTCAGTGGGGATGGGGGATTCATCTCATCCAGCTTCTGCTCCCAAAAACTTGGCTACCTGGTCCAACACAGAAACCTGGCTCTTCTCTCAGGAGTGGAGGTTGATGCCTCTTCCAGAACAACCCAAACCCACCTTATTTGAGGATGACATGAGGTGTTTGGCACCACCTCTCTCCTCGCCAACCACCCGCTGCCTGGGCTGGATCGCAGCCTCCACTCCCCAGAGCCTAAATACACCACTCCTGAAGAGCCTGAGCACAAAAGCAAAGACCTGTCAGAAGTTCTTGCTTCCTCCTGCCACTTCCAAAACAAGCACTTGATTCCCAGGCTGATTTTTCCTGTCTGTAAAGCACATGTCAGCACCGTGGGCATCCCGAGGCTGGCCAGCCTCCAGAGCCTCCTCCCGGCTGCAGCATCCCTTTGCCCAGCCTGTGCTGCTCTTCCTTGATCCCTTCTCAAGTCACAAATTCCAACAGCAAAAAGAGGAGGTGAGGATGAGCCTGGAAGACACAGCAGCTCCACAGCAAGCCCCGAGCCCCCAGCAAGGGCCTGAGGCTGGTTTGGTGGCTCGTTGCGAGCGTTGGAAATTCATTCATATGAATTTGGAATATAATACCTGACACAAGATGTATCACTGCTGCCACGCTGCAATCCCAGATAAGGACACAGCAGTAACAGATGGAGGAACAAGGCACTTATCTTGTTAGCTGATGGATTTATCTCTCCTTCCCCCACCCTTCCCTACATATTCCATAGTGTGCAGAGAGCCACGTTCCTCGGCAGAGCAGCATATGGAGCACGACTTGATTTCTTCCTCACACCCCCTCCACACTTTAATTCAATAAGAGCTGGAGTGGCGGATAAACAGCTTGTTGTGCTAGGAAAATTTCAAAACAGTCAAGAAAATGTCAAACTGTCTTTTTTATGAGTGTCTTTTTTCTTTTTTTCCCCTCTTTTCCTTCTTTTTTTTCCCCTCCTCTCTCTCCTCCCTTCTTCTTTCCCTTTCCCCCATCTCCTCCGGTGCTCAGTGAAGAGCTGGGTGTCTGCACTGAGTGGTCCTTCCCCTGGCTGTGGGCAGACAGGTACCAAAGCATCTTCTGTCAAGGCCAGTCCGTGGCAGAAAGTGGCTTCAGTCCCATCCTTGGATGGAAGCTGGGAACAGAGAGGCTCTGGGTAAAAGATTAGGCAGATGGTTTCATCTGGCAGCTCCCTTAATCTCATTACTGGAGCTGGTGGAAGTTTTTAATGTGATCTCTCTTTCCTTCTCTACCCTCACCCCATTCAAAATGTCTCTTTTCCCCACAAAAAGACAGACATGTTTCCATAATGGCTTTGTTAGGCAGGAATAAATACTCTTTTTAAAGAACAAAAGCCATTTTGGAGTGCTCCCCCTCTCTTTCAGTGCTTTACTTTAGCTCTGGAAAGAAGTATTTACCAGAAAGGAGGAAAAAGCACAATGAGATGTTTTCTGGGGACGTGGAAACCAACGTGTCCCACAGCCCAAAGGTCCCTGCAGACCTCCAGACTTGCAGATCTCTCCAAGCACCTTGCCCCAGCTATTCCTCATGGAACTGCCTTTCTCCTTCAGCCAAGAGCCTTCATCTCCTCCCAAACACACCACTTCATCACTGCCCCTCCTTCACAGCTCTCCCCACACCTGCCACAGCTTCCTCTCCTGAAGGAAGATAAAAGCCTTCATGCTTTTCCTTTCCACACCTCATTTTCCTCCAACTTCTTTGCAGAGCACAGCCTCAAAGCTCAGCCTGAGACCAGGCATGGCCCAAAACCATCCCCAGCTCACAGTGCTGCTGAAAACCACCTCCCAGTCAGTTTGGAAGAGGTCTCAGGGGAATAAGCTCCAGTCCCAAGAGCCTGCTTTTGTATTTTGAAAGAAATCAACTCCAGCACAAGGAAAGAAAAGGGGAAAGTGCTCCCAGGAATGACACCGAACCCTGTGGGTTCCCAAGCTCAAAAGAAAGCCTCACTCCACTGAATGAATAACAATGTGCCCCCTAAGAACTGAAGGAGTCAAAGCAGCTCCTGGATAATTCCTCCTAGAAAGTCCTTGCACTGACACAGGAGCAACTGCAGCTCAGATGTGCAGAGAAGACCCCACACACCCACGTTTAGATGCTGTGGGTGACCCCGCTCAGGAGGCACCACCAGCACCACCTTTATGGTGATCACTGCTGTAGGTCAAAGCAAGGAACTCCCACCTGCAAACCTCAATCCAGGACACCACCACCCTCAGACCCACCCAGGAGCAGAACTGGAGGCAGGCAGAAAGCCACGGGGCAGGCAGCAGGGCGATGCTCAGGGCTGCACGTCCCTGCAGGGTGAGGGGAAGGCGCTGCAGCAGCGCAAGGGAACGCTCATGGTTTGGGGGGGAAGGGGGGAGAGTGGACCCAGAGGAAGGTGTCTGAGGGAGGAGAGCTCCATCCTGCTGCTTCCCACCTCCCTGCCATGCGGCTGCCGCTGTGCTGGAGGCAGCCAGCGCTGTCTCCCCACCCCCTCTGCAGCAGAGCGGTGCAGAAGGCCGCAGCATCCTGCGGGGAGCCGCGTGTTCAGCATGCAGGAGCGAGTGCTGAGCAGGAGCCCCGGCTCCTGCCCGGTGCACAGGGCAGCAGCCAGGAGCAGCAAACTGCTGCTGGAAGGAGCAGAGTGGTGGGTGAATTCCTGGCTCCTCTGCTGCTCCCTCTCCTCTTCCTATTTAGCTCATGGTTGCAAGGTAAGGCTTGAGGTGGGTGCTAACCTGTCTGCCTCAGTTTCTCTCTGCAAAGCAGCTCAGAGCAGTGGGATGATGCTGAGATCCTGCCACCCCCCTTGTTACAGACCCAAACTGTCAGGCAGAGCACTGAGGAACTCATTTCTTTGCCCCATCCTTTCCTCCCCAACCGTAGCTCCTGCCAGCTTGCACCCACTGCAGCACCCACCCTGTGCCACAGCCCCCAAGCCCAGCCCTTGAGCTCTCCTCCTCCTCTGCTGGGAGCTGGGGCTCGTCCCCTCTGAGCCTTACCTGCCATCAGCATCCTCCTCACCTCATCCCTTCCCTCCCGCCACGCCGGGGCGGCACCGAGGGCAGACGGTCCCCGATTCATACCAATGCCTCTGATGGGTTCTAACCCCCTGCATCCACCTTCCATCCCAAAAGGGCCTGGTGAGCCCCTGCTCCCCCCAGCACAGGACCCTTTCAAACCTGCCCCTTTCAAGTACCCAATTACAGCTCCGTGGCTAAGGATGAAAAGCATCCTGTTTTCTCCTTCTTCTTTCCCCCCCTTCTCAAGGTTCCTTTTCCCTCCCTTCTCATGAGGTTAAAGAGCTAAAGAGCAACTCAGAGACAGATAATAGAGTGACAGTGCCTCATAAAACAGCAAGGCGAAGCTCTGGAGAAAGCTGGCATACGGTGCATTAGGGATTTCTGTCGTGGCAGCTGGGAGGAACAGTGACCCTCTGAACTCAATTTGCTCCACGGCTTTAAAATGAAGGAAAGCCTTTGGACTGTCAAACTCCTCCTCTGGCTTCCAAGGACGGCTGCAGGCTCAGGTGTGAGCGTTTAGGGGATTCTTTAACCTAAAACCATCGCTCGTGGTCGATCCCCAGGGATGGAAGCAGCATCCCCAAACCCTTGCAGGGACGAGGCTGGATGGGGTGTGATGCAAAAGGGAGACAGGAGCAGTGCTGAGCCCTGAGGGGAGGAAGGGGTGTGAATCCATCTATTTATTCACTACAAGGTGGTAGCAAACCCTTCAGAGGATTGCTTTCACTCAGCAGCCCCCCCCTCCCTGCTCCTTCCCCACCCCAACCCGAGGGTGCAGGCTCCGTGCCGCATGCAAATGGCTCGGTGCTGCTGCTCAGACCCATCACATTCCCCCTTCTGCTGCTGCCTTTTCTTGTTTGAAATGAGTAGAAATCCTTCCCACTACGCCTTAGCGCCCAACGTAATGGGCCAAAGCATTTTTCATTTATCATCATAATGCCAGTCAAACGAACCCCCTAATAACATAAATGCAAGAGGAAAGCCATTAGAGTTTATTTGTGCAGCGGCTCTGAACTCGTCCCCACTGCTCCAACCGAGGAACTGGGAGAGGGGATGGATGGAGCTCACACCTTGAGGTCTTCTCATTGAAAGCTATTGCTCAGCTAGCCAGAGTCCTTCCTCACGGGCCATTGCAACCCTGACCAGGCCATCCCATGGGCCAAAATATCGAAAGCAGCACCTAAATCCTTCCAATAGTCTGGGCCTGGGTTGAATCACAAGCAGCCACTGAGATCTTTTGTGCCTTCCTGTAGCTATGATGTGCTCTGAGGTGAGGTACTGGGGAACAACACACCTGGCTATTACTGCTCCCCTTCAGCTACACAGCACTGGATCTGAAGGGTTGGAAAGGACCTTGAAAGCTCACCCAGTGCAGCCCCCTGCCAGAGCAGCAGCACCTAGAGCAGGGCACACAGGGACTCATCCAGCTGGGCTGGAATGGCTCCAGAGAAGGAGTCTCCACAGCCCATCTGGGCATCTCCAGTTTTCAGACCCCTTTCTCTGAGACCCACAGACCACACACACTAGAGAGACCAGGGCTCTGCCAACACCAGCGAGGCTCATTTACACAACCAAACTTGCCTATATGTTAAAGTCCTTAGAAGACCCAAGTCATTCCTCCTTGCTGCAGCCATCCCCAAGGGTTTCACCATCATTCCCTCCTAACTAGCAGGTTCACCCTCATCACTCCATGCCTGCCTTTCCCCAAGATCTTCCAGTTTAACCTGTCCCAACACCTCTCATCCCACAGGAGCTCCATCCTGGAGAGCCATCGCAAGGCATTTCATCTTACACACAGTCACATCCTCATTAAGCCCAAATTAAATGCATATTTCAGAACCTACGAGTTGAGAGCAAACTGTTCAGTCTTATGCTTTATTAAACAACAACAAGGAGGAGAAAAAAAGCCTTTGTGTGGAAGGAGCTTTGGTGCCAAATTCCAGCCTCGCTGACAGAGCCGGGCTATTCCCAACCGTACCGTCAGCGGCGTGTCAAGATGTGCAGCGCTGGCAGCGAGGACCTGCACTGCAGAGGCAAACAGAGCACAGCCCACCTGACAAATTAGTTCACTCATTAAGTTAAGAAGCCTATTTTGCTCCACTTCCACAACAAATCAGCGTGCTTAGCACTCAGGGAAACTTCCAGGGAAGGGAGGTGCTCGGTGGGGTTGTGTGATGGAAGAGGAAGATTTCTCTTTGCTGTGTTGTCTGTTGGGGGTGGGGAAAATCTGATGGGATAGGAAGAAATCCAGGCTCATTTAGGGCCTGGATAGATGGGAGGACAGGAGATGCTGTGTATGTGCTGGGTTGGAGCTGTGGTGGAGGGCCATAGGGTTTAGCAGCCAGGCCCTGTGGGCTAGGCTGGGGATGAGGTACTGGCGGTGCAGAAGAGCATCCTCATGCTAAAACCAGCAGGTAATGCTGAGGGTCAGAGACAGAGCTGCTCACCTGCCTGTCACCACCTTCCCACAGCCAGAATCAACGAGCTGCCAGCCATCTCATCTCCCCTTCTGCTCTTGCAGCCTTACAAAGCAATAAAACCCCCTCACTGACAACAACCCAGCTGGATTTCCAAAGCTTTCCCCCCTGCCTCTCAGTTTGCAGCTGATGGGTGGTGGGACACAGACTCTGCAAAGAGCTTCCCTGGGTGCAGAAGTGTGGTGGGAGGGGAGAAAGGGTGGGAGAGGAAACTGGAGTGGAAAGAAGCTGACAGGAATTGAGAGCAAGAGTCACAGCAGAGGAGGGCTCACAAGAAGGGAAGGCAATAAACCCCAGGGAGGCAGACAGAGATTAATGATTGTTTCCCAAATATGATAATTTCTGGACATCAACACATTAAATTTCATATCCTCCTGGGTTCCTGAGGAGCACTGCATCTCTGACCCTGTGCACAGAGGGGAGAGGTCCCTGCCAGCTTTGCAGGACCCATGGCAGCTCTGCAGGGATTTCTGGGCACACAGGGGACGTGCTCTCCACTGCAGTGTAGCTCCAAGCCTGTGCACTTGTGCCTCCTCTGCAGCAGCACATCCAGTTGTCAGCAGCTGGGTGATGCTTCCCCAAGCACGGGCCGAGGACAAAACAGCCTGTTTTGGGAAGGCATCTGTCAAAAAGCTCATGCTGGGACACTGTGGCACACACAGCCCCACTGAGATGCCAAACTGTCTGTGGCTAACTGGGCATCAGCCTCCTGTGCTCCATCCAGAGCAGCTGCAGGAGGCTCAGCCCCAAAATCCCCCCGTTTAACACCAACCCGACGCAGAGGTCTCCACAGGGTTTAACCCACCAGCATTTTGCACAGGCAAAGCACACAGGGCTGTGTGTGAGGGGCATAGTCCTGCCTTCATTCTCATGCTAGACTCAAAGGGAATAGGATTGTTTTCCTAAAATAATCTGGGCTGGGTCTGCTGTTCCAGTCTCAGACTTTGCTGGGTGTCTCTTGCCACCATCCCGTCCCTCTGCACCACCTCCACGTGCACATCCAAGCCCTGCACGAACCACACTGGAGCTGCTCCCAGCCTGCCTGTTGCCTGCTACCACAAAGCCCAAGGGACAAGGGACTCCCTGCACAGAAACCACTAAAGCAGGGATGGATCTGCTCCAGCAAGCAGCAGCACACCCCGCTGTGACCCTTCGGCTTCTGACCACGGCTCCCTCGCAGGTCTCGTCCCTGCCAGAGACAGGCCCATTGCTCCAGAGTCAGTTTACCCAGCACTGCAGTCCCTGTCAGCTCCCCACCAAGATTTGTGGGCTGTGCAGAATTGCTTTATTGACATTTAAAGGTCTTTGCCAACCCAGCCCCACATATCTTTGTTAAGCAGGATGGGATTTGCTTTCACCCGAGTCTGCTGCCTTAAAGTTCAGAGTCAAGCATAAGCTATTTTTGCCTTTCTTGGCTGCTATGACAGCCACCAGCTCAGTGATGAGAAGCAAACCCAGGGCCCTATCACAGCCCCACGGGCTCTGCTGTGGCCACCAAAGCCTTACATGGGGCACAGATGCAGGAGACTGCCAGCACAAGCAGCCAGTCCTTCCTACAAAGAGCTGGACACACACAATGTGCCACATGCTTTGCACAAGCAGCTGAGGTGACCACAGTGACAGCAAACTGCCTCATGTCCTCAGCTGGAGCAGGATGCAACCAGGAGAAGCAGAGTGCCAAAGGCATGGGTGTTCCATCCTTTACCAAACCAAAGAACCAGGACAGACAGAAGGACGATGATGATGATGATGATGATGCACTTAAAGCACAAACTCAGCATGGCAGGATACAGTCCCTCGAGCTCCTGTCTTGTGCTGAAGGGAGCTCAGCATTTGGGAAGAGCCTGAGAGAGGGTTCTGCCTAGTAAAGACAGACTGCAGGCTTGAAGGGGGAAGGTAATTTGGGTGAGAGTGGTGATGGAACGATCCGAGTTCACAACCCGACGGAAAGCAAAGCCGTGGAGTAAGGATAACAGACTTCAAAAGGCAGATCTCAACACATTCAGGAAGCTGGTGGATGGGGCCTCCTGGGAAAATAATCTAAGGTACAAAGAAGGGGAGAGCTGGCAGTTACTGAAAGAGACTATATTACATGCACAATAGCAGGCTGTCCCCATGCAAAGGGAAGATAGGAAGCATAGTAAGAGGCTGCTAGGATTGAATCAGGAACCATTCAGTGACCTAGAAACAAAGATAGGGGGGGAAAAAAAATCATATGGAAACAAGGGCTCATAATTAGGGATAGGTATAAAAGAATTGGAGGAGAAAGTCAGCAGCACTGCCGTGCAAAACAAGTTTCAATTAGCGAGGGATGCAAGAAGAGAACAAAAAAAAGGCTCTTGGATGTGTTCAAAGGATGAGGAAAAGAAAGGTTAGGTCTATTGCCAAGCAAGAGAGGAAAGCATGCAACAGACTCTCACTGCCATGTTTGACTGTATCTGTGTATGGTGAAAAGACAGCTCCAAATGACACGTTACCAGAGAGGTTAAAAACCAAATGAGCTCGCAGGGACTAAGGAAGGTCGCCTGAGGAAGCAGGCAGAGCCATCCCTCAGCCACCAGCACCGCTCTTTGGGAGCTCGTGGAGGCCAGCAGCAAGGGCAAGAAATCTTCATATCTTGAAGACAATAAAAAAATCAAGGCAGGAGCTGTAGGCAATGAGCTGAGCTTCAATCAGCAGGCACACACCAAACAGACGATGAAACTCTCACGGCTTGCAAGGCCCGGGAATTTAATAAAGTGAGGCAAAAAAACACCCCAAACAACCACCACCAACACGAGTTTGTCAAGAACAGATCATGTCAAACCAACCTCATTTCCACCTTGACAGGATAACTAGACTTGGTGGATAAGAGGGAAGCTGTAGACATGATATACCTTGACTTTAATAAGGCTTCTGACGCCGGTCCCACACGGCACCCTGCGAGGAAAGTTGAGGAAACATGGGCTGGATGTAATCGCTGAGGCTGGGGGCAGAGGGGAGGAGGGATAACAGCCTGTTGACAAAGAGCTCTCAAAGAGTGCTTATCTATTATTTACAACCAAGCCAGGAGGGCAACCTACAGGGAGATTCCTCTGGGGCCTGTCCCAAGGCTTGCTCTCTCTCGCCAACATTTGCATTTAACAGCCTGCATTACAGATCCAAGAGCGTGCTCATTAAAATCTACAGATGATGCCAAGCTAGGAGGAGAGGGGCTGAGAAGGGCTCCAGGGGTAGGACCAGAATCTCAAATCACCTCTGGCATGAGCAATAGGAAATCAATCTGGACAAGCGTGATGTGATACACTTAGGGAGGAGAAATCAAATGCACACGTAAAACCAAAGCAGACTGTCTAGGGAACCATGTACAGAGGAAGACCAGGGTGTTACAGCAGGCCACAAACTACAAAGGCATCAACCAGGCTACAAAAGAAAGCAAATCTGATGTTAATGTGAGAAGAAAGACAAAGGAGAAGTGTTTTCATAGACTCATTGAATGGTGGGGGTTGGAAGGGACCTTTAGAGATCACCCAGCCCAACCCCCCTGCTAAAGCAGGTCCCACCTAGATCAGGTCACTCAGGAACGTGTCCACGCAGGACATGGCTCCAGAAGGAGCCTCCACACCCCCCCTGAGCAGCCTGTGCCAGGGCTCCCTCACCCTCACAGTAAAACAGTCAGAAAGCTAAAGGTGAAGGGGCTTCACACATTGACCCAGGCACTGCCCTGCACCAACCCCATCACCTTCCTCTGCAGCACATCCTCTGCTCAACCCACAGCTGGAGGTTCCCTCTCTTCTCAGATCAACCCCAAGTGCATGTGCCCCCAGGCAAGACACACATCTGTAAGTGATGTGATGCATTGCACAGGGAGGGGGAGTCCATGGATCAGCAGAGATGCTGGTGAGAGAGATGAAACACGCCAGGGCTTTGCCACCGAAAGAAAAGCCTCAGTAAGATCAAGACAACACTCTTCATTTATAAATACCACATGAAGGAAGTGGTGAATAGTTATTTGCCACATCTCTTCAAAGAGGCAGAGCAGAGTTCTGGTTGGGTACTTGGAATAACTTCCACTCAAGCTCCTGAAACCCCTGCAGAAGGTCTCCAGGAAGACACACCATCACCAAAGAGCAGCTCAGTTGCCCATGAAGGATGTCCCACATGTGCCCAGTTCCATTCTAAGGTGACTCTAGCTGGGATCCCACCTAGCCCTAGGGTTTTGTAAGCCTACAAAGGTTACTCAGCAACAAGCTAAGACACTGCAAGCTTCCAGGTTTTGCAACCACTAACAGACCAGAGCATGAGAATCGTTTCATCCTGCTGACAACGCCCGTGAGCTCTGTCCACAAGCTCCTGCTCACTGGCAGGAGCAAGGGCTCCAGCACCAAGACAGTGTGACCCCCACAAATCACAGCAAGCCACACTCAGCACTTTTATTCTTTATTGTCACAGTTCAGACAGCTCCATTATTTATCCAGATTACTTATTCATGTTCCATTTCCAGGGACAATCCGCTTCGCTGGATAGAGTTATCATAGGCTCTCCTCTCCACTCACCCCCAGCTCTTATCCCCCTTTACATGGTATTTGGACATGGTGCTACCTCTGTTCCTATAATAGCACTGGCATTGCCTAGAGAGGCATCCCACCCATCTCTGCCCACCACGGGGGACCACCCCATTACTTGTTTGTCCCCTCTCTCACACCACTCGAGGGTTCTGACGAGGGGAGGATCGAAAAAGCTCAAGTAAAAACAGCAGCTGAAAGTCTCAGCCACTGACTGACAGGAGCACTGAAAATTTCCTGAGGCAACTCAGTCAGACCATGTTTTCTGGTCATCTCTAGAAGCTGAAGCAGTTAATTCAGATAAATATTACTCCTACCTGGAGAGACAGCAAGGGCTGGTCATTAAGGGCAAGGTGGCTGCTGGCCTGAATTCAATAGAGGCATCCCACCTATTTCCACATGCCCCAGCACCACAGTGTTTTATCACCCTCAGTTCAGGGCTGCAGCTCCAAGTGCAGGTGGACTTTTATCTGTTTTGCAAAGATTCAGAGGCGAAAAGGTTGCGGTGGTGGGTCAGCATCTGGCTCCAAGCTGATTCCAATCACAGCGTTTGCCCCAAGGCGAGCCAGATCCCAGGGCAGAGCTCAGCCCCATCTCCCAGACAAGCCTCATGCCCCAAACCTGAGTGAGACCAATGGCTCCTGCAGCCAACTCCACGAAACCTGCCCCCCTTCCTCTGCAGGGCTCAGTTTCCCCTGTCTCAAGCGCTGACAAAGTTTCCCTCCTGGCTGAGAAAAGTATTCCTAAGAGCAAAACACATCATTGCCAGAACTTGTGATTGCTGCTCTGCCAGGCCCTGAGCAGATCCTGCACCTCTAGGCACCAGCAGCAGCAGCTCAAACCCCCACCTGCAACATCCATCCTGCTCATCCCTGTGCCACATCTGATTTCCAGGACCACACTGAGGTGGAAGGAAGAAACAAAAAGGTTAAATAAACCCACTGGAAAGAGACAATGAATTCCCTTAACAAAAGGTTTAACTCTTGGAAAACACAAAGGGAGGTTTTGCTCTGATTGCCATCAGAGCAGCAGCCTAAGGAGGCTTCAGCCAGCACTCCAGGCACACACTTCTGACTGTCAGACAGCACTCAGCAAGGTTTGCACCCTGCTGCAAGGGGTGCTGAGCACCAACGAGCACACAAAGCACATTGTAGGTTGCTGCTGGCTTCAGCAAGGATGCAAAATACTAGATACCCGAGGCCAAAGCACACTAACATCAGGTGCAACCATTTGCAGTGACTCTCTCAGCAATTCACCAATGAAAACACAAAAAAATAACAAGGCAAAAGGAAGGACTCCAACTGACCCTGTGTGTTCATCTCTCCTCTCTGGCTTCATCACTCACAGGCACGACCCCACGCACATCACAGACCTCCCACCAAACACATCACCACCACCACCAGGGCACTTCATGACCTACAAGCAAACATCTCTTTCCAGGTCACTTGAAGAGAGCTCCAGCAAGCGTGAAAAGTCCCAAGAAAACACATGCTGAGCACATAAATCCTCCCCTGCTCCGACTTCCAGCCTGTCTCCTCTGAGCTGCCCTTTGAGGCTGAGAGATGCTCTAATCAGTGCATCTAATTTCAAACGGTGTACGGACCGTGTTGTGCCTTGGGATAAAAGCTAAAGGCTGCCATTGAAGTAAAAGACAGGTGTGCACTTCACAAGCTGGAATCTGGCCTCCAAAAAATACCAAAAGTCACTAAAACTAAAATATTAAAGTGCATTTAAAAGCATCACAAAGGCAGATTAGCAACGAAACACGGCGGCTTGCTGCGGGACTGAGAAGCGAGGAGGGTTCCAGGGGCAGACAGCACTACTGAAAGGAGGCCAGAAAGGCCTTGTTTAGAGGAAAAACGGTGTTTGATCCAAAACACAGCACAGAAATTCATTTCCTCATGCATTTTCCATGAGAGAGCAAGCCCAATCAGTCTTGTTTTAAGCAGCTACAGCTGAAGCTCCCACTTGGAGTGGGAAAGATGGGAAATTGCCCGGTGACTCAGGAGTGTGATGTGAGCCACAGCCCCATCCCTCTCACAGATATTCAAAGTACTTTTGACTCCAGAAAATGACTTGACTCAGCCTGGTCTCAACTTGCTGACCCATGCAGCTGAGGAGCTGCAGAAGCCTTGCTCCTTCACCAGTCAACCTAGAATTGGGCCTCGACTTTGCTTGCTCACGTGTGCAGGAGACACCTTTCAGCCCTGTCCTAAAAAAGCAGAGGAGATACTGGGATGGCTTAGCTTTAGGGCTGGGAGGATGGTGGTTTTTCTTCAAAGAGCTTCTCAGTGTGTTACACAGACACAACTAACGAGATGGCAACGTGTGGAGCTGCAAAGGGCTGGAGAACCTGTTGCTAACAGCCCTCAATCCTTGGCTGGCTTCAGACAGAGGAATCGATGCAGGTTTTGACACCTATCAAGCTTTGGTGTGCCTACAAGGCTGGCAAGGAGTGACCCAGGGCCACCTCTGGCAACAACTCTCTTCTGTCTAGCAAGTCCTGGCTTTACAGGAGAGCTCAGTACTTTCAGTTTCCTCAGACTGAGACGCTGAGTTTATTCCCAACCACATTCAACGGCTGATTTCATTCTGGTTTAGACTGTTCTCATTCTAGACCTTGGATACTTATCTGATAACCACCTTGTAAAGAAGTGGTAGATGGCTCATGTTCAAGCCCAATTTCCCATGTGCTAGCGCAAAACGTGACTCAGGTCTCTTCAAAGCCTCTGTCCAGCTCCTGGGACACCTCTCTCACCTGCACCAACCCCTTTAAGTTGTTCAAATCAGCGATGGGGCTCAAGGAAAATGAGGTGAGAAATGCTTCTCCCATGGCCACATCCACAAAGGGGAGAGGAGTGATCTAATGCACTAAATCCAACCAGGATCCCTCTCTCATCATCCCAGCATGGTCTGAGTGGGCTCTGCAGCACAGCCCCCCTCCCCAACACACAAACAGTCCTGTTGATGCAGCACTCGGCTCCCTCGAAGCACGAGGATGTTCAAGCCTTGTTACTTCAGCTGGGGTCAGGGAGACTGAAAACATAAGTGTATAATCCTTTCACAAGTTAATTAAAGTACCCATCCATCCTTCATTCAAACCATTAGCCATGGGTTTTTACAATTAATTATTTGGAACCAAATCAAACAAACAAACAGACAAACAGAAGACACAAAGAGAGAAAGCAAAGCAAGAGACAGAGTATTTCTGCAGCAGGGCATTAGCAAGGCTCCTCCAAGCCTTCAAAAGCAAGCCACGAACCTGTTTGAGGCAGCACAAGGTTGGGCTGGAGGTGAGGACCCTGGTTCAAGTTCAGGTGCTGTCTCAAGCTGCTTCTGTGACCTTGGAAAACCCTCTTTGTCTCTCCTTGCTTCACTACCAGTCCCTCAAGCCACGACCCGTTGCCGTGTGCCGTACCCCACGCCCCCTCCCTTTGCCCCTGGCAGACCTCTGGAGTGCAGATAAACTACAGATAAATGATTTACAAACCAGGAGGGCTCTTTGGTGAGGTCTTGGGAGGCTGAAGCACTTGGGTGAACTGGAGTCAGCACTTGCAGCACTGACTTGCCCCACTGCCTGAAGGCTCACAAAAGCACCTGCAAGACCTCAAAAGAAGCTGAGAACAGAGCAGAAAAACCTTTCCATCTGCACAGATAGCCCAGCAAAGGCTCCTGAATATTGCAAGGAGGGCAAGCAGCTCTCCTCCTCGCTCAGGTGGAGGCTAGGTCCCCAGATGAAGCTCTTTGGCCCAGTTTATCTCCTCCCTTCCATGATCTCTCTCCTTTTTCAAATGCTCCATTTCAGCACAGGTATGTGAGGGGAGAAGGGGAGGTGGGGAACTGGGAAACCAGCCTTCCTTTGCTCCCCTTGCACTTCATTCCCTCTCATTTGCTGTCACAGCTACGCTCTGTCTCTTATCCCCAACCTCCCTTCTCCTCTATAGCCTCCCTACTCCCCACCAAGACCAGGTTTAATGTCTTTCCATCTCTTGGTGGGTAAATTGCGGTGAGCCTGGCGGCTGCTGGGGTGGAACACGCTGTTTGATATGCACCATAAAAGGAGAGGACTCTGTAAACAATATTATTTTTAATAAAATCCCAGGCTTTGGCAGGCCAGCTGCTTTTGTGTCTGTCTTAATTTAATCAGACGATCAGCTCTCTCAAGCAGCAAGAGGGAATGAAAAGCATTAGCAAGGAATCAAGGAACTGGTGAGGAAGAGACACGATTTCCATCAAGTGCTTTCTGCCCCGGCGTGTTGCTATGTGAGCGGGACCAAGTCTTCAGGAAACAGATTCCCAGGCTGGCACATCCGAAAACGACTTTGTCAAGGCACAGGAAGGACGTGAGCACATCTAGGCACGGAATACTCATCCTGGAGTGCTTGGAGAAGAGTCATACAGCTGGCATGGGTGATGAGCGAACCCAGGCTGCGTGGGGTTTGCAGTTAGAGCACATCATCGTGGCTCTCCCTGTGCAATGGCAGGGTTCTGCCATACCCCACACTCTCCAGGACAGGAATCCTGCCTGCTTGGGTGCCCTGCTATGCTTACACCCAGGGAAAGCCATCCAAACAGCATCCATCAGCTCCCCTCTCCACACTCAAAGCCTAAACCACGATGGCATGCCCCGTTGGACACGTCAAAACTCAAACCCAAGTCAATGCAGAGACACTGTTAAGGATGAAACACTGAATTCTGCAAGTATATCCCCCAAAGGTGCAGCCAGGGCTGTGGCATGCAGTAGCAGGGGAAAAGCCACCTCCAAAAGAGCCTTGGGGAGACGATGTTGGCAGCTGGAACAAGGGGAGAGGGGAGGGCAGCCTCGAGCAGCCCTTGCCACGCAGCATCGCAAGCAGCAGCTGAGTGGGAAAGGTGTCACTTACAGACAGCAAAAACCTGGCAGAAGCAGCTGATTTCATGACACTTCTGCTCTTCAAGACCAAGCAACAGCCAGCGAGCATCTGCCACGCACACACAACTCCCTTCCCCTTGCTCCAGGCCCTCACAAGAGACTTCACTGCCAGCAGGCTCAAAATGTGGCCACGCTGTCCCGTGAGCCTCAACCATTGCAGATGTGATCCCCGCCTCCTTCTCCTTGCTCTTTAATTTTTAAAGCTGGAGCAGCCTGGAGCAGAGACCAGCCCTCCTCTGTCTTGGGAGCAATCAAGGGTTCCTCTGCTTCCACACAAAGCCATAAATCCCTCAGCAAAAAGAAGAGATCCTCAAAGAGATGAAATAATAACCTCTAATTATAGACACAATGTAAACAAATTAATTGATATTTACTTGTTTACCCAGTCACACACACAAACACAGACACAAAACCTCCTCTCATGCTAATCACTGAGCTTGTGTTTTTAAGATATTAAACTGAGCTAAGGCTCAGCCATAAATATCACCAGCAAAGCGAAAGATGGTGCTCGGCACTGCAAAGGAATTAACAACGCTATCTAATTACGACACATCGCTCCAAGTTCTGTTGCTCCCATTAATCACTTTCAATTATGAATGTAATTAGAAGTCATCTTTTCTCTTTGGGTGGTCGCTGCTGGGACCTGAAGCGCTGACCCTCTTGCTCTAAAAGGCAACACCCCCCCCTTTGCTCTCCCAACGCCGAGTGGCATCGAGCAATTAGTGCCTTTACGAAGCTCCCAAGTGCCAAGGGCAAGCAAGGCAAGGGAGAGGAGGAAGACTGAGTTACTTCATCCCCTTTGCTCACAAGTTCTGACAACATCCACCCGCTAGCAGTGCCAGAGAAGGAATCAGGGCTACAGGGATAAATTGATGTGAAAAACACCCCATCCTCAAAGCATTAAAGGACGAGATGATAATGTTATCTCTTGCTACAGGGCAAATCAAAGCCTAGAGAGTTCCTTCCCTGTGACACGAAGCTTTTCAGCAGGGACACGTGGCAGCTCGTCTCTGTGCAGGAGGAAGAGCGTCTTGGAGAGCGTGGCTGAAATCTGCCCCTCTCCCCAGCTCTATCTCTTGCCTCTGCTCTTCCCCAGTCCTCACTTTGCCTTGGGTGGGCAGTGAGGAGCCAAATCAGCTCTGCCTGGGTTGTACTATGGTCACCATCACCTCTTGGCGGTGCAAGATGGAGAGGGCTGACTGCAGAGGTAATTTTCACACCAGTTCTCAGGGGTATCTGCATCGGGAGCCCGCGAAGCGTAATTAAGAAGAGCAAACCCATTGGCAGCAAGCTCCAATTTGTTGGCTTTTTTAATGAGGGGGTGTGACTTCTCTTCCAGGGGACTTGTAAATAAAGAAAAAAGACTGAAAAAAAACTACTTCTCTGCTCAGTGCCAAGCTCAAGGAGTTTGGGACAGTGGAGCTCAAGCCCCATGACCGCAGGCGGTCAGTGAAATAAACCCGTGTGCCAGGCTGGACAAAGGCTGCTGCTGGCAGAGCACTTCCAACCTGGGACACCAGTGTCCTGATAAATCTAACACACTCCCCCATGTATTGCTGCCTTGACTCTTCCCCCCAAGTCCATTTAGCCTCACAGCCTGCTTCTGGCATCACACAGTACCCAAGCCGATGCAGAAAACCAAATGGAAACGTTCCCTTTCGGTTCCCTCGGTACTTCTGCACGGGGAATGTGATTAGGCTGCCCTTATCTTGGTGGGAACAGTTGTGAGCAATAATGAAATCATCCAGTCCTCTTCTTCTTGAAATCCAGCCACATCCTTTGGCTCCAGGAAACAGGGGCAGTGACATGTGCTGCTTTCATAAAAAGCCACAAGGCTACATGTATTTGGTTGCAATAAAATCCCTTCCCTCAAGTGAAGAGCAAAGGAGAGTGAGATTTCAAGGACGAGGAAAGTTGCAGCTGAAAGAAGGGACTGAGCTGAACTTCTGCCCATCTGACACTTCTTGTGCAGCTGGTTCTTCACAATCTGAAGAAGCCTGGATGAACACAGCACTTGTTGCTTCCTTCTCTTTCCATGCTTGCTCTTTCTGCCTCGGCTCCCACGGTGACAATGGGAATCCCCCGTTGAACTTCCACGCTGACAAGAAGCCCAACATGATGACTCTGCTGGGAAAGCACAGACTCTGGAGGATGGCCCCTCCTCTCTTCAACGTTGGCCAAGAGTACAGGGAGTACTCAAGCCAAAACTTCCACATGTTTCTCTCCACAGAGACTCGTGGTCATCATCCAGCTCAAGAGAGACAGGGAATTGCTGGAGAGAAGCCAGTGCAGGGCCACCAAGATGCTGAGGGGACTGGAACATCTTTCATAGGAGGAAAGGCTGCAGGACCTGGGGCTGTTTAGTCTGGAGAGGAGAAGACTGAGGGGGAACCTCATTAACACTTAGAAATACTTAAAGGGTGTCAGGAGGATGGGGTTGCACTTTTTCTGTAATGTCCAGTGACAGAACAAGGGGTGATGGACATCAGCTGGACCATAAAAAGTTCCACTGGAACACAAGGAGAAAGTCCTTTGGTGCTGAGGTGAGGGAGCCCTGTCCCAGACTGCTCAGGGAGGGTGTGGAGGCTCCTTCTCAGGAGGTTTCCAACCCCACCTGGACACGTTCCTGTGCCCCCTGAGCCAGGGGAACCTGCTGTAGCAGGGGTTGGGCTGGATGAGCTCTGCAGGGCCCTTCCCACCCCCACCACTCTTGGGATTCTATGAAATACTTGCTAGATAGTAAATCCAGCCAAGCTGCACACTTCATCCTCACCTCACCCTCCCTGAGATCTCTCACCACTTGCTTTCAGGTCCAGACCAAGCCCCAGCTGCCCTGCTGAGTGCTCCTCTGTGCCAGCAGCCAGCCCAGCACGCTGAGGATGACTCGGGCATCCCGGCGAGCGCGTTGCCACCTTGGTGGCTTTGCCCCCGAATGAAGCTGGCACTGTCCCCCCCACAGTGCCACACTGAGCTGCCTCCTCATTAGCAGCCTGCATTTCACCATCCTCCCAGCACTTGGCTGAGCCTCCCCTTCCCTCTGCTCCTTGCTTATTCCGTTCACTGAACTAATTGCTGAGCGCCTGCACCCTGGGTGTCTGCTGCTGTTGCAGAAGATTAGTATTTTTACTGAAAGGGGGGTGGGGGAAGATTACCAAGGCAAAAAAAAAAAAAAGAGACTGTGTTTTTTAAAGCAGATGAAAGGAGAGCCCAAGGAGATGTGCATTTGACTCTCAAACATGCTCCTTCAAGTCTCCCTCAGCAGTACTTAAAGGCGTTTCCAAAGCAAGACTTTATGAATGCTAAATGAACCCGGCGCCTTGTTCCTCTGCCACAAGAACAGACAAAAAACCCCTCATCTTTTATAGACAATATTTCCTTTATGGCTGACACTGTGCATCATGCATTGCTGCTACCAACCCTGCTTCAGCTGACCTTGACAAAGTCATAGGGTGAGCGTGGTGGAGCCGCACACGGCTGAGCAGGGGTCGAGGATCCTGGCTGGATCCAAGCAGACACGAATGGTCTCACCTGCTGCTTTCCAGAAAGGTGAGAACGCCACAAATGGGAAACATTTGGAAGTCTTGCTTTTAATCTTGGATACCCTGGTCAAACCTGGGACATTGGGTGAGAAGCATCACCTCCTAAAAGGGTTTCTCTAGAGGGATGCAGATTGGGCAGCAGAACCAAGGGAAGCAAGGCAGGAGGACAAGGGAGAAAATGCACCACTGACCATCCAGCCCTGCACACCATCTGTACCACCACATCTGCTTCACCAATGGATGCTCATGGGGACCTTTTTGGGTGCCCAGCACTGAAACCCTCCTTTATGTCACAGAGGACAAACCACATTCAGCATCCATCTGTGTCATCAGGTCAAGGCCACACCACACTCTTGCAAAGCACTGAGGTTGCTCACTGCTCCCCAGCTCGGGCTTCCCCCTTACTGAGGATTTTCCCTCCCTCTGGAACCAGGGAGAAGTGCATTTAGCTCCACACAAAACACTCTGGGCAGAAGCTGGTGCACACTCTTAGGAAAACACCCACCCAAAGGAAGTCTTGGGAGATTTAATTAGCTATCGTCTGTGCTGTTTGAGCTTGTTAGGTGCTATATAATTGCTAAATATTATTATTATCTCTGCAGGTACAGCAGTTTGTGAGGATAATGATAGTGATTGACATTTCCCTGGCATCTTTCATCCCAACCAGATCCCATATTACTCTATTATAAAACACTGTTCTGCCTTGATTCTCCATATGTCTCCAACCTGTCAACAGGATCATAACTGGCTCCGTGTTGCCAAAAGAATAAAGGCACCAAGCAGCTCATGCAAGTTCACAGGATGTATCAGAAGCTGAGCAAGGGCCAGCTCAACTTTATGCTCCAGAATCCAAGTTGCACAGGTATACATAAGGTGTAGACAGAGATATACGGGTGCTGCTTCAACACTGACTTGGAGCACAGCCCCAAGAAGTGGTCTTCTAAGTCACCCCAGCACTCAAAGACCTCCCTAGTCCAACCCCAGTCACTGTCTCTGGGCTAAGCACCAGTGGGGTACCACAACCCAACCATCACTTTGAGAAAACCCATTCCAGGGACAGCAAAGCAGAGGGGCCACCGAGTGATTAATTGGAGACTATCAGTTTGGGATAGGTCTCTAAATTCTCATTAAGTCAGGTGCTGAGCCATTGCACATTAATCCAGAACATTTCCCCTTCGGCCCAAACAAATAAATAACTCTTGTATAATTCAGGGAGAACTGGGTGGAGCCATCTCTCCCCCCCTCTCTGCCTCTTTCCAACTAACCAGAGTGAATAAAACATCGCCCGCAAATCTATTAGGCTAATTTTAAATCCTGACAATTTAGCAGCACTTCAGCAAGATAAGAGCCATTTATTAAAAGCCACAGTTCATTAAGCCAAATGCTGCTGGCGTATTTACTCAGAGAAACGGGGCTGGGCTTGCTTCTCACCAAGACCAGAAGTCCCCAAAGGAGCAGGAGTGATCCTGTATCACCCAAAAAGAGAGGCCAGCACCAACCTCTGCTCGTTCCAAGCCCACGTGGGGCTGCATGTGCTGCCTGCTGAAGGGGCTGAGCGTCAGTGCTGCCTCACTCTGTCTCACTGAGCAACGTGGGATCGTGAAGCAAGAGCCATGGGATGCTTTGCTACCCAGGGCTGAGGGAAGTGTCCATCAGAGAAGCAGCTCACATGGACCAGAACCAGAATCACACATCACTGTGGACCCCTTCTCGTTAATGGCAAGCACGGACTGACTTCAGGGAGGGGATCATTGCTTCCAAGAGCAAGCCAGGAGAGGGCTATTTAAGAAGAGCTGTTGCCTGCCAAAAGCTACCAGATTGCACCCAGAGCTTTCCTTCCTCCAAGCTGCTGCTTGACATCTCTGCTGAACCCTCTCTGCTGCACGGGCACGTCAGCTCCTGGGGGGTCTGGGGCTGTGACAACAAGTGCTTTGGGACATGGGGAGGGTGCTCAGGGTTTCCTGCTTCCAGGGAAGAGCAGATGGATTCACCCCTGTGAGCACTTACTATTGATGAACTTCCAGAAGGGATGAGGTTGATGCTTCACCCAGACCAAGGCAACCACCACAACCCCACGCTGGAGCAGCTCACCTTACACCAAAGCAAGTCTGCCTTGCAGAGATGTTCCTGAGCACAACCTAGCAGAGCACACAGGGCCCTCTCAAGCTCAGGCCCCTCTGGAGAGTGCTGGCTGCAGGGGATGCAGAGGGGCTCAGTGGTACCCGGGCCATGGAGCCGTGCTGGCATCACCACCAGGAGCCAGCAGCAGAGGGCAGTGAAGGAAATCCCATCTGGCAGAGTTTGTGAGTGTAATTCATTCCAGCGGGGAGACATCCAAGAGACTTTATCAAGTGCAATTGTCCCACTGTGCCTTTCACCTGCACACACTTGCAAGACAGTCTGGAGTCACTACAGAGTCTCCCTTTACAGTCAGAACTGAAAGGAGCATTATAAAGGTGAATTAACATTTAAAAAGAATGTAAAAAACCCAGAACTGTTCTAATGATGATTAATGGGAAGCTATAAGGGAGGCCATGACCTCCTAGTGTCATTAAATGGATTGGCAGGTTTCTGAGCATTAATTATAAATAGCCACAGGAGTTTGAGTGCTTAGCAGAATGATGATAAATCCATGACACAGGCAGAGAGGGACAAGGAGTGGGGAGCAGGGGGGAACACGTGCCTGTGTGTGCACGGGCTTGCACGTGCAAGGAAGGATGGGGGTGGGAGGGAAAAAAGGGGGTAAAGGAGTCTGAGCACAGATAGGAGGATGAAGAGAAAGAGCAGAGAAATGGGTAAATGATAAATTAGGCCCTGCCACTCAATCACATTTTCTAAATGTTTTATATCCCAAAAGCTATAAAAGCAATATTCCTTTCTGGCTTTATTGGAGCCATTTCTGTAAGGCAATCACATCTGTTTCCTCGGGGACTTCAGTTGAACTGTGTCTTGGCTTTTCTTTTTTTTCCACCCTTTTTTTCCCCTCTCTCCCCCCCAATACTTACTCTCTAGGCTGCTACCAAAGAAAGGGCAGAGCATGCATACAAATAGGGAGGAGGAGTGAAAAAAACAAACAACCACCCCCCCCCCAACTGGTGGCAATGAAAACACAGAAAAAAAGTGACTGCAAACTTCTCCAAATTGCCCAGCCCATTAGCAAAGCAATGGCTGCAGTAATCAGGGCCCCTGACTGCAGTTTTGCACCAGTCAGCTCCTCCAGTTCCCCTTCCCTTGCCTGTGAAGTGCTCATTCCACTTGCACTGGTATTGTGGAGGTCTGCACCCCCCGGGGCACTGGGGGTTTTTTTTGCCTCAGCTGTGCTGATCCCACCAAATCTGCCTGAGATTTGCTGCTTCATCCCAACGGCATCTCCCCAGAGCCCTTGGAGAGATGCTCAGCCCAAAGCCCTCTCTGAATGCCACGGGGAGCCAGAGTCACAGCCCCAGAGGTATGTCTGCTTCATGAGGCAGGAGGTGAGTTTTTGCAGGGGCATGAGAACAGGAGTTCATTGTAAAGAGAGGATCAGCAAACTGTCAGAGCCAAGGAATCGTGGGTCTGAATAAACAGAGAGGATGAATAGAGCAAGGACCTCGGGCTCGTTAATGAGCTCGCCCAGCAAACCCTATCAACTGCAGAGGGTGAAAGCCCCTCTGGCTGCCAATGAAGGGAACAAAAGGCTCTGGTGAGATGCCAGAAGGGCAGCCCCATGCCTGGGCACCCAGAAAACCCTGCTTTAGCTCTCAGAAGGGAAAATAAAGACTGTGCATCAGCAGCCACATCCCATTGCCCAGCCCTGACAGCAGTCACAGCACCCAGCCCTGGGGCATTCCATTGGGATTGGAACCTCTGCTTCCTCCAGCTGCTGTTTCAGCTTCTGCTGGCTGTGTAGGGAAGCAAAAGCACAAGCCAACCACCCCCTCCTCTGCTGAAATTAAACATATTCCTGTTTCTATTTAGATTTAAGTCTCATTACCTCGCTGGGCTCTTGCAGGGAGAGGCATTATTTCAACTGATTGGAAAACAGTGGCGAAGGAACAGGTTCCCCACACCATTTTCTTCATATCCTATTAGTTGCAATACAGTGAATACATCAATTCTTAGTCCCAGCAGCTCCTGGAAAGAGCCACCTATTAAAAGCTGCCTTATTAATGGAATTGTACATCCAGGATTAATCGGGCCGCCTTGGCCATTTCCATTTCTCACTCCACAAGTGCTTTTGTTTGCTTAATAGGCTGAAGTAACTTGAGAATGACACAACTTGGAGCTTCCCCCATTTGCTGTGCATATCACCAGCAAATTTAATATTGCCTCCCTTTCCCATGTGGCTCTGGGAGAAAACCTGGCACACACTGCCAGGGGAATCCACGCTGCAGGGGAGGGGAGAGGGACAAGGGGCTTTCTTGCCTTTAGCACAGCCAACAAGAGGACACCCCCTAATTGCCTGAAGGCTTTAAATCCCACAGGGAACTTGCAGCATTAAAAAACCCCCACCCAACTGCTACAAGAGCCTGGACAAGAGCCAGGCTATCACTGCAAGATCATCTCCAGATGAAGAGCATCAAGCTCACCCCCAATGAGGCATAAATGGGGGTCTCCTCATTAAGCAGCCCCCACCAGATGACAACCAAGGGACAGCAGCCACACTCCCTGCAGCATGAAACACTGTCCCCCAGCATCAATATTCCACTGCAAGACCATCTCCAGATGAAGAGCATCAAGCTCACCCCCAATGAGGCATAAATGGGGGGGTCCTCTTTAAGCAGCCCCCACCAGATGACAACCAAGGGACAGTAGCCACACTCCCTGCAGCATGAAACACTGTCCCCCAGCACTGATATTCCACTACTACTGCAAGATCATCTCCAGATGAAGAGCATCAAGCTCACCCCCAACCAGGCATAAGGGAAGGGGGTCTCCTCTTTAAGCAGCCCCCACCAGATGACAACCAAGGGATAGCAGCCACACTCCCTGCAGCATGAAACACTGTCTCCCAGCACCAATATTCCACTGCAAGACCATCTCCAGATGAAGAGCACCAAGCTCACCCCCAACCAGGCATAAGGGAAGGGGGTCTCCTCTTTAAGCAGCCCCCACTAGATGAGAAGCAAGGGACAGCAGCCCCGCTCCCTGCAGCACGAGACGCCGTCCCCAGCGCCGCGGCAGCAGAGCCACTGCACGTTGCAGCACGGTAATACAGGATGACTTTTCCCTTTAATGGAATTTTTTCTAGCCCACTAAGGCCAAAAAAAAAAAGAGAAAAGACTCCATTAGCCATACTACAAAGGCTCCTACTTATTAGTATTTTAGAACAGAGGCAAAAAAACCCCCATTTCTTGAATCTAATTATTGCTGACAAATATGAAAATTGAAATCAAAGGGAAATTTTCAGCTACAGTGCCTCGGACAGCAGCAGCTTCCCAACTATTGCATCAACACATTCATTCTGCTCAGGAGGTTGTGGAGATTGGGCCCCTCCTTTTCCTTCCCCCCCCCCTCCACCTCTTTCCATCTTTGGAGGCATTAAACTCCGACACATCCATCTCGACAGCCAGGGACGCGGAGCTAACTTTGTGTTTCCGAGTCAGACGCAGGCAGCGGATGGCAGCGAGGCTTTGCAGGAGCTGCAAAAGCAGGGAAGAGGGCTGGGGTAGGGGTTTGGGGGGTTCATTTGCTCCTTTATGTATTTCCAACTTTTCTTTTCTCCCACTGCCATCCAACCTGATCTCAGAAAGGGGGTTCTTGCATCCCTCCAGACAGAGGATGTGGAAGGGAGGGGAGAATGGAGAAGGAAGGGATGGAAGGGGGGGTGGTGGGAAGAAAACGCCTTGTCAACATATTTCCTTTCCCCTACCTCCCCCCAACATACTGTAAAAATCAATCCCCTTTGTCATTTTGCTCTGCTTGTGTGAATGTTTAATGGCTGTCGAGGGAGATAATGATTGCTGCTAGGAAATTCATTTCAGATTTGCTATTTATAAAGTACTTGGTGCTCAGGTGGGAAATTAACATAAGGAAGGGGGGAAAGGGACCAAACCAGGGGGGAAGAATAAAAAGCAGCTGGAGAAGAGGGATGAGATGCTGTGGGGTTGGCTGGAAGGGGCTGATGCCCCAAAGAGGGTCTGCATCCCTTCCTCTCTCTCCTGGGCCAGAGGGAAAGGGCTTGCACACTGTGGTGACAGACATGCTGGGGACATATGGGTGCTCCCCAACACAAGCAGCCTCTTCCCTGCACACAGGGGATACAGAGCTGGGGTCATCAGCCAAGTGCCTGGTGGCTTTACATTCTCCTCACACACCTTCCCTCCCTAAAAATGACCACTGATGGGTTTGCACCCCCGTTCCCTCTCCAGCTTCCCAACCCAGACCCTCTAGATTAACTCCTTCAAGTCTCCCCTCTCCCCACAAAGTGTGTCCCCCCCCAACCTGTTGCCTGGTGTTTGACCTGCTGAACCCCAGGGGAATCCCCCAGTCTGGGATGCAGCCTCGGGACCAGGCTGCCATTGAGTTGCTAATTCCTTGTCTCAGAAGTTGCTTTTCACTTTCTGATTTTTCAATAATAGGCTTGCTATGAATCCCTTAAGCTTCTGAAATCAGCTGAAAACCGCTTTTCCAGCCATTTACATAAACACAAGTGGATCAGAAGGAATAATCATAGTTTATGCATTATTTGGGGGCTTTGGAGCCTGCCTGCTAATGTGATGTCAGGTTTTTTGAAGCCCAAAACATACAAAAGGAGAAGGGCTGACGTGCAGAAAAGCTGCACAAAAGGTAAACAATAAATAATACAAAATTCACAATGTTGTCTTCAATGACAAGAATGGTTTTGGCTTCCCCACCACCTCGGCCTCTAATGGATCCCTGTTCCTCGCCAGCCCTGTTCCAGAAAGGGCTTCATTAAGAGAGATGTCACTCATGCTAAATCCAAATTCACCTCTTGCCAGCCAGCCCTGCAGCTCTCCCGTGCCTTGGCCTGCTATCAAAAACCCCAGTGCTGGCTTTGGGGATTGACTTTGCAAGGAAAAAGCCACCCAGCCTAACGCAGGCAACCTTCTGATCTAGAAATACCATCTGTCCTGCAGAAAGGGAATAACAGCTAGAAAACAACCAAACCAACCCAGGAACTTAGTGCTAGTCACCAGGTAACTCCTAGGAGGAGGTGACAACTTTAACCAGTGAGATAATGTGACACTATTGATGAATCTTGCTTTGCTTGGAGCGCTTGTCACGCTTCCAGCGAGGCAGCTCCTTTTAAACCGAGAGTGCAAGAACAAATCAAAACATTAAGCAGAGGATCTGTTTTGAAGAAATAACAATGAATAATAAAAAAAAGAAAGGAACAAGGCTGGAGTCTCCAGGCTCTTTTGATACCTCTGGAATGCAGCCTTTGCATCTCTTCTTTTCTTGCTGTTTGAAATCGCTTTGCGACTTTCGCACTTCGAGCTGCCGCCAGCTCTGGAACAAAACAAAATCAATCCCCCCTTTTTCTTCCCTGGGAGAATTTCCCTGGGAGTTTGTGTGAATGTTCTGGTTTATTCCATTGTGGAATAAACTCACCCTACCCCACTCTGCTTCGTTTCTAATATTACACAACTTCCTACTTCTTAGCAGCTGCCGCCTCCCACCCTGAGTCAGGAGAGGGTGAGCATTTGGGGTTTTCCAAGCTGCTTGCTATGATAAATCAGGATTTCAGTGTGATCAGCAACATAGCATCATATAGAGAGGTGGAAAAGTCTCTGTTCTTATGGTAAACCCAGGCACAAGGAAGATGGCTTAAGGTCAAGTGGGGAATGGGAAGGAGCATGGAATGGGCCACATCGCTGTAAGATGAGCAAAGGAGGTGAAGTCAGGACACACATCCCAGCCCAGGACCTCCATGCTCCCAGCATCTTGTTTAGCTCCTTCCCAAGCATATACTCACATCCCTCCCTGCAAACCACACCACGGCTCTGAAACCAAGCCCTTGGCACAAGCCATGGTGGATAGAGATGCCTTCATCGAGGTGCTGAGCACCTTTGCACCCCATTGACACTGGGGTCCATCCATCTCCAGAAGGTCCTCACTGTTACATCCTGACTTTCTCAGTCTGGCAGCAGCCACGTTGCTCTGTGCCCAGCTGGGGGGAAAGTGGAGGATGCTATGTCAGCTTCCATCACTGCCTCCCCAGGCCTTGAAAGGAAGCAAACTCCAACCACATTTATACACGTTGGGTCCCTGAAATCCCACCTTTCCCTCCCATGGCTCCTCAGCTGCACCAAGCTCTGCTCAGAGGGCTTCCTTTGGCTGCCCCTGATTAGTAAGCAAAGCATGCAGGAGGTGGAGGAGCCAGAGGAAGGGAAAGCCGGGAGGTGGGGAGAGAGGATGCCAAGAACCGAACACTGTCTTTAGTGGGAACAGTCAACAGGACAAGGGGGTCAAGGGGTCAATTAATTTACAACAGCTTTCAGCATTGGACATATTAACTGTAAGAGCATCAAAAATCCATGATATCCTTCTTGGCAGGAGATAACAGAGCATGGCAAAGGCAGCACCTCTGATTTATTATTAAGCAGGAGCAAGGTGCGTGCTTCGGGAAGGAGGAGGGAGGTGGGTAGTTCCTCTGGGTTAGCAGCCACAGCTCCACACACGCTGGCAGCACGGGGTGGGACATGCCTGGAGGATGCACCAGCACCCACCAAAGGGATTAGGGTGCCCCAGGGGATGCAGTGACAAAGACCTCATCCTCCTGCAGGTTTGGTTTTGCCTTTGGTTTGCTAAGACCCACGTGTGGAGGTCTGAAGATGGGAGACAGCAGCGTGGCTTGGATTTCCACTACACAATCCCAAAACCTGGCACCTTGCTCGGTTTGGCTCCTGTTTGAAACCCAAGAGCTCAACTCCAAGTCCAAGTTGCAGCTCTGAGGCAGCTGCAAGCTTTGGCCACAAACATCTGAGATGGATCAGTCTAATAGATTTGCCACTTCAAGACAGAGGAGCACTACCAGTGACACTGAAAAAATACCATCTATACCCTCTTTAAAGCTTTTCTTTAGGGAGATATTCCTTCTCTGAGGAACAAACAAAGGGAATTTTGCCCTTTCCTGCCACTTTTTTTCTCCAATCCCCATGGCCAGAAAGATGCTCCCCACATGGTGCTTCACAGGTTGTGGAGGAAGGCTGGAAACTACCTCTGCTGGTTGCAAGTTGCCTGGGAAGCAGGGGATTGGGCTCTCCCCCAGTTTATCACAGAAAACAGCAATCCTGCTTGCTAACTTGACCTAGATCTGCCAACTGATCAATTTTTTTACCCACAGGGGAAAAAATAAAATGGGAGAGGCAGAAGGTGTCACAAATGTGGATATTTGTAAGCAAAAGCAGCGAGGAAGAGACATGAAGCAGATACTTCCAGTGCTGAATGCACTTGTCTCACACACAAGTCAGGGTTGGCACAAGAGGGAGACAGAAAATCACAGCCAGGGTTACTGTGGTGGTCAAAATGCCTGTGTGGATAAAGAAAAAGTAGTTTTTGCTAAGCACTAGGATATCCCAAAACTCATTGCAGCCCCCTAGAGCATCCAGAACTGCCAACTGTTGTACACAGGGCTAGATAACTCTGCTTGGAGCTGGCTGGGATGCTCCCTATGATGCTTCAGAATCCCAGTTGCAGGTGATGCTTTTTTTTGGTCCAGTCTCACAGTTGATCTTCTCTACTTGTCAAACTCATCTTCACCTCCCCTTGGCTGCTCAGGGAGTCCCATCCCAAATGAAGGGAACCACTGACTCAGGTTTGCTTCGTTGCCTCCTCATGTAGATAACCACAGCCACCTTGGAAGGTGTGTTTTAAGAACAGCAAGCAAGAGCATGTCCCAAAACACGTACCAGTGTGTGTGTGTGACCTTGCACACCTCTGTTCCACAGCTGGGGGTGCTAAAGCTGTTGTAGCTACAGCATGAACCACCTCCAGCATGTGGTTCCCATCACACCACGCTGAGGTATCTCATTACAAATGATCACAGAGATCTCGGAGAGCAACCACAAGTTTACTCCTCACTCCACTCCCAACCCACCACTGCACAACCATCTCAGCAGAGGGATGCCCCTAGGGAAGCAAATAAAAACCCCAATTGCAACACTGCAGAGCACCCACAGCAAAGCCACAGCAGAGCCACCACTCAAAGCACGACCCCGAGCGCTGACACAGCGTTTCAGGCGCCACCGTTCAGAAGCCTCTTCCCGGTGCCAAAGGTCTGCTCAGGTTCCTGTTAGCTCTGCTGAGTCTTAAAAAAATGTGCCAATTAATCCCAGGCGGTGGCCTGATTTCCAGAGGTGCCTGGAGACCTGCTTGCAGCCTCACTTCAAAACCAACAGCAGTGACAGATGTTGAGCAAAGCTCCAAATCGGGCCATTGAGTAACCAGAGCCCGTTCCCCTCCTTTTATGTACTGCTTATAACTGGGTTATCTAATCATGTAGGTATTGATTATTACTGTTATTACCTATTAAATAGCTATTTTCTGCTGTTGGTGAGGGGGGGGAAGAGGTGAATATCACATTTTATTGACCTGTATGCTAACTGTTAAGCACCACGAAGCCACATCTAATATTTTCCCCAGGGAACCATAAATCAGGGCATTCACTGAGAGATGTCAATACATGTAGTTTTTCTTATTAGTGCAATTACACCACCTTGCACCAACTGCCAGAAGCTTTCCCCCTCTTGCCTTCACTGAGAACACAACCCCTCTCCTGGCACACACGGCTTCCAAACCCACGAGGTGCTCCAGAATCCCAGGGGCTGCAGTCGGATGCTCCACGCCGAATCCTGCCCTTCCCAAAGGGGATCAATCCACACGCTCCTCCCTCAAATCCTGCCCTTCCAAGGGGATCAATCCAAATGCTCCTCCTTGGAGATGTGTCCCCAGGTGAGCTCCAGCCTCGCTCCTGGGTTTTGGGTTGAGTGTTATCTGCAATCCAACCACATCGCCAGAGCGAGTAATTCCTTCGGCTCATCGCATGGTGTTGACACATGCTATTATTTTCCATACCTATTTCAGCTTCCATGCTTATTAGAATAAGGTCTTTATGCTAATTTGTAAATCAAATTCCCATAATTCTTGGCTTACTGATGCTAAAGGCCCAGCTAAATCTTCTATGACCTTTTAGCCTGGTTAATCCTTTTACACATGGTTGAGTGAAGAGTTTTCGTCTCTCTTCCACTCCCAAGTGCTGGGGTAGGGTTTTCACTCAAGCTCTCCTCATCCTTGAGAAATCCAGGTAGATGTGAGTGAGGGGCACAGGAGCCCACCCCTCTGCTTTGAAACATGGAAAGAAGGAAGAGAAAACACCACTGCTGGGTCCCTAAATACGCTGTAAGTATTCACTGCCACTACTTAAAAGCCACAGACAAAACCAGAGCCAACACAAGGAGAGCCGTGGTGCCAAAATGCAGCTCATTTCCCACTGCCTGGGGCTATCCCAGCCCTCTCAAGTCTCCCTATCTCTCTCTTCCCAGCTCCTTTCCCCAAGCCATGGCTGTTCCTGCCCTTCTAACACGCTGATGCAACAGACACCTGTATCTCATTCCACAGAGATGCAACATCATAGAATCCTAGAATGGGAGGGGTTGGAAGGGACCTTTAGATATCATCCAGTCCAACCCCTCTGTTGAAGCAGGTCCCACCTAGATCAAGTCACACAGAAACGTGCCCAGGCAGGGTTATAAGACCTCCAGAGGAGACTCCACACTCTCCCTGGGCAGCCTGCATTCACTCTCTGGTACCAACACCAAGTAGGCAACAGCTCCCTTGCATCCCCATGGACAAACCCACACTGGGCTTTTCAGAGCTCAAAGGGCTCCTTCCTAATGGAAGTGACACTCCACAGCTCTCAAACCCCAAAAATACCACCATAGATTTGCACAGCTCCAAGGACCTACAGCGTTTGCAACTAATGCAGATGGTCAAGCACTTGGGATTATCCCACTTCACGCTCCACTTTACTCTCAAGCACACTCACAAACCACTTTTCTTATTGTTTGTTTGGCTGAAAATAGGTAAACGACCTGGAGTATTGAGGAACTGCTGCAGAGGGCAGCACAGATCTCTTGAGCTATTTGTAGCAGATCTGTGCAAAACACCGTTTCCCCGCGTGACAATGGGCTTTGCATTCTCGAGCACCAGCCAGCTCCACTTTTGCATACGGAGCAAGAGAGGAAAAGTTAGCAATTCAAAGCCTTCCTCTATCAGATGGGTTCGTGAAGCAGCAGCACCAATCCTGCTGCCTTTTGGCAATGCACACACGTACCTACAGATCCCCTTTGGGGTTTCAATGACCCCCAGTTTCTCAAAACCCCCTCGGAAAGTTTTAGCTAAGGAGCAAAATCGCTTTTGCTGGGTTTGCTTTCTTTTCCTTAACGACTCTTGTAAATACAATTAGGCAACAAAACCTCTCGGGGGGGTCTCCCCTGCCACAAGCCAGCACATCCCAACTCTCCCAGCCCAAATAAAAAGCCCAAACTTTTTGCTGCTCTGCGCAACACTGAGCTCAGCATCTCAGGGCTCTGCCCTGGGACCCCCTGGGATCATGGTCTCCCTCCTTTCCCCCACCCCCAGCAGTGATTTGGGAGCTTCTGGCACCCACAGCAGATTCCTGGAAAACAGGGAGGGGGCTGGGGGGGGATGTTTTTTTTCTTCACTTAAGAGGGTTTTTAAAAAGCAAGCAAGAAAAAATCCACCCCAACTACTTCTTGATCTGTAAGCTTTGATGGAGCAGGGAGAGGAAGCATGAGAGATGACCAGAGGCAGGGAATAAGACTGCAAGGAAGCCAAGTCAGGAGCCAAAAGCAAACATTGAAATAAATAAAAGAGATGAAGCACAATTTCTCTGTGGGAAAAATGAGGAGGGGAAGAGCAGCTTCATCTCCCTCCTGAGGACCCCCTGCCCTTCACCACCCCACCTGGCCACCCTGCAGAGGCAGGAGCCGAGGGGCTTCAGCTCCCATGCTCAGGAGATCCCCTCGGGAGCATCCCAAAGCAGCAACCCTGGGAGAAGGAGAGAGCTTAAGGAGGGAGGGAGGGAAGAAGGCGAAGAGGAGAAATGCCTCTGCGTGTGATGTGCATGCTAAGCAGCCCGCGCTGGTCGATGTGGCTGGGGTGGCTCTGCAAGAACGGGCCCAGCCTGCCCAGGAGAGACAAGTTTGAGCAGAGATGGTGAGCCACCATCCTCCCCATAACACCAGCCTCCCAGCCCAGCTCGGGCAGCCCCCTGCCCCACACAGACAGAGGGTTCACACCCCACCGGAGTCCTACTGCAGAGCATCTCGGCTGGAGGGGAGCCCAGGCAGGGCTGCGATGGGCATGTGGGTACCCAACCCTTGTCCCCAGCCCACCGGGGCAGCGCAGAGGTGGCCGGTTCCAGCTGCTGGCTGCTCTCCCTTAGCCCATACAGAAACCGGGGGGTGCAAACCCCTCAGGGATGCCTCCATCCCTCAGCCAGAGCCCCGCACGCCCCGTGCAACGCAACCGCCGGCTGCACCACCCCATCCCGGCCCCCCGGCGCAGGATGCGACCCCGTTCTCTCCTCCCACGGGGATAACCCCACTCCCACAGCCTCTCCAGATGGCTGCGAGGAGACTAACGTAAGCTGACAGGCTCGGCTCTCCCGGCCAGATGGGGCTGGCTCCTGTCTGCTCCTTCCCCCTCCTCCTCCTCTTGCTTTTTGCTCTTTTTTTTTCCCCCCCTCTCTCTTTGCAACAGCCCCCCTTCCCCCCGGGAAGCTCAATCCGCCGAGGAGGAGGGGAAACAGCCGTGCTCAGCCGGGACAGGCTGGACAAGGACTTCCCAACTCCTCAGCCCAGGAGAGCCGGGGCTGCACCGAGTTTTTGGGACGACCTTGCAGACGGGTCCAGAAACGCCAAAGGTGGGGAGGTTGCGGGGGAGAAGCACAGAGCAGCCCCGAAGCTCCAGCCCGATGGCTGCATTGCTCCTGCAGGAACTAAGTTAAGATGGCAGAGTCCTTCGGTACTGGCTTCCACTCCCCAAAGCCCCAGATGAGCGCGGGGGGATGCTGCGCCATGGCAGAAGTTCCCCCACAGCCCGGAGACAGGGAGGACCATTTGGGAGATGCCGTACCCGCACATCCTCCCTTCCCAGCGGGATGGGGATCTTCTCCCAGCTCTACCCCCCCGACTCCGGGGGTGCCGCACCTCCCTCCCCCCCGCAGCATCCCACCACCGGCCCTACCTTGGGAGAGGAGGAGAGCGGCCATCCCGGCGAAGATCACCCAAGAGACGGGGTGGTGCATTTTCGCCTGGGCCATGTTTCACCTCGGGTTGCGTTTCTCTCCCCCTCCTTCCCCACTCACTGCCTGGCGGGGAAAGGTTTAAAATCCAGCGTTTCCCGGAGCGATGAGGGGAAAGAAGGGTAAAAAAAAAATCAAGAAAATGCAAAAAAAAAAAAAAGGGAAGGGGGGGGAAGAGGGTTAAAAAAATAACCCCCAAAAATTCACCGCGGGGTGGGGGAGGGGGAAAAAAAGCCCGAAAATAAACGAAAAAAAAAAAAGGGGGGGGGAGGGGGAAAGGGGGGGGTCGGAAGGGGTTGCAAGGTGCGAGGGACAGGCGCTGCCGTGCCCGCCGCTCCGGCCCGCACACGCCGCCCGGCTGCACCACGCCGCCGGCCGCGCAGCCAGCCCTCCCCCGCGCCCTGCTCATTGGCTGCCGCCCCCCCGCCAGACCCCCTCCTCCCCCCGGCAGCGGCATCCCTCCTCCTTCACCCCCCCTTGGCATCCGCACCGCCCCCCGCTCCGGCAGCGGCAGCCCCCCTTGGCATCCGCACCCTCCTCCTTCCCCCGCCTGGCAGCGGCACCGCACACCCCGCCGCGGCTTTGCTTGGCACCTGCAGCCCCCCCCCTCCGGCATCAGCATCCTTCCCCTCACAGTCCCTCACTTTGGCATCCACACACCCCCCTCCGGCATCAGCATCCTTCCCCTCACCCTCCCTCACTTTGGCATCCACACACCCCCCTCCGGCATCGGCATCCCTCCCCTCACACCCCCTCCCACCTTGGCATCTACGCTGCCCTCGGCATCAGCATCCCTCCTCCCGCACCTCCCCACCTTGGCATCCTCAAGCCCCCCTCGGCATCAGCATCTCACACCTCGCACCTACCCCCTTGGCATTCACATACCCCAACCCCCAGCATCAGCATCCCACACCCCACACCCCTCCTTGGCGTCAGCATCCCCCCCCGCATCATCCCTTTGGCATCAGCATCTCTTCCCCCATCACCCCCCATGCCAGCAGTGCCTTCCCTTTGGGGAACGTCATCCCCCAAACCCGGGGTGACCTCAGCAATGCCGTGACTCAGTTTCCCCACCCGTGTGAGGATGGAGGGGGACCCCACTGTACCCCACCTGCCCCACCTGAAAGGCAGAAGTGCACCCAGGCACCTGCCTCTTGCTTTTGAGGCACTGGCAGCAGCCCCAGCGCTGTCTGAAAAAGCCTCTTCCTCCCATAAGGTTAATCCCCTGTGGAAATTGCTCTACTGGGGAAAAACTCTTCCCTTTGGAGCAGAAATCTACTCTTTATTTCAACCCAGATCAAGCCTTTTTTTCTGCTATCACCACCCTCATCCAATTCCTCACACCAAGACCATCTCCTCTGAGCAGCACCTGGGCCACTTGCACCCTGCTGAGGTTCCCCCTCAGACTCTGCCATGTGCCAATTCCTGTGCCTATCTCACAGCCACGAGAAAACAGACCATCCCCCAACTCAGGATGCCCCAAACCAGCCACATCTGTCCATACCACAGCCCAAATGTCACGAGCATCCTACCAACATGCCCACACAGAAAAGGTCCTCAAGGCCAAAACCTCTTTTTCCAGCCACTGGCACTGAACCCCGAGACTCTTATTTGACACAACCTAAATAAATAGTCTCCTGTTAAATATTCATTCTTTTCACTAGTGGTATGGATGTCTCATTTTGTTGCTCGAGGTGACTCACAGCCCCTTAAAACAACATTATAGGCAGAAAATGACCAGAAAAAAATGAAGATCTTGGCTTGTTGGATTTATTCCTCCTCAGAGGCTTCCAAAATCTGAGCTGCTCGCTTTGTAATTCAGCAGAAGATTTGGCTGCAAACTCTTGGAAATCCCAGCTGTGTTTCTCTCTTCCCCCCTCTACAGCTGATGCCCAGAAAGACACTGTGAGGGGGAGCAGGGGGAGGCTGCGGATTGTGCTGAGGAGAGGTGACAAACCGCAGGCGCCGGGCTGAGTCCCAGCTAGGGTCTGACAATAAGGATCTGCACATCAAACGGAGGGAGGTTCCCAACAGCCCTGTTTGGTGCCTGCACGTCGCTGGCACCTGGCAAAGGGTGTCTCTAACCAGGGAGCTGCATCCCACCATCCTCAGCTTTTCCCCAAGAGCATCCAGTGGCTTCTCATGGGGTGTCCTGCCAAAAGAGCAGCTGGTGTAAAGCTGTGGGCCTCATGCAAAGAGCTTGTGGCTCTCCTTCCTTTTCTTCTACCAGGTCTTGGTTCAAACCAAGGAGGTTTGATTGATCCAGAGCTTTACACTAAGATCTTGGCCAGCTTGAGAATTGGGCAAAGAACCTCCTGAGGTTCAGCAGGGACAAGTGCAGAGTCCTGCAGCTGGGGAGGGACAACCCCCTGCCCCAGGACAGGCTGGGGGTGACCTGCTGGAGAGCAGCTCCAGGAGAGGGACCTGGCAGTGCTGGCTGAGAATAAACTGACCATGAGCAGCAATGTGGCCAATGGCAGCCTGGGGGGCACCAAGAAGAGTGTGGAGTAAGTCCAGAGAGAGGTTTTTGGGCTGCACGTATGTGTGTTCAGCAGGTTATTTATCAGGATGCAAATTAAAGCGCTGGGGTATTTCATACCTGGCTCTACCCATCTCATCGATGTGAAGCAACAGAGCTCAGCAGAAATGCACAAACCTGTCAGGAGAGCCCCTTGGTAAGAGGTAAGGATTCCTACCACCATCCCATCCTCCCCATTCCTTCCTTGCCTCTCCACCAAGGTGCAATTTTCACCCCCTTTCTGAACCTGACCCTGGCTGCTGAGCTACTTACAGCAGCTGGGGACGGTCGATTAGGTTAGTTGGGTTTATTACCTACCCATTAGGCTTTAAAAAACACAAGTTCCCTGTCTATTTGCCTAAGCAGAGCAGTTTCTAAGGCGGCCCGACGCAGGAGCTGCTTTTCCTACAGATTTGCTCTATGCATTATTAATCCACCCGGCGCTTGTTCCGAGCGCCTCTATTTACCCGACTCACCAGAACGGCTCTTAAGGAGCCTTCGGCTTTGTGGCTTTGTGGAACATCAACTTTTCATGTCGAACAGCAGGTGATGTTCAACAGAAGCACCTGGTAATAAACGGCCGACATCCCGCGGGCGGAGGGGCTGCGATGGGAACGTGCAGATAACAGGGCTGAGCTCCCGAGATAGCGGGATGGGAGGAGGGAGGGGGAGAAGTTATTCATTGGAAATCACACGTATATGTGTGGTGTTAAGCAGGGATCCCACACCCCACACACACACCCAGCTGCACAAAGGCCCTTTGGATAGAAATCTCTGCAAAATTTTAGAGGAGATGGAGGTTTTACCCCCTTCCTCATCCCTTGGATCCAACCAGAAGACCAAAACACACCACCTTAGCTAAGAGTCTGCAGGGGGGGGAAAGGAAAAAAGCCAAGTGACACGCTGCTTTGAGATGAAACCTCTGGCTGGCTCTAAAAGGAGCGTTGTGACCTTGCTGAACAGCACTGCATAATTTTTAATAGACATTTTTTGCTGGAACTGACACATTCCCAGGCGTGGTTTTACTCTGCTATCATTTTTCCAGAGGGAAATGCCACGTTTCATTGGATTTTTTTTTCATCATCCCTACATATACATACCTATAATTACTATATGCATTACAATAGCACTCACAAGCCTTTGATAAGATCCTGGCTCCATTATGTTCGACTCTGTATGTACACCCGGTAAAAAACAGTCCCCTCCCTTGAGCTCTTCAAGTCAAAATAAAGCAGGCAGAGAAAGGTGTTGAGACAAGAGCAAATTACCTCTCATTTTATGGCTTGAAAAATACGACTTGGAAAGGCTAAGTCACTGCATGAGGTCAGGAAGGGAATCTCCAGCAGCAAAGAGAACTCAAGAAAAACAATGTCCCAAAGCTTAACTAAGGGTTGTAGGATTTGCCTCCTTCCCCTGGCAGTGTGTCCCCATCCCAGGTTGCTTCTGCTCCTGGGAAGAGGCAGAGTTAAGGGCAGAGTTAAGCTCGGTACCAAAACATCAGAGATGAGTTATGTGCAAAACACCCTTAATGGGGAACAGAAATTCGGGGAGGGAGCTGTGTGTGGAATTTGCAAAGCTTAATGCATACCCCAGCCCTCTGAAATAGAAGCACTTTGTTACTCCTGTGCCCTTGTGTGCACAGGGCACACGGAGCCAGACAGACGCGTGCCCACAGGCACGTGGGTGCCCAGCTTTGCTCCTTTAATTACACCTCCTACGGGTGAGAAAGATAAGCCCAAATGGAGTGACTGCATGAAGGGAGGAAGCCTATAAGTTATTCATAAGTTCAGGCTCAAGCTCCTCTCTTGCTTTCACTCCATGACACCTTCAAAACATATTATTCATCTATTTTTTTTTCCCCTCCTCTGGGAAGAGAGATGGTAATTGTAGTAAATATATCACTGCCAAGTCATCCTCGCAGCCTCCGAGCCTGCACGCTGCTGGGGTAGGGAATCTGAGGCAGTAGCCACTTGAGACATTTTGGGATGCCCAGGCTCCGTGAAGGACACCCTCATGCTGCTGTGGGGATCGTGGCAAACCTCCATCCAGCCCATCACCGAGAGACACTTACTTACCACCCCTGGCTCTTGCAGGAGGCAACCCCCCGCCCTCCATCAGCTCAAACCCTACCTCTCCCATCACCTACACCCTGTTTTGGATGGAAGCCCCACAATCCCCATGGAGCATTTGCAAAGAGACTTTCCTACATCCCCACTAAGCTCAGGTTTGGACCACTGATTCCCTTGGGTTGCTGCATCCCCTTTCCCCCCCTCTCCCAGCCTGATGGCATTTGGGGCTCTGTTCCTAGCTCATAGGAAGAAAAAAAACCCCAAAAAGCCAGGAGTCACTGGCAGCCCTCTCTGCAGAGAGCCTCAGGAAACAAGAGCCACAGCACAGAGGTTTTGTTTGCCCTCTCAAGGCTGTTCCAGACAGAATAAAGCACCTAATGCCACTGCCAACTGAAGCGGCTCTCCTTGAGCTCGAGAGGTTAGTTCTTCCGAATGCAGCCACACGGAGCCTCGGCTCGGCCCCATAGCACAGAGGATTTGTTGTACTCCAGTGCCAAAATAACCCTGAAAGCAACATCTATGGTCACACCAGGGAGGGGAGGGCTCAGGCAAGGCGCCTGGGAGAAGACAGCCGGGGCATGGATTTTATTTGTCCTCAATTCCCAGGGAGGTCATTTACTGCAGTGCCCCTGGCACTTCCCCAGCCCTTTCTAGCACATTTGATTCTTGTGAGTTTTCTTAATCTCATCTCCTTCATTGGTTATTGCTCCTTCAGTGCTGAACTCAGCAAGATCGCTTCTGTTTAGAGAAAGATTAGCGCTGAGTACATTAACCGTGGTAATGCCACGCACTAAAGGGCACTGGGTCAGCACCCCGGCTCCAAACACCCCATCACACCTTCCCAAAAGGGATGGCTTGTTGCTGGGTCTGCTTTTGGCTCATGTCTGGTGCAGGCCAGCCTCAGGAGAGCACAGTGCAAGGAAGCCCTTGGAGATAAACACCCCACAGGAAGCAGCAGCTCCACCTTGTTCCCTGTTAAACTTGGACACGATGACCCTTATGGGTCCCATCCAATTCAAGCTACTCTACAGTTCTGGGGTGGGAAATTAAGGTGCTGGGGGACGTGTGAACTTCACAGCAGAAAGAAAGGGAGGATGGAGAAGGGGTTGGCACAAGCATGCAATGTGCCCAATCAGGCAGGGGACAGCGGGAGCCACCCAGCTCTGATGTACACCTTCCCATGCTGGGTTGGTGCCCAAACTTCTCAAAGCTGCAAGCTCAGAGGGAGCAGTGCCCTGCACCCCTGCACCCCACATCCTCAGCCTAAGGCACAACCACCAGCTCTCCCCATCTCAACCACGTTGCAAAGCAGAAGCCAAACAACGGGGTTCACCCTGGCAAAGGTGGGAAGAGCCTCTGGAGAGGTGCTCAGTGGTCACAGTCTGCTTGGTCCCACCATCCCCTTAATTTATTCCTTTCCCCAGACCAGATTCCTCCTTAGTCCAACGATTTTGCAGTGACTTTCCAGCATCCACCCTCCGTGCTGTCCCCTTCCCAAGCGGGCTCTTATCGCAGCTCACCGCCCCCATCCCTGCTTGCCACTTGATTAGATGTCTATTTACCTATGGATTACAAGGAGGCAACAAGTCCACCCGGGGAAGAGGCACTGTTGCATGGGCAAAGACTCTGCAAACAGATGGCTTGAGGAGATAGGGGATGTTTGCTACCTCGTTCGTGCTTCTGGGCTTGAGGGTGACACAGCCCTGGCACATCCTTACGCTCAGTTTTTAACTCATCAAGCTCTCTGCCACCCTGAGTGATGACAAAGGCTCAGTCAGCTGCCTGGACCTCTCCTGGAAGGCAATGCAAGGCATACTATTTTTCAGAGACAAGGCCTCTGAGGGCAGGTTTTGTGTTTCCAATCATCTTCTCACAACTGACCACCAGGTATTTCTTTCTCTCCTCCAGCCCCTGTGAAGTTAGTGGCCAGGGCTCAGCAGACTCCTGCCAGTCCAGTTTGACTCACGGGCAGCCACCTCCATGTCCCACATGATCTCACCTTGAGCAAACTCCTCAGGGCTTGGGAACACACAGAAAACCACCTGATGCTATTTACTGGCCAATATTCTCAATTCTGGAAGGGTCAGTCTCAGGGGCAGAGGAGGTGATGGCTCTGCTACAGTGCTCAAACACACCCAGCACCTATTTTGCTTACCATAGTCGGTGTGACACCTCTGAATCCAACCCAGCCTCTAATTACCAGTCGATCCTTGGCAGGCCTCAAACATGAGAGCCTTTGTACTGCACAAAAAAGCAAAGGGAAAAATAAATGTGCACATTACAAAACACTTTCTGTGATGAAAGTGCCATTTGAGACCCTGCAGACTGTCTGGGGAATTTTTTCCCCCGTTTAATTCACGTTTCCCACTTCCCAGCTGCCAAAAGAGAAAGGCAGGTAAGTCAGCCCTGGGAGGAACGACGTTCATTTTCCCCAAATAACCCACATTTGCAATTTTAGCTTCTTCTGCTCACCCCAAATTAATTGCATTCCCCACTTGCTCCTTTTCCTTCCCCCCCCCCCCCCATTCCCCAACCTTTGAAGGCTTGTGGTGTTATGCAGCAGGCTCAAAGCACATTCAAGATTAGTTCTGTAACCTGCCTGGCAGAGTCAGAAAATTGAACATGCTTGAGAAAAAGAAGGGAAGGGGAATAAAAAGAAAAGATAAAGAAAGAGCCAGCTCTTGTCAAGAGCGTGGTAGTACAAGGAAGTAATTTTTCTCTCCCCATTTCAGTTGGACGTCGCTGTTTACGTCCGTGCGAGTCGCTGCATCCTTTCTTCTCCCTCGTGCAGCTGTAGCACCAGCAAATTGGAAAGGGGAGGCACAGAGAGGGGGGGGTGAGGAAGAAAATGCAACAGCAATTGAAATTGGATCCCATTGAATTTTCAATTGGGCATCAAAATATATCCATCTTCCAGCCTGGGAGTGGATGGATGTGGGAGTGGATGGAGGAAGCTGGGAATGGTCGGTTCTGAGTAGTTACAGCGTGTGTGTAGGGGGGGAATCATTGCAATAATTAGCAGTTGCTACCAGAACATTCAGGGAAATTAAATGCTGAATGTTGTTTATTAAACAGCTCTTTATTTTCAGTTTAGGGTGTCTGGGATGAAATTAGGTGGCAAACCTAATTCTGTGAAACACACAGCATCACTGAATGACTGAGAGAGCCTGGGATCATTAAGGTGGTTTGAGCCCCCTCTGTTTCTTTCCCCATTTCTGCCTTTCCTTGCTGTTTTCCTTCCTCCTTCCTGAGGAGGCTGCAGTTGAAAGGGAAGGAAAGGGGCTCTCACTCTGCTCTGGAACCACAGGAGGAAGAAAGACAGTCTCTGCCCTCAGATCTCACCACAGGCACTGCAGCAGTGCTGTGGGATGCTGGTGCTGGAGCAGAGCAACTGCATGGGACTAGAGAATCATACAATAGTTTTGGTTGGAAGAGAGCTTTAATCTCCTGGAGTCCCAGCCCTTCCCTCACCTGCCAAGCCCACCACTAACCCATGGCCTCAGCACCTCAGCTCCACAGCTTTGGGATCCCTCCAGGGCTGGGCACTGCCCCAGCTCCCTGGGCAGCCTGGCACAGGGGCTGACACCCCTCTCAGGGAAACAGTTCTGCCTCAGCTCCAGCCTCAGCCTCCCCTGGGGCAACTTGAGCCCATTTCCTCTTGTTTCATCACTAGTTGTTATTACTGATACAAGCCAAGACACCAAGTTGGGATGGGAGATCCAGCAACTAGAGGGTCACCTTTTATCAAGTGCAGCCTCCTAAAGCTTTCAAGTTCTGGGGCTTTTCACTAATTTCCTTGGAAAGATGACACACAGCCCACCCACAACCCCACACCTGGCACATATGTGACTTGCTGCTTTCCTCAGCACCACCAAAGGCCACATCAAATGGCTGGGTAACACAGGAGAGATCCAGAGAACAGCCAACAGGTCTGAACCTTGCAACAGCAAAGCATCTGCTAGGAAAAGCTTTTACACAACCCATGTATAGACAAAAGGAGATTCTGGAAACTCATATTTAGGAAGGAATATTAATTTCTCAGCTTAGCAGATATTTTCTGACATGGTTCTCAGCTTTGCAAAATAAGACAGAGAAAAAATACCACCATAGACCCACATAAGCATCAGAAAAGTACAGCTCCCAGCCTGCTGGAGGTTATTCCCAGCCACCCCACGTCTGAGACACGGTTTGAATGAGGGCATTGCTCCTGGTAGAGCACTGAGAAAGAAGGGTGGGATGCCACTGGGGAAAGGAGACGGGATGGGGGAAGTTCACATCCTTCCTCTGCTTCTACCTGCTCTGCCCCAGCTGCTAGAGCAGAATGTAAGCAGGCATGGATTGACTGAAGGAGGAGAGATGAAGTTCTAAGGAGATGGAAGTGCCTCTGTGTATATGCACACGATTTAGATATCTCAAAAGATTTCACACTGCATTTCACAGAATTCACATTTCCAAGCTTCTCCCTCAGCAATGCAAGAGACAAGCACAAATAAGACAGGTCAAAAGCCTCATAAGCTTGAGACATCTCCAGGTTTGCAAAAATCACATTCAAAAGCTTCCAGTTCTGGATTAAGCAGGGTTACCCAATGCCAGTCAGACGAAGCCACGCTCCTCAAACTCCCTGTGTGGGCAACTTTGCACCTCACAGATGCAGAACAAACCACCTTCAATGTTTTGAAAACAGATTTATGCCCTTCAAGACACTCATCATCTTATAATCAGAAAACAACCTCAACCTACCATGCAGAAGTCCAGCAGGGGTAGGAGAGTCTCTGTGCCTTCAAGCCAGCCTGGTCCTGCCTGCAAGAGAAGAGGATGCTCACTCACACACAGTGCAGAGAATTCAGTTGTTTCTTGCTGGTTTAATGACTGGGGAAGCAAAGAAAACAATTTCACAGAATAGTAGGGGTTGGAAGGGCCCTGCAGAGCTCATCCAGCCCACCCCCCTGCTACAGCATGTTCCCCTCAATCAGGGGGCACAGGAACATGTCCAGGCAGGTTTGGAAACCTCCTGAAAAGGAGCCTCCACACCCTCCCTGGGGCATTGTTATGAGTAGAACAAAATGGTTTAAGGAGACACACAGAAACCTTCCCCATTGCACAGGTTAATCCTGAGCTGGAAAACCCCACAGCAATTTTAGGGTGGGGTAAACTGTTCTCAAACACTGAGTGTCCTCAGCCTGCATCAGGATCTGTACACAAGGATGCAGGAGAAATGCCTGGCTGCACAGACAAGCAGAGCAGGGAATTCAGGCTGTGCCCCAGTGAAAACAGGGGCCCAAAACAATTATAACTATAGGGAAAAATACAGACTCACTATTAAACATGGAGCTAAAGTAACACCACAGCTTATTGACAACTCTACCACATCCCTCTGTGCTAACTTGACTTATCATGCCTATTAACACCCTGCTATTCACCACCTCTGCTTTGCAGTAAAGTCAACTTCCAGCACTGAAAGAAACAAACCCCGACCAACCAACCTAAAACAAACCCCCACAATGAAGCAAGCATCCAACACAATACAAATAAATTGAAACCCCTAGAGGACACTGAGATGTGGCCTTTTTGTTTTGCTGCATTTTCCAAGGTGCTGTTTAAACACAGACAGTGGAAGGTGCATAAATACGTCAGCTCAGCCCCTCTGGCCTGCTGAAGCGTTGGCAGAGCAGATAGATCGACAGGAGCCAGGATAATTATCCCTCTGTCTCTGTCAAGCAGTGTGGCTGCAGCCTGCTGCTGGGGTTATGCTCCTCAACAGCTTCCCCCAGCCCCACACAATGGGCTTTCAGCCCTAACCTTGTCAATACTAGAGTGGGAGGGATGTGAAATTACCAGGTGAGATGCTCTCTCATTCCCTTCTTCAATCATCTGCTGGGGGTGTGTGTGTCAAAGTTGAGCTACCTCAGCCCCCATATCTCCAAGGTGTGGGTTCTCTAACCACACAGCTGCTGCACAAACACATCTCACTCCCAGTAGTACAACATCTAGGCAAGAACCAAGCAGAAGTTTCCAGCTAGGAGGGGTCTTTGCTTTCTTTTGCTGCCCAAGGTAGAGGGTGGCACAGCATGTGGCAGCTCATACCCTGATATCTCAAGGGATGCAACATGGATTAGCTCCAGGGAAGGCTTACCTGCATGGCACCTAGACAGAGAACACAGCACAGCAATTTCCTCCCCTGAGCATTGTCTTGACTGGTATTTCTCCCACAAAACGTGCAGCCAAAGCTCTGTGCTCTGCAGGGACACTTCATGGGAAAGCACAGCCTTGGGCACGCTTCAAAATGAGCAGGGGACTGGGAGCAAGGGGCAAGGGCCTCTTCCTGCACCTTGCACATCCACCTTCCCCTTGCTTCACCCTAGAACCCCCCCAGCCACACATCCAATAGCTTGAGCCACAGATCTTATTAGCTCCCAGGCTGGCAGCTCGTGTACAAGCACAAGTGGGGTCAAAATTTCCTCCTGAGCCGTGGTTTGACCAGAAGAAGCAGAGCAAGTGGATGAAAACCTCAGTGACATGCTGCAGCACACACCACCAGGTCTGGCCAAAGCTTCCAAAGCAACTTGCCACAAGCAGAGGCATTAGCACCTAAAATCCTTCTCCTCTTTTGAAAGGGCCAGGTCTTGAGACAGCAAATGGAAGAGATCAACTCAATCATGAGCAAAGCTCCACCTGAACACAGCTCAGGACAGCAAAAATAGTTATTTCTCCTTCCAGACAGCACCCATTCCTCTCAAAGAACTTCAGTCTTCCTTCTTATCTGAGGTGGCTCATCAGCCCCTACTACCACCTGGGAGGCAACTAATCTGTCCCAGGCAGGGCAAAACCCAACTCCTGTGAGCAGCATCTCATGGCCAAAGCAGCTGTGGTTATTGATAAACTCCCAGGCTTTTTCAGCAACCAGGAATCAGCAGCCCTTGCTTTCTCTGAGTTTCTGCTGCAGATCTGGGTTTCTTCAGCTCTTTCCCCCGGTGACTGCACAGCTTTACAGACATTAAACCAGGTGTAGCAGCATAGCAATTGCTCCTTGAGTTACCCCTTAGCCAAAAAAGAGCCCTTGGTGTCTCCAGGTACCAGCTGAAGGCAAATTCTCCCCACATGGTCCTGAAGCACCTGGGGAATCAGCCCACCCACAGCATGCAGAGTTTTGGGCTCTGAGAGGGGTTAACAAAATGGAAAGGACCACAGTGCTTTGGGACATCCCTGGGAGAGACACAGTGGGAGATTCACACCCCACTGGAGCATGTAGGAGGGAAGATCACCCACTGCTGAGCTGCCATCCACGACCCCAGCCTTTGCTGATTCCATCTAACACGATAACACTCATCATAATAAATACTGTTAAAAGATAAAGTCTCTCTAGAGACTTCCAATCTCGGGCACAGGTGTTGAGGCTCTAGTAACTGGGTGACTCATTCATTAGAGGCAATGCAATTTAAAATCTATTTCATTTTTTAACACACAAAGCTTTTTCCTCCCCCCACCTCCCTTTTCTGGTTCAAGCCCAGCAGTAGCCAGGCTCCCTCTGTGCTTAGCAGGACTGTTTCTGTGGTGGAAGAACACGCCACAGACCTCCCCCTCTCCCGTGCCCTGAATCATGATGGCTTTTTAAATCTCCCCTTGCTTTTGCATGGCCCTTCTAAGGTTTTTCTTTCTCTTCTCCTGCATTAATATTAAAAAATAACTAAAAAAGGGAAGTTGGGGAATAAAAAACCCTGGAAAAGAGCTACAAGGATAGATTAGGTGATAAAAAACCAGCTCAGCTGAAGGGCACTCAGAAAACTCTTTAGTCTGAGGGGCTGAGAAGAGGGAGGGCCAGTTTGATGAAAGGAGAAAATGCCAGGTGATTTCTCCTAGCAGGGCAAAAACAAAGCAATAACCAACAACCAAAAGTTGAAGACAGACAAATTAAATACAGCCCAAATGTTTGGCAGCGAGGGTGATTAACCTTTAAAATCCACTACCAAAGGCAGCCCCGGATTCAGCATCTCCCGGGATCCTTAAATCAACCCACAACACCTTCTTGGAAGATTTATGTTTGACAAACACAAAATCCTAGGCTCAGGAAAAGAGCTGTCTAATGACTTTCTGGGGCCTGTTTATGTGATCTAAAAGTCCCTTCTGGGCCTGAATTCGTTGTGCCGCTGCAGCCGATCCTCAATCGATCATGGGAAGCACAAGCCTGCAAACGGCCGACCCTGCAACCAGCCCCCAAAGTCTGGCACTGAAACTGCTCCCTCTGCTTGCCACCATCTCCTGCCTGAAATTCAAGCAGAACCATACTCAGGGAAGTGGTTGGACTTGATGATCTGAAAGGTCTTTCCCAACCATGATGATTCTATGAAACCCTCCCTCTTTGCCTTCTCCTCCTTGCCCCTTTGCACTTGGCTTTTGGTGAGTGTAAAGCACAAAAAGGAGAGATTATTCTGGAGAAGTTGCATCTGGCTCCAATTTCACACATCCTAACAAGAAACAAATCGACCCCAAGTTGCTGTTCTGGCTTTGCCAGGTGCTCAAATGCTGTTTGAATGCAAGTGGCTCTGTGCTGTTTGGTGTGGATGGGTTACCAGAGCAGGTTGTCCTGATCCTTAGGCAGAACAAGCAATGACAGAAAACCACTTTAGAGTGGTGTAATTGCAACCAACGTGGAAGCTTTGCATACACAGACCTACTGGCAGAGAGAGAAATCCTGCTTCTAGCCAGCAATATTAGAGAGGCAAACATTCTGAGTGCCAAGGTCTGCTGTGCCTCCTTCTCTCTGCCTTTCCTCTCCAAGATGATGCCCTTCATTTGCTCTTGCCCTGAGCTCTCATGCTCAGTGATTACCAGAAGTCACTGGAGGTGAGCTTGATGTAGCTTAGCTCGTGGTTGGCGTGCACCATCCCAAAAGCACCAGCTGCACAGCCTCAAGAGGTGGCTACAGGGTGAAGGATGGTGCCCAGCACACGTTGCACAGTGGCAGCGTTGGGTCAGGTGAGTTTCAAACACTCAAGCACAAAGAGGCAGGAAGGATGTGTGTGGTTCTCACCTGCACATTAAGCTAATGCATGCAAACAGTGCAGCCCAGCATCACCCTCCTCTTCAGATTCCCTTTCACTGCTGATTTGTGTTAGCAACCACTTCTAGCACAGCCCTGGTTGCATCCTCCCCCCCACCCCCAACACACTTCTCTCCCTTTCTGCTTCAAGATGTTGCCCTTCATTTGTTCTGGGTTCATTTGCTCTTCCAGCAAAGGATTTCCCAGCACTGACAGTATTTAGCAGCAAAGCACACAGTTCAACAAATGTCTTCTCCCAGTCTGGGCTTCCCCCAAGAATTTCCCACCTATCTCAGCTCTCCACCACCGTTGACCCAGAGCTGGATTTGCATGCACTCAAGGCGTGCAGAGAGTGGAAGTGTGGAGATTTAGCCTTTGCCTGTCTGGCCTGCACAGCACAAGCAGCAAACAAACAATAGCCTGGAATTTAATGGCTCCTTCACCCTGTACTGGGGCTGGAATCTCACCAGCAGCATCTTCCCTCCCCACCAGTCCCGTTAACCCCGGGTGGCGAACGCCTTTCTCTACCTCAGGCTTACTTCTGCTGGCTCTGCCTCTGCCAGCAGCTCTGCTTCTTTAACAGGACCCCACCACTCTGATTTCTACTAGGCAAACACTCCCTGCTCTTGCTCCTGGCACCTGGAAGCCCAGGAGGAAAGCAGGAACAATGCTTTCTCCATCACAAGCTAGGAGGGGGCTGCAGTTACCCAGGGAAGAGCTGGATGAGGGCCTGAAGTCAGCAGCATCCCTCTGAGCCAAGCAAGATCAGAAACTGTGCTTTTGGAGGGCTACCAACAGATCTGTTGTGCCTTGTCCCAAGCTGACTATTGTTTATCCACAGCTTGACTTCCAACAATGTCACAAGCTGCCCGTGGTGGCACCGAAACACTTTGGTTTCTCTGGTGTGACTGTTAATGCACCCACCGTACCCAGTGAGCTCCAAAAAGCATCCAGCCTGCATTCCCCTTCAGCTGCAGACTCATCCTTTGCACCAGGGGATGTGACTTTTGTCCCCCATGGGAACCACAGGCCAAGGCAATCTGGAAGCAACACCTGACTCCTGCCTGTTTTGAGCAGCTTTCAGGCAGTTTTCTGGCCCTGAAAAGACAGGTGAGGATTTGGCTGCTACAGCATGTGATCACACACAGGGGGGAAGAAACCAACAGGTTTCCTTGTCCTCTTTTTCCCAACCCAGCCCTAGGGTGGAGGAACAAGATGACTCTGCAGAGAGACAGAATTCCACCATGGAACATCCAAGAAGCAGGCAGGACCACACCAACCCCATGCAACGCTAGAGGCTTGGGGACATGTAGCTGGGAAGCTGCCTGGAGGGAAAGGACCTGGGCAGGGTTAGTGACAGCAGCTCAACAGGAGCCAGCAGCGTGCCCAGGGGGGCAAGAAGGCCAAGGGCATCCTGGCTGGGATCAGCACTGGGGTGGCAGCAGGAGCAGGGCAGGGATTGTCCCCTGTGCTGGGCCCTGGGGAGGCTGCAGCTCCAGGGCTGTGTCAGTGCTGGGCCCCTCACTCACTGCCACAGGGACACTGAGGGGCTGCAGCGTGGCCAGAGCCGGGCACAGAGCTGGGGAAGGGGCTGGAGCACAAGGGGCTGGGGAGGGGCTGAGGGAATGGGGGTGTTGAGCCTGGAGAAGAGGAGCCTGAGGGCAGCCAGCAGCACTCTCTGCAGCTCCCTGACTGAAGGCTGCAGGGAGCTGGGGGTCTGGCTCTGCTCCCAAGTAACAAGTGATAGGACAAGAGGAAAAGGTCTCAGGTTGCCCCAGGGGAGGTTGAGGTTGGAGCTGAGGCAGAACTGTTTCCCTGAGAGGGGTGTCAGCCCTGTGCCAGGCTGCCCAGGGAGCTGGGGCAGTGCCCAGCCCTGGAGGGATCCCAAAGCCGTGGAGCTGAGGTGCTGAGGCCATGGGGTGGTGCTGGGCTGGGCAGGGTGAGGGGAGGGCTGGGACTGCAGCAGCTTCAAGCTCTTTCCCAACCCAAATGACTGTGTGATGCCATGATGCTGTAGGAAGCCTGGCACTCACTTTGGCAGGAGGAGGAGGGAGGGGAGCCGAGTGCTAGAGCCATTCACCAGCCGCCTGCTGAACGTACCGAAGGGGTAAATTAAATGCATTCATCTCCCCGCACCTCCCAATGGGAACGTTTTCACCCCACAACGCAAGTTCCTGACAATCAGCCTAATTTACTTCAACAATAAATGAAACAGGGAAGTTTTCTTTTGTAATAGCAAATCAGGGATGAGAGCCACGGTGCTTTTTTGGTGTGTGGATATTTCAGTGGGGTTTTTTGCCAAGCAAACTCCATTCAACTCCTTCTCTTCAAAATAAAACCATTCCCGTATCTATTATTCAGTTGAAATACAGAAGGAGGACACAAGAGACTGTGGAAGTGTGTAGTTTGTTTCTGACGTCTCTGGAATAGTTTTTAGGAAGACAAAACACACAGAGCTTAGGGGTTTGGTGGTCAGGAGCCCAGTGTTCCCATTGCCTCCAGATTGGATAATGTTGCCCATCATTCTGGTGTCTACATGCAGACCTTTGCCTGTGTTGGTTCCCTGGTATTCACACAGAGCAGTGGCTTAAAGGTCCTGCCTACATGTGTGAGATGCAGCTGTGCAGAAAAACCTTGCAGGGAATCTGGTTTCCATGCTGAACCATGAAATCAATGGGACCACAATGCCAAGAGCAAAGCCCAGCCTCGGTTAGGAGGGTCAGTGGGGAAACAATCCTTGTGGGAAGAGGGCAGCTCCTAAAAGGCTGGTTACCCCTTGCTTTAGCCTTGCCTCAGCTACTGAAAGCATCCCTGGGGCTCTGCACCCAACGTCCCTGCACAGCTGCTGACCTGTTCCCTTTCCCTGATCCGCCTTCATCTCCTTCCACATAGTTTAAATACAAACATATGAGACATATCCAGAGCTCTCTTTGTCAATGGAGAGAGACCAGCACCTCCAGAGCACAATTCATCCAACCAGCCTGTCTGAGAGGAGATAAATGGCCTCAGGAGATGCCTATTTCTCTCCACCGACTAGGAGGGAGCCCGAGGCAACCAACCCCGACGTTGACATCCAGCTTTTAGACATGGAAGTCAGAGCAGATTAATCCAACCCATTACTGGGGCCTTTAATTTTTCTGCTGGCTTGATTTACAAGTGCTTGCTCAGCACCTGGAGGTCCAATGCCACAACAGAGTGGACCCAAGGAGTCCTTTCTCCTCCTCCTGCCTTGGATCCTTCCTCTGCCACACACTTCACAGCATTAAACACAGATGAAAGAAGAATGATCCCCTCTGAAAACTTTCCCTTGGCACTTGAAAAAGTGAAACTGTTCAATTAATGTGCATTGTTGCCAGAGTTTTTAACACACTTGGAGATGACAAGCTCTTTCTAAAGGAAGAATGTATCATTATCCTCATTTTGTACGTGGGGAAATGGCTGGGTCATGAATAAAACACAGGTCCAGAGCCATAATCTACTGCTCTGTCCCTGTGAGATATAAATATAGCCCTCAGTGTTCCTTGGTACAACCCCTGTGGCTCTGCCTGACACCAGCACCACTTTCTGCCCAGATACAGCTGTGCCACATCTGCATTCATAGATTCATCTGATGTTGAAGCAGGAGGAAGGTGCCTGTGGGCTGGAGGAGTCTCCTCCAGTTTGGGGAGTGAGACTCAGTGGAGTGACATCCCTGGCACGTGGATCTGAGCCTCTCTGCTTGCAACTTGCCAGCAAACTGCAGATGATCCTGCTCAATGGAGCCTGGTGACCTGGTCTGGATGGTCCAAGCCCATCTCTTCAGGGCTGGACGTGGCTTGGATTCACAGAATCATTTTGGTTGGAAAGGACTGCTGGAGTCCAAGCTCTCCCCTCACCCTGCCAAGCAGCAGGTAGCATGGTGATGGCTTTGCCCAGCACAGCAGAGGCTCTGACACTGCCCATGTGCCTTTTTGCTGTAGCTGCAGGTTGACAGCATCTTGAGGACGGCGTGAGCCCTCCCTCACAGCAGCTCAACACCCTCCTCTGCAGGACAGACCTGCCTGGAGCCCACCCTGCATCACTCTTCCACCCCAACTGGGATCCTCCTGGGGACTGATTAGTCTCGAGACCCCGACTAGTGCTCGTGGGTACATTTCAAGCTGTCTCCCACAGCCTCCACGAGACAAATCCACCACTTAGCTGTTCAGTTTTTGTTAATTGCAGCTATTCTGAAGGCACAGTGGAGCATTTTTTCTTTCTCCAGCACTGTGTGCTGGCAGGTGGATCCCATTAGTGCTGGTGCCTGCTGCTGCTCCCAGCACTGCATCCCTGTCCTCCCAACACCACGATCCCACAGGTGGGAACCACCAGCTGCAAGAGGCTGAGAGGACTTGTCTCCTCCAACAAGCAAAAGCTAGGATCCTCATCTCCTCCTTAACACAGATGCTGCCTTGCTCACACCTTACCCAACCTGTTCACTCAGCTGAAAATTACAGACTAACCTCTCTTCAGCTTGGGAACACACTTCCCTGCTCTGGGTGTAATGAAGTCCAGCTCCATAAAGCAAGTTTCCAGCATCCTGCTGCAGCCATGCATGCAGAGATGGCCCTAAGTGTACACTTAGATCATTTTCCCTGGGTTGTCACCCATCTACCAACAGGCCAGTCAATTAAAACTGCCTGTGCTGCACTCATTTTTCACTCAGCAGCACTTGCTTAGCCAGTAGATAGAGGAGACTGATGTAATGGCTCATCCAAGCCACAGAGCAGCCTGGCTCAGGGCTTGCTTTTAGCTCTGGCTGTCCCTGGGTTGCACAGATCTTCAAGTGGCTCCTGGATGTGGCCAAGAGCTTTATTTTGCTTTTTTTTTTGTTGTTTCCCTAATGTAGACCCACCTTGATTCTTCTGGGAGAAATGTTTAGCAATTCCCAAGGATTTTGGGCTCTTTGCTTCTTCCTTGAGGGCACTACAGCTGAAGGAAGGTAACAAGAGAGTTCTGCAGGCTATTTACAACCTGGAAATGCAGTGATTTATCCCCAGAGGGAATGGAAAAGCCAGTGACATTGCACTGGAAAGCTGAACAGAGCATGCACTCTGCTGTGGGAGCAGCAAAGCCATCCTCTCCTCCTCACCTGCCCCATTTCACACTCAAGGTATCGCTCCTCCCCTGTCCTTTCCCTGCTCCAGTGCTCTTGACACCATCCTCTGTCTCTCCCCACTGGTCTCCTGCAGCATGGCTCTCACTAATCTATGCAAGGGAGCTCCAGCTCGGCTATTGATCACTGTTTGAGGGCTCTCTGTAAACTTTGGTTGTAAAGGTTTCATTAGGCTGCCTCACAGTCATTACATCAAGTAATGGAAAACATCCATCTTCTCCTGCTCCTCTGCAGCAGCCAATGGAAATCGCTCTGAAGAGCGTTAATCAAGCTGTGAAACTCTTTGGCAGCTCATGCCCTGATGAAGAGAAAACCTGCCTGGGTTCAGAGGCCACAGTGTCTCAGGAGGAGTCTCTTCTCCCCCTACCAGAGCTCATTGCATGCATTTTGAGAGGAACCAAGGCTTCTCTCCTCTGCAAGGATTGCTTCAGAGAGCCACAGGCCCTGCAGCCTGGGCCAGGCTGCCATCCCAGCCCACAAGCAAGCAGGGCAGCTCCACAAGCTCCAGGGTATTGTTTGTCCACAGGTTGCTCTGCTTTCCCTATTTACACAAACCCAACCTCGTGGATGTCTCACCCTGTGCAGCTGGATACCAAGGGAATGGGAGAGAGAAGGGATTCAGGCTCCTTTGAGGCTCTGGTGGGGCTGGGAAACTTCTGAAGGCAACACTTGGTGTTTAACCAAAGCAAAACACTTGCTGTCACCATTGTGTCAAGTGGTTGCAAACATCCCCAGCCCTACAGGTTACTTACTCTTTGGTAAGTCCTTGAGGGAGCCCTCCCCTACTGCAGAGCTCCCACATGGCAGCTCCAGAGAAGAACCCCAGAGTTCTTCACAGGGATTCAGCCCAGCTGCAACAGCATCTTCAAATCATGCCAGGGCTTCACAAAAGTTATTAAAACAAAACAGTAATCAAAATAACCAATGTTCTCACATCAAGAGCCCAACAGCTTTCCATCCTAATTCGAGACTCTAGCACCAATGCCAAGCTCAAGGCTGCAGCTCCCAAAGGTCTTCCCACTCCAGGCAAACAGCTTTGGAGGTGAGAAGCCACCGGCCCAACCCAAGCTCAACAAAGCATGGACAGAATACAAGATGATTTGCCTCACAGCGGGTTGCAACTGTTCAGGGAGGAGCAGATTCGAGACTCAACAGCAGCCTCTAGTTTCAAAGGCCAGTACTGTTCTTGCCCCTGGACCCTCCCCAGCACCAGAGGACTTTTTTGCAGACCCTAGAAGTTGTTGCAGTTATCTTGGAAGCAAAGCACCTTTTTGTAGGAGTCCTTTCATGTTATTTTAGCAGCTGCTGTCTTACAGACTGCTGGAGGAAGAGATTAATGCTTTAATTATACCATCTGAAAGCTGGGAGGCTGAGTTTTCACATGGTATACAGCACTGACTTCTGGCACTTGTGGATCTTGAGGGAGTACACACTAAAATCAAGCTGGAATCCAAGTGAGGAATAAAAGTGGGAAAAGAAGTAAGACAGTAATCAGAATAATGTGCTTTTAATGCCCAATATCTCACAACCAGCTGGGGCTGGAAATTAAAGCTTGGTGTTTGTTGCAAGTGGGGGACCTTGTCTTGCAAAGACTTTATCTCTCCCATCTCCAGCTCTGGTCTTGCAGGAGGTATCAGGTGATAAATCTGCCTGCATTTGCTCCACGCTCTGGAGCACGTCTCTAAGCATCTGATCATCCTCCTTCCCCACCCAGGCAGCGCAAGGGCATGTCCAGCTGCCCCTGCAACACAGCCAGCGGTGCCATGGAGGGCTGCTCCCTCCCCAGCATGGGCAAGCAGGACCTAGCAGAGGACAACCAAGCTGGGTATTATTCACCAGTAATGCCTCCATCACACAAGGCAGCTCCTTGGCCCTGGCTGGCTGACGGCACAGCTGGAGCATAACCAAGGCTGGTTCTGCATCCCTGCCATCTCTGCATCCCTGCCAGTTTCCTCTCCATTTTCCTCCTCTCTTCTTCCACTCCTCATTTTTCTCCCTCTGCCTTCATTGTCTCATCACCTCCTAACCTATTTTTCTCTCCTCCTCTCCTCACCATCCCTCTTTCCGCTCCCCCTCCCTCCTACTTAGGAGGAGATCAATGTACTGGGAATGCTGACTAGGGAATTAAATCCAGCCAGCCTGTCTCTTTGAGAGACCTCTCACTAATCAGCTTGGATGGTTTCCTATTCCCCCCCCTTGCACTCGACAGAGAACCTGCGATGAATCCGCCCGGCCCCAGTTCTTGTCAGCCTGCACACAAGGAGGCAAATGTGTCTCTCATCTGCTCTGCACCCTGCTTTTCTTCTCCATTTCTGTATCAAGTAGGTCGGAGGCAACATCAGGACTACCTTGTCTGCTTCTATTTGCTTGCTGAGCTGTGATCTCGACTGGAACGCGGTCTGCGAGCGAGTAATCCCTTCCCCTCAGCTGTGGGGTCCGTCTGTAGCACGTGGGGCTTCTGTATTCCGCCACATCTCTTCTCAGAGCGCAGCTGAGAAGGAGAATGGTGCAAATCGGGCTTTTCAGAGTCCCATTTATCTTCCTCCACACCTTTCAACCGAGGAGTTTTACAGGAATTGCTCTCACAGACGTGCCCTTGTGCCTTCTGCTGTTCGAGAAGGGATGCTCAGCCACAGGCTCCTCCAGAAGCAAGGGCAAGGTAGAGGCAGAGCTGAGCACGGGAACCAGGCAGCTCAGCTCACACAACTCCATCACACAAAGCCCTCCAAACCCAGCCCCAAACTCCAGCTGATTCTGCCTCAGTGACTTAAAGCCAGCCCAGATTTCCATGCCACGGGGTGTTCTGCTGCTCTGGAATCTGCTTGCTTGCCCCTGAACCACAGCTGACAAGTCTCCCTGCCCCTTCCAACTATTTGTTTTCAGAAAGTTCTGAAAAGGTTCAGCTGGGAAATGTGGAAATGTTTCTTTTTTTAAGCTTTCTGTGTTTAACTTGGGCTGTTTGGGCTGAATCAAAGCATCAGCTTGAAGTGCAGTCCCTGCAATGTAGCATCAGAAGCAGCGGTGGATCGGGAGCCTGAGCTGGAAACCTGGCCCATGCTCCAGGATAGATTCCCTTGGGCACAACAGATGGGTAATATTCAACCACAAGAAAACTTTTGGCTTGCTTTGATGAAGCAAATCACCTTGATTCTGCCCACCCAAAGCCTGCTGCAAAGAGCTCACTAGAGCTCTCCAAGCAAAATGATGCTGGGGCACCGAGTCCTCATAAAAAATAATTAAAAACAAAAGTCAATTTCGTAGCATCTACGTGTTCCTTAAGCAGCCAGTCCCATGAGCAGCACAGCTAATGAAGCCTGGCTGCCTATGGATCCGTGTCTCACGGCTCAATTCTCTGATGTCTAATGAGGTGCAAGCTCTGATCAAAGTTTCCCCCCCCCCTCATCGGGGAATTCCCAACAATACACTCAGCTGAGGATCCTCCAAGGCTCCAGCAAAGGATGAGCTCACACTGTCGCCTCTCCTCCTGGGTGGTTTCTCCCCTCCCCACCGAGCTGCCTACACCAAACCTGATCCCTTTTGGGGGCAATTTGGTTGAAAAACCAAGGATCACAGACAGATTCGTGCAGGGGGCCCAAGGGAGCTGCTTTCCCAGAATCTGGCTGCAAAGAGCTTGAGGGAGACTTTCCAACCCACGCTGCTGAATGCAAGGTGGGCACTTGGGCTGAAACGTAGATGTTGCAGGCAGCAGGGCAGAGCCCTTCTAATGATAAACCCAGCATCTCATGGCACAGCGTTTGCTTCTCTCCCAGGAGCCAGGGGCAGCAGGAAAGCTGTAGAGTAGGACACAGAAAATGATTTGAGATGTGTGGGTGGAGAAGAGATAAGTTACACGAGAGAAGAGATGTTGTTTGGTCCGAGGGGAGGCAGATGAGGAGCGGTAGGAGCTCACCAGCTGCTGGTTCTTTCTTATAATAGAGCAACACAACTGATGCAGAAGTAATTTCCTTGCATGGCTGCCTACGCAGGATGCAAGGGAAGTGAACCAAACTGGATGCCAACATGTGTACGACTACGCCTGTGCGCTTAAACACGCATGCAAACAAGCTCTGCTTCTCCAAACCCTCCCATAGGCTCATCCTTGCATCCAAATGAAGCCACGTCAGTGTTTACCAGCATTTCCAGAGCTCACTGCCAGCCAAAACACAAGACCGCAGCTTCTGAGGCCCTCCTAGGATTATCATGTTTCTACCACTGGCTTTTTAATCAACCTTTTCAGTCCTTAGTAAAGAGACAAATGGGACCAAGTAGGAAAGGATGTATCATCCCTTGGTTTGTGCTGCCTGTGACTGAGGGAGGTGGGTTCAAAGCTGAGTCTTTGCAAGCCCTGGTACAACAGAAGGAGCCACAGCAGAGCAAAGGAGGATGGAAAGGGAGTGGAAATGGAGTATTTGCCCAGCCGTGGCTCCTGCTCTGTTGCACAAGTTCTCTCTTCACCATCTCAGCCCACAACAGCATGAGGATGCTAAAGCAGGTTCCCCTGGCTCAGGGGGCACAGGAACGTGTCCAGGTGGGTTTGGAAATCTCCCAAGAAGGAGCCTTCACATCTTCCCTGGGCAGGCTGGGCCAGGGTTCCCTCACCTCAACACCAAAGGAGTTTTCCTCGTGTTCCAATGGAACTTACTATGTTCCAGTTTGTGCCTGTTACCCCTTGTCCTGTCACTGGCCACCACAAAAAAACCACTGGCCCCATCCTCTCAACACCCACCCTTCAGGCATTTATCAGCATTGATAGAGTCCCCCCTCAGCCTTCTCTTCTCCAGGCTGAACAGCCCCAGGTCCTGCAGCCTTTCCTCATCAGAGAGCTGCTCCAGTCCCCTCAGCCCTGTGCTGGCCTGTCTCCAGAAGTCCTCTGTCACTCTGGAACTGGGGAGCCCAGAACTGGACACGTTGCTGATGTGGATCTCTGCATAGAGACATGGGTGCCCAAGCAGCAGCTGGCTGCATTTACCCCACACCTAAGCAAAGCTAAACCCACTTGAACCAGCCCTGGTGAGATGCCTTGAACCATCCCTGGTGATGCAGGAGCTCACTGTTGCAGAGCAGAGGGATGTCTTTTGTTCAGTGCAAACAGATGAAACCATGACACCCTGGCACTGGAGCAGGTGGGTGGTGGAGGAAAAGCTCTCACCACCAAGGCACTGGTGTGTGCTGAAGGGATGTGCCTGCCCTTCCCCACTCCAGCCAGAACCACGGGTGCTGGAGGGCAGTTTGCTCTGCTCTGCTGGGAGACAGACGCTCTCTCACTCTTTAAAGTGGCAGCATCTGCTCATTTCCACTGCCTGGCTCTGTGCTGAGATTATGTGGCATCAGACCACAGCTGACATGAGGTGCCTGACACTTGCGTGCTCTTTTGAGACCCCCTCTCTCAGCCAATGCCCGCTCGGCACACCAAGGAGAAGCAGAGGAGGCATTAGCACTGTCACCTTGCCTGCCAGGCTTGGGAGACCTTTGGAACAGGAGCTACACTTGACCCTCATCCTCTTCTTAATTACCAGCACGAGTGTTAAACTGCAGCCTTTTATTCATGGACAGGTGTGTGTCTTTGTCAGAGGTTCCTGCTTAAATCACCCTCCTCGTCTCCAATAACAATGTTAACGATGCTCAGAGCCGCCTCTGGACTGTAAAACATATTTCCCTGATGTTTGTTCAATAATTTCCTGAGAATTAAAAACATCTATTACCGGCTGCAGGATGCAAAGAGGCCCCTGGAGCAGAGACCAGGCTGTAACTCACTGGAGGGGCTCAGCTGATGTCACAGATGCTCTTATCCTAGTACCAGGCTCTGGCACTCCATGGTGTTTGACTCTGTACCAACTCCTGGGTACTGCAGCACGGTCACAACACAGGATTGAGGGTTATCAGCCATGCCCACCTCCCTGATGTGCTCCAGGAGTGCTCCTGGGACACAGATCTCCGGTTGCTCTCACTTCTTCTTTACTGTCCATTACCACTAGAAGTGCTGGGACCTCATCCCAAGGCACTGGGACCATATCAAGCCTCCATTAGATAAAACAACCCAAAATAGAGTCCTCTGCATCCCTGAATATAAAAGGAGGGAGGATCACACTGTGCCAGTCAGTGGCACTGCAAGAACAGAGCCCAGGTGCTCCTGGCCACATCCCACGCAGCGTCACCAGCCTGCTAAAAATACCTATATATCCCCCAGAACTTAAGCTGTAGAGCACATGAAAGCTCTGCCTCGGTACAGACCGTGCCACAGAACATTCCCCATCCCTGTCATGACTTTTGGCAACTCAGAAATGTTGTTTCTGGAAAAATATTTATCCTGTTAATGAAGCAGAGGCAGCAGCGGAGGCCCCAGAAGGTCAGAGCAGCGCTCATTGCAATCAGCTCCCTTCACAGCTCCTGCTGAATGGGGCTCTGATTGCAGATGCCAATCAGAACACTCAATTTTGCCTGCCTATTTGGAAATTAAAACATAAAGGCACTTTCCCAGACACTGCATTTAGGGGTGGTTTATATAACATAATCTTGCGGGCAGAAAGCCAGATGGGTTTGGAGGGTGGGATGCCGGAGCTGAGTGACTCGCTGTGGATAGAAAATACACCTTCAATATTTTAAAACACAGCCCAGGGAAGAGTGAGAGAGGGGTGAGGGGGCTGCTCATCCATTGAAACCCCCTCACCATCACCCAGAATCTCCAGCACACCAGGTTTTCACGCAGGTCCCATCTCAGTGCCTGAGGGCTGAGCTGTTTCCAGTGGCCGCTAGCCAAACTGCAGGCTGCACTTTCGGTTCCACTGCCTGTTATTTTTAATTATTATTGGTATTTCTAAGCATCTTTGCATCTCACCCAAACACTGAGACAGTTGGATGATCAGCAGGCAGGAGGAGAAATGAAAACAAACTAATCCAGTCCTGCAAAAGCTCAGGTCGTAAAAACGCACAACGCTCAACTGCCGCGGAGAGGCTGGATTCATCCCGCAGTAAGCTCTCATCATTTCCATTTAAATCATCCTGAATTAAAGTGCAGTTGGAGTCAGAGCATCTGCCTGAAGATTCCTCTGCCTTCCTGTGCCCCCACGAGCACAGCTGCTTGGATCAGAAGGGGAGGAATTAGCTGCAAAACCGCCGGCCGAAGACCGATGGCAAATGAAACTCCATCTGCTTGCACGTTGCTGAGTGCGTAGGGGTGAGATCTCACCTGTGTCCCACAGGCAGGCTTAGGGGAGGGAACACAGGGGAGCTGGGTTTCACCACCACCAGGGGGGTTGTGGAATTTAAGAGGAGCTGAGCAGAAAAGCACGTGAAGGGTTGCCACCAGCTCGGATGCGATTCATAAGACACAAGGCAGCTGGAAAGCCACCTTCAGCAGGGCAGCTCACTCTCCCCTCTGCTCACTGCACTGGGACCCTGGGGCAGTGCATGTCACCCCTTTCCTGAGGCTGTCACTTGTTCCTTGCATGCTCAAGAGGACTTGCTGACAAGCAAGAGACGCCAAGTGAGATCTTTTCCCTCTGGCCCAGGTACGATTTGCTTTGCACTTTTAAATCAGCAAACACTTCCAGCCCTCTGCCATCCTGGGGAAGCGAGGAACTGAATGCACATCTCTCCTAGGGTGGGCAAAGCCAGCCAAGGAGCCAGAGGCAGCTCTGTCCATCCCCTTGGAGCTCGGAGGAAGAATGACACGGCCTTGGGAAGCCTCTGATGTGGGATGCTCAGACAAGAGCCAGCTTGTCGGGAGGAGAAACAATAATGAATGTCCCAGTGCACACAACGGGGCTGTCTCAACAAGCCTGTATGGCACTATGGGCATGTGGCAGCCTCCCCTGCCCTCCTTTATGTGTGTAATCCTCAGGAACGTGCCCAACCTGACCATCATTTCCATCCCCTGGTTCAAAAGCACACGGAGGACAAGGGAAAGGAGGAAAACATCCAAGAAAACGAATCCTGCTCTCTCTGGATTAGCCCCTTTCCTCCATGTATCCTCCCAGCCCCATGCAGGAGCTAATGTTAGCACAGCACTTATGCAAGCACCTTACAGAGAGCTCCTATTTAAAGCTCTGCTTTGGTGATGGCACATGACACAGCCATTTCAATCCCCCACACCAACCATCCTGCTGCCTTGCTGCTCATTCATTCCCTCTGCTCACATCTGCTCCCAGACCTTCCCACCATGTGGAAACGCTCCTCTCGAGTGCCTCCATGCAGGTCCTCAAGGCTCTACTCCAAACAAATAACCCAACAAGGCTTTAATTACAGGATGAGAGAGCCTATCAGATCTCTTATTTTAGCCTGTCTTTTTGTTAATCAAGACACAAGACGTTTAAAGTAGGCATTTTGGTGGGCAACCAAAATAAAAGCCCTGCCGTGGTGCTTTGGGGAGGTCAGTGATGCACAAGCAACTGCTGCCCAAGCTGCAGGGGCTGGGACAGGGGGAGTTACAGCTCGAGCTTCATTTGCAAAGAGGAGAAAAGTCCTGTCACCAATCTGTGGCTGCCAGTAGAGAGCAGCACGGCAGCTCTTTAAAACACTCGGGGGACAGCAGTGGAGAGGTAGCCCCTTGTCCTCGGGGAGATCCAGCAGCTCAGTGCTGGTCCTGATCCCTGCCCCATCATCCCCTGGATGATGCTGTGGGAAGGATGCTCAGCCCATGAAAGCATCTGGTCCCAGTGTGAGGCTGGTGTCAAAAGGCTCAGCACAAGTTGTGTGGGCAGGTTTTGGTAGTAATGGGGCTAAAAAAGAGCTGCTAGAAGGTTCCCCTGTAGCTGACAGGGCCAATGCCAGTGGGCTCTGAGATGGACCCGCCGCTGACCAAGGCTGAGTCAATTAGCAATGGGGGTAACTCCTCTGGGATTAACATACTGGAGAAGGGGAAGAAGTTGCTGTGCAGCTGCCCTGAGCCACGCTGGAGCAGTTCTCTGCTGAAGGACTCTTTCCCCCATGGATGAAACCCCTCCTGGAGCAGTTTGTAATGAACTCATGGGAAGGATACACATTGGGGAAGTTTTACATGGACTGTAAAACCTGGCACTCAGACAAGGGTAACTCACCACAGCAAAACACCACACTGGCTGTGTGTGCCCACACAACAGCCAGACCTGCACAAGCTTTCGCTGAGGCTCAGGGATCTCTCAGCCTGTATTTACGTGTGGCTACGGGAGCGTTTCTATCAATCCTAGGTACTCATCCAGCGAGCAAATATCCTCTGCCTGAAGCAGGTTCTGTGTGTGCAGATACCAGCTAGACCTACCAGAAGATGAGGGGAAAAAAAACAACCCAAAATCCAAACTCAAACCCAAAGCCTTCCTCCGGCATTCATCATTTTAATTAGCAAAGCTGTGCCTTGAATCTCAATGGGAGATTACACCATAAAGAGAGCCAGGAGGAATAGCACAAGTGTCTCCTCTCACTTCAGAAATGAACAGAGCTGTCTCTGAAATTATTAGTAATATTATGTGTCCCATTTACAGCTCAACACACACGTCCTGGGGGCTCACCCGGCAGCAACAAGCAATCTGATGGCTGGGATGGTTTCAAGCCGAAAGCAGCAACTGTCAAACTAGATGACATTTCCAGCACCAGTGTCCTGACAAATCCTTTGGTCTCAGGGCTTGGTCCTTCATCCTTTTCCCCCCTCTTCCCCCAGCCAGACATCCTCTGGTTGTCACTCACTGTGCCCCTGGCAGGGTTGGGAGGCGAAGGAGCAGCCAGCCCTGCAGCACCAAGTTGCCTACACATCACAAATAACACAGGCTGCATATGTGCCATCCATACAGATACAGCAAGGAAGGAAACAAACATACACACACCACGTCTTCCACGCCCCAAACACCCTCAGGTCATCATAAAAACCATGAGAGTACATAAATGCACCATCCTCTTTCTTTGACCTTTGACAGCAGTCGCTTTATTCTCTCTTAGAAGGGTTAAAAACTTCCTCTGAGAAGATTAAAACCATGATTTCACATTAAACACTCCAGGAGCTGGGACTGCACAGCCTTGACTGTATTTGTGTCTCCTAAGGGACTGTTTCTGCTCGCCTCCAGGGAGAGATAACGGGGTGGCAGCGAAACCTGACATCCAGCACTCCCTGTCAATTGTTACCACCCAGCCCATTGCCTGAATAAACAGGTAGCAAGCGGCAAGCTAGAGAATCACCCCAATTTCTCTGCCCTAACCCCCCCCTTCCTTGCTCTAATCTCATTTCTTTATTAAAGGTTCCTCAGCTTGCTTGTACAGAAAACACTGCTCTGCCACCGTGACTGGGTTTAGAGCTCCTTCCCTATCACTGAGTGGAAGTTACTGGAGTAAAGAGCATTTCAGCCGTGCGGCGTTATCGCTTGATGCTGAATTGGAGGCTACAAACGTGTTTCACCATCCCCTCAGCCTTCACACAATGCAATAAGGAGCAAAAAAAATCAGGCAGCTCCAACTGGAAACTCAGCCTGGCACTGAACCAAAACCCCCTTTTTTTTTCCCTGACGTTAAAGAAAAGAAATGGCCAAAGGCAGAGATGGGGGGAGTTGAAGCCGCTCTGTGTGTTGCTGGGGTGGGTTTTAGGGAGCTTGGCTGGCACCTCCTGCCAGAAGTGCCAACGTGCTTGGAGGCAGCCTGGTGTCTGGACTCCTGCTCCTTCTTTTCCCTCTTTGCAAAGCCACCTCCTCTGACAAAAAGCACCAAACCTATGGGTGGAAATGCTAATAAGAGGTAGTTATGCTTATTAAAGCAATTCCTTTGCAGCCAAAGCAAAGGAGGACATTAGAGGCAAGCCTGCCTTTGGAGATGACTAGGGCAATTTGCAGATCGTTATCGCTCAGATAAAATCAGATAACTTTAAAACAATTGGTAATGTTGAGTTTAGACCATCTCCCCTTGGGATATAATATATGCTTTAATGATGCCGTGTGTAAGTAACAGCTAGAACTGCCAGCAGTGATACATTCCCACCGTGGAGAACAGAGCCAGGATCTGTGACTCAAAATAAACCTCCCCAAACCAAAGGAAAGGCATTGTTAGGCAGCAGTGCCTTTCATCCTCCCTGTGGGCAGGAAAAAAAAGCCACCTCTGTCCCCTCCAGCCACTCTTTCGGCAGCATTCAGAGACTTTAAAAGACTTCAATTGGGATGAGAGCCAAACTGGAGACGTAGAAAGCCTCAGAGAATCCCCCCAGGGGTGGTGGGGGTTAAGGTAAGGAAGAATTTGACCCTAAATTGAGAGTATATATTGAAAAAGGGTTGAAAAAGCACCTCAGAATGGGACTCTCACCTCACTCTGACTCTTGCCACTTGCCACCAGCCTCCACATCAACAAAAATCCCCCCCCACCCCCGGACCCAAGCCAGGCTGGAGCAGTTGAGAGGACTTATAAACCACAGCCCTCTGACTCCACACACACTCCCTTGCCCCAGGTAAATCTGAAAGGCCCAACATCCAACCATTGAAATCGGTGATTAGTTTGAGGCTTGGTGAACCCCAGAGCTATCCAGGACTAATAAAAGGGAAGCTGCCCACTTGCCTTCCAAAACACAGGCCCATTAAACCGCAGGGAGGAGGGATGCTCCCGCGCCCCTGGACCGTGACAGCGGTTGTTCCTGCATCATCTCATAAATATTTAACAGTAAGCACTTTGTAAAGAAGAATGTTATTAAGGCTGGTGTAGTCTGTGGCTCCAAATGTGGCCATACATCAGCCGTTGCCAGCTTCCTATGCACAACCCCCTTCCACCAGCCGCTGGCAAATCAGTTTCTTTAGGCTGGTAAAGAAAAAAACATAGAAGGGAAAGAAATAATCCCTGAGGTAAAATCCCAAGTGACAGAGCCTTGGGATTCGAGGGATATCCTGCCCATAGATCAGGCCTTCCCAATCACCATCAGCAATACAGATAGCTCAGAGAGATGGGGGGAGAAGGGGAGGGTGAGGAGGCGAGAAGCAGTAAAACAGAATGCACGAGACGGAAAGCGATTCTTGGCAGCAATTTTTAGCATAAAAACATTGTTGTCTTTCCCCCCCCTCCTTCCTGCAATAGGAAATTAATCTTTTTATTGCTGCCAAGGACACTCTAATAATATTTACTCCAACACTTTACGCTTTATTGTGATACTTTTGACTCCTTTTGGGGTCTGGATTGTTTGGATTGGTTTTTTCCTTCATTTCATTTGCTTCATCATAGCCTTGACCAAAAGAAGAAAACCTGCTCCAGCCAAGAACAAACCTGCCTGCATCCCTCTCATGCAGGTTAAGAGCCAAGCTGGGCTTTTGCTTGCCTTTTGGAGTGCCCAGAAGTCACAGAACAAATCAACCTCCTGCTTTTCTGCAAGCTCCTTGAAGCTACTGAGAGGTTCTTCCAATGCTAGACATCAAGCCCAAGAACTTGGAGCAGTATCCTGCCCTAAAATACAACCTGAAGATCCCATCTTTGGAGCTCATAAGCTTCTCCCTGCTCCTCTCCTCTTTGCTGCCCGTTTCCCTCCCACACCTACATTGCCCATGAGGGTACAAGGAACAAAAAGTGACCCAGCCAGTCCTCCTGTGGACATGTAGTGCCTGGAAGACCCCACTTCTGTTTGCATTTCAACTGGCATCCTGATGCTAAATCATCGCTGCATCCACATTAATGGTCTCCTAAACTGTGTGCTCCTTGCCAGGTGTTCATTTCTGTTCCAAAACACTGATAATTTCCTTTATTAGGCTTCCACAAATGGGTCACTTACTCTCCCTGCATAACCAGGAATGGTTATGGTGGCTGTTGCACATTGACCATCTGAGCAATGACATGTCAAGTATATTTAAATAGGAAATAGGTCTATTAAGACCTATTCAGTGTTATGGCAGAAGCAAAAGCAGCCCATGTCCTTACCCTGACATCCTTTGCCTCCATGAGTTCATCATTTGGTTGGAAAATATTGAAAATTGGTTTATTTCCCTAATTTTCATAATGAAAACCTGGGAAGAGGATGTGTGTGTGGAGAGGGGGGAGGGAGAGATGGTGAGAAGGGCATCTATAAGCCATGATTCACTCAAGCAAGCATTTGTATGGCAAGACAGCCTCGGTCCCAAAGGCCAAGGAAATGGAAACTGCACCTTCCCACCCTAAATGCTGGCACAGAAGGAAGAGGAAGATGTTAGGGGGCAAGTTGGGGCTTAGTGCCCCCAGCAGGCAGCTGATGGGTCCCTGTTCCATGTGGAAACCTTCAGAGCATCCAAGCAACCCCAGGAAGCATCAGCAAAAAAGGAGGATCGGGTAGACCTGGGGCTCCCTCTGCACATCCCTTCTCATCCACCCATCATCCTCACCCACTTTTCACACATGCACCCCAAAATACTGGCTGCTCCCCACCCACACAAGCCCAAGCCAGGCTCAGGCAATACCAGAGCGCTCCTGCTTTGTCAGTACTGAGTTCATTTTATCCGTACATGTGTTTAATTCCCTGCTCTGGCATTTCTCCTCTCTATCACTTTTCACAGACTGTCAGTCCTGAAATCCTTTACAGAGCAACCACATGCCATACCTACTTAGGAATTACGCCAGCTCGAGCAGTCATTAGGCACTTTCCATGTCCTACATGCAGCTGTGAACATTCATGCTACTGAGACTTAATCAGACTGTGGATCAGCTGCAAGCAGAGTGGCAAGGTAAGCAGGGATGTCACCAACCCCACTCCTGCCTTGACAGCTCTCAGGTTGCTATTGGGTTGGGGTTTTTTCTTAAGATTTGCAAAGTTCCATTTGGGTTTTTTCACCTGCTTGAAGAGTTTGAGTATTTAGAGGCCCCTCATTGCCCACTTTCCCCACTAATGCCCTTGCTCACAGCAATTCACTCCTTACCCTGACATCCTTTGCCTCCTGCTGGGGCAAACCACCTTCCACCTTTCCCTGGGCCTCCAGAGGTGCTGCAGCTGCAGAGTGTCCTGGGCTGGGTGCACCGTTGCCCTGATCTGCTCTGGCAGCTACTGAGACACATCTGCAAAGGCATTTAGGCTCCTAAAGATGTAAAACATTTGCCTGGTGGGATTCTCAGGTGCAAAAGGCAGAGGTGCCTATTCCCCTCTGACACTGCAGGAGTAAAATGCATCCCCTGGTCAAATGCTGCTGAGATTTCTGTGTATCTCTGCTCTACTGATCCCTTGCAAATCTCCCCCTCAAAAAACCCACGGCAGTTCTCAGCTGCCTCTAGGCCCAGGAGGGGTGAAGACACCACCATCTACAGCTCACACTGCAACCACAAGCTCCAGCCTTCCACAGCACGTAGACCTTGCAAGAAATTAGTTTGTGTGCACAGCTGCTTCAAGCTTTAGCTGCTTATCCACCCCCACGGACCAGGCTTTAGCACTGGAAGGGGATGTCAGGTAAGCCTCTTCACTCCACAAGTACAAACACAAGCTTCAGATTGAAGTCATGGGCTGAGGGCTTTGTGAAGCTGTGGCTGGGGGAATGGTCTTCACGCCTGGCTCGTGCCTTTCCTCTCCTCGACATCTCCCCCCGGTGCTTCGGCGTCTGATGTTTTATTCCAAGTGCTTCACTGCTAAGACTGGGGCTACTCTTGTATTCACAAAGCACCTGCTTGATTTTGGATGTGAGAGTAAATAATCTCTCCTTCCTTTTGCCTAACGGATGTTGCCAGTAAATCTTTAAGTGGCTTTATTTTGGTTCCTTTAAATGCAGGGCAGTTTAAGACAGGGGAACTGAAGGGAAAAAGGGCAGGACCTGCTCACCCATCACTCAGCCAAGAGCCACATCCCCACCTGGGAATGCAGGCACTAAACCCCAGTGGAGAATGCAGTGGGAAGGCTTCTCTATGCTCCAGCACAGTTCAGACCCACACCTCCCTGACAAACCCCATTCCCACAGCAGTTTCCATCCCAAAAAGCTCAGTTTGCCCCCTTGGGGTCATTAAAAAAAGCCAGGAGGGTGGCAGGGAAAGGCAGCACTCGCCCTTTGCAAGGTCAAGACAAAACCCCTCAAAATGTCACAGAGTTTTGAGAGTCCTAAATGAAGAAATTGCTTAATCTACCTGGGGGATTGCAGCTATTATATCCACTGCCGTAAACAAGCTTCAGATCCAGCTCCTAAGGATTGCACCGACAGAGAGGAGCCGAGGCTAAATTGACAAGTTGTCTCTGCTGCCCTTGAAACTCAATTTGCCATCACTCACCTCATTTCAAATTAGCACAGAAAGAAGCCTCGCCGGCCGAGGCTGCTCTTTTGGGGCTCTGTTACGCAAGAGCCCTGCTACCTGCTCTGCACACTGGCACTGGGGGAGGGGGGTTGGGGTCTGTCCTGTTGCAACAGGCATGGCAACAAAAAAAAGAGACTGAATGCAGACCCTTGAACACAATCCAAGCTGCCTAAATCAGGGAGAAATTCAGCCTTTTGCCAGCAAAAAGGTGTGTACACCCCTTAAATCCTTCCCTGAACCCTTCGAGGGAATGAGCACAAGAGCAGATCTCTGCATTGAGGTGACATTTGGGACTGGATTGAATACTCACAGAGGGTCAGGATGGCTCCAGGATGAACAGATCCTCCAGGTTTCTGTATGATTGGTTTTTAAAAGGAGCCTGAACAGAGATGTGCTGCAATCACACGTGCAACAGAAGCGTGCAGCATCCACGGAGCTTGCTTCGTATCTCCACACGTGGAATGTTCAACAGCCACGATTTCAGGTGAGAGTTTCACGTCAATGTGGGATAGATGGTCTAAAAATTAAAAATTCAGCAAAACTGTGGGCAAGCCCCACCCCCACCCCTGAGATTTCACAAGGAAAGCTGGATCCAAATAGCTCTGATAATGACTTTTCAGAACTTATCACGTTTCAGACACCCAGTGTCAGGGATCAGAGAGATGTTGTGAATTTGGGAACAAACCCCAGATCAGTAGCTTTACTCCAGGAGCCCTGTAGATGCAGAACACACTGGCTGAAAGGCAACTTGTGGCCTTATGCCTCCCAAATCCAATCAGCCAATTATGCTCCCTAATTGCCTACAATGGATTTAATTGGGCTGGGCCATTGTACAGCACCTCAAATCAGTTTCCTAGAAAATAAAATGAGAAAGCAGCACAGAAACCAGCCCTTGGCAGCAGATGTTATCCTTGAGCTCAAACCTTTCAGACCTCAACTTGGATCTGGTGGCAACTGTTGCCACCACTTCTGCATGTTTGATGGTACCTAATGCCCACAGCTCTCTGCCTTCAAAGGGATGCAGCTTCTTTACAGGCACCAGTGCAGAGCATCACACACTCCCCAGTGCTCCTGGGGCACTAAGGAGGGATGCAGAAGCCAGAGCAGGTGGGGACAAGCGATTGCTAGGGGTGCATGAGCAGAGCTGACCAGCAAAGCACAAAGCTGCATTGTTGCTTGTCTGCAGCAGTCGATTCCCTTCTCCTGTTGCCACTCACGTGCACTGGGGTTTGTCCATCAATGTGCCTTTCATCAAAAAGGGGTTAAAACCTTGATGAAGTCTCCTCCACTGCTCTCAGGAGGAGAAGCACCACCTTCTCTAGTGTCCAGGAGGCTCCTGGAGGTGGTCAAACCCAGCTCTGCAGCCCTCAGGCAAGAAGGACAACATCCACAGATGCTCCTGAGCTGCAAAAGCAGCCCCGAGCCTTCCCTGAGGCATCTCCCTGGGACTGCACAGGGAGCTGGGCAAGCAAGCAAAGGAGGAGAAACACGACCCTGGGGAGTGATGGAGAACGAGGACGTTGCTTCTTGCTCTTCCTCGGGTTTTTCTCAGCATTGAACACAACCAAGGCTGCGTGCAGTCACTGCAAGGGACTCCCTCCAGTCCTTACTCTGCGGTGGGGACCGATGTGACAAAGCCACATCATATTTGGTCGCCCTCAGCACACGGAAGGGCAGCGGGCTTCACGTCGCGGCCATCTGCCTCCTCCTCCCGCACAAAGGGCCCGTTGACAGCTGTCTGAACGATGGCCTTCGGCCCAAGCACTCAAACCCGCTCCTCGGGCGCCGCCGTCAGCGCGACGCGCCGCAACAACGGGGCCCCTGTTCGCAGGGCAGGAGGGGGATAAAGCCGCAGTGTTCCCCGCTGCTGGCTCTACCGGCTGAGCCGGCCCCGCCGACAAGCGCCTGCCTTTCCCCACGCCCGCGGCCGCCGCTGCCCTGACCCCGCTGCGGCGTCCCTGCAGCCTGCTCGTCCCTGCAGGTACCACGCTCGGATCTCTGGCTCCAGTGCAGGGAGGGTCGTGTTCAGCATTTCTCTCGAGCGTCACAGCTCTGCTCTTTGCCTTCATCCACGTTTTGTGTTTGTTTTTGGAGCACGACACCAACAGCTCGTGCAGAAATATGCAAGAGCCAAACTTTGGTTTGCCAGCTGACACACAGCTCCTTTATCCTTCTGCCTTCAGCCTTAGGTTAGGCCTGCCTTAGGTTAGGCCTCCCTTAGGTTAGGCCTGCCTTAGGTTAGATCTGCCTTAGGTTGGGCCTGCCTTAGGTTAGATCTGCCTTAGGTTAGGCCTGCCTTAGGTTAGGCCTACCTTAGGTTAGGCCTGCCTTAGGTTAGGCCTGCCTTAGGTTAGGCTGAAGGCAGAAGGATAAAGGAGCTGTGTGTCAGCTGGCAAACTAAAGTTTGGCTCCTGCATATTTCTGCACGAGCTGTTGGTGTCGTGCTCCAAAAACATGCTTAGGTTAGGCTGAAGGGTAGGGGATGGTTTGATGTGTCACCTAGAGGCACAGCTGATGCTTGTCCTGACCTTGACACCTGCAATTAGCTTGCAGTTCTAAGAGCATCATGTGTTAAAGCAGCACATGTCAAGAAATTTCTGGTCGGGTTAGGTCTCACAGCAGCATTTCTTTCCCCAAAGAAACAACAGAGCATGCAAATAAGGGAAAGCAAAAAGGCCACCAAGTGTTCCCAGTAAATCCCAAACAACCAGGACTCAGGTACCACTGAGAAGCCAGTTGCAGCCTCCTGACAGGGTTCAGTCTGAGTGCAAGGCACAAAGTTTAGGCAGAGATTCTCAAGTTAAACCAGCACAGGCTCACACCGATTGCTCTTGCTCCAGCTCCTGATTGTGCATCACGTGCACCGCATCCTTTTGACTCCAGCCGTGACTGTCAGTGCAGCCCAGCTCTTTGGCACACAAACCTTTCCCCTTCCTCTCACCCTCTCCAATTTATCCCAGTGCCTGGCACATCCACCTGCTTCCACCTCAGTGCAGCTTCTGGTGTGACGGTGACACTGGCGTTTGCTCCCAGCTTGGGGGGTTGTTATCTACATCAGTGACTGCAGGAGAAAGCAAACCCCTGCCTGCTTTCATAGTGGAATGGCAACCCTCACCTTTCTGCCACCGTGCCCACTAACTGAATCCAAGGCCAAGTGCATGAGCAGATGGAGAAGCAAACACAAAATGCCCCCCTGGTGCTTCCATTTGAATCAGCCACAGGTGATTCCCATTCCCTGCTAGGCACAGGAGATGCTGAGCTCGTGGGGCAAGGGAAAGAAACGGGGGGGGGGGGGGGGGGGGATTAGGTCTTGGAGTAATGGACACCCAAGAAATAAGCAAGCTATCCATCACAGAGCATCGAGCACATTAGCAGAAGCATTTGCCTGAGCAAATTACCTTGAATAGTCATTATCTCAGAGCTTATTGCTCACAGAGCAGGGAGAGAGCTGCAAGCGCAGGCAGCAGCCTGGCGAAGCGGGCAGGTCACGGCGGGGCTGGTGGGCACTGGCACTGACAGCAAACCAGAGCTCTGCCAAAGTGCATCATTTCATGACCCTCCTGCTTCCTCCCAGGCTCCTGGCCCTGATCACACAGCAAGACACACTGAAATGGTACCTGGAGCCTGGGGAGTCCTGTGCTCTCCCAGCCCATGGCAGCACGGTGGCTGCCTTTTCCCCATAACAGAACATACAGGAACCAGATCCATAAGGAGCATCCCCAAACCCTGCTGAGGCTCCTGCTGATTGGTGTCACTGAGCATCCTCCTACAACCCACACCTAAATCAAAAGCAGTCCTCAGAGAAGCCCCACACCTCCCCGAGCCCCCACTGGCAGAAAGAGCTTTTTGACCGCAGCGTGTGATGTAGAATTTGACTTTGAGTGACTATCACAAAGCATTTTTATTGTTAAGCTGTTTTATCCCCTTTCCCTGGCTCACGAGGAGCGCACCTTGGTGTCAACAGGACTCTTTTGTCTTTGTAAGCTATTTTGAGGCAAAATATCTGTAAATTACTTCCCCAAACCTCCACACAAGCAGATCATGCAGAGAAAATAGGCTTTGCAGGAATGCAGTAAATTGTTTCTGTCACACAAGGAAATATAACCAATAGAAATCGTTATGGATGAGTCATTATGAGAGGGACCAAAAAAATTAACCTTCATCCATTTCCTTCATCGCTGTGTGTGTGCGAGGCACGGGAAAGGTGGTGAGCGCCTGCTAAGCGAGCCCATTAGCGCTGGGGGAAAGGTGGGATGTGCAAGCAGGTGCAGAGAGGAAAAACCTGAGATGGGGATGGGTGTTTGGGAGAGGGAGCAAGGAGAGGGGTGCAGAGGGCTGCTGCAAAGGGAGAGGTGAGTCGGGCACGCTGCTGAGATGGGAAGGGATGCCTCAGAGTGGGAGAGAGCTCTGTTCGATCTGTTACGCGGGGAGGGGATTCTCCTTCCCCGCTATTATGCGTTGCTTTTGTCTCTCCCTGTCCTCAAATCTCTTGCAAATATCAGGGGATGAGGGAGTTTAAGGAGGAAGGTGAAGCCAAGGCTCCCTGAGCTTGCACTAGCAAACATGGGCTCTCCTCCACCTTCACCACCAAAGCACCTCCCAACACACTGTTTACTCACTTGATCTTATGCAACACCGGCATGAACAGGCTGGGTTGTCTGTTTGTTGGAAGGGGTTTTTTGGTTTAAATACATAGAAAAGATAAAAGAAATGCCAAAGTGCAGGCCAATGACTGCAGGGACTGTGAGGGAGAGGTGGCTCTGACAGGGAAACATCAGATAGAGGAGTACGTGTGAATACGGCCAAGGGAACATTTATTCCCACTCGCTTGGAGCCAGCACTGCCTCGTGTCCTCATCCAGCTCCACTCCAGCCCCTCCCCATGAACCAAACCCATGTTTTGCTCTGTACCTGGGCACATTTATGGCAGACATTAAAAAAAAAAAACCCAGAAAGGCAAAGAAGAAAATCTGTTTCCAGGGTGGCAGATAATGATTCCTCCAGCCACGGCGTGCAAACAACGCGGCGGAAAAGGCTCAAGTGTTAAATGTTCCCTAATGTGCAGTAATTGATTTCCATGTGTGCAGTAATGGATTTGGTCACATCATGCAACAATGGATTTGACATGGGTTCTGGCTGATATTATAAACACAGTTAAGTCGTTAGCCTTGTGCCCGAGAATTAGGCCTTTAATAGCACTGACCTGCGTGACCCAGGCTGGCTGGCCAGCGCTGCACAGGCAGCCACCAAAATCGTCCGGGCTGGTTCATACTCAAGGATGCAGGCGGCAATTTAACAGCTAAAAGCTGCTTGGAACCACACAAAATGCATCCTGGGTTTTGCTCTGGCCATTTAGAAACATTGAATTGTTTGGGTTGGAAAAGAGCTTTAAGCCGCTGGAGTCCCAGCCCTCCCCTCACCCTGCCCAGCCCATCATTAACCCACAGCCCTCAGCACCTCAGCTGCGCGGCTTTGGGTCCCTCCAGGGCTGGGCACTCCCCCAGCTCCCTGGGCAGCCTGGCACAGGGGCTGACACCCCTCTCAAGGGAAAAGTTCTTCCTCAGCTCCAACCTAAACCTCCTCTGGCACAACCTCTTGTCCTGTCACTCCTTACTTGGGAGAAGAGACCAACCCCACTGCAACCTCCTGTCTGGGGCTTGCAGAGAGTGCTCATGTCACCCCTCAGCTTCCTCTTTTTCAGACTGAACACCCCCAGCTCCCTCAGCTGCTCATCAGACTTGTGCTCCAGACCCTTCCCTATCTCTAGACATGCTCTAGCATCTCAATGTCTTTTTTGTTGTGAGGGATCCAAACCTGAACACAGCACTCGAGGTGTGGCATCAGCAGTGCCCAGTACAGGGGGACAGTCACTGCCCTGGCTTGCACAGGCAGCTCACATCCAACCTTTCTCCTTCCTGGCCTTTTTGCATGGCAGTTGAACACTCCAAGATGTTGTCCTCCCATCCCAAGGATGAGCAGGAGGTAGTGGCATGGTCTTTGCCTCCACAAGTAATGGAAGCTCTCTCCCACATCCCACAGCTCAGCCATTTACAGCTTCAATGTGCAAACACTGATGGGAGAAGTCAACCAACGGGCTGCCGTTGGAGGAAACACCATCTGAAGCCCAGCAACATCTCCCATATGTGGTGCCCCCCCTAGAGGGACAGAGTAGTTTGTGAGGGGAATTGCTTCTCCTTGGGAATTTACAAGCCTTGCAGTAGTGTTAAAAATCTATTCTTTTCACTCGGGTGCTGCAGCAGCACTCGCCTTCTGGTGAGAAGTGATTGGGCTCCTGTCCGTCAGGGACACAGGGACTGTACTGAGAAAATTGCATTCAGCAATGGGGGATTTAAGAGGGTGCCTGTCCTCAAAGAGGGCTGCAATTAATTAACTCAGAGGAAGGGGCTGCTTGGGGTTTGCTTGGTCTTTTCTATGTTTTCCTTGGTGCATTTAATTTATTGGCGGGTGGCTTGTTTTGTTTCCTTCTTGCTTTTCTGTTTGTCTTTAAGACTCTTTGCGGGATGATAAAGCGTTGGGAATGTATTTACTCAGCAGGGGATTAATTGGCAAGCAGGCAGGAGAAATGGCTGGGCCAAGCCCTAAATCCCAACCCTCACGCTGCACCTGCCAGCACTGGGAAATTGAAAAGCCTCCCGGCCGGCCAGCCCAGCATGCTCCTGGGATTTTGCAGCACAGGGGTGTCAAGATCCACTAGAAACAGCACCAGAAAAGACCTCAGGGATGGGGTTTTCATCCCAACTCTGCATCATGCAACAACAGGGAGAGCTAGCAAACACCAACGGCACGGGCATGAAGGGTGTGGCAGAGCCCCTGCAAATAGCAGGAGTTTGGCAGCAAGGATGGGCTCTGATGAGACTGGGAAAGTCTTTTATTACAATGTTTGTTCTTTTTATACCAAGTCTTAGAGAAGTTTAAATCCACTGATGGCTGCAATAGATTCATAGAATGGTAGGGGAGAGACCTCTAAAGATCATCTAGTCCAACCCCCCCAATGGTGACAGAGTCTGAGTGAGCTCAGTGGTCTTTTGCCACATACAACATAGGACTCCAGTATCTTCCACTCCTCCCTCCATGGTTTGGGTCACCTATTAGGCAAGAAACTCCTCAAGATCTGGTTCCATCATTTATTCAACAACTGGCACAGAAAGGCTGAACCTCAGATGGGAGCCCTAACACACAGACCACCCCCCACAAGATAATATCCTACACATAAAGAGAATTGATTGGTGTTGCACATGGAGGGACTGTGGTGCACAACCGATGGCACCACATTTCTGGGCTTCAACCAAAGAACAACAGACCTGGAGAAGCACTGTAGGGATGTACGTGACTGGGTTGAGAAGAGCAGATCCCCACAGCTCAGTGTGGGGGATGAGACTGGGAGGAGCACAGCCTCCAGGATCCATTCCTCAAGAGCAGATGGATACCAGGATGCTGGAGACACATGCATGGCTTGTGATGACCCACCACGCACCCCACCACTCTGGGTGAGCCCTCCCCAAACACAACCCCGTCCGCAACCACACAGCCCTGCCATTTCCATCAGGCCCTGAGACATTTCACATCGCTGCTGCCATTTCAAGGGGTGAGAAAGGTCCTAATCTTGCCCTCCCAGCCCTAATCTTTCAAAGGAATTAATCTTCAAAGCAATCTCAGCCCAGCTACACTGGCAGACAAAGTTTTGATTGAAGAGTTGCAGCGACAGCTGAGCTCTGATGACAGGGGAGACAGGAAAGCGTTGGCTGGATGGGACCAGTGCCAGGAGGAAACCTCAACAGAAACAGGCACCCAGAGCTGGAGCAAACACCACTTTTATCCCTGGGGAATTCCTACCTGTGTTGTCTGCTACATTAACCAGAAAAAGCAAGTTTCTCATCCTCCCCAAAACTTTGTCTTTCTTTTACAGAAAGAGCTGACCTCAGCAATATCCCAACCATCTCATCCAAGGCTTTGTTTCTCTCTTACCACTCCCTACTACAAATTACAACCATCAATGGAACCAAAGGGATTTGGCTTCACTGAAATAAAACACTTTGATGAAGTCTGAAGACGAGAGGAAAGGTGATGGCCCCACAAAATGGTTTGATTTCGGTGAATCTGTGGTTTCATTTCCAAAACTGATTCATTAGGAAAATGTTGTCAAGCAGCTCTAATCAAAGTGCTTTAAGGCATTTTTGAAACCTCCAGTGTCGAGCTTCAAAACAATTCAATTTGTGTGGTAAAGCAGAGGAGTTTTATGACACAGAGATCCAGCGAATGGAAGCACTGCTTTTTGTTTGACTTTGCAGCCACTTCAACTTTAAGGAATTAAATTAATCATAATGTGGGAGAGTAATTTCAGAAGTTTCTCTCCTCAAGTACAGAAAGTATATTCAAAGTCATCTCAAGGCAGACTTTCTAAATGTAATATAAGGTTGTCATCTTGGTGCTTGCAGCTTGCTTTTCACTAGCACCATCTCCATTTACTATTTCTTAGGGTCGTGAGCAAATGAAATAAAAAGAAAAAGCTCGTTTCTGTTGGAGAAAAGTCAAGTGATGGGATCATTATACAGAGCATCTCAAAAGGAAAAAGGCGACACACACAAAGAAAGAAAGGATAGAGAAAAATAGAGGGTATGTAGCAAAAAATGGAAAGAGAATGAGAACATCACGGGAAATGCTCATTCCAACAAGAGCCCCATTCACCCTCGCTTGTCTTTCCCTTCAGGGTTAGTTCTTGTTTCATTACAGATTAACACAGCATCTCTTCTCTTGAGTCTCACTTGCTGGAGACCGCTACATCCATTTAAATGGATTTCAAAAGCCATGATTGATCTACGCCAAGTTGTAATTTTGGATGCTAGCATGACGGGTAATGCACTCCAGCCTGTGCCGAGAGTGCAGGAGGTGTGTGAATTGCTTCCTCGATACGATAAATTCATTAGATAAAGGAACCTGAGATAACAGGGGCAGCACTTAGGAAAGCATCTGGTGGCACGAAACGCAGATGCGCAGGGAAAGGGGGTTGGGGAACAGCTCGCTGGGCTTGCATTGAGTAAAGAGCTGAACAAAGGAGAGTTGTACAAGGGGAGGGGGCTGGAAGGGACCTTTGGGTCAAGCAGCCCTACTTTCTTCCTCAGAGATAGCCATGCAATATCATTCTGATGGCTACTTGAACCCGTGAACTCCACAGCGTGGGAAGCATCTGGAAACACCGAGAGGGTGGACTGTGGGAAAAATGAAACGTCATTCCCTAAAGTCCAGGGGTGACACAGGCTTTGAAATGCCACTACACGAGGCAGCTAGTAGAGATGTAAAAAATGATGCCAGAAATCTGCTGTGCTGTCCAGGCTGGATGCAGAGCACTGGACAGTAGGTAGTGACACAGCTATGAGCTGTATAATCCCTGCTATCGTGCCAGCTCCTGCCACTTCCATCTGCAAGCACTGGGGACCTGGTAGCTCAGTGAGCTTCCTCTCCTGGCTTCGTTTAAATTCAGCTCCGATGTCACAGGGAAAGGAGCAAGGCAGGTTCTGAGCACCTGCTCAGGGGCTTTTGCTCACAGGAAAAGAAAGGATGGAGAAATAGAAGGATGCTTTGGCAGCCATGTAAAGGAGACTGATGAGGGCTGCAGGTCAGAGGGGGAGGAAAACGATAGAGATCATTAGGGTATTACAAAGCAGGAGACTGCAAAAGGAAAGGGATGCTCTTAGGGAGAACAGGGGGAAGGAAGGAGCTAGGAAAGCCAGCAAGAGATCAGGGATGCTAAAAGCCGTAGGATTTAGAGTCCGGCAGTGTCTCCAAGGGCACTGCAGGGAGCTGATGCAGAAGAGAAGCCACAGAGCACAAGACTAAAGCTCAGTGATCAAAGCAGGTCAGGCTCAAGCTTTTCCAGGACCCCCCCTTTACCACAACGACAGCCAGGAGCATCTGCATCCAGCCAGCCCTCTGCCATCCACAAAGCTACTTTATCTCAACCAAGCCCAGCAGTGACATTACTTAATCAATACAGCAGGAAGGTGGGATCTAGCATGAGGAGATTACCATGGCAGGAGAGCCTCTTGCAGCCAAGGTGCTGACAAAAGCCTTGCCATGCTAGCGAGGAGGCTGCCAGATTGATTTTGAACTCATCAATCTGTGTCAGGGTCGGGCAGCAGCGTGATGCTGCTGGGGGCGAAGAGGCACACGACGCCTTCCTCCCAACCCTCAGCAAAGGGGAAACAGTTCAGAGACGTTTTCTCCCCCTCAGCACTCAGGACACATGAGTGTTGGCAATGCAGGGCCTGTGTCTGGGCTATTTATTCATTTATCAGGCCTACAGCTCGCTATCATTTGGATTTCACGTAAGGTAATGAGGATAATGTGTGTCTGTACCCTGGGAAAAGTCTTTCCTGCACTTCACTTGAGGCTGTATGAATTAAATATCCTCTTTAGTGCACAGTGCAAGGGGACAGTGGTGCCCAGTGGGTAAGGTACCAGGCTGGGACCCAGAGTCCCTGCTCTGCTGCTGGCTCAGTAGAGAGCCTTGAGCAAGTTAAATCCCCTGTTGGGTCCTCTCTGCTCACTCGTAAGTAATATAGGAATAATCACCAGATCCAAGGTCCCCCAATGGAAAGTGCTCCATAATTATTAGTTCAGGGACTGAAGAACATACAGAGGGTCTCCAGCAAATCCTGCATGAGATAATACAGAGGAGGGGACAACAATTAATTTAATTGGGGAGATAAAATCACATGCACCAGTGCAGACTGAGAGCTGACCTTCTGGAGAGCAGCTCATGGAGAGGGACCTGGGAGTTCTGAGCAACAACAAACCAAGCACGAGTCAGCAGTGTGCCTGGATGCATTCCTGTGCCCCCTGATAGAGGGAAACGTGCTTTAGCAGAGGCTTGGGCTGGATGAGCTCTGGAGGGCCCTTCCAACCCCCACCATTCTGGGATTCTAGGAACAAACTTGTCACCTAGAGGTATCAATGCATTAGCTACGCTGCAGAAGCAGCCTCACAGATTAGGGTAGCAGTCATCTAGCCACCCCTTGGCAACTGGGACTAGCCAAGAGGGAAACTGGGACCATCAGACAGCTGTTGCTCTCAAAAAGAACTCCCTCCACCCTTCTGCTTGCGCTCATCGACCGCCCAACGCTGCAAACTGGCCTCTGCCGAGCAAGAGTTCAACTTCAAAGCAATTCAAATCCATGGATGTGAGAGGCTGCTCACAGCTTAGTTTAAACCAAGTCCACCATGGTTTGGTCCACATCAATCAAGGACAAATTGAAGCTAATGAGAAGTAAGTGTCCAGGCAGGGCTTTGCATCGATTTGGTTAAACCAGTGTAAGAGAGCAAATGCACGTGTGTATGCGTGTGTGTGTGGATGACTCTATTGCACCTTAGCAGTTTGTCCCCAAACCTTCCCTGGTTAATTCCTAAGCTGTTTTTTTTTAGATTAAACCACCAAATTTGCCACATTTTGTTTCAAACTAAGGATGCTCACCCCAGCACTTCTGAACTCTGTGAAACAAGTCACCGTCTTCTTTTGTACTGCAAAAAAAAACCCACTTGGGAGATAAATTGCAGACAATTCAGTAAATAACTCAGCCTATGACCTTGATGCTTATTGATTCCTCAAGCTGTGTATCTTTCTTGGGTGCTCCCCAGCAAAAACAATTATCACTTAATTATAAAGCAGCTTGGCTTGAGGGAACCGCCAATTGGCTGGCAGGATTTGCAGAGGGGCGAGTTCATCCGTGTGCACCACGCAGCCCCGACCAAACAGGCTGCTTAAGATTCAGAGCCACAAACTTCATTATTTTCTTCCTAGCCTGTGTTTTTCCCCTCGTTTTAAAATCACTTTCAGGATGTTTAGCCAATCCGGGTGTTTGCCTGAACAGTCACAATGGATGGGATCGAAACAGCGGGTGCCAGCGTCGGAAAAGGGGAAAGAAAAGGAGAACTAGGATGATAAAAAGGAGCACAAGGAAAGGCTATTGCTTCTGGAAACAAAATACCTGGGCTGTTCTCTCCTTCACTGACCTTGGGCAAGGGACTTTCTCTGTCTCCAGTGCCTTTCTTCTCTATGCAGGCCAGTCTGCCTGCAAAACCCGACACAAAGTATTGGTCTCGCTCTTGACCGAAGTTTCACAATGCCTCTGGGACGGGAATAATGACAGCACTTGGTGCTTCTGCAGCCATGCATGCTGCTGCAAAGCACTTAGTCACATCCATTAGCACACAAGAAAGGGAATTATCATCTCCACCCCAAGACAGGAGGAGGGAAAGGTACCTCCCCCCTGGCTAGAAAGGATGGATTTGCAATTTCTATGCACTTCTGGGCTGTGTCACCCTGCAGTGAAAGGAAAGCCCCTCGCAGAGGTTGGCATGAACCCTGTGTGGCTCAGGATCTAGAGCTGGCCCATGACAGATTCCTCATTTGGTGGCATTTTTACCTGTATGACCACATCACCAGGACTGCCAGTTACCTCTCCTCCCGTTACAGGAGAGAGGGGGCACCAGAACCTCTCCGTGCAGCTCTCACGCTGAGCCTCCATCCCTGCCTCGCAAGCAGGCACCAGGAGCAAAGCCACACGATGGCACTGTGTTTTCCACAGCCCTTCCCACAGCAGCACGTTTGGGCAGCAATGCCTGGCCGTGCAAGACACGTTGCAGCATCTGCCTTCGCAGCTGCGGGGAGGGGGGTGGGATTTGGCTGCTTTGCTTCTCAGAGCTGGGGTAAGGAGGGAACTGCACTGCAGGACACTGCCGAAGCATTAATATTAAACAGCAGACTGCTCCCAGGCTGGAAGGAAAATGCTCAGGTTTTTTAAGGAAAGTTGCAAAGGCTCTACAAATGGCTGTGGGCTCAGCACTGGGGGCTTGAGAGAGGCTTTGCAGAGCATCTGTGCTCAAGTGCTGGAAAACCCTCGAGCTGGGGTCATCTCTCTAGCAGCACAGAGCCATCTCTCTGAGAGTATCATTTAAACTCCATTTCAGTCCAGGGCAGAGGTGCTCTCCATCCCACTGTGGACAGGAGGGAGCTTCAGGATGCTCAGAGCTCAGCCAGGTTGTAGCATCCCCATCAGTTTATACTCAGGCACTTCCTAATGTCTTGAGTCAAATAAAAAGAGACTTTGGTGTCATCTGAGGGTACTCTCAGAGATTTTATGCCATTAAGGAGCTCCTGGTAAAACTCAGGACATGGATCCAACTTGTCTGCAGTTCCCAGGCTGTTGGTTTTAATTAATTCCCACCTTACAACTACAGCAGCAAGGATAGCAAACAGATCAGAACACAGCTTGTACAAACGTTATCACTATTTATAATGAGTAGAGATGCCCATAATGACCCCTCTTCCTTTCATTTACCAGCCAGCTATAAGAAAAAAACACTCCTGCTCGTTTTGTTGGAGTTTTTTTTATCCTTTAAAGAAGTTCAAGGAGTAAAAATAAGCAATATCTTCCCTCAAACTCCTCTTGCCTCCCCATCACACACAGCAAGTCTGCCTTACCCCTATCACAGCCTGGGTACAGGTGTCTGTCTTTCCATCTCCTGCATCTGCTCATCAGCTGTTAAGCCACATGGCAGGAATACATTCTCCATCCTTCTGTCTTCACAGTCAGGGAAGCTGGTCTAGTTTTGAAAATCCCAAGGTTTGGTGGCCCTGGTTTTCAGAGGGAGCAGCCACGAGCACTCTGGTATTTACGGTACCCTTGCAGGAGGGGATTGTCACATTAAAAAACTCTAAATGCTTAAAAGGGTTTTCGTTTAGACTCTCCTGCCGTGAAGTGTCTTCAAGGGCCCCAGATTTATTATTTCATCAGAAGATCAGAGAGGAGAAGTTTGTAGGAGATCAAACAAATATGAATACATTAGAAGAGACAGTAGGAGAGGCTGGAGAAATTGTCAGATTGAATAAAGTGGCGTCAGAATCCCCACCAACCAGGCAGGTTGTTTTCCCTCCCAGCTCCTACCCAAACCCTGCCCAGGCACCAGCGACCCTGAAGAGATCAACAGTGTCCTGGGATGGGGAATAAAGCCCTCGGTGTTAGCAAGACCCACCTCCCATCTCCTAATCCAGTTGGTCCTTCCACCCTTTTCCCACTGCTGGGTCCAACAGCTCTAGGATTCAAAGGAGATAGCTTTTTGCTTCTTGCTCTTTTTGCAAGAGAAGATCTGGCATAGCACTGCCAACACCAAATCCAACAAAAGCCACCAGAAGCCAGGAAAGCTTCTTCCTCTTGTCATACCCAGCACGGTAGAGGAAAATGGTCAGAGATGAGTCTGAGAGCCTCTGCTTTCCACTACTGGTCCACCATAGCTGTCAAAGATGGCTAAAAACAAGCAACACTGAAACACCTCAGGACACTTCCAGCACCTCATTATGCTGCCAATGAATAAAGTAGCCTTTATGAGCAGGAGTATATTTCCCAATGAATTTCACTGTAGGTCATGGATTCAGAAAATCCCCCGAGGGAGCTGATGCAAGATGGACCTTCTGAAAAATGCCTTGAGATGGGCCTGAATGTCCTCTTGGCTCTGCTGCAGACTCCATGGGTTATTTCATTCCCCGTGCCTCAGTTTCCCCATTACTAGCGCAAGCCTCATGACCTTATTTTCCCCATGCTTCACGAGCTGGAGATGGAGCTCTTCAAACACATCTCTGCCAAACCCCAGCACAGTCCCCTTAAACACCAGCTGGTGCTTTTTGCCTGTTAGGAACTGGGACCTGCTGCAGCAAACAGCAATTATCCTTCTGCTACGCCGGAGCCTCGACTCAGGCCGGTGCTGTCGGGTGACGATATCTCGTGCCGTGGCTTTTTCAACATTTGTGAGTTGAGACACGTCAGCTTTTCTGTTCCCATCCCCTCCCCAACCCCGTAGCAGCTGAGCAGGCTTCAGAGCCTTCTGTTCCCATCCCACCCCCAGCACCTCTCGGCTCCTCTGCAGCTGTCAGCTCGCACGGCTTCATCTCGGGAGATCAGTGGGAGGACATGGAATACACACCAAATATATATAGAAATGTGCACAGGAGGGCTCTGCTTCTGCTCACACGTCTCGGGGGAGCAGGTCGGGAAATGGGTTGCCAGAACATCTCTTCCCTTAAATCCTCATTCACAAGGAGGAACGTCACACCTCCGAGGTCAAGCCACGCTGTGTTTTAATTCATTAAGCTAACTTCTGTGCTTGGCTGAGTCTGCAGTCTCTGAGAGAACTGCTATTTTACTGGGGTAGAAACAGGAAAGCTTTGCTTGCTGCTACCCAGGCAGTCACCACCAGAATACGAGTTCCCACCAGCACCTCCTCTGCTAGACTGGGCTTGGGAAGTTCATCCAAGGGTTAACAAAAGAGTGACAACCCCGACTGGCACTAAGTCTCCATAATGTCAAAGCACCCACAGCTTTCTGTCTTCTCCTCTACCACTACACAGCCATCCCTGAACGCTGCCTAAAATCATCCCTGATGAATTATGTGGGGGATCCACAGGGCCCCCCAAGACAATCCCACAGCTTCCCCCTCTTGCAGACCCTTTAAATAACATTGAGACAGCCTGCAACATCCCTGGGCAGGTTTGTGAGGCATAGAGGATGGCAGGAGCATTTTCTTGGCTGCTCTGCAAGGTGATGGAGAGCCTCTGTGCAGCGGAGCAAGAGGCAGGGAGGTGCTATGTCACCAAAATACCAAACACACTATCTCCCAGTGACCCCTGGACTCAGGTCTGCCACGAAGAAAAAGGCAAGGAAGGAGGAGGAAAAATAATGTTTTCACTCCTGGCAGCTCGGCAGAGACAACACCTGCTCCTGCCTGCTCCAGACTCAGCAAAACTCAGCTTTCATCACCTGATAGTGTACATGGCGAGCCCACGCAGACACACGAAAATCAATGCACATCGATCCCTGAGCCAGGAATTCATAAACTCCTTTAAAGGTCAAGGATTGATTTTTCACTTTCTGTAAAAAGAAGAGACTCCTGCCATCATCCTCCCACCCCCAGCAACTGACTTGTCCCGTGCTTTCCTCTCCCTCAGCGCCAGCATCCCTGCAGGTATTTGCCGACACGCCGACACCTTCCCCCGTGTGCATCAGCATCAGGTAATAAACATAAGTGGCACATATGTAAATCTTGGTACAGGCACTAGTAAATGTTAAACTTGTCCATTTAACTCCTCACTCACTGGAGAGCCTGTTTTTAGGGGGTTTGGAGAGGGCTGAACCCTCGCAGGCAACCCTCCAGGCTGTCAGGGAGCAGTGTCCCTTCCTGCATCACCATGCCCTGGACCACACCAGGCAGGATTGGATTTATTAACTTGAGGAGCCCCTCAACTGGCTCTTGTACCTCTATAGACTCCCAGGGCCCTAAAATCATCTCACCCAGCACCCCACAGCAGCTCCTCACTTTGGAGGACTGCCACAACCTCCTCCTCTCCAAAGGATGCTTGTGCAGCTGGACTCATGACACGAGGGTCCGAGGGCCATCCCCAGTGTGTCAGTCAGTGCAGCCCACCCCAAACCAAGGGGGGTACTGCCCTCCCCTGCCCCTCGGCTCCCCTCCAGAAGCAGCAGCCGGCAGCGACAGCTAATTGCTGCAAAATAGCTGGTCTCCATTTCAGGGTGCTGATTTCTTTTGCTTTAGTAGCTGGCAAATCGATCCTCCAAGGAATTATAATAACCCTGGCCTGGCCCCATTCCCTGGATTTCTGGCCCCTTTTCCCTGGCACGCCTCCTCACCAGGCTGGAAGTCCCTCCTCATCTCTGCCCAAAGCCCCTTCTCTCCTTCCTTCCTGCCAGTTTTCATACACATGGCAACACAGGACAGCACTTTGCACAGGAATCCCTCACTCCTTTACATCCCAAGTAACTAATTGCAGAAGCAGAGACGTTGTGGAAGCCTCTTCTATCCTTTATGAGCCCAACCAGCCTCCAATACCCACCTACACTCACTGCTTGCTACTATCTGCAACTCCCACTCCATCCAGAACAGGACGAGAAGCTTCAAAACACAACAAGCATTAGAGGCACCAGAAAACAAAATGTAAACTCCTCTGGGTTTGGTTTCTCTGTGTTTCCTCGATGGAAGGTGAGAAGCACGGTGGGTGCAGCCCATAAGCAAGACTTTGTGTTTAGGAAGGCCCAGGGGGGTTGTGGAGGCTCCTTCCCTGGAGGTCTTCAAGACCCACCTGGACATGTTCCTATGTGAGCTGATCTAGGTGACCCTGCTTCTGCAGGGGGGTTGGGCTGGATGAGCTCTAAAGGTCCCTTCCAACCCCACCATTCTATCATTCTATGACTAAGGCAGTCCTGGAAACCATCACTGCTGTGGGGAGGAAAGGGCACCTGTTGCAGGAGGGAGTTTCCCTCCTTTGTAAAGCTCTTTGGGGCTGCAAAGTGCTAGAAAAGCATAATTTAAACGATGCTTTGCAGTAAATAAAGGGTTCAGCAAAACAGCTCTGGAGTTCCCTGAAAACTTCCTACTGAAATGTTTCCACTCCAAAGGGGAGCTTGTAGCAAAACCTCAAGAAAACTCACCATTTAGTCCTTTTCTATAGCAAAAAAACATTCATATTTGAATAAAAAGTCCAAATGCTGCTTTCTGGCCAGAGCTACTGAGCTCTGTCAGTCCTTGGCTGGTGCTTACTGCCCGGGCTTGGCTGTGCACAGCCTCTCTCCTTGCACGTTGTCCCTCCAAACAAACTCAGTGCCACGGCCTCGCATCTGTGCCGGGCTCCCTGCGCTGCGGGGAGGAGGCAGATTACCACGATAAGAGGGAACAGAAGCCACCAGCAGCTCCCTTTTGGAAAGGGATTTTTAATGCAAGAAGGATGCTCAGAAAGAGAGGGGAGTGTAAACACCCATAATGAGTGTAATTAGAATTCTGTACCCGCTGCTAATGAGAAAACACCAAAGCTCCTCTAAGGTTAAGGGGGCTGCAATTGGTATGCTGGGTTGTGGCCATTTGCAGCCATGGCCCCAGAACCTGAAACACTGATGCATTTGGAGGGGAAAGATGGCAGGAGACCATTTTGGGCCAGTAGCACAAAAGACAGATTCAAACCGACTGCAAGTATTGTACCAGCTGCTCCATGCTGTTCCCAATGCCACTGGAAAAGGGGAAGGGAGTAACACCAAGTCATTAAAGCCATTAAGTTTATGTTAAAAAAGCCTCCCTGAGCTCTGTGATGCAGAGCAGAACAGTTTGATGGGGAGAGAGGAGAAAGCTCCCCAGTCACAAGCGATGCTGTGGAGGAAGGACAGCCCCACTCCAGCAAAAATCCACCTCAGTTCTCAGCTCTGGCACAGCTTTCCACTTGACCTTGAGCAAAGCATTTAATCTTGCTCTGCTTCATTTTCTTGGTGCTTGCTTGAGAGGACTTTGGGCTAAAACTTTGTCTTACAAGGGGTTTGGCAATACTTGGGTGCTTAAATTCAGCAAATACCAATTAGATCAACAAGTTTAACACACGTCCATGGATTGTGCTGCTTGTTTTCCCCCAGCTAAACGTGTTCACCTTCATTAAAAGGAGTTTGCAGATCATTGCAGAGCCATCATGTCCTACCAGTTCAGTCTTATCATTTGTATGCCCACAAAACCAATTTTGTATGACTGGCACCAAGGGATGGGACCTTCTGGTTATTAACAGCTTCAAAGTACCACTAGGCAAGGGAATTAAATCCAATTCAAGTGGGAGGAGAAGGCTGTCTGAAAAAAGACAAGTATTTTCAGGAAAGGGAGTAGATTGTCTTCCACTGCATTTATGGAAGATACAACATAAGCAAAAGGGCAAGCTCTGAGCAAAAGCTGTCTGCAGAGCTGAGATTTGCAAATCTATCGCTGGCTTTGCTGCTTTGTACCAAAAGGATGTGACTGTTGCATTTATGGTTGATTAAGGTGGCTGGTATGTTTGGGTTTGATGCTTGGCCCCTGGTCCCTAAATAATGGGTGCTGCAAATACAAGCAAGGGGATGCACCAGAGGGGATGTATTTGATAATAAACTCTTTGGTCACATTGAAGGGCTCATGTCAGGCAGCAGGATAAAAGGGATGAAGTATGCAAGAGATTTACTTGCTCTTCCAAGAAAAACAGCTCACCAGCTGATTACAGCCAAGACAAGGGAACACTTAGAACATGGAATCAAAGGATCATTTTGGTTGGAGAAGCCCTTGAAGCTCCTGCAGTCCCAGCCCTGCCCTCACCCTGCCCAGCCCAGCACTCACCCACAGCCCTCAGCACCTCAGCTCCACGGCTTTGGGATCCCTCCAGGGCTGGGCACTCCCCCAGCTCCCTGGGCAGCCTGGCACAGGGGCTGACACCCCTCTCAGGCTGCCAACCCTTCCTCAGCTCCAATCTCAACTTCCCGTGGGGCAACTTGACCCCATTTCCTCTTTTCCTATTCCTCATTACCTGGGAAAGCTCAGTGCAAGGCTGCCTGCCCCAAAATCTTGCCAAGCTGGTATCACCCAGCCCCCTTCACTGGAGTCTTTTAAGGTGAAACCACCAAAACTTTGCAGAAGAGAAAAGATTATTTCTTCTTCTTTTTTTTTTTTAAAGGAGTTGTTTCAGAAAAGCTGTCAAAAATGTTTAATTGATGAAAAGCTGGATTTTCGGGGAAAGACATGTTTCAGAAGTGACACTGATAGCCATGTGAGTAGAAAGTCTGGGGTTGAGTGCGAGGAGTGGGTGGGAGTGCAGGGGAAGAATACATTAGAGTTGCAAATGCAAAATGAAACAAAACCCTCCATCATTTTGAAACCTTTACTAAAAGGGAGTTTTACTTTTTTGACCTGATCAGCAGTTCAAGTGCTGCTGTTTGGTCTCTGAGCCAACATGTGAGGACCAGTTGAGAGCAGCTTTAACCATTCAGTCCCTTAAACACCTGCTTTATGGTCACAGGGAGGGATGACCTGGTATTTCTTTAACACCACAGCAGGGCACAGGGCTGGAAAAGCAATCCTCTCTCCCAGTGCTGGGAAATGCTAGTCTATGCCAGTCTAGAAAAGAGGAGACTGAGGGGGGATCTTATTAACATTTACAAATATCTAAAGGGTGGGTGTCAGGAGGTTGGGACATCCCTATTTTTCTATGGTAGCTAGCAACAGGACAAGGGGTGATGGGATGAAGCAAACACAATGGGATGAAGCTGGAACACAAAAAGGTCCACTTAAATATAAGAAAAAACTATGTCAGTGTTTGAGTGAGGGAGCCCTGGCCCAGGCTGCCCAGAGGGGTTGTGGAGTCTCCTTCCTTGGAGGTCTTCAAGACCCACCTGGACGTGTTCCTGCGTGACCTGATCTAGGTGGGAGCTGCTTCTGCAGGGGAGTTGGACTGGATGAGCTCTAAACGTCCCTTCCAACCCCTCCCATTCTATGATTCTATGAATGCTACCAGAGACCTGCAATCCATGCTCTGAGCACTGACAAAGCTCGTGCCGTTCCCTGCCAAATGGCTTGAAGATGGGTTTCTTGCTCCTGGGCTGGATGATGCGACGTGTTCTATACATCACAAGTATCTCAGCATCTATTTCGAACAGGAGGTGCTCGTTTAAAGAATTCTGGAGGGATGTGGGATGGTGCCTGTGTGATGTATTACTGCTGGAGGATTGGCAAGCGCTTAGCAGCCAGACGTGGTCGGTACCAGACGGGTACCAGGAGAGCTGAACTCCAGCTCTTTGATGTTGTAAAGCTGAAATGAAAATGAGCGAGGGAACGCAACAAGGAAACTAAAGGATCGAACTATTCCCTAGTATTTTCAGAGAAAAACTTCCTTTTACCCCTGTGGCTTATAAATCATGCAGCAAAACTACAAAGCTGGAGATTTCTGTGTTTGACTAATGTTGCTGTGCTTTCCTTGGAGAGGAACAGTTTGACCTCAGGATGTCAGCATTAAATAAGACAAAACCATCGTCGGCTCTCTCCTTTTTTAATCATAACTGTTGTCGCAGTGTTTCATCCATTTCAAACCAAGTGCCTCATCTCTGCAGCTGTCTCTCCCCGGGGAGCCTGTTTGCTGTTGGGCACCCACAAACTTTTAGGAGCAGATGCTGCACAGGCAGCATCCCCAACCCCCTCCCCCCGACTAAGATGCAGCCCCCAAGGCTCAGACTCCTATAGCTAAATTCACAGAGAGGAGTTTGAAGCTGAAGCGTGGCCCCAGGGTGGAGAGGGATGCCCAGGAGCTGGGGTCACAGCCTTTGGCATGCATTTTTCATGTGGGAAGGGCTACCAGCACCAGCTTCTTCATCCTAGAATCATTTTGGTTACTGCCAAGCCCACCACTAACCCATGTCCCTCAGTACCTCAGCTACATGTCTTTTGTGGCCATGAGATGTTCCAGGACATGAACAGGGTGGGCATCCCAGCACCAGGAACACGTGCCCAGATTTTGCCAGCAGATGCCCTGGGCAGTGGTGCATAGAAGGCTCCAGCACGTGTCTGAGCAACTCCTCTCAGAGGAAACATCAAGTCTGCTTAGTAAGATGTAGTAAAAGACTTACAGAGCTGTCTATAAATAATCAGGCTCTGTGCAATAAACATGCCCTGATGCCTCTGTCAAGACACTGCAATCCCCACACTCTGCATTTCCAGGTCCTTTCTTGTTAGGGAGCTGCCAGTTCCCAATCTCCTGAGCAGCCTAAAGGGTATGTGATATGAGCCAGGAGGGTTTGGGGGGTGGGGGGGGAACAGAGATGCCTTTCAGCTTTATGTAGCAGAACAGCCATCCAAAGCTGGCTCCTGGGGAAGCCAAGCATTCAATACCACCGCTGCGGTGACCTTGAGAGAGTCAAGGCTGGCTCTCATCCAGAAAGCAGCTGGGGCAGAGATGGACCTCCATCTTTGGGGCTGAAGGAAAGAGTTAAGCTATTCCTTAAAAGCTAGTGAATCTTCACATGGAAAGAAAACGTTAGGATGATGCCTGGGGACCCTGCCTCATCCAGGTTTACATCTAAAACTGCTCTAAAGGCTTCTCTGATAGCACGTGTGAAAGATAGTTCTTATTTCCTCAATCTTCCAGTACAGGATGTTTGGCCTCTTGATAAAACTCAAAAGAACAAGCCACCCACACAACAGGTCAATTAAAAACACGTACACGTGCTTCTAGGGATGAAAACATGACCGGAATGGTTGAAGCAGCTGAAATACACTGCTTGCAGATGGCTTTTTCCCTTCACCGTCCCTTCAAATGAAAAAAGCAAGCTGTATGGCTGCCTTTATAGCAAACATGGGCCATTTGGAAGCAATTTGTCTCCCTTCTTTTAATTTTTCTTTCTTTTTTTCTCCCCTGGCTGAAAACATGTGCTGAGCAGATCGCTTGGGTCAGCACAAAACCACGGTTAGGGGGTGAACAAACTAGTTGCTGCAAGCAATTTGCCCAGCGTCGCCGCAGGCCAAATTGGAGAGTTAAAACTCCCAGACACTGCAAGCTGGCCCGAAATTACCACACAGCTTCAGAGGCTGTTCACTCCCAGTGACAAACTAAATATTATGTAGCCAGAGTAATACAAGAGGATGGCTGTGTAGCCTGGGTAACCTGGCTGATGCTCCAGCACGGACTCTGCAAGGTGAGGTTTGAAGAGAAGGCAAAGTCCTGCCTAATTTTGATGGGTGTTTTGAGCTTAGGGATGGACCCTGGGGTGAGGTGCAGGAGGTGAGGAACAGCTTGGATGGTGTGTAATGGAGGCATTGCCCTTGAAACTTGCTCGTTAGAGCTGGCAAGAAAGTGTGCTGCATCTCCCCAGCTCTGCTCCAATCCCAGCCCCTCCATGCCATGTGCAGATGTGGCAGGACTCAGACAAACCCTTTTCCTCCTACAAAAACCACTGAGAAACTTAGAGGCCACAATTTGCCCATCTTTAAAGCAAATGGAAACATCCAAAGTGCATTATCCCTCAGCAGCTGCCTGGAGGGCAGCAAGGAAGGAGAGGCAAGGACTCTAAAGAGTATCTTTACAGGAGAATGGATGGGTTTCTCCCCTGATTTGAGAGAGAGAGATCCTACCCCAGGAAGGCAGCACAAACCACCCTTCTCTGCAGGCGATGCTGCAGCTTATTTCACATACAAGAAACACCAGCCCTCCCAAACAGCCCTTGAGAGCACATGCTGAATCAGATGGGGGTGACAAGAAAGCATCATCACTTTTCAAGCTAAAGGGAGTGAACACGAGACCAGCTCTGACCACTTGCCACAGGCTACTGAGCTTTGGTCTTTTCTTACTCCCTCTGTTCCTGAAAATTATGGAGGGACAAAAACAACAGAAAATAGTTTGGTCGAGACCAAGCTGCTGGTGAAATAAGTTAATGTTTAGCCCAAGGGATTGTTCCTTTTAAGACACTGAAGAGGCTGTTTGAAAATTGCCAGTCTTCAGACAGGGCTGGGCACTTTCCTTCTGAAAACTGAGTCCATTTATAGGTATCTTAAATAAGATGAAGAGAAAAAGTCACCGAAGCTCTTTGGAACTTCTCAGGCTCTGATTAACTGCGGTTCATTATCTCCCAGCTCAGCTCGGTCATCCCAGGCATACAGGATCAATTCTGCCTCCTGGTTTTTAGGCTGCCAAGTGAGAAAAACATCCAGGGAAGACACACATGTGTGACAGACTCACAATGGCTGGCCCTTTGGAGAGGAGCCAAACGGTGGGACAAGGAGGAGGAAACAAACGAGCCCAGCACAAAGCCTGCTCTTGGAGTTGGTGACTTTTAATCTGGTGGAGCAACTCGGTGCTTGAATGGAAATCAAGCTGGCCAGATTGGAAAGGAGGAGAGCAAAACCCTGACAAAATAAATTCTCTGCTAGACTCAGCTTGCCAGTATATCTGCTTGGTGACACCTCCTGTAAACTCCAGAAATGCAAATCGCATCGAGCCGCGGTCCCACCTCTGCGAAGAGCAACGGCGAGGCGAGGGAGCAGGATGGCACTGAGCAGCCACGCAGAATTCAAATGAGGCTTTGCAGGCACCATTGCTGCAGCATTTGAGATGGATGGAAGGGCTGGGCAGCCTTGCATGGCTTGCACAAGGCCGTGTCTGTGATGCTCTGCAGGGTGGTAAAGGTTTGTGTGGATGCTGAGGGTAGTGCCCTGCACAGCATGGCCCTTCCTATCTCCAATCTCAGCTCCCCACTGGTGCAAGAAGCAGGGCAATGCTCACCCAGAGAGGGAACCCTGGGTCTTTGCACCATCAGGCTCCTGGAGAGCCCAAGACACCAGGATATGCTAATTGCACAAGTCACCATCCTTTCCCTACAACACTCAGACCCAGCAGGTCTCCTTAGTGTGTGTCCCTCCTCAATCCTTTGCCACACGATGGGAGTGCCAGGCAGAACTCCCCGAACACAACAGAACCCCCAAGACCTCCTGCCAAGCACAGCAAAGCCCAGCACTGCCTCATTATAGCCCTCACCTGCTGCTTCATGGCTGGCTACGGCTGCATTTCCACACCATTACATGCCCATCAAGCCATGGCAGAGCACAGAAGCCCGAGAAAGCATTAAAAATTGCAGCAGCACAGATCTAAGTGGGAACCCAACCATAGACCCTCCATTGCTCCCACACCGGCCCCAAGGAGACCAAAAACTGACTGAATGACTCTGGCAATTAACTCACTTAGTCTCTAACCCAGTTCCTTTTAAGGTAAATTCGCTCACGTTAATGGAAAAGGGTATTTTGGTTTTCCATCACCTGCCAAGTCATTTAAAAAATTGTTTTCCCCCCTTCTCCCCTCTGCATTCACGACTTAATTGCAACAGCTCTGTGACAGCAGATAGGTTCCAGTGGGCTGCCACTCCAGATGTCAGGAACATGTTAGCAGGAAGGGGCCCTGTACGATATTTATGGCTTTAATTCCTCGGTAGAGGGTTTTGTTCTGTCATGCGGTGACACATGAATTGCTACTCATTTGATCCTGTATTTCCACATCAGTGACACTTTGTGAAGGGCTGCTGGCTTCTCTTTACTGTCTCCAAGTTATTGGTCCCTCCTCGGCCAGTGCTGCCCTGGGTAAGCCAGGCAGTGAGGGCAGTTGGAAATGCCAAAAGGGCTGTTCAGCAGCAGGGCTCCCTTCTGCACAGCACTGGCAGACGAGGCAGAAGCTGAGAACTTGCTAAAAAAGACTGCAGAGGTGCCTGGAAATAAGCAGGGCAGGTAATTTAGCAGCAGGACAGGTCATTTAGCTCCTCTTCTCCATTCCTCCAGACACAAAGTGGAGACATTCATAGTGATCATAGAATCATAGAATGGTGGGGGTTGGAAGGGACCTTTAGAGATCATCCAGTCCAACCCTCCTGCAGAAGCAGGTTCACCTAGATCAGGTCACATAGGAACATGTCCAGGGGGGTCTTAAAGACCTCCAAGGAAGGAGCCTCCACAAGATGCAAGGCTTTCCCGGAGGAGATCACAGAGCAGATCTCTCCTCTCATCCTGCAACAGCACCCTGAAGCCTCAGGTCTGGGCTCCACAACCCCAAATGAGCAGAAGCCCCCATGGTCTGCTCCACAGAGCTACACTTGCTGCCCTGAACTGACCACAAAGAGCAAACTGCCTGAATATTGGCAGCTTGATCCCAGGTTTGGGATCAGCAAGCACGTTAAGCAATTACTCATCACACAGCACCATTCTCCATTATCATACACACAAGCCTGTCATGAACCACCCCATAAAACAGGGGAAGCTAAAGGGAAGGGATTCCCATGCTGCACTGGAAATAGGCTGAAGGAGGTTTACCAAAGAAAAAACACCCAAAAAATCATCCTGTAGTAGACACTCAGCAGAGGCAGCCAGGTTTTGTGACAGAGGGAAGGCACACAGCTGCTGTGGGTATGGGAACCATGTGTTTTGGGATGGCTTTTTGTTCAGCTCCACTAGAAACCAGCCCCGTGCTCACACAGACCCCCCAGGGCTCGGGAAGCTGCTCGCCGTCACACCAGGGCTCTGCCTCAGAGCCAACACATCAACCCAGCTCGTGCTCCTTAATCAAAACCCACCCTTTAAATTAAGAGGCATCCGGGGAGAAAACAGATGGTGTGAGACTACTGCAGGGCGTGACATGTGTTGGTGGCACAAGCAAGACTAAACCCCATCCCCTCCATCCCCCTGCTCATCCCTGGGCAGCAGGGGCAGGAGTACTGAGGTAAAGGAGCACGGTGGGAGATGAAGTCTCCTGCCAACCTGCCAGCACAGTGAATTCCCATCATTTCCCAGCTTCAAATTGCCTGAGAGCAGCGATACAGCAACAACAGCAACAAAAAAAATTCCTGTGGATTCCTATTTGCTGTAGTTTATATACAACAAGAACAAGTGCATACAAATACTTTCATTATTTTGTCAATACAATTAGCTGGGGAAGCACCAATCTGAGCCACCGCTTCCCTCGCCCCGCCGCCTCCCGCTCCAAGAGGAAATTGGCTTTGCTAAACGCAGCAGTTTGATTTCTTTTCCCCCCCCCCACCTTCCCCAGCACATGCACATTTGCAGGCAGATTGTACTCTCTCCTCCCTCCCCCCACCCCCAAAAAGCAATCTTGCCCGTGCGTTGTGATTTCTCCACTGATGGAGCCGCCCTCTAGAGAAATGCACTGGGGCTCCTTCCCTCCACCGCAGCCTCCTGTCCTCTTTGCTTCCAGCAGGCAGCTTGCCAGCTAGCCACGAGCTACCAATTTGCAGAGGAAAACAGGACAGAGAGTGAGGAGAGAAAAAAAACCCCAGAAAGGACAGGGAGGACCAGGGTTTGACAGCACAAGTCAGCCTAGCTCTAGGGCTTCTTGTAGCACATCAAAAATCCTGCGGTTACACGATACAAAGCATCGGCGAGGTATAAAGTCACCCTGCCATCTCATATTTGTTCAGCCGTTTTTGACAGGTTGACTTTGTAGCAGCCCGTTTTACACCGGATCAAACACCGTCTGTGCGTGCTGCTGTAACGGCAAAGGGGAGCTCGCCCAAATCCCCAGAGCTCAGCAAAAGGGAGCCCCAGAGCTCAGCAAAACGGAGCCCCAGAGCTCAGCAAAAGGGAGCCCCCTCCCCCTGGCTTCCAGCCCCGAGGGGGGCTGCACAATACCCAGCAAATTGGGGAAAAGTAACAGGAAGAGTACAGCATCCTCCTTGGAGGGCAGGAGAGGTGATGGCAAAGCCACACAGGTCTGGAAACAAATACTTTGGGCTCGGGGAGGGATTTCTCCTGCGACAGGGCTGTGATGCCAACAGCATCGCTGCTCGGTCCCTGAGCGAGCAGCATCAAGAGCAAATGACCCACAGAGACAGCACAGTAGTCCTGTTGCTCACTCCAGGACCACAGGCTGGACCTCACATATCCCTTCTGCTGCTCGACACTTCCAGCACCCATCTGTCCCCTGGGCCTTTTGGGTTTAATTGCCTTCATTTTCATAGTCTTGTCCTGTCTGCAGACGTGGCCAAGCAGCCATTCCTCTTGCATAGGACATAGAAGAGCCATTCAGGCTTGGGCTATTAATTAAAACCCAGTAATGCTAATTTTACTGCCAAGTTGGAAGATCCTTACTGCATTTTATTAGGTAATTGCCACTTGTAAGGGGTTTAAATTGATGTCTTTATTAGACGATGCAATACAGGATAGTTATAATAATAGTTGAAATCATACCCTATAAATGTTCAGCCAGCGTTCGCTCCAGACGTCGCTCAAGCCTGCACCTCTGAGCTGAATGGGGAATTGCTTCCCCACCACAGACCCCGATCTCGGGGCAGAGATGTCCTAAACCAGACCACTCTCCTAGTCCTCCTGCAAAAATAATATTTTCTGGCTGATGTCTAAGTGGGGGGGGGAAGAGGAAACTGAAGGGCAGCAGGGACTAGCCCCTGATCCCCCAAATTAAATTGCCACCACCTTTGTGGGTTTTTCTCAGCATGGAAAACCCAGCCTGCTGCACTGCTGACTCATTTCAAGTCTAAAATAAAAAGCCAATGCGTTTTGTCTTTCCAGAACCTGATTTCTCTGTTGTGTGTGTGTGTGTGGGGGGGTGATTCGTGTCAGCTTGAATCACCCAGATACCACATTGTAGGAACAACAGATCTTATACATCTTTCCCTTAATAGAGTCCCTTGTAAGGTGCTTATCGCTGAGGCACCTGAGCACCTTCCAGCCATCCCTTCGGTGACGTGACAGCCGAGAGAAACGGTGTATTTTCCCCATCCCTTCCCCAGGGAGAGGCACATGGGCACCACACTCGTGCCTAAGCGGACTTTGCTTTTGCTCTGACACCAGGGGCAGTGGATGGAGGCACTGGAGGGACCCAGCTCTGCCAGGACCACCCCAAGGGCTGTCGGCAGAGCGAGATGCTCTTGGAGAAGTGTGAAGCTTCCAATTTCTGCAGGATCCCAGTTCACCTGCAACACCCACTCCTTTCTTTTTTCCCCTCCTCAACCTCTGGCTCTATCAGGGGATGTGAGACAAATAGCCTCAGCTTAAGCCCAGGCTTTTCAGAGAATTACAGCCTACGGACAGCTTTATAACAGGTCTGAGTCACCAGCGGCTCAGAGGCAGCGATGCCCGTGACCGCTGGGTTTGGATCCGGTTGGCGCTGGGAAGGAGCCAGCAGGGCTGCCCAGAGGTTGAGGAGGAGGAGGAGGGATGCTGTCCTCATTGTTATGCCACCCAAGAGGGGAGGTGCCACAGCAAGGAGAGGACTTGTGCATAGACTTGTGCCAGGGTTGCCCCAGGGCACAGCTGGGATGTGGCACCCATGTGGGTGGCACTGAGCTGCCCCAAAATGAGAGGTTTTGGGGGGCTTCTGCTCAGCCCTCTGCCTCCCCACACTCTGTCAGCTTCTGCCTTCAGCCCTTTGTCCTCTTCCTCACGTCCATGCCCTTGAAAGCTGTCTCTCCCATCTGATCTCTCCACACGCTGACTTCCCTTCTACATCCTCTCATCCACCCTTTTCTTTTTCTGCTTTCCCCATTTCTTTGTTCCCTCACCTGCTTTTCCCTTCACACAGATTAAAGCTAATGATTTCCCCCCCCCAACTCTCTTTGGCAGACTGGAATTACTGGCCTGTACTCCTCTGGAGGAAAAAGCCCATAGCAAGTACAAATGACAATGGAAGTCACCTTTGCATGCAAGAAGAGGAGCAATGTCAGCTTCAGAAAGGAGAGGACGAGTGTTGTCCCAACCTCAGTCCAAAAATGAGGCAGGACAGGGGTATATTTTTCCCATGGAACAATTAGTTTTTAGGTAAAGGAGGCTATAGCTCCCTAATTTCCAGCTAAAAGGCATGAGAAGGAGCTTTACTGGTATATTTGTGGGTTGGGGGGGATGTTCTCAGCCTCAGCTCACCAGCATGGAGATTTCACCCCAAGCTTGGCTACCTGAGAGGTGAGGGAGCCCCTGCATTGTCATGGTTCATCCAGGAACAAAGGACCAGGATCAGCCACTCCTTCACTCCTCCCCCTCCCAAGAGGATGGGGAAGAGAAAAGTAACCAAGGGACAGGGAGGGCTCACCCACTACTTACAGAGTAAAACAGACAGGGCTGCTCGACTCAGGGAAGGAAACAAAAGTCAGTTTCATCCACTACCAACCAAAAACATGACAAGCAGAAAGCACCACAGAGAGGGATGAAGAGCACAACCAGCCTTTTAAGACCACCTTCTCCTCCTCCCCTGCTCACACCCATCCTGTATCTTCCACTCAGAGCTGGGGGAGGTTGAGAACTGCTTATGGAGGCAGCACTGCAGCCCTTTCCCCTTGTTACCCAACAAGCAGCTCCACACAAATCCATGACAGCCTCCAGATAGAGAGACAGCAAGAGCACCAATGGTCCTGCAAGGTGTCAGATGCACTCACCCAAGGGATCTCACCTCCCAGTCCCAGTCAAGTACCAAGAGGAGGGCAGGGATGCTGGAGAGGAGAGCAGGGATGCCCATGGCCACTAGATAGTGATCAGAGTAAGTTAAAAAAACAAACTCAAATTAACACAAGGGATTTGCAGCCTGAGAAACCACAGGCTCCTTGCACTAACGAGGACCAAGGCCTCCTGTTTTGCATCAGTTTGCAGCAGAGTCGACCCTGACTGATAAATTCACAGTGACGGAGAAAATAAACACAGGAAATAAGAGGATTCACCTTCTTAAGTGTTTAAAGCCTATTACCAAAATAGGTGCACAGTGCTGCCATTATAAATGTGATTCCTAACACCTTCTGATTTCCCCTTTCCTGCCTCCCCCACTTTTGCACTGAAGTGTCCAACCTATTAGGGAACAAAAGGAAGCTGCCTTTTAAATCTCATTCACTCGAGCTCCTTGCCTGATAGATGGCTTCCCCTCTGAAGCTCTGTTTCACATAAAAGCATCTCAGCACGGTGCTGTAAATCTGGTCTACATCAGCTTTTATGGGAGGCTGGGTTGGGCCCATGACTAAATTACCATTTATTTATTTGCTCACTTCAAATATGTTTTAAAAATACTCACTACTGCTCAGATTGGAGGGCTTGGCATCATTCAAATGTATTGTGCTAAGGGGCCTGGGTGAAGCAGAGCCACCATGGGTCCTTTCACACTGGGAGCAAGGCTGAGCTGAGCTGAGCTCCTCCTTCCCCCACGTGATGCCCACAGGGAGGAGCAGGAATGCCTTGCTGTTGAGCTGGGAGCTTTGTGCCAGCAGCTCCTGGGTGCCCATCCAGCTGCTCAGAACACTTGATGCTCCACCAGCCTCTGAGTAGTTATATGTTTAATAGTTATGAGTTAAATAACCACCTCCAAGGCAGGGAAACTGAGGCATGACTTGCCCAAGGCCACATAGTAAAGCAATAGTATGCAAGAAAAGTAAAGGATGCCCATTTCTCTACCCTACCCATTTGAGGCAGGGTGTTTGTGGCCATGTGAGAACCAGGTAAGAGGTACCTCAATCTCCAGCAGCTATTGTGAGAAAAGAGGGAGAAGAAGGGAATGGGGTTTGGGATTTAACCAAGTGTTTCACATTCCTTTCAAGCTTTTATTGCTTTGTGGTTTTGTAATAAATATAAAGGATGTCTCAAACAAAAGGTCAGCTGAACCAAAGACTGTTTCTATTAATAATTGACACTTTTATGCCTTTTTGAATTATTTCTCCCAGACATCAACAGCTTGGGGAAAACCATGCAAAAAGGCAAAACCTTTGGGGTTTGCCATCTGAAAAGTCTCACCTGGTTCCTGCCAGGTGCACCTGAGGGTCAATGCTGGCACATCCCATCATGTAGGAGGAGATAACCCAAACCCACACTGTGTTTCCTGGCTCAAACACAGCCCCTTCCTCCGTGTTTTACAGACTTGTGTGCCAAGACAAAGGTCCTGATCTCCCTTCTAATGAAAGACTGAGGGAAATGGAGCTCTTTAGCTTGGGGGAGACTGAGGGGTGAGCTAATTAATGTTCACAAATAGATAAAGGGTGGGTGCCAGGAGGATGGAGCCAGGCTGCTCTTAATGATGCTCGATGATAGGACAAGGGGCAATGGGTACAAGCTGGAACACAAGAGGTTCTGAAGAGACATGAGGAAGAAATTGTTCCCTGTTGAGATGAGGGAGCACTGGAAAGGGCTGCCCAGATGGGCTGTGGAGTCTCCTTCTCTGCAGACATTCAAAACCCACCTGGATGAGCTCCTGTGTGACCTACTCTGGGTGGTCGGGGGGTTGGACTGGATCTTTTGGGGTCCATTCCAACCCTTAAGACTGTGATTCTGTGCTCATGAGCCAAATCAAGCACTTTGTCCCATGGGAAAAGCCCTCCTACTCCAATACAGCTCATCACTCCAATATCCACAACAATCCTACCTTTGCCTCGCAGTGAGTTGTACTGCCTCCTGCCCCCACTTCTAATAATCAATATTGATTTCCCTGCCTGTGTTATTATCCCAGTTTAGAGATTTATTTCCTTGTTTTGCATTGCAGGGAGACCAAGCAGTTTACAGCACAAGCTCTTATTTTATGCCTCCTTGGGATAATTACATGGCCCCATTGGCAAGTCCCAGTGCTTATACTGTATTGGAAAACAATCATCAGCTCTGGAGCGGAGGCATTGGGGTTACGATCGGGGCACACGTGCAGGGACACGGGTGGAGAAGAGCCATGCCACTCGCAGTGAGATCTGGGGGCTTGCTCTCCTTCCACTTATTTCTATCATCTACTGCATTTTAGGCTTTGCTCTAACCCTCTTCAAGCAAAGCATCACCATGGGGCCTGGCATGGCACCGGGCACCCGGCGCCGGCTGACCCCGCTGCGCCATGGGGCTGCTGACTCCTGCACCCAATTAGCAGAACAGACGATGTGAAAGGTGCACTTGGCATTGATATGATTTAACATTAATAACCAGGTCTCAAATATTTATTACAATGGCTGTTTTTAATAAATATTTCATGAACAACAATTTTTTTGCTTCCTCCTTTTTTACTTTCCTCTCCCCTTCCGTTGCCAGCTTTGTGGGCTTAATTTGCCTTAATGAGGATAAAAATCACTCTGATAAATTGCTCCTTTGCAAATGCACACGACGTGAGAGCAACACTTGCCTGAAATATTTGTCATGTGGAGCTGAGCTTCTGGCTCGGCTTTTGCAAGCAGACCCTGAAAGCGAGGAGGCGATGGGGATATCACCTTTCCTCAGCACCCCTGGGGCTGTGCTGGGGCCAAAAAAGGTCCCACACACCACTCAGAGCAAATAGGCAGCTTTGACTATATGGCATGATATAGGAGAGAAGACATCTCCTGTCTTTATCTTATATTGAGGGAAAATTCCCATGTTTTCTTTGCAGTACGAGCTCGTGTATGTTTATGCCCCGATCAAGGGGAAGTCTTGAGTTAATACACTGAGGCTTAGCATTAAGAGGTATTGAACTAAAAGCTTTATTGAGCACATGTGGCTAAGCTGAAGCTTTGCCCAAAACTAACCCAAACACACATCATCTCCCTGCAGGCACCAGGCTGGGGAGATTTGGGCACTACTGCCTTTGTCCCAGCGCTGGGCTCAGCCCACCCATCCATCCCCCACGGGACGGACCTGCTTGTACCTCACTCTTCCTTCCCAAATCCATCAGGGTTTATTCTAGGAACTTGTCTGGCTTGGCCAGCTCAGCAAACAGTATCTAGGTTTCTCTCTTCTCCAGTATTTATGTTGTGAGCAGACATGGGAGACAATTAGAGGCTGTATAATCAGCAATGCCAGGGGCAGGACTTTCATGTGCACGGCACCAGGGGACTCTCAGGAGGGGTTATTACCATACGAAGCATCCTTGGCTCAGCTTTGCTCAGATGCAGCTTTCTACCCCCTCCTCCAGCCCTCAAACCAACAGAGGAAATCCAAGTGGGACGTGCAGAGAAAGCCACAAAAGACGCTTGAGAAGCAGAACTTCACTTTGTCTTTTGCTGCCTTTTCGTTTCTTTTGATGTTTAATTTTCTTTCTCTCCTTAGTTTTATTTATTCCTCTCTTTTAATTTTAAAACACTGTTTTTTTGGTGCATATTACAACCCTCCAGCCCTGTCTCCATGCATATTTCCCCTCTTTAGGTTGCTGAGGAAAGCATCCCTGTCGCAGAAAGAGGGGAGACTAAGCTCATCCCACAGCCAAGAGCCTGTAGAAGGGGTGGTGAGGAGGGAGCATCAGAGAAAGACCAAGTCCAAGCATGCCCTGTGAGAAACAGCTGCATATCCTCTGCCAGAAAAGCATACAAATGAACTACTTGGAGGAATCACAGAGCTCCCCAACCTGTTTTCCTCTCACAAATGCTTTCCATGCTCTATGATGACCCCCACCTTTTGTGCTCTGCTCCCTCCATCCTACATAGGGAACTAGAAAAACCTAAAATGAACTAAAGCAATTCCACCCCTCCTCAACCACAACAGCTATTTCTGGCAAGAGCAGTAAATTTATTATCCTGCTTAACTCCAAATTGAATTGTGTGGAATCAAGAATAATTTATCAAGTTTTCTTCCAGAAATCCCCCTCACAGCAAACCCAAAATGGAGACAATATTTTTATCCCAACCCAAAAAAAGGAACATGAAACCATGGCAAAGCAGAAGAGATTTCCCACCCCCTTCCCTTGGGAATTCATTTCAGTGATTGAAAAGTTTGGAGTGGAAGAGAGAAAGATCTGCATGTTGAAGAAAGCCCCTCCAACGGTTCAGAGATGCAAAACTCAACGGGACCTTTGCCACACTCGGTGAAAACAAAAACCCAAGCCAGGATGATGGGTACTTTGGGCCATGATTATGAATAGTGATGAAGCAGAACAGCTTGGTTTTAATGAGAATTATCTAGAGAGTGGCATTTTTTACCCACTCAGCAGTTGGGTTAATGTAATGCCTTGCGTCTCCCCCCGCCCCAATCTCGCTTTTACCAGGTGTGCAGAAAGTTACCAAAAAAATATATATATCAATTGGGAAATGTCAGAATGAAAAATCTCAGCATTTCACTTCAAAGCAAAGCGTTCTGCTTCAAAATGTCGGTGGTTTATAATTCAATAAGCCGATTTGAAGCATCTTATCTGGCAGTCCTCTGTCAAAAATGGCAAAATCGACTTTTTCTTCCAACGGTTTGGGTAAAGCCTTATATTTTCTTAGGCACATTATCAGTCACATTCCATCACCATTTGTTTTCTTGTTATCTCTGCCGCATCTCCTTATAGAAAATCTTTTCCTGCTTAGGGAACAGGAGCCTGTCTCTGCCCAAGTCTTACCAAACTCAGACTAAAAACACTAATAAGCTTTAAGGTTCCTAAAAGCAAACCAAACCAAGACCCAAAAGAACACATGCATGGTAAGAAGGTCATTTATGGCTTAGGCAGCTAATGCAGAACATACTAGCCACACATTTAGGAGAGAGCTTCTGTCTTGTCTTCATTGCTCAGCAGAACAGCTCGGTTCTTGGCCAGCCCCAAGGCTCTGGGGGATTAAACCCAAGCAGTAAACTCAAGTTTCATGGTTGTTAACAAGAACTTACCAGTGCCCATTGCAAAATAAACACCCCACTTTGATGTTCTGCTGGAAGTCAGTGTTCCTGAGATGACTGTTACGTAAACCATCCCCTTCGTGGAGGGAAAACCCTGTTTCTAAAAGCTTTTACAAGCCCTGGTCTTGCAGTCCAACAGCAAACATCTTCCTCAGAAAGGAATAAAGCAGAAAACTGCAACAACAGCCATCGCTGATCTGGCAGTAGCATGCCAGGGCCAGGGTACCTCTCCTCTCAGATTAATGACAGATCACCTTAAAGCAAGAACAAAGTGGCCAAAGCTGTCATTTTTTTTTGCAGCTGCAGAGCACAATTCCTTTTTCTTTTCTTCCCCCCCTCCAGCAAGATAATTATTTTTAACTGGGTATTTCTGCATGTGGTTGCTTGCAGAGGCATGAGGAAAATATGTGCTTTACTTTATAAGCTGATTGAGCTTCTAATCTGAGGACAAATAAGGCATGGCACCTAGATGGACGGCATTACGAGAAAATCAATATTGATTATTAGGAGCAAATATGCCGGATATAGCTGACAGTTAAAAATCCTTTTAAGATCTTGGGAGAAAAATGACAGTTAGACACTACAAATATGGGAGCCCTGATTCAACAGCTTAATCACTGAGTCAATCAATAAGCAGAATGGGCAAAGTTTGTAGGGGTGCAGAAACCTCAGCGCAGGAGAAAATGGGATAGAGGCATATTGTTTTATAGGGTTGCACTGGGGGGAACACCAGAGATTTGGAGGTTGTGGCTTTCTGAATCTCTGATGCATGGACCATCTGGAGAGCAAACCCAAGTCTGCAGGTGCCACAGGTTAAAGGAAGCATTTGGCAGGGAGAGTGGAGGAAGAGGCAGCAGCATAAGCATGTATGTGAGTATCCACATAAAACACCCCTGGTAATAACGTTTGGGCCGCAAACTCCAGCGATGTGCTCCCTTTTGCTGAGTTTAAATTTGACCTAGAGGGAAAAAAGGAGTTTCACTGCTATTGCACAGGGAGTAAACAGGATTTTCTCCTCCCTTTGCAAGTCCCTGTGCAAGAGACAGGGCCCTGAGCAGAGCTCACACTGAAACACAGGGTCTCCTGCAGGATTGCAGGCAGCATTTCACAACTGAGCCTTAGGAACCGAGCTGCTGCATCACCTTCCACACTACTCATCGTCTGGCAGCACTCTCCCTCACACACACCCCCAGAGAGTTCTCTTCTTTTTCATCTGGTATTACTATGAATTTCTTTTTGCCAAGGAGCCATCCCGTGCAGCTGCATCCAGGCGGTAAATCCCTCCACCTCGTGAGGAGCAGCAGCAAGGAAGGTGGAGGAGGTGGGGGGAATCCTCCAGCCAGGAACAAGGCTCATTGTGTTTGTATGGATGGGCTTGCCCTGCCCAGCACGCCACGACCGTTGGGAGGCGCAGGGAATGGGGTTTGTCAGCCATCGGCGCGTTCGGCGGCAAGCGCAACGCGTTCTGGCAGTCAATCGAATATGACATGATAATGAATGTTAACATCATGTGAGCCCCTTTGCCAACAGAGGGGAAAGTCATGTTAGATTACAGCTAAACAAGGTGCTGGTGTGGATGCTTTGTGCCTGTCTCATCGGCTTCTCTCCCCTTCTCCAGCCTCACTTGATATCCTCTCACTGCCTCCCGGGAAATCACACAGCAAGGGATGGTCCCTAACGAGCACCCAAATCACCCACCAGTAAACCAAACCTCCTTTAGCAGAGGCGTGGACTAAAGGATCTCTAGACATCCCTTCCAACCCCTACCATGCCATGATTCCACAAAACTCTCCTTGAAGGGATGTGCTCAGGGAGGAAAACCCCTTTGCTCAACAAGCCAATTCACAGACTCCAAACGAATGACAGACAGGCTTCTCTTTAACCCAACTTGCTGCCCAATCCTCCCTCTGCACCAGTGTGCTGTTACCCGGGACCACACAGCACAGGATGCCCTTATGCAAGCATAAAGCCACACAAGGAGCCAACGTAAATGCCAGAGCGGGGAAATCAGGGAGTTAAGTGCTTTTGGTCACATCCTATCTCCCAGTGGGAGCCAGTTTACATCTTGGGAAGCCCTAAAGGCTGCCAAATTCTCAAATTCTGCAGAAACAGGCTCCCTTTCAAAGATTTTCAAGTAATGCAAGAAAAAGTGAGGGAATTTGGGGTTTCTCTCCCCAGAGTGCAACAGCAGGGTCCCTTGGCAGCCTGCCCAGCACGCTTGGGCCTGCCTGATCCATCAGCCCCTTCATCCCAGCTCCCATGGTTATGCTCAGGGTAAAGCAGGAAGCTGAAGTGGGAAAATAAACAACAGCAATCAAGTAGTGTTCAAGGCGCTGAGCTGATGAGGTTCCCCACTTCATTGCTAATTGGGACGGGCACTCACAATAAAGTAATGCCGCCTAATCGCCACGAGACCCTTCAAGGCATGGGTCATAGCACATGCTGGGAGGCTGGTGCTGCTGGAGAGCTGATACCTTAAAAATCACATTAAGGGAAGTAGCACCAGAGCCATCTTCTGTTGTCTGAGCATTTGGGCTTTTTATCAGAAGATTTATACACCAAGCTTTCCCCACAGACACCCAGCCTGCTGTAACAACCGGTTTCTCTGGGATTGCTGGGATGCTAATGCTGCAGCAATGCCTGCTGAATCTCGTGGTCCCCCCTGCCGAGAACCTTGAATAACCTGGAGGCCCGGCTGCAGACACATTGTGTTGCAGACACATTAAGAGACACGCTGCTCACATTGCAGATGCATCGATCACACCGATCCCTGTGCAGGGACACGCTGATATCATACCACATCTCAGGAGAGGAGTTAGATAGATCAGAGCTAACCCTCGGAGGATGCTTTGCCCTTTTAGCTTTGAGCAAAGACCAAAGCAACTTCCTGCCCTATTGGAGATAAAGACCCAACTACAGTCACGGAGAGTGGTGATCCCCGCAGGGAGAGGATGCTTGCGAGGCAGCCTGAGCCAGCCTTAATGCAACTGCCTGGGAATACCTACCTACCTCCAGCTCTCCCACAGTGGTTCTCTCTCCACAGCTCTCTCATCCCAGCACTCACCCCTCACCCTGCCCCGACGCGTTAACTCCACATCCAGATGCCCTCACTAGACCAGCAGCGAGGCTTTCCATCAAGCCTAAATCGTAACCTTAAGGAAAGCTTGTCTCAAACCATAAATGCCTCATCCCTAGCCATCCTCCATCACCCAGTCCTGCCTCTCACACTCAGCCCTAGTGGCCACGAAGTTTCAGCCAACTTCACTGGAGCTGAGCCAGAGCCAGCCGCCCTCCACGCCGCCGGCGCGATCCACCTGCGGTCGCCGGCTCAGTGGGCGTGAAGGGGCCGTGCAGAATACAAATGGACTCTTTCACTTAGCAGGAGGCAGGTAATTTCTTTTGTCCCCGCTGATGCATTATTGATTGTGATGAATGTCAGAGCAGAAGCCTGTTCCAAAAGCCATTAAACAATAATTTCATCTCCGGAGGGTAATTGATTGTCAGAGGGAGCAGCTTTGCCAGTTGCAAGGTGGCGGTGACGGGGAATGTTTGTATTTGGGTGGGGACGGAGGGAGACTTGGGCAAACTTCATGATTTATTAATCAGGCATGGAAAAAAGAGTTGGTAGAATGAGTGCACTGAAAAGAAGAGGCTGACCTCTTCCAAGCCACTGGGCAAAGCTGTGGAGAGCAGAGAACCAGCCTGATCCCAGCCCAGGCAGGCAGCACGGCTCTGATTCTGTCACGCTTTGCATGATGGCACCATTCTGGGGGCTGCTTGGCTCCAGTGACGCACCCCAACGCTGACCTGCCACCACCCTCATTATTCCAGTCTGTGCCCCACACGCTAAATTGCTTTTCTGATGCACCTCATCTCCTGCTCTGCTTCTCTGCTAATGCACTGCCAGCACAGCCTACGTGGTGAGCGATCCGCACCCAAAGCACCCCAGCTCTCCACCTCCAAGCGCTCTGCTGACCCCAATTTATCTCATCAGCATGTGAGTTTCACTGATTTCAGAGAAAATGTAGGACTATAATCACATCCCCGTGAAGAGAGCAATGGAAGAAGTAGGAGCAAGCAAGGTCTGGATTTGGGAGCTGGGATTAGTTTGGAACCTTGTGGCCTCTGGCTGGGGAAGCAGCTTTCAGCCACCACGCAGCAAGGGGAGGAGGGGAATAAGAACCTGACGGCTTTAATATTAATGATCACTCATGGAGTATGAGGGCTCAACAGTCATTTAGCAACACTAAAAGAAGGCACAGCCCTTCGAAGAGACACTGCACTGTTGGTGATGGCTCTTCTGTCCCCAACCACGTACAGCCTTCCAGGAGGACACGAGGCAACATGGGATGATGATGCACACAGCCCCGTGTGTCTGTCCACCGGCGCTGGAGGAGAGTGTCGATGGGAGTGGTGTCCTCGACACATCTCTCACCATGGGCACAGGAGAGAAAAATCCTGCTGTCAGGAGGAGAGAGGGAGTTTATCTGTCTCTGCTGCGGCGCCTGAGAGGTGGATTTATCATGGATTTCCCTTTCTCCCGTGCTTTATTTGCCAGTTCATTATCTTGTCAGCTGGAACTGGCCAGCTCCACCGGCACGCTGCACCGCTCACGTGTCTCCACGCAAACCCACGCACAAGGCTCAGGTAAAATGCCCACCTGGATCACCTGAAGGTCACATCTGAGCTGGGAGATGACAGTTCTCCACGGCTGGGGAGGAGGTTAAAGGAAAGGTTGGAGTGCAATTTCGGGACACTTGCTTCTCTCTGGCTGTGCTGTCCCATCTCTGCACCCTAATAACCTTTCTGCACCAAGCTGGGAAAGGGCATCCCGAAACCTAGCTGGTGCTTTCGAGTAGACACTGCATTTTTGGTTCTTTAGTTGCTTGTTTTTAACCTAGAAATACTTAGTCCAATCTGACCGAGAAAGGAAGCTTTATCTCTTGAGTGCAAAAATACAGTATTGCTGAAGCAACTCACATTTAAACACCCTCCATGATGGTCTAGTTAAAAAAAAACCCCACAACAAAACCCACCAACAGCATGAAGAAGTTTGAAATGATAGTCCTTCCAACTGTTTCAGACAACACCTTTTGCCTTCATATCAATCACAAGGCCTAGAAACAAAAAACTGAGAATCTCACCCTACCACAAAACTCTCCAAGGAGCAAGAAATATCACTGAAAAGTCTGTTCAAAGGAAGAAAATAATTCAAAGCTGTAGTTCCACTCTATGTCTACTCATCATTTTCAGCCAGTATGAGCTAGTTATGACGCTTCAAACTATTGATGACAATCCTGGCATCGAATGCAAGAGCAGAGCTATTACACCAGCTTTCAAGTCAATAAATGACAGAAGATGGACCATGACCCAAAAAGCAAGCCTAGATCTTTGAAAGCTATTACAAGCTAAAAGCCTGGCCAAACCAAGCCAAGCAGACCATACAAAGTACCCTGGCAAGGAGATGCAGAGGTCCATCTCCTCTTCCCATGAGCTCTGCTGGTGCAATACCCCATTTGATAGGTCTATTTGCCAGAGTATCCTCATAAGTGAGGCAGGCCACATATGGTTGTGATTGGTGTTGACAAGCAGGTGCCAGCCCAAACCATTCACATATTCATGCTCCTTTTGCTGCCATAGGCAGCTCATAACCACATACTAATAGAGTAGAGGAGGTACCAGCTACATCACCAGTCCCTGCTCCTACGGAGGACACAGACAGTTCCTTGACTTTCAGAACCAGACCTTGAAGAAGCTGAGTACAAATCTTCTGTGTTTATTTGTTTTCATTTATTTCCTCCATTACTTTTTCCACGATCAATACCATTATTTGAATAAAAATGCACTATGTACAAGAGCAAATGCCATACAGAGAATACCAATTGAACACGCTGCCTTGAAGTGAAGCCATCGAGGGAGAACGTAATTCTCCCGGGGAGCAGGAGGCCATCAAACCTTGCTACCAGCACACCACTGAGCCACACTCCTTACAGAGCGCTGAAGGGAACAAAGAGGAAAGAAAAGAAGAAAGAAAAGCAAAGAACCGAATCCTGACTTCAAAAGCCTTCCCTTTCAAAGCACTGCACAAACATTAACTGACTTGTCTTCCCAACACCTCTTTGTGGTAGACACTATTATTTGCTGTGCTGCAGGAGCAGTTTGGTTCAGGTCCTGAAGCTTTGCAGGCTCTGAGGTTTGAAGCTGGTGCATCCAACGCTCCTTCAGCAGCTGAGTGGTGGGTCTCCTTAGTTCTAACCTGCCCTTCCCTGGGAGATGGTGGCCTCTGCCAGAGTAGAGAAGAGGCAACACAAGTGGTTTCTTGATTATGATCTAGTGGAAGACTTTGTGTGGAACAACATCCATCTTCCTCTTGGTAAGTCCATGCCAAAGCCCAAGACGTGAAGTACAAGGGTGTTCACCTGCACGGCAGGAGACTTGCACATACCTTCCCACCACATGCACCCAAACCCTCTCTCCTTATGCTCAATACTAACAGAGAAATGCTCAGACAGGGTTTGAGTCCAGATCTGCCCTCTCAAGAACCCTCCACTACCATCCCAGCTCACGGCTCAGCTTAAGAAATCAAAGCACAGCGACTTGAAGCAGAGCCTGCAGCTTAGCGTTCCCTGCTGCTCTTAACCCGAGCGACCTTTCCAGCTCTGCCCTGCCAACACAGAGGAAAACAAGCCACTTGACAGGCTCCCTTCTGCTCCCAAGGAGCATTTCCCCGGGGAGGGAAGATCAAGGAAAGCATCGGCTTCCTGTCTAAAAGATGAGGAGATGTATTCCAACCGACATTCAGTGCTATCTAGGTTTTATGAGCTTTGGAATCCAGTTAGTTAGCCAATATTTTATTTAGCTCCAGTTCAGATTTAAAAACTTGACCTTCTCCAAGAGCACGTCTGTGCTGCATTTCACTTGGCCCCGTTCAGCTGAGCGTGCCAAGTACCAGATTATTTATCCCCCCCATTTTTATTGTTGCACTGTTATTTGTTCATTTGTACTATTCAAAAACCAATAAAAAGATGGGGCTCCCTAAACAGACACTTAGGAGCTCAAAGGCAGTTATCACATTTAGCAAGAGGCAAACGACCCGGAGCAGCTCTCCTCCTGGCCAGAAAGGCTGTAAATCAGGGCACAAAGCAGCCCTGATACTTCTCTTATTGTTGAGGGAATAGAAAATTGCTTTTTCACCTCTGAGAAGGGCAGTGGTTTAGATGCCCAAATGCAGATCAGAGCCCCTCTGGATATGAAAGCTCTTTAAGAGGTGGGGGAAATATCACCACTGTTTGATGATGGGAGACAGCAAGGAATCGAATGCCCATCTGGCCAATTCCAGCTCCAACACCACCACCACACACAAACCATGAAAGCAGCAGTGGAGGGAAAAGGAGCAGTGAGATGAGCTACTCGAAACACCCAGCACCCAAGATCTGAGCTGGGAGATCTCGCTGGGCTCCCATCCCAGGGGCTGAGTGACTGCAGTGTGAGTGCTGGGTCACAATGGCAGAGACACAAACCACCGACACAGGCACCTGGCTCCTTTATCTTCTCCTTGCAGATAGAAAATACTGCAGTAATGAGGCTAATATATATCCCATGACACTTGACTGGCTGGGCATACAGCTTCCCAAAAGAAGATGCTCCCCACTCGACCTGCCTGCCCTGGGCACACACACACGGACCACAGGCACGGTGCACCAGAGCTGGGGCTTCCCTGACCCCATCCCAGCACAGCAAACGTTCAGTAGGTGAGCAGTCACTGTTCCCCTCCTCAGACCACCTGCCTAAAGTAATAATAGATGAAACAATTGCGTTTTAATAGAGAAAATTGATTTAGTTTGGTTTATTCATTAACAAACGCGAGCACACGCCGATCAGGAATGATTTATGCCCACAATTTGCAAAATTATTTCTCTATTGATCAGCCCAGGTTTGTTTTCTTGTAGGTTCAGTCAATTAGAGGGAAGAGCACTCAGATGGGCAAATTAATCAGTCTTAAGTAGAGCCCCCCTATGGAGAGGGGCTTGGCAAGTCCTGGTGCTGATGCAAACCCTCACTGAGCAACCCCTGCTGAGGTGAGCTTTATCTTTGCCAAACGGCCAGCACAAGGTTTGCAGCATCATCTCAGTCTGACTAGAAGAGAGTTTCAGAAGGTCTCTCTGCTTCTGATCATCATCAGAGTGATCAGAGACCTGAAAGGTTTGCTTTCACAGGCTTTCACAGCCAGTCCTTGTCTCACCTCTCAAGTGATCCTTCCTCAGTCCTGTGCCCTTATAGGGAGAGTGGCCACTAGCCAGTCAGCAGAACAAAGGGCAAGCTATAGAGAAAGCACCATGCAGAGTGCTACATACTGAGCAGCATTGCTTTGCATTACCCACAGCACAGACATCTAACCAGGACAAAGAACAGCAAACACAGGAACAGCAGCTTGTATCTTCCACGGGGTTACTGCTGCAGGGCAGAGCAGCCCAACCCCTCTGTGAAGGCTGAGGGAGCGGGCACATGTCTGCCAGCAAACCCTCTGAGGGTGGCTTGATGCAGAGCTGCCTCCTGCACCCCATCTTGCCCTCATGGCAGAGCTGATGGATAGGGCTGTGCATTCTCCTTATCTGCTGCAGTGCAAAGTCAGGCAGCAGTGTCAGGCAAGAGGGGCTCAAGCAAGCCCACGCTGAGGCAGAGAGGGTGTAATCCTGTGGGATCATCTCTTCCACCAAAGCCAGCTTTTAAGGACCCATTCAAGGCACTTTCCTCGATCTCAGTGTTTGCGACAGAGCCCAACAAATCACAGAACAACTCCCCCCCCAGCAGCCACAACACTGCTCCTTGCAAACTCTGCTCTCTCCAGATTTTTCCCCCATGCAGGGGGAAAGCAGCCCTGCTAGTATGCTGAACCTCTCCTGAAACACATGCTCAGGGCACCGAGTCCTGCCCGTGCACACCGAGCGACGCGCTGCGCGCACGCAGAGCTGACTGCGAGGATGCAGCACGGGAGGAAGAGGGCTTGTCTCTGCCTTGGCAAATGTCAGGGCCTATTCTTTCCTGAATGAGATATGTATGTGGCAGCATGATATTAAATTACAAGTCAAATAGTACAAAAGGCTTTTAATTACACGCCAAACACAAGCTGCTGTCAGAGAGGAGACACTGGGCTCGATGGCCCATCAGGCTGTTCCGCTCTGGCAGTTCCTATCTACCCGGTAAAAGTCCAGGAAATTGGATCAGTAATGGGAACGGGGGCCTTTCACCTCTGGACCAGCCATTCAAATCCAGCCCAGGAAGGAGAAGGAAAGTCATTACCAACCTGATGGCTGGGCAGCAGCCGGTGTGAAATGAGTCGGTGGGTCTGCAAGCCCTGAGGAGCGTGAGGAATGGGCTGCAGAGAGGGATGGGCTGCAGAGCCTCCCAGCAGCACCGGTTTGCTGTCACAAAGTCAGTGAGAACAGGACAGAGCATCCTGCTCGACTCCCCACAATCAAGTCCCATCACTTTCTACCAGGAAGGATGCTGCAGACCCTCACTCCCAGAGCGTCGGGGTCCCAATCAGACCTCCATCTCCTCCCATGTACCAAAAACACTCGAGGCATTTACTCTCCTCTCCTGGTGAGCATGCTGGAAGCAGTTTGGTTTAGCAGAGATGAAGAGTACACTTCAATACCAGCTGTTTTTAACAACCTCTCGCTGCAAAAACCAAGCCCTCTTCAGTGGATGTGGTTTTACCTTCACATTCCCCCGGGGGAGGTGGAAAAGCACTGCATTCATCACTAAGGGCAAGGCACCACGGCACAGAGAGACAAGGGACTTGATGGCCACCGCAGGACATTGCGGAGGAGCAGAGAGCGGCTGCATCTCAGCCGAGTCCATTAACAACTTGCTCCATCTCCCTGTGCCTGCAGACAGCAGGGCTCGTAAGAGCGGAGGAGAGACAAGAGGAGGGCTGAGCTGTCTTGACAGCATGCTTCAAGTCACTCTAGATGCAAATGGCAAAAAAACCAAAAGGCAGCTGAGTGCATTGTTCCTGGGCACAGTGACACGAACCCACACACCGCCCGCTTTGGTACCCAGGCTGTCGCATCTGCAAGCTCTGCCTCCAATCTGTAAGGCTAATTTGTTCAACAGCTTTGTTCTCCCTCGGGAACGGGGTCGTTGGTCACAGAAGATTGATTAAGCTTTTGGTGAATCAACATTAATGAAAATCAACACTGTCTAATGAGTGGGTTTGGGGTTTTTTTTTTCGTGGCAGACCCATAAAAAACATTAGGGCAGGTAAACAAAGTAACAGCCAGGCAAATCAACAAGGTCCTGTCTTCTCTGAGCCCCTCATCTTCCCTGCTCCCCTCCAGCATGGGAAGAGCCCAGGACCAGCTGGCAGACAGGGACCTTCCCCACACATCCCCGAGGACAGGATGCTCATACAAGCTGCGTTCACTTGCCTTTGCCAGTCTCTCACATTTCTGCAGACTCATCTTCAGCATGAGCTGTGTAAGATTATCCCCCCCCAGCCAGCACCTTACTAGAAAGACATGCTGAATTTAGCTTTAGATACTAGGAATTTCTGGCCTGGGAATGGGATCCTTTCATCCTTAACTATATCCCTTCTTCCTGCAGGGTAAATTAAACTAAAACAGCATCAGAGTTTTATTTGTGAACACTCACTCTTTGCAAAACAAGTGAAAAAGAATAATACAAGGCTACACAAAACAGAGTATCGTGTTTCTGAAGGCTGTTCAGCCTGCAAGGCCACAGCCAAATGCCTTCAATGCCTTAAAATGCTTTAGGGTAAGTAGATCAGCAGAGTCATGCTGTGTCAGACCAAAAATCTCCCTTGCCATCATCTGGGTTCCAAAATGATGCTTGGTTGGGGAAATCAGATGATGAAATGAATGCCCGCTTCCAGCCCTTGGCTGTGGCATCAGGGCTGCGCTCTCCTGGTTGTGGGACCCGTGCTGCCATAGCATAGAAACGCCTGGCAGAGGGTTTTTTGTTTCTTCCCAAGGTGCTTCAGCACTTCAGATCTTTGGAGCAGTCCTTTAGAGGCTCCAGATCTAAAGGGGATAATTGCAGGAGGCTCCTTGTTACAGGACATCATTAAAAATAATGTATGTGCTTGAACTGCAGTCGGCGGGGCCATGCCAGGGATGAGCGAGGGGAAAGGCGAGCTCTCTGATCTTGGATAGACAGAACAACCCATTAAAAAGGAATTTAACTTCTCATGTAGAGCCAGCAAACTGTTGGAAAACCCTGGTCTGTGTGTCTAGGTCCTTGTACCTTTCAAGGACTGAAAAACTCCAGGCTTAAGCTCTTCCACTGTATTTGAATAGTTATTTAAAACAAAAAAAGAAATCAGCTCTTGTACCACTTTGGCACCAACTCATTTGACCAGGAGAGCTGAGGCCCTGACAACTGCAGTTTTAGCTCAGTGACAGGTTCTTCCCCTTGAAGCACCAACTCAAGTCACTCTAGTGGGATGAAAATAATCTCTCTTGTTAAATACACACGCCCTAAATACACAAATTGTTCTAAAGCCAGGTAGAAAAGCTTGCTAAGATTTGACAGGGGAGGGACGTGCAAGACACCCAACTGGGAGTTCCCTCCTCATCAGCAGGATGACAGGGTGGAAACAGCTTGGGGAGTTCTCTCAGAGCATCCCTCCCTCGCAGCACCATCGGTGGTACTCCCAGCACCAACACGAGCAACGTCAGCCCCTTTTGAGTGGGGAAGGCTCCTGCAGACATTGCTGCAAGCCCACACAGATGCCAGATCCTTGGGACTGCATTTAAGAGTCGCTACAAATCTTTATTGACAGAAATAAGCCTATTTTTGATAGGCACCAGCCAAGGCAAGAAGTGAGCACGAGTTTCTGCATTGCCCTATGTCCAGCCCCATCCTGCTCTACTCCTGTGCATCCCCTGCTCTCCTGCAAGGAGCTTACCCAGCAACAGATTCACTCCTCATCTCCCCCCTCAGACCTCTTTTTGCCCCTCACACCCCTTGTGCAGCCAAAACCCAGCAGCAGCAGCATCCTTGTAGGGCATAATACTGTCATCAATGCTGCAATTTCCCGTGCATGCAGCCCCTTGTATCTTTTTGGGCCATGGCAATGTATTATTATTCATGTGCTCCTTGTTCCTGTACAAGCTGAGAAAAAAACAGAGAAAGATTATTTCCCAAGGAAAAAAAATAAATAAGCAGAATTGCCTTTTTTTTTTTTTAAAAGGACTCCAATCCATTCAAAGAGCTGCCTTCTCAGAGCCTCCTGTGTCACTGCTGATTGAGTTTCTCCTCTCCTCAGCTCCCAGTTCTGTTAGAGTATCTTGTCTCCTTAGTATTACTGTCGCACTTCCTTTTCATATGCTTGAAATATATACTATTGTGTTCCGACTTTTAGTTTTTGTGCAGGGATCCCTTTCATGTCTCATCTTCTGTAAGGTCCTTTTTTCTTGGCAGTCAAGTGCATGAATGTTTGCTGCCAGGAGATTTTGCTTCTATTGTATTCCAGACATATTATAATATATTTTTTTTGTTCTATATTGTCTGTGAGGTGTTCCATGGGTATTTTTTTTCATGCTAGTATGACTTTTTCCACGTGGTTGCTGCCTGCCTTGCTTTTGCCCCTGCATGCATGAGAACAGCCTCCTCAGAAATGAGCATGCAAAGGGGTAAGAGGGCAGAGAGCTGGGGCAGCACTGCTCAAAGTCAGGATTGAACCAATTCTCTTTTCCCCACACTACACGTGGTTTTATTGCCAGCACTCCCTTTGCAGAACTGGGGCACTGAATAGCAGGGCAGTCTGTACCAGGCAAGGCTGCAAATAAGACTGAAAAAAGGTAACTGGAGATTTCTGTCCCAAGGCCTGTGAAACAACTTCTCTGCTAATCCTGACCTAAATTGCCACTGGATTGTTTTCTGCTGCTAAGAGCAATTTCTGTTGATCCTTCTTGTAACTTCACAAACAATTTTCAGTCTTAACAACAGCAAAGTCCCCAGTGAGCAAAACAAAGAGGAGAAGAAGTTTTTAGGAAAGCCAAGGGCATGAGCCTGTTGTAGGAGAGCAGAGCAGAGCCCAGGGAGCCCACCAGACCCCATCCACCTCCCCAGATAAACCAGAGTCCTAAACCTGACTTCCAGAAATGGTTTGTGCGACCACAGGAGCCAGCAAGAAGGGGATCTCCACCATCCAGATCCCACAGGGACTGAGGTGAGTCTCAAAGCAGTTAAGGCCAAATGAAAGCACCAAAAGCCCCAGCCTCTCTGGGCAAGTCAGCAGCCACACACAGCATCCATTGGAAGCAAAGAGAAAGGGGCTATGGCTATGTCTCTCTTGCAAAGGTGCAAGAGACTGGGATGTGCCTTGCTGTGTGTGTGGCTGCAGGCAGAGGACAGGCTGTGCCTTCCTCCCCTACTCACATACACTTCATTTCAACCATTCCAGCATGGATTCAGCCAATTGCTTGAAACAGCATGGATCAAGCTTTGCTGTTTGCGCTACAGTGAGTTTTGTCTGTCTCGCAATGCAGGAATGTGCATTTTGGTTACTCAGCGGTGTCAAACCTTCGCTCTTCATCTGTCTGTCAAGCTAAAGGAGTCTTTTCCGCAGCCCAGCCTGGTTCCTCAAGCTCTGCTCTCCCTCACATCCTACACCCCACCTCTCTAGGTCAAGGAAAAGCTCTGCAACTCCTTTATCAGCCTACACGGCTCCACCAGTGCAAACCAATCACACCTCTAAAGCAACAGCCTCAACGCATGGGGTGTTTCTAATCCTTCTATCCTCTAGAAGTGAAAACATCAGAAAATCCAGAGCTTACACAGCTTCAAACAACTCTACTGGGGGCCTAAAGACTGAACGGCTTCTGGAGAGATTAGTTCTTCCGTAACACGCCTGTGACCAGACTTTCTGATCTCTATCAGCATCCCTCGAAGAGCAGCTCCTTTTTCCATTTGTTCTTTGGACCCCTCTCCTCAACTCTTTGACTAATTATAGTTTGTTGGTTGTTATGGCAACTATGGATTTCTCTAGGCATCCAACTCTCATGATTTGGCTGCAAATTGCAACACTGGACGAATACAAATAGGGTTTTAAATCCTTCTTGCTTCCTAGTCTTCCAGGTAAATCTCCCCCCTCCCCTTCAAAAAAAAAGAGAGCTGTCCTGTTGGCTTGCTTTTATTGTTGTTGCTCAAAGAGCCTGCAAAGCCAGAGCAGAGTCTTCTGCACCCTGAGGTAGGTAGGAAACTATGTGCTTTAAGTACGACTGCCAGCATGCTCTCACCCCAAAGGAGCTTGAGCAGGACCTCGTTACCAAGCAGACAGGAATGCACAATGTCACCTCCTTCATCTCACACCTACCGTGACACTGTTCCCATAGTTGCTTGGTAAAAATTTAAGCCAGACACATACCAGGAGTCAAGTTAAGGTCAATTCAACCCATTCCAGATGAGGTTGTAGTGTTGAAGAAGGACTGTGCAGCTGAGCTTAGGACCACTTAATTCAGTTGATACAAGAACACACCAAGAAGCTGAAACCAAGGGCTTTGCTTTCCCTTTCCCTTTTTGTCCTTATCACCTCGAGTACAAACACTCAGATAATGGGTACTAACAGCTCAGGGATGTGAGGCTGCTTCCAATAGTAGGTACCAAGTCATCCTGCATCACCATCCTGTAGCAGTGCAATGCTCCTCTCTGTTCCTCAAGCATCTCACCCCAAGGAGACGAGGATGCTCCTGTGTCCTTCCACAATGCTTCCAATTAAGTCAGTGAAAACAATGCCCTGGACTCTGTTCCCTAATGGACATGGCTTATGTTGGCTATGATGCATAGTCAATGCCATGGGATCAGCTCCACTGGAGCATGGATGCTATCTCTGAAACCTTCACTCGTTCATCACAGTGTCCCTTGCCTGAGGACAGAGCAGGCAGGCAGCTTTCCCACTTGACTACCTGTATAAGGATAGTGCCTTGAAGCAAATGTTACACTCTCATATTTTTTACCCATAGCAGCAGCACAGGGTGATCAGATTGGTTAACTGAGGAAAAAAAGGTCACTTGCCCTGGGCTTGTAGAGACAGCAGCACCCTCCTGAGCTGTGCTCCACTCCCAGGTACAAGCATTTTTTAATTTGGATTAATTTGGATTAATTTCCAAATTAATATGCCCCATACGCTGCAGGGGTTTTGCACAGTAAAGGCTTTCCATACTGTACATTGCATTACCAGCCAGAAAATGCAGGTCTCATCCACTCATGACCCATCATTATACATCACACTTGTCTAGTCATGTCTACTCTGACCTTCAGGCGCTCCAGGAAGGATGTTCAGCTCCCCCCATCCTCAAGGACCTGCCCTGCAGCCAGGACTTTGCAAATCATGGATTATTTTGGCACAGCTGTGAAAGAAGGAAAGGCTGGCATACACCAAACCAAACCAAACCAAACCAAACCAAACCAAACCAAACCAAACCAGCCTTCAATGTTTGCCCCTTCCTCACCAAAACAAAAGCAAACACAAGATCCATGGTGATAAACCCCTTCAGGCCAGACCAAATAATTTCATTTTTAAGTGCTTTAAGAAGGGTTAAAAAAAAGCTTGATGCCTCAACATGGATCATGCTTTCCTTTTTGCATCCCCAGCAACACATGCTGACTGCATTACAGGGAATCCTGAGTGTGTTGCCTCCCAAATCAGAGCAAGCATCAGCTCTCCCAGCTCTCCAGGAAGGGCTTCTCTGGGTGGGCAGCACTCACACACACAGAATCACACAGAATGGTGGGGCTTGGGAGGGACTTCTAGAGATTATCCAGCCCATCCCTCTGCTAAAGCACGTTCTCCTTGATCAGGTTGTACTCACTTTTCTTAGCAAGGCATTCAAGTAACCCATGGAAAATGGGAAGCCCTGTAAAGTACCATCAAGTCACCCACTCATAGCATAAATAGAACATCATCGTTCACCAGCTGCTTGCAGCCTCCCAGAGGCATTTGCCTGGCAAACAAATCCAGTTTTAGGACCACAGAACATGCCTGATGGTTGGAGAAGGGGTGACCCAATTTCTTCCTACTCCTCAAAAGATGGTTCACCTTTTCCTTACAGCACTCTGCCTGCTATGGCTGCAGGGGGATGATGAGAAAGTTGCTCTGTGACATTCATGAAGTGCCTGCTGATGGAGAGCTCTGTTTTACCAAGCCAGCTGGGGAGGGACTTACCATCAGCTCCCAGCATGTAGGAGATCAATACTGTAATTGGGGCTGTTTGTAGCACATGAACTATTGCAGCAAGAGGGGCAGTGCAAGGGGAGAGGGAGCAGGATGGGCTGGCTTTGCAGGGGCTTGCTGTGTGGCAGCACAGGGGACAGTGGCCTCCTTGGCTAGTTTTGGCATGAGTGGGGGAAATGAGAATGGGGTTGCACCCCCAATGCACTATCAGGCAGCACTAACCCACACTTCTGCTGCAAATCATGCAGACCTAAATTTCCTCCCTGCCTACCCCAGGTGAGGTGGCTGCAGAAGCCCCAAGGCGCAGGCAGAGCCTGCCTGCATCATCCCCTCTGCAGGCAGATACCGGGTTCAGCCCCTTTACTACTCTTTTTTTCAACCTCAATACAGATTCAAAACAGAGCAAATCACAAATAAACCATCAGAGTGACTGGGAAGAGAGAGAGAAATTTGTGAGCTGCTTGGATCTGGAAGAAATGGAGAAAATGTGTTACAAGTGGCAGTAATCAATAAAGCATCAGGAGCCTGACACCAAGACCTCTCCTCAGCCTGGGAGTGCAATTAGCTAGTGATGGGAACCCCCCTCCTTCAGCACTGCAGGCAGAGCCTCCCCAGGGGAATGGAGCTTCCCTCCCATGTCCAAGGCTCCTTGTCTGCATTCATGAGCAGGTCCATCAGCCAGCCTACGAGAGGGCATAAGCATGAGCTCCATTTTAGAGAGAAATTAATCTCATGGAGGGTCCTTTCCGTTTCTTGGAGAATCCCAAGCACAGTATTGCACCTGAGGAGCCACCTCTGAGGAGCTTGGCCTCACCATGCAGCAAGTCTGGCTTCTAGAAGTAATTCTATCCCCTCCTCCCCATCTGCAGGGGACCAAAGCGCTGGGCTTATGCAGCTTCTCCCACCTTTTGTGATGCAACAGCAACTCGTGACTTTGGTTATGCAAAGAGAGACCCATTCTCTGTATTTTTTTGGCAAGTCAGGTAGCTGGGACCATGGTGAGGTTTCACTACCCCCAGCCCTAGTTCCCAAGGGTGGGTGCTCAGGTGTGGGTGCCTGCATGGGCACCGTCTGCCATCTCGTGGGCAGTGGGAAGAGAGCATGGGGACCTTCTCCCCGTGGGTTCCTCCGGGGCTTCTTTGTCACCTTAAAGCATTTATCCCAAACCCACACACTCTCTGCTCCCTATGCACATGCAGTATCACTTCTCAGGTCACAAAGCTGGCTGTACATTTAGGTGAATTATTCATAGGCCAGCATCAAATATTAAAAGCCGAGTTATATAGACATATTCTTTGTATATTTGAGAACACTTTCACCAGTAAATTGCTCTTTCCTTTTTTCCTCCTTTGGACTGCTTCCTGAGCAGCCCGAGGGCCTGCTGATATGTCTTGCTGTTTAATTGCACCTTTACTCTCCTGCACTCTCTCTCTCTCTGGATGGAGACAAGTTGGACCTTGCTGGGAGCACAGAAATCATCTGGGCCAGCAGCTGTAAACTTTTGGCCCCCTCCAGCAAGGAAAACTTGCACTCCAGCCTCTCCTACCTCCCTTGCTCAGCTCAGCAGTCTCAGGAGCAAATCCCACTGACAGTAATTAAGAGAAACATGACTTCTGTAACATTGCACCTTAGAGATGACGAGGTCTTCTGCTCTCCCCTGCAGATACATTACTGGAGAAGTCCAGAGAAGAGCATCTACACCAGTATCTATTCCAACTGCTTCTGGCTGCCTCTCTGCTTCCAACTCCAGGAGTCATCAAATAGGAGAGCCTTGCTGCTGCAAGGACTCAGCTCTGCAATTCCCAAACACCTCCATCACCCCAAGAAAGCATCCCAGACCCTGCTCCTGAAGCAGTCTGGAATCACTTCCATTTCCACCACAACAAGGTATCAGCTTGCCTTTCTTCCTCTCCCAACACCTGCAGAACCCTCCAGAGAAGGAAGGGGAAGAAAAAAGGAATACATTAATACACTAGGCATCATTTTCACATGAATCTGCAATGCAGATAGGTTGGAGGAAACCGGTTCAGCCAGAGCATCACCCATTCTCAGCCAGAGCTCCCATTCCCAGGCAAACCAGACAGGATTGCCTGCTCCCAGTGGGATGGGAGGGGAAGAGCCCAGGAAGGAAGGTGTACCAGTGGTACTGGGGAGTTATGGCAGCTTTTATACGACTAGGACAAGGAGTTTGCCTCCTCTTAACGGGGCCACATCTGCTCCAGAGATGCTCCATCGCAGGTGTCACGCTGCAGCAGGCGGAGACGCAGCACCAGCCACTTATCAAAACATTAAAGTTCTCCTAAGCTGCCGAGTTAATTCCTCAAACGCCCTTTCAAAGGGCTAGATAAATACAATCTGGGAGCATCTCCGCTCCCTCAGCTCACATATCTTTAGTCAGGCAGAGAGATAACATTTCATACAGATTGAGACAGTTTAAGCAAAGGTTGCTGGCTAACCTTTCCAGCAATGGCTGTTTCCAGCGCTTTGGTTTCCCTCCCCAGCAAGGAGATCTGGTGTAAAACCAGCTGCTGCCCATGCAAGTGCTTCCAGAAAGCAATGGCACGGTGCTGCCTGCCCATACACTGATATTTCCAAGCCCTACAAGCCATCATTTGTGGTTTTTAAGTGCTGTGACACCACTGCTTCCATGGATAGGGCCCTATTACCTTATGACACCCTGTCCATCAGCCCCATGTGGCTGTACATGCCCAGTTCACTCCAACTCAACCCAACAACTTGTCTTTACCTGGTTCTTTGTGCCTAAGGGTAACATATTTTTTCTCCTGAAAGTCTGACCTACAAGTAAGGCTTGAAGTATTCTCCACAATGCTGCTTGAACCTCACCTTTGCAATGGAAACTGTGGACAGCCCTCATCTTGATTTAAACCAGGCTCCAAGCTCACCACTCAAGCTCTTCCCAGACACAGCAGGACACGGCAGAGGAGCTCTGCCCCTGCAGCCTCTGTCAAGCATTACAAACTCAGCACAGATTCCAGCATGGCCCATGGAGAAGATCTGCATGTCAACAGTATCCAAGCACCGCCTCAAATCCAGATTTCAGGCCTTGGAGAGAAGGTTTTAGCTGAAGCTGTCAATCACAGAGCCCAAGAAGGACACACAGTTCCATCTCAGACTCCTCTGCTTGGTTGGAATGGGCTCAAAGTGTAGTAGTGGTTTCCTCTATTGCTCATCTCCCCATCCCTCACCATAGGAGCCCTCAGAAAAAAACGGGCAGTGCCACAGTGAGTTGGGGAACATCTCAAAAACCCATGGCTGGCAAGGGAGGGAAGGAGGAACACTGGCAAATGACAGAGCCCTTATCTTAATTACAGGCTTATTTGCATTTAAATGAAGGTTATTCTATAATTACCACCAAATGTTTTGTGTTGCAGCTGAAATACCTCTCCATGGGCTGTCAAGCTCCTTCCCATTTTCATTTTCTCTTGCCATTCTTCTGCTTTCTAATCAGCTGGCACATGCAGGGAGGCATTCACAGCACCCAGCTCGCTGCAGCAGCGCCAGCCCACTGCCTCCAGTTTGGGGAGGGGACCTCGGGTACCACCACAGCCCAGCAACCCTCCCAGGGGAAGAGGGGAAAGGATGCAGCTCACTGGCTTTCTCCTCAAGCTCCGTGGAGGATGGGCAGCTCTGAAGCTCAGACACTGGTTTTTGCAGGCTTTGAGTGCAAAACCAAAGACAGGCTTTTCTCTGTGCACGCATACACAATTAGCTCAAACTTCTTGCAACACTGTGCTGCGAAAGATGCAAGTGTGGGCAAGGTCAGGAAGAGATCAAATTCAGGGAGAAAAGGGGATAGGAGCAGGAGCAGAATCTCACACATCTAGCTCCAAGTCCCTAGCACATGGGATGCTGGAAACCTGCATCCAAGGGCCTCCAGCCTCTCTCGTGTCTTTTTCATCAATGGTTATTCCTGCAGGCAGGACAGAGACAAACCAGAACCCAGGGAGGGATGTTTGTGCTGTAGCTAGCACTTCCTGGCAATAGATAAAGCGCTCCCATAGAGAAAATAACACCCAGTTACATCATTCAGAACAATCACAGTGAACAAACCCATGCAAATGGCCAAATTAAGGTTGAATGAGAAGCCTTCTGCTATTTCCTAAATTGTTATACCTTTAATCAAGCTCCTTTAACAATCTCACATGAACATTTTCTCTGTCTATCCAGCAGAAGCACATTAACCAACTAGCCCATACAGGGATGAACAAGATGGCAGCTATTAGAGCCACAGCAGAGTCTCCTGTTTACGAGTCTGTAGTAATGAAAACAGACAGTTCTCTCTCACTAGACCCATCGCTCCTCTCCCTGCTCCTACCCACTGCGGTGGCTCAGCTCCTGCACAGCCTTCGCATTCCTCTGCCAAACTCCAAGTCTCTGCCTCCATCTCATGGAGAGACTGGATCTCTTCAGCTCAGTTACTTTATTTTTTAAAAGCCTAACAGAAAAAAATCCCATCCCTTCTCCCCCAATTTCACCTAGCCCGAGGCGGACTTACAGCATGGAAATTTTTAGCCTGAACAATTATCTCTTGGCAGAGAGTTAACTCGCTGCAAACAGGATCTTATAATGGGCAGCCTTGGCTATAAGCAACTTTGCTGGCTCCATTTAAAGCCAGCTCCATACCTCAGGATAGATCCCGCCCCCACCCCCGCAGTCCGTTTCACAGCTATTTATGTTTAATAAGAGGCAGCACCAGCAGCATGGGAAATCAGCAGCACATCCGTGATGCACGTTGGGCTCTGATGCGTGTGCCAAGCAGATTCTTCTTGTTCCTCCAGCACGCGGATGGGAGAGACGTAAGGGCAAAATCCCCCAAGAAGCCCCAGTCCTGACAGGATAACCATCTCTATTCTCTCAGTAACCCCAGCAAGGGGTGCGACAGTCACTGCTCCTACCACTCTGCCAGCACGGTTAGGGCTGCCTCTCTCTGGTATTTCCAAGGGCAATTGCCACAGAGGAACACTGAGTTCATCCTCAGCATCAGCCTCCAGTCCCCAGGCATTTATTTTTGAGCAGGGAGCCCATGGTGCCAGTAAACCCTGGGAAAGGTGCTGCTCATTGCCTGTAGGTTGCCCAGCAAGATTTTTGTGACAGGGAGCTTTTGAGGCACCCCTCGGGGGAGATACAACTTCTGGATTGGGTTGGTACTTTGAGTGGGGTATTTTAGCTGCAGAAGCCCATGTCAATGAATATTGGATGCTGAGTTGCTGGAGTTGTGTTATTAACTCATAAAATCAGAAAGATCCCTCCTCCTTTGCCCCCCCCCATCCAAGCAACAGTTTCATTAGTCCACACTGATTCCCAAATTGCATCAAGACAAGCCTGTAGTCCCAGCTTTCCTCACAGACGCCACGCAAAGCAGCCCTGTCACAAGGGATTTCACAGGGCTGGTGATGAGGCTTCAGCTTAGTGACTGTCTGGGATGGAGTCATGGTCTGTTAATTAAGTGACAGTATTTGTCTGGTGCAGAGCGGGAGCTGTGAGGGGTGTTAGGCAGAGGACAGGCCTGCTTCAGGAGATGCTACAGACACTGGGAAGTAGATGCAGCTGCAGCAAGGAATACTGCATCTCACTAGGTGCAACTCAGCCCCATTTATAGGATGACTTAGGCTGGAAATGATGTGCTAGAGGAACAGAAGTCCTTCATCTCCCCACTGTCAGGGCGTAGTAGCTGATCAGGTCTGTGCTGTGCCAGCAGCAAGTATTTGGAGATATGACCCATCTTTAAGACACTAGTATATACAGAAAAGCAGCTTTCCAGCACCCTGTAAGTCCTCGAGCCCTGGCAGAGCCCAGTGCTGCAGGAACTGACAGATATTTTACACTAGAGAGTCAGTGCTAATGCTTCCCCTTTGGTATTACGAGATTTAGCATAAACTCTTCTGAGCTTCCAATCTAGTTTACAATCTCTTCCAAACCTCTCCCTCCTCTGGAAGGGGAAGAAAAAAAAAATAGAAGCAAGAAACATCACATCTCTTCCTTCTCCATCTCCCTCCCCTCTGCCTTCAAGTGCTCCTTGGAGTGTCTCTGCGGAATCATGTTTATATGCAGTGAGTGCTGTTGTTAGTTAATAACATCGCGATCGCTGAACCTCCCTAATGAAAGAGAGAGACAACATAAACTGTCATTTCAAACAAACATGCAATCAGGGTACCAGCAGCTCTGAAAATATTATCTTCCCCGATTTCACGGGCTTCATGCAGGAAATAGGCTGCTTTCATGGAGATTCTGGTGCGTCGCTCCTCACGCGTGGGCTTCGGGAGCGGGCAGGGAGCACTGAGGACACATTAGAGCCATGAAATTGGCTGGGCTATGAAGGAGGAATTGTTTTAACAGCTGGAGCCGGGAAGGACAAATAACAGCAGTGATTATATCTTCATTGCTCATCGCAACCAATGCACCAGGCAAGTTGTAATTAGACTGTGAAGAGCTGAAGGTTTGATAGCGAAGGCTTTGAGCTCGTGATTAGACACAGCGTGTTTGTGCCTGCCCCACGGCCACCCTGCCCCTTTCAAGAGTGGAGAGCAGAGCTCAGGTCGGGCACTTCAGTGCTGCTGCAGACACCGTTCAATCTGCACAAGAGCAGTGCCTGGCATGCTGCAGCTATATGTTGCACTTTTTCCTCCTCTTCCTCACAACCCACATGTTTGTCTCCACACCTTTATAAAAAACACCATTTCCCAGCTTTGAGATGATCTCCAGCTGATAGAAAGCTTTAAGCCTGCAAAGCAGTGCTGATTTAGGGCAGGTATTGATCTGCTCTGTGTTTTGAAGACCTCGATAATCTCAAGGGTCAATGGTTCCAGATAACCACCTTGATGATGATAATGGTCCTTTCCATGCAGAGGAAACTTACTCCTCTAGGTTCATAGACCCACTAATGAGGGTTCAGCGAACCACTGGGGCTCAGAGACCTTGGAGAGCATTGGTTGGGATGGATTGCCTTGCCAGCCACAACCCACCATGCTCAGGGCTCATGGATGCAGGAGGAGATCTGCCTGGGTTCACCTGAAGCCTCCCTTCTCTTGGGAGCCAAATCCAGAATGGATTTGCCTTACAGCCACACGGTCTGAAAGGACCAAAGGAGTTTCTCCTCATGTTCCAGCTTATGTCCATTACCCCTTGTCCTGTTGCTGGACACCATACACCAAGTGTCTTCCCAGCCTCTTGACATCCACCCTTTAGCAACTTGTGAGGTGAAAGCAGCCCATCCCCAGCCACATGCCAATACCTGTGAGAAGAGATAGTGTCAAGGGAGGTAAGTCACAGCAAAAGTCTCTCCCTGTAAAGGATGAGGGCTAATTTCCCCCCACCTCGATGTTTTAATAGACAACCACACTGCAACAGGAGTCCTGCGCAGGGCAGACAGACCTCGTGGGAGAGCCGGGCGGGAGGTGACAGCACTGCCACTGAAGCTTGGCAGCCGAATTCAAATGAAGTTTAAACACTCTTCTGACATTTAAGAAAAATCAACAAGCATCTAAAGTGATGAGGGGACCAGGCATATAACTGGCTGAATGTCACATTTAAAGCTAGAAAGATAGCAGCTGCTTTATCTCCTAAAGCAGGTGGTTGGAGTGGTAAATAAGGCACAGAGGGCCAGATTCTGCTCTTACACCTGCATCCCTCCATTGACTGAGACAGTGCAACTCTGGATTTGCACCAAGATGACAGACAGGCAGAATGGGACTGTAGAGTCTATTAAACTTTAATACTTCCGAGCGTCAACAACGAGCATGTTACCAGTCCCCTGCCATGACTCCAAATATCTATAGAGGCCACAGCCACACCAGTAAAAATTTATTGATTTAAATTGGCAGTGCCCTTTTTGAATCAGTCGTCTTTCTGACTGATGTACAGATATGAGCAAAAGGACATTTGAAGCATTTTAATGCACTTTTTACTGCATTATCTCTCACCATGATCTTAGCTGCTTCATGGAAATGACTCACACAGCAAGTAGAAGAACCCAATGTAATTAACGACCTGGCAACTCTATAATGATCCTTTCTACATAAAAAGGTCTTCCCTATGCTATGAATAGACTTGAGGTAATTTATTGCAATCCATATAAAGATGAGACTGCTTTGACCTTGGGGATTTTCTTTAAGTTTCTTCTTTTTTTTCCCTTAAACAATCATAATTGCCAAGAAGATTTTAAGTGATAGCAGTTTAAAGAGAAATTTTTAAATGCAATGTGAAAAGTGAAGAATCATCATGGACAGCCTTCAGAGAGAATATTAACAAGCATCCTCTGCATCACATGGGGATGAGGTTTCAAGACTAAACAATAGATTTCTTTCATTTCTTAGGGGCATTACTCTAATCCTCAATAGGGTAAAGCACAGATGTAGTTTTACTCCCATGAGTAGCTCCCAAGGAATTATGAATATGCAGGAAGGCCTGTGGGGAGGCCAAGAACAAGCATCCCACAAAGTCTGTGATCTGCCTTTCATGGAACCAACTGAGACAAGCCTCAGTTTTGTCCATATTTAGCTTGTATGCCTTCCTCTAACAGCACATGGACCTTCTTGCTCACACAAAGACCTTTTCTCCCTCATCCCAAGCTGCCTACACAGTCCTCACATCAGCACTCCTTATATTCAGATTGAGCTCAGCCATGATTTACTGCAGTGGAGCTGCTGGTAAATTGTCAGCTTTAGGTCCAGCATGATAGCTTCATATTGGCTTTTACCGCTTGCAGTAAAGTCTTTACTCTTTCCATCTTGCTAACACCTTGTCTGCCCGTGCGTGTTGCTTGCTTTCCCCTTGTTTCTCATTTCATCTGGCTCATGCGTCTTTCATATTCCCCAGTCCCCTGCATTTTCACAGGGAAAGTATCATAGGCAGGTGATTTAAGCAGAAGTTGAGTTCAGTCTATCAGGGCTCTTTTCAAGGTCTTTGAGAGAGGCAGGGACACCTAGAAAGGGGTCACATCACACGCTGGATTAGTTGTGGCAGGACATCTAACACGACGTGCTAGAGTGACTTCCACTCTTTGAAGTACCCAGAGCTGTTTTGATTCCTTTCCCAGAGCTTTGGGGCCATCTCGATTACAAGGAAACATGTTGAGAGAAGGAATAAATCTGGCCCAGGAAAGGCTAAGTTGCAGGTCTGACTGGAAAAAGCTGGGATGGAGCCGCTTTCCATCAGAGAAATGAGATTTGTTGGAAGTGAAACGCTCTGCAGAGTCAGGTCTTTTTCTGCAGAAATTTCATTTCACAGAAGGAGGAGGGGGGATAACAGCCGACGACTTTGAATCATCTTGCTTTGATACTCCTCAAAACTCACTATTTGCATTCTTTGTTTCGAAACAGCTTCAACCTCAGACCTGTTTTCCCTCAATTGTTTCCCCGTTATGCTTTGTCAAGTCAGACATAAAGAAGGTAATGCAAACCTGAGATATGTTCCTGCCTGTAACGTTTTGAAAGAGTCTGAACACCCAGCGTTTGGTTCCCATTCAAAACAAAGCCACCATCACTAAAACTGATAACTGAAGACAGAATTTCGCTGGTGACAGGGCATAAAAATACCTGTGTGTTTCAAAATTCACACCTTGCACGAGGACAGGAGTCGCCCTTTCCACCAAGTGGAAACAGTCGAGAAGCATCAAAATGGCTACAGCGAAACACAATTTGTTTCACCGCTTCTAAGCTGAGTTTTATCATGTCACATATATACAGGATTAATTTTTATATGATTTAAGCTTTAATTAAATGCGATAATTACATTTAAGAGAAACAAAGAGAAGCAACGAGTCAGTACCCACTGTTTTGATTTCAAGTGACTTAAAATGCTGGTAGAAGCAATCAGACTCAGCATGAGCTAAAAAGCATCCTCCAGAAGAAAGTTATTTCTCAAAAACTAAAAGAAAAACCCCACAACCCCCCTGCCATCCTCCTTCCTATTGACTATCAGATCACATCACTTACAATCGCTGCCATATCTCACATTAAAAAATTAAGTCCATAACTGCAGAGAAACATCTAGCCATTTCTTTTATAGCTTCTTGCCACAACGAGCTATATATCTCCATTATCACGGCACTATCACCGACACACAATAGATCCGAGCTCGCGTCGTAAATAACACTTTCATGTAACAAAGTTACATTTAGGAGTACAGGCATAAATTAACACTCAGCCATGTAACGCTAAATAGTATTTCAGGCCTTGTCAGAAACCAATTATGCAAAATACCCTCCTTGCAAAGATCTGCTCCTGATACTTCAAAGCATTACCTCATTTCAACCACCGCGGACAAGGCACGGGGCTGTGAATCAGGAGATGAGGGCTTAGCTGGGGGATGCTTGGATGATTAAACCCTCTGAAGTCATCTAATTACTGACATCATCGCTTGAAAGCATCTGTACACCTTCCAAAAAAAAAAAATATTCTAATTTGTCTTCTCTATGCCGGTAATGAAGCTGCTTCCACCCACATCTGAGCCCGTTATCCCAAGTCAGTGAATATCCCGAAATCTAAACAAACAGGAGAGACTACTAGCAGTGAGATTTGCAAGGTTTAATAAAAGAGATTGCCAATAAAGCTTGAGCTGCCTGCATCTTCACACCATTTTGGCTACAACCCAGAGGACTACAAACATAGCCTTATTTCAGCCAGGAACGGAAGGCACATGAAGATTAAACACCTTTCTCAAGGTCACACGCAACCCCGGTGGGAGAGGTGGGGGAAAATGAGAAGCATCCGTTATCTGTCCATTCCAGGTTGGATATCTGAAACTGGAACCAGTCAGAAATCACTAGCTGCCTGTAAAAATCTTGGCTGCTTTCTCTTCAAGTGAGAAATGGGTATGAAAATCCCTAAGGCTGTTTACTAAAGTCCCTGGCAATTGTTTATCAACATGCATTTAATTGTCCCAAACACTCTGTCCCTAAGAAACCAGCTGTTTGAGGTTGGGTTTTTTTTCCCCTTCTTTATTACAGTGCTTCTGCCTCACCCAGCAGCCATTCAGAGTTTAGGATTTCCACAATCCTCCTCAAAACTGCACTGCCAGAGCACAGTTCCCATTGGTCCACAGGAGCTTCTTTTTGGCCAGCTGAAGCCATCTCCTCCCAGCCACATCGGCTGCTCGTCCCTCCCTCAACTCGCAAGAGTTTGCTGCAAATCTGATAGCAGATGTGATTTCCAGCTGGGTCTATAGACCAACCACAGCAGGTTCATTAATAACAATTATTAAGTGCTTTATGTTACAAATTAGGCCTGTAGGAATACAAAAAAATATCCAGCCGGTTGGTTTACGGTCTCTTGTCAGAAAGAACTGTAAATTCCCATTATCACAACGCTATCACCATGGCAAAATGGGCATAGGAACTCATCGTAAATAATGCTTTAAAATAGCTAAATCATCATCAGAGGCAAGAGCATAAATTAGTACCCATATGCAACGCCATGGAAGGCCTCAGCTAACAGCTTCCATGTATCAGCTGGCAAACACACAGACTTTTGGACGTTGCATGATGAGCATCCTCTTTTTGCTGCTTCCCAGCACCCAGACAGCACCAGAAGCAAGAAGCACATAGGTTTGAGCACTGTACTTAATATATATAGACACAGCAACTTCATGCCAATAGTCTTTGAGAATTAATGGGTTGGGCAATAGAGGGGCTGGAAACAAATGATGGAGGGAGGGAAACATTGCTCTCAGCCACGCTTTCAAGAGCTGTCATGATTCCACAGGCAGGCTGGGAAGAGACACAGCTACACAAGCAGCCAACACTGGCTGCAAAATGCAGAGAGGCAGGTTTTGCTGCAGGATGACAGGAGGCCAGACCAGGAGAAAAAAAAAAACCCAGGCCAGTTTGTTTAATTATTCCATTCCCCATCCTAAAGGACAGCCTGCCCTGGAGAGATGACAGGGCAGAAGAGAAAGCTCCTTCTGCTCCATCCTCCTACTAATGAGATTCAGCTCCCCAGTGTGTGGCATGATCACACTTAAAGGAAGAGGGCAAAAGCCTCAAAGCCAGGAGAGCCTCAGGCTACTGCCCACAAAAAAGAAGGATGGGAAAAATCATTTCCCCTCTCCTCACCTAACAGTCTCCTACTTTTTTTCCCATAAAAGCAGCCTTTCCCAGGAATCTTCACTCCTCTTAAAGGTGCACCAAAGGTGCAGTGGTCACAGCTAAAATGGATGCACGTGCACACGAAGAGACGCTGAGGCCTCAGATCCTACTAGAGATATCTCAGGCATTTATTTTCAGTTGCTTCTGCCTGGGGCTGGATGCGAGGCAGCAGAGGAGAGGGAGCTTATTCATCCCATTACAGGGCCCTTGAGGCATCCAGTTCCCCCCACCATGAAAATTTTAATAAAACTGGTGCATCGACTTTCAATTAGAAGGCCGTAAAACGGTTCATTTTCATCTGTTTGTTGCACAGTAACACAGATCCTCGGGAGAAAACAGCGCCTTTGCCAGACTGTCTGCGACGCAGAGAGCATTAATTGAATATTCTGTTGAAACCACCTTCAATTAGTGCCTCCGAGTTTTGCATGACATTCATCACTGCAGCTCGCCCGATTCTGCATGCGGCACGTTTGGGGTTTCGCGATGTGCACATCACATTAACTTGCAGCATTATCCCGAAAATAACAATTTTATTTGCTAATGAGATGCTAGCCAGTGTAAGGGAGGCTGCTACAAAAGCTTCCTGGTCTGTATGGCATGAAGCAGAATGGGTTCCCCAACCACAAAATAACCAGCGTTGATAACAAATTCCTCATAGTAACCCAAACGATGCCATTGTTCTTCTAGTTTGTTTGGGATGTTGAGGTCAACCCTGTGGATATGGTTATAATATATATGAGTCACCCTTCATTACAGTTCCCCCAAACAGCCTGAAGACCAAAATTAAGTGGATTCACATCCTGGATGAGATTCAGGCTATAAATGTTTGTTCCATGGATCCTGAGACACCATCAAGCTCTAAACGTCCCTTTTTGGCCATACTTTAGGAAAAGGTTCACACCAAGTGCTGACCAGGAGATGGATGTCTCACTGTAGCTCCTACTTCTCCTGGACACAAGTTTCACCTACACTGAGGGCTGATCCCAGGTCTGAATTCCCTGAACAGCCAAAGGGGTTTGGCTTCAAAGGCTGCCCCAACGTTCAGTTCAGGGAGCCAACGAGTCCTCATCGTGATACACAAAGCTCTGCAGAGCTGCGATGATGCTCTCCCTACCTCACAAGCAATCACTCAGCATGGAGCAGAGATGCTGGAAGATGTTCTGGTGGTAAGGTGCTTTCATCTTGTCTCAAAAAAAAGAGAAAAGAGCACGTTTCATCTCTGCTGACTGGGGGGGATCTTTTTCTGCTGAGTCCTAATACTCAGCGACCTCCTTTCCACTCATTTCAGCAACTGCTAGAGTATCTCCAACCATTGATGCAAAAGGGAGAGAGGAGACAGGGTGTTTGCTGGGTACCAGGAGTTTGTGACTAAATAGCTCACAGCAGAAATGAGGGGACCAAGGAGAGTTAGAGGACACATAGATGGGGGATTTAGACACATACACATGGCTGTGCATCCCATACACTATGGAAATGGTTCCGTTGGTTTAGGTTATTATAAAGGGAAGAAGTAGAGCTTGGAAAGATAAGCCATGCAAGCAGGGCTTATCACTACCCTCTGGCACAGCCTCAGTTTCCCCAACTTTAGGAAAGCTAAAGCATGGTTGAAAAGACGACTTTGTAGAGCATCCTGTCATCTGCTGAGGTGACACACTAGATTAGCAAGGTGCTATTAATAAGCAGATCCTACATGCAAAATTTGACATACAGAATCTCATGACGTTTAACCTTGTGTCAAGTGCACAGCAAGCTGATTATTTTAATTACAGGGTGGTGTGAGGTTTGGTGGTGTGGGTTGTTGGGTTTTTTTTTTCCATTGCAGCTCCATTATTAGCCTCAGCCAACAAATCACTGGAAAGCCACAGGAGGAGAGGGGAGTAAGAAAAAGGGTCCATAGGCACGCATCTAAGATCCACGTGCGATTAGCAGTTATGCACGTCAGCAGCAGGTGTGAGGGTAGTTGTCCACTTAGATGAGTATTTAGCAAAGCTACGCCACGTGTGCACTGATTGAGGTTCCCTCCCAGCACCAAATCGCTGCTCCAGGCTGAGCAGCCGCAGTGCAAAGCTGCTGTGACATTTAAGGCTCAGTGCGGGGCAAATTTCGTTTGTTGTACATAAACCACCTACATCTTCCGTTCCACGAAACGTTCGTCTCCTTCAAGAGGAACACAAACGCAGCAGCAACTTGCTTTTGTGGGGCCCCACACACCGGCCAACAGGTTTCTTTTTAATCGTTTCTTAACTTTCTATCTGCAGATCTGCAGAGCACTCTAATATAATCAGGTCCTCTGCACAGGGGATTAGCAAGCTTATATCCCGTGGATCCAATCAGGAAAGTCTATCAGCAAAACATACTTATGTTGATACAGCTATTATAATCTGCATAATTCTTCTGAGTTCACATACTTAATGGATAGCAAACAGAGTCATTACTGCTGCAACTTACATCCATAGGATCTCTATGAGCCATTCACTGCAGTGTTTTTTATTATTCATAGCTTTAGTTATTGATTTTCAGGAGAAGATACATGCTTTTAAGCACCATAAAAGCAAGAGAGGAAAACAAATAGCACTATTCCAAGATTAATACACTGCTTATAATAAAAGTATGGCTGTCACATTGCACTGTGTGTAGTTGATGGAGCCTTGACAAATTCCATGCAAAATGGCTGAGTTGCTTAAGAAGCTTGTTAAATAATTTAAAGGCAAGTTTTACTGGAGGCAGGAAAGTTCTTCCCCAAATCCACTTTCTTAGATTTATGAGCTACGAGTATGTTAATCAACCCAAGTGCAGGATTGAGCTCAGATGCTGCCTCCCAGCAAAACACAGCCTGGGTGGAGGATTTAAGGGATATATGATATAAGACGTGGTCCCTGGGTGGTTCCTGTCTACAAGGTCTCCAAGCCATGGTCCAGCTGACCAGGTGATCCATCATCAAACCATGGGGCAACAGAAATCCTCTAAGGGGGCTTATCTGCCAGGACACCGCAGGGTCTGCTCATCCTGTCCCCTCCCACCTCTCCAACACGGGATTCACCTCAAATCCAGACAACTTGATTACACCTCACAATCCCCTCCCACGGTCAGGAGTGGCTATGAAGAGATTTCTTCCCTGTTGCACTGATGGATTTCCATACACAACACATCTATGGGCATAGACATTCCCAGTGTACAAGCAACACACATCTGTACAGCCCAGAAGTGGCACTGGGAAGGGTTAGCCAACTCTCAAGCATCGCAGCATGACAGCAGCTCTTTTATCACCTTGTGCTCTCTGGCAGGCAGACAGATGCACTGATAAATCAACCAGGTATATCAGAGCTGTCACCTCTAGCAGAAAGACTCCCAGCTTCAGGATATTTACGTGAGGAATAGTTTTCAGTGCCCAAGTGTCCCTTCAAAAGTGACATCACAGGACACTGAGCACCAAGCCAAGCTCAAAGCTGGCGGAGCATCGCAAAAAAACAACATCACAGTTGTTTGTTTGTTCAAAGGCTCACATAGGAGGCAGAGGACCTTACAAATCATAACATTTCTATAGCAACTAGGGTCCCACTGTGGTCTTTTTGTTCCAGACACTGTACAGACTGTCTCCCAAGGAGGCAGGAGACAAGAAAAACACCCACAACATCAAACCTAAGGAGCCAGTCTGCTCTGATACCTAGGCAAGGAAGCAGGCAGCTAAGGGAAGGCTCTGCAATAGCTTGCACGACACCTATACTCAGTGTAGGCACCTCAAGAAACTTTTAACCAGCCTTCCAGGGAAAAGGAATGCTTTGAGGATGCTGTGTTGGGGATGCTTTGCAGCCCATGACAGAGCTCCTGAAAATCATCAGCTTCACACTCCTCTCTCAAGTCCACAGAAGAAGAGTCAAGTTTAATATTTGACCTCCAAGTTCCTACTTTAAAGAACAATTCCATTGATTTGCAGATATGTAGGCAGACCAGTTCATTCTTTCCTGCATCATTTACATCCACCCCCTTAAAAACTTCCAGGCAGTAACTTCCATAAAGAATCTCCACAGAGGTATTGTCCCTCCCAAGAAAAAGCAAGAAAACTCATAATCAAAATGAAGCCAGGTGCTTGAGAAAGGTGAAGCATCTCATGCAGGTGATTTAATCCTGAATAGCAGCCATCTGGGAGGACTCTCATGCCTGAGGGCAGGCAGGAGCTGGTTCATACAGAGCATCTTACCTCCCAAGATCAGCATGGCTCTTTGCTCCTTGCGCCTCACGTTCTGTTCTGCATTTATCCATTAATAATAAGCTGTCAGATTCCCTGGTTTGTACCAGTTATAAATTAATCTCTTTTAATTTGCCATGTTTCTCCACTCAGGAACAATAGCTCCCCATGGGTCCTTGGCACCACATGGTTACATGGCACCAAAGAGTTAGTACCTGCTGAAGGACCCCACTGCCACCTCCCACCAGCAAAAAAACAGGCTGGTGGGGAAACAGGGATGTTTGTTACTACTGACATCAGGATTAAAATACCTTGGCATCGCTCTAGCAGCTCAGTATCATCCAGCTTTGGTAGCCTAATATAAGGGAATCCAAGAGCTACAACCACACCCAAAGGAGAAGCAGAAACAGAAAGCTCCTTGATAGGTTTATTTTCAGGCCACCAGGTTTCTCAGTCCCAAACAGCCCTTCAGTGTCCAACCTCAAATACTAACAGATCTGTCAGCAACACATTTCCACAGCATTTCAAACACCAGAATCTAGACGAACACAGCAAGATCTCCAACAACAGAGACCCCTCCAAACCCTGTCCTTTTTGCAGCTCGTTTCTGCCTCCATCCCACACGGCCTCTTGCGTGACCTGATTCCAGCACCTCCACAGGTATCTTTGAGTAGCCTCTTGTAGAGAGAAGATGGAGGTCTCCAGAGGGGTCTGCACCTCCTCAGTTGCAGGAAAGGAAAATCCACGTGTAGTTTTCAAAGTCCTCAAAACACTTCCAGTCCAAAGTCCTCTGAGCACAATCCCAAAGTCCAGAACAAAGCCGCAAGCAGGAGACAACACGGAGCTGCTGTTTCTTCAACCATTTTTGCCACCACAGATAAGCTTCATTCCCAGTTAATTACCATCACCTTCATCTCTATTTGAGTGCAATGCACCTTTTATGCTTGCTTTTCTCTGTTTTTCTGGCGAGGTTTGACGAGGTGAACACAGCCTAGGCCTTTTCCATGGCACTTCAAATGCAGCACGGCGTCACCTTTATGCTACAACCAGCCCCTTTCTTTTTAAACATTAGAAAGAGGCAAACTTTCTGGTGCTAAATTCGATGCTTCTTCTTATAATTCCTGGGCGGGGTAAATATAATAATAAAGAGAACTGTGCATGGCTAAAGACTCTTTCAGCTCATCATACCTCAGCCACACCGTTTCGCATGCAAAAAGGAATCAACTCACCTTTCTTTTCCTTGCCCTGTGCGGAGCCGCGAGCTTTCCGTGCTTTTAAAAACAGGGTGGGTGAAAAACATGGTTTTTATAAACTTTTGGGTTAAAAAAGTGAGGTTTTTAAGGCAAAAAAGCACCCTAGCGAGGGTTGCGCGAGGCCTCCCGCCCGCCTGAGGGCACTGTGGGGCGAGGCGGGGCCCGGGGAGGCTGAGGGAGGACGCGGAAATGAACCCGCAAATGGCGGCCGGCTCTGAGGGGAATCTGCCGCTGAGTGCTGGTGGTCAGACCCGCGGTGGTGAGTCTGGCAGGGTACGGCTCCGGTCTCTCTCCGAAACGTGAGATCGGGTGGTTGTAAAGCGATTTTGGTTGAGGAGCCCGGTCGGTTGGGTCTCGGTGGCTGGTAAAGGAGCCGGCTGCGTTGGGCTCTGAGGAGGCTCAGTGCTTCGTGTGGGGCCTGGTCCCTTGGGTCCGGTGCTCACTAAAGGAGCCCGGTCTCTTGGGTCCTGCTGAGCCCCGGTGCCCGGTGAGGAGCCCCGTGGGTTGGGCTTTAATGAACCCTCGTGCCCAGTGAGGAGCAGGGTGGGTTGTGTGCTGCAGCCTGGTAAAGGAGGCTGGTCTGTTAAGCATTGTCCAACCGTTCAGACTGTGGCGGCCATTGAGGCAGCAACCAGCAGAGCCACTGCCTCGGTTTCTCCCTCAGCCCTGCCCCGTCTCACCATGCCAGGCCAGGGGCCATCATGGGTCCCCCGGGCATTACTGGTGACTGTGCTGGTCTGGCTGCTGGCCCTGCAGCTGCTGCTCGACCTGCGGCTGCTGGGGCTGCTCTGTGGGGTGATGGCGGCACTGGGCAGCTGGCTGGGGCCCCGTGCTCTCAGCTCCCACAACCGGCGGCTGCGGCTGGAGCATTTCTTCAGCTCCCTGCGACCCCAACCCCACTGCCCAGCGCCCAAAGAGCTGCTGGAGAGGGAGATCGACAGCACTGTCCACAAAGTGATGCGGGACTTCGTTGGCTCTTGGTACCATACCATCAGCAGCGAGCCTGCCTTTGAGGCTGAGGTGGAGAAGGCCATGATGGGCCTGGCTACCGAGCTGAGGCGGCGGATGGAGCGAGTGGACCGCCAAGCCTTGGCCCACCGCCTCCTCCTCCTCTGTGGCCATCACTTGCAGAGCTACCTCCGGGCATGTGAGGCTCTGAGGGGTGATCCAAAGCGGGGCCGGAGCCTGTGGCAGGAGTACAGCCGGGCGGCAGGGCCGCATCCTGCCCTCCGCAGCGCGGCGGCTGAGGTGAGCTATGCTCGGGAGGCTGTGGAGATGCTGCTGCGGGCACTGGTGCCGCGGCCACACCTGGAGACGCGGACGGGACGCTTCGTGGTCGTGGAGCTAGTTACTTGCAACGTGCTACTGCCAGCCATCAGGAAGATGGCTGACCCTGACTGGATCAACCTGCTGCTCGTCGGGGCTTTCTCCAAGAAGCCTCGGGTTGAAGAGCCACCTCCTGCACCCCTAGTGCCTGATTTCTTGCCCTTCACGGTGCAGACTGATGCTGCCTCTGCGGGGCTGCCCCCTTCCCCGAGGGCCATGGAGATGCCCAGGAGAGAGGCAGGGGTTGCTGGCGAGGAGGGAGAGGAACTGGCAAGCAGGCTGTGCCACACAGAGGAGGCTTTCCTCCGCCCACGAGCCCTGGGCTCCCTCTTTCCCTGTGAGGATTTGGAACTGGAGTCTCCTGCACCTGAGACAGGCCAGGACACAGACCTGCTGGCACCATCACCTGCGAGGGAGTTCCTCAATGAACCCCTCCAGGAGACCTCCATGGTGCTGGAGGGACCAGCCACTATGGAGGATGGCTTGGGGGACCTGGAGGAAGGCAGTGCCACCAGCTCAGATTCTGGCCTGCTTCTCACCTCTGCTTTTGCACCAAGCTCCTGCCCTGATATCCAGATCGACCCAGTGGTTGAAAAGGAAGAGGAAAGCCCATCTATCTCCAAGAGGTCCTCCTCACAGAGGCCCTCCAGCTTGGGGAAAGATCTGGGGGTGGCAGAGGTCCCAGCACAAAGCCCCCCAGATCCTGGGCAGGCTCTGCCCTTGCTCTCATCCTCCCCAACGGCTTCCGTCAGCAGCTTCAGCTTTGAGCCCCTCAGCAGCCCTGATGGGCCGGTCGTGATCCAGAACCTGCGGATAACAGGGACCATCACTGCCCGAGAGCACAGTGGGACTGGCTTCCACCCCTACACCCTCTACACTGTCAAGGTAAAGGCTCCCTCAGCTCTCACCCCTTTTCTGAGATCCCTGCCCTGGCAGGGGAGCACAGGCTGGCGTTTGGAGGTGGGCACTTGCTTGGTGTGGGGCTTGACAACAAGTTTTGTCTGGCAGTGGGGAAATATCCGGCACAGTGACTTTTCCAGTGGCCCTTTTGGTGCAGGATTGGAGTTCCCGCTCCTGGCCAAGGGTTGTGTGGCACTGCTTGAGTCTCTTCCATCCTGTTTTGACCATTCCTTTCATTGTGAGATGCTTGTGTTCTGTGCAGATGTTGTTCCTCAGGGAAGGCTCAGTCCTAGTGGATGGGGTCTGGGGATTGTGGGGCCAGCAGGGACCACAGCACATCAGGATTGTTTGTGGGCTGTAAGGGTTATTGATTGTTGCCTTCCTCCTCAGTATGAGACAGCCCTGGAGAGTGAGAGTGCAGGCAGCCTTCAGCAAATGGCTTACCACACCGTGAACCGCCGTTACCGGGAGTTCCTCAACCTCCAGACCAGGCTGGAGGAGAAACCGGAGCTCCGCAAGTTCCTGAAAAGTCAGTACCTGCATTAGCTCCCTGAGAAAATCCTTCTCCTCTCACCCCAGTCTATGTTCCTCTGCTCTGAGAGTATCCTGTCCTGCCTGTGCAGGTCTGGATTCAGAGCTGTTTGTTCACGATTCTTTTGGCAGCATATTCCAGTGTTTCAAAACTTCCTTGTTCATTCTCGTTCGGACCACAACACTTGGTTTTGTGAACCTTAAGGTTTTGCACCTTAACAGGGAATAGAAACATTGGTATCTGCAAGCATCTTGCAAGTTCTGTATGGATTTAAGGTCTGATTCAGCCTCCCTGGTTTGAATGGCACCTTATCTTGAGCTGAGGCTGGGCAGCGTATAGTGGTAGTCTGGGCGTGAAAGTATTAATACAGCTGGTGCAGTTTTCTTGAGCTTACTGATGAATTTGTTTCCTTTGTAGATATCAAAGGCCCAAAGAAACTGTTCCCTGATCTCCCATTTGGAAATATGGACAGTGATAAAGTGGAAGCCAGAAAAAGTCTGCTAGAATCTTTCTTGAAGGTGAGATGCTTGCTTGTATGCCCCTGTGAGCCAGAAAGCAGTGTTTGGAATAGCTCTGTACTACCAGTGGTGCATATCTTTACATGATGAAGCTGGGAAGTTGACTCAAAAAAAGAGATCTAAAGCTGTATCTTTCTTTGCAGCAATTGTGTGCAGTCCCTGAGATTGCAAACAGTGAGGAGGTGCAGGAGTTCCTCGCCCTCAACACTGACGCCAGAATCGCGTTTGTCAAGAAGCCCTTTGTTGTCTCCAGGATAGACAAGGTAGCCAAGGGGGAAACTGATTATCTGAACCACTTACAACTGCACTTAGATATGCCTCTTTGCCTTCAATGTTTATATATCTGACTACTGAGGTAATAGCCAAAAAACTCAAATATTCTCTGTGTAGCTGGGCTCAGCTTGCCCAGAAAGTCATAAAGCTAGGGAGAATCACAGCCCATCTCTGGAGGTGATCGTGGTAAATAGAGCACAGGTCTGAAAACTCTTAGTTTATATTCCAGGAATAGGAATATATTCAGTGATTGATGGCACTGCTGGCTTTTGCAGATCGTTGTCAATGCCATTGTGGACACCTTGAAGACTGCATTCCCCAGGTCAGAGCCTCAGAGCCCCACAGAGGATCTGAGTGAGTCTGAAGTGGATGGGAAGTCTCAGACAGATGGGAAGAAGGCTAACAAGTAAGAGCTACTTCAGCTTCCCCTGTGCTTTATGCAGACCATATGTAGATACGGACTTGATGCTTTACCTGATAGTATCTTGCTGTTGTACTGTAGCTCAATTGCTTTCATTTTCATATACTGAGCAAGGGTTGTTGAGTTTCTGTTTGGATAAAGGATTTCTGAGAATGCTCAGCTTTCCACAGAGGGTGTTTCTTCTTGAGGGAGCTGCGAGGTGGGAGTGTTTGCCAGCAAGGGTGTTGATGCTCCTGGAGAATTGCTTTTTACCTTTCAGTCCTGCTTCTCCCATGTGTTTCACACAGTGACATGCCACCTTGCCAAACTAATGATGTTTACTTAGGAGTGGTGTTTAAGGTCATTGCACATATGTTGTTCACCGAGTGTTTATTTGGTGTTGCTGGCAGCGATGTGCCTCATTGTGCTCATCAGTGACTCTCCTCTTACAAAAGAAGGGAAGGTTTCTGCATGAGTATGGCTTGCTTTTTTCCAGAAAGGACATGTTTTACTAGTAAGGGCTGCTTTGAACAAAAAGACAAACCAAAAAAGTACAAGTTTTGAAGCATCTTGGATGAAAAGGACATTCTTTCATGATAAACAGACTCTTTTACAATTTGTCCCACAGTCCCGAACGCCCTTTCATGTCCTCCTTTCTCTATGTGTGTGTTTATAGTCAGATTTCACAATCCAGCTGAGTCTGTTTCATCTCAGAGGCTTTGCTGAACACCCTCCTAACACATTGGTGAATAGAAATGTTGACATCTACCTGTAAGCTTATATATAACATACCTGCCTAAGATGGTGTATGTATGTGGTGGGTGGTAGAAAGCCTTGGTTATGCCCATGTGTAGTTGAAGAAAAGTGCTTTAATGCTTTTTTCCCATAATTTTACTGACATTTCTTAGTTATCCTGGAGGCAGATGCTTCTTTGAACCACTTTAGGTCTCATCATACTTCTTAGCTTGGACATGACACTGGACAGAGAGCCCAGGGAAACTCACCTCTCACAGCTTGCAGTGCAAACCCTGACTTGTGCTGTGTCTCTCCTCTTCAGGTCCAGGCTGAGGTTCTCATCCAGTAAAATTGCTCCAGTGCTGAATGCAAATGAAGCTCATGACAGGATTGTGTACTCTGTCAGGGAGGGCAGTGCTGTAAGTTCAGATCTTTTAATCGTTGTAAGAATCATTTTGGTTGGAAAAGCCCTTGAAGCTGCAGCAGTTCCAGCCCTCCCCTCACCCTGCCAAACCCAGCACTACACATGGCCCTCAGCACCTCAGCTCCATGGCTTTGGGATCCCTCCAGGGCTGGGGACTCGCCCACCTCCCTAAGGAGCTTGTGCCAGTGTCTAACAACCCTCTCAGAAAGAAAGTTCTTCTTTGTCCACAGCAAGGTCCAAACTAAGTGACAGGAGGCTGTGTGGGTGGTGCAGATCTCATACTGGCTGTGGCTGCATGCAGCTCACTGCTGTGCTACTAATACACTGGTGCTTTTCTAGGTCTCTGGCACCCTGTCACTGGCTGCTATGGAGTCTTTCATTCAGAAGCAGGAGAAGCTGCTGGAAGCAATCGCCAGCAAAGCTCCCGAATGTGAGGGAAGCAGAGAAGCTAAGGAAAGCTCTGTGCAGGAGGATGTAGATGGGCTGGGCACATCGGAGCAGGGAGCACATCTGGACACAAACTCTGGTGAGCTCAGCCCTTCTGTTAGTGCTTCAGTGTATCTCCTGTGATACTGCAACAGCTCCAGCTCCTGCAGCCTCAGCCTGCAAAGTCTTTGATGTAGGGACTTGATCTCCTGCATGATGCACCTTGGTTAAAGGGAAAGCAAACTTGAGTTTTTCATTCCTGTTAGGTGATTGCTCTGATCTTTGTTGTTAGCAGAAGCAAACTGGGTCTTGGCTCAGTTGTGTCACTATATCTTTGCTTTAGTGTACTCAGTAGTTACTGCAGAAATAAGTTTTTTAAGGACACTGTGCTTAAACTGCCAGTGTTAGAAAATCAAGCTCTTAGAAACTGAAAAATGGCCAAATTATGGTTTCTTGGTAGCCTGAAGTTAGCCTTGATATATGTGTGCACTATAAAAGGACCTTTTGAGATTCAGTCAAGTCTGGACCAATTTGGTGGGAACAGCAAATGTATAATCCCAGTTGAAGGAGTGATCCCTTTCTGATTATAGATCTCACCTCTGAAACACAGGGTTGCTGTGGCCTCTCGGAGCAGTTACAAGATTATCCTGAAAATATGTTCTCTAATCTTTTTTCTTGGAATAGCTGAGCTATATCAGCTGGAACTTTCCAAAGATTTCACTCCAGTGGTTCAAGTTTGGCAAGCTCAGACTGAAAACACGTGCTTGTGACAGGATAGATCTGGTATTCTGAAACTCAGCCTGTGCTACCAGCTTTGCCTGTATTGAACTCAAGTCCACGGTTGTTTTGGAGACTGCTGGGGAGGCCAGTGCTCTGCACAGAGCACAAGAGATACAGTCAGGCCAAATTAGCTGAACCCTGAAGGATATTTAACGTAAATGATGTCAACTGCCTGCAAATCTGTGATGCTTCAGAGGCCAGATGAGGCAGACTGGTCTGGCAGGGTAAGGGAAGTGTCTGGGGACAAAAAGGCAACCAGTATCTGCTCACTGGGTGACTTCTTGGAAGAGATTGGCCCCCTGAGGAAAGGGACTTGGATGTTACAGGAATAAAAAGCTTCTGTTTGTATGGGGTGATGGTGAAGCTAACCACCCTGCTCCAGTTTTTGCACAGGGAAGTCTCAAAGGGCAGAGCAAGCGAGGAGTAACTTAGGCATGGCCCGGAGCACGAGGTGCCAAATGCACTCATGCCATGTCTTTTCCAAGTGAAATGGCTTGGAGTGAATTCTTGGAGCTCTTATGCAGTAGGGAGAGGAAGGAAAGAGAGGTGCTGGGATCCAGAATCCCTCATCTCCTTATCTCCAGCAGTAAATTCTGTGTGAACAGTCTTGTTGGCTCTCTGTAGGCAGATGAGGCATCCGGGAAGGTCAGAGCAGGGGAACCTGCTTTCCAGGAGCTCACTTTGCCAACAAAGCTGATGTGGTAGCCTTAGGTCAGGGTGCTGGCCTAGGACAGGTTGTCTCAAGCAGGTTTGTGGTACATTAATAAGTTTGTTCAGCATAGCACCTACAGTGCTTTGGGGCCAAGCAGCATCAAAATGATTCTCTAGCAAGTAAAATGTGTTTGTGTTATAGTCTTTGACATCCTCCTGAGGATCAGGGAGAGGTTTTGCTGTCCCAGCTCTGTGTCACTAGGGATATATGGGCATGTATGTGAGATTTGGGTTTAACTGCTTTATCCAGGTGTGGTTTGTCCATCTTCTTGCTTCAGCTTGGAGCTGCCACACGATGGCAGCCTGGAGACACCAGCCGCAGCCTTGTGCCTGGCGAACTAGTTTGGAAAGTGTTGGTGAAGGCTAGGAAAATAGCCCTCGGCAATGTACCTTTCTCCTGCCTACAGTCGCTGCCTTCTTTCTCACCTGCCTTGGGCACGCTGCCATCCCCGTGCATGGGCTGGGGTTTGATAATCCCTTGGTTTAAGTGAGAAGGAAGTGAGTACTTGGAGCAGCCACATTCTGGTTGTGGTAGGGGGGTTGGGGCTGCTTGGATGAAAGTAGAAATAAGAGTGATCAGGGCAGGACCCTGGGAGAGCAGGCTCCCCAAGCTGTCTGTGATGCAGTAGGTCATCTGTGTGTGGTACAAGGTGCTAGGCTGGGGAGAAGAGCATCAAGCAGGCTGATGGGGAAATGAGTGAATTTCAGGTGATGCTTTTCTACCAGATTTGCTTAGGTGCTGAGTTGGTTTCTTCATCTGACCTTCCCCTTCTTCCTGGCAGATTCTGAGACAGCTTTGGCTGACCTGGCCCTGGATGTGCTTCGTCTGCTGCTGATGGATCACTGGAGCTGGCTGTGCACAGAGAACGTCCAGAAGGTTTTCCACATGCTTTTTGGGACCCTCATTCAAAGGTGAGGCCTCAGCGACCAACCTCACAACCCTGTGAGGTGCTGTTGCCTTTGGAGTTCCAGTCTAAAGGTGGAGCTCTTCCCTGAATGCAGAGAAATACTTTCCATTGCATCAGACAAGAAGGTTCTGCAAAGAAGGTGTCACATGTATGTAGGGGAGACATCTCAGAGATTTGCACTAGGAGCTGTTTTCCTCATGAGCACCAACTTAGCTCTACCAAGCAGCCTCTTGTCCTTTAACAACAGGAGAAAGGAAGGACCCTGGAACAGCAGACTTCTTGCCTCAGGAAAGAACAGCTCCCTGTCTCTCCAGGGAGAGGCTGGCCTCTTCTGGCCTCCTGGTCTCTCACTACCAAGGAGTACAGCTTGCTCTTTCTACAAAAGGACAATAAACAGACAGAGGGAACGGTGACTTCTCAAATAACAGCTCAGGGCATGGCCTCCTGGGGCCTTTGCTCTCACTGATGTAGCTCTTCCTGATCTGTGGTGGGCCAGTGGTGCCTGTGCCTTGGGCAGTCAGTCACCCACAGATGTATTAGGGAAAGACTTCCTTTCCAAGTGGTTTGTACTTGCCAAACTTTTGTGGGGCCAATGCCTCTGTGTGGTAAGGCAGCAGGCCAAGACACACAAACAGAGAGCATTTCTGGTTTCTTGTGTAGGCTGGTGACTATCACTAGCTGAGCACATGGTCCCTTAGAGTAAAATGAAAGCCTTCCTGGAGGAACTTTGTCTAGGGGGAGCCTGGGAGCAGTGCTTTTCTCACACCTGCACCCTTCCTTCTCTCTCAGGCATGCAAAGCCAGTGTCAGAATGTACAGGGCAGCACATTATAACCCAGCTGATAATTTAAGCTGCCCTCAGCAGAGGTTGCCAGAGTGCTTTGAGGTCAAGAGCTGCTGGCTATCACTCCCAAGTCTGTTTCCTTGGGTGGGGGGAGGTGGATTTTGCTCCCATTTCTCCAAAATGGGCTCTGGCCTCTTGGGGAATGAGCTGGAACCCAATCCTTGTGTGTAAGCACAGAGGTATGAAGGCTTGAATAAGCACGTCATCACCTCCTAATAAGCTGTGGCCCGGTCACCCAAGGAGCCTGCAGCCCCAACACGTGGCATTGGTATTTTCCACGAGAGAAGCTGTCATACACACAGTACATGCCTGGCTCTGGAAGGTGGAGGAGCTCTGCAAGCTGTGCTAGTGGAGCATTGTGGGGGGGGAATGTATCTGTAGCTACTCTGCTTCAATGAGTCTGAGTGAACCCACGTGTAATGCTGGCAAACCTTTGGCTGGAGGTGGTGTTGGGAAATCCAGTGACTCCCTGGTGTTGTGATCAGGACAGGGGTGTAAATACAACCTTTGGAACTAACCCTGTGTCCCTTGGACTGTACATGTCCCTGCTGAAGCCCACACTGGTTCTGCTCTTGTTCTGGAACAGTCAGGAGTCCACACATCTGTTATGAAGAGGACAAGGAAAGGAGTTGCACAGCCTGAGCTGACTTTGCTGGGGGGGTGGTGTTGCTCATGGGTTGCTGCAAGGAACATTTTCCTCCCCTCTGTCTGTTACTGTAGTGTCCACTCCAGCCCCAAGGGCCATGCTTGGGACAGTGCTTGGGTTTCCTGAAAGGCAGGAGTGTTAGGCTGGAGGTTCTCCACAATCAGGGTGTTTAGTGATCCTGGGAGCCCATGGGAAGGGCTGGGGGTCAGCAGGATACTGCAGGGGGCACAGGTTGAGAGCAGTTGGTGTCTGCCTGTCGTGAAAGCTGTGATTTAGTATGAAAGGAGAATTCAGGCAATGCCTGGGATAGATGTTCAAGGTGAGGTATGTAGATATTTCCACAGTGAAGATTTGAGAAGGAGAAAGCTGCATACTGGCTTGCCACTGCACTCTGACCCTGAGCCACACAGAAAGGGGACTGAGACATGTACCCATGACTGGCCCAGGTGGCCACTGGTGTCCTGTGCAGATCAAGAAGTCTCTAGCTCAGGCCTGCTGTCAGCTGCCTGTGCAGGGACAGAGCATGGATTTGGTGGCATTTCTCTTCCATTTAAGTATTTGCAACTTGATCGCTGCTGGGCCAGACCTGGCACTGCCCTGGCATTGGCATTCTGGCTGGCACTGTATCTGAGTAGCCTTTACAGGTGGAGAAAATACCAGAAGCTGTTCTGGGAGCATGTGCTATTCAAGGCATCATTGCTCCTGCCTCTGAGAACAGGCAGACAAACACAGGGCAGCGGATGGGCACACATCCTCTCTTTAGCTGTTGCTGGTCACTAAGTACAAGTGGGCATCATCCCTTCAAGGGATGAGGTCTTCTCTGTTCCTGTCAATGGGTGGGTTGGGTGGTGGAAAAGAGGTGTCCTGGCAGTTTTTTGGGTGTTAGGAAGGGAGATGCTGCCGGTTATTTCTCTTCCAGCTTGTATTTGATGAGTACCATGCTGCTCTTGCAGCCTTCTCACAGCTGCCTTTGTGGGCATTGCCGTGTCTCTGCACCGAGTGTGCCCCACCCATCCCAGAGCAGCAGAATGAACAGAAAAACACCAAGAAAATAATTCACCTTCTCTAGAGGGCAAATCCCCCTCTCCTTTGGGGACTTTATGCCTTGGGTTTGTGGTGCCCACAGCATCCCCTGCGCTGGCATCAAGTGGCTGCTGTGACTGTGCCATTGCTGATTATGTGACCTCCCAACCCTTGTCTGTTTGCCCTTCTCTGCACAGAGCACCCCACTGCACTTCCCCTTCCTCTCAGTTCTCTGTAGCTGAAATAGCTGGAGCCAAGCACTATCCATCTCCTCTGACTGTCAGTTTAATGGTAGCCAGGGAGAGGAACGCTGGATGACCGAAAAAGGTATTGTTAAGTAAAAGGGAGGTCGTGTGTGCAAGCCGCATCCGTGCAGCACTCATCCCATTATGTAACAGGGAGTGATGCTTTTTTGGAGCTGAAAGGGGAGGTGGAGGGGCCAGGAGGCTCACTGGGAGCAGGGGCAACCCCAGGGCCAGGAGAGCTTCCAGCAGCTTCTCTGTGCACTGGGTCTGTGCCTGTAAACAAACCAGCTGCCTCACTCCGGCTCCGCACCCCTCCGCTGTCTGTGTGTCGCTTCTCTCCCACGGGCTGGAAAGGCAGATCTCTCTTTCCTGGGGAGGCTGCAGCAGGGATCTGTTTGCAAGGGGGCTATTTTGGGATCCGAGGGTGATTGGTGGAAGAGCTAAAAGGCATTTGGAGAATCTGTCTGCTTTTTAGAGCCTCGTGAGTCAAAGGGATGTTAAAAATACACAGCAAACCACATCCCCGACAGCACAGGGTCACTGGGTCAGGGGTCTGCCAGTGCCACGACGAGCTGGGGACAGCCACCAAGTACCAGCTCACCATGCCCTTCAGAGAAACTGGGCTTCTTTCCAGAGAAGCTGGGCCTGCATCTGCAGGGAGCCCCAGCACAGTGCCAGGATCCTGGGGATGGGACCTGAGAGGATTTTAAGTGCAAATCCAGGTGTGTATGCTTTTGCTAGTTCTTTCCCACACATCACAACAGAAGCCATGGCAATGCAAAGCCCAGAGCCAGAGGGAAGGTGTCTGAGCACACCCTGACTGTCTGTAGCCTGTAACCTGAGTGGGGCTGAGGCGCAGAGTCTGGGCCGGGGCTCAGAAGCGCGTGTGTGTATGTAACGGAGCGTGTGGACCTACACAGGCAGCTTTGATGGTGTCATCTTCCATGGAGTAGGAGTTAAAATAAATGCAAGTGATCCCTGCCTTACCCAGGAGCTCAGCATCCCTTGGCTTGCTGTTCCCTTCGGATCACTCTGGTGCTCCTCCAGGCTTTGTCTCCTGTCCCATCGGTCCTCTGCAAAGTGGGTGGATTTGGGGAGGAGATGTTCCAGTCCACGTGAGATGTAGAGGGAGAGCCAGGGATACTTTGAGACTGATTACAGATGACAGGCTTTTATGAAAGTGGTTTCTTGTGAGTTCTTGTAGCTCTGGTTTCCTTTGTGAGTCTGGCTAGCTTTGCCTTGTTTTCCTCTCTTGAAGTGGTTCTCCCAAGGTTTTGGCCACCGCTGAACTAACATGGGAAAGGAAAGTCTGTCTGAGTGCACCTTTGTCAGGAAATACAAGGCTGAGCAGAGCACAATGTGTCTCCCTGGCCCCTGAAGTGCTCTCAGAACTGACTGCTGTGGAGGTTGCTCCCTGCAGAGGTTAAAACCACCATCAACAGGGTCTCCCATCTCCAGGGTGACTACCACCTGTGGCCTCCCCTCTGTCCTTTCCCAGTTCTGCATCGTCAGGTTTTGTGTCCCTCCCCATGTCTGCTTCGTTGTGTGTGGTGAGAGGTGATGGTCCAGCAGTGTGGCTGGTTTTGTTGGCCTTCACATTGGGGGCTTATTCAGCTTCCAGGCCCACAGAGTGAGAGTCTCTTGGACCAATACCCATGGCCTGTGATTGACATTGGTCCTAGGCTCTGCATTCAACAGGGTGGCATTTGCAGCCAAGCCTGGGGTCGCTTTGGCAGTCCAGACATCTGCACCAGTCCAAAGGGTGCTGAAGCTCGCTCTCATGGCACATCTCCCATCCCTCCTTCAGCAGGGATGCAGCACAGTGTCCAAGCACTGCACAAGATGGGTTGGGGTGGGTTGCAGCTGGGGGTTGCCCCCATGCACAGCCCCAGTCTGCATTTGCCTTCTTGCTGTCTTCAGGGCCAGATGTCATGGGCACTTGTGAGTCAAGGAGCTCATAGCTTCAGAGAGTTGCTTACTAGGTGGGGTTTTTTCTGGGTTTTCTCTTCTTTCTTCCTTGATCTCTGTGCCAACAGAACTGGCAAAAAACAAAGACCTTTGTCAGCCTCCTTGATCCTCTTGACTTGAAAGTGCCACCACCATGTAGTGTTGCTTGACCCTCTTAAATGTCCTTGAGTAAACCTGCCCCCTTGGGCAGCCAAGCACCTGCAGCCCTGGGCATGCCAGGAACGTGTTGCCATGGGCAAGCAGTTCTACCCAGCCCTGGCCATCTGGAGCCCCACAAGGGCTGTATCCAACAGCTGAGATGAGCAGCCAGACGTCATCTTGGGGCTGGGTTGCACTGGGGTTGGCACAATGCTGGGCTGTGCACGTGTAGGAGTGTCCTGGGATGGGATGAGGCTGTACATGGGGCAGACATTCGCTGCAGAACTTCCTCATTCCCTCCCTTACCTGTGAAAAAGACATTAAAGCTGAGGATTGGCTCATGCTTTTCAGGTACCAGGAGAATCCAGGCACTTTCCTTTGGTTTCTTAACTGGCAGGTAGTTTACTGTTGATGCACATCGAAGGACTGTGCTAGCAGGCCCAGGTAGGTGGCAGCAAAGGTCCCATCCCTCCCACAGCACTGCAAAAGTGCACCCCAGCCTAAAAGCTAACAACAGAACTTCCATATCGAGGAACCAGCCTTATGGCAGCTTCCTCCTCCTCTCTGGATTTGGCTGTTTGTATTGTAGCTGCAGGGAGCAGTAGAAGTTGCAGGCCTGTGGTATGTCAGTGAAAGTGATCTTCAGGGCTGTGTGTGTTTCGTGTGAGTATGTAAAGTAAATAAAAATCAGCTTGGAAAGGGGCCTCGATTCAGTTGTCTCCAAGCACCTGGAAATTTTGGATCTGGCTTTGAATTTCTGTCCCAAACAGATCTTTTTTTTTCCCCCCCTCTTCTAGAAGCTGTGTTCTTCCAAAAACAGCCACTAGAACGAAGCAAGCACTGTGTGCTTTGATAACAATTGCAACATTATTTTAACTGCATCTCTCTCTCTTTTGTCCTTTTGAGTCCGTTTCAGCAATTAGAATCGTCTCACATTTCTTCTTAGGTTTAAAAAAACCCAACAACTTCCTATTTCAAATAGAACAGATGAATAAGAAAAAGATGGAGAGGAAATAATGTCCCCTTGATGATTTCAGTTTTCCCTGCCTTGTGAAGGGTTAAGGGTGTTTTTATGTATTTTGATTCTGAAGTGGGCTAATGAAGCAATCTGCTCTGAGCAGGACCTGGCTGAGACAGCCTGGCCTCTCCCTGGGGCACTGCTGAGAGCTTAATTGGCTCAATAAATACTTGATGAAAATGTTATCGAAAGCTGAGATGCTTTGTTAAAAATCAACAAGGTTTTGTGATGATTCCTTTTTTTTCATCACACAGCTTTCCCCTCCCTCCCTCTTCCTGAGCCCCACGGCGTTGCAGGGACATCTAACTTGAGAGAAGCAAAATACAGACCAGCTTGGTTAGTTCACTGTGAGGAGAAGACTTGTGAGTTGGAGCCCTGTGTGTTTACAGGATCTCTTTTTGCAGCAGGTGTGTTTTGGAGGGAGCAGCACATGAAGTGCCCTAAATCCCAACCCCAAGATGCGGTTTAGTGCCCTCAGGCAGGAAGGGATGATCTGTTTTCCTTCCTCTCTGGTCTCACAGCAGAATGTCCTGCATACTCACTTTTCAGAGGGCTTCTGCCAGCTCCACCTCTCACTGCCTGGGGTCAAACAGGTAGAAAAATCCCCCTGCCCTATGCAGGCAAAGCTCTGGCGTGGTGAGTCTAATCCAGGCACGTCGGATGCGAATGCTACCGCTGTCAGCTCCACACAGCTTAATTTGTAGCTTCCTTGGGTGCAGCTGCCCTCAGTGGAGCTGTGCTTAGGAGGTGCAAGGCTGGCAAAACACTCTGAGGAGCAGGCACTCAGCCAGGGGGCTGCTGCCTCACTGATCAAACACTTCATTACCGTGTGCTGGGGCAGGGGGACAGGACGTATTGTTCTCAGCGTCCACAACTGTAAACCTTTTACAGGACGGCAGGAGAGGAACATTTCCAGTAAGGCAAGAGGATAGTTTACTTTTTGCCTGGGTGTCTTTGGCCAGAAGTTTAAAAGGCCTCAGGATGCTTTGTAATCTTTGATTTATGAAGGGCTTTCTTCTTTTCCCTTTCCTCTCCCGTTTCCTTTCTCTGTGAAGGGTTTACTGATGGCCTGGACGAGTGTGGGTTTGCTCTGAAGGTGTCTGAGCCGGTGGGTGGCTGCTGCATGTGTTTCTGCTGGTGGCTACACGGAGAAGGTGGACATGGGCTTGAGTAGCATATGCTAAAAGCCAAGCCTGGGGACTAAAGCTCTCCATTTGTGTTTTTTCCATTCTTATGACTGCCCACTGCAGCTGTTTCTTTGGTTTTACAAGCTTTGCTGAGAAATCTTTTACAGTCAAAGCACTGAAATGTTGCTCTTTCTGAGCCCTTAAGTTAAGGATATTCTTGTGGTTTGAGGCACAAGTTGGGGAGGAATTTGGGGGACAAGTAGTTTGAAGGGAGGGATGGTTAGATGATTTAAGTACCAGCCTTTCTTGATTTCATAAGAATCAGATGCTTGGATGCCTTGTGCATTTCCAGATGTTGCCTTTTCCTCAAATCCTTTTCACTACCTTGGTCTCATGAGCCTTTTTTGAGCTTCTGGTTAGCCACGCTGTGTTAACAGACCTGAGGGAAACAGAGGCCTTGTTCTGGGGTGGAAAGCAGTAGATGTTGAGCTGGACTTGCTACTGTTATGCACAGCTCATGTATATTTATAGAGCTGTTTGTATTTGTGCAGCTAAAGCAGATTAGTAGAGGCTTTCTCACCTTTGTCTTCTTCCCAGTGTTGCCTCCAGTTTGTGTTTGTCTAAATCCTTAAAGTCCCCACTTTTGGGGGAGTGACAGTTGCTATTGCTTCAGATTTTAATGACAACCAGCACATTTAGTTTAACTCAAGCATTCTTCAGCTCAGGTGAATTTAACACTTCTGATAGATGAGAAAAGCAGAGGTTTACCAATTTTTAGCAGCTGTTTGTAAACTTGGGGAGTACCATATCTATTCCTCCATTCCTGGCCCATCTTTATTTTCCAGACCAACCAGATCCAACCTGTCCAACCTTTACTTGCTGAGTTTAGCTTAGTCAACAGGTGAACCCTCTGGGTACTTCACAGTGAAGTGAGTGCATCCAGCTCTCAGGAGCCACATAAAACCAAGCTCATACACTATGTTTGCATGTTCTTGAGTCTTGCTCTGTCTTTACCATAGACAGCTCCATCTTAGTACCCCTTCTTGCTTCTAGGTGCCAGAGGAGGTCCAATGTATGTACCCCCCAGGCCTTGTTTCTCATTCCTGGGGCATTTCTGCCATTCCTGTCTTAATGGGCCCCTTCAGCTGACCTTGGAGTTCCAACTTAAGCCATAGCATTAAATCAGCTCTTTTTTAGCAGCCATTTCATTCCTCCATCAGTAGCTATTTCAAACAGAGGACCCTTACAGCATGGGCAAGTTATGCACCTCCAGACTAACAGCCAGGACTTGTAGCCTTTGCAGTCTGTCTCTTTGCATTGGGCATTATCAAAGCAGTTGAAAGTCTGAGCCCAGGATGTCACTTTCTATCTATTTCTGGTCTCAGATGAAGTTTAAGGAGATGGTTCAGTGATGGGGTTTGTTTTTCTTTCTTATTAAGGCTATTTCTTCATGAAATAGCAGAATGGAAATAGTAACTCATCAACCATCCAAAAAAACCCCTCAAATAGGGTCTATTTGTGGATCTTGATGGATTTATTTCTACCTGGGAGCAGGCGTGTGTGTGCTTTCAGTGTGGCACACGGACTTCAAATGCTTGATCCTGTAATAGTATGAAGAATCATCTGTGATCTGCTGGCAAAGGTCAGCTTGAACCAGCACATGTTTGGAGTTCCTGTGTGAGAAGTGTGAGCTGTTAATCCCGATCCTGGTGCAGCAAGTGTGCCTGATGGAAAGGTCAATTTGCTGTAGAAATCTGGGGTTTATTCAGGCAGGATTTTTCAATAAAGCTTGGTGTGACTGTCCCTGAGCTGCAGCTCAGGTGTGAGAACTCCTCACTGTTCAGCAGCTGTTGCTTATGCTTGTCCCTGTGTGTGTTGTGTAAATGAAGTGTGCATCCTCTAAAATGAGCATTGGTGCTGGCTTTTAACAGGTGCAGGTTGAGAGTAGGGAGGAAGACTCTTTGTGGCAGGTTGCTCTGTTTTGATATTTTCTTTTGAAGCATCAGTTGCTCTCCCAGGGAGGATGCTGAGCCAGATGGACCAGTCTGGATAGTTTCTCTTCCCAGTGCTTTTGGGATGGGCAAAAGGGAAACCAGAGCATTGTTTCTTGTCCTTCTTTCTTTCTGTGTGGGGTTTTGGATGTCTCTTCCCCTTTTTGTAGCAGTGAGTATCCTGCTATCTGAGCACCATATGCTGGGGCCCTTCCACAGCATATGTATCACACAGGATATATTCCACAGGAGCTGTATCACACATCAGTGTGAGTGAGGCAAAACCAACAGAGCCATTCTTGCATCCTGCCTTTTACTTCCCATAGTGAAAGGTGGTGAGCTGCCAGACCAAGTCCAAAACCCATCCCATGGTGTTTTGCAGCTGTGGAAAACTTCAGACCTGTAAGTGCATGCTTTATCAGATTGAGAGGTGTTTCTGCTAGGCCTTGTTGCCTATTTCTGATGGGTTTATGGAAATAAATGAGCTAGAAATGGTAGGTTGTTTGTATGGGACCTTCCAGCCTCCAGCAGCTCTCAGACCACTCTTGAGCTGTCTGCAAACGTGGGCTGTCTTCTCAAAATTCAGCTTTCACTCTGCCCCACTATTTGCCTGATTATTTTTTGCTATCTTAAGAACATTCCTAAGAAAAAGAAAGCTTGTTCTTTGCTCTCTGCAACCTTTTAAAGGACGGTGACTACCGCTGAGATGAGTTTCACGCCAGCGTTCAATCTGGTCTCCCCAGATGCAGGCTTGTAGTGTTTGCAGCTCTGTCTCCCCAGTCTCTGAACTTCTGTTGCTTGGCAAATGTTTTCTCAATTAGGAAAGCAGGTTGTATAAGAAAACAAGTTAATGAAAAACCATGTTAATGAAAACTCTTGCCCCTGGAGGAGCCACAGTTTAACACTTTAATTTGGTTGGAGATAGCTGGAGGGTTTAACATGATCCAGGGTGTTAAACTCTACTGATGGCTGGAGATAAAAACCCTTTTAAGCAATTGTATTTCAAATATGGCCTTTTCCCAGGCAAGACTGTGCTGTGACATTTTGTCCTCTAAGACAGACAGCAGCAAGGCTTTGGTTCTCTGGCACTATCTCGTAGCAGCATCAGTACTCAGGGTCCCTGGTAAGGCTGAGCATAAAGGCCGTGTCTCCCCATTTTCAGGGCTATTACTGGGATCACCAGGAACATTGCCTGTGCTCCAGTAAGACCTTGCTCTGAGCCATGACAAGACCTTACTGCTGCACCAAGGCTCCTTTTCAGGTTTTTGAACCATCTTTGCTTTTGCAGCTGGCATTTCCTAGGTGTGCATCCTTCAAGGCTTGCAGCTAGGCACCTTGTTTGGTGTGAGAAAGGGAGCACCACGCCACAGCCCTGACCCTAGTGACAGCTACCTGCTGTTCCTTTGCCCCTCGTTACCTTTGGATGTTGCTATTCCCCACTCCTGTTGTCCCACTTGTGTGGGGAAAGACACCCTTGGCCCGACTGCTTTGCCTGAGAAGAATGCAGACAGTCTGGCAGAGCGCAGGTTAAATAAAGTTTGCCTTGGCAGGGCCCGTGCTCTTGGATGTACTGTGAGCTGCCGGGGCGTAGTGGTGACGGAATTGCAAGCACGAGCGCCAGCTGCCAAGAGGAACGGGTCTCCTGGCCCTGCTTGTGGACTCCTCTCCTCTGGGACTCTTGAAGTACTGGTGAAATCTCAAGCCTTGTACCTACCCCAGCCCTGTGCCAACGCTCCCGTCTTTGCTCCAGAGCCTCCCGCTGATGAGGATGGTGACAGTGGGACGTTGCCTTTGGTGCTGCACCACCAAGTCCGTGGTCTTCCTGAGTAGATGGAGACCCTCCTGTTGGCCTCTTTTGCTGTGAGGGAGTCATCTGTTGGCCTCTCCTTGTTCTGGCAGGAAAGATTTTTCAAGCAGTGGCGGGTTTTGACTTGATGGCTGTGGCTTTTGCTGTTGCACGGGGAAGTGACTTCACGTCTGGGAAAGAAGGTCTGTGTGACTGATTTAGAAACATTCCCTGGCCAGTGCTTGGGTGGTGTGGACACATCTCACTCATGCAGGCTGCAAACACCTCTGAGCCCTTCTGTGGAGCAGCAGGTTGTCACCATATAAAGGGCATGGCCTTGGCTGAGGGGGAGGGCTACCCAGCAGTTTTGTTGGCAGGTGCCTAACTCTCCTTTCAATGGCTGTGGGGTTTTGAGCAGGAGCAGTGATGATTTCATTGCCTGCCACCAGTGGATGGAGCAGGGCTGAACAGTGGCAAAGCAAGGGGATGAGAGGAGCACAAAGCAGAAGGATATTCAGGCCTTGCCTTCCTGGGAGTGTGCATTTTGTTCTCCAGATGAGGCACTCTTGACTCTTTAGGTAGCAGAGGGACTGGTGAGGGGAGCATGGGTTGCCAGACCACACTTGTGTACTTGCAGTCAGTCACAGTGATTGTTTAAGAGTTAAAACACAATCTTGATGGTTCTCCCAGCTCTGTCTCATCTGCTTGTGTACAGAGACCAGACACATCTCTTAGCAGTGCTCCCTTTAGAGACCAGTTACTCTTTTGTTTTCCTGCAGGCAGCAGGGGAATGGAGCTTTTCATGGCATTTGCTTTTCCACTGTGACCTTACATTACTGTTTCTGTCAATAAAGTGGGGAACATTTGCATACTTCTGGTGCAAGGAGAAACTTCTCTGATTAATACTTGTGAAAATGTTTCGTGTATAGGCTTGGAAACTGCATGTTAACTTACCCAGCAAGGCAATTTTTCACTCCAGGACCTCTGGTCATCCGAAGGCTCAGGAGATGGTGCCAAACTTGACTTTTCCTGTCCTTTCTCTGTATCCTCAGGTGGCTGGAAGTCCAGGTGGTTAACCTGACCTGCACCCAGCGTTGGGTCCAGTACCTCCAGTTGCTACAGGAATCCATCTGGCCTGGAGGAGTTTTACCAGCAGTGCCTAAACCAGCAAGGACAGAGGAACAAAAGAAGGCAGCAGCAGAGCAGGCCCTGCAGAGCCTGATGGGGATCTTGCCTAGTAAGTGTGCTCCAGGGACATGTCAGCTGCCTTTGAGAAGGAAAGGCTATGGGGGAGGCTGGGGAACCCTCCTGTCCGTTGGCATCTCTGGAAATGTGGTTGCAAACAGTGATGGAGCCTGCTCTTGCCCAGGCAGTGGGACATGTTTGTGACCTCTGAGGTTTGAATGGTTTCCTGAGAGCAGAACCCACAGTTTCCCAGTTCTAGAGAAGTTTGCACAAGCATTCGGGGGAGCAGCACAGAGAGGATACACAGGTGTAGAGTGACAGCAGTTCCCACTGTGCCCCTGAAATGAGATGGGGCTCAGGAAAGCCAGTGCCATGTTGTTTTCCCACTTGCTGCCAAAGGGCACCGTGGCTGAGAAGAGTCATAAGGCAAAGCCTTTGGCTTCTCACTTTAAAGAGTGGCTTTTCCACTGCACTGAAATCATGAGCTCATCTGCACTGGATTTCCCTCTCAATGTTTGACATGGGGACCTTTGGCATTAAAAGAGCTGCTGCCCAATCCATGTGAGTGCAGTGTGAACTTTTCAGTTCTTGCTGCAGCCTGAGGGGCCCTGACTGTCCTTTGGGGATAAGAGTGCTACCAGTGTATGCCCTGCAGCTTGGAATGCTTTCCTGGCACTCAGTCCCCTCCCTGGCTGGTTTCTGTCATGGTAATGTTGGGCACGAGATGCCTCAGGCTCAGAGCACCATCAGAGACATTGATTTAGTACCCACCAGCACAAGACTGATAATGCTTTACTGTTGTGGAAACATGCAGTTCCTAAAGCTTTGTCTCTGACATTGGCAGACGTGATCCAAGAAATCCTTGGGACCAGTAAATGTCAGATGAGCTGGAACCTGATCCTGGAGTCCTTGGGCCAGCCTGTGATAAACAGGTAGGTGTGTTACATCCTCTTTACCCTGATAGCTTTTGTGATGGGGCCTGTAAACTACCCTTAGGGCTTTGTTGTGAGATTCATGCTGCCAGTTTCTTGGCACAGAACGGATCTGGCTAATTATCCTGGACTTATGCTATCACAGGGCATCTGGCTTGCTTATTATGAGGGTGCATGTCTAAGACCTCGGTCTGGCTGGAGATTATTGAGCCAGTCTTGTTAATTAGTTTGTGGATGTCAGTCAGAGGAAAGGAGACAAATCCTGGTGTAGTTTGTTGTTTTTAGAGGAGCTTAGGGAGCTGTGTCTATGTGTATTTAGTGCTTTTCTGTATACTCTTTGTTGCACGTTTGGAAAGCGCTGTTTTTGTGATCAACTGCATGTGCCACCTCACTCCAGAAGATGCATTTGTGTTTTCTGTGCTGCTCAGGGTGGAGAAAAACCTGAACCATCCCTGAAAACGTTTCTTCTAGGCTACGAGATCATTTGTCTTTCCCCGACTGCTGTTAGAATACTTCTTCCTTGCGTGAGCTTTGGCTTCTGAGTGTCTGGAGCTGGTCTCCCAGCTCCACTGTGCCCTGACCAGCCTAAGCTTTGTCTTCTCTCCATTTCAGGCACCTGGTTTTCTGCCTCTTGGACATTCTGCTGGAGTTCTTGGTTCTGAAGGGCTCCAGCCATGAGCTCGAGACCACATCTGTCACGCTGTCTGCGTCTAGTGGCCTGGACAGAGCAGATGTTTCGGCACATTAACCAGGGCTGGTGCAGCCTGCACTGGAGGAGAGAAGCAGCCACAGGCATGGCATGATTTGATTTTCAGTCTTTACTGAAACATGTCTGGGAGCTCCTTGTAAAAGATTTTTTTTCCAGCCAGTACTAAATGAGGCTGCTTCCAGGCCTCTCTGTTTTGCTTGGTTAAACCCAGTGGCAGGGGCTAAAGATGCTTTTCTGCCATGTGGCATGTGTTCCATTGCTGACCTGATGGAGAGCCTGGACTGAAGATGCCTGACCTCTGCTGAGCTGGACAGTCTGAGAAGAATATGCAGGCTGCCCACAGACTCTGTTGCCTTGCCCCAGTATCTCTACTATCTAAAGGCAAACAGCAGATAAGATTTGCTTTGGTGGCCTCAGGCTCCACCTAGCACTGGCATGCAGATGTGACAATGTCTTGTTGAGAGATGTTTCTCCAGGACAGGTGAAGGGAGGATCAAATGATATCCCTGTTCTCTAAGCAGTCTGTCCCATGCCTACACTGTGCCATCCATTTTACCAGAAGGAAGATGAGGAGAGAATGGAGCACAGAGAGGTCGTGATAGCCCTGAAGTTGATGTCAGTGGCCCATCCCTGCAGCCCACATCACTGGGAGGTTGCAAGCAGTGCAGAAATCAAAGCTGCTGTCCTGCCTTAGGGACAAAGATAAGCTGCCTCCTGCAGCCACTGCTCTGACATGGTCTTGTTCCAGTGTCTTTTACAGCCTGAACAACAGGATGTAAGTAAGGTAGACTTTAGTTCTCAGAGAGCTGTCCCCATGTTCAAGGGGAAAGGTGGCTTAGCTGGACTTGAGGATTACCATGTATTTTGCCTGCTGAGTCACATTTTAGTCCCAAAGGCTGTCACCTGGAAGGCACATAGCTGTTACTAAGCCTGCTGTTGCAACAGCTATGTGCAGAGGGCTCTAGAAAGCTTGTCAGGTCACGATGTCCAGTGCCACCCAGCAGAGAATGGCATGTCAGTTTGGCAGCTGCTTTTCTGGATCATCCAAGACTTGAATGGTTTTGCAAGCTTATGCTGCTCAGCTGTCAGGTTTGTGACAGAGCAAATGGACATGGAGAACATGGACATGGAGAATAAGCACCATCAGACCCCTTTGACCTGTTTTGGTGTATTCCCTGAGAGAAATATGAACTGATGAGGGCTGGACTTTGCTGATCAAGGGGACGCTGGTGTTCTCTACAGATTAAAGTGCTTAGAAGAGGAGACTTTCCAAGAGGGAAGTGTGCAGGATCAACTAGTTTCCATGTTACAGTACCAAATGGTACATTTCATGTAGCCTCACGTTTCTTGGAGTTGGATACTCTGTGGCACGTTTGGAGAGAATGTGATGTGACTTCAATGTGCATACTACTGAAAGCAGAGACTCTGCTCTTCCCAGAGGCAGCTGCTTAATAATGGACATAAGGCAGGGTGTGTTTCTGGTGTGTGTTGTGTGAAAATATGTGGAAGGATTAACTTGCTGCCAGCCAGGATATTTTTAGGGAGCTCTAAGAACATCCCAAGACCCAATGTAATGAAGCAAAGCAGTTTTGCATCCCTTATCAGAGCCATTTCTCAGCAGTGACACTTTTGAGTTGGTAGACTTGCCACCTGCTTGGAAAAGAGGAGACATTGTGCATTAAATAGCTTAAGAGTAGATGAGGTAAGGTGTTGGGGAATGCTCCACATGGGATAATCACAAATGGCCAAGCAGCAGATTGGGAAGCAAGACTCCCATATATCCTTCAGCACAGTATCTGTTTGGAGCAGCCACTTCACCCTGCCCTTCAATGCCAGGGCTTCTGTTTCCCTTCTTTTCCCTACTACTTTCATTTATTTCCATTACCTGTCTGAAGGAGAGGGAGAAGGCAGTAGGAGAAGGATCCAGGGATGATGTAGCATGGTCCTGTTGTGCTTGGTGGCTTCCCAGGTGCTCTTGGTGTGCTTGCTTGCTGTTATTTCCTCATTATTTTATGGCTTTGGAGTTCCAGGATTGCAGCCTGTCATTGCTTAAGGATATCATTAAGAGCTTGTTGGGTGAAAAAGGTCAGAGATGTACTACAAGCTGTGCACTGCCAGCTCCATGTGAGGGCAAAAGTCTGGCACAGTCCCTGCAGTCACTTGGAAGGACCAGCTTACATCTCCCCTTTTCCAGGAAGCCCCAACATTAACCCTGATCTCTGACGTTACTCAAATGACTCAACAGCCAATCCTCCTGATGGAAATCATTTGCCATTTCTGCTGGTGGACTCAGAGGAGCAGAGCTCGAGAGCTGGCACTTCACTGGGATGGTGCAACAATGATTTGTGGTTGTATCAGACAACTGTTTGGCGTGTGCATCTTCTGCACCTTTCACACAGGGACCTCGAAGCTGCATTTTGCAGCCTTGCTCGTGTGGCAAAGTAGCAACATCTCCTTTGTGTTTACAGGGGGCAGAGATGAAATCAATTTACTTACACACCTAAGTCAGCAGCAGAGTTGGGAACAGACCCCAGGAGTTTGGATTGCAAGATCTTTGCTTTAATCCTCAGAACCTTCTTTCTTTTCTTCAAGCAAGGAAAACAGAAAGCAGGGTTGCCAGAGCCCTTTCTCATGCTCCTCCTGGCGAGGCTTCAAACTCCCATTCTCTCCTTCATAGATCTTAGTCCATTCTCACAGCCAAGGTGAAGCTGCCCAGGAACAGCATAGGAACAAGTAGCCCCTCTCTGTAGCTTGTTGTTAAGGAGTACAAGATCCAACAAAAAGCTCTGCTTTTTTTCCTCACACCAGTTCTTTGCCTTGCTGCAATTTTCAGGTTAAATTGAGCACAAGGGTGGTGAAAGCAAACATCTGCATTCAGGTGGGCTGAAAGTTTATTCTTGTTGAACTAAGACTAGAAATACAGCTTTGGTAAAACAAACAAGGCCAACAAAAAGCCTTTAACTCTCTCTCTGTGTCAGACTCCCAGCAAGCTTCCCTTTCCTGCAGGAATTTGTGCAGAAGGGATTTGATTTCAAGACAAAGGTGCAGGCTTCTGTCATATTAGGTGTAGAGCAGTACATGCTTCAGGTGTGTGCTCAGCTCTCTGGGTCCTATTGGACATCTGCCATCTGCCTCCAGCCCACTGCTTGCTGACTGTGTGACATCAAGGAAAGCATTTCATTTCCACCTGCCTCGGTTTCCCCCAGCTTCCCTGGAAGCAGGGGCTGCTTGTATGTGTGTGTGTACAACACAGAGCAGAGTGGTACAGAGCTTCAAAGCAGCACTGTAAGCTAAAGAGTAGGTTTTATGTTGGGACAAAGCTTTTTTAGATGGTGTTTTCAGGAAAAATGAGTGCCACCACTCTGTCCTGACTCCCTGTCATATTTTCACACCTCCAAATCTGTGTAGAAGGGTGCTGTCTGGAAAACCTACTTAGTTGTTAAATGTTGTCAAAGTGCTCCTAAGTACTCATGGCTTATGCTCTGACTGTGTACAATAATACTTCCATTTCAACCTTGGGTTTGTCTCTGAGTTTAAAATTCACCTTTGCTCAGAAACTGCCTGTTAGACAGCCCTTGGGAAGAGAGAAGTGGGTAAGGGAGAGGAAAGAAAGCCCAGCTGAGAGTGGGAAGGAGGGATCAGGCATCTCCTCAAGTGTCCCAAAATGCCAGCCTGGAGCAGCAGTGCTGATAGCAATGGGTCTGAGATGGTGTTTTGCCCCCCTGGCACACAGTGGCATTAGTGGGACTGCTCAGAGATGGGAAAGACCAAAGTTTGTATCAGCTTAGTCAGAAACAGGAACAGTTTTCCCATCTCTGGTAGTATCAGCATTGCTTCCTTCTCCCTGACAAGCAAACCTCTTGAATTAGGCTTTCCAGGGAGTGCAAAACCAGAGAAACAATGTGGAGGTCTTTGGCCTTTCTCCTGGAAGAAAGTGAAAGACACCCAGAGAAGCAGGGGCTGTGCAGACCCATCTCCATATCCCTTGGGCACTGCTGCTTAGGAAGTTCACCTTGATATCCATCCTGGAGGAGGAAAGCTGGTAAGCTATAAGGAAATAGAGAATATCTGAAAATGAGGAATTCCACATGAAATTGGAAATATTACATTGAAGAGAAAAAAAAAGATAGAGGGAGGAAGAAAAACCTGATACAATGAACACTTGAGTCATGTATTATTCTGGATTAGCCCTGCCACAGAAAGATCCCATACACCCTATGAAATCCATTACCTACAAGCCAGTGAACATTTGTACAGCACATGATGTGAGGATCACAGCTGAAGCCAAGTTCCCCTGTGTAATATCTACCCCAGGGTAGATTGGTCCATTTCCAGTGTCAACAGCCAGAGGATTAAGCATTTATCTCTGCAGAACAGTGGGTAATTAATACCAGATCGAACTAGGGGCTACGCTCGAGAGAGTTTGTGACTGAGTGTGGCTTCATCACCCATGGGTGAGTTATATTGGGGGTGGGATGATGTCTTCTCTGCCCTGCAAGGTGCAGGCACTGCCTTGGTGATGTATGCATTGGCAGCTACAGGATGGCATCAAGCTTGCCAAGTGAAGATGAGGGTGAGCTTTCCCATCACGGCCACAGGCAGTAGGCATTAGGGGTGAAAATCTATCAGGAGACTTCTCCTTCCAGCCAAAAGCTGGAAGAATGGGATGGAGATGCTGTGATTTGCCATCTTCTGGATTTAAATGTAAAATCCAGGTTTTGGCACTTCTGGCTTTCTTGAAATAAATTAATACCATTATCCTGGCCACGGTCCAGTTCAGGTAATTATATTCTTCCTACCTTAATGCCACTCCAGCCCCCTGTCTCCACTGGATATGCTATACCCTAATTCCTGTCTGGAACTTGCTTATTATGTTACAAAGTCTTTTTATTTGATTCCCCTCTGAGTACAAGTTGTGCAGAGAGCACCAGCCAGCCCCCAGCACTATGCTGAGCTGCTAAAACAGTCAAGAGAACCTGCCTTAGACATTTGACTGCACCTAATGCTGGCCTGGAGCATCTCTCCTGACTTGTAAGGTTGCTCAGCTGGGAAGGTGGATGACATGAAAGATCAGAGCAAATGTTGCAGTCCTGTTTAATACAGAGGACTGCTAGAAACCTGCTTTTACTCAGAAGGCCTTGGGCTGGTGAGTGTATTAATGGGAGGAAACTCAGGACTCCTGGGTGATGGATTTACCTTCCTGTGGTGCTGTTTCTTCAAAGATTTTTGAAGACTAAAGCACGTCCTTACTTCCAGGTGGGGGGAGAGCCTTATTGTCTTTGAGGAGAATGTTGGCAGTATCCTAATGTACATCTGTCCAAATCTCCCTGCTGATCTAGTGGAGCAGCCTTGTCTTGATTTGAGGTTAGCATCCAGCCCTAAGAAGCCCAGCTTCCTGCCCTTGAGTACCTGCTTTCTCTTTGGGAGTTCTGTTTCTTTCCCTTTTGCTTGTCTGTGTTGATGGCTCACTGGCCTTTACATCTCCAGCAATTGATGCATTGGGTTGTTTTTTTCCCCTTTTGAAAAGTGTTTCAAGTCGCCCTCTTTCCTCACCCTTTCAATTACTCTCTCTTCATCCCCTGGCCTCGCTGGGCAGCTGAAAAGCTTGCTCAAGGACTACTTGAGGAGAGCATCCTGCAATTCCCAATACTTCCTTCCTGTTCCCAGGCCCCTCCGCTCTTCCCTGGCCCTCAAGGACAAGGTGGGGTTGAGGAACACGCTGGAGGAGGGACAGCAGGGGTGAGGATCAAAGACCATAAACCACTGTTTAAAAAATAGAATGCCCACCACTTCTGTGGAGTGTTGCATCTGGCAGAGCCTCATTAACCTTCTGTTTCCCCCTCCTACTCCTTTGCCCCTGAAAATCAACAAAGCCAAACATAACAAGTTGCCTTGATTGAAGAAGGCTGGAGTATGTGTTTCCTTAGTGTGAAAAAGCAAAAGCAAAGCCATTGGCTACAGCCCCTTTTCCATGCAGGCCACTTCACATTTGTGATGCTGGAAGAGGGAGCTCTTTAAATCCCGATGCTCTTTATAGTTGAGCTCTTTGACTTTCTCCCTTCCTCCCCTTGCAGCCTTCATTCTCCCCTTGTCCCGCTCCTTCCGCTCTGCTCCTTTCTCTTTTGTCCTGTGAGAACGAGTCTTTTAATCCCCTTGTACTGCAGATTAAAGCTATTACAGCCTCCCCAACCTGACATTTTCTCAGAGAGGCTCACAGCCAGATCTTTATGAGTGCTGTCTGTCTGTCTGTCTGCTGCTGCCTTTCTTCTCTGCACACTAAACCTCCGCTCCTGACCTTTCCCTGAAGAGAGAAGGGCTGTAGCTTGAATCCCATGTAGGCAGAGGCTGGTCTCAGCGGGGTTCAGGGCGCAGGAAATTAATGCTCCCGCTAATTAACAAGTAAATAAGGAGAGAAAGTAAAGAAAATGGGAATTAAGAGATGAAACCAAAGCAAAATTCATTGTGTTTGGAAAACAAATGCTGGGATGGAGTCTGAGCTTTGCAAACGGTCCTGTCTTTACACACAGCCAAACCATGAACCTGAGACTCCTTTTTGATAGCACATCAGGAAACCCAGGCTACAATCCAGCTTCACATTTGGCCTAAGAATAATGGAGCCAGGCACCTCGAAGTACACAACTTAGACATTGAGTTTGTGAGCTTTCAGGGACAGGAGTGACTTCTGGTACTATGGGGCTTTCTCCAATGGCTGTACCTCACCTCTGAAACGGCACAGTGGGGTGATGTGCTGGCCATTGTCTTGTACACATCATAAAACCACAAAGAATCAGAGCAGCCTGCCTAAAAATACATAAGCTAATGGTAGCAACATCTTCCCTACAGAGTGTCCTGGCTGTCATCAGTCATAGAAATGTCCCAGGGTTGGTGAAGCACCAAGGAAAGTGAAAAACTGGCCCCCAAGATAGATTCCATGGAGAAATGGTGTAAAGTCACCCCAACAGGCCCTCTTTCAGGTTTGTGAACAACATAAACTAGTCATTAGAGAGCTGTCTGTTGCTACCACCCTGCTTTTTGAGCAGGGAGGAGGCAGTTTGGGTTTCTCTTCTCTCAAACCTCTTGCATGAGCTTGGCCCAGTTGTTCTAAGCCATCCTAACACTGCAGACATCCTCACACTGCAAAGCTCTGGCTGCTCTGCTAGCCCATGCAGCTTGAACTGAAGAAAATCACACCATACCTCTGGTAAGTGAGTACAGAAGGTCAAGTTTGGGTCCTGCAAGGCTTTACTTGCATCCATTTATACGTGGGTTATGTTTTACCTCCCCTATAAAAGGACAGACAGAATTTGCTTTAGAGGCTCGAGAGCACAGCCTTCCCAAGGCACACGTGGGCTTAGGAGGTGTTTGAAGGGTACATTCAACACCTTCAGGTTTTGCTGAAGGCAGTGGTGAGCACATTTAAGGTTTCCCATATTGACCAGCCAACTCACGGCATTTGCTCTCTCCCGTCGTGCATCTGAGTGAAGGCAGAGGCTTCTGGGGGCTCCAGCAAAAGTGCTTTCCAAGCAAATCATGGAAGAAATGAAACTGTCCCCTTTTGGGAACTTGCTTCGGGGCAAAAGTTCCCTTGGCAGCCCAGCTTGCTGATAATGAAATGGAAACAGGAGCTGGCCCCCGGAGGGGCGCTACGTGTGAAACTCTGCCATGTCGAATCCGTATGAATCCTCAGCGAGGAGAACCCCAGCCCTGTAATTACTGGTTTTCTAGCAAGCAGCCTTTTCTTTCTCTTTGTGTGGCCCCAGTTTGCCCCCCATAAGAGGATATTTGTAATGAAAATCACCGGGCAGGAGCAGAGAACAAAAGCAGGGGCAGAGCGTGCTGGCCGCTGGGGACATGAGAAGCGCTGGGCTCCCACCTCCGGCCGCTGCGCTCCGCGCTGGGAGCACACGGTGGGCACGGCCGGCTGGGGAGCCTCTTATTACCCTTCATCTGCAGAAAAGGGGCTGAAGCCCCCACCCTGGCTTCGGTTTCATAGCTACAGCAGCTCACTCCCAGGCGTGCAGCCTTATGAAGGGACAGTCTCCCCAGCAACTCTAATGCGTTTTTGCAGCGTACCGTCTAATCTGAGGTAGAAATGTCAGTGGCGTCAGCCCCCGGGCTGGCAGCTCCCAGCCACGGCTGTGCTGGTAAGCACATATCCAGCTTCAACCTTCTGGTTGCTGGGGTGAAAAGGCCTCTTTATCTCTGCAGGGAGAGGCAGATGAATCCCAGACTCAAACAAGGGACCTGCTTTTTTTTTGTCTTTGCCCCCTCTGCGGACACTCCCCCTCCGGTTCAAGGGCTCTTTATTATGTCCTTTAATTCTCAGCTGCGAGTGGGAGGGAGCAATAAGGCTGGAGAAATGGTAGGGAGGGGGGAAGAGCCCCTCACAGTGGGGAAAGGCCCCAGCCACCAGTGTGTGAAAAGGGAAGGCAGCAGGGGGATTAGAAATGTCAGCTTCATGGGAAGTACTTGATATTTAATAGCTTCACTTGATGGCTGTGAGGTGGTTGACGTGCACAGCACCGTGAGGGCAGCTCTGAGCCACGTCCCTTGGAGAAGTGATGCCATTCCTGGGTGTCTTGGGAGCTCTTGGAAAAGAGGATGGCAAGAAAGAGCCACAAAAGCTGAGCTTGTCTTACTGAAGATTGGGTCATCAGGGTTGGTGGCTCATCCTTGCAGTGTGTGCCCAGCACAGGATGCAGGACACTGCTCCTCACACAGCTAACCCAGCTGAGCTGCCTTCCTGCTGACAGCTACCGCCCTCCATCTGATGGCTGATAGTGCCTGTGGCTTGTTTATTGCAGAGATGCCTCTGGATGCTCTGGCTGCAACGTAGTTTGCTCACGTTTGCAGCCTCTTGTGAGAACTGAGGCCTTATAAAGCGTAAGCACTCCGTAATCTCATCTTCTCCACAGATGCTCTGATGCTATCTGTCACCCATTCAGCTGGGGCCACTGGAGGAATTTGTTTGTGGCTGGGAGCTGGTAGGGATCTCATCATTTTGTCTGATTAAGACCAATAAAAATTCTTGGATCCCTCCCTTGTCTGCAGCAAGCATGTGCTGCAAACCCCAGCACATGTTGTGTCTCACCCAGAGTACCTCCTGTGCCCCTCTGGATGTGGCCTTAGGAGAGGAAGTTGGTCCTCTAGAAAAAGGGCCATTGGAACAATTGACTAACCTGAGAGGATGGAGATTGCTTCTTGTTGCCTCTTGTGTGACAAGGTGATGAAGGTGAAGCAACCAGAGGTTTCCCAGCATGACTGACTGATAAAGAGCCTTCCCAGCACTGTGCTTCATCACTATCTCAAAAGGCAATGTGCTGTTATTGAACCATGTCTGCTCTGGGCTCCCCACACTCCATCAAGCTGCATTTACCTTTTGCTTTTGTCCATGCAAGCGAGCTCTAATAAATGATGGCTGTCACTTTCAACACACTTGAGCACAAACACATCCTTGCACCTTTTGAGAGCTTTATCCCAGGCTCATAGGATAAAAGCATCTCTAAAGCAGCCCCTCTGGACTGACTGAAAATCCCCCTGTCCCTTGAGGGACAATGGCATGTGGTAATGTTTCTGCCACCACCTGCATGGAAAAGCAGGATGCAGGGTCTGGCCATCCCATGAGGAAAACAGCATCCAGGCTATAAATAGCCTGTGATCCTTTTTAAAGGCTATTCTTGACCCAATATACTCTGCCAACCAAAAATAACCTAGTCCACTCCCTTCAGCAAGGTTCACCTGAAGCCCAAGTGCTGCTTTAGAACAGCATGTATTAAAGTGCATCACCCATCAAGAGCTTGAAAATAAACACCAGCACTGTCTCTTTTTGATCCCATTCCCTTCGACGACAGGCTGATGATTTCCAAGCCAAGAACGTCCCTAACCTCTCATATTTCTCCTGGTCATTTCTGTCCTGAAACTGGAATGCAGCCTCAGGCAAAAGGGAGTTTGAAGGCCCTGGGACTCCTGTCATTATCTTTCTCAGGTGGCAGAGAAGGAGCAAAAACTACATCTAAAGCCTTTTAATAAGCTCCATCACTTGGTCTGTACATTGTATTGTCCTGAAGAAAAAGTTCCATGTTTTCTGCCTGGCAGGAACTATATTTAGCCTGGAGTGAGGCACAAGCCCTGTCAGATAAAACAGCACTGAGAAGTTTTGCAGTCTCAGGGGATAACTTCAGAAGGGCCTGATTTCATCATGATGTGGCATTAGGAAATGGTTGCAATAGGGGAAGAAATCACTTGGGAAAGAATTAAGGGCAATATGAGGAAATCCCCCCCTATTCCCCAGCTGTGTGCTGCATGGGTTAAAAGTGCCAGGTCTGAAACCACAGGGGCTGAAAGCCTTACAGCCACTTGTCAACAGCACATTTGCAGTGAGAACCCTCCTGAAACAACCCAAAACTGCCAAAGAAGTTGGCACCTGCAGTTCAACTTTAAGGTGAATGCTTCCAGGCCCCAGCACTGCAGCAGTAAGTCACAGATGGAATCACCTCCCTTGGCTTTAAACATCCTTTAAAGGACTGCAGCCCTTCAGATGGTTTTTTGGGGCACAAGTTTAGTGAAACCTGGTACCTCCTGAAAGAATGTGCTAGCTTTGGTGGCAGGACTGAGCTGTCAAACCCAGACTTCCCTGCCCTGAGGACAAACCTTTGCCTGCACCATGTCCTGGCGTGGCCCCCGGCTGCTGTGGATGGAGTCGTGTGCGGGCAGGAGGGCTTTCTCTGAAATGCTTTGGCTTAGGGAGCAGGTAAGCTGCAAAGTCTGATTTCCCCACCCACCTCCTCAACCCTGCACGTCAAGGGATGCGCGGAGACACATCTGCTGCTGGCTGGGGTTGAGCTGCTCGATGCAGCTGCTGGAAGCCGCGAGAGGGAGCTTTGAGGTTGTCTCTTCATTTCTTTTCCCCGGGCTAAGGGAAGGCACTAGATGGTGCTGTTGTCTCAGCCATCACACAGCCTGCGAGGGACAAGGGAAAGCCACCGTGGGCAGGGGACACTTGTGAACCCCACCGTGCCACCACCCTGCGAGCCAGAGCTCTGTGCAGGACATGGCCCAGCTCCCACATGGGAGCTTCACCCCAATTTGAGCCCCTTGCTTCAGGGGGAAGCCAAGGCTCTGTTTTTTCCTCAGGAAAAGCTGATAGACATATGATCTAGAAGAGACACATGTTAGCTTCACATCCAGAGCTGCCCTTCCCCATGGACATGAGAGAATGTCCTGCCCACCCGCCTGAAGGGTCTGTGGGTTCCAGCATTTGTAAGGGCTCAAATCATTCTGCAGAGACATGAACCTCACAGGGACAGCTCTTAGGGGTGGAGAGAAGAAAATACAGGGAGAATTGTTGGTGTCCCCATGCCAGGGGAACACTGGCTCTGCCAGGTGATGGGGATGATGGATGTGGAGCACTTTTGCTCAGGCAGAAAGCTCCAGCTGGAATCTGAAAGACAGAAAGACTCCCTTGAAACTGGTGTGTTCTCACAAAGGCCTTTGCAGCATATCAGCACTTTCTGATGAGAAACCAGCAAAGAGAAAGTCCCCAGCGTGTGTCAGGGGAAGGAGGGAGGGAGAGAGACCGTCACACACGGCGGGAATTTAATGCCGATGGAGCCTGGTGTCTGGAGGCTCTGGGTACAGACCGATGAAATGCAGCCAGCAACGTGGCAAGAGGGGAAAGGATCAAGACCTGCAACTGAGCAGCTTTACTCTCTGAAGCCTGCTGCTTGTTTTCCCAGCACTTTCCTCTTGCTATTTCTCTTTCATGGGGGTGTTGCTGCTTTCTGTGCAGGCAGAGGGTGCAGCGTGCAAGTGTTACAGACCAGAGGCAGCACAGGCAGGACCTGTTTGATTTGTGATTTCTGGAGGCAATGGGAGCACAAGCTGATACTCCAGTGGTTCACACTGCCTTTGGTAGGGGTCTTGAGCTAAAAAGAGACCATGCAGTTCGACATTGAGCATGTTACCTGCTCTGCAAGTTGCCTGGTTGGTGAGTTACAGTGGTCACATATCCCCAGCTGGTTGCTGGTCCCGTGGCTTAACCAGGAAATGTCTCCATTTCTGCTACAAAGGCAGCTTGTTTGGGATTCCTCTAGAGCTCTTGCTCCAGCAAGGGATCTTTCTGATGGACCATGAGATGCTGCTGTGAGGGTGGGCTCTGACCCGCTTTGGCAGGTACCCACCGTGGTGCTTCGTGGCTGGAAGATGATGGGGGTTTCTGGGGGTGTGCTGCTCTGGCAGCCCATGACGAGCTGCTGAGGTGCAGGCAGACAAGGCAGGGCTTGTGGAAGCAGGGAATACATCAGACTAACTGCTAGCCCTGACCTGCCTGAGGTCCTGACCTGGCCTTCTACTCTTAAAAGTAGCCCAAAAATTGGCTCTTATTGTGTGTTTCCCTTAATATCATCACTGAGTGCAAAGGAGGCGAGTGTCCTCACACAGAGAGGAGCAGCTGCTGTGCCAGAGGTGCCCTGCAGTCCCCAGGTGATGCATGCTGCTTTCAGGGAGGTTTCCACTCCTGCTCATGCAGTGCTGGTGGACACACACACTGTGTATCCTTAGTGGGAAAGAAGCGATCGAGCAAGAGACTTGAAAGCACAATCAGGTTATTGAATCCACCTCTCATTGCCCAGGGGCTCCTCTTCCTATGCTGAGCTGGTCTTCTGTCCTGCATCAACTTCAGGGTTGTTGCACAAGAGTGGAGAACAGACTCCAGGGCTTTGTCCAGTCTGGTTTCGAATGACTCCCCTGAGAGGGCTTTTGCCAGCCCTCGTGGGATAACACAGGCCAGGCTGTGAGCTCTCTGATGGAAAGCGTGCCTCTGGTCTGTGGCAGCTACTTCATCTGGCCTTGAAGGCTTCCTTCACTCTGCTTGTTTTCCTGGTGGTTGTCTCTCCAGCAGAGGTTAGCAAGTCCCTTTGTGAGGCCTGCACTTCTCAGATGTTATGTCTGGAAGTTTGCTCTGTTTTTTTGGCCAGGGGGCCCAGGGTCTGGAAGTAGAGAAGCTTTTATGGGAACCCAAGTCCCCTTTTGACACAACTTCCTTGTGCTTGAATTTCAGGTTGAGTTACAGACATGAACATTTTCTGGTTGGATATCTTTCATTGTCAAAGGGGATTAAGCCAGTGATTATTTACATGCACCTCTATTACATAGAGTCTGTTTCTTTTCCTTCTTTTTTTTCCCTCCATGTAATTCTACATAATATGTAAACTCTGACTAAAGCAGCCCCCAGAGGTGGAGGGAGAGGGAGCAAATGAGGCTCCTGCTACGCAAAGTGAAATGGGTAAAGACATCTGTGAGCTGGGAGATGCCTTCAAGGCTGATGTTTCAGGAAGAGCATCCTCTTCCTCCCACCCATGGACACCATTGCCCGAGTGGCCAGGTTCATCCTGGGGCATCACCTTCCTGCAGTGCTGTGGAGCTGGTTGCAGCAGGAGGCTGAATGCTTGGCACCATGGGCTGCTGGTTTGATCTAGGGAGGCTCCTCTGGAGCTCTGGCTGTTCCCCAAGAAATTGGGATATTTTTATTAGAACCCAACATGCATGAGTTCTAAAAGGGATTTTTGATAGAAGTCCCATTTACTCCTTTATTTGGCTTGGGAGGCTGCAGTGGAACACATTTCTTTACATATCCTTGAGTGTTATTTGATTAAGGTTATGACTGCTAATAAACACTCTGAGTCTATTCTCCTTCCCCACCACTTGCAATTCAGGCTCTTACCTTCATGGGAATACACCTTTTTTACACCAGTTCAAGGGACCACAGAGCTGATCCTGCTCCCCTTTCATCACTTTATCCCTGTACCACTCACTTGGATTTATTCCAGCTTTATAATTTAAGAGAAAAACAGAAATAGGAGGAGTGCCAGGAGTGATTCTGGCACAATAACCAGTTTACTTCCTTTTCCTTCTCTTTGCCATTTACAATCACAAGTTCTTCTGTAAAACAGCTGTGAGAAGAGCAGACATTGCCCAGGTGTAAACTCGAAGCTGCAGAATCAAATGGACACAACCCAAGGTCTTGTTTGCAGCAGAGAGAAGCAGGATCTGCTGGGAAAGACAGAAGGGAGGAAGAAGGGAGAGACCTCAGAAGGCTCTTTTCCACCTATCATCTAGAAAATGAGTGTGTTTCTTACCAGGGTTAGTCTTTTGCTATGTAAGAAAACATTTTGACTGTTTTTTCAGGGAGCAAAACAGAGGAAGTGATACAGACACCTCAGCTACCCAGCATCAGCACAACTGCTGCAGGAGACCTCAGCGCTCAGAGCAGACTGCTGAGGGAATCATGGCCAAAGCCAGTGACCCGTGGACTAAGGAAAGAGACGGTCAGGCTCATCTAGGGATATGTAGGTTGGCTGGGGAGAGAGAAGCAGAGACTCAGGAGGCTGCCTGCACTCACCAGAGTCTGGGGAATCATCAGAGTTCCACAGAGGTGTGAAAAATGATGAATATGCCACATGCAATGAAATAAAACGTGCCCGTGACTGTCCCAAGGATGCAAACTCCAGGTAAAGGAAACTGCTCTGCACTGCAGATACACACTGGTGGCCATTTACAAACCTGTAACAGCACAGAGAGCTCCCCATTTGCACCAAGCCTTTCTCCTCCCCTTCTCCCTTAAGCTTTGGGAGCTTGATGGCTTTTTCCTGGACCTCATGCACAGTCTGTCCACAACAGTCATAATAAGTCTTGTGCAGCACACTAATGAAAAGCTGTGTGGGCCAGTCCCTAATTACAACCATCAGTTAAGCTGTCAGAGGGAGCTCTCAGCCTCAGTTGTTTCACTCTTAGACTTTGGGCCTTGGTGAGCTGCAATCAGGCACACAAGGGTGACCTGAGCAAAGCCAGGGAGCTCTCCACCTTCCCACTGAGCGTGAGGAGCCAAGTTGCTCAGCTCCAGGGCCTTTACCTGTTGCAGGGAGAGAGCTGGGAACAGGGAGAGAAAGGAGCCATCTTCCCACACCCCTGGCTTTCCAGGGTCTGTAGCCTCTGTTATTTTGAAGGCAATAAGCTTCCTGCAGAAAAGCAGAAGGACTTGCACACATCTCCATTTAGCTTCAATACAACTGCTGTGCAGGGGTGAGTCCAACTCAGGGTGTCTTTCAGCTACATCTGGATAGTGAAGTGCCCCAAGGATGATGCTGGGAGCCTGCTTCTCCACTCAGTGGTCCCTTTAAATTTCACACCAGACCCAGTGGAAAGCAAACATGCAGATGGTGGGTTTTAATGACAACAGCACCAGTTTATTTGAACTGGGGTCTTTATGAGGAGATGTGTTTGTTTTCTCAGGCCACACGTTATTAACTAATCCCTAGACTGTTTTTATAGGCACATTGTGAGCAACTTCCCACCTTTTGCTTCTTTCCTCCATCAACATGTCTTTGGTTCTGTGTGGAAGGCATCCTCTGCTGCTGCTGCTGCTCAGGATGGATTCCCTTTCTAACCAGGAAAGTCAGACTGGGAAGTTTCCTCGTGCTCTTTGAAAATGATCAGCTGCAGTCACTGTGCATCCAGTTCCCTCTTGGTATGAAGAGGGAATAGTGTTTGTTTTGCCTTCTCTGTGCATCAGCCCCATCCTTATTCCCAAGCACAAACACAGGCTGGGTTGAGAATGGATTTAGAAGGACTTGAGGGTGTTGGTTGAAAAGAAGATCAACATGGCCCAGCAATGATAGGATCACAGACTCATTTTGGTTGGAAAAGCTCTTTAAGATCAAGTCTAACCACTAACCCAGCACTGCCACAGCCACCACTAAGCCATGGCCCTCAGCCCCACGGTTTTGGAATGCCTCCAGGGATGGGGACCCCACCACTTCCCTGGGCAGCCTGGGACAGAGCTTGCCAACACTTTTGGGGAAGAAATTTCTCCTCATGTCCAACCCAAACGTCCCCTGATGCAACCTGGGAGTGCTTCCTCTCCTCTTATCCCTTGTAGCTTGACACAAGTGACCAACCCCCAAGTTCCTACAACCAGAATCCCATTTTCTGCAGTTGTGGCTGCAACTGCTGTTGTGAGAGGCACTGGGCACTGCCCAGTGTGCCAGGGAAAGGATGGGATTTCAGGCAACAGCTTCTCCTCACCAGCTTTCCCACCTGTGACTTCTGCAGAGATTCTCCTCTGATCACTTCCAGCCTTCAGCTGACAAAGAGAACTCTGAAATGAAACAGCCTGTTCTGGAGGGATCGCAGAGGTTGGAGGGGGGGGACTCTGTTATATAGCCCCACACAGCTGTTAATCACCACAATATCTCTGGCTCCCAGCAGCTGTCTGGTGTTTATCTTAGCCTGGATATCTAGTGGCCGAGCCAGGGGAGAGCAGGCTGTGCAGCCAAGCCAAATACAAACGGAAGACAGATAATTTGCACACAAGGGTGTGCACGTGGGTTGTGTGCGTGTGCATCCGTGTGTGTGTACACACAGGCTTTGTTTATGTCCTGCTGCTGTGGCTGGAAGTGCACCTCAGTCACTCTTGTTTGAAATAAATGTGTGATTCCATGGAAGTGTTGGTGCACACAAGAAGAGGAGCCTCAGGTGTATGTGCTGCACAGGCACGTGCTTCCATGTGGCTGTGACTCTGGATCTCTCCCACAATAACTCCCTGGCCTTCCTCTAAGCCCTGGGAAGCTTTGTAGATAAAAGTGGAATAACATAGGTCTTCCCATATCTTCAAGTATCACTCAGCCACAGGGGCTGTAAATTATATCTAAAAGGCAGTTCCCTGGGCCATCTGTAACTGGGACACAAGAAAGAGCAAGAGGATTAACAAAGTAAACTGTCCCACCTGCAGAGGAGAAGGAGGTCAACCCTGTGGCTCTGATTAACCTGTCCTGGCAGGGGGGTGAGGGCAAGGAGTTTGTATACATCAGACTCAGGTGAGGCTGAGCTTTTCAGTGAAAGGGATGAGAGAGGCACCTCTCAGCATTTTTGATGTGGTAAGAAGCATGCAGTGAGCTCGGAGATTAAAGACTTGAGGAGTAGCAAGGAGGATGTGAGCTTGTTAAACTACTCTTTTTCTGAAGACTTATACCTTTCCTTCTTCTCTCTTTCCAGGTCCTTTCTGAGAACAGTCAGAGCTTCCTGAGCTACCACGTGGCAGCTTGAAAAAGCCCTGGATGGATCTGAGCTGCTGCATGTGTGCTAAGGGAGGACTTAAGTGAATGCATGGGATGGTGAGAAACAATTGGAGCTTTTTTTTCCTCTTAATGAATTGTCAACTGCAAAAGTCCAAGAGAAGCACAAGGTTGTGTTGCTGAATGTTGTGAAACTTCAAGCTAAAGGGTTTGTAGTTCTTATTTATCTAGCAGATGGCTGTACATTTAATGTCATTCTGGAAGGAATGCTCGAGGTCCTTGTTGCTGCTGACTCTGCCCTAAGGTTTCAGAGGCCATCATGCACTGAGAGTTGCAGTTACAGTAGCTCTACAGGATGGTGGGTGCTTTTGGCTCTTCTGAGCCCTGAGAGAGGCTGAAATCATGCTGCTTCTTACACTGAGTTCTCTAGGGGCAGCTGCACAGGACAAGCTGCAGTGCTGGCTCTTGGAGGCTGAGTTTTTTGGTAGGTGGGAGGTTGCAGGCTTGTGCTAAGCTGTCTTTTGGGCTGTGCAAGGCTGAGTGAGGGGGTGTGTGTTTGCTTATTCCTAGTTTGCCTCTTGCTGTCTCAGTACAGTGAGTGCCTTGCATTGTGCAACGAAGGCCAAGGCTTCTTCCAAAGCAGTTCTTCTTTCTTGGCTGTAAATGCCCAGTTTTCCTTCAGGTCCAACTCTGGTATTTATCAATGATCTTGCTCCAGATCCTGGAAACAGCCACAGCTGTCCTTCCCTTCAGCACACAGCACCCACTTCCTTCTGCCTTGCCTCAGCCAGCAATTACTGTCCCATGGGACACCCTGGGCTGCAGCAGCCTGTACATCTGTCCTGTCTTCTGTGCATGCAGCAAAGCCTCAGAGGATAAAAGAATGGAGGAGAAAGAAGCCAGTTGCCCAGGAGTAGTGTTTAGGCAGAAGCATGCTTGTATTATGCACCTGGAGACCCTGGAGGGGAGAGCTTGTGATATGGGAAGAAGTGGTACAGGGCTCTGAGGATGAAATGAGAGTAGCAGGCTGTCAGGATGCTTCTGCTGGAGGCTTGGTGAAGAGAAGCAATTGCAGGAGAGAGGTTGTAGTGGCTCCTTTTCTCACCAAAACTTGCAAACCTGTGGTGCAAACCTCTAGCTGGAGCCTTTGCTGTAGGTGAGAGACTTCTCCAAAGGGAGAGTCCAGCTTTCTGGAAGCCAGAGGACAGGAAGGGAGGAGTTCATCTGGACCAGACTCTCTAATAACTAGTCAGCTGTTTCTTAATGTGCTGAGAGGAAGTGGGAGCCCATGGGTTTGCTGAAATGTATGTGCAATGATTGCTCCTTCTGAAGAGCCAAGAGTCTCTTTGAACAGTGGAGGTTCGGTCCCCTTCCTCTCCCCCATGAAGCACAGTGCTGAACTTAGAGCCAGGAGAGGCAGAGTGTTTTGGATGGCCACACACTGGGGTTAATATGCTGCCCTGAAGAGGAGAGTAAAGATGGGGAGAGTAAAGATGGAGAAACACTGCACACAAACACTGGTATGTAGTAGGGAGATGATGGTGGAAACAGCTCAGGAGACATCTTGATGACAGGCACAGTCTAGAACTGTGTCTTGCAGCCTTATTTCCAGCTCTGTAATGGGGAGTGTAACCTCTGGCTTTTTACTTCATCAGATGTGCTTGCAGCAAAGCTAAACTGAGCTGATAGACTGGGGCTCTGCTATTCCAATGCAGCTAGCTCAGTGTGAAGTAAAGGTGGAGACATTTCTTAACAGTCCTGATGCTCAGGATATATCTGGGCACCTGTGGGGCTGGTGAGGGTGATGTGAACAGAGTTGGATGTTATCCTGCCTCCCTTCCCACTCCAGAGGCACCTAAAATCTTGAGAGAAACCCCCAGGCTTCTGCATCTTGGCTTGGGTCCTGTACAAGCAGTGGGATGTAGAGAGAGAGTGGCCCAGCACTGCCACTACCCCTGCCAGCCTAGGGGCAGAGGGAATGGGAACCCAATGACATTATCCCCTGGTGATGGCTTCAAATTTAAACCAGCTGCAAGTCCCCACTCTGCCTGCTGGAAACAGAGGGGCTGGGAAGACCTGCCTTGAAGGCTGTGCAGCAGCAGTAAGGTGATACACTGAGAAAATGGCACGTTCCTAACTTCCAGAGTGTTGCTGCTCTTCTTCAGCTTCCCACACATCCCTCTGTCATCAACACCAGTGTTTCTGGCATTCAAGCCCCACCTCAGCCTGAGGTACAGGTCCAGACCTCTGCCCCTCATCTTGGCAAGGGGTATCCCATGGTACTTGGGCATTTTTGATCAGCTATACCCCCTCCACACACTTTATTCTCTTGGGGAGAACAAGGCAGAGCTACAGCTCAGCTGCTGTCAGTGGGGGTCTGTGGATAGTTTTGTCTCAAGATGCCACCTTCCTCGCTGAGCTGTTTAGTTTGTGTTGTTCCTGTTCCCTATATGCTCAGGGAGCAGACACCTGGCTCTTCTCCATCCTCTCAATGTCCCTTTGATGAGGTTTAGTGTCAGTGGAGGCCATAGTGCAAATCACTATGGGAAGACACCATGCTTCCCATAAACACAGAGGCATTGTTGCCTCCTTTAATGTGCAGGAATTGAAACATAACGTTGTTTTCAACCCAGTCTGTTGCAGGAGGCAGTAACTCCCTGTAGTTAGAAAGGGCTCTTTTTGCTTTCCTGTAGGGAGGGGAATTCAGCCTTTGAGCCAGGCTTGCAGGTTGCTAACTTGGGCAACTCTTACAAGCATAAAGAAACACGTATGAGCCTTCCTGTACCAGCAGATGCTGTAGTACCAACAACTGCAGCCTGGCCCTGCTGATGGCTAGAGAGAGGAAGACTTCACCCCTGAGTTCACTGGCACTAGTCCCAGTCAGCATGAAGGTTACTTCTATTGACCTGAGCTACATTCACAACAATCACTTAGGTGTGAAAAAATCCACTGCCTGGTCCCTGGGCTCCTTAATCCCCACCCAATGTATGTTTTAAATACCCTTAATGAGCCGTGGTTTTGGCCAGGGCTCACTTGGCAATTTAAGGATGGTGGTAACAATGAGACCACAAGGTGCAGGCAGGAGAAAAGGAATGAAACCAGCAGAAAACCCCCATTTAAGAAAAAAAAACCCGAAGACCCAGCTTGGTTTTGAGTTGTTTTGAGTGCTGCAGTGATTTCTAACAGCTGGCCCAGCTATCATCCCGATCGTGTTGCTCCGTGCTGCAGTGAGCTGGGGGGACTTGGCAACCCGGCAGCTGTCCCGGAGCCTGAGCCATGAATGAGCTCAGAGGGGGAAGGAGAGAGGTTTGGATGGGAGAAACTGGATTTGTGGTGGCTGCTTTTTTTTTTTTCTCTTTTCCAAGTGAGAGGCTGACAGTGTTGACTGGATCCAGGCACAGCCTGAGCAGGTGCTGTGTGTGCTTTGCCCTTCCACGTTTCTCCTCCCTTGAGCAGGCGGGTGTACACATACTCCTGCAGCACTCAGGGGGGAGAGATGGCCACAACAAACACCCCAAATCAGCCCCTGTCTGACCCATCACTGCAGTGCTTGGCTCTGGGCATGGCTCACACCTGGAAACTCACATGTAGCTCAGCCAACACACTCCAGTGCTGGTTTGCAGCAGCCCTTGGCTCTTCTCATTCTGATGCCCCACACAGAGGTACTTTTCTTTAAGCTTTACTTTCAGACTTCAGCAATGCAACCTGCTGATAGTCTGCCTTATATTATGGATCCCAAATGACAGAGCTGCATCTAAAGATGTTCCTTTTGACCAACATCCACCATGCAGCACTGTCCCTTGATACCAGACCATAGCTAATAACTCAAGCTGGTGTGGTGTTACAATGATATCTTCTACCTCTTCAGCCCCTATTCCATGCTCACGTCCTCAAACGTGTCTCTTGAGCTGATGTGGTGTGTGGGATGTATACTCAAACAGGTTTCTTAATCTACATTGATCCTATAAGCTGTAGCACAGTGTAAAGATGTGGATCTTGTAGAGCCTAAAGTATTCAAACATAGTGATTCCCCCCCCCCCACTAAAATGTGGTTTGCAAAACAACCCTCTCAGTGTGTGCCTTGAGAGCTGGGGGCAAACCAGGGAAATGTGTTACGGTGCTCTCCTCCAGTGAAGAGTTTGGCAAAGCACCACAGGCTACTGCTTTGAAACAGCTCATCTTTAAATAGGTGGCTGTCTCCATTACCAGGGGCACGTTGGCTTTTCCTAGAGGGTGCTGGAGCTTTCAGTTCAAATGCAGTCACCTTGGGATTCTTTGGAGATGCTGATGATGTGTGGCAGGGTGATCTCCAGTACACGGCGTGCAAAGAGTAGAAAAGGCTGAAACCAAACTCTTGTGAGACTGTGTGCTGTGAGCTTAAATGCCAAAGCAAATGAGGGGCTGCTTTGCTTTCCTTTAGATGAAGGAAATGTGTCAATGTGTCTTCACTGCTGTTCCTGTCTCCTAGCAAGCCTTGGTTTCCCTGAAGGCTGATACACTCTCCTTGCAGTCCCATGGTGGGTAGCTGCTCTGCCTTCATCTTAGCCACTGGCATCTGGGAAGCTCCTGCCTTGGGCAGCCTGTCTCTCAGTTTTGACTTGTGCTGGTTGCTGCAGGTTTTATCAAGGATGATGCCCTGTGTGCATTCTGCCCTGGACCTGAGGCACACTCCACTCTTTCTCTACTGCCTTCTCATCTGCCCTGACGTGTGGCATTCCTGCTGCAAGGGGTCAGGTGTTGACACTGCCTTGCTTTCGGAAGGGACAGACTAAACAGACCAAACCTAATGCTGTGGTGAAGTAGTGTTAAATTGGTGGTTGTTCTTGGGCTTCTCAGGGCTTGTTTTCTTCTGGGCTCTGCCCTTTGGGACCTTGAGGGAATGTAGGCAAACCACAAAGTGGGTCAGTGGCAAACACTGGGGCCGTGGCAGCCTTCAGCTGTGTGCTGCAAATAAGCGAGCCTGGAGCTCTGGGAACAAACAACCTTTCATACCTTAATGGTTATTGCAGATGCCAGGTCCCTGCTCGTGTCTTTCCAGGCATCTGCCTAGGCAGATGCTGTGTGCTCTGGCAGAGAACAGGCCAGGAACTAGCTCCAGTGTTGGAAAGCTAGCCAATAATTGTGTGTGGAAATAATCCTTCTCCTGGGTTTATTTAGATGCAAGTGCCCTGGTGCTGTTTTGCACGTGTGTGTGCTATCAGGCAGTCACAGCATCAAGCTGCAACTTGCCTTTTGGAAGTTGCTTGCTTTGGAGGTGGGAGAGGTGGGCAGAAGGGAGAGATGTGAGGCTTTTATAAGCCATGGATGTGAACTGGTTAGAGGGAGGTCGTCTTAATTCCTCCACATAACATGGAATCGCAGTAGTGAGGTCCACGCTTAAGTTAAGACAGATGAGCACAAAAGGGGCTGTTGGATGAGCTTGCTGTGTTTACTACAAGAGGGCCAAATCTATGTTCTTTGGTTGTGACTATAAACACCATAGATGCTTTAAGCTGTCTGGCATGCAGCTATTTCTGCTAAGATTAAGTTGAAATAGGAGTTTTAATGATATGACTCTGAATAAGGCTTTGGCTCTGTCACAACTTTCTTCTGCAGTTGAGAGGAGGGAGCTCAGGCCTCTGTGCTGCTTTTTCTAACAATAAACCCTGCTTTGAGGTGTACAGAAGAGCACTAAAAGCTGAACTCCCTGCAAGTTATTTCCTTTGAGGTCTTGATTACGCTACAGCACATGCATCCCTGTATGAACCAGGATGGATGATGTTCCATCCGTTTCTTCTGAATACCTCATGGATCTCTAACAGCTGCAAGCAATTTATTTTGAGTATAATCAGTTAATGTTTTGGTGAAGTGCTTTGAAGATGTACAACATCCTCAAATGCTGAGTATTGTTTCATTATTATTGCCATTAACATCGCTACGTAGCTGAACTACTGTCAGACATCCTCACTTAATAACGTGTTTGGTGTCTGGATCTTTTCTGCAACGGCAGGTTTTTGGCAAAGGGGATGGTGGAATGATATAATAGAGTTTGCAGTTATATACTACCTGTCATCTGAGTCTCTCAACGTGCTTTGCAGGCACTAGTTAATTCTCACCACTTGGTAGGGCAGTCTGGCTATCCATCATCTATGATTCTGTGATCTATGTGCAGGTGGGGAGGCTGAGGAAGAAAAGGGTGACCTTTCTGAGGTCACCCAGGAGAGGATTAGACCCACATTCTCCAGAACTTGCTCTCCACATGGCAGTTACACGGTGCCCTTTCGCTGTGTCTATACCATTGGCCTCAGAGGAACCTCTCCTGCTCCTTACCAAGGGATGTGGCAGATGCTATCTTACGTGTACTTAAGCATGCAACTGGGGTTTGCTGCCATGCAAAAGCTTGTGCACTGCAGAGGATGAAGTCCAAAGAGGTAGGAGACATACAGGGTGAAACAGGGAAGCAGGAACAAGTGACTTACGAAGCTGTGCAAGTTTGGGGTAAGATTTCTGTCCTTGAGCTTTTGTCTTTGCTTTTTCTTCCCGTGATGCCACCTGGAGAGCAGGCACTGATTATTTCATTTGCTTTCTGGCCAGCCAGACTGCAAGCAGGACTCTCCAAAGAGCTGCTGCTTGAGATGCTGTGGGAAACCAGAATAACCAGAGGCCCCACAGCACTATAAATCACCCTTTGGGATGGATTGCCAGGCAGTGTTGTCAGTTTGGGCCGCTCCCTCTATGTCAGGGCAGAGCAGCTTTCCTCACCTCTCCTGTGGTTGTTCAAACTGGTTGCTGTCAATCCTCCACCTTTCACCAGAAGCAAAAGCACTTCAAAATTGAAGAGGTGATATTGGGAGATAGAGCCTGGGACTCTAGCAGGCAGTCCATCACATCTTAGACATTAACATCGAGTCTAGAAGACTTGGAAAGCACTTCATCCTCCACATGCATCCCCCAACCCACCCCAGGGACAACATATAGCATGGAAACAACAACAACAACAAACTGCCTGGTGCTGCTGTTGTGACAGATAAAGAGCAACTCTTCATAAAGGACCTCTGTGTTTTCCTTCCTGCCAAGAATCATTTAAACAGCAGTCATTAGTGACTTATCTTTCCTAAAATGCTAGTGAGAGCTGACATCCCAGTGAGAGACCCCATCAGTCAACGTGCTGGGGTGGAACAGCTGCCTGTAGCTCCAGCTGCTTGTACCCTCCGTGCGTGAATCCCCCTCCCTCAGCCACACGCTGGGACACAGGCTATGTACAGCCCTCTCCTAAGCTCATGGATTCATTCCTCTTAGCAAAGCAAGGGGTGACTGACAGCCCAAACAATGTGAGCAGGGAAAATGCCTCTTGCTTACTCATAGCTTTATCAAAGCCCTGCTCCTCCCAGGGAAAACTCTGCCTGATAACCAGGCATTACAAACAACCATCATCTGGGCTGAACACTGCTCTGAGCAGCCATCAGTGGGACTGGGAATTGGGCAGCATATCCTGAGAGCTATGGAGCCTGTTAACCACTGCCAGCACATTTATCTCCCTAACATGCTCCTTAAGAAAACAATGTTATCTGCATCTTAAAGGTAGGGAATAAAGAGACTGTTAGCTGCCCTAAAGTCTCCTTGGTCCCTGTGTCTCCAGCTGCTGCTTTACTGGGGTCTCAGGATTGCTCTTAAATGACCCTGGCTCACCATTTCAGAAGGTGTAGGGACTTGTAAAGGATTTAAGCTGGCTAAAGGTGGCCCTTAACAGTGCATCCCAGGGAAGGGATGCAAACCAAGGCTCCCAGACTTTGGTTCCTTGTGCAAGTCCATGCAAATGCTTGCAGGGTTAAATCTACAGATTTCCCAGCTGAGGGTTTTCAAGTTCCTGCTTTGTGCCAAGTTTCTGCATTAAGATATCTACTGGAGGCAGTGCTGGGCAAGGGCATCCCCTCTGCTCAGCCAGCTGAAGCTCAGGACTGGCAGCCCGATAAGTTAAACCATCCCAAGATGTGCCTGGAACTTTAAAGGCTGGTTTATGACTATTAAACTTGCAACCAATCAAGGCAAACTTGAAACCTATCTACTTTCTGAACATTTCTTTCCTTGCTTGTTCAAGTACTGGGAGGTAAGCCAGCTGTGGAAATGAAGTCACTTTTGAAAATGGCTGCTCTCCCCAGAAGGAGGCTCTGAAAACTCCCATTGTAATTTAAAGTGATTTTATTGAATAACAACAACAACCACCACAAAAAATCTTATGAACTTGGCCCCTGAATCAGTCCCTCCCAGCTGTCCTTAAATTAAAAGAGAGGCACTGGCACTGCAAGGCTTTTTTTCCCCCCCTGTTTTTACGACACCAGTTTTATTGCGTAGGATTCAGCGCATCGACAGGCTGTAAAAGTTTATTGAAAGCAGACACAGCCTGTCAATGGGCTGACCAATGCCCCTGCCTGGGATGCATCCTCAGGCTTCTGGTGGAGGGAGCTGGTTTGTTGTCTGCACTTTTGACTGGGTCATTGCCAGGGAGAATTTCCTGAAGAGGGAATGCCCACTGTGAGCCAGTGGTGTTGGTAAAGGAGTGTGAGTCACTCCTGTCGAGAGATACGTGGTGCTGACAAGTTTTGTGGTGAGTCTTTAGGGGCTAGAGACGTGCCTGAGGTGGTAAATGCAAGCAGATCTTTCCCTGGCAGCTAGCTAGCACTTAGATTAATAATCCTGTGAATGAAAGGGCAGCCTCCCATACCTCTTCAGCATCCCCAGTGAAGTGGACAAGTTCTTCTGCAGAAGAGGAGCATCCATATGACAAAGTCAAGCAGGGAGAAAGCCAAGGCCTCATACCTGTGTGTGGACAGCACCTTCCCTTGAGGCTCTTCTGAATGTGGAAGGGACCTTTTCTTAAAGCATTGCTCTTGATTTTGAGGCTGGATCCAACTGATTTGCAATTAACTGCTTTTGGAGTACAGTGCCTTCCCCAAGCTAAGGCAGAAGTAGAATGGGATTGCAGCACGGTCTGCAAGATAGGAATATGGCTAGATCTGCTTAGTGTGGTGGCTGAAAAGGGAAGTAACCTGAGAATAGCACCTGTATGCTTGTTAATAAATGCCTGTGTGAACACTTTGCTGGAGTGCATGAGGCCACTGATACAAAATGCCATGGCTAAGAGGAGCAAACTGAGGCCTGCTGCTCTTAATCCCTGTTTGCTCCTGCAGACTACCTGGTAGTCCTGTAGCATGAGTTTAACTCACTGTATGTGCAAAAGACTTGGAATGTGCCAGGGTGTGCCCACTAAAGATGCTGCTAGCTCATCCTTCTGAGGCTTTGCAGCAGCTGGAAGGATTTGGTGTATATTACCATGAACAGCAAGGATGAAAAGCCATTTCCCTTTCTATCTGCTGACCCTGGTTAAGAAAAACAGCTTCACACCATTGCATGACTCTATATTGGAACTGCTGCAACAAAGTTAGTCAGAAATGGAGTGGAGGCTCTGAAAGTGGTGAACTGGGTACCAGTTTTATTGCATTCCCAGTGAGCTTAAACAACTCGATGCCTTTGAGACATTTCAGAGACCCCCTAACAACAAGGGGGCTGTATCCTGTCACCAGACCCTTCACCTTGTTAGCCCATGCCAATTTGGATGTGCCTGTCAGAAATCATTCGCTAGAACCCCCTGGTTTTTGTATCCACAGCAGCGCTGGAGCGAGGCTGCCGCGTGTCATTTCATCACTCTGGCAAACGACAAGCTCAGGCCTTGCTCTGTGGAACCTTATTTTTAATAAAGGAAAAATCTTTGCACTTCTATTCTGCATCTGTCAGCGATCTCACTTGGCTGAGCCCTGGAGGAGTTCATCTGGCCCTCATGTTAAGGAAAACCAACAAATTAGTACAGATGTTTTTCTGAGAGCTACGGGGATCAGGGATCAGTGATTTAATACTGCCTGATATTTGATAGGGGACGCCCAGGGAATATGTGCTGGAAACCAGGAAGTAATATTACATGAAATCAAAATATAAATATGTTCCTAAAGGTTTAGGTAATTTTTTGCCATTTCCCCTTGTATAGTCTTAAATGAGGTCCCTCCTCCTCCTCCTCCTCCTCTTCTTCCTGCACTTGTTCGTGTCGGAAGCTCGTTGCTCTTGAGCTGGATCCAAGAATCCATGGAGTAAAATGGAGGCTTTCTGCATGTGTTTTGTGGGCTTTAGCTCAGCTAAACACAAAATGCTTTTGGAGGAAGGAAAGGACACTCAGGCATGGGGGAGGAAAGTTGCCTTAAGCACCATCAGGCTTTGGGATACACCATTTTGCACGCACCGCTTCTACCAACCCTTGAGAATTCACGAGGATCTGTTGGTGAAAATATGTGCAACTGGGGTTCTAAACGTGAACATGAGCTGAATGAAAACCTCAGATCAAAAGCAGCTTTGATTTTTGGCTCTCTAGGGCATGTTTTGTAGTCCTTTGATAGGAAGACCTAGCTTTTAGCTGCCCTTCAGCCCAAGGAGGCAATATGGGCAACATCAGGCAAATGAGGCTGTGAGACAAGCTCACGGTGACAACTGGACCAAATGACCCTTCAGTTTAAAGCCCCTGCTGAGATATATCTTTAGGAAGAGAGATCACAGTGGTGGGAGGTCACAAGTTTTTTGTTGTTGATATGCCAAGCAGCTATTTTTCTGAAGGATTTGAGGGGTTACTCGACTCCTGGGGGTCTGCAAGGGCACAAGTCTGTTGTCTTCTGCCATTTTGGCATCGTTTGAGGTATGAGAGGGAAGGTAAATTCACTTTTGACAAGTTTGGAATTGAAGTAACCTCTCTGGGTGGACCTATCATGAATGTAAGAAGTATCTGCACTTCCTGATGGTTCTGACTTGATTCTTAGGAACTCATGATGTGTCTTTGCCTGCCACATCTCCACCATGGCCCTTCTGTATTGCTCAATGGCTTCTCCACTGCTGGTTTGGGTTTACTGATACCTCAGTAACTCACAGCAAGAGAATTTATTCCCACCCTCCAAAAACCACAAGATATGGAAAATTAATGTTATTCTTGACTCTCAAAAACATAACAGTAAGTGAGATGAAGTCATGTAGGCTCAGCAATGACCATCAGGGGGATTTGGAAATTGTTCACAGACCCTCTGGTCTGTCCCTGAGATGCCCAGGGTAGCCCAGCTGTTTGGCAGAGCGCAGACGATACCCGCTGTGCGTTGCCAATGTGTGTGCTAAGGCTTTGGGAGTGAAGAATGACTCTTCTCCCCAACTGACCACTGCTCCACCTGGAGCTGGCAGGGACTCCCAACGCAGGCAATAAATCAAGGGGAAGATGACAGGGTGGTGGCTGAATATTTTTTGGCTCCTGGGTTGGAAAAATGGCCTTTTCATAAAGGTCACACCATAGCTGACCTCCCAGGAAGGGGTGAGGGAGGAGGGCTGCTGCTAAGCCTCAGGCAGGGCAGAGATCTTGCTGGAGATGAAGCTCACCCTTTGTGTCACATCAGACCCTGAGGCATGAGGCAGTTTGGCTGTTCATCACCCATTGCTTCATACCGGAACATGACATGAACAGCAACTTCACTCTTTTCCCCCCTCTACATTTCTCTTCTTACCCTTGGGCAAGGACCCAAAGTCTTCAAGATGTGTCATGAATTTACTAGTCCCTTACCAGTAGGATATTGTTCTGTTCTGGCTCTTGCTGTGGGTTCTGAGTGCCAAGAGGCACATCTTTCAGTGTGTACCTGGGAGCATCTCTGGTATCCATGCTTGTGCTTCAGCCTCTGCGTTTGGTTTCAAACAAATGAGGTTTTTATGAATGTTGCACTGAAGACAGAATTAATTAAAGCCAATGGGCTTCTCAGTAGTGGAAGTGTTGAGCCAAGGAAATCCAGAGCAGGGAGTGACGACGTTCTGCTCTTCACACCAGGGAAATTCCCGTGGTGGCTGTTCCTTTCCCTTCGCTCATGCGATTGTCCCTTTCCGCAGCACACGCTGACTCAAGGATCACTTGCCCATCTTACCCCACAGTTTCCTGGCTTGCATCAAGGTTTCTGTAACTGTTTTGGTAGTCCTTCTACAGGGGTAGGAAGGCTGAGGTTTTTGTAAGGCCTCAGTTGGCTTTCAGTTGTATAAACTTTGTACTCTTTTTAACATCCAGGCTGCAAGCTTAAGGAACATATTCAACTCCTAAAAAATGTCTCAACTTAGCGACAAATCTGCTTCCTATAAACCCAAGCTGTTGGCATTTGCTGTTACCCTCCTTTAATGCTTTCTTAATGAAGTTCTTTTACAGCTGTTCCATTATTTCACCTGGGATAGGAGTCAGGGTCACAGGTGGATAATTATGTGGGTCATCCTGTTTCTATCCTCTTAAAACTCTGGCACAACATAAGCTTTCTTCCAGCCCTCAGTGTTCCAAAGGCTTATTGAAAGTCAACATTAATGATCCACAGCTCTCCCTGGTCAGGTCCCTTTTAAATCTCAAATGCAAGTTCTCTGGGCTTGCTGATTTCAAAATACCTCATTTACTAGCTGTGGCTTAACATCCTTCTTAGTTACTGTTGGATTAGAAGCTATTTCATCATGGCTTGATATGAATAAATCCCAGGGCTTCCTCTCAAATACAGAACGGCTGCTCAGAGGGATACAATACCTTGGAGCTGTGGACATTCTCCTTCTCTGCTTGGCTAATTGTGGTTCTACTTATTGCACTGAGCCAAAATTGTTCTTAGTGGGGTTTATTCCTTTTGAGTTGCTTGAGATGTCTGTTGCAAAGAGAATGATGCAGGAATGTTCTCTGTTTCCAGGCAGGGCAATGATCGCTGTGAGGTGAGGCAGAGAGCATCAGTCCTGGGGCAGGCAGAAAAGGAAAGAGAGGCAAGAGAGCTTTCCTGAAGGGAACAATATGGCATAGTGGGAGTATGGAGGGTGCAATCAACTCCAGGCTTAGGAAACCTCTGTGAGATGCTGGGGTGGGATATGGGCTGTGTGCACGACCCCAGGATAAAGGGCTCTCAGATCACAGTTAGATGATGAACCAGGGGAGGCACGAGGTATAAAAAGGCTAGCTGGAGTGGCAGTGAGCTGAGATCTATGTTCTTACACAGGAAGAAGCATCTGCATGTGTAGAAGGGGTAGCCAAAGAGAAGACCAGTGTAGCCCAGAGTACTTGTGGTGACTGTCCTCGGGGAGGTGCTACTAAAGTGGAAATAAAAGGATGAGAAGAAGAGACAAGGGGCAGTGATCTAGCAGTGAGCCAGGGAAGCAACAGCAAAACAGGCAGTATGGAAGTCATCCTTTAACTGTTACCACGTGGATGTGAAGAGTTTGGCTAACTGGTGGAGGAACTGGCATTGCACATCTGAGTGGGAGCTTGACCCAGCTCTTACTGCACCATGCTTGCAGAAAACCATTGGCCACAGACAGGGCAAAACGGTACAATGTAGGTGTTTCTGTCTCTAGTAATGGAAAACTCAAGGATTCCTGCATGAAATAGGAAGTAGGATGCTACCTGGTGTCAGACACTGGCTGGACTGGTGAGCAGGGTGACTGCTCTGTATGTATGTCGGGTTGTTGTTTAAAGATGAGCATCGTTTTGGAAAAGTATCATAGAGAAACATCTGCTGGATCACCTCTGCTGTTATGCTTTATCACAGTCTTTTTCTCAATCTCTTGAAACACAGCACTGTATCCTATGTGGGAAATCTTTTCCTGCCAGCCTTGGGCATAAAAAAAAAGCCCAGAGCTTCCATGCATACTTGTTCTGGCTTTTCTGATTCCATGTTAATGGAATACCTGCTGCCCCAGGGTTTAGCCCATTTAATAGATCCAGGGTTAGACATTTAGGGCAAGTTCAACATAAACAGAGCCTGGTTCACATCAGCCTCCTCTGTGAGCATCTTGCAGATGGACATAGGGCAGTGTTAATACAAAGAAACTCTACCCTCGTGGTCTGTGGTACTCCTGATGACTCCAGAAACACTTTGGAAACCAAATGCTTGACCCATGTGCTTGTTTGCCTGATATGTACTTAAAGTACTTGCTGTGACATAGAAGAAAACAAGTAAATGTCAAGGAATAATGGCTATTACTGGTGGTTTATTCCCCATCAGGTAATTTAATTGCCTTTCCTGGTGGGTAACTAGATACAGGAACAGGGAAGAGTCAACTTGTATATCTTCAACTTGAAGGTTGTTGGCACTACGTCGTGGACCTTTCTCTAACTCGGCAAACACGGTCTGGAGGCTGCTGCTAAAAGGTAGATGTAAGCAGGAGAAAACCAGACACAGAACAGTTGTTAATGGTTCACTGCCAAACAGCAAGCTTTATTAAGTGAGATTTTGCCAGGCCTGAAAAAAAAACCCCACTCAAACCCAAAGTGTTTCATAATCCCTGAGGTTCTGGATGATAGGAGAGGGAATTCGTGTGTCAGTGCTGCTGTGAGCCCGCTGGAGGATGAGATTAGCGTTTGAGGCGACCGTTGCCACAGAGAGAAACACCCTCTCTTCTGGGTGGGGAACAAGCCCTGGATGTAATTTGTTGTGGACAAGGTTTGCACATAAATCACCAGGTGCATAAATAGAGGAGGAAGAAAGACTGGCCAGCTAACAGCTCTGCCTGGGAGGGTTTGGAAACCTAGGCCTGGGTCTCGTGTGGTTTTCTATTGCAAATAAAGACAAGTATTGTGCTGGGATGTCTAAACAGGCTATTGTAAGCCTCCAAACTCCACATGAGCGTGCCCTCAGCTGCTACTTGTAGGCTGGGATGGTGGGGGGATTATGTTTGTGTGCTACATGCACACACTCCCTTTGGTGTCAGTCAGGAATATGTGCTTCTGAAGCTCTCTATAGACTTACAAGCAGCTTCAGTGAATGAAGGAGAGTATCAAAGGTGTACACTGCCTGGTGGCACCTCACCTCTCTCCACTGACTCCTCTGGGAGCTCTGAAGCAGTGAAGCTTCTGCATGAGGAGTTTAGTCATCACTAAACTTCATCATCTTGAATAAAAGCCATCCCCGTGTAGCAAACTCGATTTCACTGCTGCAAGCCCTGGAACAACTCTGACAGTTTAATAGGAAGCAACCTCCACTGGAAACCACCCTCTTTTTAAGTCTTCCAGGAGAAAATGATTCTGCTGAACAGCAACAGCAGCTCTTAGGTGAGGATACAGTTACGTGGGATTTGAACTTAGACCAGACCCAAGCAATGAAGTTCTCCAGTAGCACCCAAAGCATCAGGACTAGCCCACACTCCAGCTTGCTCAGATGACACAGCAGAGGTGGGATTTGGGCCCCTCTTCCTCCCTCTGCCAATTTAGAGCCCGTGGAAGATCTCAAAGTCCCATGAGAAGTGAGGATGTGCATTATTCTGTGCCACTTACTCAGTATTACTCATGTGGAAAGTCTGGCAATAGGTCCACACTGGGAATATAATACCCAACCACTGGAGTAGGTCACTGTTGCAAAGGATTTGTCGAGTATGTTTAAGGAAAACACCTTTAAGATTTCCTGGAAGGTGCTGGGTGTTTCAGTTTTTGGTGTAATCACTTTAATGTTCCCATAGGAATTTAATGATGTGTTATAGAACAATTTGCAGTGTCCTGTGTGCAGAAATTAAGATGTCTGAGCTAGGAGTTGCCATAAACCAGACTTCAGCGTTAAGTATCTTGGGTATTTATGAAACTGGAGGATTTGATAGTAACTTGAGTGAAAGCAGGACTCTTCCCTCTAAAAGATAGCTTTAGTCTTCAAACCTGGATGGTCCTGCTTGTGAGGAAGGTGCAGGGAGAAGAGCTGCTGAAGCGTGGCACGTGGGAGGTACGGGTGTGGGAATTAAGATGCTGAACTCCTTCCCAGCACTATTGCAGCCTGTGTCTGACTTCTGGGCAAGCCCCTCTGAGTCACAGAAGACAGTGATAATGATAATCCTTTGCTCCAATCTTGTCTGGCTGTCTTTTCAGACTATAAACTTTCAGGGAGGGAACATCCTCTTTTTTTGTCATTATTAGCATAACTGTGGTGCCACCAAGGGGGCCCAGTCACAGACTTTATCACAAATGTGTGTGTTTTGCTGAACTGTAATGAAACAGCCCAATTTTCAGTGATGTGCAACTCTAACCAGAATCAATGGGAGCTGAAAATGAGACCTGGGCATTTACTGTGCCCAAAGGCAATCGGTCCCTGGGTCTCCCTAAATGCTTCTGCAACCATCTGACTGCAAAACTGAATGTAATATGCTTGGTTGCCTTCAAGCCTGTGTGAGTGAAAATAGCCCAGGGAGCCAACTGAGACCTAGACATTACTTTAAGGACTGGTGTGTGCCTTTATGTGAACCTCATCAACATTAATTTCTTGACTATCTTGCCCTGCATCCCTGAGCCCAAACTTACCCGTAGGGGTTCCCAAATGTTTTGGAGGAACGTGAATGCCTGGTGCTGTTGTGAAGCAGGATGTGAGTCAGCATGCTGTCTCCAGCACACAAAAGAAATTTTTCCCTGAAGTGAGGGGATCAGTTAATATCTCAGCGTGGAAATGAGAGATGGCAATGAAAAGCTCACCAAGGAGAGACTGTGCTCTGTAGGGTGCCAACATCTCTGTGTTCGTTATCAAAAATGTAAGCAAACAACAAATTAAAACCAATTATGTTTGTTTCCCAGGCCTTTGTTTATCCAGGGGATTAAGCCTGGCTTCAGCTGTCGGGGATTGGCAAGCAGCACCTCTCCCTCACTGCACACTGCTGCAGAGCACAGCTCTCAGTCTGAGGTCTGCTCTGGGGCAGCAGAAGAATTGCTGGCTAAAGGAAAAGCGTAAAGCGGCGTAGTTAATGGTGAAAATTCGGTGTGTGAGGATATCTGGGGGTGTCTGCAAGCTGTAGAAGGATTTTATCTTCCCTGTCACTAAGGTGGTTGAAGCCGAAGCACCTCATCACCCGTCATCACTTGGCACTGTTGGCTAAGGAGTCACCTTGGCTCAGAGGGTGGCACAGAAGGTTTGCTGTGTAGGATGAGAGCAATATGTTGAGAAGGAGAGATCTGAATGGTAAGGGTAGACTTGACAATGTGGATGTTTTCTACTAAGATAAACCATCAAACTTCAAAACACTGCTTTTAACTGAAAATCTGAATTCAAGCACAAAACTAGAGGGGTTTATTCTTCTTGTCAGATGGAAGGAAAATACAAATCAAGTCCAAACCTTGTTTTTTTTTTTCTGATAAATCTCCCAAAATAAGATTTCCCATGGCAGAGACTGTGTATGTGAACTCTGTAAAAACACCAGAAGTGGCAAGATTTCCCTCCAAGAGGGAGCAAAGGGAAGGGGGCTTATCTATGCTGCTTCTAGAAGAGTTAGATCTATTTGCCTTAAATGCACTTGTTAGAAAACAAAACCTCAATGAATATTGCCTTTAAAAACAAGTTATTCAACCTGGGAAATGCTTTTTGGAGGCTGGTATTGAAGCAGATGCCAAGTTTCCCTCAGCGCTGTCTGTCCAAATGCCTTGTTTAATTTCACAGACCTTCTCAAGCACTGGAGAGCAGAGCCATAAGAAGATAGTGCAAGAATTTTGTCCCGAGCATCCAAGTGCCATATTCCTCAAAGTATCTGGGCTATGTTAGATTATCCCAGGTAACCCAGAGCTCTTAATGTCCTGGTCCTGAAATACGTGAGCAGCACGTGTGTCGTGGGTTTGTGTGGAGCCATTTTGCTTGGTAACAGGGGCAGGGGATTACAGTGCTGCCTCTGTAAGCACTTCCTGAAACTTCCAGCTCTGAGGGGCCCATCCGCTGCCTCCATCATCGGTGTTGAAGGAGGGAAATCTGCAGCAGGAGAGGAGGTGGAAGGGTGAGGCAAGATGGCAGTGGCCATGTGGATCCCACAGTCAGAGGAGGAAGGGAGGAGAAGCGCCAGCCCTCAGGGAGGGTTCCCCTGAAACCCCTAGAGGGCAGGGCTGAGAGATGCCCACAGCTCTGAGGAGCCTGCACCTGAGGGGGTGATCGCTGAGGAAATGGTGCCTGAGGGGGAGACGATTACTGTGAGGGAGATTCATGGTCTTCCACAGCTCTGGGAAGACCCCCTGCCTCAGAGGACGATTGCTGAGGATCTTGTGCCTGAGGGCACAATTACTGAGGGCAAGACTCACGGTTACCCTCAGCTCTGTGAGAACCCCGTGCCTGAGGGGGAGCAGCTGAGCACAATGAGGACCCCGGGACGAGGCGGGAAGCTGTGTGGGAGGGCGGCCATGTTGTGCGCCTCCATGGAGCCCCGCGCCTGAGGGGGCGATCGCTGAGGAGCCCCACGCCTTGAGGGGACGATCGATCGCATGTGAGGAACCCACTGGAGGAATGGCGAGGAGTCCTCCTGCCCTGAGGCGAGACAGGCAGCGGGGAGCCATCGCTGAGGGACTGGCTTCACCCCTGTTCCTGCCTCCCGGGCCGCTGAGGGGAAGGAGGTAAAGACATGGATGGGCGTGTGGGGGCGGGAAGAGGGGAGGAGCTGGGGGGAAGGCGGTCTGAAAGGGCTGGTTGTGCTCTTCATCATAGTCCCACTCTGTGTTGTGTTCTGTTATGTTTTGGGTTGGTGGTGGATGAAATTAACATCTGTTTTCTTCCCGTTTTGCCCGGGACTGTAAATGGTGGCTGAGCCCTCCCTGCCCTTAGGGATTTCCATGGGGCCCTCTGTGCTTTTCTTCTCCCTGTGTATTGGGAGGAATGAACAAGTGGTTGATCGTGGTCCTCTGTTCCTCGATGGGCCCAAACGACGACAGCATGCTCAAATCTGCTTCTATTTTAACATCACTGTACTGGCCTGACTTTAGTCCTCTTGCTTTCTTCTGTGTGCTTGTCAAGCTGTCAGAAATGTAAGCCTGTTTTCCAGCAAAACGGATGCATTGGTGTAGTGAAAAGGATGAAACTGTCTTCTGGGGGACTGAGGTTAAGCTGTATGTCCTTGAACCACCTGTATTCCAACACCGGGGCTTTGCTGAAGGCCTCGCTTGCTGTTTGCTTCTCGCCCCCTCCTCCTTCCAGCCATTGGCTGTGGTTTGTGTTTCCCCTTTTATTGCCTTTGGCTGGGTTGCAATGGGCGGTGCAGTATTTTTGTTCTTCACTTAATAATCTTTTGGCGGCTGTTGGACATCATTTCTCATTGTATTGGTGGAGGATTAGCTGAGATGATGGGAGATATTTCCTGTCTTAGCCAGCAGGATGGGCTTTGCAAGGCTTGTACCTTCTTTTCACATAGTGTAATGCTTTGTTTGGGAACATGCAGAGGCAGCTCATCTATGGGAAGAGAGCGCAGCCCCTGAAGCATGATTGCTTTTATTTGTGGCAAAAAGCCATGGAACAGGCAAAATTACTGGTATTCCCAAGCTGGACAGACCACAGGGCTGGGAGTCAGAGTCCCTGGTTGTCTGCTCATGCCTCTGCATTGCAACAGGGGGGCAAATAGGTTCCATTTATCCCAAGGTTGTATCCAGTCACAATTCTTCCCTTTGTAAGTGTTGGTAAAGTTCAGCGCCGCTGGTATCATCTGCTTTATACCTGTAGTTGTTAAAGAAGTAAAGGGATGCTGCAGGGTTTGTTTCAAATGACCACGACTAATTGAGGAGCAGAGAGGATGCCGTCATTGGTGTGGGTACAAAGGTGTATCACAACAGCCTCTCTGCAGGGCAGTGGCACGTTAACTTCTCTGCAGTAAACAAAGCAATGCCTGGAAGAAGGGAAAGTGATTGGAGAAGGGTGGGTCTAGATCTTGGTAACAGTATAAGGGTGTTACCTAGCACAGCCCCTCTCGGGTTACTGTTTATTGGCCCAGATGGTATCTCCAAGGGAAGAGATGTATTCTCTTGCAGTATCTCTTCAATTCTAACCACTGAGCCTTGTGTTTGCACTCTCTCCTCCAGCTGTAAGGCCTCACAGACTCTTGAAAATCCCTCAAGGCTCTTTCTTCCTTCTGCTGTGTCTTATCAGAACACAAGGTAGTCTCCCTGTCCCATGGAGCCGAGGTCTGGATCCTGTGTTTCTTGTCTGTGGCTCTGGTAGGACGGCTCTCGGCTGGTGAGATCAGACGCCCAGCGGGGCTAATGTTACTGGAGAGAGAGGTTTAATGTTACTCTGCAGATTGTAAGTGGAGACAATCTTAAGATGAAAAAAAACAAGGACTTTCCTGGTTCCAAGGCAACTTAGTTTTCTTGTAATAATAAGTGATAGGTGGTGGGGGAGGGATTAGTCATGACATGATCCCGTTGCAATGCTTTGTGAAGACAAGAGCTACAGACTTCTTTAATCTCCTTGCCAATTCAGAGTATGGGATATGGTACCAAACGCTCAAAACCCAGACAGTTTGAGAGTAGAAGAAGGAAGTTAATGGTTGCTGGAAGAAGTTGGGGATAAAAATGCACCATGTTCCTTGTTGCATGTAGTTTGTCCTGATCTAGTCCCTAGATACCAACTGTCTGAAATCAACTGCTCTGACAAACATGCCTTGGGTTTTACTAGAGTGCAGTGCTGTGGGATTGTCACTTTGACTATTCCAGGAGAGCAAGGCTTTGACTTTAATAAACCCCTAATTTCTTTTTGTGGTCAGCTTTTCTTTCTTCCACTTGGATTTTTATTAGCTTTTCCCAGTGAATAAATGTGGGGAGGAACCTTGAAACAAGTTACTCAAAAGAAATCTGTAGCAGAACGATGTGACTTTCCCTAAACTCTGCTCTGTTAGCATGCTGCTCATTTTCAGGAGGAGCAATGGAGAGGGCTGTCCTCTGTGATCTGAACTCTGAGTGCTTCATCCTTTAACTTCCTCAACTACTTAAAATGGGACTTGCTGCCTCTTGAGAATGAGTTAGCAGAGACATGGGACCCAGAAACTGCAGTTGCTGATACGTGGGAACTAGCTTCTTCTGCACATCTACTTCCAAGGGGTCAGCAGCAGACCTTTTCCAGCCCAACCTGGAGTTGATGGGACCTCACACCATTCTGAAATGGAGTAAAAAAAGGAGGGGGGGATGATTTAAGGAGAGTGGTTACTGCCAGCAGCCAGAACAGTGAGCAGCTCCCACCTCTTCCCTCAAGAGGGGACTTGTATGTCAGGGTTGGATTTTTTGGACAACTGGCTGCTGAGTGGGTTGGGAGAGGTGTTTATAGCTGAGCAAAGGTGGCTAAAGAAGCAAAGTGATCAAGTGGATACTGAGCAGCAAAGACAGGCACCTGCAAAAGTTTTCTCATGTCTCTGAGAACAATTAATAATTTGTCTCTGAGAAATATGGCAAAGGAAATAGCTTGGAGAAGGGAACAGGAGCTAAACTGTCCTCCAAAGCTCCTACTGACACTTTTAATCTGTGCTGCTGTATCTCCCATTGACAGTTTTCTAAAAAACTAGTAATCACTGTTCATGTTGGTCCTAAAATCAGCTCTATTAGGAGTTAGAAATACCAGCACTCTTCCAAAGAAGCTTACTTTCATTATATTCCCAGCCTAATAGTGGAAACCTAAGAGCTTTAGAATAGAGCTGGCTGCAGCTCCAGCATTTCCCTTGAAAGAGAGTTAGTTATGGGAAAAATCTCTTTTTTGACAGCCTTCCACAAAAAAATAGAAGGTCTGATTTTCCCACAGGAAACTTGCAAGTTGTGGGTAAGTGGGTTTTTCCTCACTTTCTTGTTGTCTCTAACTTTTTTCCAGCTCCGATTTGACGTTTCAAAGTGTTACACTTATTCTGAGCTGGCAGAAGTTGGACGAGGGCAATAATAGGTGAGGCTTTTCTACTCTGCTGGAGAGAACCATCTAGAAGTAGGCAGGAATCCACCATTTGAAACACCTGAAACTTTCTGCAACATATTGTTTTTCTGAGGTTTTCTAGAGGATGACAACTCAAAGGGTCAGGTGGCTCACTGACTCTGTTGTGGTACCTGCAGCGACCTGATCTAGGTGAACCTGCTTCTGCAGGGGGGGGGTTGGACTAGATAATCTCTAAAGGTCCCTTCCAACCCCTACCATTCTATGATTCTATGATCTAAGGCTTGCTGGGTTTGATCTGCCCTCTACTGCTCTTACTGCAGTGAATGCACCGCCAAGGTTACTGGGGATGGGTTGACATGTCGTCTTCATCTACGATGGGAAACTTGCAGGTGCTCTAGCAGTGATGCAAAAGTCATAGGGCTGGTAGTCAGTGTGGCTTTTGCCTTGCAGATAAGTCATCTTAGCTTTAAACAAGCTTTTGCTCCATCTACATGCTGGCATCAGGCACTGTTACAGCAGAGACAACACATCAAGCAAGAGATGATCCTCCTGGGAAGATTTAACCATCAGTGCTGATCCTGCTGTCGTCCTGCTCTTCAAGCTCGTCCTGCTCTTCATATTTGGGTGAGAAGATTTAAGCAAGTGAAGCTGTTTTCTCATACACAAGGCTCCAATTTTGGGACGTGCAGTAAGAGGAGCGATAAAGAACAAAGGTCCCAACAGCAAAGCCCATCTCATTGCTCAGTCTGGCAAACAAGCAGATTGAAGATCCCTCGCCTATATAATGTTAACAATGTTTTAATTTATGTGGGGCTTTTACCATTATTATTTTAGCTGCCAGGAGTTCCTTGCCAGCTTTCTCTCTTTTGGTTATTTTTAATCCTTGCTTATTTGTGCTCTCTATCCCAGCCTTCTCAGACTTTTATGACTGTAACGCTAACCCCTCATGCCCTGCAAACACATGCTCAATAACTTTACTCATGTGAGTCGTCTTTGATGTCGAAATCAAGTTAAGTATGTGCTTTAGTGTTTATAAGATTGGGTCCTTAGTTTCTTAACCCTTGCCCAAGAAGTTTAGTTTACCATAGTCTTTGCAATAAATCCCTGTCTGTTTCATTTCGGAGGACGGCTCGATGTTTTTCCCCACCTCTGTTGAGAGACACTACAGATGTGTGATGCTTGGCACTGTGGTCTTTTTTTTTGTCTCCCCCCTTTGTTTTTGCTTATGACTTTGTCTCTGGGTCTCTAGTATCATGTTTTCCCTCCTATATGGCTCTGAATAATCAATTTAGAAAGCCAGGAAATAAATCAAAGCCTCAGATAGTAATGTAGAAAGAACGAAGGGAAAAGCAGACATATGGATTTCATCACCAATGGAGAATAACGTGTATAATAATAACAACAGAGTGTAAATGAGTATATGTACTCACAGGAGGCTTTTCCAAAATGATTGTTTTTGTACATGACTGGGGAAGTTATTTTGTGGTTTCTGACTTCTCTGGAACTGTTGCGTCCTGGCACCGCCTAAACTCTTTCCCAGCCCTATTCTTTGCAGCACAGCTTTTGTTGGGTGATGTGAAAAGCTTTGGTGTAACCAGCTGTGCACTGGGAAGGGTTGAGCAGTTTGGGGGACTTCTCTGAGGAAGACTTCCTAGCAATGCTTGCGTGCTCAGCAATGATGGCTTCCATCCCCGTGTCCCGTCAGAGCACTGTGGCCTGGAATTCACCGCCTCTCCCCTAAACAAAATTAATCAAGAGTGCAAGTTCTTCACTGGCCAAAACAAATGATAGAGAGAACATTGTCCAGTGGTGTAAAGCAACCCCAGCTTTGCGTGTTTGCTTTGAAACCATAGATCCCTGTGCTTGCTCTCTGCTCGTGTGTTGACTAACACAATAGGTGTCGGAGAAGGAACCACAGAAATCCTGCCATGGGGACTTGCAGAACTTGTGTTTTCTTTCCCAGAGGACAGGATTCTCCTTTGCTTATATACTCTTTTGCCTCTGTAATGGAAGGACAGATAAAATGTCTATGTATACCAAGATTTGTTAGAGCTGTCAGCTGAAGCTGCCCTTGTAGACTCTAGGACTGAAAACACTGATGCTTTAGCTAAAGAAGACTTGGATTTAGAGGTTCTCTTTACCCTATCTCCCTGTCTTCATCTTCTCTACCACTGTCAGTGCAGAAGTTGGCTTCCTTTTCCCAATTTCTCTAAAATTATGTATTGGCTGATGCCCTTTTAAAAGTAGGGTGATGGGTGTGTATTAACAGCTCAAGGGATAAGACCACAAACCATTACACTATTGGAAGTGGGAAGACAATAAAAGGCAAGGGTGAGTTGTTCTTTATGGTGTACTCATCTGCAGATATAAAATCAGGATCCAGCCCCTGCTGAGGCTTGCATACCATCCTGGTTAATGGCCTCATTTTGAGGGATTTTGGTTAAGTGTTTCTCAGTCCCTGGGAATTCCTGTAGGAAAGTTGAGGGTTTTCTACTGAAAAATCTTAGGGGAAAAATATGAGTTTTGTCAATTCATGAGTCAAATATTCTGATTAACAGTCAGAAGCTGGTAACTTGGTTCTCAAAGCTAATGTAAAATACTTTGAAAAAAATGAAAAAAGTAATTCTGAGTTCTTGCTGCTGTGATGTGAGGAAATCCAGGATACTACAAAACTTCATCAGATAGGGAAATCACTTCTGCCCAGCTCATTTCACAATGCTGTGCTTTCTTTGAGTACAAATCCAGCACCTTTCACCAGCAATAAAAATCACACATTTTTCTGATTTAGGGTGTTTTTTTAAAAACCAAAGCAAAACAAACTCTTCCTGGCAGAATCCATCAGTTGTCCTGTAATTGCATTTCATTGTGAAACAACTCTTCCTGATCAGAGCCTATGCCCTACGTGCCATTTTTGGCTGGAATAGACCGTACAGAGATGCCAAAGCATGATCTCGGATGAGCTCTGGATACCATCAAAGCTCAGGGTTTGTGTGACCACCCTCCATGGCAACTGGAGGGGGCTAGAAAATTAGGAAGGGTCAAAATGAGAAACACATGATGAAGTGTAAGTCAGAAGAACCTCTTGAGTTTCAGCTGTAATGCTTTTCAGGCTGAAAAACTGCCTTGTCCTGGCTCTAACTTGTCCTTCGGTCATCCCGGGTCTGGTTGTGACTGGAAGGCAGAGCACTGCAGGGTAATCAGGGGTGTTTCTTCTCTTAACAAATAATAACTGACCTGATGTGTTGTGACAAAGTGCTGCAGTGCTGATGTCCTGGTAAGTGACTTCAAGGCTTGTTTTCAGCAGAGGGTTTGAGGATGTGCTTTTTTTGAGGATGTGCTTATTGCTGAATGGGGCTTGTTTTGTCAGGTTTTGCAGGTCCCAAGTATTTTGTTGACACAAAACTTCTCACAGCTTTTTCCAGGATATTGTAGTTCCTGGCACCATAAGATAAAACCATCTTAGGGGTGAATCAGACACTTTGGATACCTTCCCCTTGAGTTTATCACTAAAATGTATCTCATATGCTCAACTATAACACTCATTCTCTGATTTAGGGAAGTTCAGGAACATTTGGTTTTGTCAGGCAGTTTGCATGATGAGATTCTTTGCATTTCCATTTGACCTAGATGGAAATGATTCCATCTTCTGCTGAAGCAGAAGTCCTTGTGTGTAGGTTTCCTTCTGTATTTTGACATTACTCAATGTTTGTGTGTATTGAGCTGTGAACTTAAATTACAGTGGGCATCTGCTCATTGTAGTTTGTACCTGTTTCCCCACTCAATAAAAGGCAATCATAGTAGCTGCTCTCAGCAGCTCTCTGCCATCTCAAGGGATGCAGTTTTTTCATGCTTAGCCTACTACACTATCACACTGTTAAACCTGGAGCAGTGATGGCAAATTTATGAAGGTGATGGTCATATCAAGAGCACCTGAAGCTTTGCAACCCCTATTGCTGCAGACATCAGCATCTGAATATTACAAAAAGCTGTCATCAGTCTGTTCTGGATCTTAAGAAAATCCTTTTGGACCCCAGTGCCTCTATCTCCCTTACCTGTAAAAGAAATGAGAGCACTTGTAAAGGCAAAGGGTGTTGTGTGGGGAAACAGGCTGTTGTTTTGTTACCATGCAGACTGTGGAGACGGCTGTTCTGTGATGACAACATGAGGCACTGGAGACCCTCATGGGCTTTTCCCAACTTGCACTGGCACTGTGTTGGTCAGAGGAGTAAAAACATGTGCTCATGTTCCTGCTCTGTAAACGGAGTGAATATGACTCACCAGAAACACATGGGGCAGATGTTTGTGGTAATGAGGTGTCACTTTTATACAGTTACTTTTCTGAATACAGGCACATTTTAAGGCTACTTTGCATGCCTGAGGAGTTGTGCTGAGACTGGAGTGTCTAGAAGAAAGCTTTCAAAAGTTGGGAGTCCACTTCAGCACATGCTTTCATTTCAGCATGGCTTTAGGGACTTGGGAGCATATGCTGTGCTGGCAGTCAGTGGGAGATAGATGACAGATACTCCAGTATTTAGAAAATGAAACCTCTGGCCCAACACAATCTATTTATATAGGTAGAGTACTTGCAGATAGAAATTCTTTGATCTTATGCACATACCTCACAATAATGCTGATATATTGGATAAGTTAGGAAAACCAAACCAAACTCAGCTAAAAAGCAAAAAGCAAATCAAGTAAAACCTCTTTAAGAAGTTCAGAGCATGAGTCCCGGGGGTGCTTTTGACTATCTTGCCAAAGCAATATATGTTTTATAGTTCTTTTAAAACGTGGTTAGCATAATTGAGGTCTGTACATGTTTGTGTTAGGAGCAGGGCAAGTGAATTAACCCTTACAGCAAACTCTGGGTCACCTTTCCTCTTGGCCATAATGTGTCTAAATGTCAGATTTCCCATGGTCTCTTAAGGTTTCCAAGAGCAGTCTGTAAAGAAACATTCCTTCTCTGGGGCTCATGACAGACATTCTGAAAGCTCCTGTGCCATGATAAGACTGTGGCTCTGGGATGTGCCTTGGGAGTGCAGTCGCAATCCCTTATGTTGGCAGCTCTTGGTTTCTCTGTTGTCCTCACCAACTCCTCTTTGCAAGGAAAGAGGAAGGAGATGATCTCCTAGAGCAACCAAAGTAGGTTGATTGCAAATTCTTTATGCCATCAGTGTGGCTTAGGATCTTCTAGTTCAGTAGTTAGGTTTTGGTGGAAGAGGGAAAACCTGTTTGTCTTGTTAGCAAGCTCAAACATTAATGAAGATGGGTTGAACTGTGCTCCATGGTGCCTCCAATTATTCCCTAAAGCATGACAAATATTTTCCTCCTAAGTAGCACAACAATAATGCTTTTACACCCAACTCCTGCACTCTAATCCTAACTTTAAAGTTTCTGATATGTTCTTATAAAAGTGACCATTGCCATTTGATGCATGAGCCCCTTAGTTGCCTTTCTCAAAACACTTCAGAGCTGATCTGAGAGGATACTGATCATCACAACCCAAGTTGTCACCTCTGTAAAACTCAGGCACCCCGAATCCAGTGGGGAAGTCAGGCCTCCTGCAAGTTCACTTTTCAGATCCAAACACCGAGGCTTCCCAAATGTGTGGGCTGGAAAAACACCTCTCTCTGCCTCAGCCTCTTGTAGAGAAAGGAGGACTCATACCTACCTCGTAGAAGAGTTGTGGTCGATAATGTTCGCTAAGTGCTTTTTAATTCCCTGCTGAAAGGTTCTGTGTGAGTGTGAGTTATAATTATTACGTAAACCTGTCTCATATTTTCCTGCACGAGCCTTCAGCTTGCCGCAGAGATGTTTTCCCACTCTTTATGTGGATGCCATTGGGTTTGTAGCTTCCTGGCCTGTTGTAGGCAGCCTGCAGTAAGGCACAGATTTCCAAAAGAGAGCATGAAATTCTTTTCATCAGTTTGGAAAGCCAAACCAAACCCCAGACCGCTTTCAGTAAAACTTTCCAAGAGGAGAATTGATTTATACATCAACGGGGAAGAGATGCGGCTTCATTAAGGGTGGCTGAACAGCTCCAGTTCCTACACACAGGTGCCCACCTCCAGACCAGGCATTTAGCCCACAGGTCAGTCCAGTCTCCTGGAAGGGCCTTGGACAGCTGAGAAAACGTGTGCTCTTCATCACATCAGATCATCCAGCTAAAGTAAACCATGAGGTCATGCCGACATCACCGTGGCACTCTGCAATAATTAAGACTGCTGCTTGGTTTCTGTGCAGCCCCCAGCCCCAGCTTGCGTACAGGTGTGTTGTTATTAAGCAGCTGGTATAACAATTCCATGCCAGTGCAAAGTATGAAACAAGTCAGGACCTGTCCAAAACTAACACAGCCGGGCCTTGAAATAGAGTCCGGGGAGGGGGGAGTGCAGTTCTCCCTCCTGGAGATGAAAACAAATTGTAACAGTTAAAAGGCAGAAATCAGGGCTGTTGGTTTCTGCAAACTTATAGGAATCTCTGTGCCTCCTCCCAGGAGAAAAGAAATTAATAGGTAGCCAAGGAGAAGGTTTAAAAATAGAGCTCTTTGCATAGCTATTTGGTGATGTCTCTGTCACGTTGGCCGGTGTTTGATGTTCCCAGCAGGTTTTTAATGTTGGGTGTTCGCAGGTTTTTTATGGCAGGGTGGTGAATGGGGAAAAGGAGCTTTGGAAAAAGTGACTTTGGATGTGTTGGAGTCCAGGTAACGGGCTGAGGTGGGTCCTCAGTCGTGCTGGCACAGTCCCATTGGAATGAAAAGGGTGAATTTGAAAGTGGGAAGACAGTTGACTGAGCCCAAGGTATGCTTAAAGTGATGTGTGTCCTGAGAAGTCCTCCTTCCCTTCTCACATGAGGTTATTCCTCTCATTTTATCTTATTGAGAGACATGGCTCTCACAGTAAAAGATGCAGGTGATTTTCCTATCAGTTGGGATGTGCTGACTGATGGCTCACAAGATCTGGCCACAGAGGGTCACTGCTGGGAGCTGAGGTCCCCAGAAGAGCCCACTGCTCTGAAATTGGGGTTTCTACTGAAGTGAGCTGTTACTGAGCCAATAACAATTACTGCTGCCAGTAAATGGGAAAGCACATGCTGAAACTCAATTTGTTCATAGGTGCTTTGACTTTCATTCATACACTCATCCCTATTACAGAAACAGATCTCACAGTGTCTGCTGTGGCAGAATCGCCTGTCTTTGCCAATTTGACAGTGCTCTGGGTAACTGTCTTACAGCAGTAGGATTTCTGACATGCAAAAAGCCTCAGCAGAGCCCCAGATCCTTCACTTGCAAGGAAGCTTTCCTTTATAATGTTTAAGACACATGAGCTGAAGGATTGTTGTGAAGTTTTTTCTCATATCTCCATTTACTTAGATCACATCTTCAAGAGCCTGTTAGAAGATGCACTGGGAAAATGTGGGATTAGATAGGGAACTGGATTAGCCCCTTAGGATTTCAACAATGTGGCTTTGGTTTAATATAGAAGATTTTATTTAATATGCTTGTAGAAAAATGCAGTGTTGCATAGCTGAGATCTGATTTTCCCACCCTGTTTTCTCCACAATCCCATTGCCCTGCCTTTTTCTCACTACAGCCACCTATAATTACACAGCAGGTGCAGCAGGTCCTCCAGGAACACAGTCTGATCAATGGGGAAGAGCTGGCTTTCAGCTCTCCCTTTCCAAAGGTCCGTGGTGTCCTTTCCCTCTGTCCCAGTACAGAACAGCTTAGGGGAGCTGGAGGAAAACTCTTGCACAACTGAGAGTCTTCTGGAGCACCACTTTCTTTTGTCTTCCCTGATAGGCAAAGTGTCTCATTTTAAATCAGGCCTTCTTGGCTCTCTGGCTTCACTGAAGCTCAGTGCTGCTCCCAAGATCTGGCTGAGGAGGGGATCTGACCTGGCACAAAGTCTAATGCTCAATTAACACTGCCCTTGCATGTTCTGCTGCCTCTGATACTGTGTGAAGGAAGCAAAAATCTTGTCCTGCCTATGCCAAAACATTCAAAAAGGTTTTCATGAGTTAACTGAAGGTGTTAATCCAAGAGGGACAGTCAGAGCACACAAGAGGACTGTGTAGGCCCCAGGCTTCCCAAAGTGAATGAAGATTTGAACATAACACCATGCAGGAGCTTGATACCATTAAGCCAATACAACCCAGAAAGATTCAGATGACTATTCCATAGTGTCCTGTGTCAACAAGCCCTTCTTAGATGTTGGGCAGAACCCTAGAAGCAGCCGAGATAAACATTTTCCATGTGGAGCAAGAAAGATGCATCCAACACGACAAGACACTGGCCCCTCCAAACATTAACTCCCTTCAGTCCACACCACATTTGATAGCAAAGACAAGAAGGAGCTCCTTCCTTCAGTACTGCACCAAAACTTCATCCTCAGAGGCTGAGGCTGAGTGAGGATGCTCTGCTGTAGCTGGTGGGATTTGTACTGGGACTAGCAGAAGGACTGGTGCCATGTCATGTTGTCATTTATTTCTATCCACGTAATATGTGTTTCTTTGTTGTCATGGCCCAGCTGGATAGCAAGGAAGAGTATTTCCTAATCCCTGACCATGATGTCACCTGGCTGCAGTGACATTACAAAGCCTGGAGCAGCAAGAGTGAAATCAGAGAGTGTCCTGAAACAGCAGGAAAGGACCAGGCTGTGCTAAGAGTCTTGTCAGCTCATTTGTCCCACTGCAGAGGAGGCTCAGCTGCCAAAAATATGTCACAACAGATGAGGGGAGGGAGATGCCTATGCAGCCCCTGGAGACCAGGAACAGGGATTCTGTGGAAAAGCACAGGGAATGGGAAACTTCCTGCAGAATGGCTTTTTGTTACACTCATGGATAAGATGCAGTTTCATATTTGGCAGGCTTTTGAGAGTGTACCTAGGATTAGAAGACCTACATTCCTTTAAAACCCAGATTTGGGTTTGGAAAGGTCAGGACAGATGCTAAGAATTTCTGAAGTTATAGGCTGTTCAGACTATAGAACTCAGGTCAGGATTCTCAACTAAAAATTAACTTCTCCACTGCAGAATGAATACTTGGCACATGGATATGAGTCAGGATAGTCTTTATTCTTTGCACACATTCAAGAATCACCCTGTTGTAAGTGAATAGGGTGAGGCAAACTAGCCATGCAGGCCAGAACTGCTGTATCCTTTAAGACAAATAATGGTGAAAACCTTCCTCTGGTGAAATTTAGAGGGGAAGATTTAGGCAGGCAGAGCATGAAGGAAAGGACAAGAAGGTTAATTGGAATTTTGAGGGTTTCTCAATAGCTGACTGAACAGGGGTGAAGATTGCACATCAGTAGCGTGGTGTAGGCGAACCTGGAACTGGTGGGATAAAGGTTACCTGACATCTCCAAGATCTCAGAGGGGATCGTTTGAGTAAATCCAAAAGCTTAACTAAGAGAACAAAGGAATATGTAACTTTTCAGAAGAAATATGAGGGTTTCTGAGCAGTGGTGCACCTAAGATGCTGCTTGAACCTCCATCACTTGGTAAATGGGGAGTAGGCAGAGCAGAAGTCATGCATGAGCAGAGGGAAGCAGGAGTGGCAAGAAGTTCTGTGCTTCTTGGGAGCCCATCTGCCTTTAAACCACTTGGCTCTGACTCCCTCCTCCCTGACCATTCCCTGATCAGGAGTGCCACTGAAACCACTGCTGGAAGGACAAGCACCATTTCCCATCCGCGAGCCCACGTTGCTTCACCTTGGAGGAATGCATTTGCTTCACACCCGAGATAAATGGCCTGCTGTTTAAATGGAGTTTGTGTTGCAAACATCAAACTCTTGCTCTGGGACAAGGCTTTGGCATCTCTCCTGCTCCCCTGCTGCTGGCCGGGTGGGATGGTGCCTCGCTCCACCGATGCAGGGTCTGCTCTGCCAAGGCTGGATTTATTATTGGTGACTGGCCTCTGCTGCTGACTTGATGATTTCTGCTCTGATCTCAGAGGATAACTCTCTCCTAGGCTGGTCTCAGAGGGAACTTGCATTCCTTTCTTATCTCCCACCAGCATGAGTTATGCTCTCAAAAATTAGTCCTTATTTATTAGGGCAGCCCAGCCAAAAGCCATCTCCAGGATTTTCAGTTGCATGTGCAAAAATTCCACCTCCCTTTTCTTGCTCCCCTGGAGAGATTCATTAGGAATAACCTCACCTTTCAGGGAATCGGATGCTTCTTCAAGGATGTTGACTGGGGGAAGGTTTGGAGACAGTGTCCCAAGAAGACACTGAGGTTAGTGTACTCAGCTCATCTGTTTTCACTTAAGTCCTCACTGGAAGAGCCCCTGGAGAGCTGTGAAATAAGGACCTTCATGTTTGTATCTCCCTTCAACTGTAGACTGAGACAGCAAAGCTAGGATCCCAAGTACTCTGCACTTTTCCCCCTTCCAGATTCAAAACAATCTGGAGAAATTTACAACCTGGTCCTGCTCACAGTGCTTCATAAGGTAAGGAGAGGAGCATGGAGTCAGGGCTGCAGCCCCACGGCAAAACATCTGCCTCATCCTCATCTGCCGGAGCGAGGCCACGAAACTGAATGAACCTAAAGACAGCCCCAGCTGGACAAGGACAATTTTGGCTTTGGTTGAAAGTCAGAGGAAGCCTCCACACCACTGATGCACAGAGGTAAAGAATTACAAAGGCAATGGGAGGGACTGCAATCAGCACAGAAAGGCGCTGAGGAGAATCAGATACATCGGGATATCAAATAGCTTGAGAGGGAGGGACACAATATGAGCAGCTCCCAGGGACCAAGAAATCACTACAAAGAGAAACATCAATGTGGAGGTAGTTACAGGGCAGTTAATAAAACCTGAGAAAGGCCTGTTTGTTGCTGTGAGACAACAGAACTCTTAGTGCAGAGCTGCCATCCAGATGCTGAAGCTGCCACAGAGCTGAAAATTACCCTCAGAGCAGGGATACAACAGGACATCTCTTCCCCTTCTCATTTGGTCCTAACCCTTTGGTGTAACCCTATCAGTGTGGGGGAAATTGCTCTTGATTTGGCTATCCAGGAGGAAGTGATTTCTTAAGACAAGATCAACCCCTGGTTTTAGCCTGGTTCAAGGTGTTTGTAAACTACTCGTGGAACCTGAGAAGTCTCTGGTTCTATTCCTTGCTGACAGTCCCCCAAAATACCTGCAAGTGCTTTGGTCTTGGATGAGTTTCCCTGCCCTGGCCCCCGCTGCAATCAATGGAGACTTGTCCTGGCTGCATGGTGTGTAGGGTTTTCATTTCTTTACTGGAGAGAAGAGATAACCGAGGGCAGAGATGTTGACTGGTTTAAGAAAACGAGCAATTGTGAAGGGAGAGGGAGGGAAAAAAGCAATCTCTGAGCTGCCAACAACTGTAAAACCCAGATTGTTTGACCCGCACTTCAGAGACAAGACATTTTTGATTCCAGTGCAAAGAAATACAGGCAAGACATCAAGTTACAAGCCAGAAATATCATGTAACCGGTAATGGCCCTTTATTGACATAGGAAGTGGGATGGTTTTGATAAAATAAGAGCCCACACAAATGATTTTCTGTGCATATCATTCACAAGGAAACTCTTTGAGGAGTTTTTTGAAAGAATGTGGTTATTATTTTTCTCTGCTCTTTTTGCTTGTTCCATTATTAAAGAGAAAAGGAGTCAATAGCAGGAGGAGCTTCAGCATCCCCTTTGCTCAGGGAGACCGTGCACTGCCTGCACCCCATGGATTTCCTCTGAAAACCATCTGGTAGGAGCCCTGGTGAGGTGGAAATGGTGGAAATCAATTTTCCCTCGGTGAGAAGAGCTTGAAATAGGTCTGCACATGTACCATGTCTTGGGCCAGTGGTCAGGCTTTGTCCTCCGTCTGCGGTGTTTGTCAGGACAGAACATCCAAGTGCCCTGTTTCACTGCTGGCAAGTAAAACTATACCTAGATTGAGTTTTGGGATTGCATTTCAGAGGATGCTGGGTTAAAAAAATGGAGGCATTGATGTGCATCCTGTCTAGTGCATCTCCAGACTGTTTTTTCAGGGTCTGCATTTCGTGCTGCAAAGAAGGACACACATTGCCTTCTCTCATCTCTCTTTGGTGGTTGTTTGGGATTTCTTCCATCTCAAAACCATGTCCCATCAGGCTGCTGACGTGTGAGGAAATGAGGATCTCACACTCAACGAGCTTGGGCTTACACTGAACCCAGCAGCCCTCTTTTTGTGATGTCTCTTGCTGCCAGATTTCTTCACCCATTTTGAAATCAAATGGTTCGTGAAGGCCTAAATTAATTTGAGAGGGGGGAAAGTGAAGTATCATTAAATGTGATTAATCTCTTGCTGCCGCCAATCCCACAATCATTTCTGGAGTCTTATGGCTGGATTTGGAGGTTGAAACCTTGACCTTTTTGCAGACTGGCATCATGCTAACAAGGTTGTTTGTGTTCAATTTCCTTCATTTGCTTTGTTGCTTTTTCACAGGGGGATATTGAGTAAGAAATATGGGGAAAAGGTAAACAGGTCTGTATGGGATTTGTGCTCCCTGATTGTTTGGATGTGTGATGTTAGAAAGAAGTAAACTCTCAGAGTACCTTTATCTCAGAGTTTACAAATACAAATAAAAGTCCTACACAGAAACTTAGTCCACGATGAAAGATTCAAATATACACAAGGAGAGTGTTTATTTGAATGTGCTCTCGGTTCCTCCCGTCGTGTTCAGCACTGGTTGTTTCATTGTAGGAGATCCAGAAAGTTAATTCACCAAAAGAAGTGGAGTTTTGGAACCAGCAGGGAAGGGACTGAGGCTATTCATGGATCTGGTTTTCAGTTCCTTTATTCACTTTTGGAAAAGGTTTGTTTTGGCTTGAACCAAACCAACCTTTCCCTGAGATCTTCATTTACTCAGCTCTGATGTACAACCATGTCCCAAGCCAAGCTCAGTAAATTTCTCAGACTTTTTTTTCCAGGGCTGTTTTCCTCCCCACAGACCTCCCGAAGCGCCTGCACTGCAGGGGCCAAGCCATGGACAGGTTTCCCTGGGATTCTGCTGGGTTTGGAAATGGTGTGTTGAGTTCTCTCAAATCTGCTGGAAACACTTTCTCCTTGCTTAAGCTTCTGCTGTGGTTAAATGCACAGGCCTTACAGATTATGCTGAGCTTTCACAGATGGACTGAGAAGATTCAATGCTGAAGTTAAAGCCAGTGCAGCTCGAGTTAGGGAATAGCTGTCTTGGTAGAGAGAAGGAGTTATAAACTGCAGGAAAGTCGACAGCATGAGGTGGGGTGGTGCATCAAATCGGGGCTGCGTGCTAAAAGATGATGAAAACTATCCTTTAGAGGAGATGCAGGGGTAAGCATCTGGGTCTATATGTCTTTATACAAGGGCACCGTGGCATGCCAGAAGCCTTGATGTCATTGCCAACGGCCCTGAGCAGTGCTTCCAGTCCAAATCCTGTGGCAGCCATTGGGTGCCGAATGCACCCTGCTCCAGGCTACTCCTGGGGGCATTTGCAGCCCAGTCTGAGCTCCAGCACTGCACCATGCCATACCCTGTCCTTCCCTTGCCTGCAGCCCTCCCTGTTTGCATGGACTACCTACTAATGAGGATTGTGTAATGTTTCCCATTCCCTTTACTCTCAGCTGCCTCCAGCACACCTCCTTCCATACCTATTTTAAAGGGCAGTCCCACAGCTGTAGCCTTGCCCACAGCCAGGAAATTGCCTGAGCTGGCATGACGCTCCCCGCTATGTTCCTGACAGGCACGAGGCTTTTACTGCTTTCCTTAGCTTGGTTCTTCTCCCCAAAGCTTTTCAGTGTCAGGATTTAAGATTGACTCCTACAGCTTCAAGAGACACCTCTGTTTTACTTCTTTCAGCCCCACAGACTGCCCACAGTCCTGCAGTGCTGGGGAGAGAAGGGCACCAAAGAGTGTGTGTGTGTGTGTGTGTGTGTCTATGTGACATGATGAGAGCCCTCTGCAGCAAAGCAATGGGGGCAATAGATCTGCACATCTAAAGAGAATGTGAGGGCCAAGTGCCAAAGTGGTTGTGTCACTTGCAAGAGCCAGGGCCAGGAGTAGGACTTAGCAGCACAAGTCTTTCCATTGCTGGTGACTCACTTGCTGACATTTTTGGCTGCCCTCCTGGGCTGGAATGGGTCAAAGGAAAAGCAAAGGAGCTGTTCACCGTGTAAAGCTCACTGTCCTGGGCATATAGGAGAAGGGCATCACAGAGGGATGGTCACTGCCTGCTGCTGCCTGGCAGGAAGGGTCTTGGTCCATCACTAGGGCTTCTAGGTGCTGCATTAGTGATGCTGGTAACTTTGGGTTGCATCTAGGGAAAAGATGAAAGGTTACTTCTCACTGTCTGTGAGAAACTGGGAATTGTGAGACGAGCATCTGCTAAGAAAAGTGGAAAGAGGTTTCAAAACACTCTACACAGCTCATGAAATGTGAACATTTTCCCTTTTAAAGTGTTAGTTGTATCTTTCCTTATCTCAAGCACAATGCTCTGTATTTTCTCTCTTCATTGTTTCTCTATTGCAATTGCTGCTGTTTCAGTAGGAAAATACTGGATATGGCATGTAGGAATTGGCTTTTGACTCTCAGCACAGATTATGTTTGTTTATGCAGGAAGAGAAGCTGTTTCAGCTTCAGGATTCCAGCAGAATGGGTATAATACCACCTGCAAAGGTTAAATACAGCTTGTCTGTGCAAAGTGAGCTTTTTGATGCCTGACACCTGAGATTGGAACTTCCCATCTACGGGTGCCCTGTTCATCTTCTGCCTCCTGCATCTGCACAGTGTGGCTTTTAGAGGGTAATAAAATGGGAACTATTTTCTGTCTTGCTTCTAAAATGACCTGAAAATCCATACTTTGGTTTAGGCTTTTCAAATCTGGGAGTAGGGAGTTGAAAGGATCAGAGCTACACCTCTATTTGTTTTGGTACAAAAGACCTGATTTTGTGTATTTCAACAACAGACACTTGCTTTCACATTTGGTTTTGTGGAAGGGAAGGAATTTTCCCTTTTTAAAGATTCTTTCCCACTTCCACAGAGAGGAAATGAGGAGAAAAGCAGGAGGAAAACATCACTTTTGGTCAAACTTGCAGCAGTGCTATTTCTGTACAGGAGAAAAACCGCAGACTTTTGACCAAAGTGCAAGTTCCCCTTTGGCAACCTCTCTAGGTGGCAGCTCCCTGTGTCATCTCTGTCATCATTTCTTTACTGACCAGGTGTCAGCAAAGCCTCTGAAGCCAACAGAAGCCTTGCCATTCATTTGTGAGGCTTTCAGCTAATGTTCTGTATGCATGCAAACTAACGTGAGCCTTACACATCCTGCTGAGTCCACTTGGCTTTTTCCATCCAATGTGTCGTTTAAATAACCTAATTAAATGAAGTCCTTTCATTTTTAGATGATGTTTAGATGATGCATATAATTGCCCTGAGAGCACAGCCATCCAACTGGCAGAGAGGTTATGAAAGATGTAAAACATTTTAATAAAAACAAGCCCTTCCTGGGGTTTGGACTCCTTAGCTGGGATGGAAGGCCAGTGCATTGCGTGTGGTTTAAAAACAGCCACAGGCATTGTGGAGTTGTCACGGATTCTCTGATGGCAGAAATCCCTCTCTGACCTCTTTTATCTTGAATTTTGGCTTGTTGCACCATGTGAAGCTTGGACTAGTGGGATGTTAGAGGGTTTTTATCTCTCCTGGTTGGCACCTCAGTGCAGGATGACCTGGGAGGGAATGACTCCCACTGTTTCAGCGCCTCATGCCTGATGGGTGAGCCCTGGGGTTCATCCTTGCCCAACCATTTTGGAAAGAGCCTTTCTGGGGTGCTGGAGATGGGCAATTGTTTTCCTGCCCTTACCTTACAGACATCCTACCCTAAGGAGCACAGATAAGTGCTCTTCACCATGTCCTGCTGTCTGTCAGATGACTTTTGGCTCCTTCTTCCCTCCATCCCCTCCAAGGCGTCCATCTGCAGAGCAGACAGCCGTGAGGAGCAGCTCCCTCTGCAAGGCAGGAGTGTCTTTGGGCAGGGGCCAGCTCCATGTGTATAATATTTCCATTAACTCAGGGAGCGAAACAGTCGGGCTCGGGGCCCAGGCCATGCTGGAGATGCAGCGTGGCTGGAGTAATGGTGCTCGTCTATCACCCAGACGTCAGCGAGCAGCTGGAGGATGGCGAGGCCCCGGCGCGGAGCCTCACACCTGCTTTGATAGCAGCGGTGCCTTCCCATGACGTGACGGCTCCTGGGACGGCAGCACCCGGCCCTGAGCTGTTCCTGAGCTCATTTGGGGCAGGGGGACGTGGGCTGTGCTAAGGATGCTCTTGAGTAACGCTTGGCACCGCCAGGTTCCCAGCACAGCTCTGTCACTGCGAGGGCACCTGCTGCCATCCCTCGTGCTTCATCCCCCCCTGGGATTGGGAAGGCAGGGAGGCAACAGCAGCCCCTTCAGTTGAATTAGCTGGAGTTTCTCCTCCTGGGTGTGCAGAGAACCCACATCTGGTCAGCAGGGACACGTGTTTCCAGGACCCTTTTTTCTGAGCCGTGAGTCCGTCCCAGCTGGAGCCAGAAATCCTCTGCTCTGGAGACTGGCTGTGCTGACACATCCGCTCTGGCCACAACAGAGTCAATTCTGCCTTTTTGTTTTGGTTTTTTTTTTAATCCTTCTCCAAGCCAGGAAGTGCTTCGTGTTTCCCCTTTCCAAAGGGCCACGTCAGGTCCTGGGGGGGATGGTGACTGTCTCCTCTCCTCCTCATGCACACTAAGAGCCTTGGAGAGGGAGGCAAGCAGGATGGAGCTAAACCAAGGGAGATGCCACCCCATTACCCACTACGAAGCATCCCTGCTTCCAGGGAGAAGCAGTGTCTCTCCATCCTGCACAGGACTCTCCTTTCTTGCTCCATCTCATTATCACTAGTGCACACTGAGGACTGCTTCTGTTGTAGACCTTGACCTTATCATCATTTGACCCCCTCCCAGTGCACAGGCTGCAGGAAACCAATTCCAGCAGAAACCCCTTGTGCTGTCACTTCTACTCACAGATGGTGGCAGTGATGTTGCTGTGGTGGTGAGCAAGAGGTTTTGACTGTAGTCTAGGGGACCTGGGCCTGGTAGAGGGACCTTTATCCACCAAAGCTCCCTGGGAAAGCATGGCCAAGGCGATATTGATGCTCTCTCGTCTTTTTGCAGCCTGAATTGTTTCATTTTTCCTCTTACCTTCTCTCTCCTGCAGCACAAAAGGACATTCTCCCACCAAAGTATTTTCTCCTGCATGCTTATAGCATGAGCAAAGCAAAAGGAGTGAGGGTGACAAGGGGGAATTGAAAGGTTTGGGGAAAAAAAATCTCACACAGGGCATAGTTTACAAGGGACAGCTGAGTTTATAAAGCTTATCTCCAAAGAGAGGAGCTTTTCTGGCAGCATCTCTCCTCCCACCCTCAACCTCTGGCCAAGCTCCTTTGAGGAGAAAGGGAAAGGGGGGGGGGGGGGGGGTTGAATGCTCCAAAAACTAGACCTCAAAAGAAAACCCACCATTGACAGACACAGGAAGGCTCATTGAGCTGAGCAAATAAACCTACACAAATGGGTCTGGTGGCTTTGGGGAGGTGGTTGAAGGATATTGGCTAGGGCAAATGATCCCAAGAGACACATATGTCCCCCTCACAAAATAAGCTGGTGGTTATCCTGGAACAACCAGCAAGCCATTGGAATACAATACTCCAGATGAGGCCTCCCCAGGCCAGAGTAGAGAGGGAGGAGAACCTCCCTCAACCTGCTGCCCACACTCTTGGTATTTGCACAGAATGTGGATCTCAGTATTTCAGCCTTTTGAGGTAAAAAAAATCATTTTCAGGCCTGTGTTTAATTGCTCCCAGTCTTTATTTAGCAGTCAATGCTGGGCAGCAGGGAGGATGCAGTGGGCTCTGGACCCTGCCCTGCCCATCACCTCTCTTTGAAAATCTTAATTACACAGGGCAACACCTGACTTTTGCTAGGCATCACCTTCTAATGCATTTTCATCCTGTCCCAAAGCAACTGCTAATGCTATTGAAACCCAGTTTCTACCTCTGCCTTCCCTTTGCAGCTGGTGTGGGTGCACACACAGGTACGTGCATGCGCTGCCGAGGCTGAGGCACAAGTGCTGATTAGAACCATACTGGCTGGGAATCAACAGCCCCATACACATGTATCTCTCATTAAACACAACAGGGTGGAGGTAGGGATTGTTGCCTCAGGCTCTCTCTGTGAGATCTCTCATCACCCTATGCAATAAATATGTTTTTAATAAGCAGTCATTAATGACTGGACAATAACAGCTTTATTAAGCTTAAATTAAAGGCATGCTTGGGAACCTTAACCTGATACTATATGGTGTAATGGAATATACTGGAGTTCAGCTGGGGTTTTTTAATAGTTTTTGCAAGCCAGTATTTGTAAACTGTTGTGGGGAGGAAGGTGCCTTTCCTGAAGGCCTGATCATGCCCTGGGATATTCCTGCATTTGAGTTATTTCAGGGACACTCAGGCATCCTTTGGAGGAAGGGTGGAGTGGAAATAGCCCTTGTTTCGTGATGAGGATGGTTGGTGCAGGGTAAAAAGGAAAAATGGCTGAGGTAGCTGCAATATTCATAGAATCCCAGAATGGTGGGGGCTGGAAGGGCCCTGCAGAGCTCATCCAGCCTGAGTCTCTGCTAAAGAAGGTTCCCCTCGCTCAGGGCACACAGGAACGTGTCCAGGTGGGGTTGGAAACCTCTCAAGAAGGAGCCTCCACGTCCTCCCTGGGCAGCATGAGCAAGGGCTCCCTCACCTCAGCACCAAAGGAGTTTCTCCTTGTGTTTAAGTGGAACTTTTTGTGTTCCAGCTGATGTCCATTATCCCTTATCCTACTATAGGACACTACAGAAACAAGTGTCACCCCACCCTCTTGACATCCACCTTTTAGGTACTTGTTAGTGAGTATGGAAAGGAAATCAAGGACCACACATCACTTTGGGACTCAGACAAGCAGGCAGGATCCCACTCTTTACTAGATGATGCTAAAACCATGGTAAAATAACACCTGGGCACAAATATCCAAAGGGGTTTGGCTGGAAAAATCTCAGGATGACCTACAACAAAATCCCAAGCCATTAGAAAGCTGTTTCTGTATCCCAGGGCTCTTTTACCACCCTTATATCTTCCTGGTGACTGCTGAGCTCTGCAGTTTGCTTTCTTAGGTGAGTTAGTTTCCATTTGGCACTGTCTTCCTGGCACAGCTTGCTCTTGCAAACTGGCTTTTAAGCCCCTAATGATCACCTCCAGTCCTTCCTGGGAATATCTGGCCATTAAATGCAGTGAGCTGCACCTCCCTGACTGTGCAGTGTTTTGGTTGTGTCTCCAAGGCTCTGTTTGCATGGATGGAGCTGACTTTGGAGTCAGTCCAAAGCAGGTGAGCTCAGACCTCTCCTTGTTTCTGGATTGTACCTGGTGTCCCTGCACTGAAGGGCAGTCAGTAAAAGGCATGTCAGGATTGCTGGTCAGCCTGCTTTCCAAGACCTTAGGCTGACCTGGAGAAATGACTCGGCGTTGGTATGAATCAGCCCTCCCTCCAAGCCCAAAGCGTGGGACTTGCATCAGCTCTGTTCCCTTAAATCCACTTAACGTGTCCCTCTGACCTGGACCCTTTGAACTCCCTCTGCTCCTCTCCCACTGCCTTGTAATCCTCCAAATCCCAGCTGCATCCCTGGCCAGCCTTTACTGCCCTCTTCCACCTTCCATTACCGTCTGGGCTGACCTGCCTGTTGCTTCCCTGACTCTCCAGCTACACCTCTGGCCTTTTAAACACAGATTGTACCTTAGAACATGCTTCTTAAGGAGTGTGTTGAGTGAGTCAGCCCACCATATGTTGCACACAACTGTGCACCCTTTCCTCTGCTAGCTCAGAGGGCACTTTGAAATCAGTGAAAGGATGTTGCGAGATGAGAACTGGGCTGTAAAGTGGCTGGATCTGTGCCTTCTGACGTCTCTCTCTTGTAACTGAACAAAATGAACTAGATCCTTCCCCAAATTCGCCTTCTCCTTGCCAGGGATAAACAAGATCCAGCAATAAGGATTTTGCTGTGGAGTTGGCTCCCTGAATATCCCACTTTGCAGTGAACTGGGTTGTGTACATTTTAGCACTGTTGCTCTGAATTGGCTGGAACATGGGAGGTGTTTCTGCAGAATATTTCAGTTGAGGAAAAAAAATCAGCTGTGGGGTTTGGTTGGGGACAGGGGGCTGAAAACAACAAAACGTGGTTTTTGGCTGAAGCTGTTTGCATTGCTCTTTTGTGCTGGACTTTGAGGATATTCATAGTGTTACAGTGAGTTGGAGTTTATTTGCTTGAGTTCCTGAGCTTGAAACTGGGTTAGGCTTTGCTGCTCTAGTCAGATGTGTCAGATTTGTCTGTTTACCAGTTCAGCATCAGCTAAAATGTAGATGTTTTTCGTTCTTTCTCTGACCACTGCCACCACTTACCTCTTGTGGACTTTTAGCTTTGTGCACACAAAGCAGGCAAAAGGCATTTTGCTTCAAAGCCTCTTCAACAAGAAAAACAAACTTCCCACCTCTGCATTTTACAAGCTAGTAACTCCAAACACAATAAATATTTGGCTCCAGCAGAAAAGCCTGAGCATGGAATGGTGTCCCTAAATACCAAGCATAACAGTTTTGCTAAGTAGACATGGCATTAGGCTCTGATCTCACTCCTGCTTTTCTGAGCCATCCAGAAAAGCAAAGACATAACAATAGAAATATTTTGTGTAAAAACATCCCGGGGGGTGGGTGGGCAGGGGGAGGGTGTTCCCTCTTCTAATTGTATTCCTGATCAATGGGAGTTCAGTGAGGCTCTAAAGTATCAGCTGGAAGCTCTAAAGTATCATCTGGCTTCAAAGATAAGATCAAAGTCCCCTGTGCAGGGTGCTGTGCAAATACATGAAAATTCTTCTCCCTGCACTGAAGAGGGAGAAAGTAAGAGAAAAAGAGGTTTTAAAGCCACTTTCCTGTTCAACCCCAAGCCTGGAAACCCTGTTTTGGTGTCAGGAGGTGATGAGGTCTGTGCATAGAGTTGGTGCTGCGCTGCTGACTGCCCATCCAAAGGATGCCAGGGCAGGGGGCTGGCTTCTATGTCACCAGCTCTAGGCAGAGATGCTGTGTGACAAAGTCCTGGAGTCTGGAAACACTCTCAGAGTCCATCTCTGGGTAGCTCAGTAAGACCAGGCACCAAAACAACGTAAAGGGAGGATAAGAGACTTGTGAGCATGTCTTTTTGTGTGCATACTTGTGTGTTATAATAGGAGAAGCTGCTCCAGCTTTCTGCATCTTGTCTGGGCTTTGCTAGCAAACAGAACTTAATCCCCAGCCCAAGAAAGAACAGGTTGTGTTCAAGGGTTTGCTGAGACAGCGGGGTTTAACCTGGGTAAGGCTGAGCTTTAGAAGTTCTTTGCTAAGCCCTTCTTCACTTTCTCATGGCAGCTTGCAAAAGTGTTTTGCTTAGCATTAATCACTCCATTTCTTCCAGATCAAGAAGTGTTGTGCAAGCCATTGGGTCAGCACGCAGGGCATGGGATATATCAGGATTGGGGCCTGTTTAAGTATGAATATGAGCAGTCTCTTCCTGTGTAAACACACCAAAGTGCTTTACAGAGTCTGAACGTGGAGTGAAAGGATGTGTGAGCAGAGAATGGAGATCATGGACCTCAAGAGAGTTCAGAAAAAGAGACGATTTGGGGCCAGGCTGCACTAACCTGCCTGTCTGTTCCCTCTGAGGAAACATCTCCCCAGTACAGAGCTGGAGGTTAAAGCTCTCTCAGAAGGGAACCTTCTGAAGCAAAACAACATTGTGAATCCTGGTGGGACTCAAACATTTGGCTCCAGTGTGTCTAGGGACTGAAAAGCTGATGATTAGATAACTGTAAACCATCCTTATTTTACAGCTCACAGTGGCTTTGATGGGAATGGGAATGAAGCCCTCCAGGCTTCTGGGGTGGAGGAGAGAAATGGGTTTGTGATTAAATGACCTCTCAGATTATTGCAGCTAAAGTACCCAGCATTGCCTCAGGGCTTGCTTCTGCTTTGGGACAGGTCTCTGACTCTTTCAGTGCCTCAGTTTCCCCAGTGCTGTTGCTTTGCTGTGGTGTACCAGTGCAAAGAGCAATTTGAAGAGCATCTCGCTTGCACCTTGCTCTGAACAGAGTCAGCAGGGTCTGGGAGCCTCAAGGTCTCCCCCCAGTTTCATTTAGATTTGGCATCTGTGTCTGCAAGGGATTTAGAAAGCCCATAACCTGCCTCCTCTTTAACCCACTCTGATGAAGCTTGTCAGGGTGGGAGTGAAACCACCACGCAGCCCCAGCCTCTTTCATCTCTTCTGGTGCTAATGTCTTTATCAACAGGAAAGGCATTTTCTTTCCCACCTTGCTAAGTGCTCAGAAAGTCCATCTTTGTCTGAAGTGGTCTCCAGCTTGGGCCTCTGTGTTTTGCCTGGTTGCTAAGTTTGTCTCATGCATGGTTAATGCCTGATGAGATCATGGTGCCATTGAGCATTTCTTGGATAATTCAGGATTATTCATTAACAACATCAAGAGCAAGCAGGTGTATTCATAGGCTGCCTTCATGGAGAGAAAGAAAACAACAACCTTGGGAAACGACATGAATTATTTAGGGGATACCAAAGTGCTGGTTGGGCTGACGGAGCTTCAGGGGGTGGGGGAGATGGAAATTTGTTTCCAGAACAACTCAGTCTAAAGGTTTTTATGCCATTAACCCTGCAAATGTGAGGAGTTTAATCAGTCTTAGTGAAGATAGCCTCCTGTCCCGTAACAACAGAGAGCTAAGAAGAAGGATTTAGAGCCAGGCTGAGTGTTTATATTATGTGGTGTGTAGTTGATGCAAAAGCAAGGGAGTTGGAGAGCAGCACAGGGTCTGTGTGTGTCCACAGCATCTCTGTAACACACAGAGGTCTTGTCCTTCCTCCTCTTTTCTCTCTGATCTGCAGGCACAAGATGTGGACTAAACCCAAGAAAGCTTTAAAGAGCTGCCTGTTCTGGAGGCAGACGTTGGTGTCGGCCTACGTGGCCGTGGTGGTCCCTCTCATTCCTACCTGGAGCCAAAATGTTCTTCTTGAACAGATTGTATCTCTCTGGAGACAAACTGTCCTTATCTTGTGCTCTGATGGTCTTATGAAGATGGCCATGCTCAAGCATTGCTTTCAAATCCTTGGCCAGGCAGTTGAAAGCCATAATCCCACGTGTCTCTTATATAGATGCCCAAAGGCATTGAGTCTATTGAAAATCATCTAAAGGAGGAGAGTCTCCCTACAGTAGAAGGGCCTTGTGGGGCCATGGGCAAGAAAGGAGGAAAAATAAATAGGTATGAGGTTTTTGCTAATGGCTGGACTGTCTTGTGTTAGAGGAGAGATGTCAGCACTACCAATATTTTTCTTGCTGAACAATCCCATTCTCCGTGCCCTGCTTTGATGTTTAAACAAACCTAAAAAGCATATCTGCTGAAATATGTTACCCAAATTGCTTTGCTCCACGGGGTTGGCTTGCCACTGCCCAGCCTCACTGGAGAAATGCATCTAGCAAGGGAAGAGAGGGGCCCTGTGTCTGTGTTTTATCGGTGCCCTTCTGCTTTACACCAGATCCGTGCGGTGACAGACACTGAAACAAATGCAAAGTGAGTACAAGATCTTCCCTGCGCCTTTTCTTCACAGAGTCTGCTTCTGTGAACCCAGTGTGTGTGTGCTCTCATTAGACTAAGGTTAACCTTTGGGGTTTCTTTTTGACAAATAGTAAATTCACTCAAAAATGTGGTGGAGAAATGACTCACAAATACCAGTCTAATTTGGCGACTTCGTTTTGGCCAGAAAGGGGTCATTTTTATTATTTTTTGATGTAGAAATGTTTTCCTTTGACATTTTTCAAAATACACCCTTTTGACCTTTCTTTCTATACAGGGGATTAAAAAAAATTAACCAAACTAAGAGAATCAACTGTTCTCCTAAACTGAAAGAATCAACTCTCAAATTAACAGAAAGAATCAAAGCGGAACAGAAATCAGAGAAAATATGAAGTTGTCCCAAAGCACTTTGGTTTATATTTAGCTTTTTTTTTTCCCCTGAAAACTCTCTGAAGGCTCAGTTACTTTTGACCCAAGCTGCAACTTTCTCCTGCTTTGCATTTTTCTTTCCTTCCTCTCTTTTAACCACTGAGGCCACAAATCTATTATGTTCGGTAAAAAGGCTCCCCTCAAATTATAGGCATGAGCACTTGCTTTCTTATTACTCCAGAGGAAGCCAGCTTGCTCACACCCACGTGTTTTAGCTTCTTTTCTGGTCAGGTAAAACCCACTTTGAGGACAGTAATGGTTAAAAAACAAAGAATAGCTTTTAAAAATACCTCCTGATTACAGACACTACCTTTAAGTTAGTGGAGTATTGGTCACTTCCCAAATATTCTGGGGAAGAGCCTGAGGTGGTTGGCTGCAGTAAGTAGCCCCTTGCTTTGTGTATCTCCCTGGCTCACTGCTTGCTCTGTTTTGGAAGCTACAGCAATATTTCAACCCCAGACCCCTGGGGTGTCACTTCGGGCAGGCTTCCTCCAGGCAGCAGCCCACCGAATTAGCACCCAAGGCCCACCCAGCCCCACGCCTGCTTTAAATCATCTGCAACCCACGTAAGCGAGGCTGATGTCAGCCCTGCAGTGGCTGCCCATCCACCTTTTGCAGCCACGGGGTCCACCCAAACTTCCCTCTTCCATCTCCACGGCTGCCAATTCCCACACCCCGGGGCTTGGATGCGAAGGGCGAGCGATCACCTCGCCTGCATCCAAATCACGCTTCGCCAGGATGACCAAACCTCAGTCCCCAGCCCATCTGTTCTTCCCACACTTAAGCTGTGAAAACAGCTTAAAAACCTCCTCAGAAACTTGAGCTAATACTGTCATCTCCTTAAACATGGAGCAGTGAATTCCAGAGCGAACCCCCCTTGTGGCATCTGCAACTCTTTAGGCTGAGGTTAAAGCTGAAAGTGGCCGGTGACTGCGAGGACCCGTCTCAAACTCTTGGTTAAACATCATTTTCAGGAATTCTTAAATCCTGCCTCCTGTCAGCATTCCCAGCTCAGGTATACAAAGGCTGAGCTGTGTGAATAATGGTTTCTGTGGTTTACAGGCAGTTCCTAAAAGCTTAATAATTAAGAAAGTGCTTGTGGCTCAGTCCAAATAATTCTGTTGATTTTTCTCAGCTAGTAAAAAAATCTGAAGGGGTTTCTTATCGAATCAAGACTTCCTTCAGTCTGTAGGGGTAAATGAGGTTGTTTTTTTCAGTCTCCATTCTCCTTCCAGCTAAATTTAAAAGGTGAAAACTTAAAAGTGGCAATCTACTTTGGATCAGAAAATCACAGGCGTGACAGAAGCCAAACCTCCGTCTGGGTTTGTCAGGAGATGTCCCAGGGGACTATTTTTACTCCCTCAAAATTGTTTCCTTTTGGAATCATTTACAAACATGTGATGTTTGTAAAAATGGTATACAGGTGTACCCAAGGTGACAAATCCAGCCTTCTCCCTGCCTTTGTTTCTCCTTCTCAGTCTCCAAAGATGAGGAATCTGCCTGTGGGATGGCTGCTGGGTGCAGCCAACCTGGCCTGTGCCGGTGGATGGTGGCTCTGAGCAGCATGACACCTATTTTTTTGGGTGATTTTTCTAGCCTTTCCTGTTTTTCTGGCTAGGCTGGCAGGAGAAGAGCATTCTGCTGTGGCTGGGAGCTGCTGGGAAGATGAAAACAAGGGAAAATTTTGCTGGTGACTGGAGGCATCCAAAGAAAATCATTTGTGTAGTAAATCGGAGCCGGAGATATGTTTAGTAACAGGCATCTCAATAGTGCCATTCATCTGGGGAGCCCAAAGCCCTTTGTGGGGGAGGGCTCCTCATTTTCTGGTGGGGAAGTTGAGGTGACACAGCCCAGGAGCAGCCCACAGCCCCTGTCCCCTGTTCTCACCCCCTGCTTTATCACTGTCCTCTCCACTCAGCTGCTTGAGCAGCCTCAAGGAGATAAATTGAGCCAGAGTTTGCTTTGGTCTGAGGCATCCCAAGTTCAACTGAGGCAAAATAATGGTTATAAAAGGTATTCTACACCAATGTATTATTATTTTGTACCAATAACAGCAATAATTACTAATTGCAATTGCTAAAATAAGGTAGGATTGTGACTTTTAGGTGGAAGAAGGGCATTGGGGAAGGAGGCAGAGCACAAGCAAGAAAAAAGGCAGGAGAGTCATGACTTCATATTGCAAGACAGCTGGAGAGACCCTCAGGATGGAGCTCCCTGCTCTATACCTGCCTTTATTTGGGTGCTGACAGCCTCCTCCAGGGATTTAGTACCAAGGTGACTGCAGAAACCTCAGCAAACCCCACTGAGGGTGCTCCATTTCCCAGCCAACCTCCTGACTCCTCCTTTCCAAACTGTTAGGAATTAGCGTTTCCTTGCGTGGTTACATAGAATCAACATCCCAGCCAGCCCCGTGTTAATCCTCACACATGCATTGTCAATACAGGGGTCCTAACCCTAGCCTAGGATGGCACATCCATTTATAATTATCTGTCCCTTTACCAGACTAGAAAAGAGGGAGGTGACTTGGTAAACAAGTACCTTTAGAACTGATAAATGCTCAGCGCTGCTGGATTGGAGCAGTGAAATGTCTTCAGTGGACTGTGGGCTCTTCCTCTCCATCCACTGGCTTCTGCAGTGAAACGAAAGCTGCACCTGGCAGGAACGAAGGAATTAATCTGGACTGAGTACATGCTAATCTGGAGATGGAAACAATTTGCCATTGAAGCAGAGGGAGGGGGAAGACAAGACGAGAGGGATCCTGAGATGAGGGGAAATACTATTTTCAAATAGAAGTTTTCTGTTAGAAATGTCCAAACTGGATATTTCTCCTCTTGCAAGGTTGTGGCATATTCTTTTCAAAGGAAGCCTGAAACCTTTTAGAGAGAAATATCAAAGGAAACATTTTTTTTCTCCCACTGACATTTTTTCACAAAACCAAAATATGTTTCTTGACAGAGCATAAAGTGACCCAGAGCCTCAATCCAAATGCAAACGGGCATGTAAGAGTTTACCAGCATATCAAAGAGCTCTAGGCCAGGCCATTCCTTTCCACTTTCACTGCAGCTGCTGCCATTCCTGTCAAGAAATGTGAAAAGGGTAAGGAAAAAAATACCTCCTTGTGTGTGTTTTTGGTGTGAATGCCTCAGAAGAGCTGTCGTACACCCCTCGTCATGGGCGTATTTGCTAGATGAAACGCCAGGGCTCATGATGGTGAAGAGTTTTGGCTGTGACTCAGGTCGTTTTTTCTTTCAGGAGCCTTTGAAAAATTCTCTTTGAGGGTGTTGTAGAAGGCAGGGTCCCAGCATGGTAACTGTGATCAGCAGTGAAAACGGAGAAAAGGTGAAGCTGAGAGAAGAAATGGGATTTTGTGGATTGGATGTGGCTTCTGCAAAGAACTCTGCAGTGCTCCAAAGGCACCTAAAGCCATAAGTGAAGGAGTTTATGGCCAATGCTGAGTGCAACAAGAATTCAAAGCTCAATGTTTAGAACTGGAGGTTCCTCTAAGGAGCGTTGCAAGCATCTCTCGTGTTTTAGCTGTGTGCAAATGGGGAAGTCTGAGGCCTGTCTTTATGCTCTTTGGAACAGAGAATGGTTCTTTAAGGTGTGTTCTCTTGACATCTAGAAGCCTGCAATGGCAGGCCTGTAGAGAAACCAGCAGCATTAAAACATCTCCATTAACCTTCCCAGGGGTTGTCTTCTGCAATGCCTTAAACTTTGCCATATTGGTCCTGCTCCAGCTAGACTGAGCTTCACAATGAGGAGCTAGTTCATCCAAAGTACCTTTGCCCTGTGTCACTTGCCTGTTCAGCTGCTTCTGCCAGTACAGTCAGGGATGGAGGCAAAATCATGGAGACTGACATTTCAGAAGACCCATTTTTTTCATTGTCTGGTGGTTGTTTTCTTCCTCACAACAATGAAGTTAGGTAGACCAGAAAATTACTTTCATTTCTGTGGGAGAAAGGGAATCAGTCAGCAATGTGTGAAGTCTTATTTGCCATAATTTACCTAACCTTGTGCCTGGTGTTTTTAGCAAGTGCTTAAAGGGGAACTGGGCTTACAGAGCACTTTTTCCAGGAGGTATGATATCTGCTTTGTTTTATGTGTGTATATAGGCACATTTCTATATGTTTATATAGTTTTTATAGCATTGAGGGCAGTGCAGAATGTCAAACCCTGTGTCATTGGCTTCCCCTCCTAATGATATATCTGTGGAATCCTGATTGCCAGAGCTATTCCAAAAATGCAGTTGATGTCTGTGCTCTGGATAAATGGAAAACTTCTCCTGTCAATGGTCTTTCCAGCTCCTCCTTAGTGGCTGTAATGTTCCAGTAGCCATTAGCAGCTCGTATCAAAGAGGAGGGCCCTGTAGCATTGGGACTGTCCAAGCAAAGACCCAAACCAGGTTATCTGCAAGTATCCACGGGAAATAATTCTTGCAAGAGAGGAGGAGATGCTCAGTAGTGTTCCCTAAATCCACACCAGTCCATGCACAGAGCTTTGCAACTGATATGTGAGAATTCCTGGGACATGTTTCCAAATTGCTGAACAAACTAAGCCCCAAATCCTTTTGGGATTAAAGGCTTTTGGGCACCCAGGGAAATGTTGCCATTTGAGAGCTGCATTTAGGCTGCATCCTTGAGCCTTAGCAAAGTGATTCCCCTCATAATCATCCTGGCCAAATCCTGTCTGCTCAGCTCTGGGCTGCAAAGGGCATTGCAGGGCTCAGTCTGCCTGTTGCATTTGTTTGTACCTAAAGCTGCATCTCCCCAACAATGAGATCCATTACATGGGAAATAGCTTTCCAAGAGAAGTTCTGGTGCCAGAAAACAAAAGGGTTTTGGCTTTTCTGTGTTCTTTTTTTTACAACAAGAGTCTGAAAAAACTTGAATAGGGGGAAAAAAAGATGTTAATGAAACTTTGCCATGGGAAGAAAACAGCATTTCCTGAGCAGGCTGGAGATGTTGCATAGATCCAGATCTGCACTTAGTCCTTCCCTGTTTTCCAAGGTGTTTAGGACCAGGATATAGTCAGGACACTGACTATAAGTGAGACATGGTACGGTGCTAAATCAGATGACTGCAGCTCGAGGCTGGTGCTCAGGCTTCACTTTAGGACAGTGGGTGCAGCTCATGCTCACTGGGAAGGCCCCCTGGACATCATTCCCCCTGATATCACCTCAATAGAAGAACCAGGAGATGCAGCTACCCCAAAAGTCTACCTAGGATACCCTGAGTCCAGGGAGCCTGCTTCTCAGCCCCTCAAGCTGTGACGGTAACAAGGAGGCTGCTTTTATCTCCGTGGGTATTAGCGCCGCTATAAACTTCCTGACAATGGAGTTGCCATAAAAATTCAAGAGGTGGGACTCCCATGAAACAGACACTTCCCAGTGTCAGTGCCACATATGGAAATAGTGCAGAGGCTTCGTTTGGGTTTGGGGTTGCTGCCACAGCTGCAATTTGAGGAGAGAAAGAGAGGTATTCCAACTATTTTGTCTTTAAAAGGAAATACGGAATAACTTATGGATAAGACATTAACCCAGGCCTAGACCACTCATGGTTGTTAAAGAGCCCTCAGCACTATTTGCAAGAGGGGAGGTGGAGGGGGGTGTTAGTCTTGGAGTCCTGCCTAAATTCCAGTTTAAGGAAGTGCATCCCAACTACCTAAAGTTCCACCTGTGCTTTAACTCGGTAGTGAGTCTGTATTCCCAACCATCAATGAGCAGGGCTGAATGGTATCTCTGCCCTTCATCGTGAGAAAATAGCTACTGCTTTAGCAATGTGGCTAATTCAGCTGTGTTCACTCCCTTCAGGAGAAGCAAACCCCTTGCTTGTGGAGCAGGTTGTATGCTTTAGACCTCAAACCTTTATTGTTAAAGGGAAAAGGCTCGTTCAGAGGTGGAACAGGTCTCAGTGGAAACTCAGTATGCTCGGTTATCAAAAAGAGGGGACAAAGGCTTATCAGGGCTCAGGGGAATCCAGCATGTGTCTGGTCCAGCATCTCCACTCCAGTCACATCTTGGACTGGCTTCTAATGTAGAAGATGCTCTGGGTCAGACCTCACCTTCATCTCTATTAGTTCCAGACTGGCCTCACAGCCAGCGTTATAATACAGTGTTCCATTACCCTTCCAGAGAGGTTGTTACTGATAACCACTGAAATGCCAGCTCATCCTGCATGGCAAAGCCACTGCTGCCTTCCAGCCCATAGAAAAAAAAGTGATCCCTGTAAAACAAGTAAAAATCAATCCTTTTGCATGAAAGGAGGTGATATTTGAATACAGTTAGTTTGTCTTTCTTTGGCTTTAAAGATAACACTACCAGCATGTGAAAGGGCATCATTTTTCTTCTCTGGGAGTTATGATCTTCATCCTGCTCCACCCAGCTCATCACAGTTTGTGAGGCTTTTTCAGTGAAAAGCTTTAAAAAGCAGATCTCTTTCCCCACCCTTTTTTTCCACTTCATCTTCTCTGTACCCCAGCACTGGAGCATTTTAATGGCAGAAATCAGCTTACGTTCACAGCCGTTTCCACAGATACAGCTCAGGTTCCTGAGCGTGCAGGGAGCTGCAAACTGGAGACACTTTGTGTTCGGATACAAATATTTTTCACTCTTTGGCAAAGCATATTTTGCCTTGTCTTTATGAGCAATGATGTGCCATCTCCTTCCATCCCAGTTTTACCTTCCAAAGTCCTCCCCCGAAGGAAGCTTCGGGGATGTCTCGCTGCTGTCCTGGGTTTGCAAGTGACAGTCTCAATGTGGGATGAGGTTAGTTAACGTGAGATGGACTTGTTCAATACCATGTGGTGGAGCAGTGAAGCAGACTCGAGTTCTGCTTATGCCTCTGGCATGGGAGGTGGTGAGTTTTAACAGGCACATCCTTTGTTTGATGGGGCACGTGATAGAAGAAGAACTTTCTTGTAAAAGATGGTGGTGGGACTGGAAGCAAGGGGTGATTTCTTGCTTCTGCTGAGAACTGTGACAAAGCTTGTGCTGCTTTTGGGGAAGCCAAAATGTACTTTTAAGCTTTTTACAGCATCCTGAGCATGAGACTTGGTGTCTGAGCTGAAGGAATGGCTCCTCAGATCATCCAGCTTGACTCAGGCTGTAGTAGGGTAGTGAAGAGGGTGTCATCTCGATTGTTCTATCATGACAGTAGCCCCTGAATCAATGTACCTGGCCAGTCCATCCTACATACTTGTATCAGGAAAGTGTTTCCCATCTTCCTGGTACAGAAGAATATCTCCTGAATACAAACTCAGAAACTATTTTGCAACAGGGACATCACCAGATAGTGACCAGAAACAAACAGAGTAGACTCAGGGAGGGATGATGTATGTGTTTGCTTGGTCCAGACTATACCAGAGCTTTGCTCATTTCTCAGCATGGGTCCACAAATGAAGCCATGCTCCTGGAAAATGGAGGAATAAGGTGGTTTGTGTGTGCAAGGGAGAGAACATCTTTGGGCAAAGTGTGTGTTTTGGTGAGTTTGCATGGTGAGCATCCACCTTTGGGCTGAGAAAGCAGATGCACCTTGAGACAAATGCCCGTGAGGGGATGGTGATTTATGTTCACGTGGGAGCTGGGGGTGGCACGGTTAGGAGCAGGATGGGGTGTGAGCGTGTCTGATACAAGCTGACATTGCTTGAAGACAAGAATAGGTTTACATTTTCCACCTTCCAGGCAATCACTGAGGAAAGAGATTGTCTCATTTTCTCATGTACATATATCTCGTCTCCCAGTTGCCGAGGCAACAGTGTATATGTTTGCAGGCTGGAAGGATCTGGAGATGGAAAATGAAGCCAGGGAGTGGACCGAGGAGAGAAGTCCAGCAGGAATTTTCCCCTGGTCTTTTGCGGCCCATTGGTTAGCACTAATTTAAGCTGCTCTCTTGGGATTAGTCATCAAATCTGAGATTTCCATTTTTATTATTTTAAATCAACCACAGTTGCTCTTGGGAGGCCGTTTTTCATGTTAGAAATTAACCTCGCTGAGATTGAGCCGGTGAGGGCTGGAGGATGGGAGCCAGCAGCCAGGGTAATACCATAGAAACATAAACAAGGTACAACATCTCGTTCTAGCGGCCGCTGGAAAGCTGAGCCCCGGGGAGCAGTGCAGCCCGCTGCTTCAAGCTGCAGGAGAGGCTCAGGGATACCTGGCTGTGCTCCAGGGCTGCTCGCTGCATGCTTGTGGCTCATGCATTCCTCCAAGCTTTGAATGAGCGTGTTCAGCCTGGAGAAGAGGAGGCTAAGGGGACACATGACAGGAGGTTGTAGCGAGGTGGGAGTCAGTCTCTTCTGCCCAATGACAGGACAAGCAGAAATGGGCTCAAGTTGTCCCAGGGGAGGTTGAGGCTGGAGCTGAGGCAGAACTGTTTCCCTGAGAGGGATGTCAGCCCCTGTGCCAGGCTGCCCAGGGAGCTGGGGGAGTGCCCAGCCCTGGAGGGATCCCAAAGCCCTGGAGCTGAGGTGCTGAGGGCCATGGGCAGTGTCAGGGGAGGGCTGGGACTCCAGGAGCTTCAAGGGCTTTTCCAACCAAGTTCTTACAGATTTTAGGGTTTGTTTATTATTAAAGTATCTTGCAGCCTGTATTGCCTTGGCATTAACAAAGCTCCAGCTTGTGTGTGCCATGACCACACAGGCACCTCCCATCCATCCTCTCACCAGCACTCCCCTACATGCATCCAACACCTTGCCCCTGCACAGCCTGCCCGTGTGATGAAAACCCCCTTCAGCACTCCAAGGCATTTGGGGGCTTTTCCTCAAGCAGAGATGACCTTCTCTCTACCTCTTCCCCCTTGCACCTCGGCCTCTAAAAGGCAATTTTTGTTGAAACTTCAAAACTCTTGGCCAAAGGTGGATATTTCTTCTGGGCAGCTTCCCCCCAGCTTTTCTGATCTCGAGCAAATAAATAAGGACAGAACTTCAGAGGCCGAGGAAAGCGGCAGAGGCACTGGTGCTGTTCCCGTTGGAAAGCTGGCATTCCCCACCTCTGCTCTATGAGCTTTGGGGAGGCCATCTGCTACTTGGATTCCTAATCTCTTCATCTTCTTTCACTGAATAGGGGTGGTTGGGTTTGGGGTTTCTTTTTTCATTCTATCTTTTTGTCAGTCACTTGGGAACAGGCTTATAAATAACCAAACTGGCCGACGTTGCCAGGAATCGGTGCTCAAACATCCTCCCCATGAGTAATATAGGATTTGATAAGAAGTGTGTGGAAGGAGTTGCTGATGCTGAAGTCACCCTGGGATATTTCTCCAACTTCCTCCTGTCCCCTCTCTGGTCTCTGAGCCTTTTCCTGCAAGTGGCACTTGGCTTTGATGCAGTTGTGATATCCATCCCTCCATCCCTGGGGGGAGCAGGCTTGGCTGGGTGAGGGTGCCTCGGGGCAGCATCTGGTTACAGCCAGAGCACTTTCAGCTGTTGGGAAAAAAGGCTGTAAAATACAATTCCCACCATAAGCAGCCCTCTGGGTTCTGAGTACATCAAATTGGGTATTTTGCCTCTGGCAGAAACCAAAACCTGATGCGCCAGAGGATGGTAAAGCCCTCGACTTTAATTGTTTAATACCGCAGCCAGCAAGGAAATGTTTTCTGATCCACTTAATCTCAACTGTGAAAGAAAAGCTTTTGTAACTGTATCCATGGCTAGCAAAACCCCCTGGCATTCCCACAGTCTAAAGACACAGCCTTTCTCCAGCCATCTCCCTGCGCAGAGCCTGCAACAGCACCTTCAGCAGGTAACACCAGAGAAGAAAAGGTGCTGGCTGCAGCCTTTAAACCCCCTCCCCCTGAAATAAAGAAATGAGGTGAAACATGAGGCCAGCTGAGGTCCAGCTTGGCGAGAGGTGGGAGCAGGCTGATGGTGGGCACTTGGTGGGACAAGGTGGAGGGGCTGCATCCCCATTCAGGAGATGCAACAGGGAGCTGCCTGGCTCCCTGCCCGGGGTTTTTAGCCCCGTCAGTTTCCTAAGCACCACACTTCATACGGAGGGGAAGAGAGGAAAAGCTCGGAGGGAGGGAGAGAGGGTGTTTCTGGTATTGAGCAGGGGTGCAGTGCTATTTCTCTCGGCAGCTGACAGTGTAAATGCATTTTCTGGCAGGCAGCTCGCTCTGTATTAAAATTCTTGATGAAGATTATTAAAGTGTGTTTATGAAAAGCTTGAGAGTGCTTCTTGGACTCCAACCTGCCTTTTCAAAATGAGATGTTTGGGTGCGGGCTTGAGCTCCCCGTGGGTTATTAAAACCAGCCTGTCCCAACCCACCCGCTCCCCTGGGCTGCAGCAACCTGGACCCTCCAGCCTCCTCCAGCTTAGGGACCAGTGTAACCCTTATCCACTCCCCAAAACCTCGCTGTAGATACACTTGAGTGCGTTACATGATGTCAGGACAGGCTCACGCCTCCTGCCACACACACCACGTGCGCCTCGGGCAGCAGCCTTGGCCTGGGGCCTGGCTCCTTTTTCTATGTGCTTGTCCATTTCCAGCCCGAGTGAGGCTTTTTAACGTGGGAGATCAGGTTGTATATCTAAATATATGTCCTTAAAGCAAAAAAAAAAAGTTTCCAAGAACAATGGTGGAAGCAGCCCAAAAATGTGCTAAGAAGGACGAATGTATTAGGGTTGGAGTCCAAGCAAAATATCAGAGGGGTGAATCAGAAAGGAGGAAAGGAAGGGGGGAAAAAATAGAAACGTATGGAGTTTTTACAGAGCTATTTTTTTCCCTTTTAATGTTAATGGCAGCTTTTCAATTTGAGCTTTGAGTGCTGGAGAAATGTGTCAACTGCTCCTGCTCCAAGCTATACTCTGAGGGGATGCAAAAGCATTGTTACGGTGACACATTCAAGCTGGTGCTGATCCAGCCCCGTTTGGAATCGTAGAATGATTTCAGCTGGATGCCCATCTAGTCCAAAGCCCTGCAATGGGCAGTGACACCTTCAACTAGAGCAGGTTGCTCAGAGCCCCATCTAACCTCACCTTGAATGTTTCCAAGGATGGAGCATCTGCCACCTCACTGGGCAGCCTGCTCCAGTGTTTCACTACCCTTGTTGTCTCCTGGATTGCCTGCAGCTCCCCGTGCTACTTTTCCAGTCGATGTTGGGGTGGTTGCAGTCCCCAGTGGGACAAGAGCCCATGAGGGTGATGCCTCCTGTAAGGAAGAAGGCTTTATCAGTCTGCCATTGATGGAGAAAGCTGCAGTAGACACCAACCACAAGGTTCCCTTTGTTCCCTTGGTCTCTGAGTCTTACTCCTAAGCTTTCAGCCTGCTCAGGGCTGTTCTTCAAAGACAGCTCTTCACATTCTGTCCATTTCTTGATGTAGAGGGCAATCTCTCTGCCCCTCTTTCCTCTGCTATCCCTTCTGAGCAGCCTGTAGCCATTGACAGCCACACTCGAGCCATGGGATTCATCCCACCAGCTTTCAGTATTGGCACCTAGGTCGTAGCTTTCTAGCACCATGGTGGCTTCCAACTCCCCCTTTTTGTTGCCCATGTGGTTTGTGTTGGATGTAGAGGTACTTCAGCTGGGCACTCAGCTGTGCCACCTTGTTAGAGGAACACCTCTTCATTCCTTTCAGCATTCCTTTCAAGTGCTGCATAGGAAAGGCATTGACTGAGCAGGTCAGCACCCAGTATGTGGGTGATGCTGAAGTTGTAAGTAGCACTTTCTGGAGCAGGGCCAGCCTATGTTCTCTGGAAATGGCATGTGTACATTGTGCTAGTTTCAGGCTGCTTTGTTGTAACTGGTTATAGTGTCCAGTGGTTGCTCTTGGCAGATATCTCTCCCCTAATTCAATAGTGTGCTTTGGGCAAGCTAAATCCAAGTTATCTTCTGACATACCTCTCCAGCTCCCTCCTTTATTTGTTGTTTGATGTGTCCCTTCCCTTTTCCTGCAGCTTGGTCCCCCTTCCCACTTTCCAGCCAAAACAGGCCCAAAAGAAAAAGAAAATTGTAATAAAATCTTGGTTTTGATTGCATGAAGTGCAAACCTGTTGTCCAGTCCAATGAGGGTGGCACAGAGGCTGCAGACAGAGGTGGGAGGAGAAAGCAGGAGGTCAAGCCCAAATTCATACTTATTCCTGGTGACTGCAACATCCATCAGGGCTAAAGCCAATCTGTATCTCATTAATCATCTGCTATAAACACAGAGAGACTCACTGGAACAGAGTGGTGTCACTGGATGAATGGCCCAGAGTTGGAAAATAAACATTTCAACCTCGGCCTCGGCGTTTATTTTTGCTAAATGCCTTTGCTGTGCCCAGGGGTTTGTCAGCAGCAGGGTCCTGCTGCCCCAAACCCATCCCCTGGAGCCTCAGCTTGTGCTGGCAGCTCAGAGGCTCACCAAACAGAGGTGCAAGACAAATTCTGGAGCAGTATTAGTACTATGTCCTGAGTGCTTTCAGGCTTTAACTCCAAACTAAAGGGCTTCTCCTGCCCCTGAGGGGTTTGTCTCAGCAGCTCCTGGGGTTATTTCAGCAGGTAGGGAATACAGCAGCAGGCAGCGTGGTTGAGCTCACAGGCAGGATGCTTCTCCTCACCTTGGTCCTCGTGGTCAGTGGTGATCCAGGGAGCTGGCACTTGCTGATATAATCCATCAGTTTCCCTCCCCAGTCACACATCAGTGGATTTCCACAATCAGCAGTTGTTTTTTTCTTCAAACCTCTTCTGCCTCTTGGGGCTTTTTTTCTCCCCTCCCCTCCTGCAAACACCCACCAGGTGCAGCCTGGGATCCATGCTCACCCAAATATGCCTTTAATTCTGATTTATTAAGATGGTTATTGAATAGATGATTAGAAACATATTCTGGGAGATTGAGCAGCCTCAGAACAGACATGTAGCCATTACAGAGCTGTTAATCCTTTATAAATGTGTTTTTAATCATGCCAGTGTTTAGCCTACGATAACTGTCCTATTAAACATAATGTATAGCTGGCAGCTTTAGTAGAAAGAATTGCAAGATGATCTTTTGGGTTTTATCCTACAGGCTCATTAACTTCTGCTGCTCAGGAGATATCACCTCAGATATCCAACCCTTGCACAGCCCACGAGGATTCTTGCTGGTGCTTGCACTTGCTGCATGGGGATCTTCCCCAGGAGAGGGGTTTGCTGAGACTCTAGCAGGTGAGTGGCTTTTGTTTCAGCCATACACTTGCCACCTGCTTATTTTTACCTTTGCTCAGTGCACCTTGTCCCACCTTTGCCCTGCTGTCTGTTCAGCTTGTAAAAACAGAGGAGACAATATCTATAAAGCTCTGTCAGTGCTTACAACTTCAGTAGCTGAAGCTCTGCTTAAAGCAACCTGCTCTGTTTCTGCATGCAGTGCAGCAGCAAAAGCAACATTTGCATCTTCAGGAGCACACAAAACACATACCAGTGCATAGGTACCCTCTCCTGTGTGTCTGCTCTGACATCAGGAATAGTAAATTCCATTAGCAATGACATTTTGGGCCTTATGGTGGTGAGAAGAAAACAAGCTCCCCCCAGCTACGCTCGGCTGGAAAATAAATGACATAACCCAGACTGGCTTTTCATGTGCCTTCTGACTTGACATGCCATCCAGCTTGGTTCCCATCCAGCTGACCAGCCATTCCTGAGGATGGGCTGGCTACAGGAGAAGGCAGGTTGAGAAAGGGGGGAAAAAAATCCACTAAATTAAATTATTTGAGCTGGAAAAATAAACTCTGGCCACAGCTTGAAGCAGATTCCTGCCTGGTGCCATCCCTGCTCAGCATGAGCTGCTGCCATGCAGCAGGAGGACTGGTTCCCATCCAAACTGCTCCATGCTGAGCCAGGAAAGGCAGATGTGTATGACCTCCCCCAACACCCCCTCAGTGCTGTCCCTCAACGTGCTGCTCAAGCAACGTGCTCCTTGGGGATGAATAACTAAAGCTTCACAGGGACTGAGCAGCAGCCCTTTGCCTTTTGGAGTGCCAGCACCCTGGCCTGAAGCCATCACTCAGTATCCCTGGGTACAAGCCAAGGGCTGGGGCAGCCCCATCTGACCCCCTTTGTGGCTCCTTTTGTCTCTGGGTCTCCAAACTAACGCTTTTTGTCCCCAACACCATGCCTGCCCCACTGCCCCCCTCCCCCTTGGCCGAGAAGGGAGCCTTTGGGGCAGGACAAGGGGCTATTCTTTGAGAACAGTGGGAGATCTCATAACGGGGCTGCTGGCCCTTGGCCATCGCCCACCACCACCCTCCACACCTAGGTCACGTCTGGGCACTGGCATTTTTCAGGGCTGGGCCGTGTCGGGCATCACAAATGAGTTTCTTGGGGTCAGTGCTTGGGGAGGTGGCCTCTGTGCCTCCTGAGCTCAGCACTTGAGCACAACTCGTGTCAGATATGGAGAGTTTAGCATGGTTTTTTTCCTAAAACTGGTTCATTGGTGTGTGTCTGTCAGGGGATTGTGTGTGGGTGCTCTGGGCTGATGGCTTGTTGCTGAGAATACAAATGAAACCTCCTGCTGGAGCCTTCTCCAGCAGCACCACGAGCCCAGAAGCAGCCAGATGAGTGAGGGTTAAGGGACAGAGTTCTCTCCAGCTCCCTTTGCAGCGTCTCCCTTGCACCCTGTGGTGCTGGGAGCCCCACAGCCCCACGTGCTGGTGCTTGGAGCGGGTGCTGTTTGTTTTGGAAGGAGACAGGCTTTGTCTGCCGAGCCGCTGGCCAGTTTTCCTCAGCCCACCTTATAAACTTTCCCAGCCTTGTCTCTCCTTGCACCCAGCAGCAACCTGGGCTGCCAGCACAGCCAAATATTTTCATCACCAGGTGCTATTTCCGTGCCTGACCTCCCCACAGTGACAGATGTTGGTGTGTGGGTGGGATGCTTGTAGGGCTGGAGAGACTTGCCTCCCCCACCCTCCATCCTCATCCCATCCAACACAGCCCTTTCCATTGCTGCCCTGTCTCTCCCTTTCTGTGAGATATTTCTTTGCATTGCTTCATTTACCTTCTGCAGGGCTCTCTCTGAAACGTTCCACAGCACAGAGAGTGATGGGTAGCAGGAGCCTGGGGAGGATGTGGGAGGTTGCAGGGTTGGGAGTGAGGATGCCCAAGAGTTGCTACAGGCAATGAAGAAAGAGAAAAGGGGTTTTGACTAAGGCCACTCAAGCATAGTGGCTCTCCCCATCTGCACAGACCTTTTGCTCCATGAAATGCCATCTTTGCTTTTAAAAAATTAAACCATGCATTTGACATGGCTAAATCCTTCCAGAAGAACCAGATCTAGAGGAGAAGAGCTGAGTGAAGCAGGGCTGTGCAGGTAGCTCCAGGCTAGAGGGGGGATTAACCACCCCTCAGTTGCCTGGGGCTATCAAAGACTAGTAGAAGCTCTTGTCTGTGGGAGGACCTGGGTTTGGGCTAGGAGGCAAAGTGCAGGAAGGGCTGGGAGCAGCCTGAGCTGCTTTATAGAGGCTTTCTTCATCTTTCCTGTTAGAAAAAGCTCATGTGGGGAGCTTTTCCTGCCAGCCTTCCTCTGTGCTGCAGGATGGCCAAGCAGAAACTTCCCCGAGGGTGGCCAACTTTCCATAGCTGCTTTCCAGGGGATTTCTCCCCCATTTCCCCAGCAACTCTTCTGTCTGTCTGAGCGGCTGTGGAGTGGGGCCAGTGCCGGGCCGGTCACCCCACAGCCCTCTCTCAGCCCGCAGCAGCCGTAAAGCTGTCGGCAGAGGCAGCGGCTCAGCGCGGGTGGCTGGAGATGCACTTAGGGGAGGCCGAGCTGCCGCCTCGACCCGCCTGCCCTCCCGTCTCAGCCTCCAGCACCGCCGCCGGGCCGTGCCAGGAGACAAAGCTGGGCCGAGGCGGCAGCCAAGACGTCTGCTGAGGAGGAAGAGCCTGTCTGCGAGCACCAAGGGGAAACCCGCCACCGACCCGCTCTGCCCCGGCTTGTGTGCCTGCAGCCCCAGGCTCTGGCTGGCTCTCCACCACCATCTGGAAGGGAACCACAGGGGATGGGTAGCCCTGATGCTCTGCAGAGATGAGTTGGTCACTTCTCAGTGCACAGCCTCATCCTGGCTTTGTGTGGGGGAAAACTGAGGCAGGAGAGTCCCCAGGCTGCTGCACCACAATGCTTCGGTCTGCCCTGAGAGCTGCCCAGCAGCAGCAGGGACAGGGATTTAAAGGAATAGGGAATTTCCCTCCTGATAGAAACTCAAAAGTGTCTGACTTTCCCCCTGAGAGGGGTGTCAGCCCCTGTGCCAGGCTGCCCAGGGAGCTGGGGGAATCCCCAGCCCTGGAGGGATCCCAAAGCCATGGAGCTGAGGTGCTGAGGGCCATGGGGTGGTGCTGGGCTGGGCAGGGGGAGGTCAGTGGTTGGACTTGATATTCTTAAAGCTCTTTTCCAACCCAAATGATTCTGTGATCTTTAAATTCAAAAGTTTGGAAATTCAGCTAACTATTCCCAAGAAGAAAAGATTTCCTTTTGTCTCTACAAATACGAGCAAAGATGAGAGAGGAACAAGGGCACAGCACAAGGCAGTGCCCCTCCTGAAAAGCAATGCTCTCATAATGCTGAAGAGATGCTGTCATCAAACTGAAACATGCCTGCAAAACGCTGTCTGGCAAAACTCTGTTCAGCTGGAAAACCCCTGTCTAGCTCTCTTTCCCTTCAAGTTATCTCTCTAGACCTCATACAATGTCTTATTTATTCACTCCCCTCTCAGATGGTCTCTCATTTCATCTCTAGGCATCCACAAATCACGATTTGCCTCTCTAGCCATCAGGGGCTCATGGAAAAAAACCATGAAGAACTTTCTTTTTCACTTCACTTTCGCTCCTGTTCCTCCTGCAGTTTGTCATGGCCTCGGCACAGGGCTCTCCTGGGATGGAAGGGGACAGTTGTGTGCTCCTCCTGTCCCAGGATGCAGGAGAGCTCATTTGGGACCTTTCTGCTTTGGTCCCTGTCTCCCTTGCTATTTCTGTTCATCCTGGTACCCAGGGAAAGCAGAGGTCAGGAGAAGCTGTGTCCCTTTCCAGCCTTACCAGAGGGCTTGCTGAGGGATAAAGAGGTATTTCTGAACTCAACTGGGCTCACTGGAAGCTTCAGTCTGACTTTCTCACGGGAAGAGCAGACCAGGCCTCTTCAAATAGGCCCAGGCCTCCAAATTACCCCCTGCCTGTGTGTATTTGTGCATGTGCAATCTCCCCAACATCTCTTCAAATGCTGGCCCTGGCCAAGCCGCTGTTGTCCCTCCCCATGGCCTCAGGCTCTGCAGAGATGGGCTGTGAGCACTCTCAGGTGGGTTACTGGGAGAAGAGGTGTCCAGCAGTGCCCTAGAGCTGTGGGATTTCACATTTCCCTTTCCAAGCTGAGGATGCTGGTTCAGTCAGCAGCCCAGTGAACCCAACAGCCCTCAACTGGAAATAGATAGGGGCCCATCCCACCCTCGTGTTGTTGTTGGCAGGCGGGCTCGGGGGCCTCCAGGTTTGGATCTGTCGAGAGCACAATTATTGTCATCTGAATAAACACCATCAGCTGTTGCCAGCAGCTCCAGTGCCCCAGGAGAGGCTTCATGTGGCTGCTCATTTTCCTCAGTCTGGGTAACTGCTTTGAGGGGCAGGTTGGAAGGACTCATGTCTCTTTAGTAGGTGTTTTAGGGGGATGCTGAACTGCTCATCCTCCCTCCAGCTCCCATGCAGGGCATGGGGTTGAGTAGGTGCAGGCAGCCTTGAGCATTGTCCTTCTCCACAGACCACAGGGAAGGTTTGTGCAAGCGTGGCTGCACCTGCCCAAACAATAGGAGAAAAGGGATTCAAAGCAGGAGAAGGTGGCACATCAGGGATGACGACTCTGTAGTCAACAAGCATTGCCTTTGTAGATAAACTCGTGGCTTCCCCCACCACAGTGCTCTGCAGGGAGGATGTGGGTTTTCCCAGGGCTGCAGAGCATGACCATCCTGAGAGATGTGCTGACTCCGTGTTGCCCAGCCAACCTAAACAGGACCAAGCGACCCAGTAACATACATTTTATTATCTCCAGTTCTCAAATGCAGGCCCTGGGGCTGCTGCCTGCTGGGTGTCTGCTGCAGAGGAATTTCTCTGCCCTGAGCAGGGATTGACTCTGGCCCCGGGGGATCCTCCTGGTTATTTGGAGAGGGGAATATCATCTCTCTGTCTCAGCCAGATAATAGAGCACAGACTTTTGCTTCTTCGTGTGCGACGTGAACATCGCCAGCGTGGGATGGGATTGTCTCTGTTGGTACTGCCTGTGCTTGGGTTTCTTGCAGGGTGGTTGTTTTCATGAGAAGCCTTCCCTGGAAAACCCAGCCCTGGCTGTGACTCAAACCAGCCCTTACACATTGCTCAACAGAGTCTTGTATAGCTTCAGCCTGCTCATAATTGCCATAAAACAAGGCAAACCCCACCTGCTTCCTACCACCCACTTCTCCTGGTGAGCTGCACAGGTTCAAACTCACCTCTTGCTGCTCCCACATCCTGGAAGACACTGCCAAAGTATCTGACCAAAAGAGTCAGAAAGCCTCCCTTCTCCCTTTACTCCAGGGAGTAAAGGATGTCTATTAACATCTTCTTTCCCTTCTTGGATATCTCCTGGCCCTGAGAGATGAAGAGGGGCAAAAAAAGGCCACAGAGCTACTTCAGTCGTGAGTAATTTTTCCTGCTGTAGACCACGGTGCCCCACATCCACCTTCCTCTTTTACTGCTCACTCACTAGGCAGTGATTAGGAAAACGGGGGAGCTGGGGGCACTCATTCTTGACCTTGGGGAAAGCAGGGGCTTGTAAAAACTTTAAGTGCTGCAGGAATTACGAGGCAATTAAAAAATCAGGGCAGAGCTGGGACCACGTCAATAAAACAGGGAGGAACTGATGTCAGCTCCGTGCAGGACGCAGGGACCGATGCCTCTGCCCTCTCCTCCCGGTGCTGAGCCCCTGGGGCTGCTGGTGCTGAGGCCTCATTTGTTTGGAAATCACAATCCCAGAGTGGTGGGGGTGGGAAGGGCCCTGCAGAGCTCACCCAGCCCAATCCCTGCTAAAGCAGGTTCCCCTCCACCAGGGGACACAGGAACGTGTCCAGGTGGGTTTGGAAACCTCCCGAGAAGGAGCCTCCACACCCTCCCTGGGCAGCCTCTTTCAAATGGAGGAGAAAGAAGAGAAATCAGGGCTGGGGTGGGGCTTTTTTTGCCTTGGTGAATCCCTCTCCCCAAATGTAAATCCTATGTGAGCCCAGGCAGTGGATGTTTCATGATTGTGAAATGAATATTCACCTAAAAAAGCAGAAATTAGTATTGAAAGGATGAGGAGGGGTCCCAAATGGCTGTTTTGGGAGGTAAGAGGCTCAGCTCTAAGGAGGGGACTGTATTTTGCTTGCCAATGGGTCATCAGGTTTAAAGCCAGGGAAGCTGGTTTGGATTTATCTAGAATTTTATCAAGGCTCAGCTTGTGTTTCCTGACCTGGTAAGAACAAGCGGAGAGGAATCAGCTGGGATCAGTGGGAATTCCCAGGCAGCGTGTTTCCATCCCATCTCTTTCAGACCTGGGTCTTTCCAAGGCTGAGCACTGCTGTCCTCAGGTGGGGTTGCAACTCAGGATTCTCAGGCTGGTGTTTGAACATTTCTCCTGGATGTAAGTGATTTCTCGTGCAAACCACTTGAGTTCAAGTGCGTGGTGACGGGGAGCGAAGCCTGTTCTCTGCTTCCTCTTAGGAAAGTCCCAGAGCAACATCATCCAGCTCTCAGGCCGTGGTGAGAGCGTTTGTCAGCGTCCTCTGACCAGCTTTAAAAGAGGAGGAGGCAAAAAGGGTCTGGTTTTCAGTCTGCACTTGTTAAACTCCTGTTCAGCAGGTTTACTTAGCTTTGGTCATTTATTTGCTTGTCTACACGAGTGCTGGCTGGATCAGAGCGACGCAAAAGTGTTTCTTTAGGGTAGATGAGGACTCAGAATAAAAGCCAGAGCTGACTCAAGCATTCAAAGAGGGTCCTGGGGTGCAGCACAAGCTCCCTGGGGTTTGGGCTCTTCTTACTGTTTATCTCTTCCTCTGGAGAGAAGGAAGTGGATCCACTTCACATGAAGTGAAGTTACATAAACTGTGGGGACCAACGGGGATAACTTGGAAATGGAATGGTTGGTTGGGCTGCCTTGGAAGCAAAAAGCCATCACCACCTACTAATGTGACAAAACCCATCAGTGCTCAGCTGCTGGGAAGAGCAGAGCTTTGGTGTTTGAATGCAGGGTACCCAAAGCCAGACCAAAGTGTGAAGCTGAGAAGGAGCACCCAGTGCTCCCTGTCTCCAAAGCCCAAATGCTGCTTTTGGAGATAGGTCCTGGGAGACACCAACCTGATGGTCAGGGCTCAAATAGCCAAAGGTACAACTGGCTGACAGCATTGCATAAATGCTGTGTGGAAATAACTGGAGTTAGCTCAGCAGAAAGTGAGTGAGCAGGACACTTTGACCCCTCTGTGCTCCCTCAGCCTGGCTACGACTTCAAGGGAGCAAAGAGCTTGCCTAGGTCTGGTGTTCATGTTGTCCCATGACTCCAACCATTCCTGGCTGGAGGAAACAGTCTTCTCCAGCATCCTGCCAGGCTGCTTCAGAGGCAGGGGGACAGGGAATACAGGCTGCTGTCAGGTTGCTCACTCCCCAAGCAATACTCCAAAGTCCTAACTCTTGCTTGGTTTGCAAGTGGCTGCAGGGAGAAGTTGTCCTCAGCAAAAGCTCTGCTCAGCTGAGGTGGAGAGTGAACACAGGACAGACCTAAAGCCCAAAACATGTTTGTAGGACAACATAAGCTCTTGTTTTAGGTGTAGAAATGCTGTGTGCTGGCATCTCACAAGCTCAGCACAGTAGCCCTGCTTAACAGACCCTCACACTGCAAGGGGCCGTGCAGACACCAGCCCCTTGCCCCAGGCCAGCCCTGCCTTTTGCAGCTTGGTTTTTACAGGCAGCAAGGCCTGAGAGCAGCTCGTTAGCTTCCCTGCTTGTTCAGTTTATATTTGCTGGCTTTTCTCTCCCTATAAAACAAGAATGCACAAACACAGGCTCGTGCTAATGGAGCAGGTTAGGGGGCCTGAGGGGAATGACCCTCCCAGTGAGGCTTTGCTACCTCTGCTGCACAGAGCAAACCTTTCCATGCCCTTGCCAGCTCAGCATGGGGCCCCCATCATAGGAAAAGGGCATTGCATGGGGTCCCAGTAAACAGGGAGCCAAGCTGGGGAGCAGAGGGGGCTCTCCCCCTGGGTTTTGCTCTCCCTGCACACCAAGGATGCTGTGGCTGGGTTATCCCAACAGGCTGTTGGTTTTTGAGCTAAACTTCAGGACACCTTTAGCAGAAGGATTTGCATCATCCACGTTTGAGAGGTGGGCAAATTGAGGCACGAGGGCGAGGCAGGACGCCCTCGCTGTCCCCTCAGGTGCAGGGAGGAGGAGAGAAGAGCTTGTCCTGTAGCAAACCCTTTATCTGCCAATGTTTACAGCTCTAAAGGCATCAGATCTAGCAAGGAGGAAGGAGTTTGCTTCTGGGGGACAGCCCCTCTATCCTTTTCCCTCTCTACCAAATGTGCAGGTGCTCCCCAAGCACTTCAAGCTTTGGGGTATCCCACAGGTAGGATGTCTCCAATCCGCTGTGCAATATCTGCTCTCACAGCTTTGGGAGGAAGAGCTGGTAAAGGTAACTCACAGTTCACCCCCATCCCCACCAGGACTGGCACTTGGCTGCCAAAAAATGGTGTGCAACAAGTCTCAGGAGCCCCTGCAAAGAGCAGCTGCCTCCTCCAAGAGCAACACGTGGGAGGTTTCTCGGTGGGACCCACCGCCACCCGCGTCTCTCTCCATCCCACGGCGGTGGTCCTCGTGCAGCACAGCAGTAAGGAGGCAGATGTTGGATATTAAATGCCAGCAGCCACTCTCAGCTGCTCTCCCAGGCTTTGGCCCTGGTAGGGATTAAAGCTCAGCCTTTAACAGCCCTACCAAGCACGTTCCCATCCCCACGGAACTGCTCATGTATCCCTATAACCCGCTTTACAGCAAAACCCCTTTTGGGCAGTTAGCAGGGCAGGGAAGCTTCCCCCTCACCAATAGCATCATTCCAGGCTTCATTTACTGCATTTTATCTGTCCCCTTCTCATCAGGACTCACCTGAAAGCCAAACTGGGATTTTGTCCTTGAGGGAATCTCAAGTTTTCACGTGTTTCCAGGGACTGCATCAAAATCTAAGTGGTAGGAGCAAAGCTAAGAAAGTCAGCCTCCTTCATTGCCCCCTGGCTGATTTTCATCCCAGCTGTCAGTATCAGATCAGAGCAGGGGACTTTATGAATGTGATGCTTCTGCAGAAAGGGAGGTGTCACAGCTTGGGTGCTTTGGTCCTCGGGTTTTGCTGGTGATTGCTAGTGCTTTCTGTAAGAGCCAGAGGTTTAGGATGTGACAGCTTCCCAGTGGAAAAGTGATTTTGCTCCGAATCAAAAGGCTTTTGTCAAATTAGTAGATACTGAAAGGAAATATTTCTGCCTGTTTAAGAGGGAACAACTGCATGCTGCCCAAATGGGGCACTGCAGCCACTTGTAACTGAAACAGAGGATGCTGTGAAGTCTCATTAGACCCAGGCTGGGCCCAAATCAGACAAACACCCCCAGAGATTTGCCACATCCCCCTCAGTACCCCGAGCCCGGGCAGTGCAGGACATGGGGGTACCTGGAGGGGGTGCAGGAGTGACACTCCTGTCTGTGAACTCGTTGCAGCTGCTTGTCTCTACCTTGTGATGAATCCCAGATGATTTCTCAGCCTGAGCTGTACAATCACTTGTGTTAGATTATAAACTGGAACTTTTACAGGCTGTATGTGGGGTTTGTGGCTTCCTTTCCCTCTCTCCGTCTCCAAAGCCCACGATTCTTAATAAATCATCCTCTAGCCTGAGCTGAGTCTTGCTGTTTTAAGTTTAACTAGCTTATTTTTTTGCTGATAAGCCAGACTTTGAATTCTTCCCAAGATCACGGGTTGGGGCCAGTAATATCATGAAGGAGAGCCAGTTAATCATGATATATCACATGTCAATGGGAACGGCATCGAGCGCTCGCCGCGAGCAGCGCGTTTCCCCTGGATCAGCACTTACAGGCAGAGCACTTGTATCTCGCAGAGTTGGTGGGAGGAAAGGGTCAGGGCTCCCAGCAGATGTAAAATGGGTTTTGTTGTCAGAGCCAACTCAAGAGAATGGCAGGGCAGAGCTCTAAGTAATGTAAGGGGTGAAATGGACAGAAGTGTCAGGGGGCTGTTGTGCTCGACACCGATTTCTTACACAGCATTAGCTGTGTAAGGCTTTGATCCTGACTTCACTCCAACTTTCTACTCTTGCACCATCTTCCATCCAAAGAGACCCAAATCCACTGAAGGGTGGACCAAAACACAGAGAAAACATGCTACACCCTCTTGTTTCTCTTATTCTTCCCTGACACCATCCAGTCAGCACATCTTTTTCCAGTCCATCGTGGTCTGACCTTTGTTCTCCCAGCTCTCCCAGTATCACCATTGACTTTGTCCAACTGCTCCCATGGTTGTGCTGCTCTGTGGATGTGTGTGCTCAACCCACCTTCTCCTCAGAGCCCAGACCTGCTCCCATCACTTCCCACAGAGACAGGGATCTCAAAGTCGTGTTCCTGTAGGACTAACCCCACAAAAACCACTCTAGCACCCAGCACAGGTCACCCTTATCAGAAAAGGGTCCAACCCAGCTCTAGGTTTGCACCCAGGTGGCTACTGGTATGAGGTGGGAGGTGGAGGAATCCTCCTTGAGGCATGTCATGTGCTAACAGCATATGGAAAGAATGGATTAATTAAGATTAAAGGTCGTCCTGATGAGAGCAGCCGGGAGACATGTGCGTGGGGCTGTGCTTACCAGCCCCACTCTCACTCTGCTAACGCCTGGTACCTGGCAGCCCAGTCCCTTCCACCCACATCAGCCTTCAGGCTGGTTGTGAACCCCTCAGCCAAAAAAAACCCCATCCCTTCACGCCCAGCATCCCCCAGAGAAGCCCCTCGGTGCCGGATGGTGCCGGCACATCTTTTTATCTCGCTTCACCCAGCAGGCCACAAATTCCTGCTCCTTTGCGAGGGGGGTGGGTGAGGGAAGGCAGCATCTTGCTGGGTGCCCCTCTGCTCAGGAGGCAGCTCCCTGGGTCACACAGATCAACCAGTTTGTTGCCTTGGAAAATTTTGTGCTGCTGGCCCAGCTGGGGTCTGGAGATCAGCCAGGGTCCCTCCGTGCCTCCGTGGGAAGGCAAGATGGGAAGACACGGTGAAGACGTGCTCAGGGCTTTGCTGTCTTCATGGGAATTTGTCTCGCTTCCCTTGTCCTTTTTTTGCCTTTTGGGGGGGATATTTTAAACCACAAGGATGCCATTTTGTGTTTTCCTGCAGGTCAGAAAGGTCAATGGCTGTGAGCTGTTGGCATCTGTTCTTGCTGCCTTCACATCAAAGCTACTGGCACATGTGGCACCAACACCTTCCCCTCAGTGACTTTCGCAGATCAGTTTGAGTGACAGAGGCTGGGACTGCCTCAGGGTGGGCTCTGGGGCTGCCTCAGGGTGGGCTCTGGCCCTCCTTGGTGAATCACATTGGTAGGGATGCTGGCAGCATCCTCTGCAGCTCGATGCTGTTTGCTTGGTGAGCACTGGCTTCCCTCCCACCTCACCTCGCTGCATGATTGAACTCCCAGGGTGGATCCCTGGAAGAGGGGGAGAGCTTTGTCACACATGTGCTGATGGATGGATGTGTGTTTACCTTGGCCTTCCTCACTTCATGGCCATGGATACTTATCTGAGTGATGAATTCATCTGCACAGGGACCCCCGAATCGTGGGGGCAGAGGAGAAGCATCTTTTATAGTGGTTTGGCACAGGGGAGAAGGAATAACAGAGAGAAGACGGGTGGTGGCTGCACATCAAAGCTGAGCTTCCCCTCTCCTTCCCTATCCCCCAGATTTCAGCTGGCCGTGGTGAAACTTGCACATTAGAAGCTCAAATCTCTCTCTGTGGGGACAGAAGGGAATTTCTTCATTCCAGCTCTTCTGGGGATGTTACTTTTGCTCCTTGCCCAAGCAGCAGGGATCATTTTTTCATGGGGTGGACAGTCCCATCTTGGTCATCTGGGTGACACAGCCAACTGAAAAAAAGGCTAAAAAAGGGGGTTGCATTTCTTCTTCCCCACATCCTAAAGCTTTCAGAGCATTCTTTGTGAAAGGAGACCTTTTGTCAGCATTGTGCAATGCTGGCACACGTTTTCCTTGAACTTTGGTCCTCCTTTAATCTGTGCCACAGTAACCTCCAGAGGAAAGAGCGTTGCTGCTTCCTGATTTAAGCCACTCTCAGCTCCATCCCAGGCCATTGTTCTGTGTCCTGTCACACTTGGGCCAAGGGCAGCCATGGACGTGGATCAGTGAGGGATCCTCCATCAGAGCCAACTCTCCTCTCTCTGTCCCTGCAGGCAGCCAGCAAAGTGATCTTGCATATGGCTTGTAAAATTAGCATCATCCCCATGGCTTATAGCCCTACAAAAAGCCACGCTGAACTTTCACATGTTTGTTTATTTGCTTGTTTTGGCAAGAGGAAAAAGGGCCAAACTGAAGTTTGGGGAGGTAGATATCCCGAGTCCTTCATCTCACATTGTGGCTCCGACTGGAAAAGCTGCTCCCCGCTTCCTTCCCTTATCAGTGGTGGCTCACGTGGGAAAGGCACTTGGACAGCAGAAGGCACAGTCCACGTGTTAAGTGTTATTGCTGCAGTTATTAATAGCCAAGCTCTTGGGCAACTTTTCTCCAGGAGTCAGGGATTGTTGCAGCACATGTTTGCTCCCCCAGGGTCTGCTCTAGGGGAGCTCTCCCTGCCAATGCCTGTTTCCTGCAGCTGGTGGCAGTTTGGTCAGCAGTCCCATTCCTGCAGGGTGTCGAGCTGGAGGACAAGAGGAACAGAGGGGAAATGTTCCCTCTTTGTGGAAAATTGGGAGCAGGAGGGGAGCAAGCAGAGAGGGTTCACACAGACAAGGAGGGTGCATGTGTGCCATCCAGATTCCAACCATCCAGACTCCCTCTCTTTCCAGGAAAGCCCATCTCTCACCCCAGGCCCTTTCTTTTTTCATTGGAAATGACGACAAACTGTGTGTAATAATCTCAGCTGTCTCTTTCCTGGAAGAAGCCTTTGGTGTCCCACCCTCCCGCTGCCCTTCCCCACCCTGGAGCGCTTCTTCCAGGGACATCTCCAGCCCCACCAGCTCTTCCAAGACCTCTCAAGCTCATCTGTTTTGCATGAGGCCAGTCGCCTGTGTCCATCTTGGCTGGAGCTGGACAGTTTTTAGCAACAGAGGATGCAATCCCAGACATTGGGACTGGAGTCTGGATGGGGAGGTTTTCCCCTCCTTAGGTTCTTTTTTTTTTTGCCTTAGATCCAGATTTATTAACCCTACAGGGTGAAGCCATCTCCACATGCCTGTGGGCAGCGGTAAAGCTGCTTTTGCATTCCAATTGAAGGGCTTGGAAAGGGCCAAGGGAGACAAGTGCTGCATTGAAATGAGCTGCCAGGACTGTTTAGGGTGTGGAAACAGGATCCCTACTCAGAGAGCATCTTTAAGAGGGTAAAGCAATTCCTGCTTTGTCTCCAGAGCTCGGAGGCAAAACCACAAATCTGAGGCTTCTTTAAGAGATCTGCAGGTGAGAGGTGTCCATGTTCTGCAGACTTGGCCAGAAAAGGGAGAATTCAGCCTGCAGGAAAACAGCAACACAAAGAAAAGCAGAAAATGCAAGACTCCTGCAAACTGTCTTCTGTATGTTGCAGTTAAGGCGTGTATCCCCTTCCTCCCCACCCCAGCAGTGACCACACTGCATCTCTTGTCCTCACAGCCACCCTCTGCAGGGCAGGACACTGCAGCATGGTACCAGCGTCCTGCCTGAGGCTGAGGATGCCTGTTGTGGTCCAGACAATGGTCACAGAGCATGAATGGAAAATGATCTCCTGTGTTGGACTGACAACCAGTGCTCTGTTCCCTGGGGTGAGTTCTCAGCTCCCACTCCAGGCAATCCCTGCTTTGATCTTCCTGCTGCCTGTGTGGCTTTTTCTTACTGCTCCTGAATAATTCAGTACATTAAAAATAGAAGAGAGGGAAGATATTCTTTTACAGCCTTGTTTAATGATTACTCTTCAGGAGTTCCCCCATGAAGCCTGTTTATAAGAGCACAGCAAGGAACCAGAGAGGAGGGAAAGTCCTCTGGCATACCCAGGCTGTGAGATGACGCTCACACAAGACTCGTGTTTACCTGAAACCATCTCAGCCACCTCATGCCTGCCTCTGCATTGCAGTGTGGAGCAGGGAACAACCATGGGAGAGGAGCTGTAAAGAAAATCATCTGGCCTGTTTGTGTGCAAAAGTGCCAGGAGGAAGGGGCTGGGATGATGGAGATCTGAGTCCTGACCCACCCGGCCCCTCCACAGGTCTCACTGGACGTGTGATTGCAGTTTGCACATTGGCTGACCAGAGCAAGGGGCAGGAAGAGTTTGGGAAAAGTGGGGGAAGGAGAAGATATTTTATGTCACAAAATATGTGATGGCTTTTGAGGAATGGCCAAATACAGAAAACTTTAGCCCAAAAGGAATTTTATCCAAAGAATTTATGAGCAACTTAAAAAGAGAAGGCAGTGAGAAGAAACTGAAAGCCAGATGTAACTGCACCTTTCGATGGCTGTTAGTGTAGCTTCAAGCTGTGTAGGGGCTCTGACTGGGAACTGTTGGATTTCTGCAATGTCTGTAATTGGGTGTTGAGGCAACCATGAACTTTTGATCACATATTTGCTGGTCTTCTGTCCCTCTCCAAAAGGAGGTATCTGACAGCCTCGTTAAATTCTTGCTTTTAGATGTTGGTATGAGGAAGAGGGCAGAAGGAATCCGCAGAAATGCTGTGAAATCCTGGACTTGGGAGCTGTGAAACACCCCAAGCAGCACAGAGACTCTTCTTGAAGGCCCATCCTGGCTCCAGAGGAAGATAATATACCAAATAAACAGGTAAGCAATGCCTCACGTGTTATATTTTCATACATTTACTGTTGCATGAACTGATCTGGAAACACAAGCAGAGGAGGGGAAGATCAAGCTAGCTGTGGGTTGGGGAGGAAAGGTGCACACAGCAGAGGCAAGTGGCTTTTGGGGAGGAGAGCAAAGCAGAAACCCATGCCCTAGTAACTGGAGTGAGCTCCTGCAAGATAAGCAAGGTAAGTGCTCCTTTGGGGAGGACATCCTTGGCTAAACCTCTGTCAGCGAGGACAGGGGTAAGGGATGAGGCTGAGAGATGCTGAAGGTTTTCCTCAGCTGCATCCCTGCATGGTGTGGGGGTGTTGGGGGAGGCCAACCTTCTCCTCTTCTCTCTGCCCTGTACCCCAAGCAGCATGAGGGCCTGGTGCTCTCCAGTGTGTGTTTTGCCAGAGACTGTTATTAAGAAATAAGGCTCTGCCTTTTTATCATTCCTCTGAGCGTCTGTCTGATGTCATTCTGTCTGGCAACCGAGCGATCGAAGGCAGCTCCCCAGGGTCTCAAACAAACAGCCAGCCAGAAAAAAAATGATACCCCATTAAACCTAATAAAATGCAAAACCCACAGCATGTCCCTGATAAATGAAAAGGCAGTGTAACCTAGACTCTGAACACACAAACCTGCCCTCATACCGTTCAGCCCGAGCAGGGCTGTAGCCTGCCCTGAGCTTACCTGGATGATTATCCTTAATTGAAGCTATTTGAGAGTCTGAGATCATGAGGCTCAAGTCCAGGATCTCACAGCACACACGTTTTGGCCAGCAACACCCTCTGTCATCACTCCCACCTGGGCAGAGCCTTCACATGTCACCATCTGGGGCCTGCAGATCAGGCAGGTTTCGCTCTTCATGTTTCTAACCAGATTGGGGTGGGATTTTTCTCATGCATGAGGCACATGTGTGCCTGCAAAGCAAATCCTGGCTCTGCTCCTCCATATCCATGACCTCTTACAAGTTGCAGGGTTGACAAATACCCTGTTGCCAGCCCCCTGGGATTCATGTAGGCTTCTAGTTTTGGCTGCTCTGGTTTCTCTTCGTGCAGCACTGGCAGAGTCCTATGAGATGCACTTACCAAACTGGGTAAGACTGAAGGAGGTTAACACAAGCTGACACAGCCTCCCCTAGAGTGGGCAAAGAGTCCTCACAGCCATGTTTGCAAAAGGAAAACCAGCAAACAGTGACTTGACTCTGCATTTGGAAAACAAAGCCAGGAGGGATGGTTTTCAGTCCCTCAGAGCAGAGCGTTTGAAGAAGGGCTGTCGTGGAAGGGAGCGTCCGCGCCGATGAAAAGCCGCCCATTTGAGCTGCATCCCAGCTGAATTCTCTTGGAGCCATCGCTCACACATCTGTAGCTGTGATCCTCCTTTCCAAGCTGCTTCTCCTCAGAGCACTTTGCAGAGGTCATTCCTCTTTGCAAGCTTCCACTCCCTCTTGCCTTGCCAGTCTCTCTGCCGTTTTCTTCCCTGCTGCTGGGAGGTTTAGGGGCTTTCAGCTGAACCCCTCTTCACTCAGCTTTGCTGAGAAACTTCCCACAGGTGACTGCCCATCAGCAGATGGAACAGAACAGGTCCCTTTCCACGGTAGGGGCCTGAAGCAGCGAGCAGAGCTCACTCCTGCAGCCCCAAAATGAGGCGTCAGTGGTTTCTTTGTGGTTTCATGCGGTCAATCCTGCGAGGCTGAGGTGAAATCCAGTGCAGAAGCTTCCCAGGGAGCAGCTCCAGCAAATCTGGGAGAGAGTGGCGAGAACTAGCCACAGCAGGATTGTACCAAAATCATCTTTGGGGCCTGAAAGATCTCAGCCCTGGCCCGGAGCTGTCACGCCGGAGCTGGGGTCTCGTGAGATGGGCTGTCTCAGCAATCTCAGGGCACACATCCACCCTTTCCATTTTCTTCCCAGGGTGGGAAAGCCTTTGGAAATTCCTGGGACATTTCTCTCTTTTTCCTGCTGCTGAAGGCCAGTTGCAGATTGCAGGAGCCCAGGCAATACAAACAGCAACTTGCAAGCTAGAGCAGACTGCTCCTCCAGGGCTTTCAGACGTTTCATGGCAGAGGATCACTCCTTCCACACCTTCCCGAGGCAGCACTGTGTGTCCTCTGCCACCAGCTCTTTCCTTTGCAGTGGGAGGGGAAGCTGAGATACAGACCTCATCTTTTCTCTTAAAGGAAGAGACCTCCAGACTCCTCCACAATCTGAAGAGATGGGGCAGATGCTGCCACGTGCCAGATTTGGCTGCACTTAATGTGATCAGTGTCAGGGCAGGAGTGAGACTGATTGCAGTTGGAGCAATGAACAGGTACATTTAGTCCAAGCTAATCCAGTCCATGTTTGTTCACCATGGGTAAAGAAAAGGGTGGATCAGTGACAATTTGGGCACATTTCTGCTCCACTTCTTGTTGCTGCCTCAGTTTCCCCTCAAACACAGATTTTTCTCTGTCGTCTTCATTGTGAGATCCTACTCAAATCTCCATTTGCAGCCCTTAGGTGTGACCTGAGCCCCTCAGTCAAACCCTTTTGGGTCTCTCCTGCTTGGCTGGGGGAGCTGCAAGGTTTTTCAATCATCTGCTAATGATAGGAAAGCAACTTTTATTCCCTCTCTCCCCCGGTCTTGGCAGGAAAGGTGGAATGTGGATCATGAGAGGAGCAGCCACCTTTCAGGCCAACAGCTGTTTTGGGGGATGGGTTAGATAAATGTGCAGGATTTTCAATCAGCCCTACACATCCCAGGCAGGAGACTTCACGGGAGCACGGGCGCAGGGGAATGGCTGACTGATAACAACCGCCTTCATCTGCGCTCATCCCGGCTTGTGCATCCCCCACAGCACGCTGCTGGGCAGCTTGGCGTTCAAAAGGAGATGGCAGAGATAAAACCAGGTCAGCTCTCTTTGGACAGAGCTGAAACACAGAGGGATCTCCTCCAAAACATCTTTTGCTGCTTTTGGATGTCCCAGCGAGAGGAACCGACCCGGCTTCAAAGCGTTTGCACGCAAAGGCGAGACCGAGGGGGAGCAGAGGTATGGCAGGGCTGCAGCCCCAGCTCGTGAGGGGAGGACGTGGCAAGCTCAGGAATGACATTTTCCAGTTGCTTTCCCATCAACCTCTTGCTGTTACCCACTTGCCTGGCCTCCACCGTGGCAATGAGTTGCCTGGGCAGCAAGGAGGGCACCTCACTTCATTCATGGAGATGGTGACCTGGGAAGGGGGATTCGTAGCCATTGGCTGGAGAAGAGCAACGTCTCTGGACAGACAGATGGACTCTGCTCCCCACCTGGCAGCACAGGACCATCTCCAAATGGCTCTGCAGCCACAAGCTGTGTCACTGAAGCACCCCTGCCACCAGTGTGGTACTGCCTGGAGGGTGGACAACCTCCCACAGCGAGAGATGAGCGCCTGGGAAGCTTGGATTTCTTCTCCCTCTCTCCTCTCCCCTCCAGCCACCCCCTCCTCGCTTCTCACTTCATGTGCAGTGGGAAAAGAAACAGCCCGAGGGAAACACACTGGTCTCAGTTTCCATCTGGGCACGGTGTAAGAGCCCCAGGAATGGCCAGGCTTGCTGTGATCTCCCAAATCAAAGCAAGGCAAACGCTCTCTCTCCTTTTTCCCTCTTGCCAAGGGCTAGAAATCCCATCAAGATCCAAAGCGTATCATTCCAGCGGGAGATTTCTACTGGGGGAAGGGGCAGAAGCGGTTATTTGATGTTTGGATCGGGTTTGGGTGGGTGTTTTTATTCTTAGAGGTCCTTAAGAACTCCCTTCCCTCTTTCACTGTACAGCACAAATCCCCTTTCCAACACGTGCACGAGAGCAGAGCCGAAGCGTCCGCACAGCAAACAGGTGATAAATCACAGGGCAATCGATTCAAGCCATTCCAGGGAATGGGAAACACATGGCCGGGCTTTCTAATTAACTGTTTGATATGGCTGCGGTGAGTTTGGGTGTAGTTTCCAATGTTTTGCGTTTGCCTTGTCTCAGCCCTCTCCATGGTAACTGCAGTTTACTGGAAAGTGAGAAAATCCAGTGTTTGAGAGCTGGAGTGACTTGGTACAGCTCAGCCACAATCAAAAAGGAGGAGGGGGAAGGAGGGGAGGTAAATACGGTGTTTCCTCTGTGGGAACGTTCCCTTCTCTTTCTCCTTTCAGCTGGAAAAACAAAACCAAATTAAAGGTCCTTCTGCTTTATCTGTAAAACTCCACTGGCTGGTGGCTTGTGGGTCGGGTCTGCAGCTGTGCTGAGACCCCTTTCCAGTCATACTGCTCACCATGTCAGTCTGTGTGTGTAAGACGTGCCCATGGGTTTCTTTTTCCTGGCAGGGTGGTATTTAGCACCAAGGTGTCACTGGTGTCACAGAGGAGGCTCGGGGCATGCATGGCTTCACACACCTTCAGCCCTAATAAAGGTAACCAAAGCTTTTAATTCAGGGTTAATTCACAGCAATTCTTCAGCTCAAGAAGCTCTGTCAAGGACACCAAAGTCTCCCAAGAGGTGGCTGTGTGTTTTGGAAGAGGAGCAAGCCCAGCCTGGCAGGACGTGCAGAGACATTCAGCCCCCATGCCTGTCCCATGGGAGGCAGGAGCTGAGCAGGTACCCAGGGCACAAACACCACCTGGAAGGGACACTGCTTTGGTGACCTCCCACAGCACCAAAGTCAGGACAGAGCAGATGTGGAGGAGTTTGAGGGGGGTGTAGAACACACGGGCTGGGTGCTGTGATACCTGCAAACAGCAGGAGGATGGGGAAGAGTGGGCTGGGGAAGGTGCCAGGGCCACCTGAGCCACTCTGGATGGAGTTAGCAACGTGCCCCATGGGGACACTCACCCCAAACTTCTTCAAGCTCAGCGTGTCCTGCTGACATCCCCAGAGCAGCCAAAGCATTAAAATGTAATTTCAAGAGGAATGAAGGTTTAATCCATCTGTGTTTGAAAACAGCCTTTTCCCATATCCTGCTTCTGGCACGTCCTCCCAGCTGGGGCATTGCACCTCGCTCTGTAACACGGGCACAGCTGCTGCAGTCTGGAGGGGAGCTCAACCCAAGCAGTGAGCAGCAAGCAAATTTAGGATGTTCATATTCTATTTTATTGGCTTCTTTTTCCCCCCTCTTCCCCCCTCCCCCCATTTTACCCTTTCTCCACCACGACTCCCTGGGGCCTCGCTGGAACATCTGGCCAAAGCCACTTCTGGTTCCATTTATTGGCAGATAATTTATTTGCAGATCAGCAGGGGAAAAGTGACCCAAGCATTTACTGGAGTTATATTGGTTGATCCTTTGGTGGTGCTTGCTTGAACATGGGTTTGTTGGCTGGTTGGGGCCTGATCCAGACCCAAAGAAGTCAAACGTGGATCTTCCCTTTAAGATCCAAGGCTGTTAGATCTTGGTCCAAAAACACTGGAGGAAATTAGTCAAATAAATGCTCTGTGAATATTATGGCATATTATTTATTCTCTGGGAATACTTTAAAGTATTATTCTCTCCTTGTGCATGTTATTAAAGGAGCTCCCACTCAAAGAAGGAAATTAGACTGTAGACCCCAATGTTTCTCTCTGTCCCTTTATCTGATGCTCTTTTTCTCCCCACCATCCCTTTCTTCCAGCCTCTCTTTCCAGCAGTCTACAGGGCAGAATCCCCCCAAGATCCCAGTTCACAAACAGTTTTAAAGCAGGACTGGTCTTCTGGACCTGTGCTTTCACAACACCTCTTGCTGCAAGGGCTTGGCTGTCATCCTCCCTGCTGCTTATTTGTATCATAGCAGTGAGCTCGACTCATCTCATCTGAACGGTGTCAACAGGCTAATACTCTCTTGTCAGCAAACTCTTGGAAGCTCTCTTAAGCCCTTCCAATGGCTGTGGATCCTGTTCAAATGCTGTTCCCCACGTTTGGCTAAAATTATCCAGCTTTCAGAAATATAGATGAGTGTTATTTTTGTTCCTTGCATAATCAAAAGTGGGGGCTTATTCCTCTTTGAATCAAAAAGCATTTTCCAAGGAGACATTTTGGAAGACGATCATGACAATTTCACCCCAAATTTTGCAGCCAAAAGCAATTGCCCCTTTTCCTCAGGGAGGAGTTTCATTTGCTTCTGGCATTGCCACACATACCAGTGGTCAGAGCCCCGTTGTACACGTGGCTAATCACAGCCTGTACCGTGAAACACGATTCTTTGCATGGGCTTTTGGGAGCAACAGCCAGATCCTGGGCTGTACAGAGAACTCCTCACCACTGGGCATGGTGGAGCAGAAACCCCTTCTTAACACACACAGCACAAGGCAGCTCAACGAATCCTGGTGGTTTTCCAGCACCTGGAGACCAGCAGGTCCCAGGAACTGACAGCTGATCCTGTCTTGATGGCTGAGAAGCTTCAAAGAATCCTCTGAAGAAAGCGATTTTCCCCGTTCCTGGATAGCACCTGGGCCCTGATCTTTATTTCTACAGACTCAGTCTCCCCAGCATGTTTTGAGCAGCTTTGGCAAGCTGTTAACACCCTGCCCAGCTCTCTAGGGCAGCATCCTTTGCTGAATCAGGGATGAAAGTGCTTCTTCCTAGCATGTCCTGTGCAGATGGGACCATGGTAGGGAGACAGCTCTCCTCTCAGGGGCTGTTTGAGGTCTACTAAATGTACAGATGGAATTTCATCCACCTCAGGTAGCATTTAACAGAGGGCCTGAAGGACTCTGGCTGGTGCCCATGAGATGCTGGAGGACAGCAGGAACTGCCCACCTTATGGGAGCTCATGCAGGACGTTCCCTTTCCACCTGCACAGCCTGAGCCTGACATCAGATCTCATGGCTCTGGCTCTCATGGGGGACTTTCAGCTGTAATGAGATCAGCTTTTCCTGCTTATAACCAAATCCAAACAATTAAAGGGCAAAAAAAAGAGCAAAAGGCAAGAAAGAAATCCAAGCCAGGAATGAAATCACCACATGCCTTCAGAGCTTGGTAGGTCTTTGGGATGAGTTTTTGTCCTTTGCCTTTTACTTTCGATTGGGGAGGAACCAGTGTGATGTGCAATGAAGAGACTGTTTATAGAAGCACTTTCATCAGACATCAACCCTTACTGAAGGAGAGTTCTTTGGAAAGTGAGCTCTAAATGATGGTGGATGTTGCATTCTGCAGTTTCTTTGAACTCCCTGGCTTGTAAGGACTCCCTCATTGACAGTGAAACAGTTGGAAAGTGAGAAAGGAGAAGCTCCTCTTGTCCAGGGGGCCAACTGGCTGCTGCTTTCCACTCCAGCACCGACTTACTGTGTGACCTTGGCCATGTCATCTCATCTCCCTTGTCTCCTCCATAAACTAGGGCCTGTGACACTACACAGTTAATTAATCTAAAAGGCATCACTACCCTCTGCTTCCCCTGCAGTAAGAGGGAGCGAGGTGGATCTCACATGGATTTACACTGAAGTGGATCTCACATGGATTTACACTGAAGGACATGCTCCATGGAGCACTTGGTACTGCCACCACCATAGACCCCATGCTTAGATCCCTGCAATAATGATACTATATCCATCCACTCTGCACTCCCAGATGCCAACTGAACACACACACAAATTGCCCCCACAGCAGAAAACATCCCTTCGTTTCCCACCATCTCCATCCCTCCCCATCACAGAGATTTGTTTCACACCCCCTCCCTTTGCAGTGACAGCAAGAGCCTTGCCTGTAGGACACAAGGGTGAGAACAGCCTGTAGTTTGTCTCCCCAAATGAGGGCTCAGGCTGTCATGCTGGGTCCCAGGACCTTTCACCTTGTGTGTGAGAAGGCTCCTCTTGGAAAAATATTAGCACACACTGCGATGATTTTCTGCTGATTTACTAGCTGGAGCTGTAAATCAGCACTTGTCAAAGGCTTGAGTTACGTGCCTGTGCCCGAGATTGATGGAGCCAGCTGCCAGGGGGAATTACCAAGCAGCAAACTTGAGTCTGAAATCATTGTTCTGGGCCTGGGAGTGAGTGCAAATATTCAGGTGATTTATACAGGAGGAAACGGCTTTATGTCCTTTCCAACTGGAGATCTGGATCCTGCCAATAAAGTCCTGCAAGATCTCCTGCTTTTAATCTCCTACTCAGGAAGGACACCACCAATTAAATGAGTTTAGGCTCTGAGCTCACCATTGTGATGAAGTTTATGGGTTAAGTCCTACCCTCAGAGGGAGATTTTGCTTTAGCCTTCTGCTGAGCAGCGTTTTACCCAGCACACGCTGCCCCGTCCTTCCTCCTCATCCCATCTTTTACAGGCATTTACACACATCACCCTTGTGTAACACCCCCAGAAAGTCTGTGATCCCTCAGTGTGTGGATGCTGCAGTGATGAGCAAGATCAGATGGCCAGGGGTTGTGTGGCTTGTTGGGTCAGTTAGCAACAGGACATGCCGTGTGGCACACAAGTGAACAGTGAGTTAGTAAATGAGGTGCCAGCAGATGGTGCTCAATAATTTGCAGCATCCTCACTGAAAGGGAGTGATTCATCCACCTTTTTAGGGCCATGGGTTAGTGGTGGGCTTGGCAGTGTGATGGGAGGGGTTGGACTCTGTGAGCTTAAAGGGCTTTTCCAACCAAAATGAGTCTGTGGTTCCCAGCAAAAGGCTCTTCAGAGGGAGGATTAAAGAGCATTTGTTGCACGAGAAGTGCCACCACAAATGGAGCTGAGGCAGAGATTATTGCATTGTGCATTGTGCTAAGCCTCAAGGGAGCGTTTCACAACTCTCAGATGATATGGGAAGAGACCATCAATAACAAATTCTCCTCCTTCAGACCCAGACATCCTCTGAGTTCTGGACAGAGAGACCAGGTACCAGCTGTGTGTGCATCGACCCCTCAAAGGATGCTCCAGCCTGTTAAAGAAGTTGTGCAAACAACTCAGAGCAGGAACACACGTTCTGAAAGGGGTTGATGCCCAGGGCTGCCAGGAAAAACACTGTTATCCCAGGGGAGCAGTGCCATTAGCTCATTTCCCATCAGCTGCCAAGGAGCTGGGGAAGACAGGGCAGCGTGAGGCACCCTGGGGACACCCTGTGTCCCCCCAGGATGGACCAGCACAGCACAGGCAGCAGGTGCAAGGATGGAGGCAGGAAACTGTTTATGGGGCTTAGGAAAAGCTGAGGTTTCTGGCAGGTTCCTGAGACGTTCGGTTTGGCCCAGAGCTCTCAGCTGTATAAATTGTGGAATTAGAGTCAAACATGAAACCAGAGCAATAGGCCAAAGGCTGAGCTGGCAGCTGCCTGGAGGTTGGATGTTTTCTCTGTTCAAGCATGTCCAAGGCCAGGCCTTTGGAAGAGGGAAAGGTGAGGAAGGGGAAATGAAAGAAAGGGGACTCCGTCAAAATGGGGCTGGAAATAAGCCCCAAAAGAAGAGCAATCGAGCAGCAAAGGACTGGAGAAGTTGACCAGGGAAGCATCTGCAAAGCAAGTCTGTCCATGGGGTGGGACCCTGGGGTCCCATCTGCCAAGCTGGATGCCAGCAGACCTGGCACCCATCCTCAGTGACATTCACTCCCTCCCAGGGGAGCTCCCCAGCTCTGCTGGCATGCAGAGTCTGATTATTATTGGTATTGCTCGAGATGCAGTTGTGCTTTTCAAGACCAGGACCATGCACTGGGTTGACCTCTCAATGTTTTACTGCTGTGTGGTTTGGATTAGCTGACTCACTGTTTATGGCAGGGTTTCACAGCCCTTTGGTGAGGCCAAGACACACACACACACACACACACACACACACACAAAAGCATCCGTGCTGGGCACAGAGGGACGTTTGATCTGCAAAGCATCACTACATTGTGAGATAAGCAGGGAAGATGGGGTATTCCTGGGAGTCTTGGAGAGATGTGCTGCAGGTAGCCCCCAGGACAGGGGGGATAAATGGATTGCCAGTACCAGAAATGTTATCTCCATCCTCTCAACTTGTGTTTTCTCTAACCAGTCATCCAGACGTGCTGGGGATAGAAGTCAGATGTGTTCTGAATAGATGTGAGGGATTCAAGCTGAGAAAATCATACCATGAGGATGAAGCAGGAATTAGAGAGCAGAGCCACTCAAGGACTGATGTTGCTTCCTTCTTATGATATGAGAAACCCATCCTTTAACCACTTGCCCCCTGAACTCAGCAGTGAGGGATCTGGGGATCTCAGCAACCCAGGCTTTTTCCTTTCGGAGGCCAAGCAAGGCATCAAGCTGTACTCACTGGTGTTGCCATCATTCCCACACATCACCAGATGCAATGAGATGTGCCAGCTCTTCATACTTGTGCCCTCGAGGACAGGTGCTCTCCTGGTGCAATTGCTCCCTGCAGCCAGGTAGGATTTCACTGAACAAGCCCACTCCTCGTCTGCAACAAAGGTATTTGAGGCTTATTCCTCTGTGATCTCAGCTGTGGCTAAGGACTGGGGAGGAGCTCAGGTCCATGTCCAGATGTCCACAGGGTCTGTGGGTGTTTAGATTGCAGATTCCTTCCGGCCCCAACCTCGTCCCCGTTACAGCTCGCGGGAGGTTTCCGTTGACTTCGCCATGGCCCTGGATTGTGAAACACCAAAAGGCTCAACAGATGCAGCTGCTCTCACTGATTACCCCAAAACCTGCTGCCACGAGGCTCCTAAATAACTTGGGAGGCTATCACCCCTGCACACTGCCCTACCCCTGCCTTACCCTGCTGCTTTTGCCCCTTTCCTTGTGCCTGCACCCTGCAACAGCAAATCAGCGTTGCTGGTGAACAAGTCACTGGAGTCCTGTGTCCAGTTCTGGGCTCCCCAGTTCCAGAGAGACAAGGAACTGCTGGAGAGAGGCCAGTGCAGGACTACCAAGATGATCAAGGTACTAGAACATCCTTCTTATGAGGAAAGGCTGTGACTGTTCAGTCTGGAGAAGACTGAGGGGGCACCTTATCAATGCTGATAAATACCTAAAGGCTTAGGGGTGTGAGCTGGGAATGGCAGATGTGAACACAGCTCCAGGTTTCTAAGCTTGCTTCACTGTCTCAGTCCCAAACTTGGGTTCAGCTCATAACAGAAACAAGGACAAAGTAGCAAAATCCATCTCAGGCCCATATTTGGGCTCTGAGCTGTAAGGCAGTACTTGTTCCCAGTAATGTGCCTTCCTGCAAACCATCTCCCGAGTCCTGGTCCAAAGCAAAGGGCTTGGCAGCACTCCCAGAGTCCTTGAGCACCACGTTGTTTCTTCCACCACGCTCGTGCTGGAGCAGCGCTGCGAACCCCGGCTGCCCTGCTCCTGCACTGCCCTTTGCCACCCCCGAGACAGAGCCCTTCCTGTGCTGGGTGACGTCTCTTCGTCGGCTCTTGTCAGGCTCTGCTGTTGAGTCTTGCTGCTTGGCAACTCATAAATGCAAGGTGTGCTGGAATTGACTCAGTGGCAGTGCTAAAAAACCACAAGTGAAAGACTTTGGGGTCATCTTTATGTTCTTGACCTCTCTGCCAGCCTCTCCAAGCTGCTCTGTGCCACCCAGCACTCTTAGCAGACAATATCCCATTGATTGCCCGAGGAGCTGATGCCAAGCAGAGGGTCGTGCCGACGCTCTGCACCGTCCCACCCGTGCAAAGGCCTCACACAAAGCACAGCCTGTGTAGGTCAACCCATCATCCCACCAATACAATGTCCCTGGATGATCAGCAGCACAAAAAGGGGCTTATGGTGGCAAGGCACAGACCCTCCTTTCTCAGGGTGAGGGACGTCATTGATTTATTCCCTCACTGGAAACAAAATGACCTTTAAAAATAAAGCCAAAGAGCTGAACTGGCCATGCCTTCAGTCACTTGTCACCCCTTTGCTTGGCCTTTCTGTAGGGTGGCCCATGCCCCCAGGAAGAAGGGAATGAGCATCATATTTCTACCACTGAGAGCCCAGGCAGCATCCAGGCTGCTGTGGAAATCCCTCCTGCCCCTCTCCAGCAGCCTCTGGTGGGTTTCCACTGAGCCCTTTTCCCTGCTGGCCTCAGCTTTGCTGGGATCACCCCCAAATCTCTTTCCTGCACATCTACAGGTTTGGGACCAGGCCTGGTAAAATGCTGGTTAAAATGCTGAGGAGAACTCAAATAACAACATAAACCCTCCTGGCCACGAAACACGGGCAAGGGCTCCAAGGGGCTGGCTCCTGACGGACTCTCCATCGTCCTCCTGCACCCTCAGGCCTGTGCACTTTGTTGTGCTCAGCACTGGCTTGTTGTTTGGTTGGTTTATTTGTTTTTTAGCTTGAATGCCACTTTGGTTTTATATAAACCTCTTTCCAAAGCAGGGCCTATAAAACCTTCAAGCCCTGTCCCCTCTCCCTGCCCCTTCTTCCCCGAGTAAATATTTTTAGCTCTCATAAACACAATCCATTAAACACTCATGAGTGAAAACCAGTGCTCTGGGGAGGCACTGCTACAGGGGCAAGCCACGTTCCTCTCCATCCAGAGACACTTACAGCACAACCCAAAGTTACACCTTTAGTTTAGCACCTCCCTGGCATGATGCAGCCCACCCCCATCCAGCCCCTGCTTCCCTTCTTCACAGGGAACCAGGAGGAGGCAAAACTCTGCAGAGTAAGCCCAAAGGAATGAGCTCTCCCCAAAATGCCTCCAAGCTTGCAGAACTCTCATCCCTATCTTTAATCCCCACCAGCCTTTGCCAGATACTGGGCAGGAGCTGCTGTGCACAAGGATGCTGCCTCTCAGACCTCAGGGTGCCTGGATCATGCTCTGATCAGTTGCTTTCAGTTTATATAGCAGAGCACAGAGGGGAAAGGAAAGGTTTCTGGACTCTCCAGTTTGAAACTCTCCTTTGATTTAGCTGTCTATCAAAACCTTCCTGCTGTCACTGCCCAAACTAACACCGAAGTACATCCCTCTGCTGTCCTATCAGAGCTTTGATCACAGGATCCCTGCAGCCTTCACCAGATTTCCCTAAAACTGATGGAAAATTACCCCCTTTTCTCTGGTTGTGTTTTCCTCCCGGTCAAACTGTTGACGTGGGGAAATGTGAGCAGCCACAGCCATGCTCTGTGCTTTGCTGGAGGCCAGGGCCCTGCTTTTATACAAATTGCACAAGGGACTGCAAAGGAGATAAATAAGTTGCCCACAAGGATCGTTCAGAGCGGTCCAAGACGAAAGAGCGGCCAGTTCCCAGCTCCCGGCGTCTGACCCACGTTACACAACGACTGGGAGGGCTGGGGTTGAGCTGATGAGTGCAACATGTCCCCAGGAAAAAGGGGACATCCAGAAAAGGCTGGAAGGAAGCCAGCAGTGCCAGGAAAGGACGCTGGGAAAGCCTTTGATGAGAGCAGATATGATGTTGGCTTGAATGCAAGAGGGCCTTTGAAGAAGCGAGATGCTGAGAGACGTGGCTTTGGGACAGCAACAGGCTTTTCTCTGGATGGTTTGGGATTGTTTAATCTGTCTGTCTCCAGTCTGTGAGACTCAGGGTGGCCTCACCAGGACAAGGTCTAGCGAGGCAGGCAGGGGAAGGGGCTTAGTGGCACGTCGTAGGTCAGAGCTGGGCTCCTGTCCAAGGCACAGCTCTGAATTTCCCAAGCTACCCAAGGCTGGGTCTGCAGCTCCACAACCTCCCGGGATCACATTCCCATGATGGATTCCCAGCGGCAGGGACAGAAAGCTTCCCAAAAGGGCCCAAATCCCATCTGCTGAGCAGCTTCCTTCTCAGGCTATTTGTGGCATTTGGATTTCCAAAGAAAGCAGCAAACAAGGAGAAATTTCTCTCTACTTTGAGCCTTCTGTTTCCCTCCTCCCTGGGGAACTTCCCTTAAGTCCAAAGCCAACCCACGGTGGCAGCTCTTCCCACCATCCTTCTGCCCCCCAAAACCTCCTGCTGGGAAACCATCCTGTTGCCATCAAGTGCAATCAGACCCCTGCCTCTTTCCTCTGCCAAGCATTTATAGGGTTCCTTAGGATTTGATTTGCACAGTTTAGGATAAAGCACATCCATTGAGCTCCCCTCATCTCTGAGCAGTGGCTGAAAGCTCAGGAGCATCCCAATTTCTGGTTGCATATCCCTCCCTCTTCTCTCCCACACCCTCACTTTCACCTTTATAGGGAAATAGTGTCATCTATGAGGATCTGGGGACTTTGCTTTCTAAAGGGAAAGGTTTGCTGAGCCCTTTTGATAATCCAAGCCTCCTCACACTGCGGGGCTGCTCTTGCTCTCCCTGAAAAGAGGCTCAGGGAGAGATGTCAGATTGCCCTGAGTCATAACAAAACCACACACATCCATTTTCCTGTCAAACGGGCTTTAAACAAGCCCAATGTGAGTAAACATGGAAGCAGAGATTGCAAAGGCTGTACAAACACTCCCGGTTTACACTCTGCAGATGTTCATGTTTAGCAGGAGGGGATGTGCCAAGAGGGTGAAGGAAAAGGTTCCCTTCCACGGCTGCCGAGGAAGGGAAAGGTGATATGGCTGCTGGAGCCGGTGGTCAAGACCCACCTGGCGACAGTGCAGGAGGCAGCATCCCCAAAACCCCTCCCATGTGCCTGGGACCTCTTGTTTGGCCCTAATTCAGCCCAAAAATGCTGGGATGGATATTGCCTTGGAAGGGCAAAGCATCTCTCCAAGGGTTTATCGTAGAATCGTAGAGTGATCGGGGTTGGAAAACACCTCCAGAGCTCATCCAGCCCAACCCCAGAGGGTTTGTTGGTCAGGGCCATTTAATATCCATCAGAGCCAAGCTGTGGCACGTGTAGGAAAGCAGCCAGGATCCTGCAATGATGTTATCTTAGCAAATGGGTTTGTTATGGCTGTCGGCTTCCTCCAGGAGCATTTCTTAATCTAGGACAGCAGCGAGCCCAACGCGGCGGGAAGCTTTTCATTATCGGCTCCGAGGACTCTGGAGATGAGAGATTAGGAGTGGGGGAAAAGGCACAACAAATCCACTGCTATAGGGGAAAGACAAATAACAGGGTGCCTCTTCAGTGAGATCTGAAAAATGCCTTGGGAATAGTTGGCTGCATCCAGATGTGAACTCAGGTAGCTGCAACCCGTGATGGAGGTGACCAGATGTGGGCTACAAGCAGCTGCCCTTGTTGCTTGAGCAAAGATGATGTGTCAGATAGTAGAGAAAGGAGGATCCTCCCCGCCTGTGGCATCAGAATAGCAACTGGCTGTTTTCTTCCATTTGGGAGAAAGGAAGTGTTGTATTTTTGGGGGACAGCAGGATGTGTATTTTGTGGGAGGCACCCACAGAAACTGAAGAAACCAACTGGTTAAAAGACCTGAATGGGTCAGGAGAAGAGTTTTATGGATCCCCTGCAGCCAGCTAGAGTCTGATCCAGCAAAGCAATGTGATTTCTTGCAAATTCCCCTTTGTCTAGTGCAAACAAAAAAGTCTTAAATAGCTCTTCCTTGGCCCACGAGGTCTACCACAGCTCCAATGCGTTTGGGGTCTGTCCCTTAGGGACAGCCATGGCTTGAGCCTGGATTTGAGCAAGAGCTGAAGATCGCTTCGAGCTTCAGAGGTTGTTTGGCACAACACCCTACAGTCACGGGAGGAGAGAAGGTGAATATGTAAGTGAAGCAATTTGAGGGGTTAAAAAGCCATCCAGAAGACTAAAAAGGTACATAAAAGCATGGAAATAGCAGGACGTGGGAAACAGAACCAAAAGGTACCATCCCAAAGGGACTTTCACCTTAACACAAGCAAGTGTAGGCACCAAAATACCTCATTGCTGCTCCATTAAGGATTTATCCCCCAAAGATTTGGCCTGGCTGCCCAGTTGAGGGAGGATTTAAGGCCTTTTCCTCAGTGCTTCCCTCTCTGCCATCCATCAGCAGGGTCAATAACCCAGCTTCGGTTTATTGACACTTTCACCACCACAAAGGGAAGGTTGGTGGGGTTTGGGGGTTGTTTCTTTTCCTTAATCTATTTTTTCTCCCCACTCCAGTTTTATCAGTTATTTGTTTGTTTGGGTTTGTTACTTTCCTTGTTCCTGTCATCATTTCATTTTCCTCAGTCCCTGAGGCTGCTGAAACGAGGCACCGAGAAAGAAAATATAGGACAAATAATTATTATGTGCATGTTCTCTGGAACAAGCCAAGAAAAGAGTCTCTGGGGAGAGGGTGGGATTCGCTTCTTTTTGTTTCTTCAGAGGCAATATTAAAAAGGAAAAATGTGAAAAGTTAACCCTTGCCTGGAGTGGTGTCTCCAGCCCATGGAGGGAGCCGAGAGCTCCCAGCAGCGGGGAGGAGAAAGAAGATGAATCAGAAACAGGTTCCCTGGTGCTTTTGGCTTCCCACCAGCAGAAACAATGCAAAGAAATCAAATGCAAGAGGAATCCCTGGCAGAGAGGAGAGAAAAATGTGTGCAGCCTGGTACCCAGGGCAAAGAGAAGGACAGGGTTATTTTTTTCCCACATAAACTCATCCCTCCCTCCCCTCTAAAGACACACACACACACACACACACACACTCCCAGTGGCATTTTTAGGAGTGAATCCCAGCTGGATTTGGTGAACAATTTCCATGCCTGGGTGTGGAGACGAGGAGCTGTCGTGTGGCACGTGCCGGGGCTCAGCCCTTCCAGCAACCCTTTGGCTGCTTCCAACACAACGTCCCTAAAAGCTTTCTAATTGCCTCTGCATTAGGGGTGGGAGGAAGGAAGAGAAGGAAGGTTGGATGCAAGGAGTTAGGCAGAACAATTTATGCTGGAGATGGACTTATTTTAACACATAAAGAGCAACTTAAGTGCTTCACATTTCCTTCAAGGTGTCAGCTCCTTGCTCTTGAGATCCTAAAGACTGGCAGGAGGATACGTGTTGTCTCTTTTCACTTCCCTTTCGTCTCCTCAAAAGCAGGGGGGGAAAAAGAAAGTTTAAAAGGACTTGAGCCAAAGAGTTCCTTTTCAGCAAGACACACATTTCAAGCAGGTTGATACAACCAAAAAACCCCACACTGTGCACAACATAAAAGCAATTTTCCTTTGCTCCCCATCACCTTTTGGCAGCTGCGTTTTACCTCTTCCCCTGGGGACAGCACAAAGGGTCTGTGATGCTCTAGGGATGAAGAGAAGCCAAAAAACCCCAGCATTCAGGTGGGATAACAGCTGCTCTGCATTAACATTTCCCTCTTGAGGTTTCCCCTTGTTTTTGTTCTTTCTCCTTGTTTCCTTTTCTCTCCTCTCACTCCTTTTTCTCCTGCCTTTGGGAGGAAAAAAACCACCCCACAGCCCAGCTTCTCCCTGTCTTTCAGTGTCCATTTTCCCTGTGTTTGTTTTTCTGTGTAATAAATCCTCACCTCCAAAGTAAGTGCTGAAGCCAGGGGGTTAATGGGCAACTTGGGAAAACGAGGATCAAGGCCATACCCTGCCTCAGCCATCCCTGCACGACCCCGAGCAAGACCCCGAATCCCAGATCTCCCCTCCCTCGAAATCCTGGAGGTACCTAAAGATAAATGAAGACATGGCCTTTAGGCTTCCTAATTTCACTTACTGTCTAGTGTGGGGAAACTGGGATTTTTAAGATGCCCAAATAGACCAGGTTTAAGCAGCCTCAGTCTTCGCTGCACCTTCCCACTCCATCTCTTGTCCAGATGTCCTTTCTCTACCTCTCCTGCCTGTGTTTCTGTAGCACATGGGGCTGCTTCTGGACAACATATGTCACTGAGAACACAGAGAGCCTTAATTATCTCTGTCATGATGATGTGGTCCCTGTAGTGACCACAATTTTGGGAACATGTGGTTCTGCTATCCAGAGCCTGGACGCTGCACTTTGAGTGATATAAAGTTTCAGAGAAGACCAAAGCAGTATTTTAGCAAGAGAAAGAGATTAAAAAAGCCTTTTCTGTCCCGTGGGGAGGGATATATTTAGGATCTTTTCTCAGCTCTGTACACCCCAAAGGCTTTGATTCAGCCTCAAACTGCAGCGTGCGTGTGAAGTTGCGTTGCTCACAGGCTGTACGGAGCAGGGAGCTGCTGAAGTGCCTGCTCCAAATTAAGAACGTGCTCAAGGGCTAAGAAAAATGTGTGGCATTTAAGCATGATCAGCAATTAATGCCCTGGCTGCCTCAGTGGCTCAGCCACAGAGTGTATTCCTTAGCCAGCTCTGTCCGTGCCTGATGCTTCGGCCACCTGAAAGTGTCTCAGACCCTGTGGATTCCCCACGGTCTCTCTTTTTGATTTTAGACCAAAAAAGCAGCTGTTAATGCAAATAATTACCCTCCCACCTTGATTACATACACTGTTGTTCCTTCCATGACTCCAAAACATTTTTCCTTGAGGGCTTATGTCAGTCCCACAGCTCTGAGCAGCACTAAATTCATTTACAAGGGGTAGGGGGGGTGGTGGGAGAGGGAATTCTTGAACAAATAACTAATCAAGCCCCATTAAATAAGTATTTAGGAGCCCATCCACCTCCTAGGCTTGCTTGGCTGAACTTGATATTAATTAGGCTAAATCTGAACGCAGCACCTTGCCCAGGAGTGGGCTGGAAAGCTCTCGGTGCTCACCCCATGGCTGCAGCTTCCAAGGGTTTTACCTAGTTAAAGGATTCTAATCTTTAACAGCTGCCTGATCTACTCAGCTCATTCCCTCAGAGCTGCTGATGTCCTCAGCCATCTCTCTCTCTCCTTCTGCCGTTGCCTCTTTGAGGGTTATGCATTTGTAGGGGTGAAAGTGTGTGATGGAGACCCCCAAAAGGAGTAAATCCCCCTCCTGCCACAGGTTCATAAGGAAGCAGGAGTTTGCTTGCCATAAATCCACGAGCTCTGCTGTCCAGACTAGAGCTGGCTGGACAAATTTGGCACTGACCACGTTGTATCATTAAGGGAAAAAGGGGGAAAAAAAGGGTTTTCAACCCCCCTCCAATCAAAGCAGCAGAAATGGTTGTGGGAATGTGTCAGTTTGCTGGCTGGGGAGGAGGGCAGGGGCAAGTTTAGTCTGCTGCAAGGGTCGGCATCGCCAGGGGGTTGGCATCCCTCCCCAGCTCCACTGCCCCGCTGGGGAAAAGCTGCCTGTGAGCGCCTGACCCGGGGTTAGGATCGGTGACACATCCTCAGAGTGGGAAAAAAGCCTTTTCTGCTTGGAAAGCAGGTTTTTTCCTGCCAGATTCAGGGAGAACTGGCTGTAGCCAGCACAGTCTGTCCTCTGCAATCTGCTCCGCGGCAGCCATCGGTGATGGGGAGAAGCGGGGAGAGGAGCCGAGGGCTCCCATCCCTGCTCCTCAGCAGCACTTCATTGTCCATCCTCGACCTGTCTTACATCACCTGCACATCCCTGCTTTTCCCTGCCCAGCGTGGGACACTGCTACACTGCCCTTCCCACTTCCATCCCCAGGGAGAGCTTTTCTGCTGGCCATGTGTTATCAGTTAGGTCCATTTGTTCGACTCGACGTCTGGTTTTGCTTTTTGTCTCTTGGCAAAACCCAATAATAATAATAATGATGATGATAATAGCAATAATAACAGCAAGGCAGCATCCCAGCCTCAGGGAGCAGATCCACAGCCACGTCAAAGCGCCCTCAACCTTAAAGACTCCTCGACCAAGAGCACTGCCCACAATCCTTCCTCTCCCTGACATTACACTTGAGGTAACCCCCTGGTGGCTTTTTCCCCTTCATTTTTTTATCAAGCTTCTCAAGTTTCAACTCAGGACAAAATGAAAACAAGCAGATTTGTTTCCTAAAGGCACACAGTCTGCACTGCCCAGGCCATCTTCCATCCTTGGGCTCAGGCAGGGGTGGCTTTGGAGAGGAGGACTCTGGTTTGGCTGGAGCAGCACTGGACTCTCATTCTCAGCAAATCCCCTCGTGTATGAAATCATTTTGAGAGTTTAGCATTTGTTATATGTGTTGCCACAAGAGTTTAAGAGGCTGGAGATCTCAGTGTCTCATTGTGAACACCTCGTGGGGGTAGATTCAGTTTTCATGCCTCTTTTACTGCCTGAAATGTAAGAAAAGGTGTATTGGGTTCTGACCAGCATCTTCTTCCAAAAGTGGATGTGGGATGTCATCTGGGACACCCACTGGGTGCCAGGTGCTCGTGTTGAGCTCAGCCCCATGAAGTCACCACCAGCTTTCCTGGGGCAAAGCTCCCTGAGCAAGCAGAGCACGACTTGGCTGAACACCAGCCTTGCCTTGGAGCAGGTGTTTCTGGCATTAGTGCTTGGGTTCTGCCTTCCTTACCAGGTAAATATTTGAGGCTTGTGTAAGGGATTTTTCTTTGGTCTCTCTGGGTGATTTTTCCAGGAAACTTGGTTAGAAGTGTGGCTGTCACCTGGTGCTGGAGGAGCAAGGCGTTGCTTTTAACTTTGGTTTCTGCCCTTGAGTGGATACTTAAGGGGAAAGCTATGGCATGGGGTGTTGAGCTGGGTGGAAATCTCCCTCTCTGTTCCTACTAAAGCTGTTTGCAGCTGGAGCCTTTGCAGTGTGGGGTATATTTGGGCTGAACCTGAACGTTCTTGTGAGGGGAAGCGTGCAGGTGATCAATCCTGACTTTCCCTGTCAGAGCAGTGAAGGGGAAGGGGCTCAGTCAGGTCTATCACGTTTGTTTCTTTACAGGAGTGCAAAGCAAAAGGAGCTTGCTCCCCAATAAAACACATCATAGCAGGGAGGGAAACAAAACACCAGGCAACATGTCCCTGGTGAGAGCTGGAGAGAGCGACAGCAGGCATCCCTGAGCTGACGTGTCCTGAAAGGAAGGGCTTTATCTCACTGTTGGCCTTGATGTAACAGGGAAAGAGGGCTCTGACTCAGAGAGGGTGTGCTGGGAATTGGCAGGAAGAATGTGCCCTGTTTTCCAGGCCCCCAGCAACTGCTGGGTGAGCTCAGCTGCACAGCTCCCCTGCCTTTCCTGGCCCATCCAAAGGTGATGTGAAAAGGAGCTGTGACTAAGGCTTTGTCCGCGTAGGGAGCGGATGGCTCAGGAACAGCACGTGGGGAAGGGATGGCCCCAGACAATGGTATGTGCAGACACGGTTGTTCCAGGATATGAGAGTGCTGTTCCAGTTTACATTAATCCCTTTAACTCTATATTGCTGTTATCCTGACAAAAGAACATCCAGATTTCAGGCTAAAGCAAACCAGTGCATTTAACATCCCGGTGCAGGCCAGCCCCAGGGCTTGGAGGGACTAATCCACCACTGAACTCCTTCAGGCTCTTGGGGGTTTTTTTGCCAATAACAAATCCTGTAGCAGAATCAAATCAGAATAAACTCATTTAGGCTTTCAAAGGTGGGGCTTTGGGTTATTTTTTCAATGGATGAGGCTTCAAAGAGATGGCAATAAAGACAAGAAACGCTCCGCAGCCATCACCAAAAGGACATGGGCAGCACTGCACGGCCTGGGGAAGCAGGTGTCACTTTAAATATGGTTTTATTTCAGGTTTGCTATTGATGCACAAACAGCAGAGATTGGTGTTCAGTATACATGGTATACACAAAGCAGCCAGTACGATCGGCATCTCCGTCCTTTTGCTGCACACCCGGCAAAAGAACCGCACACAAGAAATCCATCCCTCCCTCCCAGCCCGTCCTCCCCCTCCCCATCAACAAGGGTGACGATTTCTCGGTGGCTTGGAAACCATCTGTTGATGGTGAAGACACAAAAGGGCAGCTCCTCGGAGCTCTGTCCCCAAAACAAAAGCTTGGGCAGGCTTGGTTATGCAGGGAAAACCCTCCGAAAATGGGAATGGAGACCTGGAAGGGATTTCCTAGAACATTAAATCCCATCCCCTGCTGTGCAGAGCAACCACAACATCTGCTCCTGGCTCTGTCGAGCAGCGTGGAGACCCAAAATGTTATTGTGTTCAAAAAGACATTACATAAATCCAGGGAGGATGGATCCCCAAACGTTGTCACGAGGGCTTGGCTAAGCTGGTGAAAGGTCTGACAAGGAAACCCTTCTGCTGCCACTGTCCTGTTTCTTATGATCTTTCTTTCTTTGCCCACAGCTGGAGACCTTTCAGAGAAGACCAAAGAGCACGAGTTGCCACGCTGTACCTGCCTGGGACTAAGCAAGCAAGGTAGGCACCAAGCCTCTCGCTGCTGAGTCAGCACCTTCTGCCTACCCATAGTCTGTAGTCCCTTTTCTGCTGATCCCAGGAACTCAATCCAGAGACTCTGGCTTGCTCACAGTCACAGCTAATTAATGAAGAGGCACCTTCATCAGTGGGAAAGCAAAAGTGAATTGGTCCTTGATGATTTGATCTGAGCAAGAGACCTAAATGATGCAGTAAATGGTTGTTGGGGGTGCGTTGAGGTAAGACAAGCCTCTGACCACAATGGGCAGGATGCTACACAGCCATCAGAGGTACAGAATAAACCCTGGCACAAAACCCTGCAGGGGGAAACTGGTTGTAGATGCTTTGCAGCAGCAAGAGGTTCAATGCCCACTCTTTCCCTGCATGCACGAATCCCAAGGCCCAAATTTATCTTCTGGGATGTCACCCCAGCTCTGATAGAACTCAACTCAGAATACATCGGGGAGGCATAACCCAGAGGAAAAATAACTCAGCCTGGCCCAAAGGCTGGAGGGCAGGGGGTGGTGGGATGTCTAGACATGGGCATACTGGTCCCATTGAGCACAAGCACCATTTCCAGAGCAGAGTCAAGCACGGGGTGACTCGGAGGCCCGTGTCTGACTCTATGGCACCGCGTCGTGGTACTACAGTACAGTCACTTGTTGCTTTTCTGAGGGGATGACAGCTCAGATCTCAGGTCCATAGTGATCCCTTTTAGCCCTGAAAAACTTCAGGTGGGCGGTTTACAACCTGCCCTGGACTGGGGTGTGAAGCTCACACAGCCCCATCCCAAAGCACCATAGGAAAACCTCAGCCAGGTGACAGCCCACTGGGAATCCCGCTGGCCCTGCTACGTGAGGTTTCCATCCATCAGGGGTAAAACAATACAGACTTAAGCACCATAAAATCTACACTGGTCAGGTCATAAACATGAAGAGAAAACAAAAGTAAAGCCACCACCTTCCAGCCTGGCCCCGGGGATGCTGCTGGGGCTCTCTGGACCGCCCAGGATGGAAAGTCATCAGCATCGAGCTCTGGAGGCATCAGTCCCAGCACCTCGTTGTGCTAGTGGTTGGATGGTGCCATTTGCCATCATTGCATTGATAGATCCTTCTGGTCCCATTCAGCACGAGCCTTGGGGCAGTCCGGGGAGGGAGGAGGTAGGCTCAGCCCTGGGAACACAAGGGAGGCATCAACTGTGCAATTTAGGGGCAATCTCCCTGTCAGAGCCACCCAGGGCAGCAATCCTCCTCATTTCCATCTGTCCCCCTGCTCCAACTCCCAGCCTCTGTCGGTGGGTTTCTGCGTCGTTCGGCGGCTTCGAGGTAGATGTTTGTTCCCGCTCTGTCTCCGAGCGACCTGCTTGGTAAAATCCCTCTCTCCTGGGCACGTGGGGCTGTGTGTGCTCTGTCCCACACACCCACATCCCTTGGCCTTTTTTTTCCCCCCCCATTTTTGATTTCTTTTTATCTTCCCCCCCCCTCCCCCTGCCCCCATTTGCTATGTGCTATGGACATCTCCCCCTCTCCCAACCCCTGGCTGCCTTTCCAGCCAGAGGAACACCGTGCCCTTTCCTCACAGACACCCCTTGACCAGCTCAGCACGGCCTCAAGGTGCAAAAATCCAACTCCTGCGGCTTCCTCCGATAATTGCAACTCTCCCGGGGCAACAGGCGCCCGGTCGGGACCGAGCACTTCAACGCCCTCCTCTTAAAACCCCGACCACAGCTTTTAGAACAAGAAGACCAAGGTCCAGCTTCCCAGGCGGGGCAGGGCTCCCCGCAGAGCCGCACGTCGGCCGGTCGCTGCGCCGCGTCGCACTCGGCGGCCGGTTGCCCGTAGGAGTCTCGGCAGGCCACGGAGCGCTTCTGGAGCCCGTCACCGCAGGTAACGGAACAGGCCTCCCAACCCCCTGCAGCCCACTTGTAAGAGGGACGTTTGTAGTTCGGCCTCCCGCCATCCAAGCGGTTGGAAAGGCTGAGGACGCTGTTGTTGAGGTCCGGCGGGGTCTTGCTTTCCTTCTTGTAAGAGGATTTGTCCTCTTTGCTCTCCTTGGGGAGGTAGAAGGAGTAGCGTACTCGCGGAGGGGTCATCTTCCCCACGGACAGCACCTCTAAAGTCAGGGGTTCCTGGATGGGTTTGAAGGCTTGGAGGCTCTCGACGGCCGTCCCGGTGCCGCTGTAGCGCAGGACGCTGCCCTTCACCATCAGGTCCCTCTCCACGGCCGAGACGATGAAGTGGCCGTTGAGCAGGTACTTGCCCTGCCCGTTCTTCAGAGCCAGGTAGTTGTCGTCGCTGATCAGCCCTTTGTAGCCCCTCTGCCTGATGTCAATGTTGGAGGCACCCGCGGGGATGACCACCACGAAGTTGTAGCCGTGCCTAGAAGAGAAGAGCAGGCAGGGCAGGACATCAGGCAAAGGGACGAGAAGAGAAGAGCAGGCAGGGCAGGACATCAGGCAAAGGGACGAGAAGAGAAGAGCAGGCAGGGCAGGACATCAGGCAAAGGGACGAGAAGAGAAGAGCAGGCAGGGCAGGACATCAGGCAAAGGGACGAGAAGAGAAGAGCAGGCAGGGCAGGACATCAGGCAAGGGGACATCCTGCTCTCACATGGCTTCAGCCCAAAGCTCTGCAGCTACAGCCCTGAGGTCTTCCCACCCCTACAGTTATCTCTGTTTTGAGTCTCCTCCCTATGCTGAGTTTCATCAAGGCTGAGGGGTGATGGACATCAGCTGGAACACAAACAGTTCCACTGGAACACAAGGAGAAAGTCCTTTGGTGCTGAGGTGAGGGAGCCCTGGCCCAGGCTGCCCAGGGAGAGTGTGGAGGCTTCTCAGGAGGTTCCCAAACCCACATGTACATGTTCCTGTGCCCCCTGAGCGAGGGGAACCTGCTTTAGCAGGGGCTTGGGCTGGATGATCCCTTCCAACCCCCACCCTTCTATGATTCTGTTAGGTCATCCAGATGTGAGAAGATGCTTCATGTCCTCTGGCTCAGCAGTACAGAGGCACCAGAGGTAACTCCATCAGCAGAAGCTGATAGCATCTTGAATGTGCCCTGCCTCTCCATCAGAGCTAGTCCAGCTCTCCATGTGGTGATGTGCACTATCAGCAGGAGAGTTTGGTCAGGATGGGCTCAGTCTCCATGGACTTCATCATCATCTCCATGACCCTCCTGCATCCACCCCAGAAAGCAGAGCTGAGCGATAGGGGGAAGCACACACAGGCACCTAACGCTTACATGGGTTTGGTGAACAAGCCTGAGACCTTCTTGCAGCTCTTGTTGTCTCCTCCACAGACACTGCACTTGTCAAACTTCTTCTTGGAGCCCAGCTTCCCATCACAGCCAGCCTTGATGCATTTGCCCTGGACGCAGACCGAGGTGGAGTCTGGGGAGCACGGGGTGCCATCCACAACCTGCACAGGGGTGAGCAAAACAACTCACTGCATATCCCTCTGCCACCCCACAAACCCATCCCCAGCTCCAGCCATCCAACCTGGGGCTGCCCAGATCCACCCTACAGGTCCTAAGGAGATGCCAGCAAGGCACCGTGGCACTCTGCTCATGCTCTGCTTTGCAGGCAGTGTTTTTAGGGTCTCTGAGGAGAGCCATGTGGGACTGCTTCCCATCATTGTCTGCCCTTTCTGTTGCATCGGTGCCAAGGGAACAGGCTGCAGCTCACACCACTCCAGCCCCACATCTGGCTGCCTGCCCTGTCTGGCACAGGCAGGTCTTCTCCAGAAGGATATGGGCATGTCCAGAGGCACATTTATAGAGAGGAAAACCCTCAGACCAACTCCAGCCCTGGAATAAATCAGTGAAAACGTACAGGCTGACTCACACCAGCCTGGTGGGGTGAATCTCCTTCAGCCTGAGGTGAGTGGTTGGATCCTTTCCAAACCCAAATGAGTCCACGATTCTCCTCCCCAACCTCACCTAACGTGGGCCATTCATTCATTTCCAGGGGATCCCTCACCAACCTTGGGTGCCAGCACGTAGAAGTAGCCGGTGCCGTTAGCCCGGCAGATGAGTTTGCACTTATCCCGTGGCGAGACGCCGGAGTATTTGGGGACCCAGGAGACGGAGGCAGTGAGGCGGTTGGTGCTGTGGCTGTAGCCATTGAAAGCTTCACACTGCTCCTCACGGAAGCTCTTCCCTGGCACTGGAGAGGGTGTGGGGGGGGGGGAGAAAAAACCCAAACAGGGACATGCATGAGACTTGGGGACTAACCCAGAGCTCTTGTTTTATGGAGCTGTAGGTCATGGGCACAAAGAAGCTGAGCTGCAGCCCCTTACCTGCAGCGGGGCAGGGCTCCAGGTTGCAGGAGCGGTACTTGACGCGGATGCCCTCGCAGTAGGAGCCGCCGTTAGCGGGCAGGGGGTCGGTGCAGTCGCGCTTGGCCAGCTGCACGCCGCCGCCGCACGTCCGCGAGCACGGCCCGTACAGAGCCCACTTGGCCCAGCCGCCGTCCACCTGCAGGGGGGAAGCTGGGAGGTGAGGTGAGGTGTCCTGGGAAGAACTTTTTCACCAAGAGGGGCGTTAAGGGTTGGAATGGTGGAGTGCCCAGCCCTGGGGGGATCCCAAAGCTGTGGAGCTGAGGTGCTGAGGGCCATGGGGTAGTGGTGGGCTTCGCAGGGGGAGGTTAGTGGTTGGACCTGATGTTCTTAAAGCTCTTTTCCAACCAAAATGGTTCTGTGATGGCCTTTGCCAGAGGGCTCTCTGCACTCACAGCCACCCCCTTCACAAGCAAAACCTCCACCAGCTGCCCCCAAACTCCCCAGGGCTGGATGAAGTGGAGCAGCAGCATCCCTCCTTGAGAAATACACAGCCTTCCCCTCACCCCAGCTCCCCAGCACCAGGAGTCAGTCCCCTCAGGGACGTTTCAGGGCACAGGTACTCACCCTGTACTTGCTGACATTGTGCCTCTCAACACAGGCACCTTTCAGGCAGAACCTGCCCTCGCCGCAGCCGGTGCCGTCTGCCCAAGGGAAGTGACGGGTCTGGCAGACGATCTGGCCCCGGGCCTTGCCCGTGCACCACAGCTTGGCACAGTACTGCATGTAGGGGCAGGGCTTGGAGCCCACACCAAAGGCCAGCTCACACTGCTGGTTCAGGCTGTAGCTGGTCCCCGGCAGGTCTTCAGGCAGAGGGATGGGTTTGGCAGGTTGGTCCAGCAAGCAGTCACCTGGGGGAGAAGGGATGGGGGGTGGTCTACTGGGTGCCTGGGAGGTTGTAGGGGCCAGGGGAGAGAGGGCTGGCTGCTGGTGATTTAGCTAAAGGTGTCACAGTGCTGCCAGTGGGATGGGGTCAGCTCCATCCCAGGCCCAAGTGACTCCATCTCCTGGTGACGCTGCTGAGAACAGCAAGGAAGCTCATCTGGTGCAGAAACACCACCCAGTTCCCCATTTCCTCCTAACTTTGTTTGCAGAGAAGAGCTGCTCTATAGCCCATGGGAACCAGCCCCAGGGATGGACCCTGCTCCCAGGGGCCAGGTAAGAGGGTGAGGGGCGCAGCAGGGCTCACCGTGGCCGCTGTCCAGGAAGTCGGTGATGATGGCAGCGCTGCAGGCTGACCAGGGGTTGGCACGGTCGATCTGGATGAGGGTGGGGGACATCATGTGGTTGGTCTTCAGGCGACCAAAGACCTCCTCACAGGCCTTCACGTTGTCGTGGGGCATGTTGAAGACGTGGCCTGGGGAAGGGGGTGGATAAGAGGAGGGGGGATAGTGTGAATAGCTCTGCTTGGCACACAGACTAGCGCCCCCACAGTTTCTTCCAGTGGGGGAAACTGAGGCACGGAGTGAGGCAGTCCCTTGCACTCCTGGCTGCTTCATGCACATGGGAAATGGCAAAGCATAGAATCATTTCAGCTGGAAAAGCCCCTTCCCCAGCTCAGTGCCCGGCTCTGGCCACGCTGCAGCCCCTCAGTGTCCCTGTGGCAGTGAGTGAGGGGCCCAGCACTGACACAGCCCTGGAGCTGCAGCCTCCCCAGGGCCCAGCACAGGGGACAATCCCTGCCCTGCTCCTGCTGCCACCCCAGTGCTGATCCCAGCCAGGATGGCCTTGGCCTTCTTGCCCCCCTGGGCACGCTCCTGGCTCATATTCAGCTGAAGGAGACTTCATATTGCCTGGCTCACATTCATATTGGCTCATACTCAAAGTGAAGGAGACTTCAGTGCTCACCCCCCTCCCTCCTCCTCCTCCTCCTTGCTGAGCCAGTGTCTCCGGAGGTAGGTGTGCCTCAGCCTGTTATTTTGGGACTCCTGAATCCTGGAAACCCACTGAGGTAGCAACCACAACAGCAAAGCCTTTCCCAGCAGCCTTTTCCCACCCAGCTCAGGGAGGTCTCATGCCCCAAGGTGGAGTTTCCCCATCACCGGATACGTTATTGTCTGATCTTCCGCAGCTTAAGCCCAGGGTTGTTTCGAGCCTTGCCAGCTCCTGGCATTCCTCCCGTGAGGAAGAGGAGAGTGAGGGAGCCTTACCCAGCTCGTGGGCAGTGGTGAAGGCCGAGGGCAGCCCGTCGTCCTCGATGACGGAGCAGCTGCGCTTGGGGTCACACATGGTGCCCACGTCTGCCATGCCCAGCGTGTCGCAGGTGGTGGCACCACACAGGTCCTGCAGGGCACAGAGACACGGGCTGAGTCCCGAGGGCTCACAGTTCCACATCCCCACCCCTGGTACCCACGGGGAGATGCTCCCAGGCTGCTGGGGGGAAGCAGCCCCAAGGGATGGGAGACTTCAGCGGGCAGGAAAGCTCACCCTGACCCAGAACCGGGCTGCAGTGATGTGTTTGCTTTTAACCCTGGCACCAGGGGTGTGTTTTGTGTGTAGCATCCTTCAGTGACAGCCTTTCTCACCCAAATGGCTCCTCCAGCCAGAGTGGAGCTCGTTTCAGCATGGAACAATCTGTCTGGCTCCCTTCTCCTGTGCCTGCTCAAGGACCAGTCCTGGGAGTGCGGATGGGAAGGCACCTGGCCTTGGGCTTATGGCTGACCTATTTCTCAACCTCGTTTCTCATCTTTCCTAGGAACAAGAAGCTCTCAGAGGAGGTGGGAAGTCCTTGGACTGGGGGAAGTGCTTCTGTCTCTCCCGAGACACTTTGCAGCCATCCCTTGAGTAGCAACCGAGCCCAGACTAAAGGAAGAAACACCCCCAACAGCCAGACCCCACAGAGCTGGGACAGTGGGCTGGAAAAGCCCCACTGCAGCTGGATCTGCCTTCCTTCAGCATCCAAAGGTGCTCATGCAAAACAAGAAGTCCCTGCTTGAAGAGAAACCACTGCTGCAGCCTGCAAACAGCCTTGTCCTCGGATGCCTCCTGCCCCTGCTGAGGCCTGTCAGCGTCTCAGGAGAGCTGCAGCATCATCCCCATCACTTGGTGCCATCCCAGCTGGGCTGGGAGCTGCCAGGGAGGCCACTCAAAGGGCAAGGAGTTGCTTTCCAGATGAAAAGAGACCGTCAGGGCGCTCCCATGCTATAAATAAGTGTGATTCATGCTCGGCGCTTGCTGGGCCAAAGCGCCTGCGTTGCTCGAAGTCTCGCCTGAGCTGCTCTGCCAACATTTCCAGTGAGGTTTCCAAGCTGAAGGCATTCCCCTGCAGGCAGGTTCAGCCATGGGGAAATAACAGTGACTTCAGAGAGCCCCAGCCAGGGCTGAGATGGCTTTAACAGGAGGACTTGTGGCTACAGAGTCTGGAGACACAGACGAGACCGTGATCTCTGAGGTGAGGCAGAGAAATGCTCGGGTCTGGGGCAGCTGTCCCCGTCATACAACTGGGTTCTCTGCTCTGCAACAGTTCTCCTTGTCTGCTGGGACCCCTCTGCATGCATAGCATCATGGAATCATTGAGCTTGAAGCTCCTGGAGTCCCAGCCCTCCCCTCACCCTGCCCAGCCCAGCACTGACCCCTCAGCACCTCAGCTCCACGGCTTTGGGATCCCTCCAGGGCTGGGCACTGCCCCAGCTCCCTGGGCAGCCTGGCACAGGGCTGACACCCCTCTCAGGGAAACAGTTCTGCCTCAGCTCCAACTTAAACCTCCCCTGGGGAAACTTGAGCCTGTTTCCTCTTGTCCTGTCACTTGTTACTTGGGAGCAGAAACTGACCCCCATCTCCCTGCAGCCTCCTGTCAGGGAGTGTCAGAGAGTGCTGCTGGCTGCCCTCAGCCTCCTCTTCTCCAGGCTCAACACCCCCATTCCCTCAGCCCCTGCCCAGCCCCTTGTGCTCCAGCCCCTTCCCCAGCTCAGTGCCCGGCTCTGGCCACGCTGCAGCCCCTCAGTGTCCCTGTGGCAGTGAGTGAGGGGCCCAGCACTGACACAGCCCTGGAGCTGCAGCCTCCCCAGGGCCCAGCACAGGGGGAATTTCCTGACCCCATTGCACACTGATGCTGGCAGGGACAAGCAGTGAACAATCCCCTGTGACAGGGCCACTGCCAGTGAGCACAGGGCTGGCAAGCCCAGGCACAGGGTCCCAAAATGCCACCAAGAGCCAGTGCCATCACCACATTGAGCTAAACCAGAGGTGCAGCTTGCCCAGGCCCCCCTTGCTGCCCCCTGTGGCAGTGTGGGGATGAAGAGGGGACACAGTCTCCAGTGGCCGCTCGCTGCTCTCGGAAGAGCCGCCGTTTCCTCGCTGGCACCACGAGTTTTGGCTCCTGGCCCAACACCTGCACTGACACACTAACCCACTTCTTGCCCTGAAGAAGTTTTCTCCAGGGGACAGCCCACTTTGAAAGGCTGGGCAACATCTACTAGGCTCTAATGAAGGGTCCTGACACACCCTCCAAAAAAAGCCTCCTCCAAGCCTTGCTGAGCATCCAGGCTGCTCAGGAGAGAGACAATGCAAAGATGGAGCTATGGAGAGGAGGAGAGAGAGATGCAAAAGGTTTGAGTTGGGAAAGCTGCATGCAAAGGGCCAGAGCTGCCCTGCACAGTGTGCTCACCATCACTGACATCCCCTGCTGCCAGCCCAAATACAGGGAGGGTGCCCCAAAGGGCTGTGAGCAACCTGCTAGATGCACCATCAGGGAGCCTGACCTTCATCTGCAGGCACTTCCAAGGCTTCTCTTCATCCTCTTCCAGACTTTGAGATGTTTCAGTTGAGTAGGAGCCTTGGGGCTATGGCATTAATTCCCCTACTCAGGGACCAGGTCATGAAGCACTTGCCCAAGCATGAAGGCTTCCCAGAGCAACCCCAAAAAGCTGAGCCTTGAGCTACAGAGAGCACAGGTTTCCACAAAGCTGCAGCCAGAAGTTCCTTGGTGTGACATCCTTTTGGTTTTACAGCAGAAGATGTTCAGCAAACCTTTGCTGGTGGTTGAGGATGGGTGGGAAGCACGGACAAAGCCCTTTGCCGTGGTGTGAGACGCTGTTTCCAAGAGGCAGGAGCGCAACTGAAGGCTGGAAGCTCTCCAAGACCCTCCAAAAAGCTCAGGTAGGGAAGGTGAAGGTCCCACAGCTGTGGTTCTTGGCAGATCTGCACCCACTGCCTGAGTGGGACTGAGCTCCCCAGAGGCAAATCCATAATCCAGCAGGACTGGGAGCAAAGCTGAGCAGGAGAGGGCAGCCCCGTTCATCAGCAGCTCGTAGGCATGGCTGGAAGCTGCCTATCAACGTGGCTGGAGGTGAAATTGAAGTCGGGGGGCTTGTGTAACAGCTCTCTTTTGGCAGGGAGATGCTCTGGGGTGTCAGGGGACAGCAGATGGATGTGCTGAAGGAAGGCAGATGCGTCCTCGCTCGTGTGCCTGTGCACCAAGCGTGTTTGGGGAGTTCAGGAATGGATGGTTGAGCAAATGTGTAAAAAATGCAGCCTGGGCTGTGATCTGCAGCTTTGCAATCAACTCTGTCCCACCTGCAGCTTCACTGACCTCACCCTCTTCCCACCAGAGATGGAGCTGCTTCAGCCCTGCAGGGGCTTCCACAGGCTCCCTCCTCCTCCTCCTCCTCACAGCCCCCCTGAGCTGCTGCAGCACGATGGGCTCCAGCCCTGCCCCTGCTCCAGCAGGATTTGCAGCTGAGTGGAGGACAAGCAGGACGAGGTCTCTTACCTCCTGCACAGCATCATTCCTGCTCCAGGCCATCACCACCCCAGCTAAGGATGGCTGAGCCAAGCTGGATGCTGTATCCTTCCCACCCACCAGTTCTTCACCTGGGAAAACCTTCCCAAAACATTTTCCCTGCTCTTGAGGGGAGTTCCCAACTTGTCCCTAATCCAAAAACATCCAGGCAGGGATTGGGGGAGGGAGGAGAAAACACACGTGGCTCTTGCAGCCAGGGTAAAACACGACCATCTCCTTCAAACCAGGCTTCATCCTTCTCCCTTGCCATTAGCAATTTGGGGGTGCTGGCTGCAGCACCCCACAGCCAGGCACCACAGCGGGGTCCACACTGAGACGGGGACACAGGGAAGAGGAGGAGCACTGCGAGGGGGAGGCTCTGGGGACAGTGTCACCACTTTGGTGTCACCCACTGGATCAGGAGGGAGGATGGAGAGCCTCATCCTGGCTCAGCACTCACCCTGAAGAGCCAAAGGTGAGCTAAAGGCAGCTCAGCAAAGCCTCTCTCCCTCCTGGCAGCCCAGGGCAGCAGTGGGGGAGGCTCTCACCTTTCCCTCCCACACCAAGACCAGAGCTGCAAGCACTGGCTCTACCTCCAGTGCTTTTCTTCCAGCCCTGGGCTGGGTCCATGCAGAAGCAGCAGAGGTCCAGGTTCTCAGGAAGACCTCTCTCATGAGTCAGAGGAAGAAGGGAGAGGGGTTTGGTTTTCTCTTGGCAGGTGGCACTGTGAGCTCTTCCCAGACAGGGAAGGAAGACCAGGGGCCACTCTCCTCATCTCCTGGGCTCAGCCAGCACGTTTCAGGGTGGTGGCTGCTGTGGGGCAGAGCCACCTGGCACTGGCTGCCAAGGCAGGGGATGGAGCAGCAGGTTTCTGCCCGTGGGGACAATCTGCCTGACCTAGCTCACCCCCTGGCAGGGCTTTCCCCGGGCTGCTGGCCAAAACCTGCTCAGAGGACCAGGTGAGGGCTGGCTCAGGCTCTGCATCCCATGGGAAAAGGGGGACACAAGTGCACCCGAGCTTGGGGAGACAGGTGACAGGAGACCTCAGCCTGGTGCAAGGCTCCTCGAAATGGGAGGGGAAAGCCCCTTTCTGGGTGATCCCCCCACACCCACCTGCTTCGTGAAGAGGATGGCAGTGTCCCAGTACTCGGGGTGCTTGTCGCTGACCTTGTTCCACTTCTTCTGCCAGGCGCAGAAGTTGCGGAGGGTGAGGGCGGCGTTGCCCGTCACCTTGGGCCCTTTGTCATCCTGCCCGATGAGGAGGAATTTCACCACGGAGATCTGGATGGGATTTCGGATGCTGGGGTGCTTGTAAAGACGAGCTGCCGTCGCCATCAGGGTCAGCAAGTAATGCTGGAGGTCGTCCCCGTGGAACTTCACCATCGACTCGTCGGCCACCACCAAGGTCTCCACGTAACGGGGAACCGAGGCGAAACGCTTGGCCCGACCCCCTTTCCCCCCTCCGCGTCCCCGGTACTTGTCCAGCGCCTGCAGCACCCCGGGGGTGAGCGCGGAGCCCACGGCGCAGCGGGACGCTGCTGCCCCGGGGGGGCGGCCGGGGCTGCGGCGCTGGAGGCGGTGCGCTCCCCCCGCGGCGCCCCCCGACAGCGGGCTGATGACATACTCGGCTCCACGGTAACCGAAAGCCCCCCGGAGCCCCCCGCAAAGGCTGAGGGCGGCGAAAGATTCCCGGTCGGCGTTGACATCCCCCGAGTAAAAGCAGTGGCGGAGAGCGGGGAGGGGGCGGGCGGCGCCGGGAGAGACCCCCAGGTAGTGGGCGGCGAAGGCGGGCGCGATGAAATGGGCGTCGGGGGAGAGGTGGAGGTAGAAATCCTCCCCGAAAGCCGAGAGCTGGAAAACCACGGCTTGCCCTCCCCGGGGGGGTTCGATGGGACCCCGCCTGAAGGAAGACCGCCCGTTGATGTCGGGTTCCAGGCGGAGCGGGGTGACCACCTCGGTATCTGCCCGGGGAAGCCCCGCCGAGGGCAGGCTCAGCCCCGGGGCTCCCAACAGCAGCAGCGGCAGCAGCGGCAGCATCGTCCCGGCGGGCTCAGGCCGGCGGCATCGGGGTTCGCGGGAGGCGGGAAGGGGGGGGGAATGAACGCGAGACCCGGCCCCCCCCCTTCCTCCCTCCCTCCCTCCTTCCTCCACCTCCTCCTCTTCCTCAAGCCCGTCGGAGCGGCCGTGCGAGCCGCCTGCCCCGCCGCTACCCGCTCCGTGGGGCTCATCGGGGTTATATACGGCGGCCCCGGGGCGGCGGGGGCCGGGGGGGCCGGGGGCCGGGGGTGTGGGGGGGAGCCGGGGCCGGGGCGCGGTTTGGCCCCGCGGCAGCCACTCCGGTGCGGGGGGCCGGGAGCAGCGAGCTCCGCCCGGGGCGGTGCGGGGGGCGGCACCGGAGGGACGGCGGCGGCGGGGGGAGGGGGGTGACCCACGGCATCGCGGGGACACCCTCGTGCGCGGTGGTGTGGCAGCGGAGAGCAGCGAGCAGCAGCTCCCGCATCCCCGGGGATGCTCCGGGCTGCTCCGGCGCCGTCCCGTCGCGGGATGCTGCGGGAGCCGGGGGGAAGCTGCGGGGACGGGGTTGGTTGGGGACTGGGGTGTGCGGTGGTGGTGATGGAGTGGAGACGAAAAGTCTTCTCCTCCGTGCTGGTTTGGGGGGATAGTTCAGTAGAGGCGGGGAGGGGGGGAACTTGCTACTTGGCAGCTGAGGATTTCTTCTTCTAGAGCTGTTTTTCACAGCCCAGGTGAGGCCAGCACCGGGCTGTGTCCCTCCACGCTGCTCCCTTTCCACTTTCTGTGCCTCCAAGAGCAGGGGTACTCCAGTGCTCCTCTCCCCAGGGGACCAGCTTTCTGTGCATCCCTCCCTACCCTACCCCAGACACATTCAGTGGCTCCAGCTCCGGGGGAAAAGGGGTTATTTCCACTTCTGAGGAAGAGCTCAGCCTCCCTGCAGCCCCAAGGGCCATCAGAAGGAGCCCTCCGTGAGTGTTCACAATGTCCCCTCCACTGAGACACCAGGACAGGCTATATGAGGTATATAAGCATCCCAGTTGATTATCAGAAGCATGTTGGGGACCAGCTGCTGTCATTGAGAGACAGAAAGATCTCATAATGGATGGGGGGAGGAGTTTCATTGGAGTGATGAAGAGTCCTCAGCAGTGGATGAGGAGCAGATTTAGTGACAGCAATAAGCACCTCAGCATCAGGATGGGCTGCACAGGGGGTGCCCAATGGGTCTTTTTCCCCCATGAGCTGGTTTTGTGTGCAGAGAGAAGGCTGGGTATCTCAGTAGTGCTCCCAAACTGCCACCACACACCCCAAGTCCTGCATGTCCTCACAGCCCACGCTCCTTCCCAGCATTTTCGTTTGATTCCATGATTAAAATAGGTCCTTCTCATAGACAAGCTGGTTTCAACGTGCTTTCAAGCTCCAGCAAAGGCTGCAAGCACAGCTCAGGAACTTGTGGATATATGAACCAGAAGCCAAGGCTGTTGCTTAAGCCTCTGAGCCCACAGCCCATAGCCTGGCTCGTTTGGGTGCCAGGTCGTGCGCCTTGCAGTTGAACTTGTGACCCAAAAGAATCATCTGATGCTGCTGGGCTCGGTGAATCAGGGCTTTTGTCTGCTGGCCAAAGAACTGCACGTCCAGGGATGTCGACAGGGACCACAAAGAGAGAAGGGCTAGCACAGGGAGTGTGTGTTCAAGGGGAAAAGGACACAACCTTCAGCATGTCGAGGTGCCAGGAGGGAATTTCTCCTTCCCACAGCACTGCCCTGTTCAGCAGGACTATCCCAGAGACCACAGCAACATCCAGGGTGGCACATGGTCACCGAGGTGCCACCTTCCCACAGCAGCACCTGACCCCAGCTGAGCCCTATTTGTGTTGCCTTTTCCCTCTGTCTCAAGGACATGATGTGGTTTTCCCAGCCCCTGTCACTCTAGAAGACCCAGCCAAAGCCCTTTGAGCAGCCTCAGGGTTGTGATGTCTGCTTGGGGTGCTTCTCTCCCCAGGGCACCTCCTTCAAACCAGGGTGGGCATCTGTGTTGTGTCTCCTGCCAGCACAAAGAGGCAGATTATATCAATTAGCCATGACAGGAGAAGGTCAGGGCCAGGAGGGAACAGGCAGGTCCCTTCTTTGGGGACCTCCTGGCAGTTTCTTGCACCCTTGCTATCTGCACAAAGGACTTGGTCCAAGATACCAGCTTGATCTCGCTCTGCACATCTTTGCAGATGCCTGGGGCTGAACCTGGCTGCTCTTCACCCCTCTGTAGTCAGCCTGGATCTAATGGAAATGGGCTGATGTAGGTGATCCAAAGGAGAGCACATGGCAATAAGGGAATGGAAGTGGAAGATGCCTTTGAACCTCATCAAACAACTATGGATAATGAGGTATATTAAGGTGTATGTTCAGTTTCTACCTTGAATTTTGCCTTTAAGCCACTTTAAGGCAAAACCTGTCTCACCCAGGCCTAATCCAGAGCTCACCCTCACCTTGAAATACCAGCATGAGCTGCTCTGCAGTGTGAAGCCTCCTTCTTCATCCCCTCCTGGCTTCATCCCCAGCCTCTCTGGGCAAGTGACAGCAAGTTCTTTTCCTTCCATTGCAATGGCAAGGGTGCAAAGCCAGAAATAGAAGGCAAGCAAAAAAACACCCCAAGCCCAGACCCCTCAGGTAGCTCCTGGTTGTTCCCATTCACAAAAGCAACAGTCTTAAATAGACCATCTGAGAGCTCCAGGCCAAAGATTGAGTGGAAAGATTGGAGGCAAGGAGAAGCTGGGTTTGCAAGCCATCTGAAAGGTTGGCAGGTCAGAGGCCTGCGCTCTCACCCAATAGTTCAGGCTGTGCTCTCCCAATTCCCCACCACATGGGCAGGAAGGAGGATCCTCTCCAGGGGCTGAAGATGAGTCAAAGTGAGTTGTTGGGTGGCTTTCCAGGAAACAAATGCTGACCTGGGTCTAGGTAAGGTCATTGAGGGAGAGATACACGAGAAATCTGAGCATGTGGAAGTGTTTGTAGCCTAAACCTTAGAATCATAGAGGGGTGGGGGTTGGAAGGGACCTCTGGGGATCCTCTAGCCCAACCCTCTGCTAAAGCAGATTCCCCTCAACCACTTCACACAGATCTTGCCCCATCTTTGGTCCAGGAAGATTCTGAATGTAATTAGATACCTTCTGAAGATGATGAGGATGCTCTGCCTTGGGTTTCTCATGCAGCACTTGCACTTCATCCCAGTAACAGGGATGGCAGCAGCATTTTACCTGCCCAGTGAAAAGGGAGGATCTATGCTTTAAAAATCTTCAAGCACACATCTGTGTGCAACCCAACAAAAATCAAATCAGCTTCATCCTCCCCATGCACAGGAGAGAGGTCCCTGCTCCTTAACTCACTGCTCCTGCAGCAGGAGCATCTCTGCTGCTTTCTTCACCCAGCGTGGCAGGAGTTTGATGTGGGAATACCAAAGCATGCTGAAAAGGCACATCCCAAACCTTAGTTGTGCCTGATTTCCAGCCAGCATTGCAAGCTCTGAGGTTGCTGGTAGTCCATATAAACCCAGAAAGCATCCAAAAACTCCTGCCTCCTCATCCCTTGTGGGATTTCAGTCCCTCTCTTGTTTAAAGGAAGACAGAAACAAGTTGTTCCAAGAAGTGGAAATGCAGAGGAGCTAAATGCCAGCCCCACATATTCCCCACAAAACCAGTTCTTATTGTTCATACACACACCTTCAGGCTGAAGATTTCCAACCCAGGACTTCCCAGCTCTATATTGCACCCACCTGCCTGACACAGGGGCCATCCACGATTCATTATGCTTAGAAAGCTGTTTATGGAGTCACTAAGCTTGGTAAAAAGGGTGAAGGAAGCTGCAGGTGTGGATAAGCCTGAAGAGTTGGTCACAAGGATGCACATGTGATATAAACCTGGTGTGCTGGAGAGTCACAAGCCAGCTGCTGAGGATGCTCCTCACTCAGGCAAACCCTTATGAAGCTGGTTTGGTTTTGTCAGCCTATAAACCATGTCAGAGTGGAATAAGGAGGAGAGGGGAGCCCATCAGACACGTGGATTTCTTTCTAGAGAGGAGTATTTTCATTGTAGCCATCTAGAACACATTTATTTAGTCCTCTTTGTGGGTCAGTTCACAGGACATGCAGCCCTGGGGCATCCTATGTCTCAGGATACCCTGCAAGCCTCAAAACCCAGCTAGGAAGGGGAGAAGCAGCTCCCCAGGGAGCACAAAGCCTGAGAGGAGGCTACAGTGCTGGAGATAGGATTTAACCCTTGATTTTGGAAAGCCATAAACCTGCTTCTCTTCCAGTCACACCTGCAGGCAGCCCGAGCTCCAAAACCACCCTGAGGCGAGGTTGCCCTCCGCTGGCACCTTCTTGCTCTGCACGGTGAGGTATGAAATGGAATCGGATGCAATGGGCTGTGTTACCAGTCATAATGTGGTTAGAGAGAGACACGGCTCTTAAAAAGGTGGTTAAAAAGAGGGAGGTGCCTTCAGGTGGTTTAGAAATCAGAGGTAGAGTCCTGACAAATGGATTCAAATCCAATCAGAACCTTGGTCCTTTGCTCTTGGTGGGTTGGGGTCTGTGGCATCAGGAGCTTTCAGGGGTGGCATCATCAGCTGATAGACCCAGATTCGGCCTGGCTGGCCCTGGCCTTTCCTAAATCCTAACAAATGTGAGTTCCCCACCTTGAAGGGAGCTGGTGGGGATGCTGCTTTCCCCCAGCATCACTCTGACAGCTGCCCCATCTCCTGCTCTGTCTGTGCAGGGTTCCCAGGCATGGGCTGCAGCGTCAGAGGGGTGGAATATTACACTAAGGGGAAGGCAAACCCATTTCTGAGAGGGTGCTGAGGGTTTGGAGGGACCAAAAGCTGACTAGGCACCATTTATAAGGCACGGGTACCCTCTCGTGGTCACACAGCCGATGTGCAGGGCAGCGAGTGCAGCTTTTTGTGCCAGGTTGGGACGTTTGAAATCATTTGTCGCTTCTCTCTCGCTCCAAATCTCACCCAAATCTCTCCTTTTCCTGCAAGCCGAAGGCAAACAACCACCTTCCTGACTGTCCTTTGCCAGCTTTTGCAGCTGAGATGATGCCACTGAAGAGAGCTCAACCAGAGATATAAAGCCAGGCTCCTGATTTAAAGCCCAGCTGCTTTTGTGGGAGGAGATTTCATCCCAACTTCTTACTTTAAAAGGTAAAGAAAAGAATGAAATAGCTTCTCTAGACCTTAGGTACTGCCTACAGGAGCCTTTCACTCTCTTCTCGCTGGGATAGGGATGGATTGAGGCTTTTTTCTCACCTCCAAATGTGGGGCAACACGGACATCTAGTGGTGGTAGTGATTGGGGTTGTAGCTGCTTTGATCACTCAAATGACTCTCTCGTATGTTTTTTGAGGGAGGGTTTTTTTCTGAGCTGAGGGCACAGCAACTATGGGAAATGCCAAAACCACCGCGAATTTGGATGCCATCCCGTTGGGAGCAAGGAGGACAGAGCAAAGCACCCCAGAGCACCCCCCCTCAAAATGAGACACACTCACTGCTGCAGAGCAAAAGCAGCAAATGCAACGTGGGCATCATCCTGGCAGCCAAAACCATCCCTGGGAGAACGGGTGCCAGGCAGCAGGAGCTCCGGGAAGGATACAGGAGGTGAACTGCAGAGCTTTGTGGGGACACACAGAGGGGAAGAGGACAGACATTTGCAAGCTGTTGGCTCAAAAGGGTCTTTAAATCACAGTGAGGAAGGAGTTTAATGGCTTTCACATGCTGAGGCAGCCCCATGGAAAAGAGAGCCTCAGCCTCGGTGGCAGGGGAGGTTTGCTAAGGAGATAAGAAGCAGGAACACCCAAAAATCTTGGGGTGCTTCATGCTCTGCTGGGGGGAGATGCAGAGGGGCAGCCAGCTGAGGGTTTGCTGTCTCCCAGCCTTGCTCTTTGTAGAGGCTTCATAACGAGCCTCTTGTTGGCTACAAGTGATTCCAGCTACCGTTTGCAGAGCTGAGCTGCTAATGGAAACCAGCGGTGCCTCCGAGCAAACATGCAAATGCAAGTCCTCTCAGATCAAAGGTGCAGCTCCCAGAAAGGAGAAAGACAGGAATCAATTGCATCCTGTCAGGAGAGATGTGCCCCCGTGGTGCCTGCAGCCCTACCTGTCCTCGTTCAGAGCAGGGCCATCACCTCTTTGCCCCCCTTCTCACAGCAACCCTGGGAGATGCCCATGCAGGCGGCTTCAGTGGGGTTTGGGCTTGGAGGAGGCAGAATCAATGCTCACTTTTGGCTTCTAAGTGCTGCTCCTACACTTTCCTTCTGATTTTAACATGCGAACTGTTTTTTCTCCTCAGCTGAACAAAGCTGCAGAGAGAGGAAAACCCACCCTGGCCACTCTGAAGGAGCTGCTCCAGCTGCAGGCTGAGCTCCCTGCCAGGAGAGGAGGGGGCAGCTGAGGCTGTCAGGGGAGTGCATTTGATACACAGCCCTGGAGAGATGGCCCAGCCTCAGCTACAGCAGGCCTGGCATTGTAATCACAACTCCCCCCCTCCTATGGCAGCAAACCTCACACTTTAAAAAGAAGTAACCAGAGCCTCAGCCTCAGGGCAGCACTGCTATTTAGAGCCAGGGCTGTGTTTACTATATAGGTAGGGATGTGGCTTTTAAGTGGAGATAATAATAGAGAGGCAGATGTAAATACATCCTGGAGTAAAGGCAGAGCAGCCTTTAACCCCGTGCCCCCTTGCTCAGCCAGTTTCCCCCAAACCTCGAGGTGCCAAGTGCTGTTTTACCCTTTTGTGTCTGTTTAGATTAGGCTAAAGGGGAAAAAACCCCCACAGCCACAGTGCAGAGGGGGCTGGTCTTTGCATCCACAGCAAGGTTAAAGGAGCACAATCATGTGCTAATCCCTATAAAAAAGGTTTAGAAGAGCAGGGTATGGAACAAGATAGGACCCACCACCCCCAGCCTGTGGCAAACACATCTCAGTGCTGCACAAGGGGTGCTCCAGAGGCCAGGAATCTGATGAACTAATGGGGAAGGAGGCTTTGAGAGGAAAGAAGGAGTAACAGAGCAGGAGTGATTTCCCTTTCTCCATTACAGCTGGTTGTTCCCTGGTGCTGAGCGGGTTCCCAGCCAGGGACAGTGTGTTTCTGCCCAGCTCCTCAGGTTTGCTACCACCCAGCACATGACCCGGTTTCACAGAATAAGACATTTCAAACCTCTGCAGGCTTTTTCACTCACTGAGAGGGAATGTGGATGGGAACAGAAACTCAGTCTGAAAGGGAGGAGATGTGAGTTTTAAATGGTCACACAACACCCCCCATCTCCCCCCACACACAAAAAGTGACAGGAGGAGCTGCATTGTTTCACTCTCCTAGGCATTTTTCTACAAGCCTGGTTTAGCCCATTGCTTTATTCCAGCTGGAGGAAAGCTCATGTGGACCCAGCTGTTGGTTGAGGGCATGGAAACCTCTTTGTCTGTGTCACTGTCAGAGCTGCCCCGGGGGCCCAAAGCACTCTCTGTCCCTGGCTAAGAGAAGGAGCATGGGAACCTCCGCAGGCACCTTCTGCCTTGCAGCCTCAGAGGAGATGCTCTCCAGCTGCAGAGAAGGGATGCTGGGGGAAATGGGAGAGGAATCACCCTAGGGATTAGAAGAGGGGGACTGAGGCAAGACTCTTTCCCCGAGACCCTCCGCTGCCCTCCTGGGCAGGATCAGGCCCGGGCGGGCGGGCAGAGGCTGGGCTGAAGGGGTTAATGCTGGGAGAGTAACAGGCTGGAGTTGACACTTGGAGGCAGGCGGGGCTCCCGGCGCCTGATTGGCCTCAAATCGCATCCAAAAGTGGGTTGGTTGTGGGGTGTTTTTTTTCTCTTTTAGTGTGGGGTGGGTTTTTTTTTTTCTCTCTCTTTTTTTTTTTTCCCTTCTTTCACTTCTCCTCCTCCCCCAGGCTCCGGCTGGCAGGGGAGGGGAGTGGGGAACAGCGAGAGATCAAAAATAAACCTCTTATGTCAAAAGCCGGGGGGAGAAAGTATAAATACGGCGCCGCTCCGCAGCCGGGCTCGGAGGCTGCGGGGGAGCCGAGGGTCCGGCCATGGGGCGGCGGGAGCTGCTGCGGGGCCGGGCTCCGCTCCACCTGCTGCTGCTGTGCCACGCGTGGGCTCTGCCGCCCGCGCCGCGGGACGCTCAGCCGCTGCTGCCCTCCCGCCTGCCCGCGCCCCCGGGGCAGCTGGCCCTGCGCCTCGCGGCTTTCGGGCGAGCCTTCGTCCTCCGCCTCCGCCCCGACGCCGCTTTCCTCTCCCCCGTTCTCCGCCTCCAATGTCTGGGAGGTCGGCGGTGGCCGGGACGGAGCGCGCCTCGCCGGGACTGCTTTTACGCGGGAGCCGTCGAGGGAAACCCCGACGCCCCCGCCGTCCTCAACCGCTGCGGCGGAGGTCTCCGAGCCGCTTTCCTCCTCGACGGAGCGGCTTACGAGCTGCAGCCTCTCGGGCATCATCCCTCGGCCGGACCGCCCTGGAGACGCCCGCACCGCCTCCAGCGCCGCGCCGCCCCGCCGGGCTGGTTCCGAGCTCCCGCCGCCCCGCCGGGCTCCGTCCGAGCTCCCGCCGCCCCGCCGGGCTGGTTCCGAGCTCCCGCCGCCCCGCCGGGCTCCGTCCGAGCTCCCGCCGCCCCGCCGGGCTCCGTCCGAGCTCCCGCCGCCCCGCCGGGCTGGTTCCGAGCTCCCGCCGCCCCGCCGGGCTCCGTCCGAGCTCCCGGGCAGCCGCTCCGCCGGGGGAAGCGCTTCGTGTCGCAGGCGCGCTACGTGGAGACGCTGCTGGTGGCCGATGCGTCCATGGTGCGCTTCTACGGGGAGGACGTGGAGGTAAGGGATGGCGATGTGTCCCCTGCATCCCTGCTGGCTTCATCCCCGCTGTCTCTCCGCCTCCTCTCATCTTCACCTCTCCATCCCTTCCCGTCCCGTCCCTGCTCCCCCAGCTTGCTGCTTCATCCGGCAGCCCCCTCCCTGCCCACCCACCCAGGGATGCCAGGGACCACTTGGGGTGAGCAAGTAGAGAGCTGGGGATGGGGTGGTGGGCTTTGGAGAGCCTGTGTCTGCTGTACTGTGATGTCCCCAAAGATGAGGGACAGAGGGGGTTAATGATAGGATCTGAGAATCGTGCCTCTCTTGCTGCAGGGAAGGAGCTGTGCTGAAAAGGGCTGAACTCCCTTTCAGCTGGGAGCTGGGGCCAAATAGTAAATAAACCAGGGGCTGAGTAATGTGCAGGGCTGCTCCTGAGCCACCTGTCAGCAGCTCTGCAGATGCACCAACAGCCCTTTTCCTCCAAACACCACGGCCAGAAATGCTCTCCCTGCTTCACCCACTCTGGCTGCAGAGCCCGTGCCCTGGGAGCAGAGATCCTGCCCTCTTTGCCTCTCGCTGCCCTCTCCAAGGCTGTTGTCTGATCACTTGGGTTGTTTTTCACCTCTTTCAAAGCCAGCTCTCCAGCATCGTGCTCCCTGCAGTTGTTTGGCTCCCAATTCAGCTTTGCCTGGTCGGGTTTTCACAAGGGGTAAGCAGGCACTGAAGCTGCCCACCCTCTGTGGTGGATTGTTTGGGTATAGAGCTGTTAGAGGACTCCTTGAAGCTGGAGCCCAATCTGGCAGCTGAGATGAGGGGCTGCATTTTGGCAGCCTGGCTTTGCCATTTGTGCCTGCTTTCTCCTTTCCCTAGAGGCTTCATGCAGCTTCTTCACTCCTAAGAAAGCAAAGTTTTCATTCCAGACCCTGAGAAATGCTAAACCTTGGAGCTCCAGCTGATTTCAGCTGCTCAGCATCACTCAGGTTTTGCCCTTTGCTCGGTTTTGCCTGCGTGCCACTGAGCCAGGCTGGCAGGAACAGATAGCAGAGGGTCAAGGAGCGACTTGGAGACAACCTCCTCAGAGCTCACTTTCCCCAAGAGGATGGGGGAAAAGTGGATTTCATCTTCTGGTGTTCACAAGTGAGGGGCTGAAAGGCTGGTACCCTGCCCTGGTTTGGCTGGGGCAGCCCTGGGGTGGCTGATGGTGCCTGGTGGATCTGTGACCCCTTAATTAACAGAGAGTTCCCAGTTAGTTTATCTCCCATCTTGGCATCATCTCCTCTGCATCACCTCTCGATGGGAAGGAAGCTTTTAAAGATCTCATTTGGGATGAATGGGGCAATAATATGATGAAGTATTTGGGAGAAAACTTCAATCAGTAAAAAAAAATACCCTACAAACCACCTGCTGGGTTTGTGGGTCTTTTGTTCTCAGCACCAAAACTACAGGGAGAAGCCCAGTTCCTGCTAACTCAGGAGACCAAAGAGCCACCTCCCTTCTCCCTAAATACCTACAAAGTGCTGGCTTGCTGTTGAGATCTCAGAGAGCTGACTAAGAGGTGCACAGGGAGCAGAGAGGTTGAGTCAGAAGAAATCACGTCTGTGTAGTGGATTTTCTTCCCGTAACCACACTTTAATTACCAAATATTTATGAAAGGTCAGGAGCATTGTTTGTGTTCACGGTTATTTTCTTGCATGAGCTGTAACAGTTCAAGTAGAAGATGTGTTCAAGCTTTGCAAGTTGTAATCAATGTCCTGCTGTTGTCAGGAAAGTGCTATTAATGATTTATTTCTAATCAATCCAAGCCTTATAGCTGAGCTGTTAATTCAGATAACAAGAGCTTAATTCTACCTCCATCAATACCCCATGTAAAACCAGGAGGGAATGATGAGGTGAGGTTTGGGGGGGGGGTTAATGATTCATGTGGCTTGATGCCTGCAGGAGATGGGGTATTTGGTGAGAGGAATTAACAGCAGTGCTCAGCAAGTCGTGGAAGACTTGGCAGGATGAGCCCTGCAGTGATGAGGAGTCCCCTTATAGATAGGGGTGGGTGTGAGGCTCCAGGCTGGACACTCAAGTTATCCATTGCATGTTTTCCCCACAGGGGAAATGCTTTTAAAACCAACCCATGCTGGTGAGCTGCAGTAGCAGAGGCAGGGAAACTGAGGCAGGGTGTAGAGGCTAATCCCTGTGGCATGCAAAGGAAAAGGGTGTTTGGGCTGAGCACCTGCAGCACAGGCTGCACTTGCAGAGATGCTCAGGGGCTGTTTGCTGAGACACCTAAAGCACCAGGCGGTTATGAAAACTGGCCACAGCTTCCCCAGCCAGTTGGCAGCGGGTTTGGATTCCTGTGGTGGGATTTCTCCAGTCTCTTGGGTGCAGATGAGACACATTTCCAGGTTTTCTTCTCCAAGCACGATGGCTACGAGCCTCTTTTCTGTTTCCCTTGCTCTTGCAAGTGAGGAATCTGTGGTCCCTGACTCCAAGAGCTGGTAATGACTGAGCACCAGTGCACAAGCAGATCGGGCTGATTCAGCTGGGATTCCTCCTCTGACTTCTGGGCTTTTTCCAGGCAGATTTAAGAGGTTTTAGGAGTGCTGTTGCAATCTCTTTTGCCTCTAAAACCAGAGTGCACGAGCACAGGGCACTGCTGGGGTCCTGCTGCCTGCTCTCCCACACCCAAATTCAGCATCAAAGTGACCTTGGAGGTAAAGCCAAAGGCACCTTAGAGCCTCAGATCCCCTCCTGTCCAGTTCCTAGGCTCACTTCAGGGTATTTTGCAGCTTGAGCTGGTGAGTTCACATAATAATCTTTTGACAAAAGGAGCTTAGGCCCCTCCTGTGCCCATCCCAAAGGCAACCAGGGTGGGATTAAAGGGGATCTTTGCAAAGCAAAGGGGAAACAGCTCTGCTGCTGCCAGTCCCTACCGTTGCTGGTTCTTTCCCCCTGGGATTTGTTCCCCCCTGGGTGTGACCCTGAGCCTGCATCCTCTTTGGTGGGAGGGCTCAGAGGAGCAGGCAGCCTCCTCGACTATTCCCCCTGGCCAATGCACTCGCTTCCTTGCATCACCCCGGAACGTTCAACAGCTGCTGCTTTTCAGTCCTGAAAGTGCTGGCACCGGCCACTGCGGATTATCAAGGGCTTTCGGTATGAAAGGCACAGCGTGAAGGGAGCCAGTTCCCACTGAGGCAGCCAGGAACGATTGCAAACTGTCCCGGGATGCTCTCAGCATGGCACTTTTGTTTCGTGGTCATCCCTTCCTGCAGGGAGGTGGTGCTGGTGGCAGCCCTGAGCGTGCCTCAGTTTCCCCTGCCTTGAAAAAGGTGGAATTGCAAGCCAGCCCCAAATCTCCAGCAAAGAGGGGAAGAGGAGGGGGGCAAAAATCACGTGGCAAACAGAAAAGGGATGGGGCAGGGAGCTGGGGAAGCAGGAGGGACAACCAGGACTCTGGTCCCTGTCGCCTCTGGCTCGTCCCCCCCATTTCCCTTGGCTGCCACTCACATTTTTGGAAGGGAATTCTTGGCCCAGGCTTGGAACCACAGGATGAGGCTGGCAAGGCAGCCACCAGCCTCTGTGGGCATCCCAGTCACACCAGCACGCAGACATCGCTTCAGGGGACAGACACAGCCTGGGATATGTTTTTAGCAGTTGTTTTTTCAAAGCCAGGCAGCCCTCACACAGGACCCCTTGTTTCCCTCCTCCCATCTCAGCGTTTCTTCTCTTTCCTGGCTTCTAGGGAGAAAGAGAGGGGTGGGGGGGCAAGGAGGGGGAAACCACACCAAGCCCAAAGACCCTGTGAACAAACAAGCCAAAGCCTAAAGCCCCAGGTGGTGGTGAGGATTTCTCTGCAGGGGGAGGAGAGTGGTGGCAGGGTGTGGGACGGGTGCTCCCTGCCATCCTCCCTGCACTGGGTGGATCCGGACGTATTAGATCATTATGTGCATACCACAGGAACTGTTGATGTCTGGGCAAGAGCAGCTTCTCCCCCTACACACACACACACCCCCCACCCCCAAAATAATAACAGTCATTTCCAAACAGACCCAACCAAAACAGTTGGAGGATCTGTCAGCTTCCCAGTGGTTCCCATGAAGGGGAATGTAAGCAGAGGTTTTGCAACAGTTGGTACCAGAAAGTGAAATCCTTCAATGTTGTCAGGTTGAAAACAACCACTTCAGTTCCACATGCTCTGATTTGGATCGGTTTGGGGTGTTTTTCCTCCACTGCTGACCCTCTGCACTTGCTGTCTGGCAGTGCCAGTGTGTGGCTGGCATAGGGCTCTCCCAGAAGCAGCGATGCCGTGGCAAAGAGGGAGGTTGGAGCTGCTGTAACACAGCTCTGGCAGATCAAAGGCATCTCCCCTCATTTTGAGGGGGAAATGGATGGAACTTGATTTCTCTTGAGATCAGAGGGAGCTAAGGATTGCTGCCATTGAAAGAAGGGGTTGGGGTGGCTGAGCTATGATGTTCATGTCTGGCTGTAAAAGCAGAGCATGGGGTAGAGAAGGGATGTTCAGGTGATCCTCTCAGGCTTGGGCTGGTGTCCTCTCCCCCCAGAGCAGTTAAAGAGCTGATCTTTCCAGCTGTATTTACCAATTAGACAGAAATCCTGCCGAGATCTCCCAGGATGCTGGTTGGAAATGGCAGGGGATGCACAGAAACCAGTCTGTTTGCACCTCTGGGCTCACCAAAGCTAACCCCACGGCTGCCTCGTGTGATACCCACATCCTCAGCCTCGCTGCTGGGGAGGAAACCTCCAAGAAGGCAATGTTCCCTCCTGGGTGGCTCAGCAAGCCAGAGCTTGTTTGCAGAGGCACAGGGAGGATGGGACGAGCGGGATTCAACTCGTCTGCAGCCAGTTGTTGGCCAAAAGCGCTCAGTCAGCCTCTCCTGCGCCCTGGGGATCCTCTCATTTGCTTTTGGCCTCAGCTCCAAAGCTCCAAGCCAAGGCGGTGCAGGTGGATTGCTGCTCTCCCCAGAGCAGTCAGGGTCCGTTCTAAACCCAACCACCTCCTGCACGGTCCAGGAATGGGTATAAATAGACACCAGATGGTGGAACAAGTGAATTTGACCTTTTAATCTGCACTAAATAGCCTTTTGTTCAGTTTGCTTTCCTTCCATCATCTTCCCTTTCCTTCCATCATCTTCCCTTTCCTTCCATCTCTCGTTTCCTTCCATCACTTTGGCTTTCCTTCCATCTTCGCTTTCCAGGTGAAGGGAAGGCAGATGGAGCTTTTCCAAGTCTCTCTGTTCCTGCTGCCAAGTTTCTTGGCTAAGATGTAACCCCGAGGATGCAAGGGGTCAAGTGTCTCAGGGGATTTGCAGTAGGAACTGAGAGCTCACAGATAACCACCACCAGGATGGAAAGAAGCCTGTAATGGGTTAGGAAAGAGCAGGGCAGGATTTGCTCCCTTGGAAAGGATGAATGATCCCATGATGTGCAGCTCCAGCTTGGAGCATCCTTCTAGGTCTTCACACATGTAAACTGAGGAAAGCTTTGTGACCTTTTTTTGTCAGAAGATTCCCAATGGATTTGGGGTAAACAAATTCCTTCTTGGTCCCCTGGAGCAACCGCTGGTGGGGATCTCGCCGGGGTTTCTTGCCTTGGCGGTGACTTCCCTGTGACATTTGTTGCATGCTTCACGCTGGGATGTGAGTCACATCATGGAGATCTGGCCAGTCTAAATAAACCAGGCTATGCAGTGCTCCCATCATCCTTGCTAGGGCCTGCCCTTGGATAATGAGCTGGGGACGGCTTGGGATACATCCCGCTGAAGCAAAACATCTGTTTACATGGAGCTGCCAGCGACGGGAGAAAATGTGGCAGAATCATTTCAAATAGCCACAGCTGCCCTGGGCGAGTGTGTCTGGCTCAGAGAGAGCTCAAATATGCCATTGCTGTTAGGGGAAAGGGCTAAACAGCTCCCTCATTCACTAATCACCACGATGGATGAGCACACATTGCCAACCCCACTCAGGAAACGTGTCTTTGGAGTCAACGGAGGGTTTGCACCGAGCCCTTCCAGTTTCATTAGGTAGCGGCGCTGAAGGGGGACCCTGGGGTGGAATCTGTCTGGGGAGGAGAGAAGCCACTTTCTCTTTCCCAATCCTACAGTTGTGTAATAGCTGCATTTTTTTGTCCTGACTGCTGGGCCTGGAGCTGGTGCCAAGCAGGAGAGGAATGTCGATGCTCCGATAAGATGTTTACATCAGCCTAAACATCGCCGGCGCGTTTGACATATTAAGTCATCTCTGCTTGTGTCCCCACACCCCCCCTTCCCCTGAGCCAGGGGATGCTACTGGACAAAGGCTCATCCATCAGAAAAGACTTTAGGCCTGGTTTGTTGCCGAGGATGTTGGGTTCAGACCCTGCCAACCAGCACGGGGTGGGGGTTTGACACCGGGTTTTGCAGCAGTGAGGTGATTCCTGCCCCGAGGCAGCCAGGGTTAATGCTTTGGGAATATGCAGGAGCACTCACCCAGGCTAATGAGGTGTTCTCAAAGGGTTTCTGGGTGCACAGGGTTCATGGCAGGTGAGATGCAGTGGCTGGAGAAGGGGGTGCAGGGGTTGCCCTGCCCGTCCTTCCCACTGGCACAAGGTGTAAAGCATCATGCCCAGAAGAGTGTGGGCAGCAGGTCAAGGGAGATTCTCCTCTCCCTCTGCCCTGCTGAGGCCTCTTCTGGAGTCCTGTGTCCAGCTCTGGGCTCCCCAGCTCTAGAGAGACAGGGAACTGCTGAAGAGAGGCCAGCACAGGGCTACCAAGATGCTGAGAGGATGGAACAGCTCTCTGGTGAGGAAAAGCTGCAGGACCTGGGGCTGCTCAGCCTGGAGAAGACTGAGGGGGGACCTCATCAACATAAAGGGTGGGTGTCAGGAGGATGGGGTGACACTTCTTTCTGTAGTGTCCAGCAACAGGACAAGGGATAATGGACATCAGCTGGAACACAAAAAGTTGCCCTTAAACACAAGAAGAAGCTCCTTTGGCATTGAGGTGAGGGAGCCCTGGCCCAGGCTGCCCAGGAGGGTGTGGAGGCTCCTTCCATGGAGGTTTCCAACCCCACCTGGACACGTTGCTGTGTCCCCTGAGCCAGGGGAACCTGCTGTAGCAGGGGCTTGGGCTGGATGAGCTCTGCAGGGCACTTCCAACCCCCACCATTCCATGATTCTATGATCCTGTGAGAAGGCAGCACTTAGCCCATCCATCCAGGTGGCTGAGGCAGTCTGGATGTGGCAGGCTTCAAAAACGAGGTGGATTCCTCCTCTCCTAACAAAAACCAAACCCAGAGCTCTGCAGCAAAGGTTTTACCCTGCCTGCCTCTCTCTTTCCCCACAGAACCACGTCCTGACCCTGATGTCCATGGCAGCTCACATCTACAAGCACCCCAGCCTGAAGAACTCCATCAGCCTGGTGGTGGTGAAAGTGCTGGTGGTGGACGAGGCGGCCGAGGGCCCGGAGGTGTCGGACAACGGCGGGCTCACCCTGCGCAACTTCTGTAGCTGGCAGCAAAAGTTCAACCCCCCCAGCGACAGGCACCCGGAGCACTACGACACTGCCATCCTGCTGACCAGACAGGTCTGAAGGGGCTCCTGGGGATGCTCTGGTCTGGGAAGAGAGGAAATGAGTCAAGGTGTCCTTGGGCAGAGAGGAGGGATCCCCTCGTCGCGCAAAGAATGGACTTTGCAGCAAAGCAGTGGAAGCAGTGCTTGCATTTAGGGTGCAGAGCACCAGTGGGTTGGCCCAGAGATGTCAGGGCTTCTGAAGGTGGGACCATTTCAGTCTGCTTTAACCCCCCTGGGCTCTGCTCCCAAACAGGATTTCTGTGGGCACCAAAGCTGCGACACGCTGGGAGTGGCAGATATCGGCACCATGTGCGACCGCAACAAAAGCTGCTCGGTGATCGAGGACGAGGGGCTGCAGGCAGCCTACACCCTGGCCCACGAACTGGGTAAGCCATCCCTTCCCCAGAGAGGGGGAGTCTGCTTCTTCAGCCCTCTGTGGGCAGCTCTGCTGTTGGGAGGCAGATGTAACACAGCCCAGCACCAACATCCCCCAGCTTGGTATCACATGCCAAGCCTCAGGCAGCACTGAGGAGCTTCTGGCACAAGCTGCTTTGCACCAGCAAAGGCACTTAGAAGTGCTTGAGCTGCTGTAAATCAGTGCATTTGCCTGATGTGATGAGCTAAGGCATAGGGTGGGACCAAGCTCTTCTCCCCTTTTGGCACTCCGTTCCATTTTGAGCCCCTCACTACAAGACATTGAGGTGGGTGAGTGTGTTCTGTTATTTGCTTCTGATTTCTCAAAGCAAATAGTTTTTGCAGCCATAGGTGCTGCTTGGTACCTCATAGATGCTCCCACGTGCAGCAGAGCAGGGCCAGGGCTGGGAGGCTGCAGCTCATCAAGGTGCTCTGCTCCCCAGGCCACGTGCTCAGCATGCCCCACGATGACTCCAAGACCTGTGAACGGCTCTTTGGGCCCCTCGGAAAGCACCATATGATGGCCCCTCTCTTCATCCACCTGAACAAGAGCCAGCCCTGGTCTCCTTGCAGTGCCATGTACCTCACTGAGTTTCTGGATGGAGGTCATGGTAAGGAGCCTCATCACTCAAGACAGCTTTATCCTGAATTGCTTGGGGGTTTCTTTACACCTGAAGGGGTGTGTAGGGTGAAGAGATCTGGGGGTGTTATTTGACAGTGGCTGAACAGGAGCCAGCAGCGTGCCCAGGGGGGCAAGAAGGCCAAGGGCAGCCTGGCTGGGCTCAGCAGTGGGGTGGCAGCAGGAGCAGGGCAGGGATTGTCCCCTGTGCTGGGCCCTGGGGAGGCTGCAGCTCCAGGGCTGTGTCAGTGCTGGGCCCCTCACTCACTGCCACAGCGACACTGAGGGGCTGCAGCGTGGCCAGAGCCGGGCACTGAGCTGGGGAACTGTTTCCCTGAGAGGGGTGTCAGCCCCTGTGCCAGGCTGCCCAGGGAGCTGGGGCAGTGCCCAGCCCTGGAGGGATCCCAAAGCCGTGCAGCTGAGGTGCTGAGGCCATGGGGCAGTGCTGGGCTGGGCAGGGTGAGGGGAGGGCTGGGACTGCAGCAGCTTCAAGGGCTTTTCCCACTGCAGTGATTCAATGACTCTGTGAAGGGTGGGTCAGGTCTGGGGTGCCCTGCTTGGTGGAGCCCATGGTGTCAAGCCCTGGTGTCTCTCTGCCTCGCCCAGGTGACTGCTTGCTCGATGCCCCCGCTGCCCCCCTGTCCCTGCCCGCCGAGCTGCCCGGACGAGGAGCCCTGTACAGCCTGGACCAGCAATGCCAGCAGATCTTTGGCAAGGACTTCCAGCACTGCCCCAACACCACAGAGGAGGATATCTGTGCCCAGCTCTGGTGCAGGACAGGCAGTGGGGAGCCCCTCTGCCACACCAAGAACGGCAGCTTGCCTTGGGCTGACGGGACCCCCTGCAAAGGCCACGGGCTGTGCTGGGATGGCCACTGCATGCCACAGGATGCCCTGAAGCCCCAGGTAAGTAATGGCTTGGATTGGGGACCAATGGGACCCTTTGGGATTCCCAAACCTCTGCTGCCTGTCCTGCCATCTCCTGGACTAGCTTTGGATTTGCCTCTTTTATTTTCTGGGTATCTCTTTCATTAATCTTTAATACTGGCAAGCCCAGCTTGCAGATAAATGCTGAGACACCTTTCACCAAGGCACGGTCTGGCCTGAATCAGCTGCAGTTCTGCACCTAAATCATCACTTCTTTGCCCTGCTGGGGGAAACTGCAGCGATTTCTGAGTCAGTCAGCAAAGTACTTAAACCCAAGCTTAACTTTAAGCACGTGAGCAGACTGGTGGAAGTCAGCAATAACTTGACATGAAGCTTGTGCTCAAGTGCTTTGCTGGATCAGGGCCCCATCTGGTGACACAGGGAGAGGAACTGGGGGGAGATTTCAGCATCACTCCAGACCTTTGGCTGCTCTGGGATGGAGCAGTTGGGGATGGGAAGGTTTGGGGGTGTAACTATCAGCTTCTGATGGCCTCTTGCAGGTGGCAGTGAACGGTGGCTGGGGCCCGTGGAGCCCCTGGGGCTCGTGCTCCAGGAGCTGTGGAGGTGGTGTGCAGTTCTCCTACCGCCTCTGTGACAGCCCCAAGCCCCAGCACGGCGGTGGGTACTGCGAGGGGCAGCGTGCCAAGTACCAGTCCTGCCACACCGAGGAGTGCCCGCCCCACGGTAAGCACGGCGCTGCCAAGCACCCCTCCCTGGGCAATGCAGCTCCCACAGGCACCCTCACCTCCCAGAGCCCTCACCATGCATTGCTCTGCTCCTCCTGAAACAGTCATTTCTGGGGGGAGGGCAATGGCCTGCTGAGGTTCAACCAGGGCAAGGGCAGAGTCCTGCACTGGGGAGGAACAATCCTGCAGCAGGACAGGCTGGGGGTGACCTGCTGGAGAGCAGCTCCAGGAGAGGGACCTGGCAGTGCTGAGTGATAATAAACTGCCCATGAGCAGCAACATGCTCTCGTGGGCAAGAAGCCATCGGCAGCCTGGGGGCATCCAGCAGAGTGTGGGCAGCAGGGTGAGGGAGGTTCTGTTCCCCCCCTGCTCTGCCCTGGTGAGTCCTGTGTCCAGTTCTGGGCTCCCCAGCTGCAGAGGGACAGGGAACTGCTGGAGAGAGGCCAGTGCAGGGCTGCCAAGATGCTCAGGGCACTGGAGCATCTCTGTGAGGGGGAAAGGCTGCGAGACCTGGGGCTGTTCAGCCTGGAGAAGACTAAGGGAGGAATCTCATTAACACAAGTACCTAAAGGGTGGGTGTCAGGGGGATGGGGTGACACTTGTTTCTGTAGCATCCAGTGACATCAGCTGGAACACAAAAAGTTCCACTTAAACACAAAGAGCAAGTCCTGTGGTGCTGAGGTGAGGGAGCCCTGGCCCAGGCTGCCCAGGGAGGGTGTGGAGGCTCCTTCTCGGGAGGTTTCCAAACCCACCTGGACACATTCCTGTGCCCCCCAAGCGAGGGGAACCTGCTGTAGCAGGAGGTTGGGCTGGATGAGCTCTGCAGGGCCCTTCCCACCCCCACCATTCCACGATTCTATGATCCAAGGGGGACAGCAGTTCCAGGCTGCTTCCTGCAGCTTTTGGGACACACGATAACTTTCCTTTCAGGGAAGAGCTTTCGGGAGCAGCAGTGTGAGAAGTACAACAGCTACAACTTTACAGATCAGGAAGGGAACCTCCTGGAGTGGGTTCCCAAGTATGCAGGAGTGTCCCCCCGAGACAGATGCAAACTCTTCTGCAGAGCCAGAGGGAGGAGTGAATTTAAAGTCTTTGAGGCCAAAGTAAGAACCCTGGTGATGGTAATTGCCATCCCCACGCCTTACCCCGTCTCGTATCACCCACACAGAGCCATGCCCTGATTGCTCCTCCTCATCCCCCTCCTTTCCCAGGTGATTGATGGGACACTGTGTGGGCCAGAGACCCTCTCCATCTGTGTCCATGGGCAGTGCATCAAGGCTGGCTGTGATCACATTGTGGGGTCCTCCAAGAAGCTGGATAAATGTGGGGTGTGCGGCGGCAACGGCTCGACCTGCCGGAAAATATCCGGCTCGCTCAACCGATCCAAGTAAGGGCAAGGGGGCTGCAGAGGTGGGCTGGGGGGAGGGAAAACAACTCCCCATATCACTCTTCTGTTGGTTTTATTACAGTAGTACAAGGTTAGGAATATTAGGACTCTTCCTAGGGCACGTAAAGCCAGTTTTGCTTCCTGTACCAAAAGCATCAGGCGTAGCTGCAGACCTCGTGTGCAGCAGACGGACTCTGGGAGTGCTTGGCTTCCCCTCTGGGCTGTTAACCTGGGCTTGCAGCCATGCAGACACCTTCAAGCCTTGCAACAGCCTGGTCTCCTCCCCAGACTCCAGAGCTTGCTCTAAGTTTATCTTAGGGCACCATTATTCAAGCCAAGCAGTTCATTTCCTAAAATAATAGCTGGTGTTGACACGGGTGATGGACTCAGTGCACCACTGCAATTAAATCTGCTGCCTCCAGTTTACAATATGCATCTCTCCCCAGCACAGCGAGCTGGGGATGTACTTGGAGGGCTGATGCAGGGTATAAATAGTTCATTTCCCTGAGCTTTGAGGTGAATTTCAGCCCTGGGACACGGACACTGAGGCATCCTCATCCCTCTCCCAATATCTCTGTTGCTTTGGCAAAGAGCTGAACTTCAGCCTTTTGTTGAAAAGATGGTAACAAAAGCCCAGCACATCCAATTGTGTGTGGTGAGGTGACTCACACAGTCAAATTAGATTTCCTAAATGGTTTCCTTCCAGGGAACCAGCTGAAATGGGGCTTCCACTCTCCTATGAATTGTTTGTGGTTGACTCAAGAGAGCTTAGTGTGGTAGCCACAGCCAAGAAGAGATCCCATTAAGATCAATGTTAGGGAGGTCAGGGTGACTGAAAGCAGTGTTTGACTTGAGGGCTTTGTTCCAAAGTACTCCAAGCCTAATTAGTGGCTGCAGCATCCACCGTGGGATGTGTGGAAAACGATCCTGCCGGCCCCACAACACGAGTCACGCCGGGGGCCGTCTTATTAGGGCAGCAATTAATTACCACTAATTGAGGCAGAGACACTTGCCCATGGATAGGGATGGTTTTGCTGCCATAGTGCTTGTTCTCTTCTAGGAAAGGTTTTCAAGTTAATATCAAGTCATCTACAACAGGAAGTGTCTGTTGGGTTAACTGGTTTTAGCAGCAACATCTGGTCCCTGTGTGTATCCTCTGTGCGTATCCAGCAGCACCCCTCCTGTTCTGATGCTGTCCTTCAGCATCACCAGTGGCAGCTTCACTGGGCAGAGCCAGGCTTTTAGTCCCAAACACTTCCACTCATTTCAAAAGAGAGGGAGTAAAGAGAATTCCCCACCAAGGCTGGTAACACTGAGGCTGTTCATCTGCTTGCATCGCTCCTGTTTTGCACCTAACTCATCAAACTCTTCCAGCTGGGCACATACCTGGCACAACTGCAATGGTTCCAGCAGGGTTATACAGCAGGATAGCCTCAGAGCCACGATACCCCTGCACAGCTCTCCTGTTAATAAGCCCAGGCAAATAACTGTGTCCCTCTGGCCCACGCAGATACGGCTACAACGACATCGTCACCATCCCCGCTGGGGCAACCAACATCGACATCAAACAGCGCAGCCACCGCGGGGTCCGTCACGACGGCAATTACCTGGCCCTGAGGACCCTGGAGGGCAAGTACCTGCTGAATGGAGACTTTGCCATCTCAGCTGTGGAGCAGGACATCTTCATTAATGGCACCATCCTGAAATACAGCGGCTCCATGACAACCCTGGAGAGGCTGCAGAGCTTCCGACAGCTCCCAGAAGCCCTGACCGTCCAGCTGCTGACCATCGCCAGTGAGGTGTTCCCACCCAAAGTCAAGTACACCTTCTTCATCCCCAAGGATGTCCCTTTCAGCAAGCAGAAAGGCAAAGAGAAGAAGTCTGCCAACGTCATCCAACCGATGCTGACCTCCCAGTGGGTCCTGGGTGACTGGTCCGAGTGCTCCAAGACGTGCGGCTCCGGCTGGCAGAGGCGGACGGTGGACTGCCGGGATGTGGAGGGTCAAACCTCCTCCACCTGCGACAGAGCCCTCAAACCCGAGGACATCAAACCCTGTGGAGATGTCCCCTGCCCTCTCTGGCGCCTGGGTCCCTGGTCCCCCTGCTCCCAAACCTGTGGCCAGGGCGTGCGGGTGCGTGACGCCTCGTGCATCGATTACGCCGGGAAAGTCACCGCCCCGGAGAAGTGCAGCTCGCCCGGGCCACCGCCGGCCACCGCCCCCTGCGTGCTGCAGCAGTGCTGAGCCAGCCTGGCCTCGGGGCATGTGCCACCCCGGCTGTGCCAGGGCAGGATGGCGAGGGTGCCACGGGCCTGCTCGCCAGACAAATAACCACTCTCCAGTGCTTCATCCTCACCCCATCGACATCTACCTCAGAGCGGGGAGTAACAGCGGCAAAACGGAGAGGAGGCACTTCTTTTCCTTCCTTCCTTCCTTCCTTCCTTCCTTCCTTCCTTCCTTCCTTCCTTCTTCTTCTTTTCCTTTACTTCTTCCTTTTTCCTCTGTGCTGGGCCCTGGGGAGGCTGCAGCTCCAGGGCTGTGTTCAGTGTTGGGTCTCCCATGACACTGAGGGGCTGCAGCATGGCCAGAGCTGGGCAGCGGAGCTGGGGAAGGGGCTGGAGCACAAGGGTGCTGGGGGGAGGGGATGAGGGCATGGAGGAAGAGGAGGCTGAGGGGAGACAGGAGCACTCTCTGACACTCCCTGACAGGAGGCTGCAGGGAGCTGGGGGTCTTCTTCTCCCCAGTAATAAATGACAGGACAAAAGGAAACAGCCTCAAGGAAGGCTTTATCTTTTGCCTGAGCTAAGCTCCTGTGAGACCCTTTTCTCACTACCCAGGCAGGTTTGGGATGGGACTGTGGAGTGAGCTGCTCCCCTGAAGACATACCAGAAACCCCATCATTTCTTTGAAACCTCAAGATCTTCAGCCTTCATCTCCAATAGGCATCTCCTATTAAAACCAAGGGCTCTGCAGTTAAGGACTGAGGGTGTTGAGGGCCTGTCTCTCTTCTTTTTTCTCTTTTTTAAGGAAAGAAGGGAAAAAAATAAAGGCCAGCTGCAAAGTTTGGATACAGAGCTGTTTGGGTTGTAGATCAGACCTACCTTCAGGCAATGTTCTTCATCTGCTAATTAATCTCCAGGAATTTAAGCCCTCTCTTGCTCTAACAAATAGCTGGATGCTAAAGTCATGTAGCCTTGCAGGGTTATATGCTTTTTCCCCTTTTGAGTCTGTGAGGGTTTTAACTCGAAAGGCCAGCGTGTGTTTCCTTCTCCAGAGTCATAACGAGCATTTAGGATGGGTCAGAGATGTCTCTGCTTGAGACAGTGCCAAGGAAAACATCTGTATTTATCACACAGGAGTTGTGCACACCGAGAGTCTCTTCCAGCTTGTTGTATTCACTGCATGGGTTGCTTAGCCAGAGCTTCCTAGATGCAAAAACTGCTTTCCTAGATGCAAAATCTCCTTTCCTAGATGCAAAAAACCCCTCCCTGCCATGGGCAAATCCTGCTGCTTTTCCAGTATAGGGACCCAGCTGGGAGCAAGGGGCCCACTGGGATGAGGTGTGGGGTCTGGGTGATGTTAAGTGGGCTTCCTGCCTTAATCTTCCCATAGAAACACGTAGCCTTTATGCTGATTTAAGTCAAAGAGGTTATATATTAGGATATATATATGTGTATATATATGTTTCCCTTCAGTGAAGGATTTGTAGCAACATACTGAGCCTCTTGTGTTAGGTATTTATTATCAATTCCTGTTTGGGTTTGTACAGTAGCTGGATGGAGAGAACAAAAAAAAGAGGTAAAAAAAAGAGAGGAAATAATAATAACAATAACAAAAAAGACTGTGTTTTAACATGCTGCTCCCACATCCCCACTCTGAAACCTGCAAAGGAGTCAGAGAGGGGGGATGTGTCTGCTCATCGTTTAACCACTCGGGTAGATGACGGTGTCTCCCTCCTCCCTGGTGCCCTCAGATCAGGGTGTGATTGCCAGCTGAGCTGTGTAAGCACAACAGCTTTGTGTTTTCTTCTTAAAGGGGAGGGGGAGGAAATGTCATTTTCCACTTTTTAGCCTTCTGTTTGTATTTGTTTTTAACTTTTGAAAGCAGTCTCCTTGTGACTCTGCCTTTTACCTCTTCAATAAAGGGTTTCCTGCCTCTTACCTCTTTGCACTCGCCTCCGTGTGCACTTCTCTCAGGGTCTGCTTTTTAATATCCATCCCAAGAGCAATACTTTCAAATCTCCCTGGTTAATTCAGTTCTGCTAACCCCCAAAAATATGACATGACAAGAGCAGACAAAAGCCAGGGAGCAAAAATGATCCCCCAGGAATTTTGACTGGCCTCTGCTTTGCAGCTTATGAGCACTCACCTCTTCTCTACCACAGATAATTCTGCCACTTCCTAGCAGGATGGACAGGGCTAAACCAGAGGGGGATGCTGGCTCCTTGGCTTAATAATCACAGCCAGCAGGAACTCACTGCTGCCTGTCTAGGTGTGGGGGGTCATCCTCTGAAATGCAGGATGGCTGAAATGGGCTGATGGAGCTAGAAGATGCCGCTGCTGGGCAGTGACTGCTCACGTGCAGCCACAGGAGAGGGCAAGGGAAAGGGTTAACCTGTGGCACTACCTTAATGGGCACATGCCGCCCTATTTATAACCAGGTGTGACTTTCAATTTAGATGACAGCCTGGTCCTGGGTTTCTGCTCATTAAGGCAGCAGCCTGCCCTGACTTTTCCTCCCTGCCCCACTTTTCTTTGGCATTTTGTTGCTGTCATTGGGTTTGAGTTGAATAATTGGAGTTTCAAACAACGCCACAGGCGTTGGGATATTACCTGGTAGGGGGGGAAAAAGCCCTTAATGAATCATAGCAGTGTAACCATCTTCATTTAACCTCTAAAGAAGAAGAGAATAAACCTTCTGCAAGCTCTCTGTCACCATATTCGCCATGGTGCCCCGGAGATGTGTTTCTGTCATCTTGTCAGAGGGAAATTCTTCAGGTTAACTCACTGCTGGAGCAACATGGAGAAGGAATGAAATAATGGGTGCTTGTTTTGGGCTGCTTTTGTTTTGTTTCTTTCTTTTGTTCAGCAGGGATTTTGTACCAGCCAAGCATTCCATCCCTCAGCTCTGCTCCAGCCTGGATACCTGCAGCCCTCTCACTGACTCCAGGGCTGGGTTTTATCCTCCAGGTATTTATGTATAAGGAGTTGATTCCTTTAAAGAGAAAGTCAAGCTGGTGTTTCCTTGTGCCATTTTGTGTTTGTATCCCAGGCCACACGTTGCATGTCACTGTAAATGCTTTACTTAGAGGATTTCATTTTAGTGAAGCAAGCACATACACCACGTGGAATATTAGTGTGTTCCAGACATGGATTTGGATAGTTTGGACCTTATTTCCCCCCCCTGTCCAAAACCCACAGCCAGGATACATAACTATAAAGCCAATTTAAGAGGAAAGGAGAATTAAGCAGCAGAAAGTCCAGCCCTGGAGGTAGCGTTTGGGTTCTCTCCCCAGTTTTGCAACAGGGTCCCAGGGTTTTTAGGACCAGGCAGGGAGTTTGGCCTCTTTGTGTGGCTTCTTCCAGGGGCTGGTTGTGAATAGTTTTACTGGTGATGAACATGATTTTGGAGGGCAGCCTTTACACGTTTACTGTTGCAATTTGACTCACAAGATAAACCACCCAACCGACCCAAAACCCCACGGGAAAGAAGCCGAGGAGGAAACGGTTGTGCCAATCACGCTCAATTCAGCAGTGCTTAGGCTGAATAAGCGCAGATTCGGATCGAATGACGAGAAGGGGGATGAATTTGAGGGTCGGTGAGTGGAAATCTGATGAGGGCAGCGGCTTTCGGCTCCACGGGTGGGGGAGTAGGGGAGTGCCAGCACTGACTCCCAGCCTCACGTGAGGGGAAGGAGACCGCTGGAGCTTCGGAACGAGTGACGCGATGCCGGGAGCAGCCCGGCCCCACGGGACAGGGACCCCCGGCAGCCCCGCGCTGGGTCCCGCCGCGCCGCCCCGCGCATGCGCCGCTCCCGCCGCCGCCATCCTCACACACACCCCCCCCCCGGCCCCGCCCCCGCCGCCGCGGCGCATTGTGGGACACAAACAAAGTGCCCGGCCGGGCGGCGCGGCGCGGCGCGCGCGGGAGCTCGGTCGCGCGGGAGCCCCCTCCCCTCCCTCCCCCCCTTCCCCTTCCCCCGCGCGCCCGCCCGCCCCCCTTCCCCCACCCCCCCCCTCACCGAGCCCCGCTCGGCCCCGCCGCTCGCACGCCCCCTCCCCACCCCCCCTTCCGCACACCTCTCGCTGAGGGGGGCTCGCCCGCGGCAACCCTCCCCCCCCCCCCCCCCGCCCTTCCCCTCACAACCGCCTTCCGCACGCCGCCTGAGGGGGAGGCGGCGGCGGCGGCCTCTTCCTCCTCCTCCTCCTCCGCCGCCGCCTCCCGGTCCGCCGTCATGGCCCAGGCAGGGCCCCGGCGCGGCCCCAGATAGCGCGCGTGTGTGTGTGTGAGGGAGGGGGTGTCTCGGCCTCCCGCTCAACCGTCGGGCCCCCGAGCCGGCCCCTCAGCGACAGCAGGTAACGGGGCCTCGAGGCGGGGCGGAGCGGGGCGGGCTGTGGCGCGGCGGCCGTTGGGGCCAGCGCGGTTTCCCCTCAGAGGCGGGGGACGGCGGCCCTGCGCGCGCAGGCGGGCGCCCACCCCGGGGGGGAGGGCTCTGGCTGCTGCACCCCGCGGGGCCGTCCCCCTTCTCGCGTGTCTCCCGTGGGGGGCGGGGGTGGATCTGGCGCGACCGGCGTCCCCCCGGAGCTGCGTTTGTGGGGACGGGGTGGGGGCGGCATCGCCTCGGGCACTTTGCCGCCGCGCGCGCACGTGCGTCCCCCTCACGCGAGGGGCCTCGTCACCCCCCCACCCCCACCCCCCGTGTCTCAGGTGGGATCCCAGGGATGGGGAGGGGGGCTGAGTCTCACACACACACACACACCGGATTGCGGGGTGGGATGGCGGTGCTTTTGGCGCGCATCCCGAGGGAGCTGCGCCGGGCCCGCTGAAGCCCCCCGAGCGTGCGCTCGTCTGATCGGACACAACGCAAAACCGTGCTGTAGTTTCGGCGGGGTGTGCTGTCTCCTGCATCCCAGCGGGATACCCTGCTGCCTCCCTCTTCCACTGCAGGCTGATGGGAAGACAAGAGGGATTCCCACTAGCCGTTATCAAAATTTGCTTTCCCTTTGTTGTTGTGGTTTATTTTTTTCCCTGCAAAACCCCTTTCTGCATATTCTTTGCTGCCCATCTGTCAGGGTCTGCGGTGCTGCCTCTGTACCCATATCCACACTCTATTGAAGTGCTCATCTGTCAAGATCTGTTGCATGTTTTTCTGCTCGCCTTTCATGTGTTTGGGGTTGTTTTCCTGTAGGCAGATGCTGGGTGTCCTTGCCAAAAGCCTGTTGCCTCCTTTCATACACACATAGGAAGGGTATTGCTACCTTCCAAAATCTACTGTACCTCTTCATTCACATAGGTGTGCTGGGGAGTACCTCCATGTTTGACCACCACAGCTTGTTAAACACCTCAGGAGGCTTCTTTCTGTCTATGAAAAGCTGCAAGATTGTATTTTCCCACCCAAATAGGCACACAGATATCTTCCACCAAAGCCTTAAGGAGTGACTACTCCAGCTCATCTCCTGTTTGTGGCTGTGGAGCTTGTTCTGCCCCTCCTTGGTCTGTCTCCTCTCACCTGTGTGTACACACACCAGAGTTCTGCCACTGAGTGCCTTTCCATCAGGAAAGCTGCAGGCAGCATTTTGCTGGTAGCCTTGGGGAGGGCAGGCACGCAGCCAGAGAGAAGGTTTCCATTCTGTTTGTCCTTTCATGTCTTGTGTGTTCCCACAGACACCCAGCAGCAGCTGTTTCAGTGCCTGCCCCCAGACTGTGGTACTTCCCTTGCTCACACGTGCCAGAGAGGTCACCCCTCCTCGCCCATTTCATATCTCTCCTTTGGCTGTGCTTTGTGGCTGCCTGTGACATCTTTCATGACTGAGATTTTCAGCCCTTTCTCTTCATGGGCCCTGCAGGTACAGCAGTGTGACGCCCTTGGGTTAAGCCTACCTTATTTTTTGCTTCAACTTCTGGGTTTTTCCTTGTTGAGCCACAGTAAAAATAAGTAGCCTGCCTACTACCTAGGTGTCTGTAGATCCTAAGTTGGAAACCACGTGTCTACAAGACATACAGTTTCTCTTTTCTGGTCATAATTTGTCCAGCCCAGGTGCTGTCCTGATGTTTCTAGAACTCTCCTGCTTTGATAATCTTCTTCTCGTGAGGTCTTTGGTTTACCAAACCCACGTTGAGGGTTTCTCAGGTTGCCCAGTTACATCTTTGCCCCTGCTTTCTCCCCGTGCTTCTGTCTGACACAAGGCTTTTCCCTTTCCCCTTGTTTAGTATTTTATTTCCTTTATCCTTGTGGTGTCTAGAGCAGTTAGCACTAGCTACATGTTTTCCTAGACTAGGTGATGTGTTGTTTGCCTGTGCCACAGACCCTGCAAAGGTGGCATTGAACGGGAATGGCTTTTGTGCAGGCGGGTCACAGGCTGCTGTCCAGGAGTCTTTTAGGGTATTTGAAGTGCGAGGTGCTTCTCTTCTGCCACTGAGGTGTCTTACTGCAGCTTGATGTAACCCAGATCCAAGGTGTGATGCACCTGGAGACCTTGCCTGCGTTTAAGTTCATCTCTTTTAAAGAGATGGAGCTGAACAAGTGTTAACCTGCTAGCTAGAGACAGCTCTACCAGTATAAATGCCTCCATTGATGTGAAACTGTTTACACCAGCAACGCATTACAATGCTGTAAGTGTCTCTCCCTGGGGACTGCTTCTATTTAAACAGCTGTTTTTAATCCAAAACTTTAATTGGTGCGAACACTCCAAGCAGTCCCTTTCCAGGGGAAGGGAATTTCCAGCCCTGCTTTAGTCTCCCCAGGTGGATGTGGGACGGATGCTGACTTGTCAGGAGCGAGGATCGCTCTCCCTCTCGAACTCAGAAGGGTTTCACACTGGTTTTGTTTACAGGGTGGGAGAATTCCTCTTCTCATTGCTCTGAGGTTTGGAATGGAAGGGGAGGGGGGAGTGTCCTTATGTATTTCTTGTGCAGTACGTAAGAGAAGTAGTCAGCAAGTGAAACTGAATCCTTGCCATGGTTGTTGCAACAGGAGGTTAATCATAAACTCTGGCAACTTGTAAAAGGGGTGGTTTCGTTCTGTGGTGTCTGAAGCAAGTGTGTGCTGTTAGGAGGGTCTGGTCAGCTGTTTGCAAAGAGGATCCAAAGCACATACAGCTTTCCCCCCCGCCACCTCCTGCGTGACGTTGAACAAGCATCCGAAGGCTATTTTTGGTTGTATCCTGTGACTTGCTGAAAAGAGGCTTTTTATTTTCACGTCTTTCTTGTGAATGGGTGTGTGATGCCTCTGCTGTGAGGTTGAACGGCGTTGGTGTGGCTTGCCACCGATCCAGAGGAGGTCTCGGGGACTTCGGGGCTTCTGTTGGGTGCTTTGCATGTGGCGTTTCCCTGGTGGTGTCTGTTACATCTAAGCTTCTTTTTCCATGAGCTTTGAGAAGGTTTGAGTAGAAGATCTGGCAGTATGTGTAACTTCCCTCCTTTTAGGCGCTGTAACCCCCTAGCTTAAATAAACAGCAACAAAGCAACGATGCCATTGCTGGCACGTGACGGGGAAGATGTCCCTTGACGTAGAAGGGATCGTCTGTTGACATTCTTCTCTCTCTCTCACCCGCTTATAAGTAGGTTATCCCTGCTTAAATTATGCAACTGTGCAGACAGCCAGGCTTCAGGAATTCCCAATACTTCAATGTGTCAAGCGCCGACTTCTAAATGAAACGCTGCGGTTACAGAGCGCGCCCGCAATCTGTCGCCTGAAATACGACGTCGCTCCTGGAGTCGAGTGGGGCTGGAAAGGGGCAGCGACCTCATGGCTTGTTCCTTTGAAAACACGTTGTGTGAGATTGCAGGGACAGAGCTGGGTGAGAGAGATGCCTCTACCTGCAGTAGTGTTTCAGTGTTAGAATTTCAGTGATTATAAGCAGGGGTTAAAAACCAAACCTGAAAGCATTGGTTTAGGTAAGAAGTTGAAACGCCTCACTCTCCATGGCTGCTGCTGTTGCCTCAGAGATGCAGTTTCTAGCATATAGATCAAATTAAATAGTTGTGTACTTAATGCTGAGTCTGTTGCTCTGAACTTGCTGTGGAGATGAAATTGATTCTTGTAGTGGTTTCACTAGATGAAAACAAATGTCTAGTACTGCTCTGGACAAGGGGCCTAAATGAATTGGTGGTGGTAGGAAACGAGCTGCAAACCTGATAAAATGGCATTTGTGCACAGGGATGGGAAGAGAGGGATTGTAAGCACTTGGCACTTCATTTAATTCTCTTTGCATTCTGCTTAATCGAGTTAAGGAAGTGACTTAAACTGGGTGTTATTTGTAGATACGGGGGTTTTCATTTAGAGCTGGGGAAATAATTATTTCACACAAACAGGTTTATCAGAGTACATGAACAATGGGATAACAAGGGCTGCAAAATATGTGTTGGGCTCAGCATGAGGTCTGTGGCAGTGGCCAGAAGTAAATCATTAGGGAGACAGTAGAAGAGCATCCAAGGCAGCTCAGCAATCCTTCCTCTGCACATCCACCAGAGAGGAAGGGTTTGGAGGTGGCCTGAGCTAGAGGGTACGTGCTGACAGGCGTGTTCAGAAGTGCCTCTTGGGCTGATGGGTGTGCCAAGGCCTTTTGAACAGTTTATACCATGCAATGAACCCCACCATTTGTGCAGAAATAATTCCTGGGGTTTGCCTTGCTTGTCGTTTTGTTTGGTTTGTCCCCGATGAATGATAGTCTCATTGAGGTTCCCCTAGTTTGTGTGCAATCAGAAAGAATAAAGATTCTTTTTCCAGTCATCACCTCTTTTATAATTTTATAGATCTCTGTGTTCTCAATTTTCTCTTTGGTCTTTTTGCTCTTTCCCAAGCTGCATTGTCCCAGTCATTCAGTGCGCACAGAGCCTGTTCTATATCCTTTCCTTTTTCCTTTGAGCTCTCCTATATTGTTTTGAGGTGACTTGACCACAACATTTGCTTGCATTTGTTTGCTTACCCAAGAAGGCTTGAGTAAAGGCAGGGTTGTTTCTTCCAGATCATAAAGAGATGCTTTCTAATAATGGGACACTTTGTAGCTTTGTACTATGCATAATGATTTCTATTCAAAAGTACAAATGAACATAGTAATTGTAGTGAGAGCTATTTTAGTGGAAATACAGTTAGTATTGAAGGCCCTAGTTTATAAATCTGCCTACAGGTGGTGCTTGATTTGGGTATTACCAAATGTACTTGGTTACAGTGGGTGCTTGCCAGAGTTGAGCCCGTTCAAAGGCTTTGGAAGAGTGAAGATGCCATGTGCTATGGAAACCCAAAAGCCTTGGAAATGACTAGTGAATTTGGGAATAACTAGGGTTTAAGAGGCAAGTTGGTCCTGTATTTGGGGCAGATATTTGCATAGTGTTAGAACTCTGCGGGCTTGACAGTTTCTGCAGCTGTCTTTCAGCATCTTGTTTGTTCTTTAAGTGGATAAATACTCCTGTTCAGGAAGACCTACTCTAAGAAGTTTCTGTGAAATGTTAGTAAAGCTGCCAAAGGCTTAAAAAAACCCCTAAACTTAAAAACTTACTTCTCCCCAACCATACCAGGTTTGGCCATACAAGGGAAGAAAGTTAAAGCCTGTAGAGATGCTGCTCACTCGATAATATGATTTGTAGCTAAATATAAAGATTTCTAGTTTTGGGGCCAAGAAGAGCTCCTTTTAGGCATTTATCTGCATAAATGAATCATTAGGAAAATAAAGGGTACACAGTAGTGCTAAAAGGGTGATGACACAACCACATTCCTGCCTTGCTGAAACTTGTTGAGGATTCTTTCTAGCCGCTTCCGTTGGAAAGGTGGCTGCTTGTTTATATGTCTGTGACACCTTGACTAGCTGGCTGCCGTCCATGCTGTCTGGGTTAGCCATGCCTTTTCGCCTCTTCAACTTGTATGGGATGTGTGACTTCGCCTTGATCTCTCCCCTTTTGCTCTTTACCCATGTTTTTTTTTGCTTGTCAGTTCAGGATTCCAGCACTTGGGGCGTTAATGGGGCTCTGGGGAGAGCTTAAGATTTGCAGAAAAAGACATTTATCATATTTAACATGGATTTCATGAAGATGTAACACTTTCTTGCTAATCTGGAATGAAAGTGAGGAAAGGGAAGCTGTCATCTTCTTTTTTTTTGGTGATAAACCTGAACACTTCAAACAACAAATCACTTGGCAGGTAAGCTTTGTGCTCAACTAATAAAAACTAGCACTTAGCCAAATTTGGCTGTCACAAACCAAAATGATCGTGATATGTAGTTACAGTCATTTGTTTCTGTAAAATGAGGAGACAGGTTTGTCATTTCCAAGTGACAAAAAATTAAAGCCTCACACACAATAAGGTAGGAGGCACAGCTTGGGGGGTGGCGGGGGGAGACAGAAGAGAGGAGGGATTCTTCATTCTGGTTGCTATTGGCAGCTCCTGGGACATAACACACCCAGTTATGCCCTGTTTTTGGAGGAAATGAAGAAATACATGCGAGAAGCAGCACAGATAGGGTGGGGTTTTTGGGGTGTTTTTTCCCTTTTGACTCTTTAATGTCACTCATGCGGTAGTACTTGAACTGTGCTAAAACATTTTGGTATGCAGATACAAACAAACATGCCATTTTTTTCTGGCTATTTCTTTCTCCAACAGGGTCTTGGAGAGTTTTGCTTTGAGAGGTTGGCTCTTGCAGTCTTTCTGCTGTGTATTTTTTTGCCTAAGGTTTGTGTTGATCTGCTTGCAGAGTCTCTAAAAGTGAGGACTGAAATGCTGTAAGAAAGAAAAATAGCTTTCTGGAGTTTAGTTTAAACTAGAAGATTGTTGCCACGTGACAAATAAAAGTGCTTTATGGATATTTTTTTTGCCAATTTGCAGTACTTGGAAGAATGTGATGTTCAACTTGTGCTTTTTTTCCTTCTCCTGTGTCATTCATTTGTCCTGCTGTTAAAAGACCAAAGACTATTAACCCAAAGCCTCGGTGAGGAATGACTATGTAATGGCTTTTCTACACTGAGAAATTTGGGGAGAATTTAACTTGAATTTGCAGGGAGCAAAAAGGTAAAGAAAATATTAAGATCCCATAAAAAGAGTGGTTCGATTTGAATGTGTGCCTCAGGGTTGGAACACATCAATCCATTCAGTATCATCTGATTACAATCTCTGGGGTTTGCCTCTGTGCGGATAGGAAGAGGACTATGAATTCACTTACTGCTTTTATTGTGTTTAAAAAAACCCCCAAACAGAGGTTTTGCTCCTATGTTGGTGGCAGAAACATCTCTAGGGTGCACTTTTGGGGCTGACCACTGTTAAAGCAGCAATCTCACGTGCCTTTTCAGAGAAGTGGTGAGAAGCTGAAGTTTCAGGAGCAGTGAATGTGCTGTGAAGTCTCCCAATACATTCTGTCTGGTGAAGTTCTCACATTAATTTTTATGGTGAGAATATAAACGTAACTCAGTGTATAACAAGCCCTTTTAGCAGTTACAGCTCGTATTGTTAAATGAGCCTCAGTTTTAAGTACTATCAGAAAATTTGCCTTTATGTGTTGTATGGAACACTAATGTGAGATTCCTGCAATGAGAAGTTCAAAGTGCTGGAGGCTGGGGAAAGTGGCATTTATCTAGTTTGCTTATTCAACCATGTGAAAGCTATATTAGGCACATAAAGTTTATACTTTACAGCTTCAAAAAGGCAACAAGTTAAATCTGAGTCCTTTTGAAGTAGTGAATGGTAACATTCTGTCCTCTCCAAGAACTGACTTCAAATGATCACACCAAAAACTTGAAAACTGGCTAGGGAAAACAAGACTTGGGGGTGAAAAAGAAATACAGGCAATGAAAGCGTGTGGAGGAAGAAAGAGTGGCCAGGCTGTCATACCTGATCGTGTTCCTGAAGCTCTTGGGCCGCTCTGCAGCAGAACGGTGCAGAGTTACTGTTTGAAATTCTCTCCAGGTAAACGTAAGAGTTCACCTGTTGCATGAAACATGGAATTCAGTGAAGCTCAGGGATGTAGAAGGGTGCAGAGTCTTTGAAGAGGACGGTGTCTGTCTCCTTTCTGTATCTGTAAGTGGTTTCAAGGAGTCTTCCGACTGTTGCGTAAAAAGGATCGGCGCCGTCGGAGCAACAGTGTGCTGCCCTGATTACTGTAATCTCTCCTTTTAATTAGATTCTGGGATTAAGAGCTGTCTTGCTGATCAGTGCACTTAATGTGTGCCCTATCAGTTTGTTTCTAGCTGAAATGTTTCTGGTGAAGTCATATGCTCTGAAAAGATCCCACTGTAGTTTCTTTTACAGGCGTGTTAAAGGGGATCTGCACAGAAGAAAAACACTCTCAAAAAAGCCCACCCCTTCTTGAGAAGCTTTCAGGACAAAATAGTTACTGACTAATACCTGAGAAAAAAATGAGGTGTTGAGAGTCTGGTGTTCTGTGAGCCTTTCAGCTAGCTGTTCAACTTAATTTGTGTGGGAGATCTTACTTCAAAGTAATTTTTAACTAATTAGTTTCCAGCTTGTAACTGAAGTCCCTGACGAGCTCCCTAGTGTATAAAGTCAAGGTTCTAATTTAATACTCTTGGATTTCCCATGAATTCTGGTCAGTCACTTGTTTAAATGCATTGTGTTGGTGATAAATCGTAACCTTTTCACCAGCATTTTTTGAGCCAGCGTCTCTGTGAAAACACTCGGAGAGCATTAATAGACCAATTCCTTGTGGCACTTCACAAGTAAATTCTTTAACCTGTTCTTTCAAGTACATGACTGACTTCTTTTCAGCCAACTCTTTACCTTCAATTTGTCTGTTAATCTCCTTGTTTTCACTCACCAATGACTATGTCATACTACTCAGACATTTTAATGAAGTTCTCATGGTGTGTGACATTTCCTTTTTCCTCCTGAAGAATACATTGTAAAGTTGGTTTGATGTACTTCAGCTTCAGTAAGCACAGGTGATGTCCCATTGTCTATTTGTTTTCTTACTGTTCATTCTTTCACTTAGCCAGTTTTCTGCAGTTTGTATACACATATAATCATCTATTTTTGAGAGATGAAAACACCTCTGTATTTTTCAATAATCAGAGCTGCTGCACCAAGTATTTGGGAGACAAAATGAACACAGTGTTAATGCTGCCAGGCTTTTCTTTGAGCAATCCTGCCTCTTCTCTCAGTACACTGGCACCTTTTTCCCTGAGAATTACCAGCTTGCATGTTTGCAATCACAACACTATCTAATGGAAACATTTTTAGATTGACTTCTAATGAAAGGAGTGGTAACATGTTTTACACACCTACTGCCTGATCTTTAATCTCAGAGTTTTATCTAGACTAGGAGTTGTAGCTATGCTTTAATCTTCCTGCTATATTAATCTAGCACACAGACAGAGCTCTCGATTGTCTGTCCGTGGTTCCCTAGCTTGTTTGATTATAAGCTGTTAGCTCTCAGCGATTCCAGTCAGTCAGTAAGGTCTGCTGCTGGCTGTGGCCATTCACACTGCCACACAGGCTCATTTGCATTTAAGCAGGTTAATTTTCACCGTGTATGACTAGAATTCCAGCTCTGTGGCACTTCCACTGTTAATAATTTCCCAATTTATCTGTGTATTAGCCTTAGAGCTGCCTCATGACAGCTGTGGGCTGCAGAGACCAAAACTCTCATTTGCCCAAAACATAAGTGGTGTGCAATAGAAATGATAGAAAAAGGTTTACAGTGGGATTAAATTCTTTTGCCAACTTGAGAGCACTCAAAAGAAAGGCTCATAGGCCATATATTTGGGATGATAAGGGACTAGAATAAATCTAGAAGTGTCACTTTCATGAGGGAATGACAAGCAAGAGTCTGCTGGAAGTATGAGGTTGCTGATGAACATAATGAGTGTGGCCTTGGCATCTGTAATCTGTTATGGTCAGGCAGATGATTTCTTAATTCTACCAGATGTAGGGGTTGGAAGAGTTCCATTCTGAGTTCCAGGACGTGCTTGGGGCTTTCAGGCAGCTCCAGTCTGCAAAGGACATGCTGGAAGATGTCAGCCCAAATTGGTAGGCTCCCCTCTCTTGTTCTATTCTGTCCCATGGAAGTTTTTGAAGGTTTGTGGGGTTGCTTTCCATCCTCTCTGCTGTGTGCTGGGCTCTAACAGAGGCTCCTCTTCAGGCTGTAATACTTCTCCCTATCAGCCTCCACTCAGGCTCTCTTTTATCTAGTATCTCCTGCCACTCTGTCAGAACATGACTGCTAAATTTTTACTTCTGACTCCTTCATTTCCATGCAAATGACTAGTCAAGAAAACAAAACAAAAATCTCTGAGACACATTATGCTTCGCATTATGCTTAGAAACAGCAACTCCTGCAAAATAGTGGTGGCTTAACTAATGGTTTACAGCTTTTTCTCTCTTCTGCACCTCGTGGTACGAGAAAACAGCTCTGTGATATGTTTTGTGTTGGTTTTAATGCTCTAAAATAAAAGCAGTAGAGGTGATGTGGGGTTTTTTTTCTCCTCTCATTACAGTAGTTGTTGCTTTTTTCATGGAGCCAGTAAACAGCCTGCTTTTATAGGCTGAGGCAATCTCGTAGCATGGGAAGACTTTGGTCTCCTCTAGAACCTGCACACTTTTTACTGGAAGCATTTATAGTTTAGCATCAGCACAACCAATTTCTGAATTATTCTTGGTCTGTGTTACTTTACCAGCAGGTAAATTGCCCTGTTTGTGTTTAACATCCATGGTGTAAATAAAACCCTGCAAAACTGAGGAGGAAAGCACCTAAGGTGCTGCCCATGTTTTTTAGCAAACAAGTCAAAATGAGGTAATAGGAGTGTGCAGGGGTAGTGGATTGCAAGTGCAGTGCCTTAACCCATCCTGCCTCACAGTGGACATCTGGTGGTGTGTTGTTACCAGGGTCTCCAATGACATACTCCGAGTGAAGATGGCCATGCCAAGTGGATGTATTTCTTGCCCTGTGTGCCAGGAGGCCACTGGCAGTTGAGGGATGAGCTACTGGAGGTTTGAAAGGGTGCTGGCCGAGAATGTGCTCTGTTCAGACAGAGCTCTGGAACCCACTTCAAGGTGATGGATGAGGGTGACAGCACAATTTTGATAAGAGGGTCCTGGGCTTATCATGTCAAAAGCTGAGGAAAGAGCCAAGAGTTTTTGTAACTATTTTTAGGGCTTGGCACAGAAATGGGAACTCTCTCATCAGCCTCATACCTCCTTGCCTATCAATTTCCTCACCACTGAGTAAACCACGTGCTCCAGCACATGCAGAGCTCGAGTGCAGTGCATTCAGCATCATTTTCTGACCAAACCTTACACCTCAATGCCAATAAGAGTTAAAACTGAAAGCCAGAGTAGGTGAATCTTTTGCTGTCTCCTGTGTGGGAACACACTTCAAGAGATAATTGAATTGAATTGTCCAGGGGATAAAAGTGGTTCCTGACTGGAGAGACCAAAGCCCCAGGTCAGCCCCAGCACTTGAACACTCCTGTTTTTTACAGGATATGGTACCACTTCAACTTCTGTTTATATATTACAGCTGAGCATCTATTTCAGGTTTTACCATAAGGGTGTTGATGAAGCAGCTAACTTGACAGTAGCTCCTTTGTGCACATGCAGTTGGAAGTATGCTGTCCTGGAGGAAATGGAAGTTCTCAAACACTGCACACTTATCTGGATGGTTCATTTCCCTGGTCCAGTCACCCACTGCAGCTAAAGGTTACAGGTTTGCATTCCATGGATTCCAGTGCACCAAAGTGAATGCTGCACATTGACATCATTTGGAGCAAAGAAAACCTTGTGTTTGCCTTCTTTTTTTTTATAAATACCATCAGGCTTGGCAGTGGTGGGCTGAGTTCAAACTAGGTTTACCAACCTGACTCTAAACACAGTTTAAAACAAAGTTTAGGAAGCCCTGCTGATTTGTGTTTGAAACGAGCAGTTTGGCAGCTCCAGACAGCAGTTTTGTCAGGTGAAGAAAGGCAAGATTTATAGTGGGAGATAGTACCTTTTATTAGGCCAGCTGGTATTAGGGGAAACAGATGCGTGTTGAGATACACAACTGTTTCAATTCTGACCTAGAAATAGCAAACTTGGAGTTAAACACGCCCTAAAAGCAGTTGTTCCATTTCAATTAACTGTAACCAGTGCCCAAGGAGTGTTAGAAAGAAGGGTTTGTTAAAAAAGAGTAACTAGTGATCTGATTCATACTGTGGCCTCTCAGTACCTGGGGGACTGGTGAGCACGGAGGGTGGGCATTTCCTAAGCTTTTTGGGTACTAAAGCCAGTGTCCCATTTCTGTCCCTCAAGTCTGTTGGTGTTAGTATTCAGGAAAGTTGGTGTTTTCACGATATTTAAGTTGCCACAGGTCAGGATACAGAGGTTAAAGGTGGGATGGTGGTTTTGTGGTGCCAAAAATTCAGTCACTGCTGTCATAAAATTCTGTAGCTGAGTGAGGAACTGAAAGCAAACAACTCTTTGAGTCTGATTCACTGACTCTTGCAATGAAATAAACGAGATTATTTTATGTGCCATGTTGCAAAAAGGATGATTTGAGCCACAGGAGGTGAATAAGGAGCAAAGTTTGGGTATGTGGAAGTAGACAGGTCACATTTTTCAGTTCTGTTGGATTTTCTTTGCATTTACACAAGGTAGCATACACTTTCACCTTTACTGTTTCTAAGCACAGAAACTTGATGTGGGTTTAACTCTTGTCCCAAATAGTGTATGTGGATTGCTAACTCTTGCTCAAACTTACTTTTCGGTATGAAAACACAGTTTTGAGTTGAAACAGTATGAGCTACGTTACTTGGAACTACTTGAAGGCTGCTTAAAGGTCAAGTCTGCACTAGTGCTCCTAGGATTAAATAAACCATGGTAGCAAATACAGTAGCACTCATCTACAGACACTTTTGGCTAACAGTGGAGAAATTTCTCCTTGTCCTGAACATCCTGAAGTGCTGGTGTTTGCGTCCTCGCCTTGTCCTTGGGTCCTTGCTTTGCCAGTGAATCCCCACACGTTTCCAGTGCAGGACTTCCCTTGAACTTCAAAATGCTCTAATACATTGTGGGCCATGACTTAAGAATGTATGTGGAGATTGTGAGGAGGAGCCATAGTGCCAGCAACTGGGAAGGAAAGGCAAGCCTCTGTTTCATTCATACCAACCCCAGTCCCTGCTTAGAGGATCGCCAATGGTTTATGGCTCAAAGATGAACAACAGCTTTTCCAGCTCCAACACACTTGTGACGTAGTTTCTGTGTGCACCTTGATCTCCCCAACCCAAACACTTCCAGTGTACCTTGTGTGTATTTAATTCTAGTTTATGGTTCTTTAATCAGTCCTAAACATGGCACCTTATACCTTACGATCTAACAACTGCTGTCGTGGCCTAATAACAGGTAATCAGACCTGAGAGAAGGTCATTTTGAAGCGGTGAGGTGAAGTTGGAACGTTGCAGCAGCCCTTTACCCTCTTTCATCACTATGATTTAGTGCAGCTGTAAAAGTACTCAGTGCCACTAGAAGATTAACAAGGAGAATGGAACTGAATTTCTAACCTGGCTGGGCTGTCACATGCTCATCTTCTCATGCAGAAAGTATTTCCATATTGTGTAAATTACCATCTAAAAATATTTGATGTTTTGGTTACCTCCTTAACTGTCAAGCAATTGTTCCCTTCCTCAGCCCAACCCCTTTGGTTTTGTGAGAACATCATGCACATGCAGGCAGCCTTTGTCCACGTGTAGGAGCCACTTGTCTGAAGGGTGATGTTGGTGCAGTGCAGGAGGAAGGTCGTTTTACAGAAGTGGCTTTAAGAGACTGGTCTCCCCCATTCACGGCAGGCACACTGCTCCTGGAATAAATTTAAATCCATTTATTGCACATCACTGGCTTCCGCTATTTTATTTTAAATCCTGTAACCAGATCAAGGTCAAGGAAGCAACAGATGAAAGGAGGAGAAGAAAGGAAGCCAGAACAGGGGAGAGGCAGGCAGGAAGGGGGAAGCAGGAACTGTGTCCAGTTGTGGGCCCCTCAGTTCCAGAAGGACAGGGAGCTGCTGGAGAGAGTTCAGTGCAGGGCCACAAAGATGATGAAGGGAGTGGAACATCTCCATCTTGATGAAAAGCTGGGGGAGCTGGGGCTCTTCAGCTTGGGGAAGAGGAGACTCGGGGGTGATCTTTATAAATATGTTAAGAGTGGGTGTCAGGAGGATGGAGCCAGGTTCTTCTCAGTGATGGCCAGTGATAGGACAAGGGGCAATGGGTACAAGCTGGAACAGAAGATATTCCAAAGAAATGTAAGGAGAAACTTATTTACTATGAGGGTGAGGGAGCACTGGAAGGGGCTGCCGAGATGGGCTGTGGAGTCTCCTTCTCTGGGGACACCTGGATAAGTTCCTGTGTGACCTACTCTAGGTCGTCCTGCTCTGTCAGGGGGGGTTGGACTGGTTGAGCTTTCGAGGTCCCTTCCAACCCTTCAGATTCTCTGATTCTGTGATAAGGAATGATTCAGAGCGCGGTTGGCGGGAGGGGAGCAGAGTAGAGCTCTGTCACTTTGAAACTGGAGGGCTGAGCATTACTCATTCAGATCACCAAGGAAGGAAAATGGGTTAGTCTTCTGCACAGATAAGAACTGGGAGTGTGACTTGCTTAGGTTTTTCTCCTTGTTAATAGTTGAATGTTGGTGTTATTTTTAAATACCGGATACACCATTGATAGTCCTGGCAAATGTGTCATTCTTTTTGTAGCCAATTGCTGACCAGAAGTACTCCTGGGCTTCTGCTCTGCCAAGGAACTGCTGCAGTGACTGGGAATTCAGAAGAAAGGGTGTCCCAAGGCCATGCTGTTACAAGATTTTACTGTAGTCTTTTGGTCTGAGATCAATTAAATATGCTTTTCATTTCATTCATGCTGGAGAACAAACAGTCTGGATCCTCAGATGCCTCTTGTGCTTAACTTCTTCCTCTGTAGTAGTGTGAAGTTTCATTTTCAATCCAAAGAGCCCTAATAGTTTCACTCAGGCTTCATACATATTGGTGTTAGTTCATCTGTTCTCTCGAAAAGATCTTTTTCTTCTGTCTGGAAGGGTGTGCAGTATCAAAAGTGAAGTCGTAGGAAGAAGAAGCAGCCAAGTGTAAATGTCTGTAGAACAAGGTGGGCCCTGACAGCTGCCACTTCAATCTGTGCTAAGGCTTGTGAGATTTGTGGTAAGTTGTTCCAAACTCGCAACGCTCTTTGTATCCGAGAAGCTCCACAGGAGCAATTTGCAAGGGTGGTATGCTTTTTGCATATGTGTAAGGGAAAGGAGAGGGATGATGTGAAGGAGCTGTCTGGCTCCAGGAAATAATCAGATCCAATCATGTTGTTGATGTTTAGCCACCAGCTTTACTGAGATGATATTTTCTATATCGTGTTAATTGTGTGAGTCTCGTGGAACACAGAAGGCTTTTCATGGAAGCGTGAGGGGGGCCTTAAGGAGGTGAAACGTGGTGGCTCGTATTTCCTTGACAGTGAAATAACTGGAGCAAACCCAGGAACTGCTTTTCCTCACTCAGAGACAGGTTTGGTGGCTGCAGAAGTTCCACTGCAGTGGCAGAGGCTATCTGAACGTCCTGCACCTCACTTGGCACAGTCTCTTTCCCCTGTGCACTGCAGAGGGAGTGAACTCTGGATCAACTTCATCCTACTCAAATCAGAGGCATTTAGTTTTCAACCTTAAGAGTTGCAGTCAGTATGAGGCATACAGTCCTTTCTGCTCCCTCAGGACCTTGCACAAAACCCATGCATTTGCTCCCACATGTAGCAGAGAGCTGGTCCCCGAGAAGGCAGCTTTGTGTTTCTCAGAAGAAGTTACCTTCCTTGTATTGTTTATCCCATCTATAAAATCAATTTGTGTGCATTTGATTTAAACCAAAACTTTCCTTTAAGGTTTATAATCCATTGTGTTTTTGAAGGAGTTTCCAATAGCTTCTCATCCTAGGCCAGAAGCATTTATGAAGAGCAGCTTTAGGCAATCAGTACCTGCACTAGAGCGGGAAAGCAGAGCTAGTGCCAACTGTTAATGTTTAGTAGCTTGAACTCTGTAAATTCATGCTATAGTTTCTCTGAAGCTTTTCTGGTATTAAATACTTTCTCTGGGAGATTTGCTTGCTTCTGCACACTTGTTAAGTGGACCCAAGCTAATGTCTTTTCCTCTTAAAAGAAACATTTGACTCAGTTTGTCAGCTATAAGAACCATGATCACTAGTTTCCTGAGCCCAGAAAATAAAAGTACAGGTTTCTTATGTAGATGGCAGTTTTGAAAGTGCTTCCTTTTTAGAATTACAGACATTTGGTTTTCTTTTAAGGTGTTGGGAATTTGAGTGGGCAGTAACAGAAACAGGGAAGATGATATTAGTGATAGATTGAAAAGAATTTTATCTGTGTTTTTGAGTATCACAAGTAGGTAATTGGATTTCTGCAGAATTAGTCCATTGCACAGCCTGGATCCTAGAAAATCCTAACCCTAGAGAATTGAGCTGAATTTTCTTCATACAGAGCCTTATAATCATGAAGCCACTTTGGCTTTCAGAGATGAAAATGACAGCTTTGCTCTTTCTTTCAGGATACCTGCGATCTCTCGTATGTGGAAAGAACACTAGGGGAAAGGTGGAAAAAATGGGTGTTAAAACATTCACTCATAATTCCCCTGCTCACAGTCAGGAGATGCTGGGAAAGCTGAACATGCTCCGCAACGACGGGCATTTCTGTGATATCACCATCCGTGTCCAGGACAAGATCTTCAGGGCTCACAAAGTGGTTTTGGCAGCCTGCAGCGACTTCTTCCGTTCCAAACTCGTGGGCCAAGCAGAAGATGAGAGCAAGAGTGTGTTAGACCTGCACCACGTGACGGTGACTGGTTTTATACCTCTCCTGGAATACGCTTACACGGCAACTCTGTCTATTAATACAGAGAACATCATCGACGTGCTGGCGGCAGCCAGCTACATGCAGATGTTCAGCGTCGCCAGCACGTGCTCGGAATTCATGAAGTCCAGCATTTTGTGGAATACACCCAACAGCCAGCAAGAAAAAGTGCTGGATGCAGGACAGGAGAACAGTGCAAACTGCAATTTCACTTCTCGAGATGGCAGCCTCTCTCCGGTTTCTTCCGAGTGCAGCGTGGTGGAGAGAACCATCCCCGTGTGCCGAGAGTCGCGGCGGAAGCGCAAGAGCTACTTGGTTATGTCTCCTGAGAGCCCCCTGAAGTGTAACACACAAACAAGTTCCCCCCAAGTGCTGAATCCTTCCACCTCTTACCCAGAGTCCAGAAATCAACCCGTGGACTCCTCCTTAGCTTTTCCCTGGACTTTTCCTTTTGGAATCGATCGAAGGCTTCAGTCTGAGAAGGTGAAGCAGGCGGAGAACTCTAGGACTTTGGAAATGCCTGGGCCCTCCGAATCCAACAGAAGAATTGCAGATTACGTGGCTTGTGAGAGCACAAAAGCCAGTTCTCCCCTTGTGATTGAAGAAGATGTGCGTGTCAAAGTGGAAAGGTTAAGCGACGAGGAGGTTCACGAGGAAGTCTCGCAGCCCGTTAGCGCGTCCCAGAGCTCGCTGAGCGATCAACAGACAGTCCCAGGAAGCGAGCAAGTGCAGGAAGATCTCCTGATCAGCCCGCAGTCTTCCTCTATAGGTATGACCATTTCTGAGCTTAAATATATGTGTACAAATAGGCATAAGTTGCACTTGTGGTTTTACTGGAGGAAATCTGCCTTGTGAGAGGGGGAGGTTTCATGCTCTGTGAAACTTTTTTTGGCCTGTTTTATGTTACATAGAAACCCTGATGGGAGGAGTGAAGCTTGGGAGTTTTTTAAACAATTCTGCAGAAGGCAGCTGAGAGAGATAAGCCCGTTAGTAGGTCTCTGTATTCAGCAGAGATGGATAACCCCTCCTTACCTCTGGTTGTTTGACTGGGGAAAAGAATTCTGTTTTCATTAGCGTCAAAAGGCATGATCTCAGCTGAGCTGTAACACCAAATCTGAAAGACTTGTGGCTGTAGCCACATAGGGATAGAGTGGTACTTTGCATCAGACATAAAATCTTGTATAATCATGACAGAGAGCCTTTGTAAGAGGATTTGCAAAATAAGTGGTGGAACGCTGTCATCTTAATGCCCCAGACAAAAACAAACCCGCAGTTATAGTATCGAGAATCTTTCAATTTCTGGGGGATTTGGTTCTCAAGCTGCTTCTTCAAATACTGCCAATTGTTGACAGAAACCTTTTTCCTTTTTTTTTCTTCCATGAAAGACAATTTGAAGCCAGTTTTGGGCTCTCTTATCAGGCTGTTTATTAATAGATAAGACTTAAAGGTTAACTTTAACAATCCTTTTTTCCCTCTCTATGCAGAATGACTTTCATTAAGTGAGAAAATGGGGATTTTGCAATATTTCTAGTTTAATTACAGGAATTTTGTCCCAGTCAGCTGTTTTGCTTTCATTTCAGTGACTTCACTTGTGCTCAGTAGAGTTTTATTTACTGCAAGATTTTTAATAAAGCCTGTTTTGTTTGAAGACCCATAAGAATGGCAAATGTGCTGGTCTGCTTCATTCAAATAATGTATACATGAAAGGCTCCTTCACTTAATTAAATATATAAACTCCAACAAAGTTAATAAAAGCAACCTGCTAGCCTGCATTGTTTGGGGTTTTTGGGTCAGTGAAACACTGTGCCTTCTCTGAAGAAAGCCAGCTTTAGATCAGTCTGACCATTCCAGGACTGCAAGACCTAATCAGCATTGTTTAAACTATTCAGGTAATCCTCAGTTTTTCCAAGTGAAAATGTTTTCTTTGCTGGAGACAAGTACTCTTAACACCTACTCCAACAGCCCTTACTGAATTCTGTTCTTGCTTTAGACAGTTTCCTGAGCAGATTTCTGTTGACAACCGACTTACACATCTGGCTTCAAAAGGTCTCTGTTTTGAAGCCACGTGGCTTTTTAGGGGGAAGTTTTCCGTTTGCTCTTTCCTGTTCTGACTTTAGTACCACTGAGGTCATGTACCTGACCCTTTGGACAGGACAAGGGGTAATGGAAAGAAGCTGGAACACAACAAGTTCCATTTAAACATGAGGAAAAACTATTTCACTGTGAGGTGAGGGAGCCCTGGCCCAGACTGCACAGGGAGGGTGTGGAGGCTCCTTCTCTGGAGGTCTTCAAACCCATCTGGACGTGTTCCTGTGTGACCTGATCTAGGTGGGATCTGGTTTAGCAGGGGAGTTGGACTGGATGATCTCTAAAGGTCCCTTCCAAGCCCCACCATTCTTTGATCCTATGATTTTAGGCTTTACTGGTTATAAAGTTTAAACTTCAATGTCTGTTACTGAGAATGTTACTGAAGTCATCCAAGTGCAAATCTGTTCTTTATCTTTCAATATGTTTGGATTAATATTTAGTGGTCTTGGCATAACTATCCTCAGATGGGTTTTATTCCCATTTTACTATAAAGAGAAACAATGCTCTTGGTTTTTAAGTCTACCTAATATATGATGAGGCATGCTTTGTAGCTAGAAAGCACTTTGTACCCCCCAAAGTCAGATTTCCTCGTGCAGTAATGTAAGATCAGTAAATGGAGGCAGCAAGATCTGGTAAAAGTACAGCTTTCTCTTCCCTGAATGTATTTTCCTTGTATAATTGCATATATTTATCTCAGTGTTTTATAGTGCATTCATAAAAGCATTCCTACCACTCTTTCTGATGTTACAGAAAGCTCTTATTCACTCTTTAGGCAATTTCAAGAATTGTTAATTTGCAATTGATTATATTTGGCAGCACTTTATAATAGGGAAGGAGACATGAAGCAGGGCCTTGATAAATAAGTCATTATGGTTACAACAATACCTATGTCTGAGAAGGCATTTTCATAACTCATTAACACTGTCTCCATTTAAGAGGTGAAGGTGTAAAATTAAACCTAAGAGCTTCTTGTTCAGTAGACTTTTCAGTGAAGTGAAAGAAGGGCAAATCCAAAGGGGATTAACTTTTGTAACTTCAGAGGTTGCACCGTGCTCAATTTCCCAAACACACTTTATCAGCTCCTAACCAAACCTAAAGTGTTACTGTTACTTTGAAACCCCTAGAAATGCAAGTTTCCTCCCATCACTGTCCCCATAACACATGAAGACAATCATCTTTCAGAGGTTGTTTTGTTTTACTGCTGCATTTACCTTCAGTTCTGTTCCCAAAACCCACTTGAGCTACATTTGCTTGAATATTGGTGCACTGAACAAAGCCCCGGAACGGTTTTGTGCATTTATTTCTCTCACAAACAGATGTTTGGTCTCTTTTGTGTTGCATTTCTAATTTCTCAAAGGGCTCTTCCTGTCTCAGCATCTTATCAATAATTGATGGCGTTTTCAACAAATGTATAGAGTGGAACACAAAAGCAATGTCGTGTAGCAGGGTTGAACTCTTCATTGTTTAAGAAATTTGATGAATGTTGGTGGAAATTGATGCAATAGTCCCTTAAGGTGAAGGTAACATTTCTGCTTTACAGTGTCAGCACTGGATGTGTTCAGTGTAGATTCATTCTGTTTTCTTGGTGTGCCAAATACCTGTTCTTTATTGAATTGTCCATTTACCAATCTGTGAAAGGGAGAAGTTGAGTTGGAAGATGTTGATTTTGGGGTTTCTAGATGATTTCCCCCACATAACCTCCTCACCCAGGACGTAATGTCTCTCAGAGATTTGTGAATACAAGCTTTATGTGTATTTACCTGCCTCCCTAACCCTTTTTGAGCTCTTATTTGCATTAAGTTGCCCTCTTTTTCCCCTTTGCCTAGGCTCAATAGATGAGGGGGTTACGGAGGGATTGCCCACACTCCAAAGCACCTCTGGCACTAACGCTCACGCAGATGATGACGACCGGTACGTACCACTGTGGTGTGCAAACTGTTCTGCAGCAAGTGCTGTGCTGTAACTCACCTACCCAGCCTTAATCCCAGAAGGTTTAGTTGGTCGTACACCTGTGTTGATCAAAGTACAATCAGTGCCTGAAGGTTCAGATGCTTCAGAAGAACGTACGTGATGAACGTCAGAATTTGCTTACTTGTTGCTTTTCATTTCCTGTCTATTTCCAGGCAACACTGGTGAAGAAACATCTTGGTGGGGTTTTTTTGCTGTTTTTTTATCACTGCTCTTTATTAATAAATGATACTTAAAAACCTTTACTGTGAAACAGGTTTCATGCATGCTGAAGCTGACCTAAAGCAACCAAATGAAAACAGGTACCTAGTCTTGACTTCACCAAGCCTTGCTATTGCTGTTAAACCACAGAACAGCCAGAGCGGCCTTAAGTCTTTCCTCTCAAACTTTTCTGTGTGTAGCTTCTTCCCAAGATGCTGTGTGTCACTTGTTGTAAATATTTAGCAGTCTTTTGCTGTGCTGACATGAGAGATTTAGGAAGGGAATCCCTTATAAGGGAAGGCTGGCAGAGAAGGCCCAACTCCAATGGGTCTGTTTGGTTGAAGACGTTCTGTTTTAGCAAAGTGTACCTGCAAGTGGCATCCAAGGGTACACACGACAGCTTTGACTTTTATTTCTTTGCTCTTGTGCTGTCAGCTGGGGTGTATAGCTTGCTAATCCCTTTCTAAGCAACCTTTTTCAAGTTGGCTTTGGCATAGTTAGACAAATGGGTCTGAGGAAGAAGTGTGAACCTTTGGGAGTTGTTTCAGAAACTGTGTCAAGTGAACCTCCCTGTAGAGATAACTATCAAGAACTGTATTTTCAGAGCTCATAAAATCTCTCTTGCCATTTCTATCTAAAACCTGTCCTGTTGTAGTATTAAATTTGAAGGGAAAATAACTGCCTGGATAAGAGGTTTTTTGTGTGTGTGACATAGAAGATTTTATCTATCTGCTAACAAACCTCAGTGTAAAAATAACACCCAGCACTTAGGGTCTGAATAGATAGTAGGAGCATGTGTTGCATTAGAACTGATCCAGGTTTGTAAAGTTACCATTCTGAAAGTCAAGTGGCATACACACTTCAGAGCTGTCCTGGGAAATTGCAGAGCTTCAGCAGAGACTGCTTAGAAAATTCAAATGATATAAAATCCTTTAAACCCACTGAAAATTCCCAGTGAAAGATCTCTTCCATGCAGGGAAGGAAAGAATATTTGCCTTAGTTCATGCCCAGGTTTGAAAACAATTAGTCTCAGATTAACAGAAGCATCAGCAAAGTGAACTGGAACTTGCACATCAATTGTGGGAATGTACTAGAATTTTAACATTGTACCAAGTGATTTATAAGTTCAAGACAGTGCCAAGACTGTACTGATCACTTTAAATCTGGGTTGTATATTGCTTTATTGACAGATTCTTACAGTGACCAAATCAGATTTGAGTGGACACACTGAAATATGTCTCTTGTAGTGAGTCAGATACTTCTATTCATAAAACAAAGACTAGTCCATCTAAAGGCCTGTCAATAGTACAGCCTCACCACTTAAATATTCCAAAATTTAAGATGTCTTATCGTGTGAGTTTTGTGTTAAATAATTAACATCATTAATTGATCCACCTCCTTAATCAGTGTCCCATAAACAGCAGGTCATATGTAATTGTCAGCTTAGATGCAGAGGACTCAAAGTGTTAAATCTCCCATTTCACAGTGAAGTCTGATGCATTCTCTCTCTGGTATTTCACATTTGGGTTGTAATACACTTTTCTAAGGTAGGTCAGTAATTCAGCCTTAGGTATTTAACAGCTTTTGTATCAATTCATGGCTGCATTTCAAAAGGAGTTGCAAACACTCAGTTAGAAAAGATCTCTCTGATCCAGTGCAACCAGAGCCTCCACTTCTCTAAACTAATTGTTATTTACAAATAGAGAACATTTCTAAGCTCACTGAGCATTTGGGCATCCCCATTTGTCAGAGTTTAGTTCTACATAGTTAAATATGTATGTAATCTCTTGATGAAAAGCAGCAGAAATGGCAAGCAGAATGTTTTAGCATCCGAGTGAAACCATTTTAAACCTATCTCTTTATCTGGCTGTTACAGAAATGCTCTGAGATGTTAGACAAATCTCACCTGTTAAATGCCACATTTATCCCAAATTGCAAGTCATGAAAAATTGAGTATGTACAGGAGGGTAAAAAGCAGCAGGGGAGAGAGAAAATATGATTGTGTTTCAAATGTAATTTCTTCCTTGTGCTATAAGGTCTGCAGTTATGTCACCAATAGGTATTTCAGGCTGCTCACAGCAGAAGGATTGAAAAAGACATGGCAGTCACTGGTAGCTAGAGAGCCTCATGATTCCTATTTTATCTGCTTTAAGCCAGCCATTCTCATCACAAAGGTTTTATGTAGGGAAAAAGTGCACATTCCACTCCTGTGAATGGTAGGAGCCCAAAAACTCAGCCTAACCTTGAAACCAACAATCTAGGCTCAAGATTGGAAGCAGACCAGCGAAAGGATTTGTTCAGTTGTGGAGTTTTTCTGATGATGTGCATCAGGAGACATGGCTGTAGGTTTGTTTTTCTTCTCAGTACATTTCAGACATTACAGTTCAGTAACACTAAAGTGGCATTGTCGTGGCTGTGGAGTATTTGGGGTCAGAGCAGTTCCCTGCTGCCAGTGACGTCCGATCTGTCATCGGGCTGTGAGCAAGCTGAAATACCTGTTTCAACAAAAAATAATAGACCTTAGTGCTCAGGACAGGGAAACCCCAGGTGAGTACAAACTCCTCTTGTTTGTATGTACCAGCAGATTTGGTTTTATTTCACTATGGCCTTTAGAGAAGCAAGTTCCTTGCCAGAGGACTGGGATTATAACGCTGCAGGTCCCTCAAACAATTTGCAGCTAGAGGCTATGTAGGAGCAATTAGTCAGCTCAAAATAAATTGCTTTGGAAGTTAAATTGTTCCTTTATTACAGTCTGTGTGCTGTTTTTGAAGTGCAGCACTTGAGCTGTTCCTGTAGAGCAGATTGAATCAGACAAGGAGTAAGTATTGACTAATTAGGTTAAGATTTTAAACTCAGAAATACATAGTTGTAGATACTCCTGTTTGTTCATTGTCCTTGGATTGAAATGAAAATGAACTGGCTTTCATTTCATTTGTAAATGTCACTGAAAGTGCAAAAATATTCCTTTGCTTTCCAATTTGCTCAGTTCTTTAAATTCTTCCTCAGGAGCTGTTTGCTGATTGTAAATCATCAATGCCCATGCCTGGAAAATCAAGTTCAGTTTGCAGCTGGTGCTCAGCCCTGTTGCCCAACAGAGCAGACGTCAGAGGCTTTTCTCTGGTGTGCAGTGCCAGTGAGTGTGAGACTCTGGGTGCTGCTCAGACACATTACTGTAGAGGCAGAAATTCCCAGCATACAGATCTCAGCAGAAATGGGAAACCACAGTCTTTTTCTTCTCATACCAGTGTGTTGGAGCTTCAGCTTTCCACACCCAAGGCTTCTGAATTGTGTTTTTTCCCCGTAGCGTGCTTGTAAATCAGTGAATCTTTTCTTTGTAGTTTGGAGAACGTTCAGTATCCCTACCAACTCTACATTGCTCCTTCTACCAGCAGCACAGAGAGACCCAGCCCAAACGGTCCAGACAGACCCTTTCAGTGTCCAACCTGCGGGGTCCGCTTCACTCGCATTCAGAACCTAAAACAACACATGCTTATCCACTCAGGTAAGAAACGTTACTGTCCTCAAGAGTTCAGGGGTTTGCTCACCATGCAGCATATGCAGCAATGCAGTTCTGCTTTTTTAAATGCTTGAGAGTTGATTTCAGAAAGATTGGGTTAGAGGGATGTCTCATTAAGTGCTTGTTTTGATACTGACGCCTCTGCTCGTGGATGATTAGCATTTGTGTGGACTGAAAAAAAGTCTGATTGCCTGAAACTTACCAGAGTAAGTCATTTTCTTGATCAAGATTTGAGATGAAAGAAAGTGTGCTTGGCTTTTTTTTTTTATTGTACTCAAGAAGCAATGCAGAGTGGAATTCCTCCTCTTGCATGTTGCAGTCCTCTGCTGTGTTTAAGAGGAGGCTTGCAGCCATAAGAAAATACACCCTATCTTATGTCCTTGCATGTTGTGTGCCTTTGGATCTCAAAGTTTTTAGAGGGATTGCAAGACAACTGAATAGGTTTGAGAATCAATTTAGCTACTACAGTTAGCACAGGTAGCAAAAGGTTTGTAGAAACACCTCTTCTGAGTGCTGATCCCCAAACTGTTGCATTGATTTGATTTCTAACCTCAGTATGGACTCCCAATGTCTTTGCTGTCAGTGTTGTTCAAGAGTTGTCAGCATTATCTGGGAAGAGCATCATCATTTCAATGAGTGTAGGAGATACTGAAGAGTTTATAGCACTGGCCTCATCATTTGACCTCTCCTCTTGAGCTTGACTCTTACCTGCACACAGATTCTTTACCATTATTGGGCAGAGCAGCCACAATTACCAAGGTGTAATTACTTTCACTGTTAGCAATTGTTTATCAAACCCCTTCAAGCAAAATGATCACACTGTGTTTTGGCCAGTAATACTTAAAAAAGCAAACTTTGTGGGCATATCAGGTATGAAATTATCCCAAGCAGGTCGCTAAAGTCTTAACTGCCAGTGCACAGTTAAGCTTCAGCAAGGCATCTCTGGTTGACCTGTCAACTGGCAACCCCTGGGCAAAGCTGGGAGAGATTAGAATAACTGGTTTAGAATAATTAGCATGCAAAAGAAACTCTCAGAACTTGTAAATGTGGAAAGTGTTTTCACGTAAGCAAAACAGCTGAGGAGGTTTGCCTCAAACTATAAGAGGAAATAGATGCCCTTGACAGTAGGAGAGTGAAAGGTTTTAGCTCCACAAGACAATATTCTGGTATATTAACTTGTTTTCACATGCTTTAACAAGGAGTTTCAGTGTAACCTTAACTACAGCTTTCTCTGGATAAAAGCCCCAATTAAAAGTTCAGCTCCTGCTTTGAACGTTAAGGCAAGCAGAGTGAAAGACTGGTGGAATTAACAGCATGGACTGATGCACATTCAGGCTTTTGAAAAACCCTTTTTTTCTTCCTTGACAGCCCTATTATGACTAGAGCTCCATATTCCAGATTCTTGGCCACACTTTCCTCAGTTCAGACCTGTTATTAAATCGTAACTTTTTTGGTGACTGGGTCTTTTCTGTCGCAATGGTTCTGTTTGGGTGTGATTACATACGCTCAGCCACTGCAATACATCACAGGGTTTGTGTGTTTTAAGGTTTTATAGCACCTGCAGTGAATGAAATAACAGGACTTCTAAATGGAGAGACAATAGAGAGGCATGAACCTCAACTTAGAGAGCTGCCTGTCATGCAAAGCTGCTGAAGATCCTTGTATAGCAAGGTTCCCACGCAGTATAAAAGCTGCCACTTCACCCTTTTATCACCATTCCTGCTGCATTACAGGGGCATCCTTGTGCACACAGTCCCCCTGCCAGAACACTTCTCTGAGGCCAAAGGCAGAGAGAGAAAAAGACATTGCAATTAAGGGTAGTCTGGTAATTGCATTGTTGAGAACCAGTCTGGCACAAGAATCTCCTGAGATCAAAAAGAGATCAAAGATGGTCAGAGGTGACTGCTGCAGCAGATATGTTTGGCTGTGATCTTAACCAGAGTGTAATCCATGGAGGGTTGTGTTCATTTGAAGTGATGAGGGAGAAGATGTGTAAGCATTACAGACAGGTTGCATTGGTTTGAAATGCATTGGCAGCTGATGCTCAGAAAGTGTAGCTCCATAGGCTAGAATCATTATGGTTGGAAAAGAGCTTGAAGCTCCTGGAGTCCCAGCCCTCCTCTCACCCTTCCCAGCCCAGGACTGAGCCCTAGCCCTCAGCACCTCCCATGGCTTTGGGATCCCTTCAGGGCTGGGCACTGCCCCAGCTCCCTGGGCAGCCTGGCACAGGGGCTGACACCTCTCTCAGGGAAACAGTTCTGCCTCAGCTCCAATCTCAACCTCCCCTGGGGCAACTTGATCCCGTTTCCTCTCATCCTGTTGCTTGTGACTTGGGAGCAAAGATGGCCACCTCAGCCTCCTGTCAGGGAGCTGCAGAGAGTGCTGCTGTCTGCCCTCAGCCTCCTCTTCTCCAGGCTCAACACCCCCATTCCCTCAGCCCCTCCCCAGCACCCTTGTGCTCCAGCCCCTTCCCCAGCTTCATTGCTCATCTCTGGCCACGTTCCAGCCCCTCAGTGTCCATTCTAATTATTTCTACCATCTTAAAGTTAACCAGAGAATTTCTTCCTCAAGCAACACACCACTGTGACTGGCCACAGCTGCTGTCCTTTGACAATCTGGAAGGGTTTTACCAGTGGCCTCTCTCATTACAAAAGCTGAACATACCGTGTTTTCCTCATTGGTTTTTTTCCCCTCTCTCTTCCCCAGGCATTAAACCATTTCAGTGCGACCGCTGTGGGAAAAAGTTCACCCGAGCTTACTCGCTCAAGATGCATCGCCTGAAGCACGAAGGTAAACGCTGTTTCCGCTGCCAGATATGTAGTGCCACTTTCACTTCCTTCGGGGAATATAAACACCACATGAGGGTTTCCCGGCACATTATCCGCAAGCCTCGGATTTACGAGTGCAAAACATGCGGCGCCATGTTCACCAACTCTGGAAATTTAATCGTTCACCTGAGGAGCTTGAACCATGAAGCGTCAGAGCTAGCAAACTACTTCCAGAGCAGGTGAGGTGCACAGCAAAAACCTAACAGGGAAACTTGGTTGGTGTTTTTTTTGTTTTATTCCCTAAATCATCTCTTTTTTTTTTTCCCCCCCTGCTTTCAGGGCAGCCTGCTGTGCCTCTCGGCAGGTTGCCAGCTAATTCCAGTCCAGTTCATTCTTGCACCACTCTCTGTTATATCTCATCTGTCTTACAGCGTCTAAGCTCGATAGGAAGGCACTGAAGAAGCGAGTGGTATGCAAAAAGTGCTTCTGGGCTACTTCGTTTCTTTTCTCAGTAGTATCTATGGACAGGCTGCTGGTGTTAAAGCCGTAGTGTTCTGTAATGCTGCAGCATCTGTGGGGTTCTGGGAATGATTTGCTGTTCTAGATCTTGTTCATAGGGGATAGACCCATTACTTCATTATTTGCCTCATGGTGGATGTTGTGGAAAGGTTGCATGACTCCATACCATCTCTGTTATTTTCTAGGTAAAACCATAGAATGGTGGGGGTTGGAAGGGACCTTTGGAGATCATCCAGTCCAACCCTGCTGCCAAAGCAGGTCCCACCTAGATCAGGTCACACAGGAACGTGTCTAGGCAGGTTTTGGAGACCTCCTGAGAAGGAGCCTCCACACCCTCCCTGGGCAGCCTGGGCCAGGGCTCCCTCACCTCACAACAAAACAGTTTTTCCTTCTGTTTAAATGGAACTGGTTGTATTCCAGCTTCTTTCCATCACCCCTTGTCCTGTCACTAGATACAAGACATGATCATATCTATGTGAAATGATCCTTTCTAAATGATATCTAGGTAAAATGATCATTTCTGAATGACCAGACTGTATTAATAGTGTTGGAAACAGTAAGGGCCAGTTGGACATTTCTTGTTTATCAGGCCTGTCTCACAAATGCCATCCACTGAAGGATTCAGAGCCGTGAGAATAGCACTGTATTCTCACATTGAGAGAAACCTTTGTAACCCTTGGTATTTAAGGTAGAAAGTGGATGAGGGGAAATTGGAGAAAGGTCTCACAACTCTTAAATCTCTAGAGAGGGTGCAGCTTGGTGTAAGTCATCTGTCTTCAGCAATGCAAAAAATTATGTCCAATACCATCCCTGGTCATTTCTAGACATTGTGTGTGGGGTTTTTTCCCCCCTTACGAAACATTTCAGCGTTTTGTTCTCTTTGGTTACCTCAGGAGTGATGTAGGATGAAAAAATTGCAAAACAAACCCAGGGAAGCCAATCATTTGTGTCTCTTTGGGTTTTTTTTCCAACAGAGTATTGCTTAAAAGCACAAGTGCTTCACATCTGTGGGGTTATGCAGTTCTTGTTCTTAGCACTCGTGCCAAAAGTAGAGCGAAAACTCTTTCAGGGCTGACGGGAAGCTCTGTATCGTTGTCAAAGGCCGGTCAGATTAAAGCACATGATGTCAATTGTCTCTAGGCCTTCCCTTAGTTTGAATTGACAAACAAGCAGAGCTGAGTGTGAATTTGGATTTGAAGCAGAGAATGCTGCTGTTGTTTAAGACAAGGACTGCTTTTAAATGGGTTATCACAAGGAGGACCCCAACCACACAGATGTGTGTACGTGACACACATACAGAAGTTCTGCAAAGATGTTATTTTCCTGCCCTAAACACGAGAGTTTAGTAGATTTTTCTTTGGATACACTCAGCCATGGATGGGTAAGAATAAGTTACAGAAGTGTTGTCCACAAAGGACTGGAATGGGAAGGAAATGCAATTCCATCCTTTCCACAGTCGTGGGATACGTGTCAACATCGCTGCAGTTGGCAGCCTCCACGCTCTCAGCAGAGCCCTTGCTTCCTCCCCTCGTGCTTCTCTTTGCAGCCTGTCCACTCTCAGAGGAGTGCTGCTGCTGTTTCTGGGGTGGGTCTTATCTCAGGGGTGGAACAGGCCCACATCTTCGCCCCTGCTGCACTGGGTTTTGTTTTTGTCATTGGAGGTTGAGTGCTCCCTTTTGTCAATGAGGTTTTCAGTGCCGTGTGACGTTCCAGACATTAACTTTGATTCTCATCAAGGTGTGATACGAATCTAAATGATGAGAAGTTGCTGTGTAGGAAATGTGGGTGCACAGCAGTGCAAAATAGATGCTTTTGAATAAATTCTCTGCGTGTTTCAATGAGAAGCAGGTTACTTAGTGAAGCGTGTCACCGTGATGATCTCGGAGCAATGTGAAATGAGTAGCTTTGTTCTCTGTGCAATGCAGTGTGTAGCTTGTGTTGCTGTAACTGATACAAAGAAACTGATATCACTAATGTTTGTGTGAGAAATGACACTTTTCTTCTGTCCTTTGCCCCTCTTCTAGTGACTTCCTAGTACCGGACTACTTAAACCAGGAACAAGAAGAGACCCTCGGGCAGTATGAGCTAGGGGAGCATGGCTTTGAAAGCAACTCTTCTGTCCAAATGCCTGTCATTTCACAGGTGTCGTCAACTCAGAATTGTGAAAGCACTTTCCCCTTGGGGTCTCTGGGTGGGTTGGCAGAGAAGGAAGAAGATGTGCCAGAGCAGCCAAAGACTAATGCCACTGCTGAGGCAACCGCAGGTGACCCTCCGAAACCGGAGCTGTCATCTATCACTATTGAATAATTCATGGTTTGGTTTCCTTTTTTTGTTCTTTGGAAAGTGCCTGTGTTTGGTCCTGTACATTTTAATTTAATTTTTTTAAACAAAAGTGGGGAGATTTTCCCTTTCTCCTTTGTAAGCTGCGCTTTAAACAGAAACCTGCGACCGATGTTACGTTATTTTTCATGACTGAACGATCACTTCTGTGAAAATATTTAAGACTGAATGCACAAAAAGATCTTGCCAGAACATCATGGAAGCTGTGATACACTTCTAAAGAAGAACAACTGATTCAGATCACTTTAACTATTTCTTCTTCCACAGTTAGAGCCGCTCATTAAGTTTCTCTTGCTTCTTCAGACCCCTCTGATTAAGGGAAAAAAAAAAGGAAATCAGAGGAGACCTTTTGAAAATGACAAACAAAAGGATGCATTGGAAATCGTTGAACAGTTTTGACTAGTTTTGAGTGGATGCTTTAATCTTCTGCATAAAAAAAAAGAGAGCAAAGTGACACTTCCTATCTCTGTGCCTGCTGTTTTTCAAAGCGCTTACTGTGACCCTTTTCCTTGGAAATGGTAAGCATTTGTGAAACCAACAGTCACACACTTTGTTAAAAAACCACCACAACACACATCGTCCCTTTTTCATCTCAGATGAATCAGTTTGGACAAACCAAGTGATGTCATGCCAGGTATTCCTACTTCTTTCTATTCCAATCCTTTTAGAAACTGCTCGATCAAAATAAACCGCTCCAGATTTTGCCCAGCTAAGGATGGGCTTTGGAAATATCACGGTCAGGAAAAGGTCTGGTTGGTGCATAATGAATCAAGGGTGACAGCAAAGTTCTATATCAGTGCAAGCCTGACAAAGTATCTCATGACTGTATGTTTCTGTAGATGGGGAACCACATCTGCAAATGGAGGGGGCTTTTTTCCCCCCCCAACTGAAATCCCTAAATTGCTGCCCGGTTATTTGCAGTTCTGGTCACTTCCTCCTGTCATCTCTACTGCAGTTTTTACTCCAAAAAGCTAGCGAGCAGGAGTGTACAGATGGGCAAAAAACCCCTCAAGCCCTTGTGTGCATTATTGCACATTTTTCTGTGTTTATACACATGCATGTATAGTTCCTGAGATTTTTTTATTAGTCTGTTTTGGACAAAACAAGCAATTTATTCTCTTTAGAGGCCAACTTTCGAACCCACCAGGGGGTTGTTTACAAAAGAGCCTATATAGCGATGATAAATTGTTCCTGTTTCAAAACATTTTCCATCCTTGCCAACTGGGTTTATTAAAGGCTATTACTCCAGCTACACACACAGCTCGAGCAAGCAATAAATTGAAAGATCTGCAATTTCATTTCTCCATATTTAGAAAAAAGCTAATCCCACTGTGGGACTTCTTTTTTTCAGAGCAGTCAGTCTCCTTTGGTCGAGTCTGTTTGGGCTCTGGTACTGCTTTGAAACCTAAATTAGGAAATACATTAGGACCTCTGTGATTGTCTCTTTTTTTTTCCCCCTCCTCGTTGCTTCTGAAGTTAACTCAGTGTTTGTTGCCAAATGGATGTCTCCTACAGATGACATGCTGAGTGAGTAGGTATTACTTGATGTGAATATTCCAAAGGCATTCCCTTAGGTTGGGATCTCGGTTAGTTTTTAATTGCTCTTTTCTGTCTGGGTTTGACTCAAAGACGAGGAGAAAACGAAAACCAACGGAGGAAAGTTGCTCCTGCAGAAACAGAAGACACAAAGGTCGTATTATATTGCAGGATCAATTTGTATTCAGTTAGCTTAGGCAGTCCTCATGCTCTCTAGGTCTGAGTTGTTTCTACTAATAGCCAACTTTTGTAAGGGAAAAAACAGTTTATTGCCCTTTGGAAAGAGCTTGAAGGGTTTCAGCGACTTCAACAATTTTGTCGTTGGCTGTGTTTAGGTAAAACTCACACTTTTTAGTTCAACAGAGCAAAGACAGTTGGGATTTAAGTCTTTTCCAAGTTACTGGAGTGAAGTTTCTCCACCAGATCCAAAGAGTGTTTCAGAAACATGCTGCAAAGTAGTTCTGTGTTACAATTCAGCCTCGTATGTCTACTTTTGTAAGTCTTCTTAAAAGGGCTCGAAGGAGAAATTCTTCTCTTGGGATGCTGGACTGTCAATTAGTCCAGTGTCTGTTGATGGGCTGAATTTAAAGACCAGTTCTCTTCCACTCCTGATTTCTGTCACTGAGAAGCCAGTGAGATAAGACAATGCCTTTTGATGAGTGTTATGCTGAATTATAGGGCTATGACACTGAGCTCAAATTCAGCACTTTCTCTTTTTCTGACGTTACCCCACATGGCAGATCCTTTTGTGATTCACAGACTAAGAAGGGCTTCACACAGAAGCACGTTCCCAAACTGGACAGGTGTGATAATCAAAGGTGGTCAGATCTAGAGGACATAACTTTCTGTCTGAACCTGGTAGTTTTCACCTTTTAAGCTATTTTGCTACACAATTTTATCATCAAGGAGATGTGCAGATACAGAACAGACCTATCTGGTTATTGGATGTTTATGACTTACGATTCAGTGTCAGAAGGCAAACTACTTTCTGAATATCACAGGGGGAAAAAAGAAAGACTTTGCAGCTCTAATCTGTTCTTCCTTAAATGAGTATCATTAACTCTTAACACCTTGGTACAAGGCAAGTCATGGGTTTCGTTGTTCATCCATGGTGTTGCACGTTATCTTTTCGACCCAGTCATCTCAGTGTAACATCTTAATCCAGTCCTTGCTTTTCAGTCTGATTCAACTGGAAGAACAATAGAGGATTCTTTTTGGTTGGTTGGTTTAGGGTTGGGTTTGCTTGTTAATTTCCCCGTTTGTAGTTGTTTCTTGTTAACTCTGTTCTCCAGAGAACACAGATTAAATAGAAACATCATTGTATTTCTCCTCCCTAACTGGTTGGCAACGTTCAGTTCTTTGAAATGCTGCTGTCCTTGACAGGAGAGATGTGAAAACACAGGACTTCTTCAACCAGTGTCTGTAGTTAATATGCTTAGATTCCAAATTGAGCGAGATCAATGTCTAAGCAAGCTAGAAGAAACTTGCCTTAAACTACACTTGGGATCAAACCTAAAGCATGTTTTCCTTTCAGTACATTATCAGAAGGTTTTGAACTCTGGACTGCATTTTCTATTTTTCCTATGTTTTATTTCCCACCACTCCCCCTCAAAAAAATGTACAACCCCCCACAAAACCACCAAACCAACCATTGTTTTGTGTGCACTCGTGTATCTGCTCAACAAGGATCGCAGAACACTTGAGACTGGAAGGGACTCTGGAGGTGAGCTACTGCAACTCCGACCCTCAAAGCAGAGTCACTGAGAACAGGGTGTTCAGTCAATCAGATTTGGAATATCTGCAAAGATGGAGACTCCCCAACTTCTCTGGGAGACCTCTCCCAGGTTTTGACCACCCTCACCATAAAAGAGCTTTTAGTATGTTTAGGTGGGACTTGTTTATTTCAGCGTGTGCCCACTGAGAAAGGCCTGGCCCCATCTTCTTTGCCTCCTTCTATGCTGTAGTTTTACACATCTTGCTAAGATCTTCCTGACCCTTCTCCAGACAAAACAGTGATGGCTCTCAGCCTGTATGACAGATGCTCTCCTCCCTTCATCATCTTTGTGGCTCTTACAAGTTGTTAGAATCTCATCCAGCAGCTTCTTTGTGGATGAGTAGCCTCCCAAGCGAATTCACAACATGATTCATGTCTTGCTTTTGCATATCCTTCTCCCACGTGGCACCAATCTTTGCACTCAGTGGAAAATCCTTTCCTCAACCCATTTCTTTTGCAAGCAGAGTGCCTTCACTACCCCAGAACTTGCAAGGTTCTGCTGTATGTCAGAGACCCAGATTTTTGGAGTCTGTGCAAGGACTTTCCTTCTTGCCTGTTGTGTAGAGCGGTACATCGGGTGGGAGCAACACAAAAGGAAGGAATAGGTTTTTTCCTGATTTAATGTGATGTTTTTTGGGGGGGGGGGAAGATTCAGAAGCTTTTTGTTTCCCTGCAAAAAAAAATGGGGTTAGAAAAAAAACCCCACAAGGTTTTAGCTGTGCAGGAGATTTGGCCAAGTTGTAAGGGTTTGGTTTTGTTTTTCAGTGCAGACACATAGCACAACTCCCCTGGAAATCCATGGGGATGACTACACATTTAGTAGTGAATCAAGCTCCCTGTCAGAACTGCTTATCACTGTTCCTGTGTCACATGAAAGAAAGAAAGAGATGTGTGTTCCTGATGATTCCTCTGTTTCTACTACAGCTTGAGTTCAGTTGTCAGGCTCGCAGATACTATGGTCAAGTCTCTCATACTGAGAGATTAGTAGACTAGGTTGTTGAAAATGGTTCTGGGTTCACATGTATCTTGAGTCTAAAAGGTGTGAATTTAAACTTTTTAAAAAAGTAATAGCTGCCAATGCAGTAAAATATATTTTGTAAGACTATGATCCCTATATGTCCCTTAAGGGATAAAATGTTAATTGTTTTTAAGCTATGGTTTCAAGTTTTTATATGAGGGCTTCAGTTGCTTCTTGGTTGCTGGCTTTCCCCTCCAGCCCCAGGATGTAAGAGCACTGAGACTTATTGGCTGGTCTCTCTCAGAGACCGACCACGAAGCATTTTATATGCAAACAGAACGGGAGCTTTGTGCACCCTGCAGGGATGGAGAAAAATGCAGCTTGGAGGAGCACTCGGTGCTCCTACATCCATTGCGACTTCCACACCATCAGAATATGGCAAATAGCTGATTTTCATTCAGATTGATTGAGTTTTTGAGTTTTTGCTGACAAGGTGAAACCCAGTTTTGGAGGGTTCTCATCTCCAGTTTATGGACATGATAAATTCCATAGCATCTTGATGACAGATAAGAGGGTTCAAGGCCGGACGGTACCTCAGCCACATCAGAGGTCACGAATAGAGTCAGTTCAAAGTATTTGAGGAAATACACCATGAAAACAAAACACAACAAACCAAATGTGAATTTTTTTTAATGCAACAGTTCTTTACTGCTCTGGGTTTTTGTTAACTCGATGTGTGCTATCACAGTAATCCAGTGTCCCACAGGTCTCAACGACAAATCTGGTTGCACTAAAAACAAGCAAACGCAAAACAAGCCGAATCTGGTGCTGCCAGCCTGTGTGGCAACTGTAGCTACAGTCTTCCTGAGGGTTGCTGAAGTCCCCAGAGGAGTGATTTCTTTTGTTTAACCATTCGTTCAGCTGATGCATGCTTTTGATATTCTTATAGCCCTGGCTACGCGGAAGTACTCGGACAGCTTTCTTTGCCCTTGTTCCCGCAGTGCCTTCACTCTAGGTGCTGCCCTACGGTGAAACCCCGAAGAGGGAAAAGAGTAAAGCTGGAGGGAAAATGAAAAATAAAAAACAAATGTGAATTTAAATTATTGTTGGGCTTCTTTGTGCATTTTAGTAACAGTGAAACCCCCTTAACTGTGCCAGTCTCCGGTCACCAGCCGTATATCCAGTCGTCATCTCATCCACAGTACAGCTTCTCTCGTTGATGCTGGCCACAGCTAGATTCCTTGGCATGTTTATTGACTTAACCAGGATTGGGGTTTGGTTTTTATTTTTGGGTTTTATTTTGGTTTTTAATGTATAAGATGTTTAAATACACTTCACATTTTATATAATCCTCTCTGGCTATTAGTATTTTTCAGAAACCATAGTTCTTGGTGGCTATATATATATTTTTGTGACCTTTTTTTTGTAAACCAAGTGCCGTTTCAACGTTACAATCATTTTTAGAGTTCTTGTAATCAATGTGAATATTATGTTTTCTGAGCCTGTAGTGTTTGCTTTTTGTGATCATACGTGTAATGTATATATTCTGTATAGTTACATTGTATTGAAATACTAGCTTGTTTGATATAAGAAAAGTATGTATTGGGTACCTTTTTGCTAGCCTGGTTGTTTAATCTTTAAAAAAAATGTTCTAAAATGCAAAAAAAAAAGGAAAAGATAATCTCCAAAGTGGTCCCATTATAGGTCAAAATTAAGGGGAGGGAGAAAAACTAGTTTTGAGTGTCTTTGGATAGAAACATGAAGCTAAGATTTTTCATTAAAATATTAATGTTTTATGGAGCATACCTTTGCTTTGTGTCGTTCTTTAACTGTCCTGGAGTTTGTCTTGTAGGACTGGCTTTGACCTGGTGTGAGAAGGTGCAGCTCTGTTGTTAGAGCTACATACTCACTCAGCTTTTGCCTGTGGTTAAGTCTCAGAGTAGCTGAGCATGAGGAGGACCCACTGTTGCTGAAGCTTGTCATTGGGAGGAAGGTAGTTTAGAACAAGCGTTAACAAATGATTGCAGTGACACGAGGGAAGAGTGGTAGGAATCAAGTACATGCTCCTGCTGCATTTTCCATGGTATGTTACATTTCCTTTTGATAATGCTCTCTTGCAGGCTGTATTCTGCAAAATGCCATCTTTTGAATGGGAGTTTATTGATGGAAAGCCAGCCAAGAACAAGCCTGATCAAATTAGCCCAAGCAGAAGATGTTCAAAAAAGGGACAGTAGACAGAGCCATCGTGATGGCAGCTGTGAGCTTCAGAATAGGGAGGAAACAGTGTAGAGTCATGGCACTTAAAATACACCTCTGCTGTTTCTTGGCAACCCTTGCAATTACATTAATTTGCCTCCTACAGACCCACCTGTCTGACCGAGCTGGAGTGCTGGCTGCATCGACACGTAGCTAGGGCACAGGTAGGAGAATGGAAATCTTGTCACTGCCTGGCTGGAGTGGTTAGAAAAGGAGAGAAAAGCATTCTATGGTGTGGTGTAAGCAGCCACAGTTGGGGGTGCTGAGAGTTTCTAAACCCTGATTCTCTCATTCTCCTGAGGATCTTGTGTAGGGCTACAAGTGTTTTATCAAAAAGCATAATTGGGAGAGTTGTACATACCTGGCAAAGGCTTTGGAGAGAATGAAGTTTGAGATTTAAAGGCTTTTGACTCTGTTGATCTCCTGTAAATTTTGCTTCGTTGAAGACAGACAGCCCCTGTTGGGAGTAGGCAGTGATGCTTAGCAGACCATTACAAATCTAAAGCCTGTATGACTGTATATGAGCACAGACTGCTGCAAAGCTAAGGCAGGACTGCTAAAACACATCCCTTTGATGGATATCGAGCTTCAGACTTGTGGCTTGAGTGAATTTTTCCAAAGCACAACCATACATTTCATTCTATTTGAAACATTTTGTAGACAGCCTTAACAAAGCAAGTGCACCCTTTTGAAGTTTTCCCAGGGCTCACTTCTAGCATTTAAGCATTTTCATTCCTGACAGTAATGAAGTGCAATTTCTTTAGCACAGAGGAAAGCATCTGAGATGAGATTGAGCTCATAGCTACCGAGAACATAGTAGAGCAGGGAACAGGGTTCTCCTTCTGCACCATTCCTGTGTGTGTGATACCTTGTTGGAAATGAAGCTGCTAAGAGGAACCTGGCTTGGATTTATGTATAAAGTGCTTTTCACAAGCTGTTTCTGCATGCTGCATCTCCAGAGTCCTGAGCATAACTGTCAGCACCAGTCTTAGAGCAGAGATTGCTGTGAGACCCTGCAGGGGTAAGTGCAAGAGCCTCAGCTGCAGCTCAGAGATGTGGGTTTCAGTTACTCTGGGTTTGGGGAATCTGGCTGAAGATTAGAGAGCAACTCACGAGGCATCTATTTGTCTTATCTCACTTGAATCTTTACCTCTGACTGTTGAAATCTGAACTCTTCTATGCCAATTTTGAAGTGAATGACCTCACCATAGGAGAAGTGCTTTGTACGTTAATTTGTGTGGCTTCCTTTAAAAGGTAACAAGTTTTTTTCTCACCAAGTGCTGCTTCTTTCCCTGTACACACACCCACAATCTGCATGTGCTCATTCAGAAGGAGCCTTGCCTGTTAGCCCTTAGAAACCTAAGTCTGGAGTGAAAAGCCAAAGGCATGGCTTCCCGCACTCCTGTCTCTAAACAAGCTTCTCCACAGGGAGACAGGACTTAGACACAACATGTTATTGCAAGGAAGCAGATATTGGGGATTGTTTTGGAGAGTAAGAGTGTTGATGGTACTTCAGTACATCTTTCTACACATAGACTCTGACATTTTCCAGGCTGTTTCTAAGAAAAACAATGTCAGCTACAGACAGATTGAAGGGACATCGAATCAGTATGAGCAGTATTCACTTATGCCAAAACAAAGCAGAGTCCTTCATTACTTGTTGGCTTAAAAGCATTTGTGTCTGCAGTGCAGTATAGCTTTCAGGTTACCTTAGGCCCAAGATAGCCTCTGGCTTTGGTGCCTCTAGAAAGACAGAAAGCTGCTGGTAAGATGGATGGTCTGAATTCTCTGCAGGCAAGGGAGGTGTCTCTCAGGTGAGCATAGCTCTGAGTCAAAAGGGAGTAAGCAGAAGCATGGGGAGAAGAGGAGGGAAATCATGATGTGTTTTTGTGCTGGGAGAGGAGGTGACTCTCAATTCCAGGATCTTCTTGTTTTGTCTGTAAGTGAAGAAGACGTTGTGACACACAGACACACAAGGAGAAATGATCCCTCAGGGTTTGATGCTCCATCACTGCAAGGTGACAGTCCGCTGGCTTCGGAAGAGCAAGGTAAATTACAGTCCCAGTCCACTTAAGCATTTAAATAGTCTGCCTTTCCAGATACGTGTTTAAATTGCTCCTTAAGAGCTTATCCATTTTGTGTACTTTATGTTTGCCAGTTGCTTCTCTGACTCAGCACAGTGTATTTTATAGCCTATGTATTAATGGGGTGCACAGAACTGCCCTTGGAGAGTTTTTGTGCATAAACAAACCCTTTTCACTGTGTAAAACAAAACTGGAGAGTAAAGACACCAAAGCAGGGGGACTAATAGGCAACAGAACTCAGAAAACCAAAACATCTCTCCAGGGTAGGACTTCATCTTCCCACAATTTAAACAAGAAAAATAACAAAAATCCTAACAAAATCTTTTACATAACCTCAGCCTTGACGTGACAGCAATTATAAACAACAGTTATGCAACTGCCTCCTTGATTGAACTGAAATTAATACCGAGAAAGAAAGAGCCAAACCAAGAATGAAATGGCTTTGGGTTGACTTAGTTATGTTTAAAGTAAATAAATCAATAGGAAAATGCTCAGGTCAGCCTCTTGTTTCAAAAGTGAGCACGAGCCCAGGGTGAAAAATCCCCTTCAAGATCTGGCAAAGTGAATCGCTCTTCGTTGTGTGTCACAGGCACAAGTTGCCTTTTCATAAAAAGCTCAGGGAAATTCTTCATCTTAGCTGGCTGTGCCCAAGTCCTGCCCACACAGTTGTGCCCAACTCCTTTACTGCAACCTGCCTGTTCTGTTCACTGCCATTCATGGTTTTGTGAGGATATGAGCTAACCTCCTGGAATTAATTTGCCATCATGAGATAGGTGTATAAAACAATGCCAGGGTGGATCTCTCATCAAAGTAATACCTTGGCTTTTATGGCTCTCCTGTTGATACAGGGGATAATGCATCCAGGAAGAGATGAGGGATAGAAATTAAACCTCTTTTTGTTTGCTCCTCCTCACCTTTTCCACCCTGAGTGGTAGGAGACAGAGGAGCCTCGAGCTTTTGGCTTCCAGTGGGTGAGAAGGAAGCAGATTTTGGAGGCTGCTACACAAGATGTGTTGGCCACACTGACGTCTGCTAGTGTGAGTCATCCAGGGAATTCACTGCCCTGTACACAACAAGTTCAACGAGCAAAGTGCCAAGGTAAACCTGCAGAATATACCACACTCCTGCTTGTACACACATGCTCAGCTGGGATGAGCTCTTGTGCTCCAATCCCTACCAGGTTTGCCACAAGTAGGCATTGGATAGGCAGCTTCATCCCTTCTAGCCTTGTTGTTGAGGGGGGGGGGAAAAGCTGATCTCAAAGCTACTTAACCTTATCTGCCACTTGTTTACACTTGTCTTTCCCTGGCCAGTAACTCAGTGTTGCATACCACCACTGGCATGCTGTTAGGTGACGTGAAGAGAGCAGTTTCTGCAGCTATCTCATCCTTGCTTGCAGCTTTTCCTGCTTCCTTCTTTCCATCAGTCGCTGTGGATGGGAAGGGAGTGAGGGAAAAGTGAAAGCTGGCATGGCCTCTGACATCTCTCCAAGCCAGAAATAAAGCACCAGGAGGTTAAATTTTATGTTTTGCTTGGCCTCCCCCTCTGGAGACATGAAAAGAATTATGGGAGCTTGATCTATAGTGTGGCTAGGCAGCTGTGATGGGTGCTTTGTTAAAAGTCTCTAGCAATCGAGCTAACACAAACCAGAACCTTTCCCTGTAGCTTTATGTAGCCCTTTAAAAAGTGATGGATGTTTTGCAGCAGGAGTAGGGGGAAAATCAGTAGGTTAGGTCAAACTGCACAAGATGATAGCCACAACAATTAATAGCACTTAGTGTGAAATAGCAAGCTCTTGGTTCCTCAGATGTTCTATAGTTTATAAGGCAGGACAGATTCCCTTTAGAGCACACTCTCATCAAAACAGTGGCCACAGAGCCCCTGGTGCAATAAAGCTGTTCCATGGAGATGATCCTTTTCACTGCTACTGGCTTTGCCCCTCTTTGTCTCAGCACTGTAAGAGCTTTGAGGGAGAGAACAGGATTCCTTTCTCCTAAGACCTGGCAGCTGAACCTGTAGCTGAGCTCTGGTGGCAATTTTGCCTTTTCCCCATCAGTTGTAGCTGGTGCAAATTTACTCAATCAGCTGCAGAGCTGTAGCTGGGCTTGAGCTGGTTTTGTCTTTATTGGTAGTGATGATGCCAGAAAGCCTGCAGCTTGATTTCTCATCTCAAAGGGGGTTTGCAGGACTTGTGTTCTGAAAAAGGCTTTCTTTTGTTTGCTGTCCAACACACAGACGATGAGCTGGATGTTGGGAGAGACAAAGAATCTAATAGCACAGATTGCAACTTGCTTGAACGCACCAGGGCACATTTTCCTCTCTTTTCAGCACTTTGGTTGGTTTGATCCTTTAGTTAACCTGAGACATTCCATTTTCTAGGTACCTGCTAACAGAACCAGGCAGCTAATGATCTGTCTTCCTTCTTAAAGCCAGAGAAGGAGGAATCAACCTCCTGAGGAAATGAGAAGAATCGAACCACAGCAGGAGGATTCAAAGAGAAAGAGGCAATTCCTGCTGAACAAATGTCACTTTTACCAGGATGTTAAAAAGCAGCCTCCTGGATCTCCTTGCCATCTATGGAGGGGCTAGAGGTGTAAGTTTACACTCCCATCATCTCCTCATGCAGTAACTGGAACCTTTTAAGCCATGCTGTGTGCTGTTAGGGTTTTCTCTAGCACAGGGTGAAGCCACATCATCTCAGGGTTTCTTGTGAGACGGGAGCAGAAGTGCTCTAGTGGACTCAGAGACTGAGCTCCTCGTGCCTCTCATGCTTTGTATACAACTGCAGAGAATCCATTCCTTTGTCTTGCTTTTTTTCTAATCAGGCATGTCAAGTACATCCTCTTTTCTCATTAAAGCTGACTTTACCCTTCTGAAGGGAGATGGGGGAATGAAGAAGTGCAGTTTTGGTTTTCTAAAAGTGTCTTGGAAAGAAAATGACTGGGTGATTGTAATTATCCCCAAGCCAAGCACATATAAACCCCACCAAACTGGAAGACAAATTTTACTGCAACTTTTTAATTTAGAAAGGAACTTTCATTCTGAGCTGGTGCCTCATTTTGAAAAGACTCTTTTTTAATGACATACCTCTGTGTGTTTGAAATTGCCTCCTGGAAATGTCCCTGCTTTTTTTCCTGATTGCTGTTAAAAGTTTTCTTCCTGACTTGGAAAACAAGGTAATTTCAGATTAGTAACATTTTTCACACAGATGACACAGTTTCCCTGCAGGATTCAGGCTTTTGGCAGACTCTGGGAAACCAGCAGTCCCTTACTTGCATTCAAGTCATGTTTGGTAATCTGGCTGGAGGGCAGAGGGTGTTTTGTCACAGCTTTGAAGGCTAAGAAACAAATCCGTAATTCCCCTTTTGAGAAAGAACTGTGCTGGAAGATGACAACCCACCTTAAAAGTACCTCAAGAAGGGCAGGTATTTACAGCTTGCTTTCAACTAAGCCATGTGTAGTTCCATTGCCATAACCATGGAGCAAAATGCTCACCCTCCCTATTCTATTTATAACAAACAAATATCATTACAGCAGGAGAGAGGGATGGGCTTCATAAATTGCATTAGTATATTGGCAGAGTGTAGATTCCTGTCCTGGAAGAGCTTCCATAACAAAACAATCTGCTTAATTACCCCTAGGTCTAGCAGCCTGGAGTGAGAAAAGCCAGATTTTTTGCAGTTCTGCTGTTACCTTTGGAGCTGACTGTCCTTAAACAAAGCAGATACACCTCTGTGTAACCTTGTGGTGAGTGAACTTCAAGTCTCTAAGCCAAATCTGAATTTAGCCTGTGTTGGTTTTTTATCTCCAGAGGTGTTTCATTAGCTCAATTACAAGTGACATGTTCCACTATGAGCTGCTGGCTGAAAAACCTCAGCCAACCTTCAATCCCTCTCCAAATAGAATCCAATTAACCTCTTACTTCCCCTTGCTTTAATCCCCCTATGCCTCGTGACTTGTTCACAGCCACACCTTTTAAAGAAGACCAAAGTAAACTACCTGAGATGACTACATGTGTAACAACTGAGGTGTTTGTACTTGATTTTTCAGTGCTTAAGGTTAGGTTCAGCTCTTTGGGCTTAGGTGGATGTTGTTGCTGTTCAATAAGTAACAGACAATGGCTTTTGTGATGGTGTCCAGTGACAGTTCTGTTGCACAACCCACCGTTTGGACAAGTGTTGAGACTGATCCTGGGTAACATTGTTGGATACAGACCTGTGGGTAGCTGCTGAGACCACCCAGGGCCATAACTGTCCTTGCTAACCATTCCATTCACTTGCAGGAATTTCAGATCCCAGTTCAGCTTTGTTTGGAAGGTGGTTGAGGTACCTGGGTGTTACAGCAGCTTCCTGCTTAGGGGTGAGTTTTGCCCTAGATCCATTAATGATCTGGCAGCAGTGCTTCCTCTCTGGTGTTGTCTCAAGATAGTTAAATGCTAAAGTCATCAGCAAGGCACATAACCCTAAATGGATGGGTTGGATCAATGACCTACTTTAACATCCAAGCCATTCACAAGTCTGACCTTCTCACCACCATCCACCCTGAGACTGATCTCTTACTACCAAAGCCATCAGCTGGGGCCAGGAGCTGTGATTTGCCAACCCTGAAGTGCTTGATTTGGCTCCACCCTTGCTTTGCAAACCCACACAAACATCTCATTTTCCCAGGGCTTTTTTATCCCTTGTATCCACAGCCCGTGTCCTGAAGGACTTGTACTCCCCATGAATTAGTGGTAGGATTAGGACTGGTATTTTGTCTGCTTGCATGCTCAAAGATCTCAATCTGGATTGAGATTTAGGCTGCAGCAGTTATTGCATTTTGGTTTATTGGCAGCCAGTTGCTTTTGAAAAGAGTCATTTTCATCTTAAGAGCATTTTCCTCCAAACATCACCACCACAAATAAGCAGTAAAACAGAAGCAGAGGGGCATAAACGTGCTGATGAGGACAAAGCAGCCCTGGGGACAGATCAAAACAGGTTACAGCAGAGGTGTGGGTTACACCACATAAACTGAGGAAGACAGTAAAAGAGACAGAAACAACTTAATCTCTTCCAATAAGGATGCTCTGTGTATTCTGTGGGTCTTGGATCAGCACAATCCAGCTCCCAGCCTTCCAGCCAAAGCAGCTTTTGGAAGCATTGCTACAAATAACACCATAAAAATCCCATATCTTCATTGAGTTTCACTTGTTATTCTTGTAGATTTGAGCAGCCTGACAAGCACGTGGCCTTAAAACCTGCTGCAGGGACTGGGGCTGGCAGTTCCTGTCCAAAACGAGTTCGTTGTCTTACGTGGGGGATCAGCATCTTGTCTTGAGAGGCCTGACAGGATTTGGGATGAGTGCCAAGGGGGTGTTTTGGGGAGGTAACATGGGGGCAGATGGGCCAGACTGGTGTATGTGTGTGTGTGTGTGTGCCTGTGTTTAGATACGTGCTTGCATCTGTGCAGCTTGCAGAGAGATAAACTGGGATGAGTGCCCTGGAACGTGGGAAGGCAGCGACCAGGCTGTGCTTAACTGCAAAGTCAATACAGAGAGAGAACTAGTCTGGTCAGGTTTTCCTCAGACAGTTATCTATTTCTCCTCTTTGTATAACATCTCTCTAAATCCCCTTTTTGGCTTTCCTGCTTTTCATTCCCCTTTCCCTCGTCACTGCAGCCGTCAGCCCCCTCCTGCCTTTGCCACCTCCCGTCAGGACTCTTGGCTGATAACAAACCTTTACACAGTTTCTCTGCTTCTGGGCCCAGCTTCTGGCTAGCACTGGGCTCAATCCCAGCCCTGACCTCAGCCTGCCTAGAGGTGCTTTCCTCATCTCACAAACCAAGCTGAGGAGGTTCACAGGTGTCCTGGCCACTTCAAAGCAGGGGTGAGCCACGTCCCTCGGCGCTCCGGGCTGTTTGAAATCCACACAGCATTTCTGTGGCTTTAGCCTAGTTCTTCATTTAATGTTCTTGGAGATGTTTTGTTTCTGCCTATCCCCTTAAGAGGTCAAGTGCTTCCACAGTGAGGTTAGCCTGTAGTTTTCCATGCACCCTGACTACAGTGCACACGAGTGAATCCGTCCTGTGATAATCCAGCTGAGCAGTCAAAACCACAAGTAAATCGAACTGGGTTTGTTGGAGGTTTTTTTTTCCCCACTTTTAATAACAGTTTACTATTCTGTAAGTGCATGTAAAGCACATGCCTTACTCTCCCAGCCAAGGAGCTTGACAGCTTGTCAGCAAGAACTACCATAGGTCTAGAGTGGCTGATTTATACAAGCAAAAGCACACGTGCCAGGACCTGGCAGCAGCTCGCTCCCTTTTTTTTGTAATGGCTTGGCAACCTTCTCATTTCTCTTCTGCTCTATCCAAACTTTTGCCTTTTATAGCCTTTGAATAACACCCTTTTAGGTTTTTTTTTCAAGGTAGGTAGCAGTTTCCCCTCCCTTCTCTTTCAGCCATTTGCTCTCCATATCTGAATTGGCCATGAGATACGAGATCTTGGCTTCCCAACGAACAGCTCTTGACTGAGCACACGTAATCCCAAACCCAGCTGCACGTGGACTCGTGCTTTTGTGCATTGGAGTGAGTGCATCAGGCCTTCATTTCTCATCCTTACCTGTGCTCTGATATTCCCCATGCTTGTGCTAAAACTCACCTCCCTTCACAGAAGCAAATGCACATCCATCAGCTCACGCTGCTGCAATCAGGCATTAACATTGACCTCAAGGGTCTGGCGAGGAAAGTCCAATGAAAAGAACGACACAGATTTGTATCCCAAGTGGGAACTCTTACACACATGCATACACAAACAAATATAAACCACCCTGCATAATCATATGGCCTCCAGTGTAGATTCAGACTTGATTCTGTAGGAGGGTTTATCGATTTGCTGTACCTCACTCGAGGTACAGGCTCACACACAGCTGGGCAGCCACGCAGTTTCTCAGACAGCCTCTCACACATAAGCTTATAGATTTATGGTTTGTTGTGAGAGTGGAAAACAGCTGCTGCAGGCTAATCAAATACAGCAGAAGATCTAATGCAAAATATTGAAAAAAAACACTGTCTGCTTGGAGGGTGAAATCCTTGAAAACATGCTGCTCTCATGGCTCTAGGCCAGAGCAAGAAGGTTTGCACCTGGCCATGAGAAACGTCAGCAACGGGTCTGGAACAGGCTGCTTCGCCCTCAGAGGCTGCCAGACACATGGGCTAAAACTCACTTTGGATTTGGCCCTGGGATCGAGCTGCATAAGTCTGGGGCTGTGGTTTTTCAGGGATGCACAAGCAAAGCCGCCCAGTGTGGACTGGTAGGAAAAGAAAGTAAGTCCCAGCTTTGCGGTGCATTGGAAGAGCAGGTTGAAGTTCTTGCTACTGGCTCGCTTCTGCCCGTCTCTGGGGACGAATGGAAAGCCTGTTTCATCAAGGCTGTCAGTTCAGCACCTTTCACCAGTTCTGCTAAGGCTGCAAAGGCTTGGAAATAATTAACTGCAAAGGAAAGAATTTCATCTCGAGTTTCTGCTGCCTGACGACACAGGCAATTTATGATGCCACAAGGAGCTCAGGCTGGGATTATTTCTATGTAACTTCCAACGCTGCTGCTTGGCAGCTCAGTGACTGTGTTGGAAGTGACTGAACTAGATTAATACCTTGTGGATTTGAACTATAAACTTCCACGAGTTTTGAGTTCAGGGGCTCTTGCTTAGCTGAGTAAAGACTGGAGCCGCAGCGCTTGCAACGTCCTCGTCTCCCTTTGCCGGTGCTGGAAGGTGGGACTTGTCAGCATAGCTCTCCTCATTCTCACCCAGCAGGTATGACCTCACTCATCCATCTCCAAAGGTGAGACTGTGAAGGGATGGGATGTGAAAATACCAAAGGATCTGTCTTCAGAGTGTTCTTCCTGTGAAGAAATTGGCTTGGCAGCCTCAGCGGGCCTGTGCTCTCTGCAAAATGAAGCCAGTGGCTGCTGTTTCCTTGGGTGCTAGGCAGAGAAGATGGGATACCTGAGCAGGGTGCTCAGATGTTGCAGATAAAGGATGGGCCTGTTTTCCTCCTGCCTGCTCTTGGTCTGCAACAGGAGATGAGAGGCTGCAAAAAGAGAACACTTCAGCTGATGGTTGCGGGTTTAGTCCTTGTTATTTACCTGCAAACATGTATCAGCCTTTGTGATCAGAGACTCCCCAAGCACAAACAGCTCATCAGTTTTCTCATGCACCCTGCTGCGAGCCAAGAGAGAAGACTTTCTAAAGAGAAGAGCTGTGAGGCAGTTGGACCAAGCCAGCAGCTTGCCCTCAATTCTTCCTGGTCTGTCCTACCCACATGCGCTGTGAATACATCTCTTTCCCTCTTTGCTGTGCTTTTGAGGTCATCAGTGCTGTTCCATGTGTTCTTTGCAGCGAGACACCAACTGCACATCTTCACAGCAGTGAACCAACAGCTCTCTGACTCATGGCTGATGGGCTCCTCTCCCCTTTCTTTGTGGGTAGACAGCCCTGGGTGGCATAAAGTACACGTTGAAACGCGCCGTCTGGGGCCATGGGAAGCATCTGTTCCTTCCAGATGTTCAATCATCTCCTTGTTTGTTAGATTTCAGGACAGGAACCCCCTTCAGTTATGTGAGGCACTCACTGTTCTCAGATGTTTGGGAGAGTGTGTGGGGTGGTGGGGGAGAATTGGCTTTGTCTGACACCAGCAAGGAACAGAGGCAGAGGTTTCGTGCTTTTTGGAAAACACTTGAAAGGCCTTTGAGCTCTGGCTCATCTCCATTGTTCTTGTGTTTTCCAGCAGCAGAACGAGAAGGGAAGAACAGAAAGAGGCAAGAGAGCAGAGCTGAGAATTAGGACTGGAAACCTTTCCCGTGCTCAGGCAAGCTTGGCAGAACCCGTTGTGGCAAATGGATGCTGGATGCAACAGAATCCAGACTTAAGCTTGGCTCAGATCTTAGACCCAGCAGAGCCTCTTTAAATCTGCAGGAGCTTTGTGAGTAGATGAATGCATTTCAGCCGGCCTCCATGAACCAGACACAAGCACAGCTGTTGAATTCAGCTGTGGAACAGGGCAGATGGCAGCAGCACCCAAATTTGAGGCCTCTTTTGCCCACAGCCATTTTGTACCTCTGATTTTTCTGCAGACTTTCCTCCTCCTGCTGTAGATCATACAAGGCTGTCAGAACTACACACACATTTGCAAGCTTTCACCCATTGATCTGTACGAATAAGCTGAGGCACAAACCTGCACAGTGACACGTGCAAAGTTGCCAGTAAAGGTTTATCAGAGCTGTGTGTTGTCCCTGAAATGCACTCAGTTCCACATTAAACCCCTCATGCCCTCCTCTCCCAGCACACTGCAGTGGTGGGTTTGTCAGTGTGAAGTGAGTGGTTGGACTCAGTGAGCTGAAAAGTCTTTTCCAGCCATCATGGTTCTATGATTTGAGCCCCGTGGGGGCCATTTGCAGGGTGTCAATTTGGTCTGTCTGCATCACTAGATCCTATCTGACAGGTGAGTGGTTTGAGATACAGGGTTCCCATCTGAGTTTCCTTTCTGATGGAGACATTTCTAAGTGCAGTGATACCTGAACCAGCCATGACTTGAGGAATAGAGGCAGTGTGGCTCTTTAGTCTTCTGTATGGCCTCCACCAGGTACAGAGTAGAGCAAGGCCAGAGTAGAAAGCTGACATCAGCTAGAGGAGTGCCAGAAGGAGCTGTCCCTTCAGTATATCCCTCCCACTGAGGGAAAACACTATGCAGCCCTCAAAACCTTTCCCACTTCATCCCTTTTCTCTGCCACCAGCAGCAAAGCTTTCTGAAGAGTCGTTTTCAATTCAAGATGTTGAATGTTTTGTCCCTGATGGTGAGTCAATGATTTTTCCAGTCCCTCCCCCACAATAAACAAGTGCAGGCTGAGTGTGGTCCATAGGAAAATGTGAGTTCCACGTGTCCTGGCCACATGCTTCTCTGGTACCAATGATAACCATATGGTGGCTTTCAGACCCCATCTCTCCTGCTAACAAGCAGCAATCGATGCAAGCTCCTGCAAGGGTAAATATGTGACCCAGGCCTCGCCTGGAGCTGCTCCTGTGTTTCCAGTGAACACCTTCACAACTTCACAGGGTTGTTGGTACTTGTTTTGTGGTTCAGCTTCATCTAAGCTGAGGAGGATTGGGCTGAGGAGCTTGGATGAGAAACTCCTGCAGTACAGGAGTAACAAACTCTCTTTACTGAGCTCACAGCTCTGATTGCATTTCTCTGCTCCAGCACTTTGGATAAAAAACCTGTGTTTTCTCCTCTGGGAAAGGAGGTGATAGGGCTTGGGGGAGGGCAGACACAGGCCTTGGGCTAGTTTCAAGGTTTAGGGGCAAACCAAACACATTATCATGTTGGCACCTCACTCATCAATCATAGAAATACAACCTAGCATCTCCAGCTAGAGCAGCCCATCAGTTGCTTGTCAGATTTGAGGGCTATCGTAGAAGCAACTCTCCCAAAAGCATCATCATCACCATTTTCTGGAGAGTAACAAGAATTCCTTGATTATTATGAGGTTCATTGATTATTTCTAGTGTAAAATCTCAGCTAGGTAACCTTCATTAAAGCTCAAGCTAAATACACAGCAAACATGGGCTTTACTGAGGCAGCAGCAGCTCACAGGAACTTGGCAGAGGCTTGCCTGCATTTCAGAATCCCTGTCCTTTTTCTAGATGAAAGCCCTGCAGAAGGATTTGTTTTTCAGACAGAAGGCAAGCCAAGTTGGTGATTTCATCCCAAAGCAGGCTGTGTCAAGCTGGTCCTATTCAAACACGCAGGAAATCAACCTTGGAGCTCGTTCAGAAATGAGGATGGAAAGTGGGGGTAGAGAGGGGGCCCTGAGGAGGACAAGATCTTGGATTTGTAAACTGAGCTCTGAGCAAGCAGGGAAGATACCTGCTGTCAGAGTAGTGCTGTAGGCACCCATCCCTCACCCTTTGAAGGATTAACTGGCCAGGTTTCAAGTAGCATTTCTTAATCTGCAGCTCTTCCAAGAAGTTATCCCACCCCTGTCCCCATGGAGCCCTGCGAGGGCCATGCACAGCATTGCTCTGATAAGAGGTCAGGTGGCTGCCACAGGCACATTTTCCCACAGTCCCCTGATTTCAGCACTGTTTTCCTATTTCAAACAAGCCCTGTCCAATTAAAGCAGTTGCAAATGTGATTACTGAGGAGAGGAGAGACAACTTGCTTTGAACACGGGGATGGGGAAGGGAGAGAGGGAGAGAATCTTGTCAAGTTGTTCTGTCCAAGCTGTCACAGTGATCTCCACTAAAACATCTGTTGGGCAGCTATGGAAGGCAAGAGATGGCAGAATTCAGACCCTTTTCCTCTTGGGTTTACTACACAGTCTCTCAGATCTTTGGGCAGGGTGGAAACAAAACCCCCTTGGCATAATTCTACCTACTGCATTTGTGCAGCTGCAAGCTTGCCTGTTTGCAGCCTCCACTGCTATGGAGCACCTTGAATACAGCTAATCAGCTGGGAAATTAGTGAGGGAAACCTGTTTGTGATGGATGTGTGAGTGTGTGTCATTCTTCATCCCTGAATAACACCTGCAGGGGCTTCTCAGCAAGGCAGAATTTGCCCTTGCTGCTGGGAAAAGCTCAAACCTACCCCTTTACACTTTGTCCACAGCAGAACCTCAAGGACTCCAAGCTTTCCTTTCTAGCAATTGCTTTCATGGATCCAGATTTTAGTGGTTTGGGTTAGTTTGATTTGTGATGTGAATAACACCAACAAAATGTTTGTAACTTGGCCTGGAGGATGGGAAAAAAAGAAAACACAGACACCAAAAGCCGAGGCAATTTCTTCATGTCAGTGCTCATTAGGTGCTTTTTAACATTAGTGGCTGGTGCTGGAATCTGCCCACGCAGGCTGGAGGCTGAGGGAAGATTATTTGAGCACATCTGCTCCAAAGAGATACAGTCAGACTTGGGGAGCATCTTGTGGTAATTGAGGGAATTAATTTCCTTCTTTAGTGCAGCTGAGCTTTCCTGGTGGGGTTCTGTCTGTTTGTTTGTTTGTTTGTTTGTGTGGGATCCTTTAACATTTTCTTTCCTGTGTCAGGTTTTTTTTTCAACAACTGAAGGGCTCTTGGGCATAATTAAGATCCTGTGTCCACACAGAACCTTCTTCCCTGTTGCAAAGCACCTGGCAAAGAAGGGTTTTGGAAGTAAAGGAAGAGAAACTTGCAGCCAGGGGCTCGAAATACAACACAGAGCTGCAAGCCCTAATTGCCTTTCCCCTTTCTTGTCCCTGCCATATCTTCTGCCTCCTCATCTCCCACCCTATATGTGTGCCTCTGCTCTCCAGACAGAAAGCTCCTACAAGACCCCAGTGCTGGGGTTAAAGCAGGCCAGTTGCCTGCTTTGGACTCTTCTGTCCAAAACGTTGCCCTGATGGCTGTTGTTGCAGTGACCTGCACTTTAGCTGAGAGAGAAAAGGCTTGAACCACATCAGCCAATGTCTTGGGCCAGAAGTGCCTTCTTCCTCTCCATTCTTGCCAAAGGCAGGGTGGTACCTGTATCCCCAGCTCAAAACTCAATCCCCCAGCAACTTTCTTGGCCTCCTGAGGGCTACTTAACAAAATCCTTTACAAAGAGGGCGGCTTGAAGCCCTTCTCCTTTTTCTTTCTGAGAAGAAAGGGGGCCCCTGCCATAAGGTTTAATTAAAAGCTCCTTCTGCAGAGATCCTTTGCTATCAGCTTGGAAATGCTGTGCATTTTCTTGCCCTTCTCCTTCTTTTGTGTGTTTAAATCAGCCCATTGCCAAATAAGGGGCTTGTGTGCTCTCTGCAGATCTCTGCACTCACTCCTTGAGCCTTACTGCTTTTGTAGTGCCGAGCAGTGACAGGGTTACGTTCACCTCTCCGCTTCACTAGGCACATTTGTTCCCTCAAAATCAACACAGCAGCTGGAGGCACTAACATCTGAAACAACCCTGGCTCTCTTTTATGGCACAGACTTTCTCTTGGGGCCGTGTGGATTGCCACATCCTCGGCATGAGATCCAGGAGACCAAGCTGTGCTGCTTTCAGGATCCCGTGGTTGGCAACATGCAGGAGAAAAGCGAGGTGGGAAGGGAATGGCACAGCACAATGCTGCAGGACAAAGTGCTTTTACAATTGGGGTAGGTGGTGGAAAGCTGGGCCAGTGACTCTGTTTCTAGCTAGTCACACTCTGGGGAGTGGAGAGCTAGGGAATGCTGCTGGGAGAAGGGGCAAGGGTACGTGTGTTTTAGCTTCTGTAAAAGCCTGAGTTGAAGCCAAGATGTAAGAACATTGCAAAAGTCATGCAGGATTTCTTCCCCCTCCTTAATTTCCATTTCTAGCTTGACCAGCTGCTAGAGGCCTTGCTCAGGTGGCCATGGATCTAGCAGCTCTTTCCTCACCCTAAAGCAGGGGCAGACAACAAATGGCTGTCTTGAAGAAGTGAAGCTTCTCTTGGGGCAGCTGTTTTGTAGCTGGATGAATGTGCTGAGAGGACAAAGCAATGAGAAGGTGCTGACACAAAAGCAATGAAAGGCAGAGGGGAGGGTTTACCTGTGTGAGCTGTTTTAGGTGCCTGGGAGGCAGGCTGGCAGGGTGAGGGTGCTGCTTTGCTCAATACCTTTTGCCTGGACCAGGGCTGTGTTAGTGCTGAGGTCTGAATAGTTTTAATTTCATTCCTAATTCTGAAGCACTGTGCAGAGATGGTAAAAATCAGTGGTGTGGGTTGCCAGTGGAGATGAAAGCTTCTTACCTGATGTGTTGGGTGAATAACAATGAGAGCGAAGTTGCCCATTTTGGAACTGTTCCTGCTGTTCCAGATGGATGAAGCTCTGCCATGAGATGGTGGATTTCCTTAAGCTTTGCCTGTTTCTTTAGCATCCACATGGTTAATTTCCCTCTGACTTTCCCATATGCTTGTCACAGCCACTGGAAGCCAAATGCAAAGAGGTGACTGCCTGGCACCTGCCCATATTGCTTTGGAAATAGGGAAGATTGTGACCCAGAAGGATGAAATTCAGCTGCTTCCTATGAGGTATGGTTATGGGGGGAGCCTCTCAGTTAATGGGGAGCCTATGTTACCTTCCCAGGTGTAGTTCTGTGCATGGCATGACCAATGGAGAGCCCTCCCAGGATGGGGAATGGAGGCAGTGGTCATGGGCCCTGTGTCTTCAGGAGTCATTTTTGTTTTCTGGTAGTAAGAAATGAGAGGTTGTCATGGTTACCAGGCCTCCCCCTTCCTGGTCTTGCCAAATGTCTTCTCTAGAGCCTCAGGCTTGGAGTAGGATTCAGTGCTTCTCTCCAGTTGAGATTGCAGTCTGAATTCCAAACCTGCCTGCTTTGGCACACTGGTGTGACACTTCTGTGTGCTTGTGCATCTCATGAGCCTCTGGTGCTCATCTCCTCTTACTGATCCTTACAAGCAGGAAAGAAGTGAGTGAAGTAAAACTCACCTATGGGGATGTTTAGAGACGCTTTGCAAGCCAGGCAGAGGGTGACTGGGTGGGCCTGGGATCTCTTGGTTCACTGTACCTGATGCCTTCCATGGAAAAAAAGGAATCAGCAAAGCTCTGTCTTCTCTCTCATTCTTGTTTTCTGTGTTCAAACCACAACAAGTCTAATTATGAAGTGACCTGAACCATGGAGGTCAGCCTTTGCAAGCCTTTTGGCCTGAATTTGATCCTTCCCCTCCCTTTTCTTTCCCTTTTTCCTCTCAGTGCCAGTAGAGGAAGCTTAAGTGGGAAGTGAACAGGTTCACAAGGAGTCTGTTTGGGTTGGGGTTGTTTCCTCTAACCTGAGTTTGGTTTGCATTGCTTTAGAGAGTGAAAAAGGCTCCTGCAGGTCATGCTGTAGAAATGTGAGGAGGAGGAAGGTGAAGAGTCTCAAAGGAAACATGAGGTCATTTCCCTTTTACCAGGGTACATTTCAGAGATACTTTAACAGCTAATCCACATCTCAATCTGCAGCCTTGGCAATGTGTCATTTTATAGCCCAGCAAATGGGAGCCTGCCTGTGCTAATAGGTTGAATCCCTGAGCTACAATAAATGTTACTATCACATGGCAAGTGATAACTTGCTCCTCCATGCCCCTGTTGAGATGAGGTCAATTACATTTACCATTTATGGAAGATATTCTCCCCATTAAAATGACGAAGATGCAAGGAATCCACTTTTGCTTTCTTTGTTTTAAGCTTCTCAAGTAATAATTGCTACCAAAAAGCCAGGAACGAGGGGCAGGGGAATCTCTCTGCTCAGGCAGCCAAGTGTTACAACACTGCTTTGGCTTCAGGCACCCAGGCTGTTGCTAAGCCTCTTCATAGCCCATGCTGGAACATCTGGTCCATCTCAGGATGGAAGGTCAGCCTGAACAGCTGGGCAACCGAGTCTGGCCCTGACTACTGCATGAGTGCCTGGACTGTGGGGGCTGAACAGCTGTGTCTGGTGTATGAGGCACAGAGCTGGGAGTCTGTTGCTCCAGGGGCTCCAGGGGAAAGAGATGGGTTTCTGAGGTTGCCCTGGGAGGTGTAGGCTGCAAATTGTCATCCTCCCTTTACCCTTCTTCATGCTCCTTCCCCTTCAGAGTCCTGCAGCTGGCAGGAACAACCCCCTGCACCAGCGTGACCTGCTGGAGAGCAGCTCCAGGAGAGGGACCTGGCAGTGCTGGGTCATAATAAACTGCCCATGAGCAGCAACGTGGCCTTGTGGGCAAGAAGCCAACGGCAGCCTGGGGTGTATATAAAGCTGGGCAGCAAGTCGAGGGATGTTCTCCTCCCCCTCTGCCCTGGTGAAGCCTCATCTGGAGTCCTGTGTCCAGTTCTGGGCTCCCCAGCTCAAGAGAGACAGGGAGCTGCTGGAGAGAGGCCAGTGCAGGGACACCAAGATGCTGAGGGGATGGAACATCTCTCTGGGGAGGAAAGGCTGTGGGACCTGGGGCTGATCAGCCTGGAGAAGACTGAGGGGGGATCTTTAGGTACACAAGTACCTAAAGGGTGGGTGTCAGGAGGATGGGGTGACACTTGTTTCTGTAGTGTCCAGCCACAAAATGGACATCAGCTGGGACTCAAAAATTTCCACTGGCACAGGAAGAGAAACTCCTTTGGTGCTGAGGTGAGGGAGCCCTGGCCCAGGCTGCCCAGGCAGGGTGTGGAGGCTCCTTCTCAGGAGGTTTCCAACCCCACCTGGACACGCTTCTGTGCCCCCCGAGCAAGGGGAACCTGCTGTAGTGGGGGGGGGTGGGCTAGAGGAGCTCTGCAGGGCCCTTCCAACCCCCACCATTCCATGATTCTATGATTCTGGCTCCTGGATGGCTTTGTCTAGGAGAATTGTTGGACTTGCAGGTTGCCTGGGCCTCCCCAGCCCTCTGACCAGGGTGCCAGTGGGGTGTTCTTGGCATGACATGTGCCTTGTGCTTAGGGCAGCGAGCCTATTCTACTTTGCAAGCCTGTACTTATTGCTCTGCCCTGCTTGCATGGTTAAAAACAAGCTTGGGTCTCTCATCTTTTGGATTAACCAACACACTTCCTTCATTCTGCACAAAACCACATCACATTTCCCTAACTTCTGTCTGGAAGCTCATCTGGAGTAGTGGACAAGGAGCAACTCGTGGTTCTCTCATTAAGTAACCTGAGCCCCAGTGGAGATGGAACTGCCTGCTGCATCTGCTGTGGGGTTATCAGTGAACAGCCTCACAGGGCTGTAAAGGCATCAGTCACTTAATTAGCATTAATAGGGCAATGATTAGCTTAGCAAAATGACTGATTATGACACTGAAGTTGTGTCTGAGGTTTAACAGCTGCAGCAGACTGGCTGAATTGTGTGTTTGTTAATGCTCAAGGAGGGTGTCCTGTTTCCCTGAGTGATGTTTGTTTAACATGCAGTAAGTGTCTTGGTGAATCTCTGTGAAAGGCATATGTGGGAACCTTCATCTGAAGCATGACAGAAGAGACTGAGACTGTTCAATTCATGAAATCCTGTTTAAACACTGTGAGAGCCAGTGCCAAAGCAAACTGTATCCTGTGAGCTCTGTGCCAGCTGTCTCGTGTGCGCTACACTCGAGGTCCAAAGAAAATAAGGTCTGAAGGGAACAGTTTGGCCATTGAAGCTCCAACCCTATATAAAGGGGTTTCATTTCCACTCAGGAAATACAAACCTCTTCTATATGGATCCTGTTCCAAGTGTGTTTGCTGAACAACCCTGCTCAGCAGCAGCAATTCTCAGCCACACCTACGCCTGTGAAGGAGAAACTACACGTGGTGGGAAGCTTTGGGACATATCCTAAACCTTTCCAAGTCTGAGAAAGAAGAGACAGCAAACGGGTTAGAGGTGTCTCTGGGTGTTTTGTGGGGCACCAAGCAGCATGTCAGGCACCCCAGCTGTGCTCATGATGCTCTAGCTCAGATGAAGCCTTAGTCAACCTGAGTTTGTCTTTCCTGCGTGTCCTATGACTTGAGGTAACTTTACTACTGAGGTTTGTCATGGGCAGGCTGCTCCAGGACACTGAGGAATTCACTGAGATGGAGAGCCTGGCTTCACTCTGAACCTGGTCTATTTCTCCCTGAGTTGCTCTGTATGGTATTTTGCAGGTACATGCACGTTTGTTTTGCCTGTGTTCACACACATCTGCATGTGACCCAGGTCTGCACCAGCACCCTGTAGCTGCAGTGAACTCTGTCAAGAGGACAGATCCTTTGATGAAGATCTGACAGAGAGTTAACACAGCCACTGTCGGCCTCTGTGCTGGGAGCTGCTTTCACATTGAGGGAATCATAAAAATCACACAATCATTTGGGTTGGAAAAGCCCTTGAAGCTGCTGCAGTCCCAGCCCTCCCTTCACCCTGCCCAGCCCAGCACCACCCCATGGCCTCAGCACCTCAGCTCCAGGGCTTTGGGATCCCTCCAGGGCTGGGCACTGCCCCAGCTCCCTGGGCAGCCTGGCACAGGGCTGACACCCCTCTCAGGGAAACAGTTCTGCCTCAGCTCCAGCCTCAACCTCCCCAGCTTGAGGCAGCTTGAGGTCGTTTCCCCTTGTCCTGTCATTCATTATTGGGGAGCAGAGCCTGACCCCCAGCTCCCCTCAGCCTCCTGTCAGGGAGCTGCAGAGAGTGCTGCTGGCTGCCCTCAGCCTCCTCTTCTCCAGGCTCAGCACCCCCATTCCCTCAGCCCCTCCCCAGCCCCTTGTGCTCCAGCCCCTTCCCCAGCTCAGTGCCCGGCTCTGGCCACGCTGCAGCCCCTCAGTGTCCCTGTGGCAGTGAGTGAGGGGCCCAGCACTGACACAGCCCTGGAGCTGCAGCCTCCCCAGGGCCCAGCACAGGGGACAATCCTGCCCTGCTCCTGCTGCCACCCCACTGCTGATCCCAGCCAGGCTGCCCTTGGCCTTCTTGCCCCCCTGGGCACGCTGCTGGCTCCTGTTCGGCCGCTGGCACCAGCCCCTGAGGCTGCATCTGGCTGGAGCTGCCCTTAGGGCACCATCCCGAGGTCCAACCCCTCTCTCATCCCCCGCAGCCCAGCCGGGCCGCCTTCCTGCAGATGTGCAGCGAGGAACACATCGACACGGCCGGGGCGCGGAGTGCAGCAGCAGCTCAGCGCTCACAAAGGGCCGGAGCCCCCCCCCGGGTGTGTGTGTGGGGGGGGGGGGGGGGCAGATGACGTCAGCGCTCCCTCAGCCACCTTCCCGATGACGTCACCCCTGCCCCGCGCACGCGCAGCGCGGCACCGCTGCCCCCCCCCCGCGCTGCCCGCACCCCCCCAGCGCGGCGCGGAGGATGCGGGGCCGCAGGTGAGTGCGGGGCTGGGGGGCGGAGAGAGAGACGGGGGTGTCCGCGGGCCTGCGGTGCGGGTGCAGCCCGAGGAGGGGATGTGCGCTGCGGGGGTGGGTGCGGGGGGGCTCCCGGGCGCGGTGCGGGGTGCGGGAGGGGTGCGCTGGCGAGCAGGCGCGGGGGAGGGGTTTTTGGGGGTGCGTCGCAGTGCGAGCTGCGGGGTAGGTTTAGGGACGCTGTGTGTTGGGGGGGTTTGTCTCGTGCCGCAGCGGTGCTTTGTTGGGGGGGGGGGGAGGATGCCCGAATGGAGGGTGCGGGGGGCATCGGGGGTTGCGGTGACACGCACGGCGGGGGAGGCGGCCGTGTGTGGATTTTGGGGGTGCAGCACGGAGGGGAGGTTGAGGGGATGTCAGTGTCGGCGATCAGGGGATGGGAGCGGGGCGCTGCCTGCCCCGGGGATGCTGCGCATCGGCATCTCGGCGCGTCTGCTGCGGCGTGGGGTGCGCAGGCGCCGGCGGTGCGGGGGTGTGTTTTGAGGGGGGGTCCAAGCTCGTCCCCTTGCCTCACATCCCCCCTCCCCACCACACCTCCCTTTGCCAGGAGGGGACCGCGGAGGTCGCCCGCAGCCCGCGCAGGTTTGGGGGGAGGGTTGTGGGGGGGGATGTGCACACAAAGCCCCCAGTCAGACAGTCACAGAATGGCAGGGGTCTGAAGGGACCTTTAGAGATCAGCTACAGCAGGTTCCCCTGGCTCAGGGGGCACGGGAACGTGTCCAGGTGGGGTTGGAAACCTCCTGAGAAGGAGCCTCCACCCCCTCCCTGGGCCAGGGCCAGGGCTCCCTCACCTCAGCACCAAAGGACTTGCTCCTCGTGTTCCAGTGGAGCTCGTTGTGTCCCAGCTTCTTTCCATTACCCCTCGTCCTGCCAACCTGACCAGGGTTCCCAATCTGGTGGGGTTTTGCCCTCCAAACGCTCTCCTCCCCTGGCCCTGGGTGGCACCTTTACTCAGCTACTGCTCAGATACCACCAGGATACTCCCACCAGCCTCGTTAGAAGCTGTGAGATGCTACCAAGGCACAGCTGAGATGCTCTCAAGATGCTCCTGGGGTCAGGGTTGGAAGGGCCCTTGAAAGCTCACCAGTGCAACCCCTCTGCCAGAGCAGAACCACCTAGAGTAGGGCACACAGGAACTCATCCAGCAGGGGTTGAATGTCTCCAGGGAAGGAGCCTCCACAGGCTGCTCCTGAGCTGTCAGGATGCTCTGCCTCTGCTAAGGCCCAAAGCTCCTTGGGACACTCTTTGTAGCTCCTAGTAAAACACTCCTAGGACAGCATCACCTTGTCAGTACTGAGATGCTGTTGGGATAATCCCACTGGCAGCAGGGTTTTAGCAGGCACAGGGGCAGCGAAGGGAACGGGGAAGCCTCACGTTGTGACCTGTGAGCAGCCCAGCGCCTCTCCCCTCCCTCAGCTGAGGCGGCGTGCGGGCGCTGGGCAGCATGGAGGCACCTCTGGTGAGCCTGGAGGAGGAGTTCGAGGAGGGCCCCGGGGAGGATGGCGGGACCCCGCGGCGCGGCGCGGACCCGGCGCTGGCCGAGCTGGAGAGTTTCTCTGCCGAGATGATGAGCTTCAAGTCCATGGAGGACCTGGTGCAGGAGTTTGACGAGAAGCTCACCGTCTGCTTCCGCAACTACGACGCGGCCACCGAGGGGCTGGCACCCGTGCGGGGCCATCTGCAGGCCCAGGAGGAGGAGGAGCGGCTCCAGGATGAGGAGTGAGTAAGGCTTCTCCTGCTGCCAGATGGAATGAAGTTGGGTGTGAGGGCAGGAGGGCCCTGGCCAGGCTGAGGGCTGAGGGCAGTGGGATGAGGTTGAACAAGGCCAAGGGCTGAGTCCTGCCCTTGGGCCTCCCCAAGCCCAGGTAACAGGAGAGAATGACCCTGAGATGTTGATGGATGGCGGCTGAACAGGAGCCAGCAGCATGCCCAGGGGGGCAAGAAGGCCAAGGGCATCCTGGCTGGGATCAGCAGTGGGGTGGCAGCAGGAGCAGGGCAGGGATTGTCCCCTGTGCTGGGCCCTGGGGAGGCTGCAGCTCCAGGGCTGTGTCAGTGCTGGGCCCCTCACTCACTGCCACAGGGACACTGAGGGGCTGCAGCGTGGCCAGAGCCGGGCACTGAGCTGGGGAAGGGGCTGGAGCACAAGGGGCTGGGGAGGGGCTGAGGGAATGGGGGTGTTGAGCCTGGAGAAGAGGAGGCTGAGGGCAGCCAGCAGCACTCTCTGACATTCCCTGGCAGGAGGCTGCAGGGAGCTGGAGGTCAGGCTCTTCTCCAGATTAAAACAGCCTCAAGCTGCCCCAGGGGAGGCTGAGGCTGAAGCTGAGGCAGAACTGTTTCCCTGAGAGGGGTGTCAGCCCTGTGCCAGGCTGCCCAGGGAGCTGGGGCAGTGCTCAGCCCTGGAGGGATCCCAAAGCCCTGGGGCTGAGGTGCTGAGGCCGTGGGGTGGTGCTGGGCTGGGCAGGGTGAGGGCAGGGCTGGGACTGCAGCAGCTTTCCCAACCAAAATGATTCTAGACAGTACCTTGGACTAGCAGTGCAACCTCAAATCTCCCAAAGCTGATCATTTTGGGGGCAGCTGCTGAGTTTTGGTGGGGTTTTATTTCACCAAAGCCCTGCTGAGGCCAAACTGCTTTTTATAATTGGCCAAACTGTCAGTTCCTAAGAGAAAAACACATCCAGGCCCCGGGAGCTCCGTGCTGGCTCCGGCAGACGGCTCCCGGCGCCGCTTTGTGCTGCTGATTGTGTCATTTTGGGTCACTTTGGGCAAAAACAGAGCTTTTTTTTTCCCCCCTCTCTGTCTCTTGAATGAGCTCTGTGTGCAGAGGAGGGGGATGGGCTGGGCTGGGGCCTTAAAGGCGCTCGTTTCCCAGATTCTTAACCAATTCTTGCCCTAATTAACCCAGAAATCGCCGCTGCGAGGGAAAACCAAAGCAAATCTGGGGGAGGATAATCACTTAATTGCAGTGATTTCATTAAAATCGGGGACACAGGGGGTTGTGGCACTTTTGTGGGTTGGGGATTACTGGGTTTAAGGGAGAATTGAGATCAGGTGAGGAGGGGAATGAGGGAAATACTCAAAAATGAGCATTTTGGGGCGTGTGGGGAGGAGCAGGTGGTTTTGGGGTGAGTTGGAGGGAACTGGGAGGTGTGTGGATGTGGCACCACGTCTCCACTTCCCTCCTCTTTTCTCTCCTTTCCCCCATTTGTTCTCTTCCTCCTCCTTTCCTCCTTTTTGCTTCCCTTTTCCATCTTTTCCCTCATTTTTCCCCCCCATCCCCCCTTTTTCCCCTACATCTCACAATGATATTTAGAGAAGCTTTGAGGCCTTTTAGAGCAGCACTTGGGGGTCTCCCAGGGAATGATTTGGGGTGTTTCGGGCTGTTTTGGGCACCTCAGCGGTGTTTTGGGATTTGGAGGCATTTCAGGGTGTTTCCAGAGCTGCATTTTGGGGTGTTTTGGGATCCTGGTTCATCACCCACCTCCCTGCAGGGTCTGGGATGCTCTCACCGATGGCTTTGCCCCCCGAGGCTCCCCCCGGCCCTGGCTGCTCCCTGGGGCTGAGGCCCCCGACGGCACTGACCCCCAGGTACATCTCAGCACCCCACTCCTTGGCTCCCCACAACCCCTCTGTCCCTACATGATCCCCAAGCCATGCTTCACCCTAAGGCTCAACCACCATCAGGGCACTGCAGACCCCACAATGGCAAACGTGGGTGGCCACGTTTTGAGGTGAAATCACACTGAAACGGGCAAGATGAAGCGTTTGCTTTGGCCACGTGGTCTGTGCCAGTTTGCCTCCAAGGCAGGGGTGAGGTGGGGTATGTTTGGGGCTAGAAAACAGCGTTTTCTTCAGTGCAGTAAGTTCACACTGTGAATGGCTGCGTTTGGGGTTTGGGAGGGTTGCAAAGATGCCCCTAAATCCATTGAATTGAACCCATTTGGATGTTCCACAACCTGTTGGTGAAGGGAGAAGGGAAGTTTCTTGATGCCACTGAGGCCACTCAGCCTGTTACCTCCTGCAGCTCTGCGAGAAGGAGGAGGAGGAGGAGGAAGAGGAACTGACTGAGAGGAGTGAGCAAGACTCAGGCATCAACGAGGAGCCACTGCTGACAGCTGAGCAGGTACCTATGTGGTCCCCTGAAAGCCTGTGTGCCCCCCAGAATCTGGCCTTTGGTCCCATTCCCCCAAAAGGGACCAAATCCCATCCTCTTGGGGTGCAGATCTGGGTGCCAGTGGGGGGTTTGGGTTCGGGTGGGAATGTGGGGTGCAGGTGCTGGATGCAAACGGGCAGCATGGGATGAAGGATGGGAGGGTGGGGGTCAGGCAGGGGTGGGGTGTGGGTGCCAGATGGGGTGTAGGATGGAGGGATGGTGGGGCTGCAGGATCCAGGATGCAGATTTGGATGTGTCTGTGGGGATGTAGGATTGGGATGCAGAGAGGGATGTGGGATGGAAAGGGTACAGGTGGGTGCGAATGCAGGTGGAGGATGAAGGGAGCAGGATGCAAGTGGAGAGGAAAAGGGAGGATGGAGGAGAGGATGGAGAAGATAGAGAATGCAGGAGGAGGATGGAGGATGGAGTGGGAGGATGGTGGATATATGGGAGGTGCAGAGGGAGGATGAAGGGAGCAGGTTGTGGATGTGGGTGCAAGGAGCTGGGGGTGTAGATGCAAGGTGAAGGTCAAATGGAGCGTGCCACTGCCCTGCAGGTCATTGAGGAGCTGGAGGAGCTGATGCAGAGTTCTCCTGACCCTGAGGCTGACCCTGAGGGGGATGAGGATGATGAAGAGGAGGAGGAGGAGGAAACTGAAGGTGATGCTGAAGGGGAAGGCGGTGGCACGGAGCCCATCCTTCTGCGTGAGCTGCGTGCCTTCTCCCCTGCCTTCAACAACAACTGCTCCCACGAAGGTACAGCCACCAGAAGCCAGGCCAGTCCCTTTTTGGAGGCAATTCCAACCAAATATAACGAAGTTGGGGAAGGGGCTGGAGCACAAGGGGCTGGGGAGGGGCTGAGGGAATGGGGGTGCTCAGCCTGGAGAGGAGGAGGCTGAGGGGAGACAGGAGCACTCTCCTGACAGGAGGCTGGAGTGGGCTGGGGGTCAGTCTCCCAAGTAAGGACTGATAGGATAAGAGGAGATGGGCTCAAGTTGCCCCAGGGGAAGTTGAGGAAGGGTTGTCAGCCTGAGAGGGGTGTCAGCCCTGTGCCAGGCTGCCCAGGGAGCTGGGGGAGTGCCCAGCCCTGGAGGGATCCCAAAGCCGTGGAGCTGAGGGCTGTGGGTCAGTGCTGGGCTTGGAAGAGTGGAGTCAGGGCTGGGACTCCATCAGCTTCAAGCTGTTTTCCAACCCCCGTGCCAGGCTGCCCAGGGAGCTGGGGTGTTGAGCCTGGAGAAGAGGAGGCTGAGGGCAGCCAGCAGCACTCTCTGCACCTCCCTGACAGGAGGCTGAGGGGAGGAGGGGCGGCCATCTTTGCTCCCAGGTCACAAGCCACAGGGCGAGAGAAAAAGGCCTCAAGTTGCCCCAGGGGAGGTTGAGGCTGGAGCTGAGGCAGAACTGTTTCCCTGAGAGGGGTGTCAGCCCTGTGCCAGGCTGCCCAGGGAGCTGGGGCAGTGCCCAGCCCTGGAGGGATCCCAAAGCCGTGGGGCTGAGGTGCTGAGGCCGTGGGGTGGTGCTGGGCTGGGCAGGGTGAGGGCAGGGCTGGGACTGCAGCAGCTTTCCCAACCAAAATGATTCTAGACAGTACCTTGGACTAGCACTGCAACCTCAGATCTCCCAAATCTGATCATTCTGGGGGCAGCTGCTGAGTTTTGGTGGGGTTTTATTTCACCAAATCCCCGCTGAGGCCAAACTGCTTTTTATAATTGGCCAAACTGTCAGTTCCTAAGAGAAAAACACATCCAGGCCCCGGGAGCTCCGTGCTGTCTCCGGCAGACGGCTCCCGGCGCCGCTTTGTGCTGCTGATTGTGTCATTTTGGGTCACTTTGGGCAAAAACAGAGGTGCTGAGGGGTCAGTGCCGGCTGGGCAGGGTGAGGGCAGGGCCGGGACCGGGCTGTGGGCACCGCGAGCGCTGGCTGTGCCGCAGGGCTGGGCCGGCTGTCGGCGCGGGAGCTGTCGGCCGCAGCGGGCCGGGCGGAGGCGGCCAGCCGGGCGCTGTCGGCGGAGCTGGTGGCGCAGCTGGCGCGGCGGGACGAGCTGGCCTTCGAGAAGGAGGTGAAGACGGCGTTCATCGGCGCGCTGCTGGCCGTGCAGGGAGAGCAGCGGGAGCAGAGAGAGGCCGCCCGGCGCCGCCGCCGCGACCGCGGGCTCAGCCTGCAGGGCAGGCCCCAGGGCGGCAGCCACATGCCGCGGAAGGTGTGCGAGGGATGGGGATGGGGACAGGGGGCATGGGGCAGGGGGATGAGGGGTGGGGATGGGGACATGGGGCAGGGGGATGAGGGGTGGGGACAGGGGACATGGGGCAGGGGGATGAGGGATGGGGATGGGGACAGGGGACGTGGGGTTGGGGGGAGATGGGATGGGATGGGACATGGGGCAGGGGGATGAGGGATAGGGGGAGATGGGATGGGAATGGGGATGGGGACGTGGGGCAGGGGGATGAGGGGTGGGGATGGGGACAGGGGGATGGGGATGGGGACATGGGGCAGGGGGATGAGGGTGGGGACATGGGGCAGGGGGATGAGGGATGAGGATGGAGACAGGGGGCAGGGGGATGAGTGGTGGGAGGAGATGGAATGGGATGGGGGGAGATGGGATGGGATGGGGACATGGGGCAGGGGGATGAGGGATGGGGGGAGATGGGATGGGACATGGGGCAGGGGGATGAGAGAGAGGGGGAGATGGGAGGGGATGGGGGCATGGGGCAAGGGGATGAGGGGTGGGGAGAGATGGAATGGGATGGGGGAAGCTGGGATGGGATGGGACATGGGGCAGGGGGATGAGGGGTGGGGATGAGATGAGACAGGATGGGGATATGGGACAGGGACATAGGGAAGGGGATCAGAGATGGGGGGACATGGGATGGGACAAGGACATGGGACAGAGGGATGAAGGATGGGATGGGATGAGATGAGACAGAATGGGGACATGGGACAGGGGGATGAAGGATGGGAGGGCATAGGATGGGACATGGGCATGGGGGAGGGGGATGAGGGATGGGGGGAAGATGGGAGGAGATGGGGAAATGGGATGGGGCCATGGGGCAGGGGAATGAGGGATGGGGAGGACATGGACTGGGGATACAGGGCAGAGGGATGAGGGGTCAAGGGAGTGCAGAGACAGATGTTGGATGATGGGGGAAGTGAGGGATGGGGGGACATGCGACAGGGAGATCTGGGATGGAAGGATGGGGAACAGGGGAGTGGTTTGGGCAGATGGGGCTGGGGGGATGGAGGGATGTGGGAGGGAGTCTGTGGGGACGTTGGTGATGAGGGAGGTGTCCCCAGCGCTTCAGCATGGAGGGCATCTCCAGCATCCTGCACTCCGGCCTGCGCCAGACCTTTGGCCCCACCACCAACGAGAAGCAGGTGCTTTTTCCCCCTTTTTGCCCCCATATTGCCAGAATCTGTCCCCTTTCACCCCCCACCCCTCACACTCCATTCCCCTCATCCCCCAAGCCCCTTATAAAATGTCATTATACAACACTGCTCCAGCCCATGCAGCCTGCTAATGCAGCTTGCCAAAATCACTGGGTTTCTCCCCAAAATGCCCTCCCTTGCAAAAAAAAACCCCACCCCTGAGGCTGTTGTGGTCCATCTGGCTGTTTTTGGGGTGTTTTTGCAGTACCTGAACACGGTGATTCCCTATGAGAAGAAGGGCTCACCGCCCTCTGTCGAGGACCTGCAGATGCTCACCAACAGTGAGTTATGGGCTCAAGCTGCCCCTTGGGGAAGGTGCTTTTTACCATGAGGCTGGGTTTTTTTTGGGGGAAAGGGCCATTTGGGGGGCAATGGAGCCAAGCTTATAGCTGTGTTCCCCCTTGCAGTCCTGTTTGCCATGAAGGAGGGGAATGAGAAGGTGCCCACGCTGCTCACGGACTACATCCTCAAAGGTACCCACCTGTGTCCCTCCCATGCAGCCCCTCCTGCATCCTTCAACCCTTGTGGCCCTGTGCATCTGCTGTGGATCCCTTCTGTGCATCCCTCATGCATCCTCACACCTTGTAGCTCACTGTGCATCCTCCCTTGTACCATCTGCCTCCTCCTGCAGCCTCATGGGCTCCCTCTTTGCCCCCTTGTGCCCCATCCATCACACATCTCTCCTCTGCATCCCTGTTCATCCTGGTCACCTGTGCATCTCCCCACACAGTTCTGCGTCCCCTGCACACCCTCATGCATCATTGTGCACCCTTGCCCACCTTTGTGCATCCCACTGCAAGCCTGCACACCCTTGTGCACCCTCATGCATCACTGTGTGTGCTCATGCATCAGCATGCCTCCACATGCACCTCATGCATCCCTGTGTGCTCTTGTGCATCCCCTGCACACTTGTGCATCCCTGTGCACACTTGTGCCTCCTTGTGCACCCATGTGCTGCCTCATTCCCCTCTGCATGCTCATGCATCCTTGAGCATCCCTGTGCACACTTGTGCCTCCTTGTGCACCCATGTGCTACCTCACCCCTCCTCTGCATGCTCATGCATCCCTGTGCATGCTTGTGCCTCCTTGTGCACTCACATGCAGCCTCATCCCCCTATGCCCTCTCCTGCATCCCCACACACTCGTGCATCTCAGTGCACCCTCATGCTTCCTTGTGCAGCCTCCTCCCCCTGTGCATGCTCCTGTATCCCCACACCCCACATCTCAGTGCACCCTTGTGCACGCTGGTGCCCACCCCGTCCTCTCTCTCTTTGCAGTGCTCTGCCCAACCTGATGCCCTCGTGCCCTCACCCCGGCGCCCCCCCCACCCCAAAAAAACGAGGCCAAACCTGAGGAAAATGGGTCTCCTGCAGCACAACCCCCTCCTCTGCCCTCTCTCCTGCCCCCCCTGCACCACCCTCCCCTCCCCCTTTGCACAGCTGGGAATAAAGGATTCGTTTCATTAATTAAACAAGGTGTCTCTGCCCCTCCCACGGTGCTTGCTGACAAAAAGCCACCTTTTAGGGCAGAAAACAACACAAGCTGCTGCTGCCACGCTCAGGAACTCCCCAAATTAACCCAGATGCAGCTGGAAGTTCCCTCTTTGAGGGGGAGGGTTTCTGCTGCTTTTCCACAGCCTCATTTTTCTGCTTCAAAAGATGCTCAACTCACCTTTCCTTTTCCTCAATAAATCAACCTAATTGTCTCATTCACCAAGGTGAGGGGGGGTGGCTCTGGAACTGCTCAGCTTTGGGGCTTGTCATTCATTTTGGGGGACACTCCCTAATTTGGGGGGTGGGGAGGGGGGAAATCATTGCTCATTTTGGGAGAGCATCATCCATTTGGTGGGGATTGACTCATTTATTTTAGGGGAGCATCACTTTGGAGGAGGAAGAGGCAGATTTAGAGGGGAGGATCACTGGTTGGGGGACAATTTTAGGGGAACATCCCCTTTTAGAGGCTGTTTCTTGGATGGGGGGAGGTGGAAACATCCTGGTTTGGAGAAGATTTGGGGGCACCAGGCCAAAAGCCTTGATTTTGGAGGAGCTGCCCCTCATTTTGGGGGGAAAATACCCCTTTTATTTAGGAGGAAAACAATGAGCACGTTTTTGGGGGCTGCATCACTCATTTTGAGGTGGGTGACTTGTTTTTAGGGGAGCTCACTCATTTTGTTGAGGACACACAAGACAGTTTGGGGGAGAACCAATCATTTGGAGGGGGGAGATTGCCTCTTTTGGGTGACACAATACCTTTTTGGGGAGCATCCCTCCTTTGTTGGTGAGTATAAGTCATTCTGGGGTGAGCATCATTTATTTTGAGGGTCCATCATTGGGGGAGAACATTCATTTGGGGTTTCAAATGCAACTGGAGCTCATTTGGGGGGGGAAAACACTTATTTGGTGGGGGGAGGCATCACTTTAAGGAGTCTAAATTGTGGATTTGAGTCAATTCACTCACTTTTGGGGCTGATTTGCCTCCCAGAGGGGTATTTTGAGGAGGGTTATGCCCCTGTTTTGGGGTTTCTCCACAGGAAGAAGCTGTGAATAAAACAACAGCTGCCAAGCCTCGTCCCGTAGCACTTTATAATAAATGGCCAGGAATTAATACTAAATTACAATGAATCCTTTAAGAAATTACAGGTTACATTCACACCAGATCAGTATCCAAAAATAGGCCTTTTTCTGCCCATTGCATGTTTGCTTTCCCTCCCCTCCCTCCCCCTCCATTCCCCATCTCTTTGGGGGATGGGGGGGGTGGTTTGTTCCTCAACTCTTCAAGAGCCAAAAAGAACCCAATAAGGACCAAAAAAAGACCAAACCCTTCTTACACAAACCTGAATTTACAGGAGCAAGCTGCAGAAAGAAAAATGCCTTTATTATTTTTGCCCCATGTCACCTGGGTTTTGCTTTTTTTTGTGGTTTTTAAGGCGAAATTCACCCTTTTTGTTTAAAAAAACCCCCCACCCTGCCCTCCCCAGTGACTCCTCTGGGGTCAAACTCCACCATTTCCCCACAATATCAGGAAGAAACCATCTTTTTCCAGCAACAATCTTTCCCTTCAGCCCTTGCCCTTTCAATTTTGGGGTGGAAAAGCTGCATTTCTTTATAAACCCAGTTGGTTCTTTTTCCTGCCTTGGTGCCCAAATGCTGTGGGAAAGTCTCGCTCCTGTAGGGCTTTGCCCCAACTCTGCATCCAGTCTCAGCCCTTAAGGATGAGGATGGGGTGGGGAAGGGGGGTTTCACACATAAATTAAAGGATTTGGGGAAGAATTTCCTCCCTTTTCCCCCAAAAAAAGTGTCCGGAGTCATCAACTGGCCACAGCATCGAGGCCAAAGTGGGGAAGGTTTGAGAGACACCTAAACCCTCCTCAGATCCTCTGATTTACAACGTCCCCACCTTCCCTGATGATGCTGATGCCTGTGAATCACCTTTCTGGGGAGAAAAAAACACCCCAAAAAGCATCAGTCCTGGAGTTATTGAGGGGTTGTTGGGGGAGGTTTCTGCACCAAGAATCCAAGCGACGGCCGCGGTGGCCCACGGCGAATCCCCCCGTGCTGTGGGCAGCATCCATGGGGAGGGGGGCAAAAAACAGCTTCCCCTCCAAACATTGAAGGGAGGAGGGGAAGAGGAAGAAAAATAAGAACCCAAAGAAATTCATCTGGCCACAATATGTGCCTTGTAAACACGTGTCCTGCGCTTCCATGTGCTGGCGTGGTGGGGGCTGAGCTCCCCTGGGCAGCGCCTCCGCTTTGCTTCCTTCTCCCCAGTTTGTGGGGGTTTTGTTCTTGCCAGGGTGGTTCTTTTCTCTCTCTGTTTTGGCATTTGGGAAGGGGATTTTTGTTTCTGGTGCTGCCAAGTGATTTGTTTTTGCTGGGGAAGGAGGGAGCTACTCCAGCGAGTCACTGTGGTCCAAGCCGAGGTCGGCGCTGGGCGCCGTCGGGAGGCCACCGGGCTCTTCTTCCAGCTCTTCCTCCTCTTCTTCTTCTTCTTCTTCCTCCATCTCATCCTCATCCTCCTCATCCTCTTCCTCCTCCTCTGTGCCATCCAGGGAGTCGTCGTGGGCTGCCAGCATGGCCTGCTGCATGGCCATGGTGGCTGTGGCTGATGAGAGGGGTTGCAGGTTGTCCATGCTGAGAGCCCCTGAAATTGCAAAGGAACACAGAACTAAGGACTCCTCAGCCCATACAGAAAAGGTCCCCAAAGTGCATAAAACGAGACTAATCCATGTGGAAAGCTGTACCTAAACCAGAGAACCTGTCCCACCTGCCTCAGCCCTCCCCAAGGCCTCAGTCCTTCATTATTTTAGCTAAGGTGTCTTCATTAAACAAGCAGCAGCCTTTGCTTTGGAGGAAGGAGATGCCCAGATTGGTTGGGGATTCTTGTACCTTGGCTGATCCATGCTCACCTCTGCTCTCTTCACCTTCATTTTCTCTACTCAATTTTCATCATAGAATCACAGAATGGTGGGGTTGGAAGGGATCTTTAGAGCTCATCCAGTCCCCCTGCAGAAGGAGCTCCCACCTACATCAGGTCACACAGGAACGTGTCCAGGTGGGTCTTGAAGACCCCCCAAGGAAGGAGCCTCCACACCCTCCCTGGGCAGCACACTCTCCTCATCTCTCTTCCCATCTTGTCTCCTCTACTCTTCACCTCTTCTCCACCTTCTTTTCTCATCAGTCTTCCCATCCTACTTTCATCTTCTCTTCATTACCTGCCCCTTTCCCCCTCCCTCAGCACCTACCCCAAGTGATGCCCTGTAACAGCCAACCCTTGAGGGCTGTTCCTATGTCAGGTGTCAGTGTCCCACTGCCCTTGTGATGCTCAACTGGAAGGACCTTCCTGCACAGGCCATCTCTTCACCACTTTTTTCCCCCCACAGGGATCTAAAAGGGATCTAGAAACCCTTAATTACCAACCAAGGCCATCATTTCATGCACAACCATCAGGCTTTGTCCTCACCATCAGGATTTGTCCCTGAATTGCCTCCCTGCTGCTGCAGGACCCCGGCAGCGATGGAGTTGGGCCAGAACCTCTGGGTGGGTCGGTGCTGGGATTTGATTTTCTTGGCTTTGGGGGCTGGGTCTGGGTTACTGGCGTCCAGCATCGGCTGCAGGATGCGCCGCCGGGCGTTGATGAACCTGGATGAGAAAACAGAGACCTCTGAAGTCACTGCAACGACTCTCGAGGTGAAACAACCGATTGAAAGGGTTTCATTCTAAAACCCCTTTTGAAAAGGGTCCAGAAAAGCTCAGCTTCCCCCCCTGGGTTATTTCTCTGTGGCGTTTGAACACCGTGGTGTTGATTTTTCCAGCTGAGCTGCTACACTGAGGCTTGGCCAGGAGAGGGCACTAAGACACCACACAGCCGAGCCAGAAATCGGCCTCATCCACACAAGTTACCTCCCCAAAAAGCAGCATCCAGCACTAAAACGGCGTGAAAACACTTGTAAAGCCAACGAGATGCCTGCACAGACCCCCCTCCCCCAGCCCAGGGAGCTCACCAGTTGTTGACCTGCAAGAGGGTCAGGTTGGTTTGGGCAGCAATTTGCCTCTTCTCGTCCTCTGTGGGGTAGGGGTGCTGGGGGTGTGGGGGAAAGAAACAACAAAGAGAGATGAGGCAGCAAGATCTGTGCAAAACAGCATCCCAGAATGGAAAATCCTCCTTTTTTCTCTGCTTCTTCCTACCCCACATTCAGTGGCTTCTTGTATTTACAAGATACAGGCTTAGGGGTGGCATCTGAGAGCACCACGGTTCCCCCAGTGTGTCCAAAGGCTTTTCCACACAGGGAAATGCTGTTTCCTACTAATGGTTGTTGGTAAAGCTGGGATTTGGGCTTAAAAACCCCTTGTCACCTGTGTTTCTTGCTAGATGCATCCTCATCTATGTGAAACATGTGCCCTGGGAGCCTACCAGCACTCCCAAGTTTCACCAACCTCGTCCCAACTGTGCTAAAACTCCTCCTTCCCAACCCCAAACGTGGAATTACTCTCAGCTCTCTATTCTTGCAGCCCCAAGCTCAATGCTGTTGATTCCCATGACTTGTTTTCCAGCTGTTTGTCCCTAAACCTTGACAAAACTCCCCAAGGCCATGGCATTGCAGGAGGCTCCTGGCCTCAGGGATGTCAAACTGGTTCCAAAAAATGGCTCTTTTTGGGTTGTTTTGGCATCTTATTGCCAACATTTTCTTTCCTCCCTCCTGGAAGGAGATAACTAGAGAGAAATAAACACAGCATCATCCATCCACAATCAGTTTTGGAAACCCCCCTCTCCAGTTTTGTTTGCTGCTTCATCCTTTAAGGGAGAATTTTTGCCACCTGCAGTGAAAACTACTCCCAAAAAACCCCCTCTGTGCCTCTGAATATAAACCACAGGGCAAAGCACCACCTGGATTTGTTCAGGTTGGAGATTGTTTTGCCCTTTTGGTTTGGTTTCTCTTTCCCCACCAGCTCTGCAAAGGCTTTTTTGGGGGCTGCAGTGCTCTCACCATGAGGTGCTGGAAGAGCCACGAGCGCATGATGTTGGTGGCGTGTTTGGGCAGGACGCCCCTCTTGTTCTTGGACTTCTTGTCCTCACCATCCAGGAGGGAGGTGAGATCCAGGTTCACCTGCCAGGGATGAGGAACAGAGAGAGGATTGGCTGAAAACAGCAACAGGCAACCCAAACAAACCCAAACAAACCCAACCAAACCCAACCCAAGATGAGACTGGGCTAAGGGCAAAAACCTGCTACCTGCAGCAAGAGTCTAAAACCCATTCCAACCCCTCCCAGGATCATCCTGCTCTTAATAAAGCTGCAGGAACCACCCTGAAATCTCAGCCCTGGAGTTAAAAAAGGAAATTAATGGTTTTTCCCCCAGCACTTCATCAAAACCACTTCTCTTAGATGAATTAAACATCAAGCCAGCAGGTCCCTGCGAGTCCCCTGAGCTCCAGCTGAATAAATCATGCCAGTGGCACAGGAGGAGCATTCAGAGGTGCTTGTCCAGGGCTCTTTCCCTGCCCTGATATTCCCTGTGCTCGTGTTTTTTCCCCACCATGGAGGGTTTTACTGCAAGATCTAAGCCTGTGACAGACAGATACTAAAGCAAGACATTTCAAACCAACACTATATGGGCAAGAAAATCTGCCAGGTGGGTGCTACCCATTGCCCAAAAGCCATTTGGTTTTATTTGAGAGGCTCCTGCAAGTGAATTTGGGCACTGGGGAGATTTTTAGGAAGCAGCATAGCAAGAGCTGATGGGTCTCTTTTCCCCAGATTGCTGGGGAATGCTCAGGGCAATACAGCCAGCAGGGACAGCAAGGTGTCCTGAGAAATCCCTTTCTAACCTGGATTGTTGCCTTATTGCAAGAAAACAAGGGAGGGAGGGGGAAAACTGCACAGTATTAACTGCAGTGACCAAAAAACCACCCCAAAAGGAATAAAACCAGAGCAAATGGCTGCAAAACACCCCAAAAATCCATAAAGCAAGGGCCAAAACCAAGAGCTTCTGCCATGAGCTGTGTGAGTGCTGTACCAGGGAATGCCAGTGATCCCAGATCCATCAGAATGTCCCAGTGAATAGGATGTAGAATGTCCCACCAGATCAGACTGTGTGTGGGATCAGATCACATGGCATGTATGGCACTGTGGTGTGCTGTGTGCTGTGTGCTCAGCCTCCTGTACTGCAGTATTCAGCAAGCATCTGAGCCTTGCCAGGAGCTGTTATGTACCCCAAAGGCACCTGGCAGGTGGATTTCATCAGTGTTTCTTGCTAATTAAAAATGAAGGCTACTCCAAGGGTTGAATTGATGGAGAAATGGGGTTGGGGAGTAGGGGGAAGGTCTTACCTGGGCATTGGGGATCTGCAGGGCACCGGGGGCGATGGCTTGGGCAAGGACCTGGCCCTGCGACGTCACCATGGTCACAGGCTGGTACAAAGCTCCACCTGGGGGGAAAAAAGGCTCATGGAGGGGTACAGAAACCCCCACATTTTATCTGCTCCCCCTGCCAAGCCTCCCCAGACTGGCTGGTTCACCAAAAGGCTGTGCTGGCATTCAGTGAGATCTTGAGTGGCTTGAGAGATGGGCAGAGAGGAGCCTGCTGAGGTTCAACAAGGGCAGAGTCCTGCAGCTGGGGAGGAACAATCCTGCCCCAGGACAGGCTGGGGGTGACCTGCTGGAGAGCAGCTCCAGGACAGGGACCTGGCAGTGCTGGTGGGCAGTGAATAAACAGGAGGCAGTGAGATGGCCAATGGTATCCTGGGGTGTAATCAGAAGAGTGTGGGCAGCGGGTGAAGGGAGGTTCTGCTCCCCCTCTGCTCTGCCCTGGTGAGGCTTCATCTGGAGTCCTGCGTCCAGTTGTGGGCTCCCCAGCTGCAGAGGGACAGGGAAGTGCTGCAGAGAGGCCAGTGCAGGGCTGCCAAGATGCTCAGGGCACTGGAGCATCTTCCTTGTGAGGAAAGGCTGTGGGACCTGGGGCTGGTCAGTCTGGAGGAGACTGAGGGGGGACCTTATCAATTCTTCTAAGTACCTCAAGGGTGGGTGTCAGGAGGATGGGGTGACGCTTCTGTGGTGCCCAGTGACAGGACAAGGATTGATGGACATCAGCTGGGACACACAAGTTCCACTGGCACAGGAGGAGAAGCTCCTTTGGTGCTGAGGTGAGGGAGCCCTGGCCCAGGCTGCCCAGAGAGGGTGAGGAGGCTTCTCAAGAGGTTCCCAACCCACTTGGACACATTCCCGTGCCCCCTGAGCGAGGGCAACCTGCTGTAGCAGGGTGTTGGGGCTGGATGAGCCCTGGAGGTCCCTTCCCACCCCACCCCCACCACTCTGTGCTGCTGTGGCTGTACCTGGCACTGCAGGGGAGCCGCTGCCAGCGCTCATGGCCAGGTTTCCAGGCGGCAGCGCGGCCGCTGGCACCACGATGCCCGGCGGTGGGTTGGAGGGGGGCGGCAGCGCCGCGGGGGAGCTCTGCAGCATCTCCTGAGAAGCACAAAACACACACACACATGATGTTTGTGGGCCTCTCTCCAGCAGTTCCCTGCCTGTCTCCAACTAAGGAGCCCACAACTGGACGCTGCCGTGACCTGTTCCACCCCTGCAAGCGCTCCCGTGCTCTTCCCAAGTGGCCAGGCCCTTCTTCCACCTTCCACAGACTTTCTTCTTCCATCTCAGTTGTTTCAAGTGATTTTTTTCCCATCCAGAGCTGATGTGGGTACAGCATCCAGCAGAAAGTCAGGGTGCCCTGAGCCCCAAAGCCTTGCAACCCCTTCCTCTGCCTCTTCTGTCCTCTCCACTGATGACCTGAACGTTATTTATCCGGGAGCTTTGCTGCAGCTGCTGTGGGTTTTATCCCTTTGCCTCCCACATATTCTTCTCCAGAGCTAAAGCAATGTTTCTAAAACTGCAAATATGACCATAAAAAGACTTGTTAATACCCTTCCTCATCCCCAGCCTTTCGGGAGAAATGGGTTTCAGTTTGGAAAGTGAAGGTTTCCCAGCAAAACGTGGTTGCTTCTGCATGCCCTTGGCTTTGGCTAAGTGTCTGGCTAACAAACATGGGGAAACTCATACAAAACCAATCCTGCTCCTTGGAGAACCTAAAAAAGCAGGCAGACACTGACAGGAGCAGCAGGACTGGCTTGAAAGCCTCCAGCTTTCCTCTCCCACCTTGTTTTTCCATGATCCTTCCAAAAAGACATCCAGCAGACTGGTTTTTGGAGATGCATTTGTTAAGAATGGGATCCTGGAAAATGGGACCAAGCAACTGCTGTTTCCAGACACAGTGGTCAAAGCTATTTCTCAACAGCACTTCATGATGAGGAGAAAAAATCACATTGTTTTGGTGAGGTAGAGGAAAATGATCCCAAAGCACAAGCTCAGGGGTGTCCAAAACAGGCAGAATATTGGTATGGGGAGAGGAGGGGAGGGAAGATGGGAAAGAAAATCATTGTGTTCCTGCAATGACTCTGTGAAACTGAAGGTACCCAATGGTCATGAAGGCTCTGCCTTAAAATAGAGCCATCTCCAAGTAGATCTTCTTAATTGCTTTGGCTTGCAAATGTCAGCCAGGATTATATTAGGCCTGCAAGTTGTGCTGCAGTGGGAAACTGGGTTGTATTTTAAGGACTGGAGGAAGTTGGAAAGTTTAGGGCAAGTTTGGAGTGTAAAAAGATGAGGCATCACTAGGTGTCTCTGCAGATCCACGTCTTGGCACCAAACTCCTGTGTGGTGAGGACTAAAAGTCACTTTACTGAAGAAAAAGAGCTGGTGCAGATGGCATTGCACACCAGAATGAAATACAGAATCCAACCTGTCTTACATTAAGGGGCAAAGAGCAAGTGCTCAAGTATAAACCAGTCCTTTTCCCTTGGGCTTTATTGATTTCTTGGGGGTGGCTCACGTGTCGTTTCTGGCTCATCCTAAGGCTGGGAAATGTTATTTGTGCTGGGGAAAACTGGGCTTAGCTGCAAGCCATCAGTTGGCTCTGGCTAAAAAGTCATATGGGAGGATTCATAAGATCCTTCTGTGGATGGATGGAGGTGAGAAAAGAATTAGCTTTAAATAACAGGCCTGGCCACATGGCAAAACGTGGCTAAATTAAGGTCTATAGAGATGAACATTGAGTCAGGCCAACCCAGCCTCAGCAAGCTGGAGGAGGAATCCAAGGAGAAATGCTTGCCTTGGGAAGGCCCATTCAAACACTGCCAAAGCTGCTGCAATTCTCCCTTCAAACCAGAGCTGAAAAAAGCAAAGCAAGACTTAATCCAAACCAAACACCCCCTGGCAGTGCTGTGGTGGGCTGCTTTGTGCAAGCAAAGTCACCTGGAGAGCACTCAGGACCACTTTGATGTTGAAGGGAAGTTGATTTACTTGAAGCATTGGGTTAAGTTGACTTTCCCTGCCCTTCCACACATCCCAAACCATTCAACAATCACCCCCACTCTCCCACTCCTGTCTGAAAAACTCCCAAAACTACTCATTAAATGAAAGGAGGGAGTTAAAAAGGGTCTGATGAGAGCTGAGGGGAGAGGAATGAAGCTCAGCTGACATCCCTGTTATTGTGTGTCCATGATTTTTCTTAAGCAGCCTGTCTCATGGTACAAAACTTTGCAAGAAGACAGAAACCCTTCACTTTCATGATTCTCCTCACAAAACACCCAGGTCCTCCCCAAACCCTGACAAAACCCATTTGCTGAGAAACCTGGTTCATTTCTAGCAATCACATTTCCATCACTGACAAGAAACCCTCAGTCAACAGCCCCTTTGGCTGTTTCACAGGCCCCCAGCATGGAATTAACAGGATGACAATGAGCAAAATCATCCCACTTGCCATTTTTTCAACACTGATCCCTCGATTCTTCAGCTGTCTGGAGCCTCCCCAGCCCTTAAAACTCAACTGATGGAGTTAAAAGGAAGCCTTGGGTTGGTTTTTACAGCCTTGTCCATGCAAAGCCAAGTCAAAGCCTTCAGGCACTTGGCATTGCTCAGTTGGAGAAGGGGGAAAACATGCCACTGTTATCCCAATCCAACGAGCAGCTGAGGTGGTGGCTCCTTCTGGTGAGTGCTTCATGTCCTGTTGCAACTCCAGTTGGCTTTCACAGAATCACAGAAGGGTTGGGAGGGACCTGGGAAGCTCATCCAGTGCAGCCCCCTGCCAGGGCAGCAGCACCTAGAGCAGGGCACACAGGGACTCATCCAGCTGGGTTGGGATGTCTCCAGAGAAGGAGCCTCCACAGCCCATCTGGGCAGCCCCTGCCAGGGCTCCCTCACCTCAGCAGGGAACAAGTTTCCCCTTGTGTTGCTTTGGAACCTCTTCTGTTCCAGCTTGTTGCCCCTTGTCCTGTCCTTGGCCATCCCTGAGCACAGCCTGGCTCCAGCCTCCTCACACCCACCCTTGATGCATTTGGAACATGACTGAGCTCAGCCCTCAGGCTCCTCTTCTCCAAGCTGCAGAGCCCCAGCTCCCTCAGCCTTTCAGCACAAGGCAGATGCTCCACTCCAGCATCTCTGTGTCCCTGTGCTGAGCTCTCTCCAGCAGCTCCCTGTCCTTCTGGAGCTGAGGGGCCAGAACTGGACACAACATCCCAGCTGTGGGCTCAGCAGGGCAGGGCAGAGGGGGAGCAGAACCTCTCTGACCTGCTGCCCACAGCCCAACAAGGGTGGGTGTGAGGAGGCTGGAGCCAGGCTGTGCTCAGGGATGGCCAAGGACAGGACAAGGGGCAACAAGCTGGAACAGAAGAGGTTCCAAAGCAACACAAGGAAGAGCTTCTTCCCTGTTGAGGTGAGGGATTAGAAATCCCCCCCATGCTGCCATTGGCCTCTTGCCCACGAAGGCACGTTGCTGGCTCAGCCTCATCCTGCTGCCCACTCAGCACCCCCAGCTCCCTTTCCCCTACACTGCTAACAGTTCATTCACACTGCTACAAGGGGTGACTCTTTCCCAGATGCCACACTCCCCACTGCTTGAGTCCCCACTTATTTAAGCAACAGCCTCCACACCCTTCACTCCCAACTTTCCACGTCTGGCCCAGAAGGGGCCCGTCGGCAGCTCGGGGTGGCTCTGGCAGGGACTGGAGGCTGTTTGGTGCCTCTCCAAGGGCCTGATTATTTTCCCAAAGACTTGTGCTAATTTTCTGATACGATCCCCACCTCTTTGTGAGGCACTAAATCCTCATTACTTTCCCCTGACCGATGCATTCTAATTAGATCAACACTTAGAGAAGAGGAAAGAAAACCCCCACCTCACAATAGCCACAGGACAGCTTTCCATCTCATTAACTCCCTCACTTATTATTTTCATGAAAATTACTGATAAAAAGGAGGTGGGGGGGGGGAAGAACAAACCCACCCCAAAGCCCAGTGCATCTCCATTTGCTGGGACCAGGAGCTGCTATCTAACATCTCTGTCTCCTCAGCCTGGATGTGAGCCGTTGCCATGGTGATGCACAATAATAGAAACTAATAAATTACAAACGAGATGCTCGTTGAGCAATTATTGTTCTTCTTCTTTTTCCTCCCCATCCAAAGTGCCTTGCTAATTTTGAGCAGAAGGGATGCCACCAGAAAGCAAGCAAAGGGGATAATAAGTGTGTTTGTAAGAGACGCCGGGAAGCTGAGGCGTGGCGTTGAGTTTCTTTCACACCCCTGATTTCAGTGGTTTGGTGCTTCCAAATAAGAAAGAGAACTTTTTTGGGAGGGGATTTCCCTCATATTGGGCCACAAGCAGCATGTTGAGTATTGGCACAGGCTACCCAGGGAGGTTGGTTGTGGAAACTTTCTCTGGAGGTTTCCAAAGCCACCTGGACACGTTCCTGTGTGAGCTGATGTAGGTGGGACCTGCTTGGGCAGGGGGATTGGAATGGATGAGCTCTAAAGATCCCTTCCAAACCCTCCCATTCCCTGACTCTGTGATTCTATGACTATGTTGGGAGCTTCCAACTCCACAGCACTTGGTGCTGAGCTGCTAAAATCACTTTTTTCCCCTCTTTCCAGCCTAAAAACGCCCTGAAAGATCAACAGATCCCCAAGGGACACACACTGTTCCATCAAAGAAGTTGCTTTTTAGGGAGACAACCAGCCAACAGAATGGTGGGGGGTTGGAAGGGACCTTTAGAGATCATCTGCTCCAACCCCCTCTGCAGAAGCAGGTCCCACCTAGATCAGGTCACATCAGTTATTCCCTGCAGTGCAAATGCACATGGAGATCCCAAACCATGGCTAACTTGATTTTCCCCACACATTAAGTTTAAATCCCTGACTTTGCCATCAAGTGGCCTTTTCACTTGGTCTTTCTGCAGTTCTCAGGCATCACTTGGTACTTCCTCACCATGCTCACAGCTGCAAATGTTTCCTTCTGCAGGACAAACCCTCCAAATGATGCCAAAAGACCAACAATAAAAGACAAGGTGAGAATGTTGATCATGCTGGGACAAAAAACCCCACACAATGGCAAAGCCAAACAGGGTTATCTGAGCCCCAAGGATTGCCTGGAAATGAAGACAAGACTGGGGAGAGGGGAACTGGTGGAGAAAATCAAGGTGTTTCTGTTCCTCTCACTAGCAAATAGGATTTCTTCATAGGGAAAAGCAAGTTTCTTGTTGATTTCCCCCCCTCCCCATTTCACTGCTCGATGTCAGAGTCTGGAAGTTCTCATCTCTTGTTCTTTTTGCAGACACACAAACATTGGGGGCTAAAGCCACGAAAAATAAGGCCATGAGGGAAACATCTCTGAACAAAGAGGGGGGGAAAAATGACTGCAGCATCATTTATTGCACCATGTGAGCAAGGGAAGAGGGTTCCACACCTTGTTTTCCCTCAACTGGGGATGGGTTTGGATGAATTTCCAGGTGGCCACAAAGAGTTCTACAGCAACCAACTGACCCAGCTGTGACTGCAGGTGATTTTAAAGGTGTTACCTGAGGGTGGAGGCTGATGGAGGAGGGGTTGGGGGAGTAGGGCCCCCCTAGGTCGTTCCTGAGTAGGTTGTCACTGTGCATCTTGGTTTTGAGGCAGGTGATGTAACGGTTGCAAAAGTCCTTGCACAACTCATTGACCTTCTCCAGCTCCAGGAGGTGGATTCGCAGCACCTGGATCGCTTTCACCATCTGTGCAAAGGCCACACACAGTGGCAAAAAGACAAGTTAAAACCACCTTTTCCCTTCCCAAATCAGAAAGGAACACACCTAATACCCTCACCCAAAGCCTAACCTGGAACCAATCCTTAAGGTAAAATTAAATGTGTTTCATTTCTCAACACAAACTCGTTACAAATCAATCTCTTTGCTCAAAACCCATCCCAGAGCTCAGCCTTCTGCACCTCTACAGCCTTTTTTTGCCCTCTCCATCGCAGAGCTCAGCCCTCTGCACCTCTACAGCCTTTTGTTGCCTTCATCCATCACACTTTTAACATCCCAAGAGGCAAAAAGCCACCAAACCCATCGCTGCCTTCACGGGAACTGCTCCCTCTGCCCAAAATAACGCCTGAGCCAAAGCCCTGGATGTCAAATAATAAGTGGTTGGTTATTCTCCAGAGGCTACTTCTCCTAACAAGATTACAAGGCTGCAACTCTGCTGTAAGCTGGTGCTGGTGCAAAGCCTGGGCCTCATTAAAACACACCCCCATAAACGGGCCCAAATTTACACATAAAACCTTCGTCTCGCCGAGCCTGAAACTTAAAACTTTTACAGCCTCTTGTTTGAAATCTTGCATAATATATAAAAATTTCAGCTATTCACTCTGGGCCAATAAATCCTGGTTTATGGAACAAAAGAGCTTTTGCATTTCAAAGGGTTATTTGGAACTTGCAAATTTTAGTGGTCATCTTTTACAAACTGCTGGTCGCGCTCAGGGAAACTGCCCCAATGTTCCAAGGCCAAACTCCACGATGGAGAAAGTGATATTTTTAAGTGGTTTGGGTCAGAAAAAATCCTCTTTTTGGGCTTTTTTTTTGTGTGTGAGGGGCTGTGTTTGGAGGGGTTTCCTTTTGTCCCTACAGTTGGCACAAAGTGGAGGTGTCATCGCCCCGCCGGGGCTTTATTTGCACCCTCTTAAGGGCTCAACGGCCATGAAAGTCAATATTCAAGGGCAAAGGCAAAAAAGACCTGACACATACATGTATAAAAAAATAAATCTCTCAATTATCTCAGCTCATTTGCTTAGGGTCTCATTTTATGTCCCTGCTCCGCTGCGTCGTATATCTGTCCGGATAAAAGAGTTACAGTCGGGCCGGCGTACGTGCACGGGGTTGTAAAAAATACAGATGCTGAATTAATTGACTGTGTGGCACTCAGCAGCTGATTGAGTTGATAATGGTGAGATCTGACCTTTTTCTAATTTCTAATTATGTGCAGTGAGGAATACATGACTCTTATTCTAATGATAGCTAATGCCCGTGGCCTTTGCAGCCCTGCTTTGCCATCACCGGTCCTAAAAACAACCCCCTCCTCCCTCCAACGACCCTCCTCACACAACAGCCACCCTCCCCACACAACACCCAAAGAGCAACCAAAAAGAAAGACAATGCAAACAGAGTGTCAGCTCAAGAAAAGGTGGAAAGGTTGAGGTTTTGAGAGCTGCAAGGCTTGTCCTCACACAGAACTCCCTCCAGCTGGCGCTTCCTGATGATGGGAACTTGACCATCACATCACTACAACCACACTGAGTGATGCCTTTTGGAGAAGATCTGGGTGTTGGATGGGATATATACACACAGATCTAGCCTAAACATAAGGCAAAGATGGAGAGTTTTACATTAAAATGGATCAATCCAGTGCTGCAAGCTCATTGCAAGCACCCACGGCCGAATTTCACCTTGGCAGCAAGAGTTGCTCCAAAACACACCCCAAAAAACCATGATTGGTGTGAGGTCTTTTTAAGAAACCATTAAAAGGTTGCCTCTGTGGACACATCTCCTGCACTGCCCATTTGCTGGACATGTTTCAGCTTGATATGCATAGCAATAGCTTTTCCTCCCCCAAAATGCTGTGTAGGTTTTAGCTCCATCTTTCCCTCCCTGCATTTAATGTGATGGGAGGGGAGGTTCTTTTTGGTCCTCCTCAATATTTGGTTCATGTTCAGTCCCAAATAATCCAAAATGGTGCTTTTTTTTGGAGTGATTTCTGTTCTAGGCCAGAAGATGTTGCAGAATGTGTTTAGTAATCTCCACACTGGGCCTTCTCGTGGCCCTGCAGTGCTTGGGGAGGGCTTTCCACAGGCTGCCAGGTCACAAACGTCACAGAACTCTCCTCCAGGAGCTGAAATGGGCCACAAAAGATGTGGGATTTTAATCCATCTTGAAACTGCTTCTTGCTTTTTGGCCTTCAAGGTGGTTTTTGGCGCTTGGATGAGCGTGGCTTGTTCTTCTTCCCTTTGTGACAGGGTCATCAGACAAAAATCACCTCCTTGGTACCTGGGATGTCTGGGAAAAGCTGCCAGTGAATTGCCTGTTCTGCTTCTCTTCTAGGATGGAAATCCTTCTGCTGGGGACATGCCAACCCCAAAGGAAGGTGCTTTGCTCTTTGCATCATCAGAGGTGGGAGAAATTGCCTCTTTTGACCTCAGCAGCTTGCTTGTGGAAGGAAAGGATGCACCAGGATGGTGCAAGGTTGCAAGTTGAGGGGCACTTCCAGAAGACACATTGACTCCATGGCAGCTGTGTGGGAAAACTAGCCAAAAACTGGGCAGGGTTTTGTTTTTCCTCTCCCAGGGGATTTTATGATCAAAGTCTCAGAGAAAGCCCTGGAGAAGGTCTCACAAGATATACACACAACACTCCCAAGATAGCCAACACTACCAATGGAGCTCACAGATGTTGCCCAAGGTGGTAGGTCTCCATAATTTGTTCCTCACCCCCTACCTTCTCCCCACAATACCCTCTCACCCCCAAAACCCATCTGTCAAGCCCCAGCTGCCTCTACCAGGTTGTCCAGCTCTGGGTCATCGCTGAAGAAGGGTTTGTGCTCCTGCTCCTGCTGGTGGACAAAGTTCTCGATGTCGACGTCGAAGCTGGCTGAGGTGATGCACTCAGAGCCCTGGGTTGCCTGCTCACACTTCTCAAAGAGCAGAGTCAGCAGTGGGAACAGCGGGTGCCTGCAGAAGACAAAGGAAACCACCCATAACACCCACTGCTTTAGGTCCCATGTCCATTTTGATCCCCATCCATCCATTTCTCACAGAGCTGGTGGTGGAACAAACCTCACTCTCAAGCCAATGCTGGAAGTGCTCCCTCCACACCTTTACCAACAAGTTTGGTTTGGCTTTGGAGTGGTTGTCTTGGAGCCATCTGCTGTCCTGGGGGCTTTGCATTTTGGGTCATGACAACAGCATCTGCTCATTGATGGTAATATTTGACCTTACAAAAGATCCCTCTTGTTTGGAGACACTTGGATGGGGATGAGCTGCTATTTCTAACCTGCCCACAGCATCCAACTTTGCTATGGTTTGCTCTTCTACCAAGAGGTGTCTTTGCACACATGTGTTTATCCAAGGAGGAGGATCAAAGCCCACTTCTTTCTCACCACAGCATGACTCAGAAAACAAAGATCTGCAATTCTTCTTGCAAACCCATGCAAATACAAAATGCAGATCCACACACAACACCAAAGCACGTGGAGAAGGGGACAAAGAAGGGAAATGGGCTCAGATTGCTCTGGATTTAGACTGGAGATGAGGAAGAGCTTTTTCATTAAGGGGCTTGTTAAGCATTGGAACAGGCAGCCCAGGGAGGGGGTGGAATCCCCAGCCCTGGAGATGTTTAAAAGGTACAAAGATGAGGTGTTGAGGGCCATGGTGGGCTTGGTAGGGTGAAGGGAGGGCTTGAACTCCAGGAGCTTAAAGGGCTTTTCCAATCCAAATGGATTCTAAGACCATGAGTCAGTGCCTCTCGTCTTTCAGGGGAGAAATGCAAAGGGATGGTGTCCCCCAGCACTCCAGTGGAATAACATTCCCTCCACCATTTTAAGATAGTCCAAAAAAAACGATTATGAATCGCTTCCCACCCATCTTTTCCGAGCTGGAGTCAGGAGAAGGGGTTAAAGCCCTCGACTAAGTCTTCATTTGCAGCCGCTAATACCGCAGCATATTATAGTTTAATCTGTCCTGATCCCGGTTTAATGCAAGATTCAGCGAAGCCACAGCAGAGAACCAGGAGGGGAGGGGGCAGAAATCATTTCATAACTTCAGCAGCCCTTCCAGGGCTGAGCCCAGGGATATGAAAGGCAAATTCCAGGCATTGGGGCTGAATTATTGGGACTTAAGAAGCGGCGGCTCAGCGGCACTAACACGCTGCCATTTCCAGAGCCAATTAGGAGCTGAGGCGTGGAATTACCTGAGGATGGGGCTGGGAGGGGGATGGTGTAACCCCTGAGCAATCTGTAACCCCTTTGAGGGGTTGCATGAGCCAAGGGGTGGGATTGAAGCTGTTGTCAGCAGCATCCCACACTCTGCCATGTTAATAACTGGGGCAGTGCTGCTATTGATCGTTGGGAATGTCTTGGAGCACTGGCAGGGAAAAGGAGGAGAAGGGATGTGGCTGCAGAGCTTTGCAGCTGGAAGGTAAGTTACAGTGGAATTAGTGATAAAGGAAATAGACAGGGAAAATGACAAAGGGAAAAGGAAAGGGAGAGGAGAGGAGAGGAGAGGAGAGGAGAGGAGAGGAGAGGAGAGGAGAGGAGAGGAGAGGAGAGGAGAGGAGAGGAGAGGAGAGGAGAGGAGAGGAGGAGGAGAGGAGGAGGAGAGGAGAGGAGAGGAGAGGAGAGGAGAGGAGGAGGAGAGGAGAGGAGAGGAGAGGAGAGGAGAGGAGAGGAGAGGAGAGGAGAGGAGAGGAGAGGAGAGGAGAGGAGAGGAGAGGAGAGGAGAGGAGAGGAGAGGAGAGGAGAGGAGAGGAGAGGAGAGGAGAGGAGAGGAGAGGAGAGGAGAGGAGAGGAGGGAAAGGGGTTAGAATCCAATCCAATCATCACACACACAACAACTGGAATCAAATGGGAACGACAAGGAAATGAAACTTCAACTAAAACAACAACAAATCCCAACCAAACCAAACTAAACCAACCTCAGATCAAACAATAAAATGAAACAAGGGAGAGGTGCAAAACCTGCCGGGCTGGGGCTCAGGGCTGGCACTAAGGCCCATGGTGGAGCCTGGCCTGAGGAGCAGTGACGTTTGTGTTTCCATCACCAGCTCAATTCTTGTTGTTTTGGGGGGTTTATCCCCTTTTGTACAGCAAAAACATGCAGTTTTCTTTACTTCCAGCCTTCTTGTAGCCCAAACAGGCAGGGGAAGGGAAGGGCCACTATGAAGGGGTTGCAGGCAGAGTTTCTGGCATGACAGAGGGGAGCTAGGCCTCACTCTTGCTATGAAATGAAGGTGTGGGGGGATTTTCCCCACTGTGGGTGTCACAGAGGTGGAGACTCACCCCTATGGCACGAGGAAGACATTATGGGTGGAACAATTTGCTTTTATTTCCAGGGAATCCTCCAAACAACAGGCCCTGACATTTTGCTGCAGGAGCGAGGTCACTCACAGCCACTAATAAAAAGGATTGGACACAGGCTCATAAAGAGAAATGAATTCCTCTAATGGCCTAATTTCACACCTTCAGCAGGGCTCTGGCTGGCAGCCTGTGGCACTGTGGGCACCTCACAACAGGAGTTCATTCTTTTTTAAACTCAGCTCCAAAATACCCCTTTTTCCCCCCTTCAAAACAACCCCTCCACAAATAAAACTTCACACAAACCAAACTCATCCATTTCTAACTAGAGAAAAGTCCAGTTTGCACTGCTGGGATGGTTGAAACATCAGCTCCTGTCAGAGCATCATCTTTAAATGGTCCAAAACCCATCAGAAGTTCCAGTTTCACTGTTGCATAAAGTCAAAAACATACTTTAGCTGGGATAAAGACCCTGTCAGATGTCCCCACACCAAGCAAGGAAAAGGATTCATTTTATTCCCTTTTCCCTCCTCCCTGGTTTTTTAATGGGTGATAAAGCTCTTGTCAGAGCACAAATCTTAGAATCATAGGATGGTAGGGGCTGGAAGGCACCTTTAGAGCTCATCCAGTCCAACCCCCCTGCACAAGCAGCTCCTACCTACATCAGGTCACACAGGAACGTGTCCAGGTGGGTCTTGAAGAGCTCCAAGGAAGGAGCCTCCACACCCTCCCTGGGCAGCACACTCTCCTCATCTCTCTTCCCATCTTGTCTCTTACTCTTCATCACCTCTTCTCCACCCTCTTTCCATCTCCACATCTTTTCTCATCAGTCTTCCCATCCTACTTTCATCTTCTCTTCATTATCTGCCCCTTTCCCCCTCCCTCAGCACCTACCCCAAGTGATGCCCTGTAACAGCCAACCCTTGAGGGCTGTTCCTATGTCAGGTGTCAGTGTCCCACTGCCCTTGTGATGCTCAACTGGAAGGACCTTCCTCCACAGGCCATCTCTCCAACACTTTTTTCCTCCCACAGGGATCTAAAAGGGATCTAGAAACCCTTAATTACCAACCAAGGCCATCATTTCATGCACAACCATCAGGCTTTGTCCTCACCATCAGGATTTGTCCCCGAGTTGCCTCCCTGCTGCTGCAGGACCCCGGCAGGGTCACTTGTCCAGCATTCTTAATCTCTTCCCATCGTATTTGCCTGGTGATTTCCCTCCAGGTTGATGAACTGACTCTTAGAGCTTTGGTGCAACTATTGAACATCACTCACTGGGTGTGTTTTTAGAGATAAAACTCTACTTAGGGGGTAGTTTTGGCCAGCACCTGAAAATAAGCACCCAGGTTTGGGCAAGGTGTGGAACAAGCCAGGAGTATTTTCTCCACTCTTCTAGGTTGGATCTATCTCCCCTCCCAAATTTGTTGACCTTCAAATTAAGGCTGTTAAACCTCCAAAGAGGGTGTTTTTTTGGGAGGGGATTTTGTGCTCCCACCAACGCTGCAAAACTCCTCACAGAGGACAAAGAACAGGCAGCTTGGAGGTGGGTTTTTTTCCCCTTGAATGACCTCTTTTGCCTGGAGAAAATGATTTTCATCCTTGGGAAAAAACAAACCTCTTCAGAGCTACTGGAATAATTGTCTGCATTTTCCTGGGAAGCCAGTGGGTTTATTCCACACCTTCATCTGCCTTTCTAGCCCTTCCAGATGCATCATATTTGAGTATTTGGAGTAGATCTGTTGAATGCCTTCACTTCTGAGCTGTGCTGCTCACAAGCCCCCACAGCCTTGGCCATTAAAGGTGGGGAAGGTGGGGTATAATACTTAACCTTATACCTTAATTATGTTCTCACATTATCCTTTACTGTTAGAGCTTTACTGTATACATTATAACACTGTAAATAATTACATCTCACTTAAATCATTACATATTACTTATATAATTACACTATTTACATAATCATGTTACTTATTGCAATTATATGATCACATTACTGCATAGATTACAGTATTATAATCTAAACTGACAACTGACATCTCCAAACTGACAAAAACCCACTCAGGGAAAAAAAAGTTCTTCCTCAAGCTCCAATCTAAACTTCTCCTGGGGCAACTTGAGGCTGTTTCCTCGTCCTGTCACTTGTTATATGGGAGAAGAGATTGACCCCCAGCTCACTGCAGCCTCCTGTCAGGGAGTTGCAGACAGTGCTCCTGTCTCCCCTCAGCCTCTTCTCCAGGCTCCCTCAGCCACTCCAAGGAATTATTTTCATCATTGAAATCATAGATCATGGAATCACAGAATGGAGGGGTTGGAAGAGACCTCTCAGAGATTGTTCAGCCCAACCCCCTGCTCCAGCAGGTTCCCCTGGCTCAGGGGGCACAGCAACGTGTCCAGGTGGGTTTGGGAACCTCCTGAGAAGGAGCCTCCACACCCTCCCTGAGCAGCTTGGGCCAGGGCTTGAAATAATACATTAATGAATGCATTAATTAATGAACTTGAGCTTGAATCACCTGTAGACAGCTCTCTTGTCAGCCTCCAGTTGTGCCTGGGGGTCACCGGCCGCGGCGGGTACCGGCGCGTTGGCGGCTGCTGCCGGCGTGGTGAGATGGACGGACTGTGCCTTGGTGGGCTGCTGGGCTGTGGCTGTCATCTAGGGAAAGGGAAACAAAGCAGAGGATCAAAAAGGAAGAGAAGGAAAACAAAAAAGGAGGTTGGCTGCACTTTTCCCACCGAGTCAGCAGCCTCCTGCATCGTTTAGCAGGAGGCAGCCCTGCGAGAGGAAGAATGGTTTGAATTTCACCTCAAAACAGGGAGTTGAGGGGTTTTTTTTTCCCAGTTAACCCCTAATTTTTCCACATTTTACTCAGGGAAAGCACAAGGAGAAAAAAATCCTGACATCCTTCTTGCACCAGCAGCGAGGTGGTAATTTATTAAGGGCTGACTTCCAGCAGCCCCAGATTAAATCAGCTGCAACGCTGCTGCTTGCCAAGAGGGGTTTTTTTTCCAAAGCAGGTATTATTGTCTAGACACACTTTCTTCCAAAATTACATGAGCCTCTTCCAAGTCCAGGAATGAGTCATTTTCTGTGCTGTGAGAAGCCAGCCAAAAAAACCTAAGCCATCAACCTTTTTTGAGGTGGGTTTTTTTCTCTTCGCCTGTGCCCAAATCACCTGGCTTTAACCTCACTGCTGGGAAACACAACACAGCAGGGCTGGAAATCTACAGGTAAAAACAAAATGCACAGTGATCCCAAAGTGCAATAAAATCATTTTGCATTTGATTGAAAGTGCATTTCTTTCAGCCAAAGTGAGGGATGAAAGGTGTGAGCTTGAGTGTGAGAGCAAATCCCTGCGTGTCCTTCCACTCTCACCCCCCACCTGGGCAGGATCACAGGTATTTAGGGACAATTCCCACTGCAAATGAACAACTGCAGTCCAGAAACCTGAACTCTTTGCTACCAGGCTGCAGACAGCTCTGACATCCACATCAGCACAAGGTTCATCTGTAAAAACCACTCCAAAACATGAAGGACAGACTCATCTAGGTTCAAACACATCAAATCCCCCAATCTAGTGGCTTTAGCTCAAAAATCTCAGTGGAAAAAGAAGGTAAAGTGGGTGTTTCACTTGTTCTGCTGGGGAAATGTTGTAAAACAATTAGTATTTGCCTCTTATCATCAAATCTTCCATCCCTCCCTTGAGCTGGGGGGTAAAAGGAAGCCTCTGCCTCTTAAACATTCAATATATTACTTCTGCCTTTTGTCTCATAGACTTCATTTCTGTGTTTAGTTACATACAAATCAATCATCTTTCTGTGTCATCTAACACACATTTCTGTGCTTATTTATAGAGAAAAGAAATATTGACACAGATGGTATTTGTCTAATATATTGATGGATTTCTTTCTGTGTTGATACTCAAAGAAAATGGGGTTACAGATATGATTTGGGGTTATAGATATGATTTGGGTTTATAGATATTATTTAGCTAACACACATATTTCTTTCTCTATTTATATGTAAATAAAATGTCCTTTTTATACACACACACAAATACACATGTAGATGCCCACAGCCTTTTCCAGCCAAACCCATCCTTCCACTCACCTTCTTGCCACGAAAGCAAAAGCACATTTCTTGCCTCCCTTTAAAAAGCTGCTGGGCCAAAAGCATGACACCTTTTGCTTTTAAAATGTTTGACTTTAATATCTCCTGCCTGACCTTTTGCTGCTGATATGCTGCTCTTTTTTTTGTGTGGGTTTGTTTAAATCTTCTTTATTGTTCATAACTCCAAAGTTTGGCTCCAGCACCTGGAAATTTCACCCAGAGCTATTTCATTTCCAACTCTTCTCAACCCAGAAATGAGTTCCATTTCCTTCCTTCTTCCCCTCTCCAGTGCTAAATAAACCAGGGACAATTTGGGGTTCACTTGCTGTTGTCATCCCAGCACTTTGCATCTCTTTTGTCCCCTCATTTGCTATCTAAAACCCAAATGCAAGTGGATTTGGGGATGCTCCAGCCATACCAATGAATATCTCCCCATCCTTTTTTCCCCTATTCTCTATTACCTCCCTTAAAAGTTACTTTTTGGGGAGGGAAATTACTTTTCCCTCCCCTTTTTTATCCTTTTTCTCCATCACACTCATTCACCAGTTGCTGAAGCTCTTTTTGTATCCTGCCCCAAAATCCTGCCAAGCTGCTTCCAGCCAAGTCTGCAACTAATTGGGCTATTACCCAAAAAAAAAGATGTTTTCAAGCCATTACCTCACTTGGACTAAAGAAAATACCAAAAAATAAATACAAATAACCCCAAATCGATGGGAAAAGAGGCAAAAAAAGATGCTCAGATGTGAATATTTGCAGCTGGAGATGCTGGGCAGAGAGAAAAATGAAGGCCAAAAATGGTTTTACAAGGAGCAGGTGGGGATGGGATAAAAAGGCAGAAGGTTTGTGGCTCAGGAGTGGGAGGAAAATGTAAGTGGGGATTTTTTTCTTCTGTTTTATTTTCAGGGCAATGGGTAGAAGTAGTTCCAGGGACTTAAAAAAGGGGTTGTTCATAAAAGGTTAAAAAACCTCTATGTTTAAAAAATATAGAAGAAAAAAGGTAAAAAAAAAAAGGGGTAACAAAGGTGAGAACTAAAAGGTTAAAAATTGTTCAATAATCCTGTGAGAACAGACAAAGGGGGTCAAAAAATATGTGAAAGCTATGTAAAAAATGCTGGAAAACTCAATGAAATGAGAACAGTTTGAAATATGTTTAATATGTAAAAAAACAGAGGTTGGAAGTGTGGGGAAAATGGGTAAAAATGTCCCAAAAACCACCCCCATGTAAAAAACCCCCATGTTCAAAGGTGAGGTTTTTGAGGTGTCACTTGATGATGCCAAGCACCTCTCAGTTCTGATCCTTATTCTGTTGTCTAGATCTTATATTGCAGCTCTTTACATTGTAAAACAAGGAGAAAAACCCTCCTAAATCATCAATATTTCCCTTCTTTCACAGTGAAACTTCTCTACCACTGTCACAACGTGCTGAAAAGAAGGGTTCTGAGCCCAAAAAGATGCTGGATGTGAGGGGACTTTCATTGCTCCTACTGAAAACAAACCCCATCTCCACCCTGAGCTGCAGGAGACAGATTCAAGACTGACCAAAAAAAAGGTATTTGGTATGGAATTGTTTATGATTTCACATTTTTCTCCCTGCTGGAACCACCTAAAAAGCAGCTTTTTTTGGGAGGGGGGAGGTGAAGCTGCTCTCAGTGCTGGTAAAACCACCTCTTTCTGCTACTTTTGCCTTCCACTTGGGGTTTCTTCTTCTTTGTGCTACAGATTCTTTATGTTTCAACAGGTAGGGATGCTCAGCAGATGCAATAAGTGATGCTCAGTGTTACACCCCTTCAGCACAACCAGGTGAAAAAGCATTTCACCTTTAACCAGGTTAAAACATTTCCTTCTTTCTCCCTCCAAAAGGCATCTTTTCCCCACCATCCCTGCTCTGCCTTTGCACACTTCTCACAGTGAGGTGATTGCCTGCAGGAAAATATTCAACCAAAGCTCCCCCAAATCCCCTTTCCAGCATTTTTCTCCCCTCAAATTGTCCCCTTGATGAGAAGGGGAGGTTGTAGCTCTAACAATTGATTTACTCTTACCATTTATCACTGACTTGTCACATCTCTGGCTTTGGGGAGGTGAAACCTGTGCAAAATGCTGTTCAAAAAGCCTAGAAATCTCAATTTTTCCAGGTGAAAAGTAGCCACAGTGTTGAGTCAATCAAAAAACAACAGTTCTTAGCTTCAGTTTCTCCTCCAAGTCCATTAAACTGAAGGAAAAACACTCTAGCAACCCCCTTAAAATAGGAAAAGGGGAAAGATTTGATCAACAACGCTCCTGAGGGTCCCCAAAACTCAAAGTATTAGCACTAAGGGACAGAGGTAGGTTGGATGTGTCTGTGGGATGCTGCACAAAAACCCAGCTATTTGGAAAAGTCCCTGTAATGAGCCATTAGGGCTAAAAGGGCATCAGGGCTTCCTGCTGTGTAAGCGATTTCCACACAGGGGAAAGAAGGAGGAGGGAAAAAAATTGGGCCTAAACCCCCTCCCCCTTCCCCTCCCTTTTCCCACTTGGAGCAACGAAGCGAGCAAATGATGACACAGAAGTTGAAGGAGCCATAAAAACCCCACCGAGGTGTCGTTTGTGAGAAGTGACCTTTCCCCATCGAAGGAGAGCAGAGGAAAAGGAGGCTCCAGAGGCTCCAGGGGAAGGGGGGTGAAGTAAAAGTTGATTTATTTATTTAACTTGCAGAGAACAGGCTTCGTTTTTTGCTTCTTTTGGCCCAGGGAGGGGTGATTTTTCTGCTTTTGAACCAGATAAAGGGAGAACACACTCAAAATCTCCCATCTGAACGCCTCAAAAGGAGCTGTTTTGGACAGAGAATCAGTTCAAAGCTCACTCTGGATCATCCTCATTCAGCTGCTGTAGTGGAAACACCTAGGAATGGGCTGTGAGGTATGGGATCATCTCTGAAATCCAACCTCAAGCCTCACATCCAGCCCAATGGGGTTCACCAAGAGAGTTTCTCTTGGACAAGCTCCTCTCTTACATTAATATAAACCCATAATGATGCTCAGAAAAGTCATTTGACTCCTTAGAGCAACACTGGAGGTGAAGCCTTTCCTTTCCCCCCCCTCTGCCCTGGGTTGCCAAAATACACCACAAAACCAAATCAAAAGGCCATTCCTATGGCTAAACCTTGGTTCAGCCAGACATTTTCTCTTTCCAGCTTATTAACCTGCTGTCTGCAAACACACCACAGCGTTGGATTTCCAAGGAGACCCCAAAATAAGCCAGAAAGGAGGGGAAAAATAAGTCAGTTTGTCCTAAACCCCTTCAAATCCTGGAGGAATGTGTCCCAGTTGTTGCCAGTCTCTGAAATGAATGGGTTTTGGGGTGAGGTAATGATCATTATTTAGGAAGGCAAGGTAATTAATGCAGGGATTGGGGGTCATGAGGGGTCTGGAGGGTTTTGAGGGCCACTCACCTGTGGGGTGTCTTGGTAGGGAGGAGGGGGAACTGTCTGGGTGGCCATCATCGTCAGAGCCGGTGCCGGGGAGACATGGTGCATCCTGGGTGGGAGTCACATCGAGAAGCTGCAGGCAGGAGAAATGCTGCTGGATTAAAGGAGGGATCTTCCCCCAAAATCTCACAGGAAAAGGGACAGAAAGGAGAGGTGACATTCCTCTCAGGAGCACCCCAGCACAGAGCTCCACCTCCCGACCCCTGGATGAAACCCACATTGGTGTGATGGCCCTTTCTGGTGATTCCTCCTTTTTGGAGGCAGGAAGACAAGTCAGAAATGCAGCACTGTCTACATCTTCTGAAACTCCACACTAAAGGAAACCCCCTCAGGCAATGTGTCTCCTTGCCTTTGGCCACCATGGTGTCCCATCCTCCAGCCCTGCATGCACAATCCAGAAGGAAACATCTGATGTAGAACTGACCAACCCAGCTGACTCCTCCATTCAGTCAACCTACTCCTGGGTTTTGCACATCCCATATGGAAGTGCCTGGATCCAGGAGGCAGGCTGAGATATGCTGCTCTCAGCCTCTCTTGGAGCTGCTCTGTTTTTTGTAGAAGCATAATTATTTAGGAGGGAAACAGACTCTGGGGTTGGGTATCTTCAGGTCTCAAGGAGAAAGGGGGAAAAAGAGTGGCATCAGGAAGGGATAAATGTGTAGAGGAGTTCTTGGCTGGATGCTGTCCCCAAGGATAGACCTAGTGGTAGATACAACCAAAAAACAACTCTTGGCCTCAAAATGCCTCCCTTCCTATTGTTTCACTGCAGCTGTGTGGTTGCTTCAGAAGAAAAGCCAATCATCTTGCTTAAATCCTTGATAAAAACCATGTCCTGAATGAGCTCTGAGCTCTATATTGAGCCAACTCATAAAGCCACCTGACTACACCTCCCCAGAGCCTCCAAAAGCACATGTCTCCCTGCAATGACTCTTGTTTGGAAGAGATGACATCTCTTGAAGGCTTCACCCCGTTGGGATGCCCATTGTTGTGTTGCATTCCTCACTTGCTTCTCGTGGAGGGGATGCACCAAGACACGGTGTCAGCGTCGCTCTTGCCACGAAACGATGAAGAAACACCCTCACACAAAGCAGAATAATGAGGATCCCAGTGAGCTCAGGGGAAAAAAAATGAACATTTGGGGGTCTTCAAATCAGCCTCCACAGGTTTTGGGGGGAAGATTCACAATATTCATGTCTTGCTCTGTGAGGTCCACAGGTGTTACGAAGAAGATTTGTGACACTCTGGTCTTCTCAGTGAGATCCACGGTTGTCTGGGAGAAGATGTGAAATATTCAGGTGTTCTCCATGAAGCCTCAGGCTTTACAAGAACCACCAGGCACGGGATGAGTATCAACCACTCGTTATTTTGCATGAATATGCTCTTTTAAAAGCAATGCACAATTACCTTTCTCACACTCTGCATCAATATGGACGCCCCGTGGCTGGAATATTAAGAGAGCAGACCCAAAATCCTGTGCAGACCAAGGTCCTTACATGACACAGACCTCTTGCAGCCCGAAAGAAATTGCATTTACAGGATTAAAACTCATGCTTTTCATCTGGTGGTTTTTTTCCCTGACAGCAAATTAGTGGGAGGTGAATTTCTCGCAGCTTAAAAACCTTCCGTGGCCGACGTCAAAACTCAGCTTGCAGCTGCAGGCACATCCTTGAGGGGAGTAACACCAAGGGGAAAATCTCTCCACCAGAAATAGCTGCAGCTGGAGAAAAGCAGGATTCAGAACTGTGATGGTCTAGACATCTCAGTGGGAAGCTGAAAAAAAACCCGCCCCATGAGGTTGCTATTCTGGGAAATCCAAACCCAACCCACCCTGCCTGGTATCTATTGTTCATGCCAGGAGAGAACCTACCTCTAGTGTGTGGAGATTTATTGCAGGGTGTGAGGGGGTTTTTTTTTGGCTGAATATATTCCCAGAAGGTGGCAGTCCAGAGCCCAATTCAATTGCCAAATATCATCTAACCTGCTCGAATCAAACCCTGTTCGTGGAGGCTTTCAGGGTGTTGATTTGTTTGGAGAATAAGACTTGGAGCCAAATGAAAAGAGAGAGGGAAAAACAACAACCCAAAGGATAAAAAAATGAGAGACAGCTGTTGCCTGTAGCAGGGTTATGTATCCTGAGGGGAAATAAATGCACTTGAGTGCTGTAAATATCCAGAGAAGCTCCTGGTACCTGTGGGAAAAGCCGGACGGGTGTTTCACGCTGGAGTCCTCCAGCCATGAATCTCAGGGTGCAAAGCTGTCAGTCCCGTGGATTTATCAGCAGCCAGAAGCAGGGAAGGGTCAAAAGCTGATGGTTCATGCATTAATCCTTCCTTATTTTTTATATCTTTCTTATTTTTATGCATTAATCCTCTCTTTTAGTGCCCCCTTCCCTCCACCTCTTCAATCAACTGAGCTCTTGACCACAGGCATCCAGGTGACGAAAGGAGCCAGGAGCATCTCCAAACTCCTGCCAACCCAGCAGATCAGCTCCAGGCAACCACCAAATGTGAAGAGTGAATTTTAGGGTGGTAGGAGGATCGAGGAGGGGCAGGGAACAGCAGCCAACTCCCAGGGTGTTTGCACAGAGCAATAAAACCCATCAAGGGCTTCTTTCATTTCCGGAAGCTGCAGCACTTTGGGGTTTTGGCAACGACCTGAGATCAAAGCATCCTAAATTTCCTTATGAAATGAAAATTATTTCAGCTGCCTCTGGAATATTGCCATCAAGTTGAAGATGGATTTCCCAAAGAGCTTTGCATCTACCTAGAAGAGCTTCTGATTTATAGGCCCCCCTGTATTTTTTTGCCAGCAACACGTTACCTCTTCTTTCATATCAAAAGACTCAAACACTAAGTTGAGGAGTTGGGGGGGTGTGTGTGGGGGTTATTTTCAATGTCATCACTGATGTCTTAAACCATTCAACAGAATTAAAGTATTACAGATAGCCACTCAACATTTCTAGGTGCATGTGACCCTCTTTGATTAATAAACCAGCTGTAAAACTGTCTCAGAAGTAGAGCTGAACAACCCCCTCCCCGCCCCGAATCAATCACATTGTTGGACCCCAAGTTACCATTTCCAGCAATTAATATCAGCTTTGCAAAGTGCAAATCTGTGTTTCCAAATCAAGGGAGAAATGGGGATTGTTTTCTTCTAGCTCAGCTAGAAACAAGCAGCTTCATAGAATGGTGAGGGTTGGAAGGGACCTCCAGCGATCATCTGGTCCAACCCCTCTGCAGAAGCAGATCCCACCTAGATCAGGTCACAGCTTCTGAAGATGCAACTCATCAGAGGATTCAATGTAAGAAATCACATGGAATCAGCTTTTCAGGCATTTCCTCTTCTCTACCCAAAGCCTCCACATGATTAGAGCTGCTTGAGGATGCCTTTTAGTTCTCAGCTTGGCATTAAAACTCATCCAACCCCACGCCAGTCGGGTATTTTATGCCACCGTCTTCTCAGAGGGCTTGTGCAAGCTGAAGTTTCTGATCTATGCATTCATTATGTGCACATATCTAAGTTAAAATGAAGAAATATAGCTGAGGGGGGAGGGAGAAGCACCTCCAGAGGACGATCCATCTCGCTCTGATCCACGGGCAAGGACAGGCTCACCCTCAGCGGGTGACGTCGACTCTTCGCTGGCCATAAAGTGAATTGAGAACGACCCTCTCGCTCTTGTCTCATTTCTATCTGCCACCTTTCCCCTTTTTTCACCTGTTTTCATTGAAATTCACTTGGCACAGTGGAAGATGAACACCAGGTTTTCATAAGCTATTAAAGGAACCCCTCCTTATGCCACACTGGGCTGGGTAAAACTTAAACCAAATGCTATCAAATGGTTACAAACGTGGGGAAGAAACTCATTTCTGGAGACATCACCCATTCTTGGTCATTCCTCACCTTCAAGGTGAGGTCATTGCCTTGGTCATTGCCTCCCCTGAGGGTATCAGGAGCATCTGTGCCAGAAATACCACTGCACCACCAAAGATTCAGAAGGAATAATTGTCCTCTATCCAAAGCCAAGAAGGTTTTGGTACAAGGATCACCCTTTGCCCTCAGCCAACATGCTCATTTCTTTAAATGCTGAGCTTATTATTCATATATTCAAGTTATTTGTTATGATTCATCCAAAAGGATGAATTGAGCCTCTGCTTCTTGCTACAACCATGGGCTTTGATATTTCTTCAGGATAAAGCCTGGACTAGAACAAACACCTTGTCTCTTTTTCTCCTAAAACAAGCTCTTGCTCAATGCACAAGCAACTGTGGTAAAAGGGAGAGGGAAATGCCACGTCAGACACCACCAAAGATCAAGCACTAGTTTGGGTTGTCACAGGATGGGACATCTCCCCTGGGTTGCAGGGGGAAAAGCAGCGTGGAGTATTTGCAATCTCTCCTCCCAGCTGCAGCTCTGTAGGAAAGGGAGACCTGCTACAGTGAATTTCCAAGGAGAACAACAATTACTGCTAAATATTTCTCTGCTCTCCATCCCTAAAAGGCTCCAGGGATACCTCTGCAACATAAACACGAGAATAAAACCTGCAAGAGCCAGTCAGAGCTTTACTAGACAAGGTTAATGTACCTTGAACAGCAGCATTAAACAACTTTGTTCTTTTCTCTCTTCTTTTTATTTTTAAGTGGAGAGCTGAGATACCTACAGACATTTTCAAGTGTTATTTTTATAGAGGGAGACCATTAAATCACCTTCCAAAACAAACCAGAGCAGGGAAACATCAAAGAAGCTTCTTCAAAGTAACCTGGAAGGACTTGCATTTCACACAGTTCAGCCCCCAGCCCAACAAAAGTTCCCCCTCCCCAAAGAAAAGAGCAAATTGGGAATTGTTTTGGAAGGCATATCAAAAAGCTTTGAAGTGAAAAGGAGCTGAGGAACCCAATAAAACCACATCAGCTCCCTCTTGCTGGACTTGAATTGTCCAGGTGAAGTTCCTGATTGCCTTGAGAGCGCTTGCAAAGAAACGGGGAGCTGATGAATGTTCCAAGTCCTTCACTATGAGCGATTCATTGCAAATAATTCATGATCAATATGTTGCCTGATGCTTTCAAACCTTTGTTTTCCATCCCAACTGGCTCATTCCAGGAGAGAGGAATCGCTCAGCGCTCACACTTCCATCATGCAAACACCAAAGCTCAATCCCACGCCATGGGAAGGTCCCCAAGGTCCCATCTTGGGTTCAGAGGAGGTTCCTGGGGAATCAAGATGAGTTTTGGACATGGGCTGGCAGAGGCTGGCTCTGAGATGAACTAAATGTTGGGGAAACAGGAGATTTGTGGTTTCAACACATCTTCTGTCCCACCAGCAAAGGTGACATCAGAGCTGTCGCTTCAAACACAGGCAGCCCAGAAGGATCATGCCCAAACCCAGACTTGCTCAGCAAGATTCAGCCATCAGCCAAGTTCTTTCCATCCCAAACCAACAACTGCAGCCCTTCACCAAGTTTTCAGCCAGCAAAGGGCAAATTAAACCAATACCACTCCAAAACCCACCTGCAACCTCAACCCAGACACGTGCCAATGACTCCAGTGGCTATTTGCAACCACAGCTGCAACCCACAAACACCCCAGGAGCAGCAGGGAAGTTATTAATGATGCCTTTTTGAGGTGCTTAACTGACAAATCAAAGCCTGCAGATGCAAATCTCACCCAGATCTGCACGAGTCATTGCACCAGGTAAAGCCAAACAGGAACCTGCTTTTCTGGTGGGCTTGTAGGAATGTGGTCTAGGTGGCAAGTTGCTTTTTGGTGGGCTTGCAGGAATCTGATCTAGGTGGCAACCTGCTTTTCTGGTGGGCTTGTAGGAATTGTGCTCAAATCAGCAGATTTAACCCAACTGCAGAGACATGGATGAAGACACACAAGGTGCAAAGACTTCCCCACCCTTGGGAAAGCCCTGAAAGCAGAGTAATTCCTCAGCACACCCAATAAAACCTTCTTCTCCCTTAAATCTGCCTCGTTTCTTGCTAAATCCTGCCATCACACTTGCAAATTTTCCCTTTGGGAGAGGGAAAGAAATCCCTCTGGAGCAGGCTGTTTTCCTCTTTCCCATATGGCAGATAAATCAGAGCTCCCAACTCGGTGCAGTTTCCACTTCACATCCCTCCCTTGCAGCTCTCCAGCTCCTCCTGGTCTTACCTCCCCCCCTTCAACTTCCTTTTAAAACCCAATCAAAACCCAATGAGAAACAACCCTACAAACCAGAAGACTAAAAGAAGGTTTCCCTTGAGGCATGCCAAGCTTCTGGGGATGGGCAGAGAGTTGTTGCCATCCAAGCCCTAAGCCAAGACACCAAAGACTGTGACGTGAGCTGTTGGATTGATTGTCTCAATTTAAACATCTTTCATTTGAAAGCAATTTGGGCTCTTTTTTTTTTGCCACGTTTCCAGCCTCAGTGACAGAGATTTGAGACATGACATGGTGATTTATACAGCTCCAGCTAGCTAGGGAGTCTCAAATAGTTTTGAACTCCTTTAATTACATTCTCTTCTCCATTTACTCTGAATGATAGGCCTTAAGATATGTTCAGCCTGGTCTAAACTCAACACAGTGAGGAAATTGGGGCCAAAAAAAAACCCCAGAAGGGATTGGGAAGTGTTTATGGTGTGAGACAGATGTGCCAATTTTTCCTGCAGCTTTTTTGGTACAGTTACAAAAGGTACAACTTGGCCTCACAGGAGCATCTCTGCAGGTACAGGCTTCAGGAGGAGGAAAGCTGAAGTGGTTTTGTGCCTGGAAAATGAGGTGACCCACAGACAAGGTGGAAAAAGGCCAAAGGGAAGTGAGTTATTTCTCAGAAGATGTCTTCAGGATAGGTAATTTCCATCATTAGCCACTTAGAGCAACACCAGCCTTATGTTTCAGAAGGTGGACACTCACCGTGGTGTCTTTCTGTGCCTCTGCTGAGAGGTGTCTTGACCTTATTGACACAATTTGCTCAAGAGGTTGAGTTTGGTCTTTTTGCTGGAGATGCTAAACAGCCCAGGCTGTGCTTGTGTCCTCCACAGACATGTACTCATGTTTCCTCCAAAGCAAACCACCCAAAGTGCCCAAAGTACCCTTCCATGCAAGCATCAGGCAGCTGACATCAAAACACTGACTGACTGCCTGGCATCAAGGCAGGGAGGATCTCCCCTATAAGAGATCCTTGTGATGACTTCAAACCCCTGCAAACCCATCAGAGAAGTCATAACAAAATGAACCCAACATGCACCTTGATTTGGGAACCCAACCTGTACCTTTATTTAAGGTGCCAAAACCAGACTAAGGAGAAATGCAGCTGCTTCATCACATCTTGAAATCACATCTTTAATCCTGCTTTTTGGGGTCTGTTTGTTGCAGAGGGAAGGTCACCAGCAAGAACCAGAGCTGAAAAGGGCAGCCTGGAGGAAATAATCCTGTCATTATTGGCTACTGTTTATTAAAAAGGACTTTCAGAAGAGGCAAGACCTCAAAAGAAAAGGCACAAAGCAAAGATGCTCTGCTGAGCCATGGGCTGAATGAAGTTTTGGGGTTTTCCTCTGAGATACTCCCATCCTAAAGGAAACATTTCAGGATGCTTGCCCAAATTGAAGGCAGCACCTCCATTTTCAGTGACCAAAGATTTCTCTTTGCTCCTTTTAGCAGGAAAGTTGCAGCCAAAGGGGGTTTTATTTGCTTTGTCACCTGCTGGGTGCCTGTGGTTTTGGCACAGATCAAGCACGTTTGTCATTCTGTCAAGCCCTAATTTTAGCCATTGGGGTTGACTAAAGGACTGTGAGACCCTTGGTTTCACGTACATCTTATTTTAAGCTCCATGTTTCAGTTATTTTTAGCTGGTGACCCTCTCTCTGCATCCTACTGAGGTGCCAAAATCTCCCAGTGAGAGCAGCCCTGTACTTCAGGGTATTTTATCCAAAAGATATCTTGTGTTTTCCTCCAGGCTGCCCATGGCTTGTAGGCCTCATGACATGGTGTTTTTAATACTTGAGGTTTAAAGCACAGCCTGATTTCTAAAATACAAATGAAAACCAAGCTAAAGAGCCTCTAATTCCCCCTGAAATGCTCACTGCATTTACAGAAGGGGTGATATCATCTGGGTGTACTGGCAAGAAGAGTAGAAACTCCCCTCAAATAAAGCCCCACCAAGGTCACAACTCCTCCTATCCCACTCAACTAATATATGTAACTGCACAATTAACACATATAATTGGCTAATTAATATAAAGCAAAGCAGCCTTACTGTTTGGGGCGTGCTCAGGGAGCAGCTGCCCTGCAAGCGTCCTCCTCCTGCTCCCAAAACAAGATTTCCTGGGTAGGGATCACAACCTGGGAAAGCAAAGGATGAGATATTTGAGTGCTGATAGAAAAGGTGGAAAGGACAAGGTGAAATGTTAAGCAGAGGATGAAGCTTTTGGAGGCATTGCAGTGGGGGAAGTCTGCCCTTAATGCACAAAGAATATAGGGGGAAATAGGAGGGATGAAGGGAAACGAGTGGGAATGGGTTCTTGGATGTGAAAGCAGGGCTGATGGCTGAGCTAGATCAGACCCCAAGGGTTTGCCCAAGCAGGTTTGAACACCTCCAAGGAAGGATGAAAGCAAGCAATCAGATTTTGAGAGCTCAAACCAGGATGTGTGCAGCAAACAGCGGCGTGCTCGTTGCAGCTCTGTCCGTAAAGGATGAAGGGTGACCCGGTCCCGTCCCGTCCCTTTCAGCTCCTGAGGGGTGGCAAGTCCCCAGCACGGGATCTCACTCAGAGTTTGCAGTACAATCTGGGTCTGAAAAGGAGGAAAAAAGGGATAAAAGCAATGAAAGAGCATTAGCCATTGGCTGTGGCACCGTTTCACACCCCCTGGTTCATTACAATCCTTGCTTGAGTCTAAAAGCACTTTTACACTCGGGCTCAGATGGCAGGATATACAGAAGAACCATTAACTCAAAACCAAGAGAGCTCACAGCCTGTTTTTTTAATAAGGAACAACCCACACAGGATGTCAGAGATGATGCTGCATCTCCTAAGGGTCTGGCCTTTACAGAGGCTGAGGCTGGGGTCTTGTGGATGGAGATGGGCTGAGCAAGGGTCGGCATGGTGACAAAGGTGTTTTGTGTTTGGCTGCAAAGGAAAGGAATAAAAGAGAGAAAATTCCCCAGATCTCTGAATATACATCACCTCTAGTGAGCCCCTCAGATCTCCATTACATGTCTGATAAATATCCCTTGATATACATCACCTCCAGATATCACCTCTATCTTAGGTGATAAACATCACCCAAGATCTCCAATATATGTCTGATACATCCACCTTGATATATATCACCTGGTAGAGAGCTCCTCAGATCTCCAGTATGTGTCTGATATATGTCCCTTGATACACATAATCTCTGTCGAGCTCCTCACATCTTCAGTATACATCTGATACATCTGCCTTGATATAAATCACTTGTAGGCAGCTCCTCACCACTACACATCTGACACACACACCTCTGATATATGTCACCTGCCTGAAGCTCCTCAAACCTCCCTGATATATCTGATACATCTACTGTGATATACATCAAACTCTAGAGAGCTCCTCAGATCTCCAAGATGTATCTGATACATGTCCCTTGATACACATCACCTCTAGGGAGCTCCTCAGATCTGCAATGTACAGCCAACATCTCTTACTTTGATACAGCAAACCCAGTGCAGAGCTATGCTGATATATGGCTGGTACATATGTACCTTGATCCCCTGATTCCAGTGTACATCTGACATACCCTACCATGCTTCACACCACCTCCAGAGAGCTCCTGAGATCTCCACAGCACACCTCAGGGATGCACCTCTGCTCTATGTCAGCTGCAGAGCTATGCCTCCTACACTGAGACCCGTGAGGACTGTTTCCCTTGGTTTTAATTCCATCCCAACCCCCTTGCAATAACAACACTAACTTCACAGACTGTATCCATCACCATAACCAAGAGGAGGGAGTCCAAAAGATGTGAGTGTATGAGCAAGCCAGCATAAGAAATGCCATTTCTGGTAAGCTGGACATCACTGAGCTTATTGGCCAAGGAGAGATATGGAAGCAACTGGGTGATTTCAGGGCAGAAACACACAAACATGGAAAACTTAGTGACAGGTCAAGATGCCTCTGGACTTTTTGGGCAAGAGGTTTAGAGACCTGATTTGGGTTACACTACATGGGACTCAAGTCCAAACCTCTTCCATCACAACAGCAGCTGAAATATTAAGGATATTTATGCTCAAGAACTCAAAAAACCCTCCAGGCTCATGGGGGAGCATGTATGGGCTGATGCCAACAACTCATCAAGGACCCAGGATCTCATCTGCATTGGGTTTGTCCTGATGACATGATGACAAAGCTCATCTTTTGGAGCTCCAACACTGCAGACTCTTTTTTTATCCGTTCTATTGGAGAGGCTTTTGTCATCTGGGCTCACTGTGTGAACAAAACATGAGAACTGGAGGAAAAGGAGTAGGTCAGTAAGGCTCTGGCACACTGATTCTCACCCTTGGAGGTGATCAGAGCTGAGGATGCTGCATGCATGGCAGACAAAAATGCAGCTTTGTGAGCTGCTGCACTAAAGCTGCTGTTTTCATCCTCATCGTGAAGAGCACCAAGAGCCATCCCCACCAGGGACATCTTCCTCAACACCCCTGCAGAAGGAGATAAGTCTCTTTTTTTAGGGACTTCAAAAGGCATCCTTTGAAGTTTAGCAGAGGCCTTTGAAGTCCTCCCTATGTGAAAAGGAATGGAGGAGATGTCTCCTTCAAGATGCTCCACCCAAGGCAGTGAGACACACAGTGTCCCAGGGACACCCCTCCCACCCAAAAACACCCTGATCAACCCCCCAAAACGCCCTAAACCACTGATCCAGTCAAGCTGAGTAACACCCAAGGGTAGAGAGAGGAACTCAGCAATCCCAAGACCTCTGCCTGTAGGCAGGTTGCAAAAAATAAAGCCAAGGGCATCGCTGTTAATAAAGGTTTAATTAAGTGTAAGGGAATGCTAATAAAGCTGACATTTGGTAACGAAAAAAGCCACCCAGGATTTCAGCAAAAAGTCTAAGATTCTAAAGAAAGAAGCTTCTCCTGTCGTGTCACCTTGTTTCCAACGTGAGCAGCTCATGTTTCCAAGCTCATCATCTCAGCGCTGATTAATTGGGACTGTGATTTGTTAATAAACGGAACGCCAGCTCCTCTGACTTAAATAGAAACAAGGAGTGGTGAAAGCCCCTCCCAACGCTGCTGGGGTTTGCTGGATTCCCTTTTCATACCCCAATGCTAAGCTGTGGTGGCCCCAAACTGTAAATCCCTGGGGACAACAGGAGAAACACTACACATGACCAAATGAAGGCAGAAATAAAAGCTGAAGCCACAGTTTAAAGAGCTCTAAAGGGTGGTTTTGACTCTCCAAGCCATAAAAAACCCTTTGATTTGTTGGGTTTTCCCCTCCTCATGCTGCAATTTCTGTAGCATCTCCAGTCTCTGAGTAGAGGCTGGGGCTGGATGTTGGGGATGCTTGAAGGTACCAAAGTGAAACGTGCTATTTCTCATCCTTTTACCTGGTGGATGCACTAACCCCATCCTTGCTCAAAGAGAGTGAAAAGATCCAATGCTTCTACTTCTGAACTTCAGTATTTCTATACTTCTGCAAAAGGCAAAGCCATTTCACCACCAAAATCAACCCAGGAGAGACAAGTCCATCAGCAGAAGGCAGCTACAGGCCATTTGCATTAACCAAAGGGAGGGCAACGTATGGAAATACCAGTATCCACCTCACACAAACACACACACACAGCCCTTGGATGCACACATATGTGCACATCTGGGCCCAGGGAACAAAAGCAGCCTGGTTATGCTGTACAGATAAACACCAGAAAGTCAAAATGCCCCACAGAAGCAGCACCACACTGCTCAGCCTCGGGCGAGACGGAGGGAAATTGGGTACCCGTGAGGTCTGGAACAGTGGGATTAATAACACATCCATTTTAATGCAGGGTGGGTTGTGAGGGCTTGGGTTTGGGGTTGGTTTTTTTTCCCTTGTTTTTTTTTTTTTCCCTGCTTCACAAACAGCAAAGTGAATGTTTGAGCATCTCAGCAGGGGGTTAATGAGGACTCTGATTAGTTATTCAGATTTGCCGCTGCTGCTGCTGCTGCTGCTGCCTCCATCCATCCTGGAATGGGGGAAGAACAGGAAAGGGGTTTGCAGCAAAAGCTCTTCAACATGACCTGCTTGGCTTTCACAGCTCAGGATGGAAGTTTCTGGGGGGTTCATGCTGCAGGGATCCCCAGAATCAAAATCCTAATGGCAGCTCTGGGGTGGTAAAAGGATGTTTTCCCATCATTTGGGAAGGATGTAAAATGCTGCTGTGCACTGGTTCCTATAAAGGCTCAAAAGAAAATAGCTGGATTTAGGGGGTGGGGGGGTTCATGTAGGAAAAATCCCCAAAATCTTGAGTGGTTTGAATGAAATTCATGTGCAATCATGGTCAGAGCTACAGGGCCAAAAACAACGGATGTATGGAGGAATGGAGCAACAGATGCAAGGATGCACAGACAGAAGGCTGCAAGGCTGCAAAGGAGCAGAGATGCAAGGATGTAGAGATGCAAGGATGCAAGGATGGAAAGAAGGCTGGACCATCCCATAAGCCTCCCCTGGGCTGCATCAATGCAACCCCTTCCATTCTTGCAGTGCTTTACACAGCATCCCATAGAAATCTCAGACAGCTCACCTCTTTGCTCCCTGGCACAGGAATATGTTACAGCAGGTTGAGCTCATCCACTGATGGAGAGTTTTGGGGTTTATTTCCAGATGTAGCCTTCTGTTCTTCACCTCCCTCTAAAAATAAAGGCAACCTAAGAAAATAGATGGCAGGTAATCCCAAACGAGGCTACAGAAAGGCTTAAAGGATGAAGCCAGAGCAGTGTTTTGTGGACTCATCAACAAACAAACCCAGGCATTACTTTAGGATTCGTTATTTCTTCACCAAGAAGAAATATTTTAAGGATAGACAGCGTGGTGCCAACATTATTAAGGGTAAATTCATCCCAGTCAGGTCTGGAGACCCAGTTGGATGTTGCTTGAGCATCACTCGGTGCTCAACGGAGGTTTTGGGTGGGGGGAATAAACTCCCATGTCATTCCCCAGGACGACTGCCAGGAGCTCAGAGGAGACTCAAGCTGGAGTTATCCACCCAATTTTGCACAAGCCAGAGCTCTCCATCCCAAAAAGGCTCCTTTTTTTTTCCCCAGGACCCCCTCCATATGCTCCGTCTCTGTTTGTTAAACGGCGCGTTAATTGTTCTGAATTAACAGCTCCAGCTGGAGGAGAAAACAAGCAATTTGCAACCTTAACATAACACCCAACTTATCTCAAGTGATTTAAGTTGGGGTTTGGTGCTGGGGTGGGGTTGGTTGGGGGTTTTAAGGGGAAAAAAAAACCCCAATCTTTCTTGCTTGCAGATGCACTGCTCAGAGCTCGGCTCAAATCACATCACCCAGAGGACTGATGCACTTAGCAGAGTGGGGTATTAGCCCATAGCCACAGGAGGAGGATGGTAGGACATGAAATAAAAGGAAGAAATAAGAAATCTCTGCATTTGGCTTTGCTTTAGTGACAGGAGAAATATAATCCCTTCTCTTCATTGCTGGGCAACCCAATGATTGCAGTAGGGCTCATGAATATTTTCTCCCCAACACAAGATTGGGGGGGGGAGTTGTGTTACATTTACATTTTTTTCCCCTAAATATTCATGCTCTGGAAGAAACACCCAGAAATCCCTCTTTCAAGCTTTATCCCTTTGCCTTCTTTCATCTCCTTTTCCCTTTTTTCATTTGCTGCTAGATAGAGGAGGTGAGAAAGAGACACCACAGTGATCATTTGTTTACCAGCCTGGGATCTTCGACTTGGGATAGATTTGGGTTTTAACTGATGTTTTCATCACTTCAAAACCCTTTCTAATATCACCCAAAGTGAGGGATTCAAGAAGCAAAGTCCTTCTCCATCTCTCCTGGTTCCAAGAGGAACCCAACAGAGAAAAGGACTCTACAGAGATGTTATTTCTCCTGTGGGAATGCATAACTGCTTTGGAAATGCAAGAAAAGCTTTTTTATGATGATGAGCAATTGTCTGCTGCTAAATGGAGTGGAAAATCCTCTTGCTACCCTGCCAAGGTTGAGTTGGGAGTCAACGATCATCAACCCCCAAGAGCTTCCTAAGAGCATCAAAGTTGGGTTCCATCAGATGACCAGGGTTGTGGATGGAGTTATGGTCCTCCAATGAGGCAGTCTGATGAAGTTGAGGCAGTTTGTCTCCATTTTCTAGGGGAAAAAAGGAGTTGCATTGTGTCCTGAAGACAAGAAGAGACACCAAAACCCACCAACACATCCTTCTCACTTCTAAAATACACCCCCAATGGCTGTGGGCAACTCATTGGTGGGCTGAGCCCTCCTCAGGGCTGAGCCACTCTACCTGACAAGCTCCTGGCTCACGTATCAAGTAACAGGAGAAGTGATAAAATCACTTTGGCACCTTCCCTGGGCACGACAACCCTCGTTACAAGAGCGAAATTGAAGGGAGGCAGCCTGACACCACCCGATTCCCAACGCACCCAGCTCCGCAGATTAATCCTTCTTGATGGAGAATTACAATTAGGGCCTCCTGTCTTAAGGAGATATCAGCAATCAGATATCTTATCAAATGCCACCTCAATTATTCAAATAATCCCTGGCTCTTAGGTTTGGGTGCTGTTTAGAGAAAGCAGTCCCATTAATGTGCTGACACTTCCCCATCACGTCCCACCGTCCTCAACTTCACGTCTGATTACAGAATTTGCATTCAATTTCATTTCTCTTTCCCCCCTCCCTTCCCTTTTCCAGCTGGAGTAAATGAATAATCCCAGTACCTACCCCAGCCTTAATTACATTTGTTAAATTAAAAACCCAGGATGTGAGAAATTTAAATGCGTGGAGCTCCCGTGGCCAGACAAAACCTCCACCTTCAACCTGCCGCAGCCTCTGCCTTCTCCTTGCTCCCAAATTCCTTCTCCTTCCTTCCCCACAGCCAGGCATCAAAGAAATTACAACCAGACAACAAAAACCCTTTCTAAACGATGAAACAATAGATGATCTTTTGACATTTCCAGGCGCTGTTTGCAGGGGGAACGAGATAAAATGTAATAAATTCATATACTTCTGTGTGTTTCTTGGCTCCAGCAGCTCAAATTTCCATCTCTTTATGCAGGAGTCCTGGGGAGCAGAAATCCTTGATAATGCCAAACAATTCGACACTTTATTTTCTCTTTACCCCCCGCACCAGGCAAAAACACAGGCTTCAAGCTGCCAGCTGCTGGGAGTGAAACCAGATGCCACATCCCTTTTCCATATGGAAACAAGAAATGGCCTTGTCTGGGGGTGGAGCGTGTGGACTCCCCTTGGCTGCAGCCCTCTGTGACCCCAAAAGCAGCAAAACCTCTCCTCAACTGCTAAAAATACCACCCCTACATTGCAATGCTGTCAATTGTTAATTGTTTTCAGCCCCAGATCCTGATCCAACCAGCCCCAGATCCTCGTCTAACCAGACCCAGATCCTGGTGCAATCAGCCCCAGATTCTGGTCCAATCAACTCCAGATCCTGGTCCAACCAGACCCTGATCCTGGTATAATCAACCTCAGATTCTGATCCAACCAGCCACAGATCCTCATACAAGCAGCCCCAGATCCTGGTCCAATCAACCCCAGATCCTGGTCTAACCAGCCCCAGATCCTGCTGCAATCAGCCCCAGATTCTGGTCCAATCAACCCCAGATCCTGGTCCAACCAGACACAGATTCTGATCCAATCAGCCTCAGATACTGGTGCAATCAGCCCCAGGTCCTGGTCCAACCAGCCCCAGATCCTCATACAACCAGACCCAGATCCTGGTACAAGCAGCCCCAGATCCTGGTCCAATCAACCCCAGATCCTGGCCTAACCAGCCCCAGATCCTGATGCAATCAGCCCCACATCCTTGTGCAATCAATCCCAGATCCTGGTCCAACCAGACTCAAATCCTGGTACAATCAAACTCAGATTCTGATTCAACCAGCCCCAGATGCTAGTGCAATCAGCCCCAGATCCTGGTGCAATCAGCCCCAGATCCTGGCCAACCAGCCCCAGATCCTGGTGCAATCAGCCCCAGATCCTGGTCCAACCAGCCCCAGAGAAGACATCCCAAGATATGCCCCAGTTTGCTTGATTTTAAAGGAAAAAGGTAAAATAAACCACTGAATTTGACACTTTTTTGTTGTTCAGTACCTTTGCAGAAGCTTGCTAAATTCTCCTTCCTTTGGAGAAGATGAAACTTAGAAGGCTGGAATGAATTGATAGGCTCAAGGTGGTGGCAAGCAAAGGATCCATGTTAATTAAAGGAATGATTAAACACAAATGGAAGATAAAGCATTTCCACCTCTGGCCACTTTAGGAGCAATACCCTGTACATCAGGTGATGAGGAAACACCAAACCAATATCTTTGGGTGTCACATCACAATGGAAATGTTGAGGAAAGTCTGTTCTTAGTGCTCCCAAAGACTGAGTTAAATAACCTACGTGTGAGTGAGCTCAGTGGTAACAATCCCCCTGTCTGAGGCTTGCAAGAGCACTAATAAAACACAGCTAAAAATATTCAGGAAAGCCATGCTGGGGTAAAGTGAGACAGGTGAGAGCAGAGCTGAAAATAGCTTTTGCCTTTGCCTCCAGTGTGCTCACAGCTCAGGCGACATTTCTGCACTCTGGGGAAGCTGGATTTGACTCCTCACCCCCCCCAATAAAATGCCTTTGGAGGGGTGGAACAGAACGTGGCACCTCAGGATTTGGCCCATCTCCTCCAAGCTGCTGTCTGATGGAGGTTTCAGTTCTTCAGCCTTTCTGGCTTTCTTCTGCCTTGTTTGGAGTTAACAGTTGTGGTGCCGGAGGAGAAAACATCATGTTTTAGCAATGAGGTCCCCAGTGAGGCTCTTTAAAAATTAATTAGTGCCATGCAACATATTAGTGATGAATAGTAATTGTAGGGGTTTTGTACCTACTTCAGCACCTTCCACACTGCTGTTCTTCCAGCTTTTGCCATGGCCCTCTCAGCCAACCAGGACCTAACACAAAGAAACTGTTGCCCGTGTCTCCTGGAAATAGCCCATTTGGTCACAAGCACACACCCCAAAGCGTTTTCTGTCAAGCTTCTGAGGAAGCTGTTGTGCTCACAGAACATGTTCCAAGCAACCCAAAACTGCAGTTGGCCAGTGGTATGAGCCTGGATAGAATCATGGAATGGTGGGGGTTGGAAGGGACCTCTAGAGATCATCCTTGCTAAAGCAGGTCCGTCTAGATCAGGGGGCACAGGAACGTGATAGACCTCTCATGCCTCCTGTACTAAGTAGATGTTGTGCCACAGAGGACGTTGTAGGGCCTGGCTTTATCCAGGGTGAAGGATAGGAAGATCCTCCATGGGTGAAGATCCCCCAACCCTGAGGATGGAGAACTTTCAAGGATGGAGAGACCCCCATTTCCAAGGATGAAGATTCCCCTGCAAAGCTAAGGAAGAAGATCCTCATAACCCAAAAATAGAGACCTCCTTTTCACTGAGAAGGTGAAGATGTTCAAGCCTTTAGGATGGAGCACCACAAAACACAAGGGTGGATATCCTCCTAACTCCAAGGATGGGAATATCCCCTAACCTCAAGGATGGGAAGCTCTCAATCCCAAGGGTGGAGATCTTCAAAACCCAAGGATGGAGATCTCGTGAACCTTGAGGATGGAGATCCTTTTAGTCCCAAATACAGGGATTCTCACAAACCTGAGGATGTAGATCTCAAAATTCCAAGGACGGTGTCTCAAAACCCTGAAGGATGGAGATCTCAAAACTCCAAGGATGGTGTTCTCCTAACTTTGAAGATGGAGATTCTCCTAATCCCAAGTACAGGGATTCCCCAAACTCTGAGGTTGTGGATTCCCAAACTCCAGGACCCTCACAACACAAAGGATGAAGATTCCCAAACTCTAACAACACAGATCCTCCAACCTAAGAATGGAGACTTACCAAGGAGAGGAATCCCCTCCAGACATGAGGATGAAGATCTCCCCAAAACCCAATGTGACCCCCTTCTTCCCCAATCCCAAGGAAAGCGATCACTCCCTGGGACTTGGGCTGCATCCCTCACCCCACACTGCACTGGGCATGACCTGGGAGCATCACCCTGCTGCATCCCTCACCCCACACTGCACTGGGCATGACCTGGGAGCATCACCCTGACCTGGTGACGGCCACCCCTTCCCAAACTGCAACCCTAAAGGAGCCACCATCCCGCTCCTTTGGGCAGTGAGCAAGGCAGCAGGGACTGAGAAGCCTCTTGCTGCAGCAGCCACCTTCAGGTGGATGGCAAAGCTGAAGGGAAATTTGCAGGGACATCTGGAATATATTCATTTTATGGCATGTTTCATATCACAGACAGGTACTTTGAAGCAGTTAAGTAGTAGCAGGGCAGCACGTCCCCATGGGTGGGCTGCGGTTTGTGCTTTCAGCCCCAGCTGCCCTGGCATGACAAAGGGGCTGAGGAGATGGAGCTGACGTTTTCCAAACACAGCTTTATGCCTCTGGGGGCAAATCCAGAAAGAAATTAAAACCCAAAAGGCCAAAAAAACACCTCAAAACCAACCCCCCAAAACCCCCCCCAAACCAACAACCCCTGAAGCAGAAACCCGACCCCCACATCCAACCAACATCAATCCCCACATCAGGCTATTAACAGTCCCATCACAAATTGTAAATGACTCAGACAAATTAAATGGCTTAGCAGCTGTGAGGAAAGGCCCTTCTGAAGATTCATTTGTTTCGTGGAAAAGAAATTAGGCAGGAGTTTTAAATCTCTTCCAGCAGCTCGACGCAGACGCCCTGCCAAAGCCCACATGTTGCTGCTCGTGCATGCAGCCCGCTTCCAACAGCAGAACTCCTCCAGTGAGCATCCCAAAGCATCCAGATGCAAGGGAGGGGTGTGAGTGTGCAATGCTAACTGGGGGGTTGCACCATCTATTAAAAGCCTCAAGCAAAGCAAAGGTGTGAAAACAGGAAGATTTTGACCCAAAAGAGTGAGGGAAAGCCAGGGACTGAAGGGGGTGGTAACACAGAGAGACAGGTAAGGCATTGGGGTTGCAGTGAGGTGCAGTGATTCATCCCCAAACACAGTGATTTAGCCCAGAAGCAGGGAGCCACTGTGATTCAGTTGCAGATGCAGTTGAGACACGATGATTTTCTCCCTGTTGCAGCACACCTGAGGCTCCCCACAAAACCCCAAACCTCCCCACTTCCCTAATGCTTCCTAAGGTGCTCATCACCCACACCCTTCCTCCAATGTTCACACATGAAATTAGTGCATTAAACCCCTGCTGTGTTTAGAGGCTTCCCTGGCAAAGACCAGTTTCCCCTTCCACGCTCCTTTTAGCTCATGCAAAATTGAGGTTGGTTTTTCACCTTCAGACACTATTTTACAGGCAGCAGCATCTCAAAACCCCTTTTAGTGGAAGTTCAGAGGTATAAAAGATGCAAAACGCCCCTAAATTATTCACATGGTGTTTCAAATGAAGCCTTGCTATGGGATAAAGGGAAGGATCTGGCAACAGAGCCACAAGCCTAAGATGTCTCCACATCTGTTTGGATGGAAAACCCCTTCTTGTGTGGAGAATGGAATGGGGGAGATGATAGGATAAAAGGGTTTTCCCCCCATCCAGAAAAGGATAGAGAGCAAGGAAACACATTGAACACCTATTTTTCAGGGGCATCTAAAGAGAGCAACCCAGTTGCACTCACCCATGGGCAAACACTGAAGCTCTTGTAAACTTGGACAGGAGCAAAACTGAAGCGAGGCACAGGGAAGAGAAATTACAAACCAAGAGAAATGAATAAGAAGTGATTTTGCATTTCAAACATGGGAGATTTTCAAAGAGCAAAGGAAAAAAAAAACCTGGAAGGTCTCTTTTTTCCCCCCATCCAGTTTCTCCTCTTTGTTTTGCTTCATTGAGCACCCAGGTGCTCCCAAGCTGGGATTTCCATTGCTCCTGCTCCTATTTGGGGCAACCCCCCCCCCCAAAAAAATCAACCCCAAAACTGAAAGTAGGACACCAAGCCTTGCTCAATCCAAACTCAGCTTGATGCTCACTAATTACCCTGTAATAGTGTTTCTGTGCTGCTGGCAGGCTTGGAAATGCAGCTCCTAATAACCGAGGTCCGCATCAATATTAATATCCCGGCTTGACTCTCGATACCCGAGGACTGACAAGAGACAAAGAAACATCACAGCAACGTGGAGAAGAGGGGCAGAAAATGAATGTTAAAAGGGTTATCTTTCTGTGTTTGGCAGGATGGGAGTGCTTGAGATGAAATGATGGGATTTCCCCTCCTCCCTCCCTTGGTGTGTATCAGCAAGAAAAGCAAATATAAACTGTTAAGCTCCCGTCGCTGGGGTGGGAACTTCCAGCAGCAAGAAAATTGTTCACCACTTGTATCCCTTTCCCTAAACTTGGAGTTTCCACACAGGAGGCTGGAAAAAAACCTTTCTTGTTATGGGGACACACTTCTAAAGTGTGGAATGTCCCCCTTACCCGAGTTACTCCAAGGTGACTGTCTCCAAATATTCACTCTTCAGTCACTTTAGGTTTTGGTTGCTTGTGCAAAAGCCCAGCTTTTGAGTTGGCTCAGCAAGAAACACTGCTTTGAAATGACCTCCTGAGAAGCATTTGCCAGTGATGCTTCAAATCCTTATGGAAAGAAAGAGCATATCCCCCCCGCCTCAAACTTCACCAAGGCACAGGAGAATATGCACACGCAGGAACACGGCTACACCGAGCACAGCACCACGGCTCAAAACACACCCCAGCACCACTCCCTAACTCAATTAAAAACCTCTTTCCTTCATAATTTCTATGCAGAGACACTTGGCACACCGGGAGCATTTCAGCAGAGTTTAAATGGAGTTAATAAACTATTAATAGCCTGCAGTAAGGCTGTGATAGATTTGAGCTGCACGCCACCGGTGAGCCTCAGTGCAAGGTGTTAGTGCCAATGTCTGAGGTAAAAACATCACAGTGCTTCCTCCATGGAAAAAAAAACCTCACAGTTCCAGGAGTTTCTCATGGAAAGATGTGTGTTTTCAGGATTTTTCTCCACCAAAATGCAATGTGGCAACTCGAGAGTAAGGGTGGAATGTTGGGTTGGGCATTAACCTGCACCATTGACCTTGTTAATTCAAAGGAAATTAATGGAAGCCAGAAAATTCACCCCCAGAAACTCAACATTTGGGTGTTCTCAGACCATTTGGTACTTTCATTTCTGTTGAAGTTGAGAATTTGCCTATTTTTTGGTCAAATTCCAAGTGAGAAGAGGCAAATTCTGGAAAGACCTTGAAAAATGGATGTTCTGCTTCCCCTAAAACACATGGTTACAAAGCATTTGGTGACACAGATTTATCTGAGCAGTTATTAAACAATGGCAATGAGTAATGCACTGACCCTCCAGAGAAAGAGCCAACCTTGTGTTGATGGCCACTATGTAAGAGCAGGACTCAAGCCAACTGCCTGAAGGCTGCCATAAAAATCAACTGCTGCTATAAAGTGACCTCAGATATTGCAAGAAATCCCCAGAAAGAGACTATTTCTAACCTCATCTGGTAATTTGGGTTGGAAGGAGCACTCTGCAGTTGTAGTCTTGGCCATCAATTCTGTTCAATCCTTCTGAAGAGCCATTGAATAACCCATGGAAATGGCAATTTTTCATACAGATATATTCACAAAGCTTAAATCACCCCTTGATTAAATATTTCTTAGTTCTAACTTGTGGAAAGAAGCCACGAGGCCGATTCTGAGAGAAGTCATCAATGAGAAGAGATCAGAAGGTAGAAATGAGCCTTTCTTGGGGATAACAGGAGGATTTCCACTCAAGAGATGTTGGTTGTCATCAAAGGAGGACTCAAAACCAAACTAAAAGAGTAGTTTTCTGTCTTTCTTTGTTGGACTGATGGAAGAAGAACCATGAGAAGAAGCAAAACCTTCCTCCAACTACTCCAGCTGCAGGTGCTCACTACCTTTTGGGCACTCAGAAATGCAGCTTCTCCAACCAAAGCCACGTTAACCCATGAGAAGACCGTTCCAACCACGACAAGTGAAAAGGGAACATCCAAATCACCATGACTTCTCAATCCCTCTCTGCTTTCCCCTCTCCTAGTGACTCAAAGAACCTCTAAGATGCCCCAAACCTGCCCAAAATCAAATCATGGTCTACCAAAAAAGAAACAACCACAACCAAATGGGAAACAGAGCCAATAACACAAGTCAAATCAACTTGCCATGCAGCCCCCTGTGTTGAACACGGTTGGTGTTGCCTCCCACTTTATTTACCATGGCATAGGAGCTGCAAGGACTGGGATAAATCAGAGTAAAAGCGATATGAAGGGTTGCTGTAGCTTTTCAGCTCTCTGTTGAGATATTATTGGCTGATCTCCTACACAGCTGCTCCCTGCTGAATAGACACATCCCACCTCCAAAGCCGTTGGCCATCAACCAACGTGGGAATAAATGCAAGTTTGGGGGGTTATTGTCCCAGTTGCTGTGACTTATTTGGTGATTTCTGTATTTGGGGGAGAGGAATACACAGAGATTTCTCTACCAATGCAACCAGATGAGCAAAATAAACCCTTTCTCCACTGTCTCACTGAAGTAGAGGGGGTCCAGCATGGTTGAGCACCATCCCACAGTCAAGTGGGTCAGGACCAAAACTAAGGGGAAACACTTGATTCCTTCAGCCATAACCACTGAAATTGGTTGAGAATGGAGAAAAGCATGAAGAGTTTTGAACTGCCTCGATGAAATTGAATTTTTGGTTTGAATCAACAGCTTCACTTGGTGCCATTTTATTGCTATTTTGTGTTGAAATGTCAATTGGAAACTAACATTTAAAAATGTCAAAACATTTCACGTCTACAGACGGAGCTGGTGGGGTGGGGGGGTGGGGTTTTCTTTGCTTCCATGTGTCCAAATAGAAAATGCTTTTGGAATTTTACCACGAAAAAAAAAAGGGGGGGAGGGAATACATATAAAAAAGTCAATATTTTGACTTCTTGGAATGAAAACAAAGTTAAAATGTAATATTTCCTCCAGGATGCAAACGTTTTCTGACAAGCTGTAATCTGAACCAAATGTTTGCTGACAGGGTCTGTCATAGCTACGTAGGAAGAGAAGAGAAATAGGGACTTTTTGGATTTGGAGGCTCTCTGAACCCTTTTTTTTGTTGGCCAGTTATATCCATATTTCTACAGCTTTTCTCCTTTATTGTATCCCAACAGGAGCAAATCAGGGTATGAGAAGCCCCATCCACTACGCAGAACCATTTCCAACGCATCGATTCGCCTTAATAATCAGGGGATAAAAAAAGCTGGAAAGCAAAACAGAAGCATTCTCCTCTCTTGTAGAATAGGCAATATTTGATTTGGGAGGGGGGATTTCTCACTCTATTTTGCACCAACATCACCTTCTCATCCCTGCTACTCTGAAGGACTTGGAGGATGGAAACAGCACGGGGAGTTTTTTCCCGCGCTCACGCCAGCTGAAGGGAGCACGTGCATGGGTGGGCTTTTTTAATCCAATATCCATGTAATTTCCCAGTGATCTCACCTTTTAAATTCCTGCCTTGGCCATGCTTTCACCTTATCCCTCCCCCTCCTCCAAAAAGAAGAAGGCAAAATAAAACATCATAAAAGCAACCCAGGCTGGACGTAGGGAAAAAAAAACCCAAATCCAAACAGAATTTTCCTGACTTTTCCAGTTCCAGGAGCAGAGTGTAAAAATGCAGCACAGCAAAGCAGGATGAAAATCAGATTTTGAGCCATCACTATGCTGTAAAGCAAGTTTTTCATCTCAAAGCTCACAGCTCCATCATCCTGGACCAAGCAGCTCGGTCGCCCTCCATCACCTTTGCACCTCCCCCAAATTTCTCTCTTTCTCTCTCTGGTTTTTTTTCTTCTCCTGAGCCTGGGCTCCAGCCCCACGTGGGGAATAAGCACAATTATCTCGTCTCGCCACATTTTTCCAGCCCTGCCTGAGGTTTAATTAAAGCCAAGTGAAAAACACAGAGGAGAAGCGTTCAGTCCCGATATCGCCCCGCCGCATGCAGTGGGGAAGGGAGGGAGAAAAAACACCAGGAAAAGACAAAACAGTGGGGAAAAAACACCTTTATAGTAGACTTTTTGATCTACCAAACCTGCTCCTTCAAACATATTTCCTTTACAAATGCATATAAATACAGATATATGAGGATGTATGCACACAAGATGTCTATGCACGTATTTATACACACGCACGCTGGGATACACACACAGCTTCTCTCTATAAAAACAGACATACAACCATACCCTAATCCCCTGTAATCTCCTTGAATTACACCTAAACCACCTTCCTTGCAGGTGACCTTTCCACAAAAGGCTGTTTCTATGCCAACAGCATTGTTTGAGGCAGGCAAGAGGAGAAAAAAAACCCAACCACATGGCACAAGAATAGTTTTTGCTTAATTTGGGTTTTTCATCAGTGGTTGGGAGATGGATTATGAGAGAAATGCCCCCACCACAGGAAAGAAAATGATATTGCAACTTAATTACTACCTGTAAGGTTTGAATATTAGAGGGAGAGCGTGGTAATCTCAACCCAATTTAGATTTTGCCTCAATTCATGACATTGTTATTGGGTGAAGTTCCCCTCGTTTTGGGGTTCAAGAGAAAGATCTTATCATTTTCGGCTCCTTTTCACCTTCAAATCTGCATTTCCATCTCCTGCACTGCAAGTGGAGGAGACTCATGAGCATTGGTTCCTACTGAAAAGTCCAAACATGTAAAAAGCTGAAAATCCCAACTTGGTTTGTTTCCATTTTCGATGACATTTAGGGAATTCTGACAAGTGAGTTCTCATCCAACGGGGAAAACAGACAAGAGAGGAAACCATTGCAATAAATAAGAGACCAGAACTCTGCCAAAACTTGGGAGAAATTGCTGATAAACAATACAACCAAAAAGAATCAGGTGATGACAAGATCTGGCAGAGTAAAAGCAGTTCAATATTAATCCTTTCCCACAGATGAAAAGGGGTTTTTTGTGTCTGGGTAATTGTAATCCTTTGATAGTTTGGGATATTTTCCCCTCGTCTTCTTGAGTTCTTTGAGTTCCAACTCATCCCAGAAAGCCACAGCCCATACCAAAGTGCTTAAAAATGAGACACAGAAGGAAAAATGAGATTGTTTTCCACCACAACTGTTCCATTTTCATGTTCCTGGGGGGTTTTCTGTTGTGTTTTAGAGCGGCACAAGGACCTGTGGCCTTGTTGAGTTCCAGCAACCCCAAAACCACCTTTTTTTTGCCTTGTTACATTTTGATGTAACAAATTCTTGTATGTTTGGGGTTGTTTTTTCATTAGTGGGTGGGGATGTGTTTTTATTCCTCTTCTGACCTGACCCCAACACCTTCACAGGTCTCAAGAGGGAAGATACATCCCGATGGCTCCATCTCGCAAGGCGCCGAACCAAGAGGCTAAAAATACTGGTTGTCATGGGAACACAAAACTCCAGAGTTTGACAAGATCAGAATTAAACCTTGCACTAATTTCAGCCCTTAAACCCCCCGTTATTGTGTCTGTATTTGGGTGGGTTTGAGGGTTTGGGAGGCAAAAAAAGCTGAATTTTAAGCAATGCAACCAGGGTTTAACATCTTGGTGGGTGTCAGGAGGTTGGGGTTGGTGTTCAGCAACAGGACAAGGGGTGATGGGATGAAGCTGGAACACAAAAAGTTCTATTTAAACATGAGAAAGAACTATTTCACTGTGAGGTGTGAGAGCCCTGGCCCAGGCTGGGAGGCTGTGGAGGCTCCTTCCTTTGAGATCTTCAAGACTCACCTGGACACGTTCCTGTGTGACCTGATCTAGGTGGGAGCTGCTTCTGCAGGGGGGTTGGACTGGATGAGCTGTAAAGGCCCCTTCCAACCCCTCCCATTTTATGATTCTATGATCTTTTATTCCCCAAATCAGGAATAAATGTATAAATAAGGTGAGGTTTTCATTAAAAACAAGGATTAACCCCAAAGTGTGGATGTGGCCTGTATCAGCTGCCCAGATCAATGCTGGCACTGGGACGAGGAGCACCCAGGGCTAAGAGATATAATAAGACTTCTTGTATATCATCTGGAAAAACTGCTTAATGTTATTTGCCCAAAATACACTGTGATCACTTAACAAATATTAAGTTATAACAACGAGGCCCCCAGCACTAACGAGGCTCAGCCAGAGCATCCCCTTTCCCAGCAGCATCTAGAGCTTGGAAGAAGTTTACAACTCCTTTTGGAGTTGGGTGTCTGCAAAACTGCTCAGCCCAAGGAGGGGGGAAAAAACAGACTCCAAGGAAAACTAATCATTTCTAAACATCATAATAAGCAACGGATTTGGGCTCACAAGCAAAGGGACAGGCAGCAGGTCACATAAGACAAGCTAAACGGTAATAAAAGGATTATGAATTAAAAGGGGGGCAGGGGTAATCCTCCGTGCAAAGGAAGATTCCCATCATTAAACTTGAGTTTCCAAAGGCAAAACAGAAGTGGCAATTCATTCCTGGCATCAGAAAAAAACACGAGAGTTACTGGAACTAATTTGTCAGCGACGACAATAAATTAACTCAGCGCCGGCACCTGAGGAACTCTGTGTGTTCAATGGTTTCCCCAGAGCCACGTGCTGCCTTTTTCTTTGCAGCTTTTGCAATGCAACACATGTGTTTGAAGTTGTTCTTGGAGTGCAGTGTGCTCGTGGGTTTGCATGTGCAGGCATTGCAAGGGCCTGGTTGGGGTTTGCACTGCCAACCCCTTGCTCGCAGGTTTTGCAAAGCACAGCACTTGCATCTTTTGGCAACTCCCCCATGTCCTGCACTTCAGCAGCTTCCCAGTCCAATGTGCATTTGCATTTTTTTGGTAGCTTTGCAATGCAATGCCTATAGAATCATAGAAGCATTTCAGCTGGAAAAGGGCTTGAAACTCCTGTAGTCCAAGCTCTCTCCTCACCCTGCCCAGCCCAGCACTACCCCATGGCCCTCAGCACCTCAGCTCCACAGCTTTGGGATCCCTCCAGGGGTGGGCACTCCCCCATCTCCCTGGACAATCCATTCCAGTGCTTAACAACACTCTCATTGAAAAAGTTCTTCCTCCAATCTAAACCTGCCCACCCCCATTCCCTCCCCTTCCCTGTACAATTTGAGGCAGTTTCCTCTTGTCCTGTCATTCATTACTTAGAAGAGACCAACGCCACTCCAGCCTCCTGTCAGGGAGCTGCAGAGAGTGCTGCTGGCTGCCCTCAGCCTCCTCTTCTCCAGGCTCAACACCCCCATTCCCTCAGCCCCTCCCCAGTCCCTTGTGCTCCAGCCCCTTCCCCAGCTCAGTGCCCAGCTCTGGCCACGCTGCAGCCCCTCAGTGTCCCTGTGGCAGTGAGTGAGGGGCCCAGCACTGACACAGCCCTGGAGCTGCAGCCTCCCCAGGGCCCAGCACAGGGGACAATCCCTGCCCTGCTCCTGCTGCCACCCCACTGCTCATCCCAGCCAGGATGCCCTTGGCCTCCTTGCCCAGTTGGGCAAACTGCTGGCTCCTGTTGATTAACATTCTCAGGTGTTAACTGACTTTGCAATGCCTGATTGCTTGCTCTTTTTCTGCAACTTTACCTGGACCTTTGCAACTTTGCATCTCTCCAAACACTCCCACTGGAAGCACAGAATCAGTTCAACCTTCTCCACAACACGGGTTAAGCTTCCTGCAAAATTCAGGCCAATGCTTTTGAAACCATCCCCAATCCCCAGCTGCAACAACTCCAGGTGACACAGACAACGTGGCACCCCGTTGCTTCCACAAATTACTATTTCCACTCTCTTTTTTTTCCCAAAATAGAGAGGGTTCTGCTCTCTAGAGCAACCAGGCCATGATCCTGCTGCATTTTGCAGGGGAAACAAGCTCTGGTTTGGGGCATTTGTGGAGGTTAGTGGGACGCAGAAGAAACCACCAGAATTTACTTACCCGGGCGATGCTTTCCTTTCGCAGCAATATCCCTCAAAACACCACGGTTTAAGGGTGAAACGAGCCTTTGTGACCTAAAAGAGTGGTTTACACCCTAAATTCCTAGCTGGGAGAGGAAGCCTGGCATGTCTCAACAAACAGAAAAAGCAAGGAAAAGCAAAAGAAAAGCGAGGGAAAGAGGGAAGGGAAAAAGGAAAAAGCGAGGGAAAGAAAAGCCAAACAGCAGAAAAGCAAGGAAAAGTGAAAAATAAACAAAGCAAGCAAGAAGCAAGCTGGTTGGAGCAGTTTGGGGGGGGGAAAAAAGAGATTGAAATCAGCTTTGGCCGAGCTGCTTTCCCGTCGCCCCATAATCCCTCGCTGTCCCCCAGTGAGCTTGTGCAAACAGCATCGGCCGGGCTCCGGCCACGCTCCTCAGAGCTGGGGGTTTAAATAAATACATTCAAGCTGTTGTGGATGAGGGGCTTGGGGAGGGATGCTGCTGGGGTAGAAAGGGTCTGGTGTCCTCGTCCTGGTGAGGAACTGGTGTTTCAGGGGATGCTGAGGATGGTTTGGGAGGATTTTGCTCCCCCTGCGTCTCGATGATTTTTCCGGGTAGCACGGGAAGAGGAAATTCTGGCTTCAAAGGGAAAGACAGTGTTGCAAATGGATTGTGTATGGCATAGATGGTATACTCAGAACTAATTTGTTGTCTTTTTAGTAATGTGGCCAGAAAATTGAAGGTCTGGGTATAGCAGAGAGGTTGGGAAGAGGCCACAAGGTCACTGAGTTCCCATGTATTAGATATTCTAATATGTATGGGAAGAGCATCTATCCTGCATTATTCCAATAAGATATGATGCCTTGTTCTCACATATTACATATTTATTGCACTATGTGAGATTGTATGATGTAATATATATGGGAAACATCAATCCTTTTTGCTCTATTATTCCCATATATGGATATAAATGATATGATGGGAATAATACATTATATACCATTCCAATCTAGATCATCTACTCTGTCCTAGCCTATCCCATTCCACTCCATTATATGTATAGTATGGTATGGCATATAGAGGAGCAATATGCAATATATATTATTCCCATTTTTGGGAATGTATTAAAGAGAATAGCACAGAATAGATTCTATCTAGTCTATATCTGAATGTCTTTTTTTCTCTCACACATATATGTGTTTCTGTATGGGTGAGTTTCATTCTTTTGCTCGGGTATCTGGCAGGGAGGAGGAAGGTCTTTTGACAGCAACACCTGATGAGAGACAGCAGGAGAACATTGGAACCTTGTGGGATGAAGAAAGAGCTGCAGAAAGCAAATTTGAAGGGTGAGGGGACTATAGCACTTACATGACAGGTGAAGGACGATGCCAAAGGCCTTTTGCAGTCCCTCTCACCAAAACCACCTCTTTTTTCCCCCCTAAAGAAAACCCCTCCACAAGAAACCACATGTACCCAAGGTTAGAAAACCACCAGATTTCTCATATTGAGCATCATCCTGATGAAAAGGAACCACAATTCCTCACCCTGTGTTTTCACCAGGACCTGGAAGGGGGGTTTTCAGCCCTTTCTGAATCAAAAAACAAACCTCCCCCGAAAAAAAAAACCCAAGCCAATAAAACGAGGATGAAAATATATTCATTAGGATTGATAACGCTCATTAAAACCCACTGTGTAGGAAAAGCATTGAGTCTGCTTCAGAGAAGTAAAAAAAGGAAGGGGGGGTTGGGGGGGAAATGCAAATTCTTCTGCATGAAAAGAGGAGATTTCCCTAATCGCCCCAATCGCAATTATCTGTGGCCAACCCAACGGGTTAAAATTATCCTCTTCATCTCCGGACACAGTAAGGAGCCAGCAAGAAAAAAACCCACAACCAAGGGAAGAGGATGTTTCATTTTAATAAAAATGAAATCTGGACCCTGCAGAAAGAAAAAAAGCAGCTTCACTAATGACGTGTTTACACAGGGAAAAAAAACCAGAGAGACAATTTCTATTTAATGGTGATTACCAGCGAGAAGAAATTAAACTTCCCGGAGTATATGGGTTAGAGATAATGGGGAGAAAAGTAAGTTATTGAGGGTGTGTAAATCAGGATGGAGAAGGAGGAGGAAGGGGAGGGGTGGGGGGTTTGCTCCTCACTTCTCAGGAGCGCGCATCCCTCATGGAAAAGCATCCATGGGTTTGCTCTGAGGGCTTTTGTGCAGATGTGATGTATTTGCTGGAACTCAGCTTTTGACCTCACTGGTGTTAAGCTTTCCTATTCCTTTGAGTTCTTTTGGGTTTCTTTCTGAGGTGAATTTATCTAGGTGGAAAAAAAAAGGCAAGGTGAAACCGTTTGGCTCCTGTATGGGATGAAATAAGGTTTTTTGGGGAGCTGGTTTTTTGTGCCAAGGCTGTTCCCATCCCACGCCGACCTGTGCAAACCCATCCCGGGGCAAAATCATCTCGACTTTAATGTCTGCGGAGCAAACATCTGCAGAACAAGCCCAGATGTGAGTCTTCTTCCTCCTCCCCCCTCCCTTACCCCAGTTGAGGAATTTCAGCTCGGAGGCACAAAATAAAGCAGCGTCTGGGATGGTTTAATAATAGTAAAATTAAAATTGGTACCGAAGCATAATGAAGAATGAGCTCGAGAGGAGGCTGGCAAAAAGAAAAGAAGAAAGAAAAACCCCACCAACCAACCCAAAGCCCTGAGCTGAAGTCTCCAGGGAGCTGTTGGTTCAGAGGAACGGTAAACAAGGCGCAGAAAAGCAACTTAATTATCTTTACAAGCGGAGGATGCAAGCGGCTGCCGCAGCTTTCAAGGGATGTGGGAGAGGAGAGGTGTGCACAGCCTCTGAGCCGCCCCAAAATGGCAAGCAAAAGACTTTTTTTGGGGGGGGCCTTCTCCTTGAGGAGCCTCATCCTGATTTCTTACTCACCTGTCTCCAGGGCAAAACAAAACCCAAAGGTTTGGGTTGAATTTGGGCACACAGGCGACTGCTCTGCCCCCTGCATTAACACAAGCTGGGGGTTTGCCACCCAGCACTCACTGGGACAATCTGCTGTGACAAATTCAGCTTGTTTCAGAAACTCCAGATACAGTTTGTGAAGCACAAGCCCTTTCACTTTGTTTTTGCATCAGCTAAAGCTCCAACATGAATCCAGATCAAAAGCAGGAAGGTGCCACATCACGGCAGCTTTGGGAAGGAATGCTTGGTTTTTAGCAAAAGGCTAAAGTTTGTGCAAAAGAGCTGCTTCAGAGGCTGCACCCATCCCATCCCAGCAGCTGCAAACATAGTGTTATGTGTATTTATGTATTTATAGATAGAATATGGAAGTTGTGTTAATTTAAACTGAGGATGCTGGCAGGGATGCTGGCTAGAAGCAAGGAAGGTTTAAACTCAAAGTGTGAGCATAACTAGGATTAAACCAGGGATGCTGGAGAGGATCAATGCAAAATGGATGGATTGGATAAAGCCAGGGATGCTGGAGATTAAACCAAGAATGCTGGAGAGTATCAAGCCAGGGATGCTGGAAGGGATTAAACCAGGGATGCTGGAAAGGATTAAACCAGGTTAGGACTGAACCAAGGATGGTAGATAAATTGAAAGGGAAGATGCCAGTTAGGGCCAAAGAAAAGATGCTCTGTTGGACTAAACCAAAGACATTAGGTAAACTCAAACCAGGGATGCTGGTTTGGACCCAAGTGAGGATGCTGGGTAGGATTAACTCAAGGAGGCTAGAATCAAGCCATGGGTGCTGGCTCTTGTCAAACCAAGGCTGGTAGCTCAATACAAATCCAGGATGTTTGTGAGGGTCAAAGCAAGGATGCTGGCCAAGATGGCAGCAGGGATGGTACCTAGGAGCAAGCTGAAAATTATGTCTGGGATTGACGGAAGCTAAGAATCAAACCAGTGATACTGGCTAGGGTTCAACTAAGGATACCAGTTAAAATCAAACAGAAGACACTGGCTAGTACAGAACTAGGGATGCTGCTGAGGCTCGAATCAAGGCCACTAGCTAAAAGTAAACCAAAGGTGATGGCTAGGATCAAAGCAAAGACACTAGTTAAAAGCAAAGCTCAGCAAGTTCTCATTTGGATCCAACTCCTTAAAAAAACCTGTTAATCTCTCAGCCTCTGCAGGCTGCCAGCAGCCTGGCGAGGCTCAGCACCGCTCCGCAGCCCCTCCGGCAAGGAGGCAACGGCGTTTTTATTAACCCAACTGAACTAGCTGAGAAAAACAGACTCTTTCTGGCACAGTTTGGATCCCAAAAGGTCCATCCTGCTCTTGGCTCTGGCGCTAAAGGCAGCCTGGGGCTGTCTGCAACCCGCTGCCTGTGTGGTACAGGCATGCCTGGAAGTCGGTTCAGCTATCCAAAACCCCACCGGCTATTCCTTACCGTGGCATGAGGGGAGGGGGGGAAGGTGTTCTGCAAATATCATTTGCTGCTGCTGCTGAACACATCACACAGGCCCAGCACACAAATTCAGGGGTATTTCAGTCAAAAGGTGAGTTTTTATCTCAAATTTCTTGCAAAACACACTGGTAGTAATTCCTGCATCGAGCTTAGAACAGCGATATTCAGCTTTAATCAAATGCTTCCAGCAATCTCCAATCTGTACCAACAGCTAATTATCCTCAGTGACCCCCCTCAAAAAAAACCCCTCTACTTAGTTCTCAAGCTCATAAGAAAACCTCAAGGTTTGGGTTTTGGGGGAGTTGTAGGTTTTTGACAGTTGTTTGCATTGGTAAATCATCATGTAGAGTAATTCAGTTCAGCCGTGTCCTTTATCGACCCTCAAAAAATCCCCCCTCCTGCTCTGAAATACAATTAACTGCCTTTTTTCTTCTCTATTCTTAAAAAAAACCCCTGACTTTTGCCAGAAATACCCGAATTTTCACCATTCCCTCAGCACATCTGAGCACACCTGAGCTAGATTTAACCCTCACTTGCACCTCCAGGATTGAGAAAGCTGCAAGAAACAATGTTTTCCCTCCAAATCTCATCATGATGCAACAGCTGGAGGGAAAAAAAACCCATGGTCCCCAGCCACAGGCCCAAACTACACCCAGTTTCCAAACAGGACAGAGAATAGTTTTTCTGCTGAGCTTTGAAGCCAACAAAGCTGCTTTACAACATTTTTGTGCCCCGGGATGAAGATAAATGAAGTCCCAGGTGTCGCTAAAGCCCCGTTCAATGTTGCATCCTAAAAACAATATTAATTGCAAAATGGTTTTAGGACCATTTTAATAAGGATATGACTCTGCTACAATGAGATGTGATGCTCTGCAAGCACACTGGGCTCTTTTTTTTTGTACTCATTTGAGTGCTGTACCGTTGTGATCTGGAGCTACAGAGGCTTGGATGTGTGGTTAGACGAGCTGTGTGCTTAATGATGGGTGCCTAATTAAGGTTGGGGAGTGCTGGTTTCATCAGAAGACCCTGCATCAAGTCTGCCCTGGGTTGGGGGTTTTTTTGGGAGGTGAGTATCCCTGGCTGTCTGGTCACTCAGCCCAGCAAGGTCACATCTGCAGGAATTACTTTGGCTCATGGGCTTGCACCATCTTTGCACCATCAGGTCTGGTTTTAGCTCTTCACTCAACCCCAAATAACATCCCAAATTATCTTGCTGATCAAGGTGATGTTCCCAGGGAAGTAAAAGGAAAACAAGGATGCTCTTAAATTCCTTTGGAAATAAGGAAGGCTGAAAGCTTGGATGTTTTAAATAGGATGAGGATGAGGATGCTTGCAAAAGGACAAAGGCAACGGTGTGCATCCATCCCGGCCAGTCGCCGGATGGCAAGGAGCCCCGAAAGGACAGGACAGATATTAGCAAGAGCCATCAACTTAACGAAGTAGAGGTCTGGTGTCATCCCACTGCTGGGTTAATGGAGCTCTGCAGCAGCAGCTGGTGACCACCTTCATGAAAAACACCGGATTTTGCCCCAAATCAGACACTAAAACACATTTTCAGCACAAGGTGAAGATGCAAATGGTTGCACATCATCACAGCTGGTTGTTGCTTTCTCTCCCTCTTGGGTGCACAAACCTTTGCAAAATCTATGTAGGGGACAACTTTTTGCAGGTTCCCTCTCTTGAGTGCACAAACCTTTGCAAAATCTATGTAGGATCCAGCTTTTTTGGAGGGGCAGAGGCTGAAATTGCACGTCTCAGGTGCTTCAGCATCATCCAGAGCAGAACTGTCGCTGTTGCCACACTGCTCAGCATTTTGCCTTCCCCATTTTTTCTGTTTCCCAAAGCTACAAGTGCAGCTCTGTATGATTAAAGCAAATCTATGGTCCTCTCATTGTGAAGGGGCCATAATTCACCCTGATTTTGCAAAGCTGTACCTATAAGCATTTTCAAAAGCTCACATGCCAAAAAAACCCCACAACACAGTTTTTCAAGGAAAAATCCCACTGCAGGCACCTTCCTGGAAGGTAAGGCTTGAAGGCCTTTTGTTTCTTCAAAAGAGAAACTTTGCAGAGGCTTTTGTCGTGTGTTTCATCTCCTTTTTATCTCTTAGAAGGAATAAGGGTGAGAGGCCTCGGGCTGGGGAGAGCACAGGGGAATTTCTCACTGCTCTCTGGATGCACAGCTCAGGATTTCCATTATTATGTGGAAGGATAAATATATTTACATCAAGAAATCCTTGTTCCTATGGCCAAAGAAACCAACTCTCCTTTCTTTAATGGGGCACAGTTTTGGGGGGAGACACTTGATGCACACAAACAGAGCTAAAGGAAACCACAGGATGCAACGATCAACAAATCATATATGTGTATCTTCATCCAAATGATCCAGTTATATCCAGCCAATCTACATATTGCTGGATTATTATCTATAGATTATATATGTGATGTGTCTTCATCCACATTACCTAATTGTATCCAGTAGATTGCTTATTATAAATATACTGTTACAGCATATGATATTATTATATTAGATAGATATGCTTTAGTCCATATAATCCAATCAAATCCATCCAATATATACATTATTGGATTATTATATATATTATATGGACAAAGATATATATATATAATGTTTATATACATACACCTATCCAAGAGAGAAAGACAAAGGATATATCTTGGGAGAGAACAGAGAGAGAAGATGTATTGTTTTAATGAGTAACAGATATTGGATTGATATATTGAATATATTATTCTATATATTGGATATATACATATATTTTATATATTATATGGATATAATAGTGTGGATATATCTGACAGATAAATATAATAGACTCGATTCATGGATACAATACCTATTTGATATATCCAATGTATGTCTCCTCTCCTGTAAGCACTAAGACTTTCCACTGACATTTTTTATCTCCTTTACCAAACTTTCACACTTTTCTCAAGATTCTGGCCTTTGGAATCCCTCCAGGGATGGGGACTCCATCACCTGGGCAGCCTGTGCCAGGGCTCAACAACTCTTTTGGGGAAGAAATTGCTCCTCTAAACCTCCCCTGGTGCAACTTGAGGCCTTTTACTCTTGTCTCATCACTTGCTACTCTGGAGCAGAGATCAATCCCCTCCCCAGCCACAACCCCCTGGCAGAGGGTTGCAGAGTGATCACAGCTCCCTTTAGCCTCTTCTTCTCCAGACTGAACACCTCCAGCCCTCAATATCTCTTTTTTAGAGTGAGGGGCCCAACACCAAACACAGAACTTGAGGTGAGGCCTCACCAGGGCCCGGTACAGGTGGTACCAGGATGGATCCCAGCGCCTGGACCACATCATGGGAAATGATGAGAAAGGGAAAATGCAGAGAAAAGATGGTGAAAATGGGAGATGTTTCAAAACCAGAATGGTTGTATAAAGAAAATGAACACTGAAATACTATCTGTTGGAGAAGCAAGACCTCAAATATCCAGAAAGAACCCCCAAAAGCTTTGGTCCTACCCCTGGCTGCTGAGCCAATACTTTTGTTAGCAGAAATAGGTGTTTTGTAACAACACATAGATTATATTGCCATAAATACCTATTATAATATATAAATCAGCATAATTATTGTTATTATAAATGATTTATGCTACCTGACATGTAGCCACATAACCCTCACTGCCAACATATCAAACATTACATATCAATATATTGCTTCTGTCAAGATATTTCTGTAGTATAGAATCATGTAGTGTAGTTATTTGTAGATATATGTATGTGCTATATTAATAATAATATCATACTATGTGTTCTATACTATGTTATAAAGCATTGTTATTATATTGCTAGGTAGCATCTATTTCTGTAATATATGAATGTAGATAGTGTATTTCTAGTAATAAATACAGTATAAAGCCCCTCAAAAAGGGAGGAAAAGCCAGCTTTTCCAAACCAGACGAAATTCAGAGCAAAATACTCCCATAAAACCCCCAAAACCCCAAAAAGGTTGAAGCTTGGATACATGGAAAACCCCATACACACCACAAATATTAACACACACACACACCCCCCACACACACCCCTCTTTATACCAGGGAAAGTTCTGCTGATGAAATAAATAAGTTGTTTAAATATCTCCTTTTTTTTTTCCCCTTTTTGAGTTTGGTAGTGTGGGGTTGGGTTTTTTTTTTTGCCCACAGAGCTGGAGCTGGGAATCCATTAGCCTTTAATGAAGTGAAACCCTCATCTTGCCGGAGCCACCTCATTTAGCGCAATTGTTTCGCAGCCATTAAGGAAAGACAATTACAAGGAAGCGGCGAGAGTAATTGGAAATGCTGGCGGGAGTTGGGCGAAATGATAATAAATAAAAATATTCCCCCTAATAAGCTTGCCAGGAGGGGGGTGGGCTGGAGAAAATCAACATAATTAGAACTGAACCTCAGCGAGGAAAAACAAGACAGCGGGGTGGCGAGCACTCGGCACGGAGAAGAAGAGGAGGAGGGGGGGGAAAAAAAGTGGAGGGAACTTCATTTTTGGTCCCCAAAACCACCTGTATAAAGATATTGAGAGTCAACAAATGGTTGGAAAGGGAGATGCAGCCCATGGGGATGCAGCTGATACTCTTCTGCTCCCCACCCTACATCTTCTCCTCCACTGAAATGAAAGCCAAACAGAAAAAGGCCTAAAAATGCGATGGTTTTGCTAAAGGGATGGCATGGAAGAGCATCATGAGGTAACACAAACTTCCCCACAGCACACTGAGGTGTTTTGTGTGTGGAAAATGCAACTATTTTAGGCTGTGTTGTTTTAGTAGTCCTTAAGAATAAAAAATAACAGGAGAGATGGGGATTTCAAGGCTTGGTGAGGGAAAGGAAAAGGGTTAAATCATGTTCAAAACCATACATAGGTGGGACTCGGTAGGTTTTCTCCTTGCTCCTAGAATCCCAGGTTTTACCCCTAAAATAAACCCTGTGTCTTGCACAAGCATCCAGGTTCTGGCCCCATCCTTACCCTCCCCAATTTTGCTTTAGCAATGCCCACAAAGTGGTCTGTAGTAAGGAAAGTCCTTTGAATTGGGGGTTGTAACCAAAATAAAACCATTCAGGCTAAGGGTTTGCAGCAGCAAAGTCCTTAAAACCAGGGCTTGCACACAAAATTGTCCTTCAAGCAGAAGCCTGCAGCAAAAATACATCCTTCAAGCTGCACTCAAAAGTCCTTCAAAAAGGGGTTTGCACCCAAAACAACAGTCACTCAAAAAAAGGTTTGTACCAAAAGATGTCCTTCAACCAGCAAAAAAGCAGCAGAAAACACCCCACTTTAAGCAGAGGGTTTGTCCAATAACAAAAAAAGTCCTTCAAGAAAGGTCTGGCAGCAAAAAAAGCCCTTCAAACAGTAGGTTTGCCACTAAAAAACAGCCCTTTAAACAGTCTGCAGAGAAGAAAGTCCTTCAAATAGGAAGCTTTGCCCAAAAAAAGGCCTTAAAAAGCAGGTTGCACTGAAAAATAGCCCTTCAGAACAAGGTTTGTAGCAAAAAAAAAGGCCTTCTAACAAGGCTTTTGCACCAAGTAAGTCCTTTTAACAGGAGTTTGCAGCAGAAAAAGTCCTTCAAACAGGGATTTGCACCCAAAAAGCCCCCTCAGCATCTTCCCTCTCTGCTCCTAGCCTCCATACATACAAGTTTGCCTCAAAATTCATCTCTTGCACCTGATGCCAGCATTTTGGATGTCACACAGGGAATCATAATTCCTGTAATTTCTTTCCTACTTGGGAGTCTTTGCAATGCCTTTGGGGTTGGGTGGGATAAGCCAATGATGCTGGAAGTACCCCAAGCCGTGATCACGATGCTCCCAAACATAAAATACCCTCCAAAACCATGATAAAATACCCTGAATACATAACAAAATACCCCAAATGAATAATAAAATTCCCCAAATACATGATAAAATATGCCAAAAACATAATAAAATACACCAAATACATAATATGATACCCTAAATTCATCATAATATACCAAATACATAATAAAATACCCCAAATTCATAATAAAATACCCCAAAATCATAATAACATACACCAAATACATAATAAAATGCTCCAAGAAGCAATAAAACACACCAAATAAATAAGAAAGTGCCCCTCCAATGATAAGACATCAAAATAAATCATGAAATGCCCCCCAAAAAACCAAAACACCCCAAATAGATCACCAACTATCCCCCCTCCAAGAAAGAACAGAAGCAGCCAAATCTCAGCTGCAACCCTCTGGAGGGAAGGCAACTTTCATTTAAAAACCACGCACGTTTTTTTCCTTTGCCATTTCCCAACTCCTTTAAGATCATTATCACAGAACGAGATCGGAGATAAAACATTTTTATCTCCTTTTCTTTTCCTCGAGGTGGGTTTTTTTTTTTGCTAGCTGTGTACACTCCCCCCACCCCCCCTCCCCAACCCTCCTCCCAGCTCCCATGGAAGTCAATTCATGTTGAGAGTTAATGTTTCGTTAATTTATTATTTATTTTCCCTGAGCACATCGATGTATTTTGGGTTTATTTTCCCTGGTTCTCCTCAGTCACCAATTATTTTGCTCTCAAAGGGCTTTGTCGCAATCCTCTCCTTAACTTTTTTAGCCTTGCTGCTTCCCATAAGCCACAAGTGATGTTCAATGCCACAAAGCCACCTCTTGAAATAGTAAATAACACTAAATTGTATTAAATGGTGTGGGATATTATTCTGTATTATGAAATATTATTAGTTATTATTAAATGTTATCACGTTTGCTGCATGTACAAATATTGAGGAGATGCAAAGTACCCCTGGTACAGAGTGGAGATGCTGCACAGGGTACCAGTAAGAAGAAAGTCCTGCCAGGAAGATGTTGTTGGGCAAAGCTTTTGCAAATCAGGGGAAAATTGGGCTATTTTGGAGCTATTTGGAGTTCAGTGGTGGTGGAGGGAAGAGGAAGGAAGGGAGGAGAAGCAGCAGCAGAAGAAGGAGGAGGAAGTAGGATGAAGGAGGAAGAAGAAGCAGCAGTAGCAGAAGAAGAAGGAAGGAGGAGGAAGGAGGAGGAAGGAGGAGGAAGGAGGAGGAAGGAGGAGGAAGGAGGAGGAAGGAGGAGGAAGGAGGAGGAAGGAGGAGGAAGGAGGAGGAAGGAGAAACAGCAGCAGCAGCAGCAGAAGTGATATAATGTGAAATAGTCTCCCTACATAAAAAATACACACAATATACACATATAGACTATAAATATTGCATATAGAAATAGATATACTATATGAAATCTATATTGATTCTGTATTTATATAAAATATAGGACATTTAGTTGTACAAATATATTAATCACAGAATCATAGAATGGTAGGGTTGGAAGGGACCTTTAGAGATCATCTAGGCAGAACCTGCTTCTGCAGGGGGGTTGGACTAGGTGATCTCTAAAGGTCCCTTCCAACCCCTACCATTCTATGATTTATTACATGTAATAATATTATCTATATCACCTATCTTATCTATATCATACATTCTAAATATAGAGTTGATATCGTTTATCTTCCATATACACATTGTATAACACTGGTTTTATATTACCTATTGTATACAATAAATAGAGTCAATCCAGTTTCCTCCACACAACAGACACTATATTGCACATCTCTTACACAGGTTATACATTATCCATATATATCTATTATTTATGTCTTCTATATGATGAACACACAGAGTTAATAGTGTATTCTACATAGACACACACTATAGGACATAGGTACTATGGATGATGTAGACAATACTTCACCTATTAAGATCAAAACCCCAGAGTTCAGCCCATATTTTACACAAATGTTTTAGGCAAACCCCATGGTTTGGTCCCTATTTTATAAAATATATATATTTTAAGTCAGAAATCACAATTCAACTCCTAAAGACACCCCAAAAGATCCCAAATCCACGAGCAGGCAGTACATTCCTCTTCCCCCACTCAAATTCGCTTTATTTCAACTCATTTTACAACTGGGATGAGATTTATTTCCAGGGTCAGGATCTGGCACATGAGCCTTTTCTACGGATCATTTCTCATTTGACAGAAATACGTAATAATCATCTGTGAAACCTCACAGATCTCAATTCCAGATCGCAATTGAGATATAGCTAGAAATAATAATACCTGAGATCGTTGAGAGTATCTCAGTTGCAGGGATCTACTTGGTTCATTTTATTCTATTTAATCCAACATTTGCTCAGAGATTCCTGTCGGGATTGGTAGAAATCAGAGGAGAGAAGGAAACGTAGGAGAGAAAAGAAAAATGAGGGATTTTTAGGAGAGAAACCAGTGCTGAGATCTAGAGATGCACAACTTCAGCTCGACTGGGACTTGTCAGAATTTGCAAGAATCTCTTTTCTGAATTAATTTTCCTGAATTTCATTAATCTACTGGATTCCTTGTCCCAAATTTCCTATGTTTCATGAATTCATTTTCCTGACTTTCCTCGCTTTGAAGGATTTTGCCATCCTGGCACTGTCACCCTTCAGAGAAAAATCCAGTTTATTCTTAAGTAAACCTGCCTTTTGCTGCAAACAGTCCAAACCCCCGATGACAGGTTGGGGGTTTTGAGCCTCAAAACCCCACTTAATTTTTTTCCCCAATCAATCAACACCAAAGAAGCCAAAACCCTCCTGAATTTTACACTTTGCAACCAGACAGACACGTGAGGTATTTTTTTGATGCATCCTGATGTGAGGATGTGCCAGAGTAAAAAATAAAGAGGACATAGGGAGCAACCCCCCTATATTTTGGGGACATGCAAAAGTCATTTTAGGCTTGCAAAACTGAATTAATTTGCCAAGGTGGTTTGCATCCCGTGATCCCCATGGAGTATTTTTTTGGTAGCCAAGTGGAAAGGTTTATTTAGCTGGCGGCAGCAATGGCTTCACAAACATTTTTCCCCCCTTTTATCCTGCAGGGAGAACCACACAGACCGAAAGGAGATTTAATTAGCGAAAATCTCGTTAGGCAAACGAAATTATCCGTAAGACAATACTCCTCTGGACAGGGGGTATGATTAAACAAAGCCATTAATTGAGAAAGGCGCTCCAACAGTCTTGGATGGGGGGGGTATTATTTTTTTTGGGGGGGAGGGTTAATGGTAAGACTTCTCCACAAGCCCAAAAAGCCCTTGAGTGTCTCATCAGCCTGCCTTGATTGCATCATGCAAATTGCAAGTGCTGTTAGTTACTTAAACCCCAAAAACAGAGGGGAAAATCCTCACATATTTTGGAGGCCTAGGCACAAGGAAACCCAAATCTAAGTGAGGAGTCACACTGGTAACCACCAAGACCACTTGCCCACTGAGCATCAAGTACAAATGGTGTCTTTTTGAAGTGATTTTAAGATATTTTGGCATTGTTTCTAGCTCTTCCTCAAGGTATTTTTTCCACCTTAAGGCTGTGGACGTGTTCACGCTGGTCCCTAATGACACCCGGGAGCGTTGCGGCCTTCACGTGTGTCGTAATGCAAACGGTGTTCGTTTAGACAGCACGGCACTATGGGGAAAGCTAAAATAGCTGATAGCACAAGCTGCTGTACTTAATAATTCCCCATGATTTAAAATCAGGGGGTTATAACAACCGGCTGGAGGAGAGGAGAGGAGAGAGAGACGCCACTGTTCTGTTAACCTTTCGCTTTATTAGTATAGTACGGAACAGCCTATAAAAAGCATCAATTCAGGGTAAGAGTTTTTCCCTTTTCCAGGATGGCTTAAAAATGGGAGAAGAAAGAGCAACAACATCATAAAATAGGTAACCAACAAACAGGGAGGTCATATATATATATATATATAATCTCATTCAAGAGGAATGACTGGAGACCTTGAGCTTCCAAACCCTAAAAAGGACCTTTACTTCCCACTCCATGGGTTCCCAAGGGACTACCAGAGGAAAGAATCCTAGAATCAGACCGTCATTTCAGTTGGAAAACACCTTTAAGATCATTAAGTCCAACCACTAACCTCACACTGACACACAGTATCACGGCCACCCAAAAAAAAAGGGGGTAATTTGGGGGTTTTTGGGTGCAATGTGATGATTCTGCTGTCCAAAAGCAACCTATGGATGTGTTAGGTACCAGTGGAATGGAGTAACAGGAGATGCAAAGGAATGATCCACCTGATGCCAGCAGGAGCAGCAGGTAATTAACAAATCCTAATTAAATCCAGACTGGCAGAGCCCTGTGACCACAGGAGAGGGTTTACAAACACCCTTCTCAACAGCACCCTCTAATTTTGGGCATAGTTGAGGCCATTTTGGTCAAAACACTGGCAAGTCCTTGCATGAAGCGTTGTGCCTCAGCTCCTCCCTAAACCACTGATGACAGTTTTTCCCACTCCAGATTGAAAAAGGTCTTAACTCCAGGAAAAAAATGGGATTAAAATCGAGGGTGGAGAGTTTGTATATTTTCAATATTCAATCTTTTAATGTATTTTGTTTAAATATATGTTTATATTTGCAACACTTAATCTATTACATTGATTTCTCTCTCACACACATCTATTTCTCCACATATATTGCATTCCCAAATATATTCTCTCAGTATATCCCCCAACATTACATATCTGTATATACAGAGATGTAAAAAATAGTATATTCCCACATATATGGGGAATATTATAATACAATATATAGATATAAGAATATTGTATATCATATTGTATCACGTATTTATCATGTTTATTATATCATTTATTATGATCTATCATATTCCCCAGTTGATTATATTCCTCAATACAATACCCAGTCCCTAATATTATATAAAACATATATTACATCCCCCTATATATATATATGGGTAATATAATATGATATTCCACATACATTTGAACTATATCATATTGTCACCTATTATACAATTCTATTATTACCTTAAACTTAGAATTGACTCAGTGGCTGCAATTAATGGAATCATTTAGGGTTTTTTTTTTACCATATCTATCAATTTTTACACCTTTCGGGCTCAACTTGCTGTTGTCCCATTTCTGCCTCAAATCTGCTACCAGTTTTGAGCAAAACTCACTTAAATTTTTGCAGGCAAAGGGGGTTTTTTCCTGCTCTTGGGACACAAAAACCCCTTGAATAATTGGGTTTTTAGTTTAAAAATTCATGAGGCTGCAGTTGTTGAGGTCTTCAGTTTGAGGGCTCTGCAAAGGTCTTTAGCTACCTGGCTAACATCTTATGGTATTTGGTAATTTGGGTGCCCTGCAAGGGTCTTTGCTCATTTAGATGTCACACCAGGGTCTTTTAAACTGGGTGCCTGGCTGGGGTCTTTAATTTGGGTGTCCCGTGAACATCTTTGCTGAACTGAGCACCATCCCATGATCTAATTCAGGTGCTACACTAGGGTCTTTGCTAATTAGAGTGTCCTGCAAGGATCACTGCTAATTTGGCCTGTTGGGGTCTTTCAGTTTGGGTGTCCTATGAGTATCATTGCTGGTTTGGGTACCATCCCATAGCCTTTGCTAATTTAGGTGCCACGCTGAGGTCTTTCTTTGCTGATTTGGGTGCCCTACAGTGATCTCTGCTGATCTGGGTGCCTTCCTGGGGTCTTTATTTTGGGTGCTCTGCAGGTTTCTTTGCTAACCTGGGTACCACTTCACAATTTTTGTTAATTTGGATGCTCTCTTGGGAGTCTTTCATTTGGGTGCCCTACATGGACCTTGGCTGACTCTTTGCTACTTTGGGTGTTTATTTTGAGTGCCTTGGGTGCGCTGGGAGGATCTTTGCTAATTTGGGTGCTCTCCTGAGGTCTTTTATACCTCAAAACCCCAGGAGGAGCAGGCACAGTACATCCAGCATCCCAAAATCCAGCCCCCCGCGCCGCGTTAACAGCTCCCTATTTTGCTAATTGTACAAACCTAATGGGGGAAGGAGCTGGCAGGGAAGGGAGGGGGAAAAAAAAGGGTAATGGCCATCAGGCCAGCAATAAACCAAAATTAATGGTCCATGGGAAGAAATCATGTCCACTTAATACCAGCTTTGAAACTCTAATAGAATAATGGAATACCGAGGGGGGTTTCTCTGCCAGGGGGTGAGGAGGCTGCGTAGGCCACAGCCCAGCCCCTGACACAGATTTGGGGAGGTGGGCAGAGAGAACAAGAGGGTCTTTCACTGCCCAGGTCCTTTCACCATCCTGGGACAGGCAACCAGGAGGAGGGAAGGATAAATCCAGTGGGAGCTGAGCCCCTTCCTGCTGCTCTGGTCTCAGGAAGGGTTGAGCTGCTGGAAAACACCTCGCTGGGGCTGTGGCCAGTGCTGGGGGGTATTTGCTCTTTCTTTTCCTTTCTTCAATTATTTTCTTTAAATTTCTTTATTCTTTTTTCTTAATTTTTAATTTTCTTTTTGCTTTTTATTACTTTTTTTTTTTGCATTCTCTTATCTATTATTTTTTAGCTTCTCCTTTTTTCCTTTTCTTTTTTCTTCTTTTATTCTCCCAATTTTCATCATTTTTTTAACCAATTCTACTCTATTCTTATTTTCTGTTTTTCTAATTTCCCTTCTCCTTCCTTCCAATTCCTTTTTTCATCCTCTTTTTTCCTCCTTTTATTCCCTATTTTCCTTTTTCTATTTTCTTGTCTTTTTTAACTCCCTTTTTTCTCTTTTTCTTTCCTTTTTTTCCCCCCTATTTCCCTTTCCCCCCCACCTTTGAGAAAGGAAAATTTCCCTGCAACATCAAAGGAGAAAAAAACCATCCAAACCTCTAACACAACAGCATCCTCAGCACTGTGGCCACACCACCCAGAGATTCCCAATCTCTCTTTCCAGTATCTCCCATTACCCCCCCCCCAGATCTGCTTCACCCCCAGGCACAATTCAATCATGTGAAGATTTTTCCTCACCCTGGGACAAAAAAACTAAAGTGTACAAATATCCCCCTTCCCAAACTTTTCCTTCTGTGATGTGAGAAGCTTTTGGCCAGGAATGTTTGGGCACGAGCAAAGCCCTTAATTCCAGGAAAACTGGGATTAAAAGCGGACGTGGAGTATTTATATGAAGTTGTGTAAACATAGACACTACAACCCAGCAGACATCACCAGCCCTTTGAAAAATCTCAACTATGTGACAGAAAAAAATCCACATTTTCCAAGCAATCTACACCACCCAACAGCCAAAAGAAAACCAGCAAAAAAACAGTCGTTTTTATGTCCCAAAATATTGGGTAATGCAAGGATGGTGTTGGAGACAGCATCCCAAAAGTAGGCTGCAATCCCCATCTCAATAGTTCCCTTCCAATAGTGCCAAAACTCCACCACAGAGGCTTGAGAGCATCCTTCCTATGGGAAAATACTATCTTTTTCCCCTAAAAATGCCAGAAGTGGGACGTTAAAAAACATTCCCGCTATTGACGAGCCACTTGGATGGGGATGATGGATCAAGGGCACTCAGGGATGCTCCAGCTCTTCATTCACAGGAGAAAAAACAAACACCAAGCCTGGATTTACTCAATTCCCAATATTCAAATGGAAAACTCAACCAAGACCGCAGGGCAGAAACTGGTTTTCATCCCCTTGCAACAGCAAAACGAGGAGCAAGAAGCTCCAGGATATAATCAAGGGATGTGCTGGACCTCGTGGCACAGGATCCGGCCTCGCTGAGAGATTTCATAGCCAGGTCCTATTTTAAGATGAGATATTATTCCACCAACAATTTCCCTCGGTTTCATGTGACATCAACCCCAGCACCCCTAAAATAAACAGGCGGCCGCTCCTGTCTTTATAACAGCATTATAAATGTCAGATATAATAACTCAGACACACCAATAACTGATATCAATGATTTCTCTTCATTTAGGTTATTTATAGGAAGGAGAATAAAAGCATGCTGAAGGAGAAAAACACTCTGGATTTGGGCAAATATTTGGAAATCCCTTTAATTAAAGGTAGAGTGGACTCAAGGATGCTGCTGCTATCTGGAGCTTGGGATCGTGGAGGGATCTGGGAGATTTTTATCCCCTATTTGGGGAGTTTAGGTGTGGAAATGAAACAAAAATAAAGCTAATCAATCCAAAATAAATCCATCTTTACTCCCTGAACAGGATTGGTCCCTGCTGGCCACACACTCAGGGTTTTCCTACCAGAAGCAGCAACAGAGAGGTGATGCTCCATGTGCCAAAATTGTTGGGAAAATTATTGCTCACTGATTTCTTTCCCTTTTTTTTACCACCCACAATGACCCCAAAAGGGATTTTTGCTGTTTGGAGCTAAAAATCTCTTGCTTTAGGATTATCCCCATCCTTGCAGCTGTGTCACTCTTTATTATTGTACATTATTTCCTATTATACACATTATAAACTAAAAGAATGTCACTAAAACAGCCCAGTCTCTCGACTGAAAACTATTTTATCAGCTGGGATACTTGTGGAGGACAAGCATCACTCTTTGCAGATGAAACTCACTTGGCAGCAAGTCTGGAAGTTATTTCTGATTCTATTTCTGCAGCTTTAGGGAGCTCACCCTGTGTTATCTACTTTCCTCGCTTGCAAATGGGACATAAAGCTCGAAATTTGTGTCGTAACCAAAGAGAAAAGGACAAGGGCAAAGATTTCACCAGGAATCTGAGCATCCACATCTACAAGCACGTGCATGTATCTCAGTAATCACCATTATTCACCATCATACAGCACATTGGGATGTTTCACTTCCATCAGAAAAGTTACTTTTACTGATGAGCAAGTCAGGAGATGACAATGATTTTCCTGCCTCAAAGCTGTAACAGGGAAGACAAGGCACCCTCAGCACTCATCCTGCTCTCCTGCTTGATTATTTCCTATTACAAATCAACCCAGTGATATTTCCTATTACAAATCAACCCATTGACAATTCCTATTATAAATCAATTTCTTGATGTTTCCCATTACAAATCAATCCACTGACATTTCCTATTATAAATCAATCCATCAATAATTTGCTATTACAAACCAGTCCATATTTCCTATCATCAATCAATCCATTGATATCTCCTACCATAAATCAACCCACTGATATTTCCTATTACAAATCAATCCATCAATAATTTCCCATTACAAACTGATTCATCAATAATTTCCTATTGCAAATCAATCCACTGCTATTTCTTACTACAAACCAATCCATTGATATTTCCTATTACAAACCAATTCACTGATATTTCTTATTACAAAGCAATCCATTGGCAACCTCCTATTATAAACCAATCCCTTGATGTTTCCTATTATTAATCAATCCATTGAGAACTTCCAATTACAGATCAATCCATCGATAACTTGCCATTACAAATCAATCCATTGATATTTCCTATTATAAAACAATCCATTGATATTTCCTATTATAAATAATCCACTGATATCTATTATAAATTAACCTATTGATCATTTCCTACTATAAATAATCCACTGATATCTCCTATTATAAATCAACCTATTGATCACTTCCTACTATGAATCAACCCACTGATATTTCTTATTACAAATCATTCCACTGATAATTTCATATTACAAATCAATCAACACATGATCTTCCACTATAAATCAATCAATCAATAGGTTTTTATTATAAGTTACTTGGAATTAAATCAAGTTTAATTACACTTAGGTTCAGTCACCACCAGGCTAAACAGCACCATATCCATTCCCCCTCCCTCCAAAAAAGCAGGTATTTATAGCCATCATGTCTCATCCCCTCTGCCCTCAGCCTCAGTGATTAATTAAATTAGCACAAAGAGTGGCTTGTTGAGGACTCTGGCCTCGTGAAGTCGAGCTGGCTCACAGGAAACAAAGGGTTGAATTCTGTCTGGTTGGCTGATGGGTGCTGCATGTCCCAGCCTGGTGCTGGAGCAGGGCCAGGGGGAAGGAATCACCCCATCCCCAGCACCACGGTGGGATGTGGTTGGGTGAAGGGAGTCTTTGCTAAGGGGGGTTTTAAAGGGGGCTTTGCAAATCCCACCTCAGAGAGGATTCCCAGGCTCATCACTCCCTAGATTCGTGCCAGACTCCATCACAACCTGACAGTTCACTGTTAAAGCAGCCAAGGGAGAGACACCTAGAACCCCTAAGCCCTCCTCAAGTCATCACAGGAGCACACCAACCCCCCCTCTGAGCATAATTCAGGGTGAAAAAGCTCCAGGTAATTCCCTGCAGGGATAACAGGGGCTGGGAATTTCTCTGGCTCCCCCCCTGCCCCGTGGAGCCAAATCCCAACATAAATGGTTGCAGGGAAAATAAAACCCTCCAGTGTCTATACCTTGAGATAACCTTGGCCACTTTCCAGGTGGCTCTGCTATTAAAGATGCTACTAAATTGCTTTATTTGGTGGGTTTTTTAGCATAAATATTCTCACTGGGCCCTTCAGCACCGCTGTTTGAGATGTTAATTTTAAAAAGAGAGGAAGAGAGGGAGAGGAAATAAAACCCTCATGTTTTTGGGGGTTGTTTAGGTAAGGAGGAATGATTTAGCGTGGTGTAGGGTGGGATTAAAGTGGAAAAGGTGCTGTTAAATAGAAGGCAGAGCTCCTGGAGTGTGAGAAGTGGCTGCCAGGATGAGGAGAAAACACTGAAATGCTCAAAAAGAGTAAAAAGCAGCTCAATAAAATGACCAGGCGTCATTAAAACAGCACCAGTGGCACTCAAATTGGACAAGCATCAGCAAAAGTGAATGAGCATCCCTTAATATTGCACGAGCATCCCTAAAACTTCAATGGCATCCCTAAAAATCACACCAGTTATCTGTCAAAAATCATAGGAGCAGCACTAAAATGGGACAAGTCTCACTGAAAATGGACAAGCATCCCTAAACAAATGCACCAGCGGCCCTGAAAGTTGCACCACAATCCCTTAAACCCCTAAATATTGCACTACAGATCCTCTGCATTGCCCCAGAGTCCCTAAAAATTGCACCATCAACCCCAAAATTGCACGAGCATCCCTAAAAATGGCACAGGGCAAAAAAATGACCCCACTGAACACAGGGGAGAAGGGAAGGTGGGGACCATCCAAGCATTTCCTAGCCCTATCCCAGGAAAATGAGGAGGGAGGTGACTCATCTCCCGGAGTATAAAATCCAAAGATGTCCTTTTTTCCCCTAAATGTATTTATTTAGGAGCACAAACGACGCAGGATCTTCATCCCCTTCCTCACTTTAAAACCCTTTAAACTCACATCAAAACCCTCCCACGCTGTTTAAACCCCTGAGAGAGGGATGCTCCAGCCTGACCCCAGGAAACATAAAGTCAGGAGGAAAATTGAAGCTGGATTTAAACTGGAGGAAGGCTCTGCTTAAAAATTCTGTCTCTCAATCGTGGTTTCTTTTACCCCCTCAGATCCTTAGAGGAAAATAACCCCTCAATCCCATTACTATTTCTTCCTTCTTATTTGACTCCTACTGTTGTCTTTTTAACTAATATTTATGATTTCTTATTGATTTTACTACTGCTGATAATAACAACTATCATCCTGTTTGTTCTTTGCCTCCACACCAACAAAATACCCCAATTCACAAAGCTATTTGCTTAAAGCCAACAAGCATTTATATCTGACCATTTCCATCCAGCAAACTACTTCCAAATGTATCAAAATGTATTAAAAAAAGCATTACAGAAACAGAGTAGCATCAGTGTTTCAATACCTGACAAACTGCCCCACTCCAAGGGTGGGTTTTGTGGCAACTAATTAATTGCTGGAGTTAAGAGACCTTGGCTCTGGCACTGAGATATAAAGAAACCAATTTCTGCACATAAATGTATTTAAAAGACCTTTCTGGGCACTTTATTGAAATGGGATTTTCTTGGGATTGGGATAATAAATAATAATAAAAGTTCCTTTTTCTTCTTTTTAACTCTTCCAGCAAAGTTTATGGACTCAGGACAGAGATCTGGGGAAGGGCTGAACTAATTGTATTGAAATCGGGTGAGTTATAAGGAGGAGCAAGGTCAAAATGCAAGAGGCAGGATGGAGAATGTGGGATGCTCCAGAGGGTAGACCCTCACTCACCACCTCCAAGCTGCTTATTCCCAACTATTTATTATGTGCTGATGAAGGGACTAGTAAAAATTCAAGACTCTGAAGGGGTTTGGCTCATTGATCTTGCTCCCTTTGGAAAAAGACAGCAGAAAAGTGCTCAAAAAGAGAGGAAAATACCAAAATAAGGATAAAAAACTCAGATGAATCAAGTCAGAAAAGCCATTTTTTCTGGGATAGGCACCAAAATGCTCAAACAGGCACCAAAACTGCATCCTGGTATCACCAGCAGCATTTGGAGGGAGAAATCAGCAGCTTGCAACAAGGAATTTTGCTTCTAAATTTCCTACTCGGGAGCATTCAAATGGTCTGAAGGAGTTTCCATCCACCATAGCAGAGGGAATTGGTGTGGGGATAGGGAAGCTGGTAATTGCTCTTCTCAAACTTGCCTTGGAAGCTTCAAGGAGTGCTTAAAAACCTCATATTCAGGGCTTTATAAAGCTGTAAAGTGCCTTCTGACATGCCTAGAAGTGATGTATCTGTAAGAGCAGTCCGAATAATCCGAGGGCTAACCTGCTGCTGAGCAGCTCATGTGAAATGAAAGCACTAACATTCAATATTCTCACTTTTTAAGAGATTATTTGGGGAAGTTTTGACTGGCTGGATGATTGGTGATGTTCTTGCAGCATGGGAGGGGGGGAGAAGGTCAGTGGGTATCCCCAGGGATATGGAGGAGCCCTGTTTGAGGGACATGTGGGTGTCTCAAGTGGAGAAAGGGGTAAAAAAGGGGAAAAGAAAAGGGGGGAATGTAGAAAAAATATTACAAAGTGAATCCAAAAGAACAACAAAAGGAAAAAAATCAAAATGGGGGGGGAAGGAGGAAAAGGGAGAGAAAAAAGACAAAAGGGGAAAAAGGGAAGGAAAGCAAAGAAAAATGAAAGAGGGAAGGGAAAAGAAGGGAAAAGAAGGGAAAAGAAGGGAAAAGAAGGGAAAAGAAGGGAAAAGAAGGGAAAAGAAGGGAAAAGAAGGGAAAAGAAGGGAAAAGATCATTAGAAAATAAGCATGCAGACATGGGGCTCAGGGACATGGCTTTTTGGTGGACTTGGCAACTGGACTCAGTTCTATTAAAGGTCTTTTCCAACCTCAGTGGCTCTGGAGTTGCAGGACTCTATGAAACTAAATCGGGATAAAAAGAAGAGAGGAAGAAAATAAAGCTACATCAAACAAAAGAATCATTAACAAATTAAAAGCTGATGAAATAGGGCTTGAATTAGGTTTTCATTTTGAATGAAATGTGGTATTTGAAGTCAAAAATGACCCAAATCTGAGCATTGTGGAGAATTGTCTCTAGCTGAGGCAGCTCCTGAGCTGGAGTTTTAGATATGCCTTGTCCTCTTTGTGAGCTCTCCTTCCTCATCCCTCCCTCCCAGCATCTGCACCTTGTTAGTCACAGCAGCATCCCCTACAGCAGCTTTGACCCCCCCCCCCCAAAAAAAAGCCTTTTTTTCCCCTTAGAAACCCCTCAAAACAAAACACCAGAAGCTCACAAATATTTAACAGACGCTGGTTTAAATCACAGCGCCGCGTTAACAGAGGTTTGTTCCCTCTTCAAAGAGGAACCAGAAAGAGCCAAAGAGACAAAAATATTGCAACCAAAGAGCCAAAAGAAATGAGATAATGAGGCAGGGGATGAGCTGAGGCCAAATTCTCCCCTTATTTATACAGCTGCAAATAACAGCTGGGCCGAGGTGACCTCGTCCCCTCCATCCGCCCCGGAGGGGTTGGGTTTCCCCTTGGGATTACCTGGAGCGTCACCTCTCTCCTTGCAAAGCTGGAGACAGGGACAAATCATGCCTAGATTTAACCAAAGGTACATCCCCATCCCTCCAGATTCTTCTTTTGAGTCAAACACCTTAAATGTTCCAACTAACAGCGGCAGGGAATAAATCCACCTTCGAAACTGCTTTGGGAATCCTTTTGGGATATTAAATCCGCCTGAGAAATGTCTGGATCCAGCAAATTAACCAGTGAACACTCCCCAAAAAGCAGTTTTTCATATTTCAGAGTAAAGAAAGGATGGAGAACAACTAGGGGAGGGATGTTGAGATACATCAGGGGGACCCACGACCGTAAATATAGAAGATACTGATGCTGGGTGCAGCTTTCCCATCAGCACCAGGGATGGCAAATTTCTCGCTAATTTCACCCTAATTGTGGCAAAAGTTTCCTCTCAACTCTCAGAAACATGTTTGAATGTGGTATTTCTACAAGGAGAAAATGAAAAGGGTCACAGAAGAGGTTGGTGGGAGGATATAAAAGTCATCTCATCGCTCGGAGGTTTATGGGTGTTGTAGATCAATGTGGGGGGGGGGAAAATCCAAACACAAACATTCCATCAGTTAAAAGTTCACTGGAAAGCAAAAAAATCACCTGAAATCCAACACTTGCTCCATTGCAAGAACTCAGTTTTGTCCCAGAGTTGAGGGAATAAAGGTTCATTTCCTGATGGTGCAGCGGGATAAAAGCTGCTCCTCACAACGCGACTTTCGGCGTTGACTTAAATAAATACATTTATTTCCTTAAAATAAAGGAGATTTCCTTAAAAAGAAGGAATTTCCTTCGAAAAAAATATCCTTCTTTTATAAAATAAACCCTTTAAAAAGGAGATATCCTTTAAAAATGAGATTTCCTTAAGAAATGGGTGATTTCCTTTAAAAAGAAGCAATTTCCTTCGAGAAAAAGGCACCTAAAAAAAATAGGGGGAATATCCTTTAAAAAAAGGTTAAAAAACAAGGTGATTTTACTTTTTCAGAGGGATATTTTGGGTTATAAAATGAAAGATTCCCTTAAAACAAAAGGGAAATTCCCCATTTTAGAAGAAAAAGCAGTTTCCTTTGGGGAAAAAAAAAGTGATTTCCTTTAAAAATGAGCAATTTTCATGGAAAAAGGGCAACTTCTTCAAGAAAAAAGAGGAAATTCCCTTAGAAAAGGCAGATTTCATTTTAAATATGGGTAATTTCCTTTAAAAATCCGTGATTTTCTTTGAAAAGCGAGTGATTTCCTTCACCCCTCCCCCAAAAAGGCAGGAGCTGGAATGGGGACACAGCAGCACTTTTGTGTTTTGCCCCCACTTTATGCTCTTGGAGGGGTTTAATGTCAGATATAGAATGTGTGACATTGATCATGTTATAGATTCATCACTATAAAATAAAGGGGGTTATAAGACATCTCCTCAACGCTGGTTTAGGGGGAGCTGGGGCTGCAAATTGCCTGCAAAAAAGCCCAATCTGGGGACAATGGGGGAGTGGAGCATCTCCAGCTGCCAGCTCCCCTATTAACCTAACCCGTAATTAGCCTCAAGCAATTAACTTTTGCCACCTAATGAAGGAATCTGGGTGCAGGGACTTCAATCAAATAGGAAGAAGGGGGGAAAAAAAACCCTCCAAAAACAATTAAGGGGGAATCCCATCATCATCCATCTGCTCTGAGAGGGTTTAAATCCCCCCCTCTTCAAAAAAGGTGGGTTTAACCCAGTATCCAATTAATTCACCCAGATCCCTCTCCTTATCTACATGAAGCCCCAAAACATCAGACACTTAAAACCCAAGGTTTTTAAGGTGGTTCGTTTTTTTCCCTGGGAGCACCCCACTTCTTTTCCCACACCAAGGAAGATGCCAAAGCTGCCGAGTCAGCACTTTTTGAGGCGTGATACCCACAGGTTTCACCCAAACCACGCACCACTTTCTCTTCCCCCTCCCCTCCCTCTCCATTCTGCTTCCCCAAAACCTTTTCAGATTTCAAGGTAAAACAAGGCAGGAAAAGAGCAACTCAAAGCATTTCTTGCCTCTTGTTTTTTGTGCTTCTCCCCAGCAGACAGCTGCCCCCACATCTTGGCCAAAAATAATCCATCCCACACAAACATACACACACACACATTGACACACACACCCCTTTGCCTTTAATCTAATCTCCCCGGCTGGGAGTTTGAAAATATCCTGCCGGGTTTAGGGTTTCCCGTTATCTGAGAGAGTGGGAAAAAAAGATCCTTGAGAGGGAGGAAAGAAATAGGAAGAGCCCAAACAAAGAGCAGGAGCCAAAAGAGCCCAAGTTGAGCTTCGATACCCAAGGAGGAGAGAGGGATGAAGTAGAGGAGTGGATGAGGGGGGAGGGATTCACAGAGATCCTTCATCAAAACTTCCCAAAGCCGAGCGATGCTGTCGGTGGAGTCACCCTCCTGCTGATGGAACCGCGCTCAGAAACTCCAAACAAATCCCAAGCCACAGCAATTCCTGACAAAAGTGTGTGCTGGGTGTCCCCCCACCCCCTCCCTTCCCTGAGACCCTCGTAAAACCAAGGGGTTATGAAGGGTTTCTCTCACCTTGCAGGCACTGGGGTGGACGGGGAGGTTCCCTGCAGAGCTGTCCCAGGGTGCGCTGGGTGGGGGACACACGCTGGGAGAAGGGGGTGCACGGGGAGAAAAAGGGGTGCAAGTTTGGGGGAAGGAGGTGGGGGAGTTACCCCTGGAGAAGCGTCAGGCTGCGGCACGTCGGCCAGGGCCGTGTTTTGGCACTGGCATTGAGCCCGTTTGGGGCCCTGCAAGGCACATGGTACCCCCCACCCATCCCACCACCTCGGTGGGTGCTCTGGGGGAAGCAGGAGGCACCCCAAAAGATAAAGGGGTGCTGAGTAAAGCTGGGAGGCTGAGGACAAAGCAGCCTCCTCCTCCCCAGACCCACTTGTATGGGGGTCAACTTTGCAGCTGCAACATGCAATGAACTGTAGAGGGGCTCCAATCACTTAGAGGGGGAAGGTGCAACTGGTAGGGGGGACTGCAAACCCTGGGAGGGGTGGGGGCATTGCAAGCAGCAGCACAGTTAGGGGGCTGTTGCAAGCCCATTGCAACTGGTCAATGGTCTGCAGCACGTCTGGGGACACTGCAACTAGCTTAGGGGTGGAGGGGGAACTGCACACACACCTTCCCCCTGGGAGTATTGCAATCGGCCGGGGGTCTGCAGGGAATTGCAAACGGCTGAAGGGGGGGGATTGAACCCCCCCACCCCGAGGGGAATTGCAACCAGTTGAGGAGTCCACAGCCAGGCTGAGGGTGTTGCAGGCAGCCGGTGGAGTGGGGGGGCGGCTGGAAACCCCCTCGGTGGGGCATTGCAACGTTGAAGGGGGAGGACTGCAACTGGCCAGGGGGTCTGCAGCAAGTCTGAGGGCACTGCAACCGGCTGACGGGGTTGTAACCCCCCCGGGAGAGGCAGAGCAAGCGACAAGGGAGGGTTCTGCAAGCAGTCCGAGGGCATTGCAACGGGATGGGGGGGGGGGGGGAGGTCTACAACCAGCCGGGGAGGTGCAACCAGCACTAGGAGCACTGCAACCCGCCAAGGGGTACTGCAACCGGACAGCGCGGATTGCAATCGGCCTGAGGGGAGGGTCTGCAACCCCCTGGGAGCACTGCAACCGGCCGGGGAGGTCACTGCAACCCCCCTAAACCACCGTAGCCCCCCGAAATCATCGCAACCGGACGCGGAGGAGGGGAAGGGTGGGGGGGGAGGTGTCACCGCAGAGAACCGCAACGGCGGGAGCAAACCGCAGGCAGCTGGAGGTCAGCCCGGGGTGGCGAGGGCGGGGGGGGGGGTGTGGGGGGAACCGGACACCGGGGCCACGGACACACACACGCTGCAACCGAGGCCGTGAGGGGAACCGCTGCTCCGGGAGGGGAGGCGGCGCGGAACGGCAAGTTACTTCCCACACCGGAGGGGATGGGGGGGGGGGGGGGGGGGGGAGGGAGGGAGGAGGAAGGGGGGGGGGGGAAGGTTGGGGGGGGGGGTGTCCCCGTCGCCGCCGCCGCCGCCACACGTGCCCCGCCGCCCGGGCCGCTTTGTCCGCGGCTTCTCGGCTCGGGCTCCGCCCGCCCCCGCGCGGCGGCCCCGCCGGTGAGTGACAGCCTACCTGCCCGCCAATCTTCATCACACCGACACCGGCCTGACAGCGCGGCCGCCGCCGCCGCCCGCCCGCCCGCCCGGCCCCGCGCGCCGCCGCCGCCGCGCCCCGCCCCCGGCCCCGCCCCGCCCCGCGCGCCGGCCCCGCCCCCGGGCCCGGCCCCGCCCCCGGGCGCGCGCCCCCTCACGCACCGACCGGCCCCGCCGCCCCGCGCGCGCGCGCCATCCGCCGCCCCCTGCCGGCGCGCGGCGACGTGCCGCCCCCTCACACAGCACCCGCGGCGCCCCTCCGGGTGCGTGTCAACCCCCCACACCTTTGTGCCCCTCAACACCTTTGTGCCCCCCCAAACACCTTTGTGCCCCCCAAATACCTTTGTGCCCCCCAAACACCTTTGTGCCCCCCCAACACCTTTGTGCCCCCCCAAACACCTTTGTGCCCCCCAAACACATTTGTGTCCCCCAACCACCTTTGTGCCCCCCAAACACATTTGTGCCCCCCCAACACCTTTGTGCCCCTTAAACACATTTGTTCCCCCCAACACATTTGTTCCCCCCAACACCTTTGTGCCCCTTAAACACATTTGTTCCCCCCAACACCTTTGTGCCCCCCCAACACCTTTGTGCCCCCCAAACACCTTTGTGCCCCCCAAACACATTTGTGCCCCCCAACACCTTTGTGCCCCCCCAAACACCTTTGTGCCCCCCAAACACATTTGTGCCCCCCAACACCTTTGTGCCCCTTAAACACATTTGTTCCCCCCAACACCTTTGTGCCCCCCCAACACCTTTGTGCCCCCCAACACCTTTGTGCCCCCCCAACACCTTTGTGCCCCCCAAACACCTTTGTGCCCCCCCAACACCTTTGTGCCCCCCAAACACCTTTGTGCCCCCCCAACACCTTTGTGCCCCCCAAACACCTTTGTGCCCCCCAACACCTTTGTGACCCCCCAAACACGTTTGTACCCCCTCAAACACCTTTGTGCCCCCTTAAACAGGTTTGTGCCTCCCAAACACCTTTGTGCCCCCCAAACACATTTGTGCCCCTCAACACATTTGTGTCCCCACCAATACATTTGTGCCCCCCAAACACCTTTGTGCCCCCCAAACACCTTTGTGCCCCCCAAACACCTTTGTGCCCCCCCAAACACGTTTGTGCCCCTCAACACATTTGTGTCCCCACCAATACATTTGTGCCCTCCCAAATACGTTTGTGCCCCCTCAAACACCTTTGTGTCCCCCAACACATTTGTGACCCCCAATACATTTATGCCACCCAACACATTTGTGCCCCCCAAACACATTTGTACCCCCTTAAACACATCAGTGCCCCCTCAACATGTTTGTGCCCCCACAACACGTTTGTGTCCCCCAACACATTTGTCCCCACCAACACATTTTTGCCCCCCAACACATTTGGGCTCCCTCAACATATTTGTGCCCCCTTAATCACGTCTGTGCCCCCTCAACATGTTTGTGTCCCCACCAATACATTTGTGCCCCCTCAAACACATTTGTGCCCCCCAACACATTTGTGCCCCCAACACATTTGCTTTCCCTCAGTGTGTGCCCCACTCCCAAACACATTTACCCCCCTCATACATGTTTGCCCCACACCATATTTCCCCCACAAACACATTTGCATCCACATTTATCCCCACCACCACGTTTCCCCTCAAACATATTTACCCCCCAACACATTTGTGCCCCCCAAACACATTTGTACCCCCCACACATTTGCCCCCCAAAACAACTTTTACCCCCCATAAACAAACGTTTGCCCCCCCAGCACATTTTCTCCCCTCAAACACTTTTACCCTCCCCTAAACTTCCCCTCACCCTCAATCATGTGAGGTTTTAATGCTCCAACCTGCTTCTCCCCTAAGACCTGGAGAGGAGCTTTCCCTGGAGTCACTTGTACTGGGAGCACTGGGAGCACTGGGAGCACTGGGAGCACTGGGAGCACTGGGTGCTGCAGCCATTATTGTTCATGCAAAAGCCACAGGGATGGATTTCTCTGTTTCAGACCCCAGTTTGGTTTCTCTCATCCTCTTCCCTGATAAAAAAATGCTTCTTGGTAAGGAACACTATGTTTCTACCAATTTCCTCAGGAAGATTAGGTGGGAAACACTCGAAATAGCCCCAAAATTCTTTCAGGACTGGGTTAAAATGGGTTCTGTGGCCTACGGGCCAGCAGCAATAAATGGCGCATGCGGGCCGGCCGTGGGGTCAGGGGTGTGATGGGGAACGGTGGAAAAAAAACCATCAGTTTCAATCTAGGAAACCCAAAACACCCTCATTTTCCCTCTGGAGTTTCCCAGGACAACGGGCAGGAACCTGGAGCATCCCACCCTGATCCTTTTGGAGAGCTTGGGGGAAGTGATTTATAAGAGTTTCTTGCCTTGTAAATCAGCCGAGGGGACGGTTTCCTCGGTCCCTCATTACGATTCCACGGGAGCCAGGGAAGATGAGGAGCCATAAAGCTGTCGCTGGTGGTTTCAGGCAGCTGAGGGTGGTGGGGGGAAAAAAATGGGGGTTTTTTTTGGCAGAAGCTGGAGATATTTGAAGGGGAGAGATAAAGGGAGGGCTAGGAAACTCCCTCGCCTCGGTAGCCAAGGGCCGTGGAATCATCTGCGCTTGGTATCTCATCTTGAGAAGTTGAAGTGAAAAGAGGGGTGGGTATATTTGAAGCTCAATATTTGAGAGTTCTCCTGTTGCAGGGCTGTTTCTTCTGTGGCCAGCAGCAGCCAGCATCCCCCGCTTGCTTCCTGAGCATCCCCTCAAGCATCTCCCCTTCGCTCCTCAAGCATCTCCGTCCTCTTCCCCAACTCCTCTTGCCATTTTGCTTTTGGAATCTCACCCTCCAAGGACAGCAGCCAGGCCTGGATTTTTCCTCCCCAAATGCAAAAGCTCTTTCTTCCCTACCGAGGTTTCTTTTGTTTCCAGAGGTTAATTATCATCCCCGGTTGAAACAAACGTGGCACCTGATTTCCCAGTTGAATTGGCTCCGCTTCAACGTTCACCCACGGGGGTCTTGCAGCAGTAAATTAAAAGCCTCCTGTAGTCAGTCTTGAGGGGGTTTTTCCCCTCAGAAAAGCATCTCTCTAACAGGTCAGATCTCACCCCACCAGTCCTGAGGCCCTGGATCTGCAAGACAGGGGATGCTGGGCAGCAGCTGGTGTCTTTGATGGGTTATCTGCCCTGGTACCCAGCTGGAAGACACATCCAACCCCCCCAAAAACCCCATGAAACCCTCAATCAAACCCCTTATTCCACATCCCTATCTGAAGGTAGAGCACAGACTACTAGGAATCCTCTCTGAAATTAAACCCACACTTTGCTGAGGGCAATTTTCACTCGGGGCACGGGCATCTCCCACCTGAAATCAGTGTCATGAGGGTTATAATTACCACCAGCTCATCAGCGCTTGTTCAGAGCACACGGGTGGCTCCTTCTCCAAAGCGACAAGCACTTGGAGGGAGTTTGCTGAAATATTTAACGTTTGGCAAGAGGGGAGACACACAGAACAGGCAATATTTACATTTTATACATAATGAGCTTCAGGAGAAGACAAATTAGATGAAACAGAGCGGTTTAGTCCCTGTCTTTTGACTGTTCCCCCATAAATAATGCAATTCTCTTCCTGAGACTGCATGATTATTGCTCGTGTCGGGTTTCTCTAAGAAAACTGTGATGGGATACTCTGAAATACAGAGTAAAGCTGAGTAAATAATTGAAGGATACATGTTAAAAGCAAGATGGTTTCAGGACGCAGCTTTGAGCTCCCAAGGCTGAGCTCTGCAGATGAGCCTGGCTTAAGCGTGAAGCACCTTTCAAAACCCTCCCCAGTTCTGAGTTTCATGGAATCATGGAGTGGTGGGGGTTGGAAAGAACCTTTAGAGATCATCTATCCCCTGCTAAAGCCCCCTCGATCAGGGGGCACAGGAATGTGTCCAGGTTTGGAATCCTCCACACTCCACACAGCTTCCCCTCAACAACAACAAGAAGAGAGGCAAAAAATCAGTGTCATCCAACACAGCCTCAAAAGCAACATGATTAAGCTGGGACCTGACATACAAACACTCATCCTTCTGAACCCAATGATTCCTGCACCAAATCCTGCCTGAAGTTCAGGGATTCCCTAAATTGTAACCATTCAGCTCATAAAGGAGTTGGATTAAAGCTGATTTCCCCCAGTTCACGGTGCTTCAGTGACCCACAAGCCAACTCCTCTTCCCTCAGTACCTTTATATTTAACTCCTGCATGTGATTTTCCTGAGCACAACCAGAAGGTGAAGCCAAAAAGCTTCACAGCACCCAGGTGACAGCGTCGGTTTGGAAGCCACCAGTGAGTTTTTAGCCTCAGACACACAAATAAGGGCAAAGTAAAGCTCCACACACTTGACTGCTAATAGATAAATACCCAGGAGGATATAATTAAAGGCTTTATCGATAATCCATAGGCACAAAGAGGATCTATGAAGGATAAGTGATCGATGCCAGGATGGCTCGATGTTCCCAGAGGTTTCTCCACGTGAGATTAAATAAGATTAAAGTTTATTTCTTGTGCTAGACTGACAGATCAATAATAAAGCAAAGCCAAAGCCAAAAGAAAGGAGAGGGATGGGTTTTTTTCCCCCTTTCCTGTCATTGCCTCTGCCAAAGAGCCAGGATCAAGTGGGAAAATCCCTGAAAGAAATGTGTTTGCTCCAATCCACGTGCCAGCTGAGTGAGGGCTGGTGGCTCACAGAGCTGGGAAAGCACTTTGGGGTCCTTCAGTAGGAGAAAAAACAATGGCAGGTTATATCTATATATATATTTATTAGGAAAAAATCTCCTTTACTGCCAACTTGACTGCTTTGAAAGGTTTAATTCCAAGGTGTAATAAGTGGCTGCTCCTTCAGGCTCTCCCACGCCAAGTTACTGCCAGGCTGATCCTTACCTGAGCATATTTGCAAGGATCTGAATGTTTAAAAGCAACTTACCTCCAGCACTTGGGCAAAGATTTGGAGTCTGTTTTTTCCAGAGGGGATATCAGCTGGTTGAGATAAACTGGAGGGATCTGGAGCAAGGGGAGGGAGGAAGAATCAGGAGACTCACAACACTGCACTTTGTACAAATACCGTTCAAATGAAAACCCGAGTAACTGGTGGTGATGGATGTGAGGAGGCAGGTAAAGCAATAAACCCCCTGCCACTTCTTTTTCACATGGTTAGTTGTGGTGGTTGGGCACCAGGCAGCTGACAAAAGCAACGTGGAGATGCTGAACCCTGCCTTGTTTTACATTTTGGCTCCAGCTGAGATGTTTCTTCCCCTTGGCTGGGTTTCAAGCATCCCTTCGCCATCCTCGTTTCAGTTCAGTCCACGCTGGGGAGTTCAACCTTCACCCACCCGCCAACCACCGGCATGGACCAGCCCAGCTTGGGAAGGGAGAAGCAGAGAGATGGTCACAACTCTTTAAAGATGCAAATTGAGAAGCAGCCATCATAACAAGAGAGCTCTGTTAATTCTCTTAATGCAGATTTCGATGCCGGCTTCTCCTGGGCTTATTTGTTTTACTTAGCAATGAATTTAATACAGGCTCCCTGAAGCAAAGTGACAGATGGACTATAAACTTGGAATTTTGAGTAGCTTTACTTGCTTTAGGTTAGTGTCATCTTTGATCTCTCCTGAAATTACATCTAGGAAAGTTTGAAGGGATTGAATTCTGCTTTTTTCTATTACAGCCCTCAAAGCCATTTGATTATCAACCTTTTTAATACGATGGGGTTGGGGTTTTTTTCTCACACAAGTTACCCAGAAGCATCCTAAATACCATCTAAATGATTCGTGCCCTTGGCTGCTGGAGTTATCTCAGAGACTTGCTGATGGACCAAAGCATTACATAACATCTCTTCTGCAGGAAAAGGAGAGCAGAAGAAGCTGTGTGCAGCCTTCAGCATCCAAAGCTCCCCAGGCCCAAGACCAAAACCTCAGGGCTGAAATAACACAAGGGAAGGACCACAAAGTCACAGCAGAGCAGGAAAGAATCACCTCCCTTTTCTTTTTTGGATGCAGTCCACCAGCAATTAAAATCTCAGGTTGGAGATGAGGAGAAATAGTTGGTGGAGGAGGCTGTGGCAGCTCAGGGAGGTCTCTGAGACACGGGTGATCCTTGGGTTGTCTACATATGGTAGGATGAGTGGTGTGATGGCCAGATATGCAAGAACATCCTTTGTACCAAAGCCCCTGAGGTGTGTGAAAATCCACAATTTAATTTTGGGATAAAAAAAGCCACATCTCACAGGCTTAGGGCTGGGGGAGAAGAGATCTTAAGGGCAACACTGTGACTTTTGAAGGAAGATCCCAAGGGCCACGCGGCGCTCTGACCTTGCTGCTCCAGTTCCTGCCATGGCTAATTTCCCTGCTGCCACACACAAATAAGGAAGGAAAAAACAAGCCCCAAACACAACAACAGCAATAGCTGCATCATTTCCAAGCTGCTGCCAAGGGAACAAGAGGAGGGGGAAAAGAATCGATACGTGTCAAATGAAAAAGGGTGAGAGCAAAGAGGAGCGGAGGATAAAACCATAATGAAAACTGCAAACAGGCTCAGCTGCCAAAAGAAAGCCAAGTGTCAGGGATAAATTTGGGCCATCTCAGCAGATGTTGGTTGCCCACAGCCACCCAACATCCCACTGTGGATGGAGGGTTGCCCATCGACCCTTTCCAGCCAGGAGACTGTGAGTGAATTACTACGGGTGAGCATATTACGGGCACATTAACGCCTAATGAGCGGCCGGTGATTAACGCCATTAGGAGGAATACCAGAAGAACTAATGATGATGAGCCACTTAAAGCCAAGTGTCAAGGGTTTATTGATGACTCCTCGGTTGCTCACCTGAAAATACTCTTGGGTTGGAAGGAGGAAGAAGTTGGTGTGGGGAAAGAGGAGAGGTTTCCAGGAGTGATGACAGGAGGAGGTCCCACATTGATACTCTTCTAAGGATAAGATTGATGGGAAATAGTATGTCTTGGATGAGTTCCTGTGTGACCTGATCTAGGTGGATCTGCTTTAGCAGGGGGGTTGGACTAGATGATCTCTAAGGGTCCCTTCCAACCCCCACCATTCTGTGATTCTATGACAAAGATCTTTCTTGGGAAAACATCTTACCATGGGCTTTAGCACCTTTAGGAACACCTTTAGCACCTTTAGCAGAGGGATGGGGATGGGGATGGAGATGGGGTTGGGGATGTGGTCGTGGAGTCTCCTCTGGGGACATTCCAAACCCACCTGGGTGAGTTCTTGTGTGCCCTACTCTAGGTGGTCCTGTTCTGGCAGGGGGGTTGCACTGGATGAGCTTTCTAGGACCCTTCCAACCCTTAAGATTCTGTGAAATCATAATTGTTAGCATCTCTCCAGACCCTCTTCTTGCCTTTCTTTTCCCCCTCAATCTTCTTACATCCATTGGTTCTTTCACTCCTTCCTTTGGCTTTGCCTCTGCTTCTTCTCTTGCAGCACGCAGGGAGGGCTGTACAACCCAATTTAAGTCTCTCAGGTGGTTTTTCTCCTCCTTCCTGCATCACATTTTGTCATTATATCACCCAGGGGTTTGACCTCATGGAGAAACATCAGCTTCTGTGGCTATGATGGTATTTAAGCATTCCCAGGAGACAACTGCAGGACCTTTATCCTTGTAGGCTTTTTAGGGAAGTCATTCTGCAATGGCTCTAACTTTAGAGAGCCAAGAATCAAACAGAAAGCTGATGCACAAATTTCCCAGCCTGAATTCAAACTGCATTTGGTACCAAAAATCAACAAAACCATAAAAACAACCAACTTGCTCCCACTTGGGTGTGTTTTGCACCACCTCCTCCAAGCCCTCGGTTGGAAATGCTTTCCCTCCTCCACCTCCCACCAACCAGAGCCTTTCAGGACTTTTAGAGGCATCTCCTCTTGCTGGGCTGGGATTTCTCTTGGTTGGTTTTTTTCATATTAAAAAAGTGACTTCATATCCCATTTTCTTCTTCTTCTTTTGAAGGCTGCAGGATTTGTTCTGTTTGAACTCTTAACATCCTCATTTCCCGTCAGGACGATTCAGATTGATTTCCGCCATCAGCAAGAGAAAGATAATCCAAAGTGGGTTCCTGCAAGAGAGAGCTGAATCCCCACTGGAGCCATTACAAACCCTCTCTTATTATTTTAACTTTCTTTTCTTAGTGATTTCTCTTCAGAAAAGGGCAGCTTTAACACTTCTCCAGCCATCCACGTCCTTCGAGAAGTCAAGGAGAACTATTTAACCTCCTGTATTTCCATCGTAGAAAGTGGACCAGGGGATTTGAAACAGCTCTTGTTTACCACCACTCCCCTCCTGGAGGTATTTTTAGAGGGGTAATCGGATCCTCTGGATGCCTTCGCTTTGCTTTCTCAGGCTTTGCATCCTCTGACTCCATTCCTGCACCTGTCCCAGTTTGTATCCGGCCAAACCAAAACAGGAATGGGGTATTTTCCCTTTGCTGGGTGGTTCCTGGAGGCTTTGCAGAAGGAGGATGGAGGGATTCAAGCTGGAAAACCACCTCCAAAGTGTGAAACCTCCAGTCAATAAAGATGACACGGAAATAATGGGTATGGAGGGCGAGTGGCACTCAGGGATGCAGCTGTACCCACCTTTACCCATCTCCTCAACCCATTAAACTTGGGGTATCATAATTTTGTTTACAAAACAACCAATTAAATGTAATCAAATAGATAAAATCAGATCCATGAAGTCATTTTTCTTCAGCTGTTCAATACATTTGAAAAGAATTCAATCAACCCAACTTTGTCACCAAAACACACCAAAACCACCCCTAAAATGATGCCAACGAGCATCCCAGAGCCTCCAGACCATCCCCATGGTTTGCACTCTGTAGGCAAATGTATGCAAACGAAGATGCTGTTTCCTACCACAGCTAAAGAGGGAAATAACCCACTTACACCAACACCACAAAGAGTTTGACTTTTGCCAACCACCATCCCGAGCCACAAGAAGCCACTCCAACACAAAAAGGGGGTCCCTAGCCAGGCCCCCACTGATCTAACAACATCCCCCCATCCTAAGGGCTTAAATACCTTTACAAGAGAGTAATTTAACGCCATCCCCAGCTTAAGCTCCATATCTACCGGGCGTGAAATTAGTTCCAGCAAGCTGCAAATTTGCTGCTAATAAAAACATTTAGCAATTCACTAGTCTTTAAATCAGGAGCAGAATATTTTCTTCCTTGCATCCATGTCTCTTTCTTCCTTCTTTTTTTTTTAACTTCTAGTATTTGAGTGTTGGGGAACTGCAGCCCTATAAAACTCAAGCAAGTTTATCACTTCTGATTGCTGATAGAAGCAGGAGACAGAGGGGATAACAGAAGGGAAGGGCTGGGAGAGCGTGGGCATCGCCAATGTGGGGTTTGCAGGGCAAAAAGACCCCCCCCCAGAACGCCTCTCTGATGAGATTAAAGGCATGAGGTGCTGGGGGAAGGAGTTTGCTATCAAACAGACGCTTTGAACACGTTGGCAGGCGATTCCTGCTGGGTGCCAAGCAAAGGCAGGTGCTGGGGATGGTTCGTCACGCCGGCGATGCCATGGCAGGGAAAGGCAGGTGGGTGCTGAGCAGCATCATTAAACCACCACTTTATTCCTCCCATTGAAAGGAGTGACAGGAGAGGGAAAGCAGCACTGCACTTGACACTCCAAGCGTCGTCAGGCTTCCAGAAGACTGAATCCATCAACGCTGGAGTGAGGCTGTTTTTAGGTTAAGTGGTAGGCAAGCCCTGAGCGCCAGCAGAAAGTCCTGATGTGGCTGTCCCAGAGCTGTGCAAGTAGCCAGCCAGGTTGGTATTAACCAAATCTGCCTGATTTTGGCCCTAAAACGTTTTGAGGCTGTGAGTAGCTCAGTCTCAGGTTTGGGGGGTGTTGCCTGCTGCAAGGTGAGCACCAACTGGCTGGAGAGGGGGTGTGGAATTCCTGTGCCTCTGGAAGCACCTCCCAGGACCAGGATGGAGGCTCAAAGTGTGCAAGGGGCAGTGGCTGGAGGAGGGTCCTGTGAGCTCTCTAACACTGGGAGAGCAGGAGCAGGGATAGGGAGAGAGGTGGGGATGGGGATGGAGATGGAGATGGGGATCGGAACAGAGGTAGGGATAGGGATGGGGATGAAGATAGGAAGGAGGATAGGGTTAGAGATGTGGATGGGGTTAGGGATGGGATGGGGTTAGGGATGGGAATGGGGTTAGGGATGTGGCTAGGGATGGGGAGAGGGATGAGGAGAGGGATGGGGTTAGAGATGGGGACAGGGATGGGGATGATCTTAGGGATGGGGTTGCAGTTAGGGACGGGGAGAGAGATGGGGATGGGGTTAGGGACGGGGAGCAGGATAGAGATGGAGATGGGGTTGGGGTTGTGTTGAGCAGAGGCATGGGGATGGGGATGGGGATGGGGATGGGGATGGAGATGGGGATGGAGATGGGATGGGGATGGGGTTGTGTCGAGCAGAGGGAGGGGAAGAGGATGGGGATGGGGATAGAGATGGGGATGGGGATGGAGATGGAAATGGGGTTGGGGTTGGGGTTGGGGATGGGGTTGTGTCGAGCAGAGGGGGATGGGGATGGGGCTGTGTTGAGCACAGGGGTTGTGGCTGGCGTTGCGGCTGTGCTGAGCACAGGGGTGGGGATGGATCTGGGGCTGGATCTGGGGACAGGGACAGCGCGGGACCGTCCCTGCGCGCACAGACGCCAGCGCCGCACCGCCCCCCGCGGTCCCGCCCCTTGGCCAATGGGAAGCGCGGCCGGCGCGGCGGGAGGCGCGGATTGGCTGCTGCGGCACGGCGGGAGGCGCGGATTGGCTGCTGCCCGCGGCGCGGTTGCCGCGGCGGCGCGATGGCGCTGGGCGCGGGCCCGGGCGTGTGGGCGCTGCTGCTGCTGTGGGCGCTGGCGCTGCTGCTGTGCGGCGCGGCCTCGCGGGCGGCCGCCCGGGCGCGGTGAGAGCCGGCGGGCCGCGGGGAGGGGAGGGAGGCGCTGCCTGGCCCGGCCCGGCTCGGCCCGGCCCGGCCCGGCCCGGCCCGGCGCTGAGGCCGCTCCGCCCCGCCCCGCAGGTTCGCCACGGTGCCGGTGGCGCTGGGGGCCGCGCTGCTCAGCGCCGCGCTGCTGCTGTTCCCCCGGGACGAGGAGCACCCGCCCGCTGCCGCGCACGGCGACGAGGTGAGCCCGGGCCGCGGCCTGCTCGGACTAACCGGCCCGCGGCTGGCCGGCTGCTGCCTCCGGGGAGGGCCCAGCTGCCGGCCAGAGGCGCCGGGGACGGGCCTTGAGCTCAGGGATGGGCTCCCCGGGTGCAGCGGGGCTCTGGGGATGAGCCTTTAGCTCAGGGATGGGCTCCAGGGACGGGCCTTGAGCTCAGGGATGGGCTCTGTAGGTGCAGCAGGACTCCAGGGACGGGCCTTTAGCTCAGGGATGGGCTCCAGGGATGGGCCTTTAGCTCAGGAATGGGCTCTGGGGATGAGCCTTTAGGTCAGGGATGGGCTCTATGGGTGCAGCGGGGCTCCAGGGATGAGCCTTTAGGTCAGGGATGGGCTCTGTAGGTGCAGCAGGGCTCCAGGAATGGGCTCTGGGGATGGGCCTTTAGCTCAGGGATGGGCTCTGTGGGTTCAGGGGTCTCCAGGGATGAGCCTTTACCTCAGGAATGGACTCCAGGGATCGGCCTTTAGCTCAGGGATGGGCTCTGGGGATGAGCCTTTAGGTCAGGGATGGGCTCTATGGGTGCAGGGGGGCTTCAGGGATGGGCTCTGTAGGTGCAGCAGGGCTCCAGGAATGGGCTCTGGGGATGGGCCTTTAGCTCAGGGATGGGCTCTGTGGCATACAGTTGGGCTCCAGAGATGAGTCTTTAGCTCATGGGATGGGTCTTTAGCTCATGGGATGGGCTCAGCAGCAGCCCCAAGGGGCTTCCCCCAGGGTCCCAGTCTCTTTGGGGCACACACTCACACTGGTGTGGGGTTGTCCGTGGGCTGCAGGCCGGTCTCTGCTCTGCTGGGGATCTCCATGGGTGCAGGGGCACAGCTGCCTCACCATGGGCTGTACCACAGGGAATCTCTGCTCCAGTGCCTGGGCACTTCCTCCTCCTCCTCCTCCACTGATCTTGGTGTCTGTGGATGTGTTGCTCTCACATTCTCACTCCCTTCTTCTGCTGCAGTTTTGCATCAGTGCAGCAACTTCTTCCCCTTCTCCAGCCTGTCAATCCCAGAGCCATTACCTCCATTGCTGATGGGTCCACCTCAGAGCCAGCTGTCTCTGGCCCCATCACATACAGGGGAAGCTTCCAGAAGCCAGCCCTGTAGCCCCCCACTACCCAAACCTGCCCCCACAACCCCACTCCACCACACAACCGCTGCCTGAGCCGCCATCCTGAGCTTCCCCAGCGCTCTTTGGGCTCTGAATACACAAAGTTTGGTGGCATTTGAAGTGCCATTGCTTCCGTTCTATTATTAATGCACATTAATTATTGCTCTTCTAGCTCTTGATCCCTGTAAAATCCCTACTAAAGGTACTTGCAGGGTTCATTTCTTCCCCTCTGCCTTGCATGGGACCTGCTCTTGTAAAGGTTGGAGGCGAGATGAAGGGCAGCAGAGCTCGTGTTTGTGCCCAGGAGGCCAACAGACCCGGAAAGCTTGATGGGATGGGGAGGTTTTTTCAGGCCCTCAACTGGACTGGGCCTGCCCTGCCTATCAATAATACATGACCTGGGCTTTGTGCCCCAGAACTCTGCTAATTGGCTAATTAAAGAGCGCAGCGTGCAGAAGGAGCCGGCGCCTGGCTCACAGGAGACTCTTCCTGCGGCAGCACCGTGTGCTAATGCGGTTTGTAAAGCTGAGCCAGGCTCAGGGAAGCTCTGGGGTGGGAGTCTCAGGAGCTGGGAGGATGATGATGGGGTAAGCAACCTGCTGCCAGTTGGCTTCTCATCCTGTCCCTGCCTTGCTGCTGTGATTTCTCTGCTTTGGGGGTTGCTTTCCTCCCCATCTCCCTTCTAAGAAGAGTTGTGTGTGTGTGGTTCCTTGGCAGCTCTGGGGACTCCTGTTTCTTCCCCTCCCCCTGCTCCTTCACGTTGGTTTTCCCACGAGTGGCTTTTTGGGAGGAGGAAAAGGATCCTTCTGTCAGTCATTTGCCACACAGACAGCGTTTGTGTCAGGGGAGGAATCCTTGGGGAGCAGCCCCAAAGGCTTTCCTCCTCGGCTGTGACGTGCTCCCCACAGGCTCCTGGAGCAGCCTGAGGTTGGGAATGTGTGTTGTGGTCTCTTTGCTTTGCCTGCAGCTCGTGGACACCTTCCTGATCCCCCGCTTCATCCTGCTGGCTGTGATGAGCCTGCTCTTCCTCGGCTGCCTCTTCCTGCTGCTCATCTACCACCTGATGGAGCCGGTGTACGCCAAACCCCTCCGCAGCAGCAGCAGCAGCAGCTGACACCCCTGCAAAGCTCTTGAAGAGGAAACCAGGAAGGGGAAGTGAAGAGACTTTTGTCTTCTGAGCTCAGAAAAGAGCTGGTGGAGCAAGTGAAGCCCATCACTCACAGGCAGTGCTGTTATCTCTCAGCTGCTGGGACTGAGCACGAGCACCTTCCTCTGCAGGGGTGGGGGTTTCAAGCCTCCTCAGACTGTTGTCACCTCCTTCTTTTCTCATTTAATGGGAAGGTTGAAATCCATCCACTTGGATTCAATGAATCAAACTGAGCTGAGATGGTTTGTTTTCGTTAGCCACAAGAGACTAGTTTGTTACTGCTCTGGTTTTCACCTCACTTCAATAAAGCTTTCTGAGAAACTCCTGGCTTGATCAATTCTCCTTTTGCCCCTTTTTGGTGACAGGCTGGGGAAGGGCCTGTGGGTTGTTGGGAACAGCCCCATTGCCTGGAAAGCTGAGGCTTTGGAGCAAGGAACAGGCAAATTCAAGCCTCCCCTCCACAGGGATGTGCAGGAAAGCCTGGCCTCACCTCCCTGTGCTACAGTCCTGGTGCTGATGGCTGCCTGAAGCCCACAGTCCATTCCAACACCTTTCCTCTTGGAAGAAAAACAGTTGTTAGGTTTTGGAGCAGCAGCAAAGGGGTCAAGTCCTGTTCCTCTCCTTTTGTTCCATGCATTCTGCTGACAGCAGCCTCTCATCTGGTCTGTATTTCATCACCAGTAACCACTGCCTCAGGCTGCCTCAGCCCTTCTCCTTTTCTTGCACAGACTCTCACGTGGTTTTCCAGTTGCTTTGCAGGAGGAAGAGCATTTGGGATGAGCCAGAGGGTTGGGAGCAGGGAAGGAGCCGTTGCCATCCTCACGGGTGCCCTGTGGCAGCTGAGTGAGGCGAGTTGTGAGATGGAGCCTTTGTTGATGCTGAGTGTGAGGCAGAGCTGCAATAGAGCCAAAAACCTGAGTTGAGGGGGCTTTTTTCCCCCATTTTGGAGAGAATTCTTTTCTCCTTTCAAGATGGGGAACAGTGAAAGAACCAGGCAGCTCCTTCCAGCCCCAAAATACCATCTCAGCACATGAAGCATTAACGAGGCCGAGCCAGCAGGCTGGGAGGTGACAGATACCCCAGCACCAAGGAGCCCTGACTCAGAATCACACACAATGTGTAAATACACTCCAAAATAAAAGGCAGAAGAGAGGTGGCTTTGCTTTCCAAGCCCCAGAAAGCCTCAGTCCCTCCCTGTCTTTGCCCAAGGGAGCCGAGCTGTGGCGTCCAGGACGCGCCGAGCGGTTCCGCAGCACGAGCGCGACGGGGTCTCTTGGTGATTTCTTTTTGAAGTTAACGCCTGAAACAAAACTCATCTTTAATTCATCACCTTAATAACATTTATGAAGAGGAAGGTAGGTAGCCTGGCAGCCTGCAGTGCCTTTCTTCCCTCCCTGCTTGTGCCAGGCAGAGGCTTGCTGAAGCCACGGTGGCAAAACAAGAGACGGCGGCGCTTTGCAGAGGCTTCGAGGCCGGTGGGCAGGGGAAGCTGTGGCAAAAGCAGCTGGGGCAATGGAAAGAATCCAACCCTAGAAGCAGAAATGTGAAGCTTCTAGTTTTGTGCTGTAAAGAAACCCAAGATCCTTGTTTCTTCCTTACTCTCTAACTAAAATCAGCCATTGTGCAGGGGGGCATTGCGGGGGGAAGGGGGAAGCTGCACCCCGGGAGGGGCTCAGTGGCTCCTGCACGAGGAGGGTGTCCCAAAAATGCCCTGAATTGGGGAAGGAGCCCCATGTGGCTCCCCCCTGTGAGACCCCCGTGCTCCATCCTCATCCTTCACCACCCTCAGCAGCAGGGGCAACGAGCAGCTGGATGAACTCAAGCCCCGTGGATTTATTTACTCTGGGCGATTCTCCTCCTCCCCTCACAGGGGCTTTCCAGACAGTTCCTGTTTATTTTTGGGAAGGAAAGACCACGTCAAGGAATCGGTATGAGCTGGAGCAGCTTTCCAAGCAGCCCCAAATGGTGCTATTTTGCTTCCCCTTCAGCCCCTGGATGATAACCTCGAGCTGGCACATCCGTCTGCGTCTAGCACCCTCCTTAGTTAGTTTTGCAATTAAAGCGTAGCAGGAGGGGCGGGTTTGGCTTCAATCCCAACCTCTCAGTTGGCTGGTGAAGGTGTTGGGAGCTGCAGAGGTGTTAGAGCTCAGTTTCCTCCCCTAAAAACTGCAAGTAAATGATCCCAGCTTTTCCTCTTGCGGGGTTGAGGGAAAAAAGGGGATGAACCCCAGCGAGAGAAACCCCTCGTGCCACAGGGATGTTTGTGCAAGATCCCGAGAGGAAAGTGCTTGAGCTGCTTCTAGGTTGGGTGAGAAAAAGCCTCTTTTGTCCTCCTCAGGTCCCTGAGAAGCCCATGGGGATGCTTCTCCTGCCTGATGCTGCTGGAAGGTGGCTGCAGGAGAACCTCCTTGATTTAAGGTCTTGGAACGGCAGCAATTCCTCACGCCCGGCGCTGCGCTCCGCCAGCACTTAATTACCCTGCCTGGTAAAAGCTGGCCCCTTATTTCCACCTTGACTTTGCTGACTTCAGCTTCCCTGCTGTCGAATCCCACTTTGCCTTTGGCTGCTAATTAAAAAGCCCTTCAGCATTTGCTGGCTGCTCCTTGCATAGGTAATTACAGACCATGGCCCAGCCACCTCTCCTCACCGTCACAGCGAGCCCCGGGGATCCGGGGGGCTGCTCTTCCGAAATACTCCCAGCCTCCCCTCACTCCTGTTTTTCCAGGCTGCCCCTCAGCAGAGCTCACAGAAAAGCACTCAGGCTCTTCATGGCACAAGGAGGAAAAGCAGAGGCCTTTTCTCCAGCAGTGGAGGAATGAGACGAGGTGAGTCTTGCAGGCAGCTCCCCAAGGAGCTCGGCCCAAACCCAAGGGATCCCCAACTTTGCTCTCCCTCCCAACCCTTCAAGTCTCCAAAACCTCAGGGAGATTTGGGATTTTCTTTGGCATTTAGCTCTTATTTTTTCCCTTTCCTGAGTTTCAAACTGCTCCCTCCTGACAGCACAGCCAAGGCTGCTCAGACTTTCCAAACACGAGCGAGACACGACTCAGCCCTAAATTTATCCCCCCTAAAAAACCAGAAGCAGCTGAAAGAACAGGGGGGCAGAACAGTTCAACAAATCCACCAAACCAACCAACCTGCCTTTGCAACAAACCCCTGGCTGTGGCAGGGCTTGTGGGATTCCTTTTTTGCCCCTTTGTCCTTCTCCACAGGGTGAAAAAGTGAACCCTCCCCCTCCTCTTCCTCAGGGGTTTGCCCTGGGGAGGTGGGTATTGCCCTTTGGCCCTGGGGAGGTGGATATTGCCCTGGGCAAAAGGGAGCAGTTGGGGATTTGGCTTTTCTCTGCCTGCTTGATGTTTCTCCTCCTTATTCCCCAGGGAGTTTTCAAGCCCTGTTGAGCATCCCCAAGGCAGGGTGGAGGGAACCTTGAACATGCAGCTCCATCACCTTGCAGAGCTTTAACAGGGAGCTGATCCAACTGGCCAACAGCTTTCCTCTTTTTGAGTTTGGGGTTGGTTTTTCCCCTCCTTCCCTTTGCTGATGAAATCAGCACTTAATAAAATCACATCAGGCCCAGATGTTTTCTCCTTGGGTTAAGATCCAAGGAAGTGAAGTCAATTAGAGTTCAGATTTATGCTGGGCATAAAACACAGCCCAGGGCATTCAGTGTGGGGTGGGCAACACGCCCTGTGACCCCCTCCCACCACCCTGCCCAGCAGTTGGGGGCTTTCCCTCCCGCCTCCCCAGACCCACCTTTGCCCCAGCCACAGCCCAGCACTGCCTGTTTTAATGAGGAGCTATCTAATGAAGGCCGTCAGCTGAACACAGTGTGGGAGCTGGTGTGGCACAGGGGCTGAGGCAGGGCTCCAGGTCCTGCTTTTGGGGCTAAATGGAGGTTTAGATTCGAAATGAGGAAGAACTTTGGTTACTAAACACTGGAACAGGGAGCTGGGGGAGTGGAGGGATCCCAAAGCCGTGGAGCTGAGGTGCTGAAGGCCGTGGGGTAGTGCTGGGCTGGGCAGGGTGAGGGCAGGGCTGGGACTTGATCTTAAAGGTCTTTTTCAACCCTCTGATTAAAACCAGCTCAATGGAAAGCCCAGGGATGTCCTGGGCTTGCAAATGAGAGGATGTAGGTGGAGAAAAGCAGGCAGGGCACGCTCACCACCCCCCAGGAACGGGCAGGGAGCGGTAGCGCTGGCTTTATTAATACAATGGCCAACAGTGGAGAATCCTCCTGGAAAAGGGGTTGGCCAGGGCCTTGGGCCTGCTCCTCACGCTGCCTCCCTCCGAAGCAAACCCTGGGTGGCAGCAGGAGCCCCAGCAGCAAACCCTGGGTGGCAGCAGGAGCCCCTGGGGGCCATGGCCTGAGGCTGTGCAGCCGCTCCCGGCCCTCCCCCAGCCTCTCTCCTCCCTCCGGGCCTCTGGGCGCAGGGTGACTCCAGGGAGGACACATCAGAACTCCTTGTACCTGTGAGGGAGAGAAGTGAAGGGCTGCTGAGAACTGGAGAGACACTGGGCAGGAGCTGGGAAGCGATGGTGCATTGTCTTGGTGCTGCCAGAGATGGGATGGCAATAGGGGAAAGCCCAGCACCATGGGCACCACCAGCCAGGCAGAAGGTCCAGCCACCGCTTGGTCTCTGGCTGAAGCTGAAATATCCCTGTTAAAAAGCACCCCTCAAGCAGCAGCATTTGTGCCTCCACTCTGCAAAGCTGCTCCAGGCCAAGGTGCTCCCCACAAAAGCCCTCTGAGGCACTGCAGCGTTTCCACAGTGTCTCCCACCAGGAAACTGCCGGGGTTTGGTGCAAAGAGGGGATGGTGCCAGGCCCATCCAGGCCCCAGCCAGCCCCAGCAGAGCCCAACAGCCCTCCACCAGCAGCCAGAGGAGATTTGGGCTGCACTTACCACAGGGCAAGGCCCAGACTATTGCTCTGTCACCTGCAAACACAAGACATAAAGGACCAAACGTTTTGGCTGTGGCCCCTTCCCCTCAGTGCACGTGGTTTGGTGGCGATTGGAGATGAGATGGTGATGATTTGGAGAGGATTTCTACCCAATTTGGAGGTGATTTCTACCTGTGCTGCATTGATTTGGTCCCAAATTTGATTAGACAGCCTATGTAATCAAGCTAATTAGCATGGGTGAGTGTATCAGGCTGACATCTCCCTAAGTCAGCCAGAGCTAAGGACGTGCTGCCTGTCCACATTCTCTTCCCCAGCCATCCCAGTTTGATCCTTTGATTCCCAAATCTTGGGTCTTGGCCCTTAAATGATCAACAGAGCAAAACTGGGAATCAGGGTGGAATCAGGCTTGTGTTTGCATTTAATCCTCATGGCTCAAGAGATACTCACACTGAGCTACCTCCCGTCCAGCACTGACTCTGTTAGCTGCACACTAGAGCTACAAAGACACAAGGATGGCATCTTTAGCAACAGGGGGAGTTCCATGATGGCTAAAAATCCCTAGTTGTAGGCACAATGCCTCTGTGCCACAGGAATGAGGCACATGGAGATGCAGCAGCAACAGCAAGGGATAACAAATGTCTTTTCTGCAGCAGCACTGGTGCCATGTTTTGGCATTGTGAGCCCAGAGGGCTGGTGGGTACATACCCTCTCTTCCTTGCCATGTAGCCACACCAGCCACGGACTTCTTTGACCACCACACGAGTGAGGAGCTGCAAGAGGAAAGGGGGAAGGTGGCTGCAGGGTCAATGGCTCTGCAGCCACCAGCCTGGCCATGAGCCTTCCCATCAAGAGGAGATGGGAGCCAAATGGATGGAGGCAAAGGGCTGGAGTTGATGCAAAGCTCTAGGTCTCCTCCACCAGCGAGCAGGTGGCTAAAAGGAAGCCTTTGAATGTCTGGAATAGCAAACTGAGGGACCTACCAGGCAAGCCAAGACATCAGCTGCTATCAACATGTAGAAGACATTATTCCAGCCCGTGGGGGAGATGAGCCCTGCGAGCAGCGGCCCTAATGCAGCACCTAGGAGGGCACAAGAGCCACATGAGGGGATGCTCACAGAGCCAAGGGCACCAAGAGCACCCCCTGGCACTGAAATCAGTGCTCAGCATCCCCCAGATGCAGGTACCTACGGATCCTGTGCCATCAATGATGGCTGTGACCGTAGAAAGGGCTTTGGCGTTGCCTTTGAGAGACTCGTGGGTTCCCTGTAAGGAAACAGTAAAACATAAGGAGGGGAAAAACCCAGCCCATAAGGATCCCATGTGATTTGCCAGCAAATGTTTCCACCAGGATTGTGCTGAAGGTGAAAAAAGCCACGTTTAAGGGAGAGGGTGCAGAGTGCAGCACGAGGTGTGCCAGCCCTGTTCCCCATTGGGCTTCAGAGCCCGTGGAAAACAAAGGCCAAAAGCAAAAATCCCAGCAGAGAGGGAGCAGCCACTGGGTGTGTGAGTCTGTGTGTGTTTGGGGGGTTGTCTGAAGTGCAGCTCTTACCAAATCTGCTGAAACTGCTGTGGTGATGAGAGCATAGGGCCCGTTAACCAGAGCGCCGCACACGACCAGCATCGCTGCCAGGAAGGAGGGACCAGGGAACAGATTAAAGCTGGAAGTGGAGGTGAGCAGCAGGACATCACTGTCCCATGCAGCTCTGTTTTCCCCTCACCCAGCAGGCAGCAAATGCTCCTCCAGCACCATTCCCACCCCCAAATCCTGGGAGAAATAAAGGCAGGTGAGCCCACAGCGTTTCCTATTGACTGCTCCTTACCTGTTGATGTGCCAATGCCGTTCTGGCCCACGTGGTTATACAGGAACAGCTGGCAAAGACAACAGATGAACCTGTTATGGCTAGTCCAGATGTTTTCCCAAGTGTTTTCCCTGTGTCAGCACCTCAGGGGGTGAATGAAGAAGGTGGGGACTGGAATTATCACCAGCACCAAGTTCCAATGAGCCACAGTGTTTGAAGGATCACAGAATCATTGCTCTCCCCTCACCCTGCCCAGCCCAGCACTACCCCACAGCCCTCAGCACCACAGCTTTGGGATCCCTCCAGGGCTGGGCACTCCCCCAGCTCCCTGGGCAGCCTGGCACAGGGCTGACACCCCTCTCAGGGAAACAGTTCTGCCTCAGCTCCAACCTCAACCTCCCCTGGGACAACTTGAGCCCATTTCATCTTGTCCTGTCACTTGTTACTTGGGAGACCAACTCTCACCTCAGTCCAGCCTCCTGTCAAGAAGCTGCAGAGAGGGCTCCTGTCTCCCTTCAGCCTCCTCTTCTCCAGACTAAGCTCCCACAGCTGCTCCCCATCACACTTGTGCTCCAGCCCCTCAGTGTCTTGTCTTGTAGTTGGCCCCACATCCCATGTGCCTGCCAGATGCAATGCCTGGCAGCTGCCAAGCAGAGGTGCTGCCATGATTTAGAGCTGGCCAGGCTTGGCTTACACCTCATTAACTGCCTTTTTGGGTTGGGTTGAGCAAAGCCAAACAAGCTCCATGCAGGTGCTCAGGAGGGACATCCCAGCCAAGAGCTGAGACACAAAGCAAAGACATGAAAGCTGAAGCAGCTCAGTAGGACCCCTAAAAGCTTTCAGATCCAAGGGAAAAACAACCCTAAAGGGTTTTGGTTGGTGTTTTAGCTGTGGAGGACTTCAGAATCATCTCCTAGACCCCAGATCTGGATGTCCACCCTGGGAACATTTGGACATGTGGATCAATCCCAGCTCTCTAATCTCAGCATGTGACCAGCTCATCCTGGGCACTCAGGGGGAGGAAGGCAGCTGTGATTCAAAAGATCCAGAGGAGAGGAAACCCTTGTGACTGGGGTGGGGTTTTTTTTCCCCTCCACGTGACGACTCACCATGGGAGCAGCAATGACCAGCATCACACAGCACGTGGTGGCCCTGCCACTGGTGTAGTCAGAGATGAGGCCAGCAAAGATCCCCCCTGTGAGGAGGAGTCACAGGTGTCAGTCCCACTGCCCCAGCAGCAAAGCTTCCCCCTGCCTGAACCCCAAATTCCATCAAGACGCCCCCAAGGGTAACTGTAGTAACATCAGGATGAAGAGCTTTGGTTTCCCCACGCTGGGTTCTCCCTGCAGATGGTTCCCCTACACCCTGCACACAACTCCAGTCCCCTCCACGCTTGCAAAGTGTCTCACTTCTCTCAGAAAAACAAAAGCCTCAACAAGCAAGGCCCAAAGAAAGGGGTTGTCATTGTCACCTGGATGGCAAAGTACAAGCTTGGGGTGTTTGCTGGCTGATCAGATGCCAAACAGAGCTCAGTGTGGTGCTCCTGGCAAAGAGCTGGCATCCCAAAAACACACTCCAGTGGAAGGGAGTTCCCATCAAAGCCAAATCATCCCCAATCCACCCCCTCTGCCTGGGTGTGTGACGAACCAAAAATGCCCCCGGCGTCAAAGAGGGTCGACAGGTCCCCGGCTTCCTTGGCACTGAAATGAGCTGTGAGGGAAAGGACAGGGGTGAGGTGATGCTCCCCCTTGCAATGCTCAATCCTGCCTCACCAACCCCAAAAACTCACCAATGTTCACAATGTAGAGGGGCAGCCAGTAGAGGAAAGTGTAGCTCACCAGCTTGGCAAAGAGCAGGCAGAGAGAGAACTCCACCACACCCTGGGCAAAGAGGAGAAGACATCAGAGAAGCCTCTTTCTCCCAGACCATTTCCAGATGGGGGGAGGTCTTCCTTCCCCCCCCCAGTTTTGGGGTGAGCTGCCCTGGCTTTGCTCTTTCCTCCATCCCACCACTCACAGGGATCCGGAGTGCCCCGAGGAAGCTGATGGCTTCAGGCTCCTCGGCTGACTCCTTGGAGCTGTTGGAGTGATGGGAGTTGCTCTGGCCAGAGATGCTCAGTGGCCCATCGTTGGGGGTGACCACTTCAGGGTCCTTCTCACTGGTGGTCACTCCTCCAGCACCCTCCTCCTCGTCAGAGGCCATCTGAAAGCAAAGCCAAACACAGGAGATGTGGCTCTCATTGCCAGAAGGGGCTTGAGACATCAGGTGCAGTGCTAGGGGGTGACCCAGAGGAAGCTCATGCCAGAATAAGCAACATCACTCTGGTTTTTGATGTTTACAGCCTGACCCCCTGGTTGTTTCATTCTCCACCCAGGATGAGAATGGATTCAACTCACATGATGCAGAGGGGGACTGCAGCCAACGTCCTCGGGATCTGCAGGGAGACAGGTGATCCAGTGAGAGCCTGACCCGGCCCTGCTCCAGCTGCAGAGGGGCTGGGACCCTCACACCACTCACACTCTACCAGGAAGAAGAAGCAGATGATGCCCATGGCAGCGATGATGATGCCAGGCACGATGAAGGACAGGCCCCAGGAGGAGGAGACCCAGACACCGGCGATGAGCGACCCTAAGATGTTGCCGACGGAGGTGTGCGAGTTCCAGACACCCATAATCAAACCTCGCCTGGGCAGGGACACAGCGGGGTCAGCATCACCCAGGGAGGCTCCCAGGAAGGAGGAGGAAGGGGAAACACACCAAAGAAACACTCACTTGCCCTTCCCAAACCAGTTTCCAACACATGTCACGACAGAGGGCCACCCAGTCGTCTGCACCAGCCCGTTGCAGACCTGCCAGGAGATGGGCAGAGTCACATGGTGCTGATTTGATGCTGTTACTAAGCAGCCAGGCTCCAAAATCCCCCCCAAATATCCCACAGCTGTCAAGAAAACAGTCAGTTTGGGGTATTTTTCTTCTACTTCCTGAGGTGTTGGGATGGTTCCCGTTGCTAAATGAGGAGTGGGTGTTGTGAGGAGAGGAAACACCCACTATTGTCCCACTCAAAAACTCATCCCTGAAAAAGCTGGGGTGATCCAGAGGCTGAGCATCCTGCAGCATGGACACACCTGGATGACAATGAAGTACCAGAGGACGTGGATGTTCCAGAAGTAGCCAAGGCCGAAGAGTGCAGTGAAGAGCCCACTCAGCACCATCCCCCCTGACAGGTAATAGCGCAGGGGAAGGCGCTCCCCGAAAATGCCACTGTGGAGAGAGAGGGAAGAGCACAGAGAGGAGCTGTCTGAGGTGATCCTGAGTGGCTCCCAGCCCAATGGAAACCAGTTTCCTGGTGCAAAGTGGCATGTGGAGGGAAAGGGGTGCCCGGGCCCTGGGTACCTGATAAACATCCCGATGGCATAAGCCACCAGGAAGGCATTATCCAGTGCCCCAAAAAGCTCATTGTAGTTACCCCCATCTGGAAGAGAAATATTAGGGCCACATCAGCTTCACATCTTTGTTTTCCTTCCCTGTGGCTCATCCTCATCCCCAAAACCCTCCTCCCCAGGGATGGAGCCCTGGGAGCGTGGCAGGGTGCCAGGGGTGTTGGGACCTGGCCCTGATTTCACCACCCACGGCTGCCCTTTGGCTCGGGGGCACGGGGCACATACACGCTGCTTAATTACCTCTGGGTGTCTAATGAGCTGCAGGCCCCCTGCCAAAGCCCTGCAGCCACAACCTGACTCCTCTGGAAGCAGGGGAGCCCGTCTCAGCTGCTAGAAGGGTGGTTTTGGGGGGAGGGCTCAGCCTTACCAAAGGGTGCCCAGCTGCACCACGTGCTGCTGTTGGAGTTGTTGTGGGGGTTTGGGCCCAAGGCTGAGCAGTTGGGGTGCAGTTGGCTCTGTGAGGGAGAGAGAAGGGGTGAAATCAGGATGCTTGAGGAGACACTCACATCCTTTCCCAGCCATAGCTGGGGTGAGGTTGGAGCTGACCTTGACGATGCTGATGGGTTTCCTGGAGAGGTGGTAGCTGGTGTAGCTGAGGAAGGTCAGCACCAGCGTCAGTCCCCGGTACCTGCAGGATGAAGTGAGGAGAGAGGTCAGGAGATGGGGACAGGGACAGGGGAGTTGTCACTATCCCAACCAGCAAAGCCCAGAAACCCAGAGGAAAGGGGGGGAAAAGGGAGGTTTTGCTTGTTTGCCCCACAAAATCCCCCCTCAGCACCAAAGGGGAACAATTCTGCGGGATGAACGAGCTGAACTGGCTCAGTGACGTGACCACCCCTTCCAAATGGTGGCTTAAAAAAAGAGACGAGTTTTGGAGAGGGGGAGAAGCACTAATCAGTGTTTCCTTCCCCCAACTCCTCCAGCGACTGTCCTGGCAAGCCAGGAGTGAGGAAACACCCTCCACAGCGTCGCGGGTGGAAACGGGGCAGGAGAAGGCGGCTGATTCATCCTCAGTCCCGGCGGCAATTAAAACCGAGGCAGGAAAAACAATAGGCGGGGCTGATGGCCTGAGTAATCCTCGCTCCGGTTCCTCCACCGTGGAGCGACTTTATCGCTTTTGCTTGAATTAAATGAAGGAAAAAACGAGCTCCCGAAGCTGATGGATGAAGCCTAGAGAACGTCAAATAGGAGGCAGCACCCTGCGGAGTGTGCTGAGCATCGCCCCGGGGGCCTGTCCGGCACTGAGGGAGGGTTTTAAGGCAGCGAAGGGGATGTGAGCGGTTCGCAGGGAGCTGCAGCGGTGTCACGGGATTGCTCCAAGTTTAGCAAGAAAAACCCAGCGAAACCAAACCGAAAAAAACCCTCCGTTGTTTCTTTGGGTCGGTTTTAGCAAATCTCGCTCCTCTTCCCAGTTTCACTTCATGAAACTGCAACAGTTTGAGACACGCTGCAAATCACAACTCGCAGCTTCGGGACTGCAGCTGAAAAGTTCCCGGTTCTCACTCCCTTCACCCAACCCCAAAAAACAACTCCCGGCCCGTTAAAATCACCGCTGATGCCCGAGGGGAGCAAAGGGAAGAGAAACATCCCTGCGGTACCCGACGGACGGCTGGGTTTGGTCTGGCAGGGAAACCGCAGATGGAAAGGCAAGGCGCGGGGGTGAGGAGGAGGATCGGTGGGGAGGAGGATTGTTTGGCAACAAACAGGCTTCAGAGAAACTAAACAGCCGAAATTAAAGCGGCGGCGGCCACCGGCCCGGATCCGCTCTCACGAGGGACCCGACGGGCGCTGCTGGTCCCCGGGCGAGTGAACTCCGGCCCGGCGCCGGTGCCTTTCCCGGAGCCACTCCCCTGGTCCAGGGCCGATCCCCATCCTGCTGCCGGTCCCCAGGCGAGTGCCCCCCGGCCCGGCGCCGGCGCCGGTTCCCCCCGCCGCGGTCCCCGCTCACCGGCTGTCCCGGGGGAGGGCGCGGAGCAGGCGGACACCGGGGGCGAGCGCTGCCCTCATGGCCGAGCTGCCGCTCGCCGCTCCCCGCCCGCGTCCTTTTCAGTCCCCGCGGGGCCGCCGCTCCCCGCCCCGGCCCGGCCCCAGCACCGCCCCCCAACCCCCCCGCGGGGCGCCGGGACCGGCCCCACTGGCTGTTTTTCCAGCGGAAAATGCTGGTTTTAGCTTTTCCAGCCCAGGGCTTTGGTGCCCTGCTTTCCACTAAGCCTCCCCTCCCCTGCCCTGCTCTCTTCTCCCTCCAGCCAAAGCCCTCTCGTGCTCCAGGGGATCCCCATTGCACCCTTGAGCTCAAGGTAGCAACAATGGCTTTAGCTCACCATCATCCCTACACCCCAAAATCATCCCTCGGGGAGGGGTGAGTGCTCCTCCAACGAGGGACAACCATGGGATGCCCCTAAGGCGTGAAGCTTTGGCTTCAACAATGGCTTTAGCTCAACATCATCCCTACACCCCAAAATCATCCGTCGGGGAGGGGTGAGTGCTCCTCCAACGAGGGACAACCATGGGATGCCCCTAAGGCGTGAAGCTTTGGGGACCTGCCAAGGAAACACTTGTCCTCAGCTGCCCCTAAATCACCCTCCCACAACCCCCAACTTTAAGCCCTTTGCTTCCCGAGTGCCCCGCGAGGTCGGCGGCGGCTTCCCCTGACGCAAAGTGCAGTTAATGAACAGCAGCGGCCGCTGCGAATGATTCTCCAGAGGAACATCCCCTACCGGCCGCCTCCCGCTACCTCCGGCCCGGGGTCGCGGGGTGGGAACATCCCCTACGAAGCCGCCTCCGGCCCAGGGTCGGGGGTGGGAAGGGGAGGAAGAAGGGACACAACGGCTCGGCCACCGCTCCTTCCGGGCCCTGGTTAATATTGGAGAGGTGGCGGCAGGCGAGCAGTAAATATTAATGAGGGGTTAATGGTGCAAGTGCCGGGCAGGACTGGGAGACGTCAGGGATGGTAAAAACAAAGGGAAGGAAGAAAGAAAGTGTCACATGCACCTGGAGATTAAAGAGAGATGAAAGAAAAGGGCAGCTCCTTTCTAGAGCAAAATACAAGCTGGATGTTATTGGGGGAAAAGATCATCACCCAGAAGAATGTGAAGGAGCAATAAATACCTGGCTCTGGACCATCACCAGAGAGACTGGGAGAGAAGGGAGGGGGAAGGAAGGCAGAGCTTGACTCAAGTCACTTTGTTTCTCCTCATTTCTCACTCCAAAGGAGGCAAAGAACCCTTCAAAACAGTTTATTCCACATCTGAACGCCAAGTGCTTGCTGCAAAGCCCATCCTGCAGAGCCAACGGCTCCTTCACCGCCAGCTGCAGCTTCACCGGGCCCAGGGAAGGGGACAGCAAAGGTGGAGCCGGGAGCGGGGGGACGCTGGCACAGCCCGGCCCGGCCCCCAAACGCCAGCCCGGCCCCCAAGGTCCCGGCTGAGGCTGGTTCCCTCCTCAGGGCCGCGTCCCCGGGCGAGCGCAGAGCACGGTGAAGTCCCGGAGCGGAGGCACGGCGCAGGAGGAGAGCACGGAGTGCAGAGCCTGGCTGTAGGCTGAGGGGCACAGGGGAAGCAGCGTTAAGGGATGAGGGTTTTACTGACAGCCCCACAAACTGGGCTGAGCTTCAGGCTTTTACTGGGAAGCAGAGGGAGGGGAACTGGTTCTCAGGACAACCCCACGTGCCCGTCGGTTTCCACACACATCCCTGCTCACCCTGCATGCTCCCTAGTACAAAGTGGTATGAAGCCAAAGCAGGAAAGGCAACACACTTGTTTTATAAACCCCCAGTTCCTCTGTGTTTTTTCCCCCCTAGAAGACAACCCTCTGTTGCTCAGGTATGTTTCCAAGCTATACTCAAGATCAGAGCACTCCCCATCACCCAAGGAAGACAATTCCCACCCACCTCTTTGCATTCTCTCAGCCACTGATTAAGGCAAAGAGGTTTCTTGTGCCCCTAAAGACTCTGTTTTAGTGTTTTCCTCACAGTTCTCCTCCTACCAACACACCTCTGTACTACAGCAGTGCTATTTAACCCATCCCAGAGGCTGGTGCTTTGCTGAGGATGCCACTATGCCCCCGGAAGGGATGAAGAGCTCTAAGAGACGAGCAGCAGAGCACCTGCCTTCCTCTCTCTGGAGTATTATTTGTAGGAGCATTCTCTACACAGCAACCCAAGACCATAGAAACACCTACCCAGGTTCAGTTTCTCCCTGGATCATCAGGGATTCAGGTCAGGCATCTGTCCTGAAGCAGGAGCTCTTACCTTGGTGGTTTCTGTAGAAGATGCAGTTGTTGGCACAGGTGTCTGGGTGGGAGTCCCAGAAATCTGACCCACAGGAGCACAGTGGAGGCAGATCGACGTTAAATAGCTTTATCTTCTCCTTCATCTGGGCTCTTAGAGCTTCAATGTACCTGTAAGGGATACAAACCATTCCCCTTTGCCCAGTAACAGCCATCTCTGCACAGGGAGAGGGGATCTGGATGTACCAGATGTACCTCATGTGCTCTTTATTCCGCTGCTGTTTGTCCTTAACCTTCTTCCCTCTCCTCTCCTCCAGCTGGAGCTGGGCAAGGGTTTCACAGGCTGCCTCTCCCTCAGGGCCTTTGTGCTGCTCAGCCACCTCTTGCATCCTCTGCTCTTCCTCCCAGCGCTGCTGCTCCTTCTTGCCCTTGATCCTGCAGGCACATACACACTTAGAGAAGGAGCTTCCCCATCACAGCCTCTGTGCCTGACCAGCCCTGGGGCTGGGAGATCAGGGAAAGGGGCTCCACACGCTGCAACTTTTGCTTAAACTACTCACAGCAGGTGACAGGGATCAGAAATGATTGCTGATCCAAAAGAGCTGCTCTTCTGTCCTTCCAAAACCCAGGGCAGTGCCTGGGCTCTTGAATATCCAACAGCTACACCTCCCCACGTGATTTCTTTGGATTATGGGGCAGTCTGGATCCTGCTGTAAGCTGTCCTTACAGCTTCCAGTACAAGGAGCATAATAGGGCTGCAGGGGAGTGCTGGCTACAGCAGAGAAGCTCCAAGGATCCCAAGCCTACTCAAAGGTTGGCTCTAAGAGGCATTTTTAACCAAATCTTTCCTCAATTTCCTCATCTCCCTTGCACCTACATGGCATTCCAGCACTCTCAGTGCAACCTGGGCTGCAGAAGTCCCACCAAAGGCAAAGCATGTTCCCCTGACAAACATCATTTGTGAAGCACAAAGACTTTAAACCAGAGCATGTGCCACCTTCCTGCTGAGTACCAAATGCAGTAACATGCTCTAGGCCAATCCTTGCCAAGCCAAGCATCAAGGCTGAGTAGAAGCTTGAGAAGGGGGGAGCATAATCAAATGAGACATTTTGGTTGATCCTCTAGCTGGGGGGTCAATTTTTTACATCCAGAATCATGGGATAGTTTCAGTTGGAAAAGAGCTTGAAGCTGCTGCAGTCCCAGCCCTCCCCTGACACTGCCCAGCCCAGCACTGACCCATGGCCCTCAGCACCTCAGCTCCACGGCTTTGGGATCCCTCCAGGGCTGGGCACTCCCCCAGCTCCCTGGGCAGCCTGGTACAGGGGCTGACACCCCTCTCAGGGAAACAGTTCTGCCTCAGCTCCAACCTCAATCTCCCCTGAAGCAACTTGAGCCCATTTCTTCCTGTCCTATCATCTGTTACTTGAGAGAAGAGACCGATTCCCACCTTGCTACAACCTCCTGTCAGGGAGTTGCAGAGAGTGCTTATGTCTCCCCTCAGCCTTCTCTTCTCCAGACTGAACACTTCCAGGTCTCTCACAGCCGCTCCCCATCAGATTTGTGCTCCAAACCCTTCACCAGTTTCACTGACCTTCTTTGGACACACTCCAGTAACACTGAAGCCAAACTTATAAACTCCAAAATGTTATTTAGATGAAGTTGCAGGAAAGCCTTAACTACCCCACCATAAATCCTTCTGCTATAGAAACTAAGGCCAAGGCCAACTCCTGGCTTTACACTGAGTAATTGCAAAGCCTTCCCTTCTCCTCATGCATGGAGGAGGAAGGAATCCCCACCAGCATTCCCAGGGCAGCAAAAGGTCTCTGGAGCTCCCAGTGCCAATCTAAACACCAGGAATGCATAAGGAGCACTTCTTTAGACTGGCAATCCCTCTCTCTTAGTGAAAATGCTGTGCTGGGGGTTCTTGTCCTGCTCCCACTGCTGAGACAGTGACCTGCACAGCTCCATCTCTGGTTTATTTTAGAGCGAGGCCCAGATGAAACAAAAGAGACTTTCTTTCCTATTTTGGTGTCAATTTGCAGAGCTCCTCCTTAAAAGGGAGAAGATGACTGAAGCACCAAAACAAGTCCTGATACTTTTACACCCATAGTGAGTTTTCAACTCTGGAACAAATGCTGGGAAATGGTTTTTATTACACTATATATACATTTATAGCTGTGAGGGTGAAGAGTCCGATACTAAAAACCAAATCCTGCAGATAAGATCTGTTTAACAACAACAATGTGACCTCACCCCAAAGTTTCTGAGCAGGGACTGCAGCACAGGGGTTTGGGATCAGATCCCAAGAATCAGTTTGGCAAGTTGTAACTCTCACAGCCTGACCTTTTGGCTCACAACTGCCAGGAGACTCAGGGAGGAGAAGTACTGAGCACCTGGGAAAGACTCAACCTGGGCAGAGGGTGTTGATTGAATGACTCCCCTCCCCAGAGTTAACAGAGTGGGCACTGAAAGATAAGTCAGGCTTTACAGCTGGCATTTGTATTGCAGAGTCTCTATTAACACACTCCTGATTAAAAAGTTGATTAAATGGCCCTTTTAATCTGTTGGGGGCAGTCTGCAGGCCTGGAGGCAAAACATCACCTCACCATGGGGAGTTGTTTTCATACCAAGCTGGGCAGTGTTCTCCAAGCCTCTGCATTTGGGCTGCACAGGCACTTTCCAAAATCCCCTTGCCTGGTTCACACCAGAATCATAGAATTATTTTGGTTGCAAGAGAGCTTGAAGCTGCTGGAGTCCCAGCCCTCCTTTTACCCTGCCAAGCTCACCACCACCCCATGGCCCTCAGCACCTCAGCTCCACGGCTTTGGGATCCCTCCAGGGCTTGGCACTGCCCCAGCTCCCTGGGCAGCCTGGCACAGGGGCTGACAACCCTCTCAGGGAAACAGTTCTGCCTCAGCTCCAGCCTCAACCTCCCCTAGGGCAACTTGAGCCCCTTTCCTCTTGTCCTGTCACTCAGATGGAATAGACTCCCAGCTCACTGCAGTCTCCTGTCAGGATGTGTCAAAGAATGCTCCTGTCTCCCCTCAGCCTGCTCTTCTCCAGGCTCAACACCCTCATTCCCTCAGCCCCTCCCCAGCCCCTTGTGCTCCAGCCCCTTCCCCAGCTCAGTGCCCGGCTCTGGCCACGCTGCAGCCCCTCAGTGTCCCTGTGGCAGTGAGTGAGGGGCCCAGCACTGACACAGCCCTGGAGCTGCAGCCTCCCCAGGGCCCAGCACAGGGGACAATCCCTGCCCTGCTCCTGCTGCCACCCCAGTGCTGAGCCCAGCCAGGATGCCCTTGGCCTTCTTGCCCCTCTGGGCACGCTGCTGGCTCCTATTCAGCTCTTGTGAACCAACTCCCCCAGGGTGTTTCCCTCTAGGCCAGCTTTCCAGCCACAGCCAAGCCCCTGAGGCCCTTCCAGCCTTTGGGTGACACTACCTGTGCCCCAGCAGGTGCCCCCAGAGCCCTGGCTCTCAGCCACACACACTCACTCAGCGATTCTCCTCTGCCTCTCCTTCTGCCGCTGCTGTTCCTTCACCTGCTCACGCTCGACGCTCATGAAGAGGCGTCTGTACCTCAGATACTCTTTCTGACGCTGTGAGAAAGAAGAGGCACCTCAGAAGAGGTCATTTGGGATCACTCCCAGCTCTCTCAGTCCCTCCCCAGCACCCCTGTGCTCCAGCCCCTTCCCCAGCTCCGGTGCCAGGCTCTGGATACACTCCAGCACCTCAGTGTCCCTCTGGCAGTGGGGGGCCCACAATCAAACCCAGCATTTGAGGTGAAGCATCAGCAATGGCCAGCACAAGGGAACTGTACTTTGGGCTTTGGCTAAGCCCATTGATGCAGCAATGGAAGGGAAACTGCCTGGCTAAAGCCCTCCCACCTGCACTGGGTATCAGTCAGTATGTGGCTCATTTGAGCTTCCTCATGCCAGAAAGTTTAACATGTGATATTTTTCCCCCACCAACCCCAAGAGTGTGAGGTTGAGCTCATCCATCCTGCAGAGCTGGAGACCAAGGAGCAGGAGAGATCATCAGGCTGAAGGGAGAGAGGAACTAGGTGGAAAAAAACCATAGAGAGCTGCAAAACCTGTTATCTCCAGGTGGATCTGAGCCAAGGAGATAAAAAGCAAGGGGCAGAGGGAAGAGCTGGGGGAAGGAGCAGCTAGACAAGACCTCCCTGCCTCTTAAGTGATGCCCAGACAAGATTTAGTGGAGGTTTGTTGGGCTTTGAGTGTTTTGGGGTTTTCTTTTAAGCCTTTTTGGCATCATCTCTCTCTCTCTCTCTCCACACAACCACAGAAAGCAACACCTTTTGTTTGGTCAGGCACAATCAACAGCCTGTTTCTCCTCCAGCCCTTCCATGTTATTTAGATCCCAGATTTGAAGGAGAAGCACACACCAATTCCACTTATGATCACCACAGATCTTAGAGGAAGAAAAACCAGAACCTGGTAGGTTTAACCAAGAGCTTAGACACCATCAAACTTCTAAAGCTATCAGATGAAGGCTTCTCTTGAGTCTTCTCATCCAGGTGATCTCTAGAGGTCTCTTCCAACCTCTACCATTCTATGATTCTATGCTGAGTACCTTCCAGTCCTGAACTGAAGGTGAAACCATAAGGGTTCAGCTCCAACAGACAAACCTGCTTCTTGGTTTCCTCTTGGTCTACACCAGCCCAGAGTAGGAGGGGAGCTTGGTAGTCGGTATGGGGATTCTGGGGAGGCTCAGGAAGGCTCCAGTCCTTCACTGAGCCATCACAGTACTGGAAGATAAATGGAAAAGAGGAGCATCAGTATCTTCACAGCCAAGTTTTTCTTTTTCCCTCAGCAAAATACTCCTTGCTGGAGTTGAGTCTTCTCCACTTGATCCCTCAGCAGTGGGGGAGAATCAATTTTGGGGTTGGCTGGAGTCAGGAGAGACACACACACACCACCTCCATGCCGGAGCCTGAACACCAAAGCTTTGTTGAAACACTCCTGAAGATATCCTCTGGAGGTGGCCTTTGGTTTAGTTTAAATATGGATTCACCCCTCCCCTCTGCCAAACTGTTATTGAGTTTTGGGAAGTACAAGAAAAATAATGCAAATAAACAAAGCATCAGGGGAATTCAACAGCCAAAACCTCAGAGCAAACCTCCACCTGCCTCTCTCCCTCCCCTCACTATGTCCAGCCAGTTTTTCTGCTCCTCCCTGACCTAATCACCAGCTGCTACATTCAGAAAGTATTTGCTAATTACTCCAGGTAATCAGGTCAGTTTCCATGCCTGTGCTTCAAGTCTGCCTCCAAACAAGAAGCCTCAATAAATACATCAGTTCAGCCCTCACAGGCAGATCCTGCTGTGTTTGAGGCAGATGTTTCACTAGACCAAGGCACAGGAAGCTCCTTCCTCCATATAAAGCTGGGGTGGTTTTTATCCCTTTCCTGGGAGGTTTCAGGATGATCCTGTCCATTACCTGCAGCTTTTCCACCCCACTGCTGCCTCCACTCAGCTTCAGATTCCTGTGAGCACTGACACAGCTGCTGTTCTGAGACAACCACAAACAAAACCCCCTCTGAAGCCCCGATTATGAGGCCTCAGCTGGAGTTCTGTGTCCAGTTCTGGGCTGCCCAGTTCAAGAGAGACAGGGAATTGCTGGAGAGAGGCCAGCACAGGGCTGCCAACATGCAGAGGGGACTGGAGCATCTCTCTGGTGAGGAAAGGCCGTGGAACCTGGGGCTGCTCAGCCTGCAGAAGGCTGAGGGGTAACCTCATCAAGACTTAAAAGTACCTGAAGGGCGAGTGTCAGGAGGATGGGGTGACACTTTTTTCTGGGGTGTCTAGCAACAGGACTAGGGATAATGGGCACAAGCTGGTACACAGAAAGTTCCACTGGAACAGCAGGAGCAAGTCCTTTGGTGCTGAGGTGAGGGAGCCCTGGCCCAGGCTGCCCAGGGAGGGTGTGGAGGCTCCTTCTCAGGAGGTTTCCAAACCCACCTGGACACGTTCCTGTGCCCCCTGAGCGAGGGGAACCTGCTGTAGCAGGGGGTTGGGCTGAATGAGCTCTGCAGGGCCCTTCCAGCCCCCACCACTCTGGGATTCTCTGAAGGCAGTGAAAGAGGCCACCAATCTCAGTTTGCTTCAACACTGCTCTCAAGCCCATTTTGCCAACAGCAGGCTTAAAAGTTAACCAGGTTTTGAGGGAACAATTGCCCTACTCTCTGCCAAAATAAACCCAAATCCCAACCCAAAACCTCTGCAGCTTGGCCCAGCCCCATTTTACTTTTTCAAAGGCAAAGGCTTACTTTTTCAAATGCCATTTTGATGTAGAAGTCATGGCCATGCTCAGCCTGGTCCCTCAGCTCAGCTGGGAGGTCATCATGTCCCAGCAGCAGCAGTTCCTCTCCCTCAGCAGGCACCTCAGCTGTCTGACAGGACTCTGCTTTCTGGAGAAGAAAGGTAGAAAGATGGGATTCAAACTGCTTTGGTGTTGAGGGAAATATCAACCCCCTTCCTGCATTTAACCTGAGGGTGCTTGTTGTGAAGAGCTCCTCGAGATGAGGGGCACAAGAGCCTGAAACCCTGAATTTAGCAACTCATGATAAGTCTCACCAAGTATAGAAACAGAGGGAGAGAGGTGCATGAGGTAAAGGGCCTCTCCAGGAGCTGAGGGGATCTCTGGAGCAACAGCAAGTACATGCTGTACTCCTTCAGATGGTAAGTGGGCAGGTTCTCCCCCTGGCAATTAACAATATTTTGAGAAGCAGCAGATTGTTTCCTCCAAACTAAAAAAATCAAAATGCCAGGAGCAAGCTTGGAGCCAGGATTTTTTCGTTATTTATCTCTTTTCTCCTCCAGCATGCTCAGGAAGGGAAAAGAAGGACTGCTGAGAGAGGGAGGATGAGCAGGAGGAGAAGGCAGGTCACCCCAGGGATGGCTTAGCAATGGCTCTGCTGCAGTACAGGAAGGACAGCACAGCCCAGACTTAGTCAAAACATGAAACTATTTAACAGTAATTTAAGAATGGAGCCTGTTATGACAGAAACAAAGGCAGGAGAGCTGCTTTGGTGAAGGTAAGAGAAGAAAGAGAGGAATGGTTATTGCTTTGTACAGATGTTCTGAAGCCCTGAAGGCAGGAGAAAATGAAACTGTGGAAAGAAAACCATCAACTTCTGGGAATGGTCATCTGGGGAATAGAAATTGGGTGCTGTCAAGCTGGAGGCCTACAACAGTCAACCAAACCCTAAAGGCAAAGCAGCTGAGGACTTGGTGAACACATGAAACACCAGACAGCTGCCCCTGGTTTGGGTAGGAGTGGCAGACAAGGTGCTAACAGCTCCCTCCCCCCCAAAACCTGTGGGGGTTCAGGTTATCAGAAAAGGGCAGAAGGAGCCTTTGTCTTCAAATAAGGGAGAGGAAAAGGAAATACTAAAAAGAAGGGTTTAGCCTCAAGGGTTTAACCAGAATGCTTTTGGTAAAACAAGAGAAATTACCTTGCAAACTGCCTGTAAGCTGCTAAGAAACAAGATAAGCAGCAACCAAGCATAAATCTGTCAGGAGCAAGTCATGTCTAGCTGGTTTGAATTCCTCCTACAATAGAAGGAAGAGGCCTCAGGCAAAAGCATGGCCAAAGACATATGGGTTTGAGCATTTGGCATGGCCTAATTTGACACTTGTGTAAGGAACTATCTGTTTGATGATTCCCATTCCATGGGAGGTGCAAAACACTGCCCAGAGTCAGGCTCAAAAGGTCACTGCACAAAACCAGGGTAAAGAACTGGACTAGCTCTGCTTGATCATTTCATTATCAGCCTGGATGACAGAAGAAAGCAGCATCTTGATTCTACAGCCTCAAGTAGGACATCAGTAAATAAAAGTATTTGAGAACAGGCTTAAAAACACTTGGCTAAAAAACAAAGAAATCAGCTGGAAAAGAGAGCACAAGGAAATTCAGGGAGGACAAAAGCAAAGGGCAAGGCAGTGCACTGTGTCAGCAGTTACCACAGTCATTAGGTCCTGCCTCTTGCATCTGAGGAGAAGGGAACAAGCTGCTGTCCTGGCCTAGCTGTGGACATGGCAAACCTTCACCCAGGGAGAAAGGTTCAGATTAATATTAGAGCTTTTTTTCACTATTATCTTGGGAGTAATAAACCAGAGTAATGCCATAAATCAATTAGCTAGAACACAAATCTCCTAGAATACATTGCTTCAGGAAGCTGTTAAATCCTCCTTGCCAGAGGTTTGAAAAGAGCATAGAGTTACTGTAGCTGCAGTCATTTGAGTGGGAGGATGATCTCCCTCCCAGCCTTGTTCCCCTCAGCCTGGATGACTTGCCACAGTCCTCCCATTCTCTGTCTCTTGAATCCTCCTGGCTCACCTGGGCAGCAGCATCATTCACAGCTGCTAAGAACCAAGTAATGGATGGCTCCATCCTACTGAGCAGTCTGAAGGCAGTGGGAACTTAGAGAGAGGTATGTGTGATGCCCACAATAGATAAGGAGGTTTTCCAGCCCATAATTACACCGTGGCTGTAACTCTCCTTCCCAAAGATGCCGTCCTTAAGCTGAAATCCAACAGTACACAGAGGAGGAAGAGCCCAAGCTGCCTTTCTATGAAAGGCATTTTCTAGATAACAACCAGCCAAGGTTTACTTCACCTTTGGTAAACCTGAGAAAGAGATGGGAATGAAGTATTGCAAGATGGGCAGGAAACTGGCTCTGGGGGAGGCAACAAGACAAACTATCAGGTTGGGTCACTGCTGGTGTTCTCCAGGGTGGACAAAGTACATCAGTTTAAGAAAGGTTCTGGCACAGAAAACAGGCTAATTGCTGCTACACAAAGCTGCTCTTGAGAAAGGCAGTAACAAAAGTAGGATGAAGTTCGGCAGAACAAAAATGTGAGGCCCTTGGGACTGACCTCCTTGGGGTTACTGCTTCAAGGAAAGCAGATGTGTGCCAACAATTCTCTACCAGAAGCCAAGCCTGGGTGAGGAAAACCCTCCAGATCTTTGTCATCCACGTGAAACAAGGGAAAGAGTTGTTGAGGTTTGCTGAATAAAGGCAGCTAAGGTGAGGACTGATCATCACATTCCCCCCAGATACCAAGATCACTATCTTAGCCTTTAAGAAATCCTTTTTGAATTCTCATTTCCTAGTTTCTCTCTTGTTAATCACCACAAACAAGTTTACATCCACTTAAACCTGCTGCCTTCTCTGACAGACAGCAGGAACAGAGGGACAGAGCCCTTGGGGCCACTGAAATCCCTGGGCTAAGCATCAAGTGAGTCACTGAAGCCCAGTTTATTTCACTTCTGCTGGAGAAACCCACCAAACCACACTTTGGATTTGCTAATTTGAGCCAGACCTTCAAGTGTTTGCAGGGTAACTCCTCTTACCCTCCCCCCAGCAACCCTTCACTCACCTCCCTCTTCCAGAGGCCACCAGGGAGCTCAGGAGGACCCTCTCCCTGGGACATGGTTTTGCAGGACGCCAGCCTGTGCCGAACTTGCTGCATGGTTCTGCTCAGCTGCCATCAAGAGGGAAGGTAAAGAGAAGACCCAACAAGAAATCACCAACAGGGCTATATCAGGTAGTTTCACTGCACAGAGGGAGATCTCCTAATGGACCTCACTCCAACCAAGGTGCTTTACCAAGGGAGTGCAACTCAAGGCACAATTAGCTTCACACATAAGTGTAAGGTAACCTATGACCCAAGGCATCGTTCAGAGCCACCTCAACACCCTGCAACCCTGATCCACGTGAGGTAAAGGGCTCCCAAATAATTTCACTGAGATTCCACAAGTCCAAGATCCCTCATTATCTTGCCAGAAGTGATTCTCCACCCCAAGGGGAGTGGTACTTCAAGCAGAATAACTCCAGCTCCTGGGTAAACACACTCACTGTACGAAATGCCAAATGCAGCATAAGCATCGCTCTTTAAAAAACCCCAAAACCAAGCTCAAAACAGTCCCTAAGGTGTGTTTTGCAAGATTTCACCAGCCCATGCTCCTGGCTGGCATGACAGAAGCTGCAGTGCGGTGGCACCACCTAGTGCCAGCGCTCTGCATGACACACTGGGAAATTCAGCGTCCTCCCAGGAGGGGGCACCCACTATCCCTCCTGCTGTTGAGAAGAGCACTGTGGAGGGGGATGACAACAGTCACTAAACCAGATGAAAACAGAAGGCAAGGTTTCCTTCGGTATTAAGAAAACAACTCCAATATCAGGGATGAGACGTCAAAGAAATCTTGCTCATCCTCCATTTCAAACCACGAGCATCTGGCACGGTGAACGGGGAGATGAGAAGGGGAGGAGGGGACCTGCTCACCTCAGCTGCCTGTTGCTGGAAAGGTTCTCCAGGCAGCCCCTGGTGCTGGGCTGAGCAGGGGCTGCAGATGAGGGGTGTGGGGTGGCTCCGGAACAGACACGTGTTCTTCCTGGGGGTCAGGCGCAGGATGGAGTCCGAGTAGCGCACGGCAACGTCTCTTTCCCTCTCAGCCTGTCAGGAGACAGAGCCCAGAGTTCAAAAGCCACGTGCAAATCACAGAATCTCAGAAGGGTGGGGGCTGGAAGGGCCCTGCAGAGCTCATCCAGCCCAACCCCCTGCTAAAGCAGGTTCCCCTCCATCAGGGGGCACAGGAACGTGTCCGGGTGGGCTTGGAAACCGCAGGGAAGGAGCCTCCACACCCTCCCTGGGCAGCCTGGGCCAGGGCTCCCTCACCCCAATATCAAACCATCACCTTGCAGGACATCACTCATGCTGGGCAGGAGCTGCTGGCTTAGTTTGGTGGAGGAATAGTTTTGCTGGGAGGGGGCACAAGGAGCTGTCAGGCTCTCAGGGGCTGAAGGCATCTGTGGGCTTTCAGTTCGGAGTTACATGAGGACATCCCCACTCAACCGTGTCTCCCAAGCCCTGGAAACAGCCCAAACACCCCAGGGCAGCCAAAACCATTGACATTTCAGTGCATTCCCTTCTTGCTCCACAGTGAGTTTTCTGGCAAATCTCCCTAGCAAGTTGTTTTAAAAGTAGAAAGGATTAAATATATTCATCACAGGGTAACCTAAAACAAGCCCACAGGGGAAAGGGGAATGTGGAGATAGTGAGGAAGAGTCACTTGAGAATTCTTTGACTGTCCTGGAAAAAGGACTGAAGAAATAATCCAAGGCTGCACTTCAAGTGCTGTGTTCAGTTTTAGGCCCCTAAAACTTTTAGGAATGGGGGTGTTCAGCCTGGAGAAGAGGAGGCTGAGGGGAGACAGGAGGTTGGAGTGAGACAAGGAGTCAGTCTCTTTTCTCAAGTAATGAATGACAGGACATGAGGAAATGGGCTCAAGTTGCCCCAGGGGAGGCTGAGATTGGAGCTGAGGCAGAACTGTTTCCCTGAGAGGGGTGTCAGCCCCTGTGCCAGGCTGCCTGGGGAGCTGGGGGAGTGCCCAGCCCTGGAGGGATCCCAAAGCCCTGGAGCTGAGGTGCTGAGGCCATGGGGTAGTGCTGGGCTGGGCAGAGTGAAGGGAGGGCTGGGACTGCAGCAGCTTCAAGGGCTTTTCCAATCAAAACAACTGTATGATTCTACAAGCTGCTTTGCTTCCAATGCAACAAGGAGACATCCATGTTGTTCCCAACTTGGCCCAGGTGGTTTTTACTTCCACATAGGGCACTGAGATGCTGTTTGTTCTGCTGCCCCAGAGAGCCAGTGACTGCTCCATGGGGAGGCAAAAGGCTCACAGCACCTTCAGCATCAGAGTGAGTAACAAGGACCTTCCTCAAGGGGACACTGTGGCCACAGGCTCTGCTTTCACCCCTAGTTTCCTCATTTCTTATTAACACTCTGACGTTTACCCCCTCATTTCAGGCTGGTTTCAGAGGCAGGGGCCACAGCTACTTACTGCTTCATAGGACTGCTGCAGCTGCTGCTTCCTCCTCATCCTGACCTGCTGGTTCACCCGCTGCTGCACCTCTCCCTGGAAGCGTTGCAGGTTGGCTGCCTTCTCCCTCTGCTGCTCTTTCAGCTCCTCCTCCACCCGAAACGCTGAGGCCTGCAAGAGGCAAAAGCAGGTTTCACCAGGGTTTTGGCTCCACCACACCTGTATCCCATCTTTCCTTCCCACACCACACAAGGCAGGCAAGCAGCACCCACAGCAAACTTCATGTTTGGTTTCTAAACCGGTGCAGCGAGAGTTTGGGCCACATCTGTTGAATTGTTACAAGCTTGGATTGAAATTAGCGAGCCAGATACAGAGTGTGCAGCCTTCCTCCTTTAACCCTCTGCAAAGGAACTCCCCACACTCCTGCTCCTGTGAAAGGACATTCAAATATTCCCAGTTAGGATCCACAAGGAACTCTGCAAGGCTGGAAGCAGTTTGCAGAGGGTTACAGCCCCAAGAATGTTTTAACCACCCAAAGCAAAAGATGAAAAGCAGTGAGCTACAAATAAAAGTCACTTTGGGGTTGTTTTCTTTTTATTCCTCTCACTTGGAGCCACACCAAGCAATTCTGCTGATACTAGCTTGGTGTAAGGAAAACTGGCATTGCTCTCCTGGCTAAAGCAGGAAAAATACAAGTGTGAGAGGGGCAAGACTGAAAATCAACTTAGGGAACAGCAGGTCAGATGCTCCCTACATCCAGGAACACTGAGGTGGAATATGGAGATGATTTATTTCCATCTATTCCTTCAGCCTTCCAGGATTTAAATTACAAGACTGAAATAAATCACCTCAGAGGGGCAGGAGCTTCTGTAACATTAATTACAGAGGACTGAACTCATTTTTTACTCTTGTAATAACCCTCAAAGCAGAAATCCCCGAGATAAGCATCAATAGAGATGTTTCTAATAGAGTACAGCCCAGGCTGGCTCCAGACCCTAAAACACTCCACTTTTTGGGGTTCAAATTAGCAATGTGGAATAAAGCAATCCTTTATGGATGAATGGGAAGGTAAAGCACAGCATCAATCCAGGGAAGACAGAGGTCAGCCAGGCATGGGCACCTCAAACTAAAGGCTACAGTGTGAAGTCCCAGCACTGATAAACCAAGGAGCAGCTGGGAACAGTGAGGAAAGAAAAATCTCATGTGAGGGTGCACAAACCTGTGGAGTTTTAGCTACCCAGGCTGACAGGTAGCTTCCAGCAGCATGGTGAAAAAAATCTATAGGTCCAGCACACAGTACAAATAATTAAGCAATCAAAGGCAGCTGGTTAAAGCTGTATTCCCCCACCAACTGATGCATTTTTTCCCCCCTAAATTACACTGTTTATTCACAGGGGAACTGATGCAGACAGATGCTGTGGGCTTGTGTAGGCTGTGTGGACACCACAGTGGATTTTTCACCCAACTAAAGACCATTAAAACAGTCTCTTTAGGAGCAGAGCTGCTGGCTGCCTTCAAGCAGAGGATAAAGCTGGTTTGAGGCTCCTGTGGCTTCCACCCATGGGGTTTGCTGACCCTGGAAGGTGCCCACTCACAAAGGCCTGGCTCTCCTCCAGCTCCCTTGGGCCGCTCTCCACCCAGGCTCCCACAGGGGCCACGCTCGGGTTCCTCTCGGCCAGCACTCTCCAGCTCTGCCGCGGGGGTCTCGCCCGAGGTCCCCTCGGGGCCTCCCCGGCCCGCCGGGCCCGCTCCTTCGAAGGCGGCTGCATCAGCCCTGGAGAAGGGGTAGAGACAGGAGGTTGAGCGAGTTCCCTTCACACGCCTTAACCGGCACCCACAGCTCCCCACAGTCGCCCCGCGCTGACCCGTGACCCCTCAACCCTCCCTGGCTCACGCCGCTCCCGTGTCACCCCCCATCTCCTCACCCCTCACAGCCCCACTCCTCACCCCTCACACCTTCAGCCCCGCTCCATAACCCCCTCTCTCCCCAGCCCCTGGCCGCTTTCCCCTCATCCCTCACGCTCCCCTCTATCCCTTCCAGCCCGTCCATCCCTTGCACACCCCCCTCACGCCGCCGGGCCCCCCTCAGCCCTCACCAACCGCCACTTCCGCCTCAGCCCCAGCGCTTCAAATCCCGGCGCCACTTCCGCCCCCGCCCCGATTCCCGCCCCCGCTCCTGCGACCGCGGGTTCGAGTCTGGCCTCCGGCAGGGTGCTGTGTGTACGGGGTGTGATTGTTCTCTTTTCCCCTCCAAACACCCCCAAAACAACCCCCGGAACACCCCTAAACCTCCAACGTCACCCTCCTGAAAGCACCCCCCCCATACTGATCCCTCAGAGCATCACTGAGACCCCCCCCACAAAGCACAATGTCCCTCCATAGAGTCCCCCCAAAAACGCTTCACTGTAGCATCACCCCCATAACGTCTGTCCCCCTCCCCAAACAGAAAAGCATCCCCCAAAGCAACTGCACCCCACTATGTTACTGTGTTCAGAAGCCTGGGCCCCACTTTTGAGGGCAGGGAGGCGCTTTGGGGGGGTGGAGGGGGGGACTCACTGGGGTAATGAGCTTGGCAGGTCTCAGGGAGGGTGGGTGAGGGGGTTGGGCAATGGCTCTGGGCATCCTGCCCTGCATCCCTGCTGCCCTATTCAGCAGTGCCTGGGGAACCAGCACTAATTGGCACTGGAGCTGGAACGAAGCCTGGACTCAACCATGGCTTCATTTGAAAGCCTGGGAGGACTGGAAGAAGAAAGAGAGGGAGGGGGCTTCATCTGGGGGAAGAGGGGTCTAAAAACAACCCCCCAACTTAATAGAGGGCTTGTTTGGATGCTTGTAGCCTTAAATCCCACAGGATTGTCCAGGATGGAGTGGTGTGGGGGGTTTATACCTCATGCCAGCACCCATAAGGTGATGCCCCTCATTTCCAGCATCACCCCAGGATGAGGAAAACATGGAAACAGAGCACGGAGGAAGGGTGGGGGGAGGATTGGATGAGGAAAACATGGAAACAGAGTGTGAGTGTGTGATGAGGATTGCAAATCTAAGAGGGTTTTTTTATCCACTCCCCCCCCTAAAAGAAATGTCAGCTCGAGGCCGCCGGGGAAGCGAAAGCCACCAGGACACAGGGCCCTATTGAGACAAGCAAGAACACACAGAGGAAAAGAAACAACAACAAAAAAGGAGTGAAAAAAAAGAGAAAGAAACCCCAGCTGGGCAAAAAGCCAAGTTGGGAGCGCCGAGGGACGTGCCCGGAGTGGGGAAACGAAGCGATTCGGGGGGCGAGCCTGCCCGAAATGTGGGGAGCGCCGGCCGCCCCGCGGGGCCACCTCGTTCCCCCCTGCTTGCTGCCGGTGACCTGGCTCCTGGCTCTGCATGCAGGTAGGGAGTTTCACCCCTCCCTCTCTCATTTTTCCCCATCTCTTTTTTCCCATTTTCCCCCATGGGTTTTTTTTAGGGTATCCTGAGGGAGGATGGTGGGGAGGGGAGGGGGAGGAGGGGCAGTGGTGGTACCTGGTGGGTGTCTGAAGAGTTGGGGGTGTGTTACTGAGCTCTTGAGCATCCCTTTTGCTTGGGAGAAGTTTAAAAAACAGGAGAGGGAGGGAAAAATTGGGAATAAAATCTGGGAAAATCACTTTTCTGGAGCCAAGTTGTGGGAGTGGATCTGTTCTCCTCCCCTAAACCTTATCCCCAATTTTTTCTTCCCCTCCTTTTTTTTTGCATCATCCATTTTTCATCCCCATTTCCCCCCCCTCCTCAAATCTATTTTCTTCCTCGTTGTCCAGCTTTCCCCAAAAAGGCTGTTTTTTCCCCCCAGTTTCTAGGTTCACTCCCCTTCACCTCAACCCTGATTGCATCCATCATTTATTCCCCAAATACCCAAATTTAGGGGTTCAACAAATCCTGAACCACCCCATCCTGGATGCAGTAAAATAGCAAAACAACCTGCAAGGATTTTACACCATTTTCCCAAAGCTCAGACCCAAAACCAGACTTGGAAAAACTGTTTCCCTTTAGATGAGCTGGATTTGCACATCACTGCCTTCAATTAGCACCCCAGAAAAGCACTTGGCTTGCAGCCAGGGCACCCCAAAAAGTGCTGCTGTGCTTTTTTTTTCCCCAGAAAGAAGAATTTCTTCTACAAAATAATGGGAAAATTCATATTTTTGGGTGGGTTTTGGGTTTCAACAAAAGCCAATCAGAAAAGGTGGGACACCATCCCCAAGCCAGAGATGTTGTAGGAAGTGGGAATCTTGCCTGATTCATGAATTTCTTATATAAATGATATCATTTATAGATATAGTTTCTGATTTATTACCTGCAGCAGGGGAAAAAAGAACAGCAATTGGGTTCAAAAAGAGAAGAAATGGCTAAAGAGCAGCGACTTGGGGGTGAGCAGGGTGCAAAGAGGCATTAAAAGCTGCACCCTCCTCCTGTGCTTGGCTTTATTTACTGGGGGGTTCCCTAAATTTTTGAGCTCAGGGGTATGTTTTTGGGGGCTGAGCACGGTGCTGCTGGGAAGGACGGACGGACGAGTGCTGCATACCAATAGGTCCCATGACTTTTCAGGCTTGTTTCGAGCCTTTTTGCTCCTGTTTCACCCTCCCCCTTTACTTCAATATGAGGTTTGTTTGCTGGTGGATGACAGCAGCTGGATGGAATGGGGGAAAGAGGCAGTATTGGGGTGTCCCCCCTCAGGGGAAAATAAGAAAATCAAGGTTTTGGTCACTTTTTGGGTCACTTGTTCCTCCTTTTTGGCTTGTACCCAGCGATGAGGAGCCATGCACGTGCGTCGAATCCCGTGACGCAGTTTTGCATCTGGGGACAGAGGGTTTGGCTGGGTGGGAGCATCTGATGGGGCAGGGGATGAGTTGCAAATATCCACCTCCTCCTGCAATTCTGGGGACAATGCATCTTTGCAAAACAACCTGCTTGCAGCAGCACTTTCACACCCCCCTCTGTTGCATTTGAGGGGCAGGCAGTGTGTGCATTTTTGCAAAGGGTTGCATTGGCACAGCTGCAGGAGAGCTCACACACCCCATGCACTGGGAGGGGAGGGATGTGCAGAGCATTGCATCAACCCAGTAACAGCAGGTTGCATTATTTTATGGGATGCTGCATGCAGTTTTGCAGAGGGTTGGTTGCATCAGCCTGGTTGCAGGAGCTCTTTTTGATCCCAGCCTGCAGGATCTTTTTGATCCATCTCTCTCACCCCACCTTGACCTAGTCCATCTCATCTTGTCCTGTCTTGTCTCATCATATCATCTCACCCCATCCCATCCCATCCCATCCCATCCCATCCCATCCCATCCCATCCCAGTCCTGTCATCTCACCTTGTCTCATCATATTATCCCACTCCATCCCACCCCATCCCATCCCATCTCAACCCATCCATCTTAATCCACATCTTCTCTCTTCTCTCATCCCATCCCATATCGTCCCATTTGTTCCATGCCATCCCACCTCCCTGTCTTGACCCATCTTTTTCCATCCCATCTCATCCTATCTCACTTCAATCCATCTATTCTATCCTCTCCCATCACATCCCATTTTGTCCCATTTGTTCCATCCCATCCCATCCCATCCCATCCCATCCCATCCCATCCCATCCCATCCCATCCCATCTTGTCCCATTTGTTCCATCCCATCCCATCCCATCCCATCCCATCCCATCCCATCCCATCCCATCTCTTCTCCCCCATCCCATCCCATCCCATCCCATCCCATCCCATCCCATCCCATCTTGTCCCATTTGTTCCATCCTATCCTATCCCATCCCATCCCATCCCATCCCATCCCATCCCATCCCATCCCACCCCATCCCATCCCATCCCATCCCATCCCATCCCATCCCATCCCATCTCTTCTCCCCCATCCCATCCCATCCCATCCCATCCCATCCCATCCCATCCCATCCCATCTCTTCTCCCCCATCCCATCCCATCCCATCCCATCCCATCCCATCCCATCTCTTCTCCCCCATCCCATCCCATCCCATCCCATCCCATCCCATCCCATCCCATCCCATCCCACCTCTCTCTCCCCCCACCACTGGCCCATGCCCCACTGAGCCACAGGCAGTCAGCCCAACAACAGAAGCTCTCTCCCCACCCCTCTATTTTTGGGGGTGATGCCTTTTGGGAGCCCCGGGAGGGGGTTCCCTCACTTTTTTCTTCCAGGTTTGGAGGATCCAGGCAGCCTCCCCACTGTCTCTCCCCCACACCTCAAGGTCTACTGGCGGGGGTGAACATCACCAGCCCCACGCCTCTGGTCCGCGGCACGGCGGGCAAAGCGGCGCTGCTGTCGGTGCGCTACGCCAGCGCCAGCGCCGACAAGCCGGTGGTCAAGTGGCAGCTGAAACGTGACAAACCCGTCACCGTCGTCCAGTCCATCGGCACCGAGATCATCGGCAACTTGCGGCCCGATTACCGCGACCGCATCCGGGTGCTGGAGAACGGCTCGTTGCTCATCAGCCCCTTGCAGCTGGCCGATGAAGGTGCCTACGAGGTGGAGGTGTCCATCACTGATGACACATTCACTGGAGAGAAGACCATCAACCTCACTGTGGACAGTAAGCTCGAGGATGTCCGATGGAGATTGAGTTCTCCATGGGATGTCTTCCCCATATTGCTTCTTGAGAGGGTTTTCTTCAGCTGGGAGGTGGTTTTGGGGTTCAGTCACACTGTGTGGCTGAGCTATATCCTTTGTGGGGTTTTTGTGTCCCCCTTTCTCATCCCCTGGACCCATCCATCCCCTGAGATGTGGTATCCACCGTGGTTCCTCTGCTTGCCCACAGTCCCCATCTCAAAGCCACAAGTGCTGGTGGCCTCGTCAACGGTGCTGGAGCTCAGTGAGTTCTTCACCCTTAACTGCTCACATGAGAATGGCACCAAGCCTACCTACACCTGGCTGAAGGACGGGCGGCCGCTGAGCAACGACTCCCGCCTGCTCCTCTCTCCTGACCAGAAGATTCTCACCATCACCCGTGTCCTCATGGCTGACGACGACGTCTACAGCTGCCTGGTGGAGAACCCCATCAGCCATGGCCGCAGTGTCCCCGTGAAGCTCACCGTCTACCGTAAGCCACCTGCTCCCCACTGCCCACACCCCCAGGCCTGGCAATCCCTTGCAGATGCTCCCAGCTAAAATTTGAGGGGGGTTATCCTCCCCTTATTCCTTTCCCCCAGGCCGCAGCTCCCTCTACATCATCCTCTCCACGGGCGGCATCTTCCTCCTTGTCACCCTGGTGACTGTTTGCGCCTGCTGGAAACCCTCCAAGAAGTACGACTGCGGGTAACGCAGGAGCCAAAGGGGGTTCCTCATATCCTGTCCTGTCTTGCCCCATCCCATCCCATCCCATCCCACCTTGTCCTGCCCTACCACATCACACCTGATCTGATCCCATCTTGACTTACCCCATCCTGTCTCATCTTGTCCCATCTTGCCTCATCCCATTCCATCTTGTCTTATCTCATCCCATTCCATCTTATTCCATCTTGACCCATCCCATCTTGACCTACTCCATCCTATCTTATCCCATCTTGCCTCATCCCCTTTAGTCCCATCCCACTTCATCTTGTCCAATCTCATTCCATCACATCTCATCTCATCTTGACCCATCCCATCCTATTCCATGCCATTCCATTCCATCTCATCTCATCTTGTCCAATCTCATTCCATCACATCTCATCTCATCTTGACCCATCCCATCCCATCTCATCTTGACCCATCCCATCCTATTCCATGCCATCCCATTCCATCTCATCTCATCTTGTCCAATCTCATTCCATCCCATCTCATCCCATCTTGGCCCATCCCATCTCACTTTGACCCATCCCATCCTCTCCCATCCTATCTCATCTTGTCCCATCTTGCCTCATCTCATTGCATCTCACCTCATCTCATCCCACCTCACCCCCATCACAGCACCAAGCCATGCCTCACTAAGCTACAGGCAGTCCCCCACTGCCCCCCACCCCACGGTACTGCCCCATCCCCTGTCCCTTCCCCAGGGAGAAGCGGCAAGCGGAGACACAACCAGCCTCCGAATACACCGAGCAGGACGAGGAGCGCCTGAAGCACGAGGGTGAGCGTGACCTCGGGCCCGGCAGCAGGTTGGGCAACACCGACTCCGCCGGTGCTGTGAAGTAACACTTGTCCCCCTCTGCAGCCGAGGGCCTGCAGCGCAGCGGCGAGCACGAGCGCAAAAACCCGGTGGCCTTGTACATCCTCAAGGACAAGGTGAGCAGGCGGTGAGGCGCCGGTGTTGCGCAGCAGCACCACTTCCCGCACTCCTCACACGCTGGGGTTTTGGCAGGACTCCCCAGAGGCGGAGGAGGATTCACCACCCGAACCCCGCGGCACAGTGGAACCGGGTTACAGCAGCTCGCCGATCCTGGCAGCAGGCCGCTCGCCTGGGCCGGTGGGGCGTTCCACTCGGCGCTACCATCGCTCGCCGGCTCGCTCGCCCGCCTCGACCAGGACACACAGGTCGCCGCCGGGTTCGCCGGCGCGTTCCCGCGGTGCCCCGCGGCTGCTGCGGACTGCGGGCGTCCACGTCATCCGGGAGCAGGAGGAGGCCAACGCCGTGGAGATCAGCGCCTGAGCAGGGGGGACATGTTGGCGCTTTGGTGGCGAGGGAGTGAGTGGGGATGCCGACACGGCCTCTGCTCCCGCCACCGGGCACCGTTCGGCTCGGCGTAAAGTCACTAATTTGCTATTGATCCCAGCTGGAGCTCCCCTCTTCCGTCCCCTGTCTTCCTGGGCTGCTGCTTTGGTGGCTTTCTGGCCGGGACAAGCGTGCAGGGAGTGTGTGGAGAGAGCTGCATGCAGTGTGGAAGAGACATGGTACACAGTATGCAGGCAGTGTGTGGAGAGAGCTGCAAGCAGTGTGGAAGAGACATGGTACACAGTATGCAAGCAGTGTATGGAGAGAGCATGCAAGAGGCCATGCACAGAACATGCAGGCAGTGTGTGGAGAGATCATGCAAGAGTCCATGCACAGAACATGCAGGCAGTGTGTGGAAAGAGCATGCAAGAGGCCATGCACAGAGCATGCAGGCAGTGTGTGGAGAGAGCATGCAAGAGGCCATGCACAGAGCATGCAGGCAGTGTGTGGAGAGAGCATGCAAGAGGGCATGCACAGAGCATGCAGGCAGTGTGTGGAGAGAGCATGCAAGAGGGCATGCACAGAACATGCAGGCAGTGTGTGGAGAGAGCTGCATGCAGCGTGCAAGAGACATGGTACACAGTATGCAGGCAGTGTGTGGAGAGAGCTGCAAGGAGTGTGGAAGAGACATGGTACACAGTATGCAGGCAGTGTGTGGAGAGATCATGCAAGAGGCCATGCACAGAGCATGCAGGCAGTGTGTGGAAAGAGCATGCAAGAGGGCATGCACAGAGCATGCAGGCAGTGTGTGGAGAGATCATGCAAGAGGCCATGCACAGAGCATGCAGGCAGTGTGTGGAAAGAGCTGCATGCAGTATGTAAGAGACATAGTACACAGTATGCAAGCAGTGTCTGGAGAGATCATGTGAGAGGGCAAGCACAGAGCATGCAGGCAGTGTGTGGAGAGAGCTACATGCAGTGTGCAAGAGAGATTGTACAGAATATGCAGACAGTGTGTGGAAAGAGCTGCATGCAGTGAGGATTGTACAAAGTGTGCAGAGAAAGCACACACAGGTTGTGCAGAGAGAGCAGTCGTGGAGTGTGCAAGGAGGATCCTACGGAGTGTGCATGAGGCATGCAGGAGGACATATACACAATATACTGGGCCAAGTGTGCAGGCAGTGTGCAGAGTGAGTGTGCAAGAGGGCATGCAGGGGGCGTGCAGAGAGAGCGTGCAGTCTGTGCAGAGAGAGCAGTGGTGAAGCATGCAAGAGGGCACACCTCCAGCATGCAGAGAGTGCAGACACGGGGTATACAAGAGGCCACGCTCACACAGAACATGCAGAGGGGGTGTGCATAGATTTAGCATGCAGCAAGAGCATGCACAGAGCATGCAGGGAGAGCATGCAAGGTGTGCACCCAAAGGTGTGTGGTGGGAGCAGGCACAGAACGTGCAAGGGAGAGCACAGGGCTGTGGGGAACACGCACAAGGTGTACATGGATGGATTTATGTGCACAGAAGAGGGGGGGGAAGCACAGAGCATGGAGCATGCAGAGAATATACAGGTAAGACCCCACGTGTGTCAATGCCAGGCCATGCAGGAGGTGCTGGCAGAGAGCATGCAGGAAGAGAGAAGGACACGCAGGGAACACGCAGGAGGCCATGCACGTGGGGTGTTCACGTTGGGCGTGTGTGGAGCGTGCAGCAAGCGTGCAAGGAGGGGCACACACAGAGTCTGCAGAAGGAGGGGTGTGAAAAGAGCATCCACGGAGCCAGCACACACACACCCAGCATGTGCCAGAGCAACATGCCCACCACCCCAGCACACAGCCCAAATATGGGGGGAGTCACTCCTCTCCCCCACCTCGGCTGCACCGTCCCCTAAACGTGGACTCCTGCTGCCCTTCTGCTGCGCCTGGATTTTCTGTGAAAATCCCCCAGTTTTGGGGCACACCCCAACTCCTCTCCTCCCAGGGCCTTCCTGGGAAATAGGTTTAGGATGAGAAGAGGAGGGGGGAGCAGCCAGGATGGGTGCTGGGACACCCTGGGGTGCTCGGGGTGCACTACTAACCAATAAACTAAAAGTACTACCTGACCAGTGACAGCACCCCTGGGTGTCTTTGTGGGATGGGGTCCCCCACCCCTGGGGAAGGGGACACATGAGAGGTGGGTGGCAGCTGAGGCTGGATGAGCCCGATGCACCTGGCTGACACACCAATTTAAGCTTGAGAAGCCTGGGAGGCTCTGGACCGTTCACTCTGGTCCCTACTGATGGTGTCCCCATCCGAGAGCTCGTTTCTTCTTCATTCCTCTCCCTTTGGATGTGGCAGGGGGAGTTTCTCCTGATTAATTACACTCATTAACTGCTGGTGGCCCCAACCCCGCTGCTGGTGCCGTTGTGCCTGGTGCTCCCACCACCATGGCCTCACCACCTCCCCCCCACCCCCTCCGGCACTTCCCGGCTCCTGCGTCCGCCTATTGTCCCCCCCCATCCGGAGCCAGATCCGGCTCCGGTGCTGGCAGGGAGGGACAGGGAAGGGGGAGACTGAGGGAGGAAGCTGTCCAGGCCAGCATGGCGGGCGGCTGGGTGGCCGTGCTGGGCCTGGGGCTTTGCCTCACCGCGCTGCACCGAGGAGGTGAGTGCAGCCCCTGGGATGGGGGGGGTAAAATACCCTTAACTCTGCCCCCCCAACCCTGAGCGGGGTGAGACTGTGCCCACTCGGTGCACCCACCAGCCCCCTTGTCACCCCACAGGCTGCCACCCCCCTGGTACAGCCGTGGCACCCCAAACTTCGGCTGGTAAGGATTCCCCCTTCCCCTTGGGGATGATGTGGGGTGGGGAGGGTGGGGGGTACCCTGAAAAACCCTCACCCACGTTGTCCCCTCCCCTCAGCGCTGCGGGACAACTTCCGCCTGCAGCCGGGGGATCTGGTGGCCACGGCGGGGCAAGCGTTGGAGCTGGATTGTGTTCCCCCCTCGGGGCACCCCGAGCCCCGTGTCAGCTGGAAGAAAGATGGGGTGGCCTTGGATTTGGTGGGTGGCCGTTACGTGGTCACCAACGGGAAGCTGAGGGTGGCAGCGGCGCGACGGAGCGACTCTGGGATCTACATCTGCGTGGCAGCCAACGCGGCGGGCGAGAGGGAGAGCCGGGGTGCCCGTGTCTCCGTCCTGGGTAAGCCAAGGGGCTCCCGTGGGTGGTGGACACATCATGCCCAGCCTTGATGTCACCTTCTGCTCCCTCCCTCCTCCCACAGAGAAGCCAAGCATCGTGCGTGGCCCGAGCGATGCCACGGTGGCGGCCGGCAGCACCGTGGAGCTGGGCTGCGGTGCCCAAGGTGACCCGGCGCCAAGGGTACAGTGGCACAAGGAGAGTGGGGACCTGCCCTGGGGCAGGTAGGTGGTGGTGGAATGGATGGAGATGTCCCAGCCCTGGGGTGGGGTGATAAGGGAGCTGATGGAGATGTGGTGACTCGTAGGTATGAGGTGGATCGGGAGCACACGTTGCGTCTCTTTGCTGTGACCCCCGCTGACACCGGCACCTACGTGTGTACGGCGCAGAGCCAGCTGGGCACCGCCGCCGCCACCGCCCACCTCAGCGTGGAGGGTCAGTGATGGGACCTCCATGGGCACCCAGGGCTGTCTGAGGGGCCACACAAAGGGGATCTGTCCAACAAGAGTCCATCTATAGGGGTTCATCCAAGGGAGGTCATCCATGGGGAATCTAGGCGAGGCAGGTTCATCCATGAGGTCCATCCAAGAAGAGTCCATCCATGGGGTCCGTCCAAAGAGGTCCATCCAAGAAGAGTCCATCCATGGGGTCCATCCAAAGAGATCCATCCAAGAAGAGTCCATCCATGGGGTCCATCCAAAGAGATCCATCCAAGAAGAGTCCATCCATGGGGTCCATCCAAAGAGATCCATCCAAGAAGAGTCCATCCATGGGGTCCGTCCAAAGAGGTCCATCCAAGAAGAGCCCATCCATGGGGTCCATCCAAAGAGGTCCATCCAAGAAGAGTCCATCCATGGGGTCCATCCAAGGAGGTCCATCATAAAAAAGTCCACCCAACTGAGTGATCTAAGGGGGTCTATTTGAGGAGGGTCAATGAAAGGGGTTGCTTTCAAAGTGGGTCCTTCTCAGGAGGTCCATCTAAAAGCATCCATCTAAGGATCCATCCAAGCATGTCCTTAGAAGGGGAGCCATCTAAGGGGATACATCTAGATAGGGGTTCATCCAGAGGATTCATTCCAGAGAGTCCACCTAAAGGGATCATTTCCAAGTGGGTTCTTCCAGGAGAATCCATTTAAGAGGGGGTCTGTCCAAGGTCAGAGGGTCCAGTAAAGGGGGATCTGACAAGAAGTATCCATCCAAAGGGTCCATCTAAAAGGGAAGCATCATAGGAAGTCTATCCATGCCATGGGGTCCACCCAACACATGTCCATCCAAGACAGATCCATCAAAGAGTATCTGAGGGGTTCCATCCAAGAGAGCTCCATTGGAGGAGTCTCCATCAGGATCTCCAGCCATGGGTGCCTGGGCAGGTGTTGGGAGATCTTCTTCTGCCTGGCACTGCCATTAACCACCCTCTGCCCTACAGACCGGCGAGAGGCTGCACCACGGGACCTCCTGGCTGTGCGGCTGCAGCTGGACAACGTCACGGCGCTGCCCAGTGCCGCCGTCCGGCTCCGCTGGCGGGTTGGTGTGACACTGGCACGTCCCCCCTGCAGGGGTGGAGGGACACACGGCACAGAGATGAGGCTCCAGCCTCCATCCCCGTGTCCCATCCGGATCCCACCATGTTTCCTATCCTTCCCCATCCTCTCTAGATGGTGACGCCGGCGCCGGTGCCGGAGGGTTACGTGGTGCTGTACCGCTGCCTCCTCCCTGGGGCCACATCGTGGGCACAGCACGACACGGGCAGGGAGCTCAGCACCACTGTCCCCGCGCTCCGCAGGGGCCACAAGTACGAGTTCAAGGTCCGACCCTACGCTGGAGGGATCCAGGGCTTGGAGAGCAACAGCAGATACCTCTGGATACCTGAGGAAGGTGTGTTGGGTGAGGGGTGCCCCCCCGGGATGAGGGGTGGCAGCTGGGGGTGCCCTTAGGGGGGTCTCAGCCGTTCTGTCCCCGCAGTGCCGAGCGCGGCACCTCAGCACGTCATGGTGGGCCGGCCTGAGATGGAGAATGGCACCGTGGTCGTGAGCTGGGAGCCACCTCCTGCTGAAGCCCACAATGGCATCATCCAGGGCTACAAGGTTTGGGGGGTCACAGGGTGGGGGAAGGCAAAAAGGGGTCCATCCAAGGGGTCTGTCTAAGGGGGATCAGTCGGAGTGATCCATCCAACATGGATCTAGGCAAAGAAGTTCATCCAAAGAGGCCAAACAAGGTGGAGGTCCAGCACAAGAGATCCATCCAAGGGATCAAAGTGGGTCGTCCAAGGGAATTCAACCCAAGGAGGTCCATCCAAATGGGTTCACCCAAGGGGGTTCATCTAAAGGAGTCATCTATCCAAAGAGAGGTTCCATCAGTGGGGGTCTATCAAGTGGACTCACCTAAGGGAGCCCATCCAAGCTTGTCCATCAAGGGGATTCATCCAAGAAGCCTCATCCAGGGGCTGTTCATCTCAGAGAGGGTCCATGAAGTGAGTCCATCAATGAGAGCCCATCCAAGGGATCCATCTAAGGGTGCCCATCCTCTTGGTGCTTGCCAGGTCTGGTCAACAGGCGAGGGCTGGCAGCGTCCCACCAACAGGACAGTCGACGGAGGCACCCACCACCTGGAAACCTTCCTGCCAGGCCCTGGGGCCGAATTCTGCTTCCAGGTGGCAGCTTTCAACAGTGCAGGCCTGGGGGTCCCCAGCAACGTCACCTGTGGAGCCCTGGGTAGGGGATGGGGAGCGGTGTGGGGGTGTGTGTGTGGGGGGGTGTGTGTGTGTGTGTGTGTGGTGGGTCAGGGTGGTGGCAGCAGGGTGACGCTGGTGGGACCCTCACAGGGCTGGCAGCAGGGAGCAGTGTGGTGGTGCGGGTGCTGAGGCAGCCTGCCGTCATCGCCGCCACCGGCTCGCTGCTCTGGTTGGCCTTGCTCGCCCTCCTCCTCCTCCTCTGCCAGCGCCGCGCCAGCCGGGACGCCGCGGCTCGACGCAGGTGAGAGGCCGTGGGGTTGGGTGGTGGTAACCCCCAGGGTGGTGGGGATGGGATGGCCCCAGTGATGCTCCTCACCCCACAGGTTGATGGCTGGTGACTCACCGTGGCTTGGTGGCCCCTGGAAACCCGTCTGTGCCCCCCAAAACCTCAGCAGCAGCAGCAGCCTCAGCAGTCGGCTCCTGGGCAGCGATGGCAGGGACCCCCATCCCTCCAGTGAGCCCCTGGGCTGGGACCCCCACTCAGAGTCATGGGACCCCCCATCCCTCCAGTGAGCCCCTGGGCTGGGACCCCCACTCAGAGTCACGGGACCCCCATCCCTCCAGTGAGCCCCTGGGCTGGGACCCCCACTCAGAGTCACGGGACCCCCATCCCTCCAGTGAGCCCCTGGGCTGAGATCCCCACTCAGAGATATGGGATCCCCAGTCTTTCAATGAGGCCCTGGGCTGGGACCCCCATTCAGAGCCACGGGATCCTCATCTAGTGCTATGGAACCCACCCCCAGGTGACCACAGGACTCCCCACTCATCCCAATGAGACCCCCACATAGGACTCCCCACTCAGTCCCCTGGGACCTCTCTGTAGTTCCATGGGACCCCTCACCTGCTGCCACTGGACCCCCACCCAATGTTGGGACTCTCCCAGGGTACAAGGGGATCATCAAAAGGTGCCTGATATCCCCATCTGGGACCCCCAACTGGGTGGTCCCCATTGCCATGGGACCTGGGGAAGGCAGAGGGGGGCAGGGGACACCCAACTAGCACCCATGGGTGCTCTGACCCCTCTCATACTTCCAGCCCTGTCCTTGGAGCCATCAAGCTTTGGCCCCCCCACGCCTCCCACCCACAGCAGCTTCCGTGCGGGGCACCCTGGGGTGAGGACCTCACCCAGCACCCCCAACTCCGACTCCCGGGTGTGCACCCGCAAGCGAGGTGGGTCTATGGGGCAGGAGGGGGTGCCACGGGAGGGCTGTGGGGAGGAGGGGGCTCACAGCTCTGTGTCCTTGCAGAGCTGCACCAAGTGCACAGCACCCCGGCCCTCATGGGCGGCCCCGGCGAGTGGGTGACGGGTTTGGAGGTAGCAGCAGGGTGGCCTCAGCGAAGGGGACATGACGGTGACACCGATGCTGCCGTGATGGCCAGAGGGCTGCCGGTCTTCAGCTCCCCCAAATCACAGAGGGGCAGTGTCTCGATGGGCTCTGGTGGCACTGGGTCACCAGTGACACCGCCGAGGCCACCCCACGCCTGGCACCCGCCGGTGACACGGTGAGTCTGGGTGTCTGGTGCCCTGCACCCCAACCTCCTGTTGCAAAAGCCACTGTGTCTCTCTGCACCTGCAGGTCCCCGGCCACCGTGTGCCCCAGGAACACCTCCCCTATCACCAAGGATGCATCTCCAGTCACTGTGGACATGTCTCTGGCCACCCGGTACCCCAGGGACACATCTCTGGCCTCTGAGAGCCCCAAGGGAGTGTCACTGGTCACCAGGTGCCCTAGGGACATATCCTTGGTGACTGAGCACCCCAAGGACATGTCCCCAGCTACCAGGCACACCAAGAATGTGTCACCAGTAACCAGGCAGCCCAGGGACATGTCCCCATCCACCAAGCAGCCCAAGGAGCCATCACCAGCCTCCAGGAACCAGAGGGACACGGTCTCGGTCACCAGGCACTCCGAGGACACGTCTCTGGTCACCAGCTGCCCCAGGGACATGTCCCCGATCACCAAGTACCCCAGGGATTCACCACCAGTGACCAAGAGCCATAGGGAAAAGCCACTGGCCACCAGACACTCTGAGGACATGTCTCCAGCCAGGGGGCACCCAAGGGACATGTCCTCAGTCACTAGGCTGCCCCAGGAGAAGTCTCCAGCCACTGTGCACCACAGGGACAAGTTCCTGGCCACCAGGTACCACGAGGGCACATCTCTGGCCACCAAGTACCCCAGAGACCCATCACCGATGACCAGACACCCAACAGACATGTTCCTGTCCAGTAGGTACCCCGAGAACATGTCACCAGCCATCAGGCGTCCCCAGGACAGATTCCCAGCCACTGGCTGCCCCAAGGACACATCCTCGGTCACCAGACACCCTGAGGAGATGTCCCCAGCCCCCAGCCACCAAAGGGACAAGTTCTTGGGCACCAGACACCCCAAGGACACGTCCCCAGCCATCAGACATCCCAAAGATGTGTCCCCAGCCACTGGACACCCTGTGGAGATTTCTCCAGTCCCCAATCAATGCAAGGACACATTCTTGGGCAACAGGTACCCCAAGGATGTGTCCCTGGCTGCCAGGTGCCTCAGGCACCCATCACCAGTGACCAGGCACTCAAGGGACATGGTCTTGACCACCAGGTACCCTGGAGATGTGTCACCAGCCATGAGGCACCTCAAGAGCTCATCCCCAGTCACCAAACACCCTGAAGAGATGTCTCCAGTGACTGGTCACCGGAGGGACACGCTCCTGGCCTCCAGGCACCCTAAGGATGTGTCCCCAAGCACCAGGAATCCCAGGGACAGGTCTCCGGTCACCGGTCGCCTCTCACCAACGTTCAGCGACGGGGTCCTCACGCCACAGCAAGTGGCTGAAGACCTGGAGATGAACGAGGACACCACCTCCCTCAGGTACAACCCCATCCCCCCTGTGACACCACTACAATGGCAGGATCCCCCACTGCCAGCAGCATCCCAACTTTGTCCCTCACAGCCCCCCAGTGCCCACCATGCCACGGTCCCTCTCGCCTCTGCACACCTACGGCTACATCTATGGGCCACCAGCTTCTGAGCTGGGTGAGGAGGAGGAGGAGGAAGAAGAGGAGGAGGAAGAGCAGCCAGCAACCAGAGGCTCTCCAGAGGGGTCACTGCTGAATAGTTGGGGGTCAGTCTCAGAGGACAACTTTGCCAGCGCCCGCTGCAGCTTGGTGAGCTCCTGCGATGGCTCCTTCCTCCTGGATGCCAGCTTTGCCCGGGCACTGGCTGTGGCCGTCGATGGCCTCTGCTTCAGCCTTGAGGACACTGATGGGGGCTATGGGGGTGAGTGAAGCATGCCCAGACCCCTCATGCATCATCCCCCTGGGGGTGGTGGCCCCATCATGATGCCACCATCTCCTGCCTTCTCCCTGGCAGGTCTCTCACCACCACCATCACCCTCAGAGGGAGTCTTCTTGCCCGGGGTCTCCATTCCCACCTGGGATTGGAGGATGGCACTGGGGGTGCCAAGGAGAGCTGGGACAGAGGCAGCTGTGGGCATCATGCAGCATGGTGAGCAGTGCCCGGATGCCAGGGTGATGGGCACAGCGGGTACACGATGTCACTCATAACAGGGGCTGGAAAATATCCCCTTTTCATTCCAGGTGGCCACAGGTCAGGGAGTGGCAGCCCCTGGACCAGGGACAGGAGGGACAGGAGTGTGGCAGTCCCCAGGGTGTAGGACACGGCAAGAGCAGAGGCAGAGCCCCCTCAGCTCAGCTAATATGCAGCTTTATTTAGTGGTTCCCCAAAAAGGGGCTCTTTGCTACCAAAAGCCACTCACAAAGAGTGGCACCAAGGTGGGTGGGTGTCCCTCCTTCTCCAGAGTCCTTGTCCTCACAATGTCCCCATCAGTGTCCCTATCCCTCCCCAAATTCCTCATCCCAGGGTCCTCACCCCCAGCAACTGTCATCACCAGGGTCCTAATCATTCCCTGAGCATCCTCCTCATCCCTCCTGAACATCCTCTCCATCCCTCCCCAGCATCTTTGTCCCTCCCCAGCATCCTCGTCCATCCAGACTCTCCTTGTCCTACCCTGAGCATCCTCACACCCTCCTCCTCTTCATCCCTGCCCAGCATCATAGAATCAGAGAACCATTTGGGTTGGAAAAGAGCTTTAAGCTGCTGCAGTCCCAGCCTTCCCTTCACCCTGCCAAGCCCAGCACTACCCCATGGCCCTCAGCACCTCAGCTCCACGGCTTTGGGATCCCTCCAGGGTTGGGCACTCCCCCAGCTCCCTGGGCAGCCTGGCACAGGGCTGACACCCCTCTCAGGGAAACAGTTCTGCCTCAGCTTCAACCTCAACCTCCCCTGGGGCAAATTGAGCCCATTTCCTCTTGTCTTGTCGTTCATTACTGGAGAGAAGAGCCTGACCCCCAGCTCACTGCAGCCTCCTGTCAGGGAGTTGCAGAGAGTGCTCCTCAACCTCCTTTTCTCCAGGCTGAACACTCCAATTCCCTCAGCCCCTCCTCATTACCCTTGTGCTCCAGCCTCTTCCCCAGCATCCTTACCGTGCACATCCTCTTCATTCCCTCCCCAGCATCCTTTATCCATCCAGCCTTCCCTAGTCCCACCCCGAGCATCCTCATCCCCCTCCTCACTCTGCCGCCGGCCGCTGCCTCTGTACATGGTACCACTCCGAAATTAAAGAGCATCCCCACATCCCTCCCCCCCCGCAAAAGATCCCATCCCCGTGTCCCCAGACCCCGCCACCGACTCCGCCCTTCATCGCTTCTCCTGTGGCGGGCAGGGCAATGGAGGTCCCGGGCGGTGCCGGCGCTCTCCCAGGGTCCGGCCGCGGGAGCCGGTGGAACCGCGGGACGAGACGCTGCCCGTGGTGGAGCAGCTGCCGGACACTTGGCCTCGTGGCAAGCAGGAGGGTTTGGAGCAGGGCATTGCTTCGTCTGCAAAGGGAAGGGGGAGAGGTGATGGAGGGGGTCGGGGGGTGATGCTCCCCCTTCCAAACCGCCGTGGCTCTGACTTACCCCCGCGGGGTGGGCGATGGGGAACCCTGCTCGGCTCCCGCTCCAGCGAGGGGATGGGGCTCTCGCCTGGCGGCGGCAGCGGTGGCGGTGGCAGGTCTGTAGTGTGGAGGGAGCTGACTTAGACCCCCCTGGGACCCCCCTTAGACCCTCCCTGGGAACCCCCATTAGATCCCCCCAGAACACCCCTTAGACACCCCTCATTTCTCCCCCTACTCACCTCCTGGCTGCTTCTCGCACCGGTAGCGGCTGCATTTGGGCTTTGGGCGACTTTTTGGGGTCTCCTCACGTGTTTTCCCTGAGGATGATGGCAGGGTCAGGACCCCTCAGTCAATGAGATGTGCACCCACCCTCCAAGGGCTCACCTGTGCCAGGGAGGCGGTGGGCTCGGGATGGGTGGCCCTGGTTGGCATCCGGATTCAGTGAGGGGCTGGGTGCCCGTGGCGGAGTGCTGGTGCCATAGGAGGGTCTCCTGGTAAAGAGAGGAGTGTGGGGTGAAGGTGGAAGGGGGTGAGGAGCTAATGAGGGGCACAGTGACTGACAGTGGGGACATCCAGACCCCATTGGGACATCCAAACTCTGATGGCATGGCTGGACCATGATGGCACAGTAGGGTTGGATCATGACAACATGGTTGGATCATGATGTGACATCCAGACCCCATTGGGATATCCAAACCCTGATGGTATGGCTGGACCAGACCCCATTGGGACATCCAAACCCTGATGGCATGGCTGGACCAGACCCCATTGGGACATCCAAACCCTGATGGCATGGCTGGACCAGACCCCATTGTGACATCCAAACTCTGATGGCATGGCTGGACCAGACCCCATTGGGACATCCAAACCCTGATGGCATGGCTGGACCAGACCCCATTGGGACATCCAAACCCTGATGGCATGGCTGGACCATGATGGCACAGGAGGGCTGGATCATGACAGCATGGTTGGATCATGATGGGACATCCAGACCCCAATGGGACATCCAGACCTCCATGGCACAGCCGGACCAAGCAAGGTTCATCTCCTACCGGGTGAGGCGGGGGCTATCGAAGTCATGGAGGTGGGCAATGTCCTCAGCGGTGCGGGGCGACGGCGTCAGCGTGGCAGTGGACCGGCAGCCGGATGAGGCCACGGGCGAGGATGCAGCAGTGGCACAGGGGACATCCTCACCAGGGTACCACTCCTCCATCCTCAGCCTGCAGAGCAGAGCCCACAGGGTGGGTGCTGGGGGCCAGCACGCCTCAGCTTCCCCAAGCTCCCCCTACACTCACCCTCTGACTGCTTCTTGCTCTTCATCCTCCTCCTCCTCCTCCTGGGTGCAGCGGCTGAGCTCGCTGGCTGAGGGTGGTGGGGGCAGCAGCTCTGTCCAGCTCACCGCAGGTGGCTTCACCGCTTGCCCCAGCTTCTTCGCTTTGGCCCCTGCAGCGAGGAAGGACGCTGCGAGGGGGAGAGGGGGGCTGTGGGGAGAGGACGGTGCCACCAGCACCCACATATCCCTCCCCACACCATCCCACCGCCCTACCGTGTTCAGCCCAGCCACGGGGTGCTTGGGGGGCCAGGGTATCCATGGGTTGTGGACCCCCCTCGGGGTAAGGGGTCCCATGCTGCGAGAAGGGCCGGGGGAAAGCGTGGAGCTCCTCACCGCCTGCCTCGATGGTGCTGTAAACCGGCCCCTCGCCGGCCCCTGCCCCAAACTGCTCCGTCTGGGCGATGTAACGGGTGATGCCGGCGTCTGCAGGGGGCGTTTCGGCACCATCAGGGCTGAACGTGACCATCCCACCCCACAAGCTGAGCTCCAGTCGCCTTCCCCTCTCACCGTTGTAGTATCTCTCGGTGGTCCCCAAGCACCCGGTGGCACCGGCTGTGCCGCTGCGCCACACGTCTGCCAGCCACGGGTACCCAGCGCCGGTGGCTGCCCTGCGAGGAGATGGGTGAGGGGATGCCGGGGGTGGTGCTGGGGGTCCTGGAGGAGCAGGGGATGCCAGGAGAAGGAACGGGGGGTTACCTGGGGCTGCCATGTGCCAGAGCTGGGAAGGCGACGGCGGGAAGAGCCGGCGGCGTGAGGCCGCGCCGGGCTCCCGCGGCACCTATGGGCTTGCCCGGGGGTGTATAGGCAAAGGAGGCTGTGAAGAGAGAGATGGTGGTGTGGGTGAGGGCTGACAGGGTGGGAGAGGGGGCTGTTCCCAGGGGTAGCATCCTGCCCCGTACCGGTGAAGTGGCTGAGCTCCTTCTTCCTGCGGCGGCGGCCGTAGAGCCAAGCGGCGAAGGCGGCGAGGATGACCCAGCAGGCGCCGCCGATGCCGGCGATGAAGGCCGGCTGCCGGGCCACCTCGGCCAAGCGCCCGGCCACGCTGCTCCCACCCACCGGCCCAGCATCCCGCTCTGCCGGGGGGGCTGCAAGCGACACGTGGGGGACACAGCAGCGGTCCCCAGCGGGCTGCGGGGGGGTGTGGGGAGAAACCTCGGCGTCCCCCCTCCCTGGCTCGTAGGGGAGGGAGGCAGCGAGGAGGGACTCACCGATGCGGATGGGCACGGGAGGGCTGCGGGCTCCCACGCCGGCGCCGGTGGCGGCAGCGACTTCGGCACGGTAAGGGACGCCGGGGATCAGTCCCCTCAGCACCGTCGCCAGCGCCGTCCCCTCCACGCTCTGGTTGATGTGGAAGCGGCTCTCGTTGCCCAAGCACCAAATCTGGAGCAGGAACGAGAGGGGACGGCAGGACAAGGTCACGGTGGGGGCAGAGGGGGACCCACCGCATCCCCAGCGCGCTCCGGCTTTACCCAGTAACCGCGGATCACGCCGTTCTGCTCGGCCGGCGGCGGCGGCTGCCACGAGATGCGGACGCTGGTGCCGTTCCCGGCCACGCTGACGGCTCGAGGCGGGGCACTGGGGGCTGCGGGGTGGCACACACGGGAGCTGGCACCTCCAGGAGGTCCCCACGGACCCCCTTCCCCCCGTGCCGTCCCCCCTCACTCACCCGCCTCGGGAGTGCGCAGGGCGCGCACGGCGCTGTCGGGGCCGTGGAGGTGATGGAAGTAGGGTCGGACCTTGACCTCGTAGTCCTGTCCCCGGCGCAGGTCGGTGAGCAGAGCCCCCCGTTCCCCCGGTGCCCCAGCTGCCCGTGCCTCCTCCCAGCGCCCGCCGCGCCGCCGGCACAGCACCCGGTAGCCCTGAAGGAAGGGCGTCGGGCGCTCCACCTGCGGAGCCGAGGGGAGGGTGGGATTGGGGGGGATGCTCGGCACTGGGAGCACTGGGTCGGGGGCATGATGTGGCACTCACGGTCCAGGAGAGGTGGACGGTGCCTGGGGGCAGCACCACGGGCTCCTGGAGGTGCACGGCCACTTGTGCCAGCTCCCGCTGCACTCGCTCAGGGTCCAGCCCTTGCTGAGTGGGGGCAGCCTCTGCCAAAAATGTGAGTGGTGGGTCCATAGATACTTCCACTGGTGCCACCAACATAAGAGGCACCCAAGGGTGATGGGTCCGTGGGCGTCTTCACTGGTGTCACCAACTGAAGATGCACCCAATGGTGGTGAGTGCACAGACACCTCCATCAACATCACCAAGTGAAGATGGACCCAAGGGTGGTGGATCCATGGGCACCTTCACTGGTGTCACCAACTGAAGATGCACCCAAAGGTGGTGGGTCCATGGGCACTTCCATTGGTGTCACCAAGTGAAGAGGTACTCAAGGGTGGTGAGAGCACAGACACCTCCATCAACATCACCAAAGGAAGATGGACCCAAGGGTGGTGGATCCATGGGCACCTTCACTGATGTCACCAACTTTGGATACACCCAAGGGTGATGGGTCCATGGGCACCTCCACTGATGTCACCAAGGGAAGATGCACCCAAGGGTGATGGGTCCATGGGCACCTCCACTGATGTCACCAAGTGAAGATGCACCCAAGGGTGATGGGTCCATGGCCCCTCCATCAGCGTCCCCACTGGGTCTCACCTTGGGTGCACACGGGCTCGGAGATGCCACTGGGGTCACTGAGCCCGTGGTTGTTGACCGCCCGCACCAAGAAGAGGTAGACGGTGTCGGGGCTGAGGCCGCTCACCGTGTGGGTCTCACCAGCCACGTTGGCCGCCACCGTCCGCCACGGGCCACCCGCTGCCTGGCTGCCAGGGGACAGGGGTGATCATGGTGGGGTGACCCCAGGCTATCGTGTCACCTCTGTGCCTGGAGAGGATGCTTGGTGCTACCTGAAAGCCTCCACTATGTAGGTGACATCGCTGGTGGTGCTGTCCTGGTTCCCTTTCCAGCTCAGGGTCACGCTGCTTTTGGTGATGTTGGTGACCAGAGGGGTGGAGGGTGGCCCGGGGAGCACCCCAGGCTCAGGGAAAGGTAGGGAGAGGTTGGATCCCTCACCTGTGGGGAGATGCATGGAGATCTAGGGTGGCCTCATCCCAGGTGTCGCCATGTCCCCACGTGCAGCCATGTCCCCATGACCCACCCTGGACCTCCAGCAAGCTGCCCCAGCGTGTCTCGCCCGCCAAGCTGGTGGCCACACACTCGTAGTGCCCCGAGTCCGTCACCTGTAAAGGGAAGAGCTCCTGCCCCATCACCCTGAGCACCTGGCACCTCGACACCCACCACCCTCAGATCCCCTTGCACCCATCACCCTTTAGATCCACCACCCTCAGCACCCATCTCCCTTTGCACCCACTACCCTGAGCAACCACATCCCTTTGCATCTACCACCCCTTGCACCCACCACCCTGGGCACTCACCACCCTGAGCACCCTTTGCACTCATTGCCTTTGGTACCTAAAACCCCTTGCACCCACTACCCTTTAGACCCACCACGCTCAGCACTCACTACCCTTTGCACCTACAACCCCTTACACCCACCACTCTGGGCACCCATCTCCCTCTTCACCCACTGTCCTTAGTGCTCATCTCCTTTTGCACCCACCACACCCCAGCACTCATATCCCTTTACACCCACCACTCTGAGCACCCGCTGTCCCCAGCACCCATCTCCCTTTGCCCCCACGGCAATGCCCCCCGGGGCGGGCTCACCCGGAGGTGGGTGATCTGCAGGGTGCCATTCTCCAGCAGACTGGCACGGGGTTGGGCACCCACCAGTGCACTCCCATCCTTCAGCCACCCCACACGAGCCGGGGGGTCCCCGTCCCCTACCCAGCATGGCAACTGTGCCGTGGAGCCCACCGGCAGCACCGTCCGGTTAGCAGGACCCCGGCGGATCACCGGCGGTCGGGGCTCAGCCAGTGCTGTGGTGAAGAGGGATGAAGGGAAACTTATCTTTGGTCCTGGATGGGCACCAGTGTGTCTGTTCTCTGCCAGTGTGGCACTTACCCTCTGCCACCTCCAGTCGGGCTTTGGCCAGGACGCTGCCAGCCACGCTGAGAGCCTGGCACAGGTAGGAACCGGCATCAGAGGGATGCACGTCGGTGATGGTGATGGCACCGTTGGGGCTCACCGAGAAGCGGGAGGTGGGGTGTGGGGGCTGCCCTGGGAACAGCAGAGTCTGGGGGAAGGGAAGGGGCAGAGAGTGGGGTGAGATGGGGATAGGGGCAGGGTTAGAGATGGGGATGGGGATGGGGATGGGATGAGTCGAGGATAGTGGTGGGATTGAGATGGGGAAAGGGTCAGGGATGGGAATTGGCATGGTGACAAGGATGGGGATGTGATGGAGATAGGGATAGGGTCAAGGATGGGGATGGGGACAAGGATTAGGACAGGAATGGGGATGGAGATGGATGGGATGGCCATAGGGATGGGGATGGGACATGATGGGATGAGATGGGATGGGGGCAGGGATGAGGAAAGGGATGGGGACAAGGATGAGAACAGGGACGGGGATGGAATGAGACAAGGATGGTGTTGGAGTGGACACAGGGACAGGGATGGAGATGGGATGAGGATGGAGACGGACATGATGGGCACAGGGGTAGGGATGGGATGGGATGAGATGGAAACAGGGACAGGGACAAGGATGGGAACAAGAAGGGGGACGGGGATAGGGATGAGACAAGGATGAGGACACAGATGTGGACAGAGATAGGAACAGGGACAGGAAGAGGGACAGACCTGGCTACCCTCCTTCTGCCAAAACACAGCGGGTGGTGGGTTGCCTCTGCTCTGGCACTGGAAGGTGACGCTCTGGCCAGGGGTGACAGTCTGGTCACGGGGCCCAGTGATGATCTGAGGGGGCACTGCCACAGCAAGCACCAAGAGAGACAAGGGCTTTTTGCCCAGCTGCTTTGCCAGCACCTATAGGTGCTCCCTCAGGGAACCCTCCCCTTACCATGCACCGTCAGGGTGCCCGATGCCTCCGACCTGCCCACGCTGTTGTCGGCCACGCAGGTGTAGGTGCCCTCGTCCTCGGGCTGCAGCCGGCTGATCCGCAGCGTGTTGTCAGGGAGCACCTCCCACCTGGGGACACCAGGGAGCATGTCGGGGTGCCAGGAGAATCCAGAGGGACATGGGATGTGATGGGGGTGTGATACGGATGTGATGGGGACGCCATAGGGATGTAGGATGTGATGGGGATGTAGGATGTGGTGGGACATGATGGGGATGTCATTGGGGCACAATAGGGATGTGGGATGTGATGGGACACGATGTGGATACGATGGAGATGTGATGAGGACACAATGGGGATGTAGGATGTGATGGGAATGTGGTGGGGATGCAATAGGGATCTAGGATGTGATGGAACATGACGGAGATGCGATGGGGATGTGATGGGGACAGGATAGGCATGTAGCTTGTGATAAGACACAATGGAGAAGTGATGGAGATGTGATGGGGACACAATGGGGATGTGATGGAGATGTGATGAGGACATGGTGGGGATGCAATGGAGGTGCAACAGGGATGTAGGATGTGATGGGGACGTGATTATGAGATGATGGGGACACGATAGGGATGTAGGATGTGATGGGGACATGATGGGGATGCGATGGAGATGCAACAAGGATTTAGGATGTAATGGGGACGTGATGGGGATGTAGGATGTGATGAGGATGTGATGGTGGTGCAGGATGTGACAGGGACACAATAGGGATGTAGGATGCGATGGGGACACAATGGGGATGTGATGGGGACACAATAGGGACATAGGATGTGATGAGGACACGATGGGGATGCAATGGGGACACGAGATACCAGTCACACAGCAATGCCAGAACTCCCTCCCTTGCCCTCCTGCTTACCTGCCCGCTGGCATCTCGCCTTCCTCCTTGCGCCAGCGAGCCGCCGGCCGGGGGTCACCCACCACCTCGCAGGGGAACTCCACCGTCCCTTCCACCAGCACCGCTTGGTTCAGGGGCCTCTTGCCGAACGCCGGGCGCTCTGAGGGATAGCAACCATCAATCCTGTCAGCATGACACCCCCCCCAACACCCCTCAAAACGCCCTCCCTGTCCCCACACACCAAAGACCACCAGCTCAGCCGGCTCACTGTCCCTCTCCCCCACCACGTTGGTGGCCACGCAGACGTAGACGCCGGCGTCGCTCTTGCGGGTGGTGGCCAACATCAGCTTCCCTCCACGGATCTGCCAAGCAGCCCAGTTCAACCTGGATGGGGCCCCTGATTTTGGGTCCCTTTCCCCTCCCATTATCCCTCACCGTCAGACGCTCATCCTTGTCACTCAGCCGAGCACCATCCTTCTTCCAGGAGACGCTGGGCTCGGGGTGCCCGCGGGGTGGGACACACTCCAGGACGGCCGGTTCCCCCGCTGCCACCACCACGTCCCCGGGGGGCTGTCGGAAATCATCCCTCAGCACTGCAAGGGGGAAAAGGAGATCAGTTTCCCCATCCTGCCTCAGTTTCCCCATCCTGCCTCAGTTTCCCCATCCCTGTGCCCACGCCCAGTGGGGGCTGCGTGGAGGGGGCAGCACTGGGGGAGGTGGGTGGCCTCAAGGGCATTATTTGCATTGGTTGTCATGGATTTGGTTGGATTGTCACTTGTTTTGATTCACTTTGAGTTATTGTCATTTCTGCTTTCATTTATTTCCCTTCCTTTTCAACCACTTCCATTCTTTTTCACTTAAGTTTCATTTCCCCTCTCATTTATCTCCACTTGTTTTCCCCTGGTGTTTCTTTCTTTCCATCTCCTCTCATTTCCCTTCACCTCTTCCTGTTTCTTTCCATTTCTTCTCATTTCTTTTCCACTTTTCTTGCTCAGTTGTGTTTCTTTTCACTTTTAGTTCCACCTATTCTCCTTTCTTTCCAATTCTTTCCATATATTTCCACTTAGTTCTCCTTCCTTTCATTTCTTTTCACTTGTTTTCACCATTTATTTTCACTATTTTCCACTTATTTCCACTTACTTTCAGTTCTTTTCAACTGCTTTAACTCCTTTGCATTTCTTTCTAGTTCTTTCCCTTCTTTTCAAGTCTTTCCCCTTCTTTCTGCTTCTTTTCACTCCTTTTCCCCTCTTTTTCCCCCCCAGCATCCTCACAGCCCCTCACCCCCCGCCCTCCAACAGCTGCCAGAGCAGAGTGGGCTCAGCAGTGTCACTCCCCACCCCCCAAATCCCCCTCCCCACCGTGTCCCCACCCCCAGGGCGGACTCACCGGCCACTGCCAACGAGGCATTCCTGCTGATGGCCTCTCCTAGATAATTCCTGGCCACACACACGTAGACTCCCTCATCAGGCTTCCCTCGGCGACCGTGGAGGATGCGGAGGAAGAAGAGGGACCCCCCGGGGAGGAGGGTGCGGTGGGAACGAGGGTCTTCCCTGTCTGTTTCCACCCTCTCCCCATCTTTGTACCACTCCACAGCTGGGGATGGGCGACCTTCTGCTTTGCAACTCAAAGTTGCCGGTTCTCCCTTAGAGACCAGGAGATCCGTGGGGTGCTCAACGATCCGGGGGGCTGTGTCCTCCAGCTGAGGGTGGGATTCTGCCGTAGGGAAAGAGGAGAGGAGGTGGGGGGGAGTGGTCGTGTGTTGTCATGGGGACGGGATGCGGCTGCCATGGGGTTAGGGAAGGATGCTGCAGGGTACCGGGTACCCCGTGGGGCAGCAGCGGGTGGGGTGGGCACAGCAGGAGCGAGGAAGCCGCAGCTGGGCTCCGTGGCTAATTGGGATGAGCAAAGGGTCAGAGCAGGCTCCCTCCTGTTTCGAGGTGGGGGGTCTCATGAGGGGTTAGGGATAACCCCTCCCTCTCTTTGGCCACCCAGAGCTGGCTGAAGGGGGAAGTTCAGACTCATAAAAAGAGGGGAAAAGCTCAAAAACAAAGGCTTCTAATTCGGGTGGACATGGTCTTCTGCACCCCTTTGGTACCCACAGCCAGCCCACTCTGCCCCTGACTGCCTCCCACCCCATCTGCTCAGGGATGATTTGGGAGCACGGGGCTGGTTTGGGGTCACGGTGTCTGTCCTGGCTCAGACACTGGGAGTTTGGGGACATGGGTACAGTTTGGGGTCCCTCCTGGCTCAGGAACGCAGGGCTGGTTTGGGGACACAGGGGTGGTCTGGGGACACAAAGTATCTCCCAGCTCAGGGTGAGATTGGGTGTGGGGATACAGGGACAGTTTAGGGGCACTGGAGCTGGTTTGGGGACACTGGGTCGATTCTAGTTTGGAGATTGGGGACACGGGACTTATTGGGGACATGGGGTATCTTCCAGCTCAGTCAGGGAGGAGGTGTGGTGACACAGAGACGATTTGGGGACACGGAGCTGGTCCCCTGAGGATTAGTGTGGGGACATGGGAACAGTTTGGGAATAGGTATCCCTCCCGGTTAGAGATGTGGGGACACGGGGGGTGGCTTGGGGACACCAGTCCTGACATAGGGTCTAGGGGCCAGTGTGGGGACATTGGGCTGGTCCCGGTTTGGGGACACTGGGCTGGTCCCGGTTTGGGATCACGGGGACTCTGTGGGCACAGGGTACCACTCCCGATTCTTCTGTCTCACGACACGGGACAGATTCCGGAGTAGGGAAACGGGACCAGTTTGGGGATCCGGTGCCGGTGGGATCCCAGCTTGGGCTTGGGGGCTACGGGCTGGACCAGAGGCGGGGAGACCCCGGGACAAGAGGACAGGGAGAGGGGAACCGATGCCACGTACCGTTGCCCGGGGGGAAGCCGGGGACGTGGAGAGCTGCGATGGTTTGGTTGATACCGAGCAGGAGCTGAGAGGAGTTGGAGCCCTCGGCTCCCAGCGAGTCTGCGAACAGGTTCATCTGCAGCAGCGTCTTCAGCAGGTACCGCAGCATCCCGGCACGGCTCGGCTAGGCTCAGCTCGGCTGCACTCAGATGAGCTTGGCTCTGTACGACTGATTTGACTCGGCTCGGCTCAGCTCGGCTGCACTCAGATGAGCTTGGCTCTGCACGACTGGTTTGACTCCACTCGGCTCGGTTCGGCTAGACTCGGGTCTGCTGGACTCAGATGAGCTTGGCTCTGGCACGACCTGGTTTGACTCGGCTGGACTCGGCTCGGCTGCACTCAGATGAGCTTGGCTCTGGCACGACCTGGTTTGACTCGACTCGGCTCGGCTCGACTCGGCTGAGCCCTCGGCGCCGCCCCCCCGGGTCCAGCGCGGAACAGGGGCGCGGCCAGTACTGGAAGGGGCGGGGGGGTGGTTGTCCCTGGCACTCCCCTACCCCTTGCTCTGAGAAGCAGGGGTGAGGATAAAGGGGGGTTCTATATGAGGCGGAGGCTCCGTGGAAGAGGATGGAGAAGTATTGGGGTGACCTTGGGGGTGGGTGGTCTGAGGGATGGCTGTGCTGTCTTGGCCTCGTCCCAAATAACCCGACACCCCACCGGGCTGATGTCACTCCCCCAGCTAAAGTCCCACACGGGGACACACTCCCGTGCTCCCTCAGTGAACCCCAAAAGCCAGCTTCAGGGTGCGGGGTGGGACGGGACCCGCTTCTGGGGTGGGGGAGACCAGCGGTGGCCTTCAACCCGGGCGGGGTGGGATGAGACACACAAACGTGGGTGAATGATGCCTTTGAATTCCCAATTAGCAATTAGCCGCTTAATTAATGCGCCGGGGCTGATGTGTGAAGCGATGCGCCTGCTCTGGCAGTTCCCCGTTGAGACGGGGGGTGGAAATCATGAACGGGGTTCATTACCCTGGTGTTAGAGACCTCCTTGGAAGAGGGTGAAAGTGGGGGTGATGTTGGGGTTCAGGAGCAAAAGGGGGATGGGGGTTGAGGGAGGACGACTGGGGAGGGGGGACACACATCTGCGTGCACATCTGGGCTGCAACGGGCAGGGGGAGAGGGAGCCTCACGTCTGGCTGGTGAGGTGAGCCCATTCTCCTTTGCACATCTGGAAGGAGTGTGGAGCCAGTCCCCGGGGGTGCACATCTGGAGGGAGCATCAGGGGTCTCTGAGATGTTCACATCTGGGGAGAGTTGAGCTGTCTGGGGCAGCTGGGCACATCTGGGGGACTCCAGCCACAGCCGGGCACGGGGATGCACATCTGGAGCAGGAGGGAAAGCAGGCGAGTGCACTTTGGGATGCTGCAGCCCGAGGATTTCCCGGTACGATCCTCCCGGGGCGGGGAGGAGAGAAAAAAGGGAGAGGAAAAAGAAATAACCCACAGAATAACCGATTGCTCCAACTCTTACCCCAATAAACCCGCGGGACAGGAGTTGAAAGGAACGTTGGAGCATGAAATGCTGTGGAATCCCCCACAATTTGGGTGTCCCTGAAGCTGCGGGGATGGGACATCTCCACCCCAGGAACACGGGATGTAAATCCCCAGAGAGAGCGTTAAAGCCCTTTTTCCTCGAGTATTGCGAGAGGAGGGAAGTTTTTAACGGCAATCCTGGGATTTGGGGCGGGTATGGGGTGGTTTGTTTTGGAGGGGGGAGTTGTAGGGATTAAAGCCTGAGGCTGCGGTGATGGGCTGCAGGAGCCGACACACCCGCATCCATCACCGCTCCGGCTTGGGATGGGGAAAGGAAACAAAGGAAGCGGCTTCATCCCGATGGATAATCCCCCTGGTTCATCCCCGTTAATCAGCCGGGCAAACAGCGAGCGCGGGGGCATCACCTCCTCCTTAACGGATTTATTCCCGCTGCCTCGCCGTTTAATTGCCCTTTTATTCGGCGATTAGCGGCTGTTTGCGAAGGCTTTAAGCTGCCAATGTCCCCCAAATCCACCCTCCACACTCCCCCCAAAGTTTGTTTTTAGTTATTCCTCCTTCTTTTCGCTCATTCCGCTTTATTTTCCCCCCTTGGGCAGGGTTGGAGTGGGGAAACTGAGGCACCAAGCCATGAGATGTTTGCCTGGGCAGATGAGCTGCTGCATCCCCCCCTCCCCGGTCTCTATTGAAGCGAGGGAGGGGGGGCAATTTCTGGCAGCCCCGTTATTAACATCCCTCCCGGGAGCCCCCCAGCCCCAGCCGGGCAGTTTTGCTGCAAAATGCAGCTTTTTGAATATTTATAGGTTTGTGGCACGGCGGGAGGTTGGGGGGGGGGGGGGGGATGAGAGGGGGGTGAGCTGGGGGGTGGCAGAGGGTGCTGCGAGGTGGTAGGGAAGTGGCAGGGGATGCTGAGGGTGGGATTGAGGTGCCAGAGGGGTAGTAGATGGTGGTGGTGGGTGACAGTGGGTGCTGGAAGGGTGAGAGTAGGTTCTGGGGGTGGTATTGGGGTGCTGGGGGGTGACAGTGGATGTTGGAGGGGTGGCACTGGGGTGCTGGGGTGGCACTGGGGTGCTGGGGGTGGCAAAGGGTGATGGGGGTGACAGGGGATGTTGGAGGGGTGGCACTGGGGTGCTGGTGGGTGACTGGGTGCTGAGGGGACACTGGGGTTCTGGGGGGTGGCAAGGGGTGATGGGGTGACAGGGGATGTTGGAGAGGTGGCACTGGGGTGCTGGTGGGTGACTGGGTGCTGAGGGGGCAGTGGAGTGCTGGAAGGGTGACAGTAGATGTTGGAGGGGTGGCACTGGGGTGCTGGGGGGTGACTGGGTGCTGAGGGCTCACTGGAGTGCTGGAGGGTAGCACTGGGGTCCTTAAGGTGCTGGGAGTGGCACTGGAGTGCTGGGGGATGACAATGGGTGCTGGAGGAGTGACATTGGGGTGCTGGAGTGTGGCTTTGGGGTGCTAGAGGGGTGGCAGGGTGGACTTGGGTGAATGAATGATTTAGGGACTGACCCTGAGTTGCTTTAGGAGTGGTTTGGGGGGGGTGCACTGGAACCCTTAGGGGACAACCCTGGGGTGCTGTAGGGGATGATGGTGGCATTCTTTAGGGGGTGATGCCAGGATACACCAAAGGATAAGGCCAGGGTGTTTTAGGGGGTGCACTGGGATGCTGTAAGAGATGGTGCTGGTATTTATTGGGGAAATACACTGGGATCCTTTAGGAGATGCCCCTGGGGTGCTGCAGGAGACAATGCCAGGGTGCTCCACGGGATTATGCTGGGATGGAGGGAGAGATGCCTGTAGATGTTAGGGGATGGTGCTTTGGGGGATGCTGGTGAGATATTTTAGAGGATTATAGCAGGATGCTGCAGGACACAATGCCAGGTGCTCCAGGGGATTATGCTGGGATGGAGGGAGAGATGCCTGTGTGTGTTAGGGCACAGTGGTGGAATATTTCGGGGGTTGATGCTGAGATGCCATAGGGAATGATGGTGGGAAGCTTTAGGGGATGATGCTGACACTTTAGGGGCTGATGCTGGGGTGCTGATGCTGGGATGCTTTAGGGGATGGTGCTGGGACACTGTAGGTGCTAATGCTGGGGTGCTGATGCTGGGATGCTTTAGGAGATGGTGTTGGAACACTTCAGGTGCTTATGCTGGGGTGCTTTAGGGGATGGTGCTGGGACACTTCAGGTGCTGATGCTGGGATGCTGATACTGGGATGCTTTAGGAGATGGTGTTGGAACAGTTCAGGTGCTGATGCTGGGGTGCTGATCCTGAGATGCTTTAGGGGATGGTGCTGGGACACTTCAGGTGCTGATGCTGGGATGCTTTGGGGAGTGGTGCTGGAATACTTCAGGTGCTGATGCTGGGGTGCTTTAGGGGACGGTGCTGGGACACTTCAGGTGCTGATGCTGGGATGCTGGGAGGGATGGTGCTGGAATACTTCAGGTGCTGATGCTGGGGTGCTGGGAGGGATGGTGCTGGAATACTTCAGGTGCTGATGCTGGGGTGCTTTAGGGGACGGTGCTGGGACACTTCAGGTGCTGATGCTGGGATGCTTTGGGAGACGGTGTTGGAACACTTCAGGTGCTGATGCCGAGGTGCTGATACTTTGGGAGACAATACCAGGGTGTGAGCCCGAGATGTTTCAGGGAGGGCACCGCATGCTTTCGGGATTGGCAGCGGGATGCTTTAGGGGAGCAGATTGCGATGCTCTGGGGGCTGACCCGGAGATGAGCTGTGGGATGTGGAGGCTGAGTGTCAGCCCGTCTCTCCCCCACTCCTGGCAGGAGCAGGAGGCTGGAGGGTCGAGGTCTCCTCGCAGGCGTCCCAGCCCGCCTCATTACCGGCGCCTTCGGGAAGCGGAGCCCATGTGTTCTCGAAACGAGCGACTCGGGGGTCTATTAACATCCCATTTCTGCTTCTTTAATATAGACTTGGGCGAGCTCATTCATCAGCCGAGCCTCCCTTCAGGGCCGGGGGAAGGCGGGCAGGGGCTCGGCAGCTGGGGCACGGCGAGGGGCGAGGGCTGCTCGGCCCCGAAGGAAGCCGGCTCCGGGTTTAACAGGTAGTGGCTCATGTGCGAATCGTTAGTTTGGGACCGCCACATCATTGGGAAAGGCTCGATCAAAGCTGGGCTTAATTGGGTGGAAGGCTCGTTTGCATGGCCGCTAATGGGGGATCAGAGGGCCGGGGACCCAGCGCTGACGGCCCTACAAAGGCAAGCAATTATTTGCTTGTCTGCATTATGTATTAACCCATCTGGGGCCGGGATATTGGTTTTGAAAGGCAGACAAAGGCAGAGGCGTGTCGCTGGACCAACCCGCCTGGGTCCCCTTTGTGAAGCGGCCGGGGCAGCTGGAGGAGGGATGGCTGAGGCTCCGGGGATGGAGATGCAGCTCCTGAGCGATGAGGATGCTGCTGGGTACCCCGTGTGCAGGGCAGGCAGCGGCCCCAACACCCCACCCTGGCATCTTTGCGTCGGTTTCCACGATTCAGACTGATTAAAGCTTTGGTTTTAATTAGCTACCGTTAATAAGTTTCTACTTCTTTTGGGAGCCCTTGTTTTGGAGCCTGGAGGTTAATTGTGAAGGAAGAGTGTTTAGTCACAGGGGCCATGGGGTAGTGGTGGGCAGGGTGAGGGGAGGGCTTGGACTCCAGCAGCTTCAAGCTCTTTTCCAACCAAACCAGTTCTATGATCCTGATCTGTGTCCATTGACTTGTCTTTTCCAGCTGTTAATTATCTTTGTTGGATTGGGAGCTTGGCTCGAGCAAGATGGTGGAGGAGTGTTGGGGAGCAGAAAGGATGTTCACCTCCCCTCCACCTCAAAGGAGCTGAGGACAGCTACAACTCACTACACGGGCAATCCTGGCTGAGGACAGCCACAGCTCATTGCACAGGTGAAGCCCAACTGAAAACAGCCACAGCTCATTGAACAGAGAGGCTGAGAACAGCCACAGCACAATGCACAGGTGAAGCAGGGAGGTTGAGAACAGCCACAACTCATTGCACGGGCAATTCTGGCTGAGAACAGCCACAGCCCATTGCACAAATGAAGCAGGGAAGCTGAGAACAGCCACAGCTCATTGCACAGATGAAGCAGGGAAGCTGAGAACAGCCACAGCCCATTGCACAGGTGAAGTAGGGAGGCTGAGAACAACCACAGCTCGTTGCACAGGTGAAGCAGGGAGGCTGAGAACAGCCCCAGCTCTGTACAGGAATGACTCTCAGAGGCATTGGGCTGCTCAAGGTGGGGTATCCCCAGCCTCCTCCCCCTCTCCCCCCCATCCCCTTGTCATTACCAAGTGGCCAAAGGGCCCTGAGGGGGACGCGGGGCTGCATCGCAATCAGCCGCTCTGCAGGGGTAATGAATTTTTCAGTCCCTAATTAACCGTTAACCTCATTTGCATCCCTCCTCCCAGCCCAGCCCCCCTCGTCGGGGCTTGGCAAGCAGCCCGTGGGGCTTAGAGACAGGGAAAGGGGCTGATGGCTCCCCATCCCGGGGCTCAGGTTGCTGGGGACGGGGACAGGCAGCGCTGTGTCCCCGTGGGCAGGCGGCTCTGGGGATAAGGGCAGGGCTTGGGGCTGTGCCAGAAGCGGGGACGTGTCACGGGGGTGGCAGTGGGGACATCCCTCTGGGAACACACCAGCAGCGGGTGCAGCTCTTTTGGAGCCATCCCTTTGGGGGTATTCACTTTGGATCCAGGCAGCTGGTGACAAAGAGCCTGACCAGCCCTGTACCCCCTTCTCTGCCTGGTAAGGGGGGGTGATGTGGTGTGTGTGTCCCCTCCTGCAGCTCCACCCCATCGCCAGCCCCTAATCCCAGTAATTAGAAGGGGATAATTATGGCCCCTGATTGCTCAGCGCTGCTCTGCTGCCAGATGTGGGGGACAGGGATCCCCAGGGACAGGGGCAGCGATGGGTTTGTTTCACGCACACACACACACACACCACTCCCCTCCCAATTTGTTTAACCAACATACTGCTAATTAAAGCGTTTAATTACGCCAATGCCACTGCCCAGGGCAGAGGGGGGGGGAACCCCACAGACACTCCCCTCCCCCCCAATCCCCTTCAGATGGAGGCTATGGGAGGAACAGTTGGGGACACAGATGGGGTGCTGCACCCCCCCACACCCCCTTCCATTTGCTGTCCTCCCCAGGTCATTAATCAAATCAAGACCCCTCTGGTGTCCATCTCGTTAATGAGGGACCTCCCCCCTCTCCGTGGCACTGGGGTCACTGGGCAGCAACTGGCAGGGCTGGGGGATAGGGACCCCGGCTCCCTCCTAAATGGGAGTAGGCTCCACGGCTGGAGTATATAGGAGGTGCTGAGCCCCACATTTGAGGGTGCTCAGTGCTGGGGTGCAGATGACCAAGAGGGATCTGAAGGGTTTGGGGTGCCCCTCTCCTCATGGGTCTGAAGAGTTTGAGGTGTCTTTCTCCCTCAGGAGTCCCTAAGGTTTGGGGTACCCCTCTCCTCTGAGGATCTGAAGATCTGGTGATGCCTCTCTCCTTATGGGTTTGAAAGATTTGGGGTGCTCTTCTCCCTTAGGAGTCTGAAGGCTTTGGGGTGTCCCTATATCTCGAGTGTCTGGAGGGTTTGGGGTGTCCCTATACCCCAAGGGTTGGAGGTGCCCATCTACCTCAAGAGCATCAAGGGTTTGGGGAGCTCCTATACCTCGGGGATCCGAAGGGTTTGGGGTACCCTTCTTTTCGAGGGTACAAAGGGTTTGGGATATCTCTGTCCCTGGAGGGTCTGAAGGGCTTGGGGGAACCCCTATCCTCTGGGGTCTGAAGGGCTTGGGGTGCCCCTATCCTTAGGGATCCGAAGGGGCTTGGGGTCCTCTATCCTCGAGGGTCTGAAGGGCTTGGGGTGCCCTTATCATCGGGAGACTGAAGAGCTTGGGGTGCCCCTCTCCTCACGGTCCAAAGGGCTTGGGGGAACCTCTATCCTCGGGTATCCGAAGAGGTTTGGGGTGCCCCTATCCTCTGGGATCCGAAGGGGCTTGGGGTGCCCCTATCCTCGGGGGTCCAAAGAGGTTTGGGGTGCCCCTCTCCTCACGGGTCTGAAGCGCTTGGGGGAACCTCTATCCTCGGGGGTCCAAAGAGGCTTGGGGTGCCCCTATCCTCTGGGGTCTGAAGGGCTTGGGGTGCCCCTATCCTCGGGGGTCCAAAGAGGTTTGGGGTGCCCCTCTCCTCACGGGTCTGAAGCGCTTGGGGGAACCTCTATCCTCGGGGGTCCAAAGAGGCTTGGGGTGCCCCTATCCTCCGGGGTCTGAAGGGCTTGAGGTGCCCTTATCTTCGCGGGTCCAAAGGGCTTGGGGTGCCCCTATCCTCGGGGATCCGAAGGGGCTTGGGGTCCTCTGTCCTCGAGGGTCCAAAGGGCTTGGGGAACCCCTCTCCTCGGGGCTCCAAAGGGCTTGTGAGACCCCTCTCCCTCGGCCGTCTGAAGGGTCCGGAGCCCTCTTTCCCTCGGGGGACACCCCCGTACCCCGCAGCGCTCCCACGCACGCGGGGCCCTTTCCCGCGGGACAGACCACGCCCCCCTCTAACCACGCCCCCTTCGGGATAAGCCCCGCCCACCATTTGACCACGCCCCCCACCGCGGTTAGCCACGCCCCCTCGCCTCTGACCACGCCCCACACACTCCGCCCTTACCGGAAGTCCCTCCCCCCGGCGCAGCCCGCCGTCACTTCCGCCCGCTCGGTCCGGCATCTCCAACATGGCGGCGTCCTGCGGCTCCTCGCAGCTCCCGCCCGCCGAGCCGCCGCTCAAGATCCCCAAGATGGAGGTGCTGTCGCCGGGCTCTCCGGGAGCGTTGAGCGACGGCAACCCCAGCCTATCCGACCCTTCAACCCCTAGCGGCGCGTCCCCGCTGGGCCCGGGGCCGGCGGCCGGCGGGGCCGGGTTGGGGGGCCGCGGCGGGGCCTCGCCGTCCGTCTCCTTCTCCCCGGGCGGTGCCGCCGCCGCGGCCGCAGCCGCCGCTTGCCGTGGGATGTCGTGGACGCCGGCGGAGACCAACGCTCTGATCGCCGTGTGGGGTAACGAGCGGCTGGTGGAAGCGCGGTACCAGCAGCTGGAAGGCGCCGGCACCGTCTTCGGCAGCAAAGCCCCCGGGCCCGCCATGTACGAGCGCGTCTCCCGCGCCCTTGCCGAGCTGGGCTACGAGCGCACCCCTTCGCAGTGCCGGGAGCGCATCAAGGTACTCCCTGGGGCGGGTGGAGAGGCCCCTGGGGACAGGAGGCGGGGGGAGGGAGGGTGTCTCCCGGGGTGGCACCGCGGCCCCTGATCTCAGGATGTTCCCTGCAGCATCCCTGGGTATCCCCTGGGCTCAGGCCGGCAAGTGGCCCTGGGTCTGGGGCTACCCCATCGCCTGACATCACCCCAGCAGGGTGTCTCCGTGCTGGCATCTTGCTGCAGCATCTTTTAGCTCTGGGTGTGGACATCCCCTGGGCTCAGCCCAGCAAGTTTAGAGGCACCCCATCCCCTGGGCTCACCTCAGCAGAGTGAGTCCCCTTGCTGGCAGTTTGCTGCAGCATCTTTTAGCTCTGGGTATGGGCATCCCCTGGGCTCACCCCAGCAAGTTTGGAGGCACCCCATCCCCTAGAATCACCCCATCATGGTCTCCCTATGCTGGCAGCTTGCTGCAACATCTTTTAGCTCTGGGTGTGGGCATCCCCTGGGTTTAGCCCAGTAAGTTTGAGGGCACCACATCCCCTAGAATCACCCCATTAAGGTGTCTCCTTATTGGCATCTTGCTGAAGCATCCTTTACCCCTGGGTGTGGGCATCCCCTGGGCTCAGTCCAGCAAGTTTGGGAGGCACCCCATCCCCTGGGCTTACCCCAGCAGATTGTCTCCTTGCTGGCAGTTTGCTGCAGCATCCTTTGGCCCTGGATGTGGGCATCCCCTGGGCTCACCCCAGCAAGTTTGGAGGCACCCCATCCCCTAGAATCACCCCACTAAGGTGTCCCCTTGCTGGCATCTTGCTGCAGCATCTTTTAGGCCTGGATGTGGGCATCCCCTGGGCTCAGCTCAGCAAGTCTGGGGGCACCCCATCCCCTGGGCTCACCCCAACAGGATCTCCCCATACTGGCAGCTTCCCTGAGCATCCTTTGTCCCTGAGTGCAAGGTCCCCTTTCTTCTGGGCTCACCCCATCAGAGTCTCCCACCATGGACAGTTTGCTGCAGCATGCTTTAGCCCTGGGTGTGGGCATCCCCTGAGCTCAGTCCCTCCTGGGGCTTTGACTTTAGGGGCCCTCAGACCCCTGGGATCACCCTTTCAAGGTGAGCTCTGGCAGCATCCTGTGGTCCTGAGGGGTGAAAGGCATAGTGCCCCAGCCCCCAGCAGCATCCTTCTCCCTGGGCTGCCTCCTTCAGTGTGGTGGGCACTGTGGCCCTTGGTGGGTTGTCTCAGTGCCCCTTACATCTGGCTGTGAAGGGATGACATCAGCTTCTCCCTGAAGCTCCCCAAGGGGGGAAAAAGAGCTCCCAGTTACCCCAGTAACAGGGGCTGCCTCAGGCTGTGGTTGCCCCTTGCACTCCTGCCTCCTTCCTTTGCTTTGAAATTGCTTTTGCAGGGTCCAGCATCTTCCCTAATCCCACCCCAGAGTGTGCTGTGCCCTCAGGAACCTCTTTACTTTAACTGAGCTGTGTTCCAGAGCCCCCCCTGGGCTGTGCTGCTTCTGAGGGCAGCTCTAAAGGTGGGGTCTTTCCACTTTATTCCTTGGGGAGAAGGGCAAGGGCTGAGTTTGGTGGCTACAGTTTGGTGCCTTGTCCTCTTTCTACCCCCCAGGAGAGATTTGGATGAGGTGGGGAACCTAAATTCAGTCTCTAAACACAAATGAAGCTTGGGGAGGCTGAGTTAAACCCTTTGAGCTCCCTCCAGCTTTTCATTTCCCCCCTTTCCCAACCCATTTTGGCTGTTCCTGCCACCCCTTAAAATGCCAATCAATGAAAGGACAAGCAATGGCTTGTTCTCACAAGGGATGGGGGGAAGCTCTTTGCTTCTGTGCTGTTAAACCCCAGTCAGGCTGGGATTTCCCCTTCAATCCCATGCCACTGGAGCTTCATCCCTAAAAGCAGCTGCTCAGAATGGTACAAACCCTTTCACTTCCTGGAGCTGCTTTAGTTTCTTGATGTCTTTGTCCTCATGTTGACTTACTGACTCCTTGAATTTGCTTCTGGGGTGTTTCTCTCCCTTGAGCCACATCCAAAGGTTTTGTTTGGTGAGGAACCTCTTTGTCTCAGCAGCTTTCAAAGAGCTTGTTGCTTGAATAGCTTTGGATGTCACCAACTTTGGGGCTTGGCTGGAGGCTGGTGCAGGATAGAGATGTTTTTGGAGGTGGTTTGGCTTTGTCCTGCCCCATGCTGCTTGGTAGAAGGTCGTGGTGGCTCTGCAGCTGTCTGTGCTTCAGGGGATGCTAAGCAGGCTGTGAGGAGAAGTCTTGCTGTTAAAGCAAGCCCAGAACTCTCTGTTAAGGTTCAAGCAATGCTTTTGGGTAGAGCTGGTTGCAGCTTGTGGTTGGTTTTGGGGTCAGAGCAAAGAGTTTTGGTGACAGCTGCAAGATGCCATCCTCCCTTTAGAAGTGATGCTCCAATACATCTTTGCTCCTGAGACATTCAGGCTTGAAAGAATCTACCCCCCCTGCACCAAGACAGGCTGGGGGTGACCTGATGGAGAGGGATCTGGGAGTGCTCCCCTCCCCTGGGAGTGCTCTCCCCTCCAGGAGAGGGATCTGGGAGTGCTGGTGGGCAGCAAATAGACATCAGCAGTAAGAAGGGCCAATGGCATCCTGGGGGGCATCAACAAGAGCGTGGGAAGCAGCTTGAGGGACGTTTTCTTCCACCCCTGCTTGCAGTGAGATTAGGCCTTGTGGGTTCCTCACCAGAGCCAGGAGTTCCCCTTGCTATGGGGAGTATTAAGAGAGTTGCAGTAGCTGCTGCCAACCCCAAACATCCCAGTTTTGGTAGGATTCCAGCTGGATTTGGATGCTTGACTCTCATTTTCTGAGGGTGAACATCACTTCTGGATGTGGAAGGGGTCAGTGCCTGAAGTGAGACAGAGCAGGACAACTGGAATGTTGCCTGAGCTGCAGCCAGCACTGGGAGGTGGTGCCAAAGCAGCACAGAGCTGCCTCATTCCATTTCTTATCCAGAATCTTCCACATTTCCATCCTTTTTAAGGGTATTTCTACTTAATACCCATCGAGGGGATGGCATTTGCTGATCTCTTGTAGAAGCAAGCTGTGCTTAAAACACACTGGCTGCAACTCCTTTGAGAACTGCATTTCCATCTTGGCTTTCTCCAGGGACACTTGCTTCCCCCCTCAAAGCTTTGAAGAGTGGGTTAGAAATGAGCTGGACAGGTTAAAAAGTCAGCTCCAGGGAAGGAAGTTGGATGGTGTAGATGCTTTCTGTCCTGATTCAAACAGGATCCCCCTTCAGATTTTTGTCTCTCAACATCTGCATCTGCTTTTTGTGCTCCTGGAACGAGGCCACTGTTGGGTTGGAGCCACTCAGGAAGGGGCTGGTTCAAATGTAGGGATTCACTTGTAACCCTTCCAGCAGCTTTTCCTGGTTTCTTCCTTTGGAAACAGACCTTGACTCCAGCTCAGTGCCCGGCTCTGGCCACGCTGCAGCCCCTCAGTGTCCCTGTGGCAGTGAGTGAGGGGCCCAGCACTGACACAGCCCTGGAGCTGCAGCCTCCCCAAGGCCCAGCACAGGGGACAATCCCTGCCCTGCTCCTGCTGCCACCCCACTGCTGATCCCAGCCAGGCTGCCCTTGGCCTTCTTGCCCCCCTGGGCACGCTGCTGGCTCCTGTTCAGCACCAGCCCCCCCAGGCCCTTTCCCTGCAGCAGTTTCCAGCCCCTCTGCCCCAGCCTGTGGCTGTGCCTGGGCTTGGGGAGGCCCAAAGGCAGGACCTGGCTCTTGACCTTGGGCAACCTCATGTAGATCCTGTCCATCCCTACAACTAGCAGCTCATTCAAGAGTCATTCATGTGTTTTTCATCCCTCTTGAAATGGGCTGCCCAGGGAGGTGAGGGAGTGCCCAGCCCTGGAGGGATCCCAAAGCCCTGGAGCTGAGGTGCTGAGGGCCATGGGGTAGTGCTGAGCTGGGCAGGGTGAGGTCAGTAGTTGGACTCCCATCAACTTCAAGCTCTTTTCCAACCAAAATGATTCCATGAAAACGAATCTGGGACCATTTCCACAGCTGCTCCAAGCACAAGTTCACCTTTTGTTTTGTGAGGGACACACTGAAGTGTGTTGGCCTCTCCACAGAGTCCATGCCAGGCTGTGTATTCCAAGAGGAACAGCTCCAACACCTCCCTCCTGGCTCTTGGATTTTCTGGAGGTGATGACCTCTTCCTCACCCCTCACTGGAGGTTCCTCTTGGGTTGTGGTTTTCTGCCACACAGGCAATTTGTGGGGTTTTGTTGTTCAAAGGAAAAAAGACAACTTTGAAGAAGAATGGTTAAACAGAGAGAGCAGAGACAGGAAGGGGAAAAGCAAATGCCACAAACCCACATGAAATGGGAAGGAATGAAAAATGACACCAGAGTATCAGCTGTGGCTCGAAAGCTGGATGCCAAGCTGTGCCAACAGGGCTGATTCCTCGTGGGGCTGTGGTTTTTGAGCTGTTAAACCATCTAAACAATCCATTTTTAAGCCTTGGGTGAAGCTGTTTTTAAGGAAGGCAAGGCTGTATGAGCTAGACTGGCTCAAATCTAATGCCTGGAGTTATCTAGTTTGACCTCCTCCATGACACCAGGGCTTGGATTTCATCCAGAGTTTCATTGTTGGGTTGAGCAGAGGCTGCATCTTCATTTGAAGGTCTCAAACTGATGGAGCATCAGTACACTGGGGTGGGGTTTTTTTGTAGCAACCAGCCAACTGGCCACCTTCAAAACCACTTTGCCTTCCATTTCTTTTCAACCTTAATCTTGCATTTGTTCTCTCCTTGAGTCCTTCAGTCCTTGGGTAAGTGGGAACAACTTTCTGATCACATGAGCCAGAAAAGAATCAAGTCTTATGTGTCAAAGGACAGATTGACTTGGTTTACTCCTCCTTGGATATAGTTTGAGGCTGCATCAGAGGAACACCTCTGGGAATTGAGCATTGTGTGGAGCAAACCCACTCTCAGAGCAGCTGTGTTATCCCAACAGGCACCAGTCTCACTTTACACATGCAGGATGGGTGTCTTGACTGTCCAGTAGCTTCTGCTGTGAGTGTTGTGCATCTGTAACACTCTACTCTGGTTGTTTGGATGTAACTGGGTCACCCATCACTCCATGCCCTAGGTTATTATACCCTGACTTCCTTCCCTTTTGGTCTTTGGCAAAGTCTTCCCTCATCTAAGCCAACCTCTACCTTCTGTAGATAATTCCTGCCTGTACAGGAGCTTCCTTTTAAGATGTATTTAATTGTGGTTTAGTAGTTGGCAGTGGTGGGAGATCAGCTGTGGGGTTTTTGTTAGGTTCTAGCTTGTCTGTGTCTCCTAGGGTGACTTTGCTTCTTCAAGGCATTATGTGCAGAGAGGTCTCTGGTTCCTAACATGATCAGACAACCAGTTTCTCTGTGCTCCCACTTGAGATGCCACCATGTTTCATACCAAAGGTGTTTTGCAGAGGAGTCTTGGGACTTGGTGGCTCTGGTTCAGTCAGCAGAGGCACTCTTTGAGAGTTAAAAGGTTCTCTTCCTTCTCTTTTTTATTCTGGATAGGCTTCTTGTGGTGATATCCCTTCCAAGTCTCATGTTCTGCCTTCCAAACACCTTTTAACCTCCAAGTCCAGGAGCTAGCAGACTGTCGGAGTCACGTCTGTTGCCTTCTGCTCCCACTGTCCCAACTCAGAAGTGAAGAACTGCAAGACCTTTCCTTGTGCTGCTCATCCCTATGTGCCCTGTGACCACTCCAGCTTTCAAAAGCACTTTCTTTTGTCCTGACCTAGCTTCATCTTGTGGTGAGATGAAGGAGGAGAAGCAATTAATTAACTGCCTTTCTAATTGGGGATGTGAAGCCAAGAGCTTCTGTCTTGCATGAAGTGAAAGAGCATCTTTGGAGCTGAAGGCTGTGTGCTCTGAGCCTCCCTCTCTCAGCTTTCAACAGATTAATGTGGACACCCCTGTAGGCCACCTTAACTGCTCCTTGAGTAAGAACACATCTCAGATCAGGGATCTGGAGTTTCTCATGTTGAACCATCCCTTGGGTTCTGTATCAAAACCTCCCTGTCCTGTGCTTCTCCCTCACGTGTGTGTTTGTTGCTGGGAGGAGAACTGTTGGCTACAGCTTCCCTCGAGGCTTGATGATCACAAACACTGCTCAGATGTGCTGCAATGAATTGATTCTCCTGTGTCTTCACTTGTAGAGAAGGTGAAAGCTCCTAAATTAGAAATGGTGACTAAAATCCACCTTGAGCTCTTGGATTTCACCCCTGTGAATTGAAGGGGGTGGGGATAACCTGTCTTCGTATTGCAGGCAGCGTTGCAGAACAATAAGCAAAAGCCTCGGGTCTCTTCCAGCTTTGTGCAGTCACTGGTCAATTCATCAGGTCTGTTTGCAGTTACTTGTCCTAAATTTCCTGGTTTCTTGTCTATCTGTATCAATATTATGTGTGTGCACTTTAGGAACCACGGAGCAGGACTTGAGCTGGACACCGGGAGGAATAGAGGAGGTGCGTAAGATAAACCTCGATCTTAAACTCTTTGGTGATCAGAGTAAGCTGCTGGGAGAAAGGTGTTTAAACCCATAAGATATCCAGGTGGAGGTTTCTTTTGAAATGGGAGCAATTATTTAGGTCTTACCCTAGGGCATCTGAAGAAAATCCATCGTGGGAGGTACGGGCAGCTGCAGAGGGAGAGCCGTCGGTCTGATCCCACCTCACCCCTGCCACCCAGAAGCCTGTGGGCATCCCTGAAACGGAGCTGACCTGGTTGTTTGGAGGTGAACATCACTTGGCAATGTGGTAGGGACTGCTTGGTGGAGAAACCTTGGGATTACCTCCAGGAGGGAGGAGATAATGGGGGATCTTGATTGTTTAGGAAAACAGTTCCGAGGAGCTGCTGGCTGCTTGGTCACAGACCTTCTGGTGCTTTTGAAAGCACCACATTTGAGGTGATCATCCCTCTGATGTACCATCAGAAGGGGAGACAAAACATGGCTCATGCAGAAGTGCCAAGGCAGTAAGCTTAAAAGTACTCATGGCAAGCAGTGACAGTCTTGCTCGTTTATTTTTGCCCCTTTTCTTCATTGCTCCCTTTAATTCTCATACCAAGTCTCCATTTGACCTGATGCTAAGTTATATTCCTGCTTAAATAAGTTGGTTTGCAGCCTGAATGAGAAGAGTTAATGACTAGCAGGCTACAACCAGTGTGAGACACTTTCAGCTCCAGCAGTAGGGAGAGATATTTGAGGGATTCAAACTGAGCAAGTGGCTGTTGGGTGGCCCAGGAGGGATCAATGGATTTGGTTAACCCAAAAATCCTTTCTTTAGCTTAAAGGCTGCTAAGAAATTTGTCTGGAGCTTCTACATCTGGGCTTTACTCCAATGGAGAAGCCAGGGCAGATGTAAGAACTGGACTTTTGTTTTGAAGCCTGACTTTGGGGTGGATTTTAGAGTGAAACAAGAGTTTGCCCCTGTCACTCAGTGAGATTTGAGCTGAAAGGAGACACATCAGAGCGAAAAACCTGGGCCACCTTCCTTCCAACGCTCTTATCAGGGCCAAAACTACCTCAATGTACCCAAGGGCTTCTTGTTGCTGAATTTTACCACCTACATTTATTAATACCCCCAGCACTGGGAAGCCAAATCTCCCCACAATGAATAGCAACAGCTTTCCTGGCCGAGTCCTCGCTTCCAGGTTGACAAAGGTGGTTGGTTGGGGCTGAGGTTTTGACAGAAAATCTGGTGATGTTTGGTTTGGTGGCAAAATCAGTGAAAGTTCCACCTTAAAACCACTGAGTTCTGGTGCTATTGTGGCCTCTGCAGGTTAAATTTTACTGTGGGGGGAGGGAGTTGGTCATTTTGGGGTTAAACTGACTCACTGCTTAGAAGTTTTCTGCCCCCAGGGCTCTGAGTTTCACAAGGAAATGAGTTAGAAATGTGTTCCTTTCCCACTGATGCTGTTAAAACCAGGAGCATTAGGTAGCTTGGAGCTTTCTGAAGGTGTAAAAAAGCCTTGTGGGAGGAGGAAAAAAAACCCCTAACCAAGTGGTTTTTGAAATGCTATGTCCACAAAGTCCTCCTCTAGAAAGGAAAGTGAACAGGGCTAGCTGTTCCCAAAGTCATGCTTAAATAGACTCCAGAGACAGCTTTGCCATTCAGTCCAGAACCTGAGCAATCTAACACATTGAATTTGGGAGGTGAAATAAGAGTTTGGTAGCACAAAACCCATCAGGATCCCTCTCAGCTGTCAGTGGGGTGGGGGGATGACCAGAAGCAGACTAACAGGGTGTTTGTTTTGCATCTTAGTCCCCTCCAAGGAGGTTTCAACCTCAACACTGTGTTTAAGACAAAGCTTCTTTAAGAGCCATCTAAGGATTGTTTCTTACTTGAATGCTTGCTATGGAAGTCTTGGCAATTTGGAGCATTATTGATTTGACCTCTTTTAAATTTCAGCAGCTTCACAAGAGACAGAGTGAGTTAGTAAGGAAGGCAAAATATGTAAGTAATCTATCTTTTCCTAGCTGAATAGCTTAGGCATATCCATTTAATTACCTTGTGTCTTCTTACCAGAGTAAGGAAGGTTGGACAATCTTTGCTTTGGGGGACTCTCTCTTTTCCTTTCCCTTTCTCCCTCTTTCTCTCTCTCTCTCTTCCCTGCTTCAACCTTCTCCAAGCTGTGGGTCCACCACCAGCTCTGCTTCCTCCTCCTCATAGTAGGTGTGCATTTTCTTGGCTGGTTGGTGTCTCTGACTTGGGGATCTCTTGGTATTTTTATTTCCCCTCCCACATCTCTTCCATTCCATAGAAGATCTGGGGATTTTGTTTCTTTGGAAGTGGAGTGGGGGGGTGGGGGGAGGGAAGTGAATAAAACTGCCCAGAGTTTTAATCTGATGAACCTGGAGCTGCTCCACAGCTTTGTCCAGCTTTGTGTTGCTCTCAGTGAATGACCTGAGATGGGGAGAATGTTTTCCCTGTTTACTGCATCACTGATAAGATGAGTTGAATGTTTTCCTGGTTAGCTCTTAGTTCAGAAATCATCATTCAGGGGCAGAAGTGATAAAACATGCAGAGAACAAAGTGCAATTAAGTCCCAGTTAATCAATTGAAGGAGCCCAGGAGGTGATTCGAAGTGGGGTTTTGTTTTGGCCTTGAGATAGTTTTGGACTCTCTGTACATGGAAAAACCATTTCAAAAGGCAGTGTTTGGAAATGGGAAGAATTCTGAATAGCAAGAGAGGAGCAGTTGGGTTCAAGGGTGAGGAAATGTGCTTCGAGACACTTTCTAAACCATTTCGCTTCATGTAAAGCTCGAATGGCTAGTGGAAGCTCAACAAACAACAAGGTGATCACACCACAAATACTGTTAGCTGGGTGCAAATATTACTGCATACAATCATGTGGCCTTTGTCATACAGGAGGACAGACTTAGATGATCATAATGGTCCCTTCTGGCCTTCAGCATCTAAAGTTCTCTTGTTGTGTTAACGCTCAGACCTCAGCAGGGATGGCAGGTGGAGCTTGGGGGCAAATGCTCATCAGCAAAGGTTTAAAACCAAAAGCCAAACCCAACTTTTGCCTAGCAGCCTGTAACTGTCTGCAAGTGGATGTGTGCTCTGCCAACCCCTTTGCTTGCCTGATGGACCTGCTTTATTTCTACCCCCTCCCCCTTTCTCTGGCTCCAGACCCTTCGCAGGTGCTACAGCCGCGTGAAGGAACACGGCGTGGGCAAGAGGAAAAGCAGCTACACCTTTGAGCAGCTGGAACAAGTGTTTGGGCAAGGAGGATGGGATTCCCAGCCCTGCCAGCCTGTCCTCATCAACAGCAGTGGTTTGTACCAGGAGCTGGAGTCAGATGGCAGCACCATGGAGGAATATTCACAGGAAGATTGGGGAAACCACAGTCAGGATCTCCATTGCTACCAGACTGGTGAACAAGAATTGGGTAAGAAGTGTCACTGGGCAACATCTCCAACCCATTTTGAGCTCAAGATCCTTCTCTCTTCAGGGAGAAAAGGGAAAGAGATTCCTCAGTTCATCACCAACAAACTCCTCCACCTTCTTGCCCAAATTATTGGTGTCTGTGTGTAAGAATCAAGACATTAATTAACTTAGAGATTGAGTCATTGCTTGGGGCTTGTTGAACTTTGCTCCTGATGGCAAGCACGTGCTGATCCCAACAGTTTTGTGAAGGAAGGGCTTCCTCTAAGGAGATTTCTCTCTCATGAGCCCCTGATCTTACAGATGAGTGTGTGTTCCTCCCTGAGCAATGGGGTTTATTTCCAATGGGGTTTATTTCCAAGGTGGGAACTTCTAAGTCACTCAGAAATTCAACAGAGACCTGAGTGAAGCAGCAGCAAGGAGATGAATGGCATAAAGGCCTGACTGGTTTCTTTTCCCCTCGTGGTTTTTAGGATGGAAGAGGGAGAGGAGACTCAGTCACATGTCTGTGTTGAAGGGCCTGGGGAGTTAAGGTGCTTTGAAAGAGGTTTAAAGCACAGTTCAGTGTTAAGAGTTGCAAGTTTGGCTGTTAATCTGCCTTCTGGTTCCCTCAGATTCCTTCCCCAAGGGGCTGAAAAGTCAGAATTACATGAGGGAGAGGAGGACATGACAAAACATATGTAAACAGTGGAGAACTCTGGCCAGTTTGTCTGGTTCCTGGTAAAACTGTGGCCTCCTGGTTCACTTCCCTTCAATCAGATGGAAGCACTTGTGTTGCACTTGGGCTGCTGATACTCTTCATGTTCAGAGAAGCACTTGGCACACAGCATCTGAATGGAATCCACATGTGTTTTCCCTGCTGTTTGCTCTTCAGCTGTGCCACTGAGAGCAGAAATAGCCTCTCCTGGTTTCTTTTTCCCTTTTGGATTTGGTTTCAACAGTGCAGTTTGCAATGAAATGCATTTGTGATTTAACAAGAGGGGAAATTGTCGTCTTGCCCTTGATGGGTTTTGCACTTGCAGAGCTGGAATCAGACCTCAACTGGGCAGCTCCCATCCAAGAGGGAGGATGTAGGAACAGGAGGTGTCTGGTGCAGAGCTGGAATCAGACCTCAACTGGGCAGCTCTCATCCAAGAGGGAGGATGTAGGAACAGGAGGTATCTGGTGCAGAGCTGCCTGGCTTAGGAAGAGACTCCAATTTAGTTCTTATTTCACTTCAGCCTTTTATTAAAGAAGTAAAACACCCCCAAACCCCAAATTAAAACCCCAGGGACATGATTTCAGATCCAGATGTTGCAATTTTACCTTTCAGATGAAATGCCTACCACGAAGAGAACACTAAAGATAAAACAGGAGTCTTCAGAAGACACACAGTAAGTGATTTCTGCATGTTTTACTCTGGAATGTTGTTTCCCCAGGGATGTTGTGCAGGGGGAGGGGAGAGAGGATGATGTTTGGAACTTCTGATTATAATTAGAGATACATTGGGCAGGACTATTCATGGAGCTGAAGCTGCTTTATGTATTATCCCAGTTACCTCAGAACATCTGAAAAGCTTCATGACTCTTGCCTCTTCTTGGCTTTGCCACACAGCAGATGAAAGAGGGCTTAGGACATGAATGCAAGGGCTTAAGATATGAATGCAAGGGCTTAAAGTGTGGGTAAAATACACATGGAACTGTTTTGGTTGGAAAAGAGCTTGAAGCTGATGGAGTCTCAGCCCTTCCCTCACCCTGCCAAGCCCAGCGCTACCCCACGGCCTCAGCACCTCAGCTCCACGGCTTTGGGATCCCTCCAGGGCTGGGCACTGCCCCAGCTCCCTGGGCAGCCTGGCACAGGGGTTGACACCCCTCTCAGGGAAACAGTTCTGCCTCAACCTCCCCTGGGACAACTTGAGCCCATTTCCTCTTGTCCTGTCGTTCATTACTGGAGAGAAGAGACTGACCCTCACCTCACTCCAACCTCCTGTCAGGGAGTTGCAGAGAGTAACCAGATCTCCCTTCAGCCACTTCTTCTCCAGATTAAACACCCCCATTTCCCTCAGCCACTCCTGGACTTCAGATCACTCCCCAGCTCTGTTACATCCTTCTCTGGACACACTCCAGCCCCAAAATGTCTCTCCTGTATTGAGGGGCCTAAAACCAAACCCAATATTTGAGGCTCACGTTGGGTTTGTGTGGAGATCACAACACGAGGCTGAACACTGAGGGTTATTTGCAATCTGCTGGGGTTTTTGCCTCCTTTCTCAGAAATTTGTCCCTTTATATATAAAGCAAAAACAATACAGGAGGGATGGAGGGAGAAAAGAGCAGGAGAACGTGCTCCCCCCTCCATAGTAGCGTGTGCTCTTGGCTCAGCGTGAGGAACACTCGCACGAAAACCTCGTGCCTTTCCCCTTTTAGCATGCCAAAGCTTGGGCTTTTTTTCCCTTCACTTGACTTGTCTAACTTTCCAGAGCTGTTGTAACCTTTTGGATGGGTTCAATCTGAACAAACAGCAGAGCATTTTGCATGCTTTCAGCATGTGAACCTCCCCTCGCCTCGCCAACAATAACATAAGAGCTCTTCTAAAAGGCAAGGGTTCATAGCCAGGGCTACTTTTCTCCTGACCTTTTGGGTTCTGTAGACCCACAGGGTTGGTTGCACATCTGTCTGGAGTAGGAATGAGCCATCTCAAGTTGAGTCTCCTGGGTGAGTTCCACACAGGAGCAGCAACTCCTCCAGAGATTTGAGGTGTTGTCCAAAGTCCATCCGGCTGTTTGCAAAGGAGCTGCTCTAGGGTGGAAGTTCTCAGCACTCTAAGAAATGGTGATCCAGCAGAAAGTGTCACCAAATGAAAAGAAACAAACACAGCCTCCAAAAGAGAAGGAAAAAAGAAGCTTCTGTTGTAATGGCTTCACTTCCCCAACCTCCTCACTTCAGCTGAACTTTCACTGTACCTGAAGGTGACCTTTCAGCAAACTTAGTGACTCGGGGATGAGCTGGAGAAGAACAGCTTTGGTTCACTCTGAACTCTATTATTGCCTCTTTGAACAGGTATTTTAGGACCATTCTGGGATAACTTTGCCTTTCAGGGTGTGTTAAGGTGGTGTGGAAGTGATAAAGGTTCAGAGGGACCCCTTTACTTTCTTCCTGAGAGGAGGCTGGGTGCAGATGGATCCAAACTCAGCCCCCAGGTTGTAAAGAGTCAGGTTCTGCAACAGAGTTGGTTTGTTACAGCTGGAGCACTTTTAGGAGAGTGAAAGAAATCAAGAGATCTCCTAATTAGTTAATTAATGCTGCCTCCTCAAGGGGAATCTGCTTTAGCAGAGGGTTGGGCTGGATGAGCTCTGGAGGTCCTTTCCAACCCCCACCACTCTGGGTTTATACCCTGACAGTCCAAGTTCCCCTCCCCTCCTGTAAAGGCTCTGACCTGCTTCGAGGAAAGCAGCTGTTTGAGCCTCTTGGAAATTTGCTTCTGTTTGGAAACAGTGCCTCATAAACAAACTTGCACTTGCACTGGTGCTGTCTCCTGTCCTCTCCCTCATTTGAATTGCAAAAGCTTCGGCAAAAGCAAGCAGATTGCTCTGAGCAGGGGTAAAATCCAGCTCTAGGGCACCTTCTGCAGATGAAAAAGGAGATTGCTCCGTGTCAGACAGCACTGACACAGGGGAAACCCCCCCTGCTAGCTCAGATGTTTCTCCTGGAGACAATCACAGTAACAGTTTGACTCTCGCTGCCTCTGATACCTCTGCTTGGCTGAGTGATGGAGGTGCTGGGAAAGCAAAGCTCTGAGCCTTGGAGTCCTGGTGGAAGTGAGAAGAGGAGAAAACTTATGACCAAAATCAGAGCTTGGTACAATGTCTTTCTTTCCCTCTGGGTTCCCTCTGTGGAAAACCCTTCTCTCCCCATCCCTGGAGATCAGATGATTCCTCTTCCCAGCACGAGCAGTCTGAGTGACTAAGTCCTTTTTTTTTAACTCACCAGAGCTTCAGCTCTTTATTTTGTGCTGAACTAAACTTAGTGAGAAGTATTTATAGTGGAATTAATAAAGGTGGGAGCTTTTCTTTTGCTTCTTCTCTCCTCTCCTCGACTGTTGAATGAAAACCTGCCCACGCTGCTTTCTTCTCTCTCTCTCTCTCTCTCTTTGGGTTTGGATGGGTTTGCTTGCTTTAAACTGAGCTCAGCTGTCTGCTTTGAGTCAAACCAGTGTGTAACAGCAGGGAAATGTTAGCTCAGTGTTCCCCAACAGCTCACCCTGTGCCCTCACTGACTGGAGCCCTGGGCTCTCTTATCCCTTGGAGATGAATCTCCACTTCCAAAAAGCCTTAAAATGTTTTCCAAGCTACTGCTGCTGTGTCCACAGAGAAGCTTTGAAGCAGTTGGGTGAAGCAGCAGGGTTTGTGTTTAAATGTAGATGGATTTGGGGTGAAAGAGGCATTTGTGGCTGTCCTTTGGCACAAAGGGAAGTGGAAATGACCCCTCAGATGTAACTTCAAATAAGAAGCCAAGGGGATTCACCAAGGGGAAAATCCTGCTTCAGCAACCTGGTGTGGCCTTCTCTGATGGCATGACTGGCTGGGAAAGTGGAAGGAGAGCAGTGAGTGTCACCTGCCTTGACTCCAGTGAGACCTCCAGCCCTTGCTAAAGCAGGTTCCCCTGGCTCAGGGGGCACAGGAACGTGTCCAGGTGGGTTTGGAAACCTCCTGAGAAGGAGCCTCTTCACCCTCCCTGGGCAGCCTGGGCTCACCACACAGTAAAACAGCTTTTTCTTATGTTCAAATGGAACTCTTTGTGTTCCAGTATCACCCAGAGTTTCCTTTAGTGTGCCAAGCAGACAGCAGCAAATACCTTGGTGGGGGGGTTATGTCCTGCAGAGCTTTTGGCACGAAACCTTGTTTCCAGCAGAGACTGAGAGAGCTGTGGAGGACTTTGGGTCAGGTTATGCTGAAGGGGTTGTTCTAACCTATTGCCTCCCAATATAGGATGGGTTTGGGGATAAAACACCTGAGCTGAAGGGGATTCTGATGGTTGTTTCTCAGCTCCTCTTTACTGACCCCCACTTTTATTTCCCCTCCCCTTCTCCATGTATCCCTCGAATCTGCAGGAAGCGTGACGTCATGCAGAACATCATGCAGATCTTGGAGTCTGTCCAGTTGAAGTGGGAGCTGTTTCAGAGCTGGACTGATTTCTCCAGGCTTCACCTTTCCAACAAACTGGCCATTTTTGGCATTGGTTACAACACCCGTTGGAAGGAGGACATCAGGTACCACTACGCCGAAATCAGCTCCCAAGTCCCTTTAGGCAAACGCCTGAGGGAGTATTTTAACTCTGAGAAACCAGAAGGTCGAGTCATTATGACCAGGGTCCAGAAAATGAACTGGAAGAATGTTTATTACAAGTTCTTAGAGATCACCATCAGTGAAGCCAGGTGCCTGGAGCTTCACATGGAGATCGACTGGATCCCCATCGCTCACTCCAAACCTACCGGCGGGAACGTGGTGCAGTATCTCTTACCCGGGGGGATCCCTAAAAGCCCTGGCTTGTATGCTATTGGGTATGAAGAGTGCCATGAGAAACCCTCTTCCCCTCTCCCTGAGCATCGAGGGACTGACCCTACCAATGAGACTCAAGGAGAGCTGGAGGTTCCTTCTCCTCAAGCCTCGCTCCGCCTGGACGTGGAATCCGCCCGCATCATCTATTGTTACCTCGGCATCGCTGAGGTCAGGACTCTCCAGCAGTGCCTGTTTTTACATTTCCAGGCCAACACCAAAACCTTCAGCAAAGATTGGGTGGGGATCAACGCTTTTTTATCTCAGAACTGCATTGTTGAGCCTGGAGTCTCCCCTAAATCCATCTACATCAAATTTGTGGAAGTGGAGAGGGATTTTCTTTCGGCCGGCTCTTTGGTAGAGTGCCTGGAAAAAGCCATCGGCTACCCCTTAAAGTTCAACAACTGAGCCCTTCACAAGGATTTCAGGGCTTGCTGCCCCACTTTTTCTGTTAGTTTGGGGTTGGGGGTTGTTGTTTTTTTCTCTGCCATCTCACAAATCCCAGACTTTGGAGGCTCAAAGTGGGGAGGAACCTTCCCTCCACCCCGAGGGGGGCGCAAGCGGCTCCCGCCCGGCCGCAGGAGGTGAGGAGCCGCCCGGCCCCGCGGCACTGGAGGTACATTCCACAAGGGGGAGAAGGTGTTTTCACCCACCAAAGGGTTTTCTTCTCTTCGAGGGGGTGGGGAGGGCATTTTTCTTCCACAGTGTCTCCTTTGTACGTCTCTTCAGTGTTAAGTCCGGATAACTAAGCAATAGACAACGACGAGTTCAAGGTGGAAGCCCCATGGAAGGACACGGGGTTGTAGAGAACTCTTGTATATAATTTAGACACTTTTTATCACACCCATCCAGTGGTCTCTCTCCTCTCTCTCTCTCTCTCTCCAAACAGTGTTGCCTGCACCAAGAGACTTTGGGTTCTGTGATGTAATTCCACTTTCCAAGTAGCGTTGCCATATCTGCTTTGGGGTGGGGGGTGGCTGGGGTATGTTGATTTGGTGACACAAAGAGAATTCCTGGCCTTGGGGGAGGCTTTTTATTTGTCTCTTGCCTGTTCTTTTCATGGGGGTTGTTCCTGGTTCCTTTTCAGGTTTTTTTTATACTTGGGGGGAATTTTATTTGGGGTTATTGGGGTTTCTTTGGGGTTTGTTTCCCTTCTCCTTTGGGTTTATTTCCCTTGTCCTTTGGGGTTTATTTCCCTTGTATTTTGGGTTTATTTCCCTTGTACTTTGGGCTTATTTCCTTTGTACTTTGGGTTTATTTCCCTTGTATTTGGGATTTGTTTCCCTTGTACTTTGGGTTTATTTCCCTTGTATTTGGGGTTTGTTTCCCTTGTACTTTGGGGCTTATTTCCCTTGTACTTGGGCTTATTTCCCTTGTACTTGAGGATTATTTCCCTTGTCCTTTGGGTTTGTTTCCCTTGTCCTTTGGGTTTGTTTCCCTTATACTTTGGGCTCATTTCCCTTATATTTGGGCTTATTTCCCTTGTATTTTGGGTTTATTTCCCTTGTATTTTGGGTTTGTTTCCCTTATATTTGGGTTTGTTTCCCTTATATTTGGGTTTATTTCCCTTATATTTGGGTTTGTTTCCCTTATATTTGGGTTTATTTCCCTTGTATTTGGGTTTGTTTCCCTTATATTTGGGTTTGTTTCCCTTGTATTTGGGTTTGTTTCCCTTATATTTGGGTTTGTTTCCCTTATATTTGGGTTTGTTTCCCTTGTACTTTGGGGTTTACTTCCCTTATTCTTTGGGTTTATTTCCCTTATGTTTGGGTTTATTTCCCTTGTACTTTCCTTTTTCCTGTCAATTTTGTCTTTTCATTTTCTCCTTTTCTGAAGCAACTTTTTTTACTTTTCTGCTTCCTTTTTTCCCTTCCACCTCTTTTTTTTCTCCTTTTCTGGTCTCTTTTCCTTTCCCCTCTGACATTTGGATTCTCTCTTGGATTCTCTCTTTGGTTTTCTTTCCTGGATTTTCTTTCTCCTGTTTGCTTCCTGGATTTTTTTCCTTTCCTCTGTTTTCTATTTCTTTCAGGTTTGGTTTTATTCTGTTTCTTTTTAGTTTTGTTTTATTTTTCTTTGGGTTTTATTTTGTGTTTCTTTTCTCTTTTAATTGCTTCTTTTTCTTTATCTTTCTAGTTTTCTCTGGGTTTTTTTTTTTCCTCTTGGGCTTTTTTTCCCCTCTTTTCTCTCTCTTATCTTGGTTCTTTTTTTCTCTACTCTCTCTCATCCTGGTTCTCTTTTTTTTCTGTTCTCTCCCCTCACTTCTTTCTTCTGTCCCCTCACTTCTTTCTTCTGTCCCCTCACTTCTTTCTTCTGTCCCCTCACTTCCTTTCTTCTCTCCCCTCACTTCTTTCTTCTCTCCCCTCACTTCTTTCTTCTCTCCCCTCACTTCTTTCTTCTCTCCCCTCACTTCTTTCTTCTCTCCCCTCACTTCTTTCTTCTCTCCCCTCACTTCTTTCTTCTCTCCCCTCACTCTTTCTTCTCTCCCCTCACTTCTCTCCTCTCCCTCTTTCTTCTCTCCCCTCCCTCTTTCTTCTCTCCTCTCACTCTTCTCTCCCCTCCCTCTGGTTCTCTCCCCTCACCCTGCTTCTTTTCCTCTCAATGTCTTGTTTTAGGCTGTTTTTTTACTTGCTTTTGAACCCTTCTGGGGTATTTCCCCCCCCTTAATTTCTTCCTTCCCCAAGCTCTAGTTAACCTCTTTGTGACAATAACCTGGCAGCTGGGAAATACTCTTCTTATCATTATTATTTTGGTCAAGCCCATGCTTATGGATACAATCAAAGCTGTGAGAATGGGGAGGGGGGTTGGGGAGGGAAGGGGACACAGGGTCGGAGGGGTGGGAGGGGTGGAACAAGGGGGAGGGTGGAGGATGCATTTACTGCCTTTTTCAGCCGTGTTACTCTCTCGGCCCCATTATCTCGCTGGCTGGTGCCGGCCGTTTCGTTGGTTTAGTTTGATTTTTTTTTATCTAAAGCTCATCGATCGGTGAAGTTGTGACATACGATGAATGTGTCGGTCCAATAAAATCAAAGCAAACACAGACGAGCTTTGCCACGTGTTTCTCTTCCTCAGCGAGGAGGGAGAAGGGAGGGGGGGTTGCTCCTGGGATATTTCTTTCCAGCGGGTCGTTAGACTGTGGGATGTTTGAATTAACGGCATTTAAGCCGAGGGAGCTTTTGTTTCCCTCCCCAAAACCTTTGACAAGATAATGGCTCATCTGCGTGATTGGCATCGCCTTTGAGTAGTAGAGAGAGGAAGAGGAGGAGGGCTCACACACACACACACACACACACACGGGTGACTCAGAGGAGGGTGAATCGCCCCAAAATAGGATGGGATTGCCTCAAAGCGGCCCCACGGGGAGAGAAGGAGGGAGGATGGGATGGGCAGAGGGAAAGTGAGGTCCCAGTGGCTCTGACCGGGTCGCTGCCGGCGGCTGGGGCTGGATTTACCGGGGAGACGAGGGCGAGGAAGGATTAATTCTTCCTCCTCCTCATCCTTCGCTTTAATCCCTGCGTGCGAAGGGATGGGGAAGCCCAGGCTTCCAGGGGTTGGTCCCGGGAGCTCCGAATCCAAACTGGCCTTTCTGGGGGGTGTTTCAGAGGGAATCCGTTAGGGATGAAGGCGTTTGTGCGAAGGCAGGAGGGATGCGCCCGGGGAAGGGGAAGGGGAGGGGAGGTTAAGGGTCTCCTGGGGGGAGTTGAGGACATTGAGGTGCCACATCCCACCCCCCTAATACTCTCATTAATGAATAATAACCGGATAATTACTGATCGCAGAGTGGCTGCTGCGTGGCTCGTCATCACCTCGGCGAGGGGCTTGCGGGGTGCAAAATGATACAGCCCGGGGCTGAGACCCCCGGGGGAGGAAGGAGGGGGCTTGGAGGCTCCTCCTCCATCTCTCTACCCCCACTCCCACCTGCAGGGAAGCCCCTCCCTCGGTTTCTCCTCCCTCTCCCCCCCCTCCCCTCCTCCTTTTCCCCTCCCTTCGGCACCTGCTGCTGCGGCGGCTCCGGCTCCGGCCATGGGCGCGCTGCGGCCGGCGGCGCTGGCACTGGCGGCTCTGCTGGGTGAGAGCGGGGGCGCCGGGGAGGGGACACGGCACCGGGGAGGGGACACGGCACCGGGGGGCACAGGGAGAAGCACGGGGTAACCCACCGGAGGCGCCGGAGCTGTTGGGTTGGAGTCGGGGCGGGGGGAGAAACACGGGAGCGCCGTCGGGCAGGGTGAAAGGGACCGGGGAGGGTGTTGGTAAAGCACCGGGGGCATCGGGGAGGGCACCGGGAGAAGCGTAGGAGAAGCGGGGCACGGTGGGCAAAGCGGGAGGGGGGCAGCGGGTAGGAGCTGGGGCAGCGGAGGAGACAGCGGGCAAGGCGCGGGGGGACCGGGGACCACCCGGGGGCATCGATAAGAGCCCGGGGGGAGCGAAATGCGGAGGGTAGGACATGGGCAAGCAGCGGAGGGGAACGGGGCAAGTCGCAGGAGAAGCTGGGTGGCGAGGGGAAGGGAGAGGGATTCACCGGGCGAGGTGAAGATCAACCCGAACGGGATCCAGTGGGATGCAGGAGAGTCGGGGACCCTCGCACAGGACCTCAGGGAGGTTTAGAGAGACCTGGGAGGAGTGGGAAGGGGTCACAGCACCTATGAGCCTCTTTTCCTCCAGTCCCCCCACCCCAGCAGGTTTGGGGGGGGACTCAATCCACTCTCTGCATTCCCTGGGACAAACGATACTTTCCAGCACCCCCAAACCAAAAGCCACTCCGGGGGACCCCGATGTGTTGGAGACAATCATTCCTCCCCCCTGCATCACATCGTGGAGGGGGAAATCTTGCTCTGAAGGGAAACAGCTCCTGGGAGAGAGGCCTTTAGGGAAAGGAAATGGCCCCAAAAACAATGGCACTGGAGTTTCCTCCCTGGCGGGACAGAGGCTGGGTGGGGGTCCCTGCTCCTGCAGCCACTGGGTTCCTCTCCTTGAAGGTTCTTTCTCTTTTTGCCATGAGAAGTTAATTTAAAGGGTGTTGGGATGAGGCACGAGGGTTGTTCGACCCCAAATCCTCATCGGGATGCTCCTTCACAACATCCCCACGGTGTTAATTCACCCAGGAGTGACAGATCCCCCCCTAAAACTCACCTCAGAATGTCTGGGGGAGACTGCAGGGACTGAGAGCACAAAAAAGCCGTTAAAAAAAGACACTTTGGAGCTCCAAAATAGGGAGATTTCCTTTTAATTTTGCTTCCCAACATCCTGAGGGATCCACAGGGATCGTGGTGGGGAAAAGCAAAATGGTGACGTTCAGCAGCCCTGTCCCTATTCCCAATGCTGTCCCTATTCCCAGCCCTGTCCCCATTCCCAATCCTGTCCCCATCCACAATCCTATCCCATCCCTAATTCCATCCCCAATCCCACCCCATCCTTAATCCCATCCCATATCCCATCTCCCGGGCCGCTTGCAGCGTGTTCCTTTCTCCACCAAACTCATGGACTCCTCATTATTTACTTATTGGTCTTTAATGCCTCTTCTTTTTTTTTTCCCTCTTCCCAAATTTGGCCTCTCCAGAGGACACAACATTTTATGACCCCCCCCAACCCCTCCCTTCTCCCTCTCCTTCATCCTCCCCCCCCACCCCAGGGTCGTGAGAAAAGCCGCTGTGGATTTTCCCAAGGGCTGCTGCAGCTCCTATCTGTCCAGTTATAAATAGTCAGGGTTAAGGGAAGGCAAAAATGAAAATCCCCCCCCAAAAACCAAGAAAAAGGTGCCCCCTCGACCTTTTTCTGAGGGTTTTTCTTTAGGGGCTCGATTCTGTGGATTTAAACCCCCAAATTTGGTCTCTTGGGGTTTAATTGGGGTCGAGTTTCACATGAATCCGGCTGCTTAATCCCATCGAGTTGGGTCATCAGAGCCCAACCCCTCCAGCCTTTAATTCCCCACTGGGTTCATGGCCATAAGGGAAGGGATGGCTTTTGGGAGAGTGCACTTTGAGCTGGGAAGGAAGGTTTTTTTGGGGTGAAACACTGCCAGTTTGGATCAGAGTGTTTAATATAGGAATGGGGATGAATATGAAGGTGTGGGAGGGGAATGAAGTGTCCCAATGAGGGGGGAAAAAATAATGAAAGGGGTTTGAAAAGTGAATTTAAAGGTATTTATTCCTAGTGGGCAAAGAAACAAAGGTTTTTCTAAAGGTAAATTGAAATCTATTTGCTCCATGGGGGAAAAATCATGTTAAAAGGTAAATTCAAAGGTGGTTTTTTTAGCCATAGGGATAAAAAAGGTGGTTTTAGAAGAGGGGGGGTTTCTCACATGGAAAAAGAAAGCAGGGTTTTGAAATGGAAAGTTGTTTCTAAAGAGAAATAGAAAGTTGTTTCTTCAAGATAAACTCCAAGAGGGGAAAAAACAAGATTTAGGGCTATTTTGAAAGGTAAATGTCAAGGTGTTTATTCCACAACGGGGGGAAATGAAGGTTTTTTAAGGTAAATTTAAAGGGATTTTTTTAAGGTCAAATTAAAGGGTTTTTTTCCCCCCAGGGGAAAAAAATTGAAGGTATTCTGAGAGGTAAATGTAGAGAGTTTTTGTTTTCACAGGGAAAAAATCAATAAGGATATTTTGGAAGGTAAATATAAAGTCCTTTATTCATTATTAGTATAAAAGTATCATTTCTCATTAGTATTAGTATAAAAGATCACTTTAAAGGTAATTTTTTCCCTGCAGACACAAATATAAGTGGGTTTTTTTTTCCCAAGGTACATTTAAAAGATGCTTTAAAAGGTAAATCTAAAGGTAGGGGGGGTTTGTTCCATATGGAATGCCAGCAGATGGGCTGGAGCAAAGGGAAAGCCCCCAGGCAGGTGTTTAGCTCAGGGCTGCTGGATAAAAATCAAAGGTTTGCAGCCCAAAGAGCAGCTGGGAAGTCCCTGAGGTCCCCCCTGTGTGTGTGTGTGTGTCCCCTCCTCCCTCCCCCATAGTTGTATGATCACTGGGAGAGGCTTAATTTTTTCGATCTGGTTAAAGCATTAGAGGCTTTGCAGTGGTGAGGTGGCTAAAGCTGGAGCTGATGCCAAAAGGCTCGGGTGCTGTGCCTGAGCACCAGCTCTCCTGCCTCTCTGGAGGGTTAAATTTGGCTGAGGGGAGGAATTTGGGGTGAATTCTGCCATATAAAAAGGGATTTTTTGGAGGGGGGAGGGAGAAGCCTCCAGCTGTGTGCATCCATCCAGCTCTCCTTGATGTGCTGGGGAAGGGGGGAGATGATGGATCTGGGGTCTCCCGTTGCTATGGGGATGAGGGAGCAAAGCTGCACCCCTTGAGCACTGTTGGCTTTTTCATCATTAGGTTTCAGAGTTAACAAGAGCACAGGGAGCTCAGCCTGCAATGGGTTTGCCATAGTTGAGCCTCATGGGGTTGCTTTCACCATGGGAAACTCCCAGCTGGTAGCTGGAAGTCCCCAGGGACCCTCAGCATTCAGCCCAAATCCCCACTTCCCTTTTATGCCTTAAAAACGATGCTGAAAAGCCTGGATTTTCCTATCTCATGGAGCTACCCAGAGGTTTAGGCACCATGAGGTTGTTTAGTGGTGCCATTTGCACCCTTTAATGAAATTACCTTAAACTCCACACAATTATAACCAAAACACCCACCTGGGTTTCCCTGATGGGGGTGCTTGGAAGTTGAGGAGCTGGGGCATCATCTGGTGATGTCATTTGCATCATTAATGAACTGGTTTAGGAGTAGTAACACCATGAACACGATTGCAAAGGTGCTTGTTCCAGAGGGAAGCAAGTTGGAAAGGTAAATGTAAAGGTGGGAGGGGGGTTGTCATAGGGACTAAAGGCATCTTGAAGCAAATTTAGAGGTGATTTTAGAGTCGATTTTAGAGGTGAATTAAGAGTCGATTTTTGGGGTGAATTAAGAGTTGACTTTAGAGGTGAATTAAGAGTTCAATTAAAGAGGTGACTTTAAGAGGTGACTTTAGAGGTGCATTAAGAGTTGCATTTAGAGGTGAATTAAGAGTTGGATTAAATGGTGAAGTTAGAGATGAATTAAGAGTTGAATTAAAGAGGTGACTTTAGAGGTGAATTAAGAGTTGGATTAAATGGTAAATTAAGATTTGGATTAAATGGTGAATTAAGAGTTGAATTAAAGAGGTGCCTTAAGAGTTGAATTAAAGAGGTGACTTTAGAGGTGACATTAGGGGTGCATTTAGAGGTGCCTTAAGAGGTGCCTTAAGAGTTGAATTAAAGAGGTGACTTTAGAGGTGACATTAGGGGTGCATTTAGAGGTGCCTTAAGAGGTGAATTAAGAGTTGAATTAAAGAGGTGACTTTAGGGGTGACTTTAGGGGTGACTTTAGGGGTGACTTTAGGGGTGACTTTAGGGGTGCCTTAAGAGTTGCCTTAAGAGTTGCCTTAAGAGTTGCCTTAAGAGTTGCCTTAAGAGTTGCCTTAAGAGTTGCCTTAAGAGTTGCCTTAAATGGTGAATTAAGAAGTGAATTAAAGAGGTGAATTAAAGAGGTGAATTAAAGAGGTGAATTTAGAGGTGAATTTAGAGGTGAATTTAGAGGTGAATTAAGTTAATTTAGAGATGAATTTAGAGGCAAATTAAGAGGTGAATTAAGTGAATTTAGAGGTGAATTTAAAGGGGGTTTTAGAAGTACATTTAAAAGCAAAGTGGGGTGGGTTTTTTCACATTAAAAATAGAGGAAGCTTTTTTTAAAGGCAAATGTAAAGTTATTTTTCCAGGTAAACTTAAAAAATGTTTGTTTCAGAGGGGGGAAAAAAGGATTTAGGGGTGTTTTGAAAGGTAAAACTCAAAGTATTTATTCCCCAAGGAAAAGCAATAAATAAGGGGTTTAAAAGGTAAATTTAAGGGGATTTTTAGGGTCGATTAAAAGGGTTTTTTTCCCTGAGGGGAAATAAAAGGTGTTTTGAGAGATGAATTTAGAGGGTGGGGGTTTTTTCCCATAGGGAAAATATAGATGGGTTTTTTCCACCCTAAATTCCTCCTCTCAGACAAATTTGAGCCTCCAAAGGGCACGAGGCTGAGCTCTGATATGATGCTGCTGATGGTGACGATTGCTGTTGGTACGATTACAGCATCATCACTCTAATCCTGTTCTCACCAGCACAGCTCCACTACCAACATCATTATTACCCAAAAAAGGCATCTATTTCTCATTATCACAGGGCATATTCTCCCCTCCCTGAAATGATTACAGAACCCACAATGGAATTACTCCACAGATCCTCTTTCCTCACCCATCATCCCGATTGAAACACAATTAGCTTGAGGATGTCACCTCATCATCCCCTCCCCCCTCCCCAGACACAATTCCTCTTCTTCCTACAACTTCAGACTTTCTTCCATGCCAACACCTCAACATCCTTCAGCAGAGCAAGACCATCCATCATTTCCCCCTCCCACCAGCCCCTTCCCCCCCTCCCCTGGCTGGGATTGAGGGATTTATGTTCTCAGTGGCTATTTTTAAGCACCAACGATGAGTTTCTGTCAGGATTTTTGTGTTTGTTTCTTTCACCAGAGAAGGGAAATTTGGGGGTTTTATTAATTATTTAAGGGGTTTTGGTTTTTTTTCCTTCATTCCTGGGAAGACTTTATCAGGCAGAGCAGAGTTTCCTGCCTGGAGCTACAAGGCTCCGTCCGGAAACCGTGGGGGGAACGAACGGATGCTGGGAGGAGGCTAAAAATACCCCCCCTTAGTGCCTTGTTTTCCTCTTCCCACCCTGGCAAAACAAAACCCCAATTAAACCCCCTCTGAGGGTATTCAGAGACTCCCCAAACTAAGGAGTTTTTGCCCCCAATCCTAAGATGACAGTGGAAGGGTTGGGGTAGTGCAGCAGCCTCCCTTCCCCACGTGCCATCCCCACGGGGCCAAGCGGGGACACGGATCGATGGGCTGCAGGGATGGAGCTGCAGGGATGGTGTCTCCCTCTCTCAGGGAATGATCCTTCTCCCCTCCTCTCCCTCCCCTGCAAACCCCAGCACGGACCCTGAGCCGATTAATTTCCCAGCTGAGCCTTAAGGGCAAAGCCGGGGAATAATCTTCCTCCTCCCTCCTCCTCCCCTGCCCCGGGAGCTGCTCTGGGATCCTGTTGCTTCCTCTGGTGGGGTTTGGGATGTAGGGGGTGATGGGATGGGATGGGATGGGGGGATGTTCAGGAGAGGTCAGACATGGGTAATCCCAGCCTTTGGGCAGAAAAAAAGGGGAACACTGGGGTGCAGGGGGGGATGGAATGGGATGGGATGGGGGGATGTTCAGGAGAGGTCAGACATGGGTAATCCCAGCCCTTGGGCAGCAAAAAAGGGGGACACTGAGGTGCAGGGGGTGAGGGGATGGGATGGGATGGGATGGGGGGTGTTCAGGAGAGAACACACATGGATAATCCCAGCCCTTAGCAGTGAAAAAGGAAGACACTGGGGTGCAGGGGGTGAGGGATGGGATGGGGTGGGATGGGATGTTCAGGAGAGGTTAGTTATGGGTAATCCCAGCCCTTGGGCAGCAAAAAAGGGGGACACTGGGGTGCAGAGGGCGAGGGATTGGGATGGGATGGGGATGGGGGGATGTTCAGGAGAGAACACTCATGGATAATCCCAGCCCTTGGCAGTGAAAAAGGGGGACACTGGGGTGCAGGGACTGAGGGATTGGGATGGGATGGGATATTTGGGATGGGATGGGGGGAGTTGAGGAGAAGTCACCCATGGATAATCCCAGCCCTTGGCAGCAAAAAGGGGGACACTGGGGTGCAGGGGGGGATGGGATGGGATGGGATGGGATGGGATGGGATGGGATGGGATGGGATGGGGGGATGTTCAGGAGAGGTCAGACATGGGTAATCCCAGCCCTTGGGAAGCAAAAAAGGAGGACAGTGGGTTGCAGAGGGTGAGAGATTGGGATGGGATGGGATGGGATGGGATGGGATGGGATGGGATGGGATGGGATGGGATGTTCAGGAGAGGTCAGTTATGGGTAATCCCAGCCCTTGGGCAGCAAAAAAGGGAGACACTGGGGTGCAGAGGGTGAGGGATTGGGATGGGCTGGATGGGAGGATTGAGGGAGAAGCCACTTGTGGGTAATCCCAGAGCTTGGCAGCAAAGGGGGGACACTGGGCTGATGGGAAGTGCTTGTGGGGTGTATATGGGTGCCCCTTCCCCCCCTCAAATCAATCCTGTGGGGTGGAGGAGTTGCTGCAGCACCATGGTGGTGGGGGTCAGAGGGATTCAGTAAGAGAAATGGGGAGGGTAACACAGGGTGGCTGTTCCCTGAGCTGGAGGGGGTTGGATTTCAACTGGAGGTTTATCCCAGCCCTGTTCCAGGGGAAATGGGGGTAGGAGGGGACGACATTGTCCTCCCCAGGAGCCGGAAAGCCCTTCCCGTGCCGGGGAAGGAGGACAAACGTCCTTCCCACTGCTGGAGCTTGGGATTGTTGGGTTTTCCCTCGGGAAGGGGGGAACTTTGCCAACTATTTGCTGGGGAGTTGTCTGGAGAGGTTGGTTGAGTCACATCCTGTTGCTTTCCCTGCATGGGCAGGAGTCTCCTCTGCTGTGCTGAAGGTGCAGGTGGGGATGGGCTCGGTGTTCTCTGTGGAAGGGCAGCGAGCTGTGCTGCCAGCCTGGTACAGCACCCGCTCCCAGAAGAAGCCCTACGTCACATGGCTGCTGAAGAAGGAGGATGCTGACCCCTTCCAGGTGAGAGGTGGCCAGGGGATGAGGTGGCAGAGGAGGGAAAGAAGGCAACGAGGCAGGAGGTTGCCACGGGGGTGATGCTCAGAGTGGTTGTGATGAAACGATGCGTGTTGGTGCCACGATGCCCATCAGGTGGGGAAGTTGTGGTGTCCACCATGGGGAGGTGAGCAAGGTGGAGTGGTGACCATGATGGGGAGGTGCTCATGGTGGTTAGATGTCCTTGATGGGGAGGTGACCATGATGGGGAGGTGCTCATGGTGGTTAGATGTCCTTGATGGGGAGGAGACCATGATGGGGAGGTGCTCATGGTGCCCACCATGGGGTAGTGACCATAATGGAGAGGTGACCATGATAGGGAGATGCTCATGGTAGTTAGATGTCCTTGATAGGGAGGTGACCATGATGGGGAGGTGCTCATGGTGGTTAGATGTCCTTGATAGGGAGGTGACCATGATGGGGAGGTGCTCATGGTGGTTAGATGTCCTTGATAGGGAGGAGACCATGATGGGGAGGTGCTCATGGTGGTTAGATGTCCTTGATGGGGAGGAGACCATGATGGGGAGGTGCTCATGGTGGTTAGATGTCCTTGATGGGGAGGAGACCATGATGGGGAGGTGCTCATGGTGGTTAGATGTCCTTGATGGGGAGGTGACCATGATGGGGAGGTGCTCATGGTGGTTAGATGTCCTTGATGGGGAGGTGACCATGATGGGGAGGTGCTCATGGTGCCCACCATGGGGTAGTGACCATAATGGAGAGGTGACCATGATAGGGAGATGCTCATGGTGCCCACCATGGGGTAGTGACCATGACAGGGGAGTGCTCATGGTGCCCACCATGAGGAGATGCCCACTGTAGGGTAGTGACCATGATGGAGACGTGATGCTCATAGTGCCCACCACAGGGTAGTGACCATGATGGGGAGGTGCTCATGGTGCCCACCATGGGGAAGTGCCCACCATAGGGTAGTGACTGTGATGAGAAGGGGCTCATGGTGCTGACCATGGGGAAGTGTCCACCATGGGTGGTTACCATGATGGAGAGGTGCTTATGGTGCCCACCATGGATGGTGACCATGATGGAGAGGTGCTTATGGTGCCCACCATGAGGAAGTGCCCAACGTAGGTGGTAACCATGATGAGGAGGTGACCATGATGTGGAGATGCTCATGGAGCCCACCATGGGGTAGTGACCATGATGGGGAGGTGACCATGACAGGGAGATGCTGATGGTGTCCACCATTGGGTGGTGACCATGACAGAGAAGAGCTTATGGTGCCTACCATGGGTGGTGACCATGATGGAGAGGTGCTCACGGTGCTCACCATGGAATAGTGTCCATTATAGGGAGGTGCTCATGGTGCCCACCATGGGGTAGTGACCATGATGAGTAGGTGACCATGACAGGGAGGTGCTCATGGTGTCCACCATTGGGTGGTTACCATGACAGAGAGGTGCTCATGGTGCCCACCATGGGTGGTGACCATGATGGGAAGGGGCTCATGGTGCTGACCATGGAGAAGTGTCCACCATGGGTGGTTACCATGATGGGGAGGTGACCATGACAGGGAGGTGCTTATGGTGCCCACCATAGGGTAGTGACCATGATAGGGGAAGTGCTCGTGGTGCCCACCATGGGTGCTGACCATGATGGAGAGGAGCTTATGGTGCCCACCATGAGGAAGTGCCCAACATAGGTAGTGCCCACCATGGGATAGTGACCATGATGGGGAGGTGCTCATGGTGCCCACCATGGGGAAGTGCCTACCATAGGGTAGTGACTGTGATGAGATGAGGCTCATGGTGCTGACCATGGGGAAGTGTCCACCATGGGTGGTTACCATGATGGAGAGGTGACCATGTCAGGGAAGTGCTCATGGTGCCCACCACAGTGAGGTGCCTACCATGGGAAGGTACCCACACTAGGAAGGTGCCCATAACTCCCATGCTGTGAATCCTCAGGGCAGGCCAGGACAGAGAAGCCTCATGCAGCAACCTCTACTCCACCCCACTGAGGATTTGGGGAGGGATCTTCTCCTTTCCACACCACCCAGAGATGACCTCAGCTGGTGTTTCACCCCTTGCAGATCCTGACCTACCTGGATGGGATGGTGAAGGTGGAAGAGACAGAGCTGAAACCCCGTGTGGGCTTCCTGCACCCCATCCTCACCCACAACATCTCGGTGTTCATCAACTCCACCCGGGAGCAGGACTCGGGGCAGTACATGTGCACGGTCAACGTGGCAGACGATGTCTTCAGCATGGGCAAGAACGTGGGCATCATCAACCTCACCGTGCTGGGTAAGGCTCCAGAGGCCATCCCCAGTAGGCCTCCTCATGGTGTCCTTCTCTGTTAACCTCAGTTGGTGCCCACAGTGCCACCTGCAACCCCCTCCTGCCACCTTCATGGGCATCCCACCGCCGGAGCCAACGTGACGCTGAGTTGTGCTTCTGAGAAGGGGAAACCCTCTCCCACCTACCAGTGGCAACGGATGGCCCCCACCCAACAGGTCTTCTTCCCTCCTGCCCAGGGTAAGGTGGCACCAGGGTAAAGCACCAGGCTGGAGAACCCCGAGAAGCTTGAGACACGCTTTCAGCTTCATCCCCTTTACCCTGATAACGGCTGTTTAAGGCAAGGGGTGGGGAAATATCCCCCTTTAACTCTACCTGATGATGGTGGTGGGGTTGTTGGTTGTGGGGCAGCACCCAAGTTTCTCTCCCACAGACTTGCTCAAGGGCACCCTCAAACTGACCAACCTCAGCCTGGACATGGCAGGTCTCTACGTGTGTGTGGCTGAAAACCGAGCGGGTGCAGCCGAGTGCAGCATCGTCCTGGAGGTGCACTCAAGTGAGTACGTGTCCATGGGGCTGGGGTGGCACTGGGGAGATGGGGGAGGGGAAGGGACATGGACACACACACACAGAGGCTTTGTGGGCTCCTCATGGGGTCTTCTCCAAGCCTTCTCTGGCTGTCTCCAGGCAGCACCAAAGCGGTGATCGCCGGCGCCGTGCTGGGCTCCCTGGGAGCCCTCATCACCATCCTCTTCTTCACCCAACGGGTCATTGGCTACAGGAGGAAGAAACGTGATGGCCAAGAGGAAGTAGCCAACGAGATCAAGTGAGTCATAACCCTTCCCTTTGCTCTGGAGGAGCTTCAAATCCTCATCAGTAGGTTTCAGAGTTAACAAGGGGAGGTTTCCTCTCTCTGACTGGTGGCTGATTGGTTTCAGGGTTAACAGAGGGAGGAGGAGGTTGTCTGCTTTTGGTCAGGCATCACTAGGTTTCTGGGTTAACAGGAGGAGGAGGAGGTTTCCACTTCTGGCCAGTCATCACTGGGTTTCAGGGTTAACAGAGGGAGAAGGAGATGTCCATCTCTGGCCAGTCATCACTGGGTTTCAGGGTTAACAGAGGGAGAAGATGTCCATCTCTGGCCAGTCATCACTGGGTTTCAGGGTTAACAGGAGGAGAGAGAAGGTTTCCCTCTCTGCCAGATCACTGATGGGTTTCAGGGTTAACAGAGAGAGGAGGAGGTGGCCACTTCTGGCCAGTCATCAGTAGGTTTCAGGGTTAACAGGAGGAGGAGGAGAGGTGTCCACTTCTGGTCAGTCATCAGTAGGTTTCAGGGTTAACAGGAGGAGGAGGAGGTGGTTTCCCTCCCTGCCCAGTCATTGCTTGGGTTTCACTGTCAAGGAGTGAAACCTTAAGGTTTCCTTGATAGGTTTCAGGGTGAACAAGTGAAGGAGGTTCCCACCTCTGGCCAGTCATCAGTAGGTTTCAGGGTTAACAGGAGGAGGAGGAGGAGGTTTCCACCTCTGGCCAGTCATCACTGGGTTTCAGGGTTAACAGGAGGAGAGAGAAGGTTTCCCTCTCTGCCAGATCACTGATGGGTTTCAGGGTTAACAGAGGAGGAGGTGACCACCTCTGGCCAGTCATCAGTAGGTTTCAGGGTTAACAGGAGGAGGAGGAGGAGGAGGTGGTTTCCCTCCCTGCCCAGTCATTGCTTGGGTTTCACTGTCAAGGAGTGAAACCTTAAGATTTCCTTGATAGGTTTCAGGGTGAACAAGTGAAAGAGGTTCCCACCTCTGGCCAGTCATCAGTAGGTTTCAGGGTTAACAGGAGGAGGAGGAGGAGAGGTGTCCACTTCTGGTCAGTCATCAGTAGGTTTCAGGGTTAACAGGAGGAGGAGGAGGAGGTTTCCACCTCTGGCCAGTCATCACTGGGTTTCAGGGTTAACAGGAGGAGAGAGAAGGTTTCCCTCTCTGCCAGATCACTGATGGGTTTCAGGGTTAACAGAGAGAGGAGGAGGTGGCCACCTCTGGCCAGTCATCAGTAGGTTTCAGGGTTAACAGAGGGAGGAGGAGGAGGAGGAGGAGGAGGAGGTTTCCAGCTCTGACCAGTCATCAGTAGGTTTCAGGGTTAACAAGGGGAGGAGGAGGAGGAGGAGGAGGTTTCCAGCTCTGACCAGTCATCAGCAGCTTTCAGAGCTCACTGAGGGAGGAGTTTCCATCACTCTCTCTCTTGGGGTGCAGGAGCCTCGTTGCTTTTTGGGGGGGGTGGAGGATGCCAGAGAGGGGGAATAGCAGCCCCCTCCCTTCCAACACTCTCCCCTCTCCACAGGGAAGACGCCATCGCCCCCAAAACACCGTCGTGGGGGCGGAACACAGCCTTGGACACCATCTCCAAAACCAGCACCTTGTCCTCCATCACCTCCCCCCGGGACAGACCCCCCAGGCTCAGCCCCCTGCCCGACACTTACCGGGGACCCCCCTCCTCACACCCTGCTGCTCGAACCACCCGCCCCTGCCCCCCTTCCTCTGCCCAGAACGGCACCAGCCTCCCCCCAGACCCTCTGCCCACCCCTGGCTCCTTGCCCCCGGCCGCTCTGGCACGGGCAGGTGCCATCCCAGTCATGGTGCCAGCGCAGAGCCGAGCAGGTTCCTTGGTGTGAGACCCCCCCCTTCCCTCTTCCCACCCAAAACCCTCCCACCCCTCATTTTTGGGGGTGTTTTTAATCCCTTTGTTAAGGGGGGGGGTGTTTTCTAGTTACCAAACACCACTGGACTCATCATGGGGGTGTTTAATTGGGGGGGGGGGGGCTCCCCGGGTTTGGGGGGGCCGAGTCTCCTGAAAAATACAACACCCCTCCTGGGGTGGGGGGGGCTCATTTTTGTTTATATATATATATATCTGTTGAAACAGGGGGTTTTTCATAAAAGAGCATTGAAAGCAGGGAAGGGGAAGGAAGGGGGGAGGAGATGGGGGGGGGGCACCTTTTTTTTAGGGGCTTTTCTGATTAAAAGGCGGCCGCACTTGTCCGGCACCACGGTTTTGGGGTGAGTTTGTGGGGGATTTAGGGGGGTTGTGGGTTCCCTGTGGCCCTCTGGGTGATGTCAGAGCGGCTGGGGGGTGTCACAGGGGTTGGGGTTTAGGGGGGTGAATGGGGAAGGGGGGGCAAGGGGTTGCATGCAATGGGGTGAAGCGGGGGCTCCGGGGCCTCGGCGGGGCTGAGCAGCGGTGGGGAGGGTCCGGGGAGCGCCTGGCGGGTCCTGTAAGGGAGGAGAGAGGGGGGTCAGCCTGGGCCTGTGTCCTGCACCCTGTCAGCACCCTGTTCCTGCATCCTGCACCCTGCTTCTGCACACTGCCTGAGCCTGCACCCTGCTTCTGCACCCTGCTTCTGCACCCTCCTTCTGCACCCTCCTTCTGCACCCTGCCTGCACCTGCACCCTGCTTCTGCACCCTGCTTCTGCACCCTGCTTCTGCACCCTGCACCCTCCTTCTGCACCCTCCTTCTGCACCCTGCACCTGCACCCTGCCTGCACCCTGCTTCTGCACCCTGCTTCTGGACCCTGCACCCTGCTTCTGCACCTGCACCCTCCTTCTGCACCCTGCTTCTGCACCTGCACCCTCCTTCTGCACCCTGCCTGCTTCTGCACCCTGCCTGCTTCTGCACCCTGCCTGCTTCTGCACCCTGCTTCTGCATCCTGCCTGCACCCTGCTTCTGCATCCTGCCTGCACTCTGCTTCTGCACCCTGAATCCTGCTTCTGCACCCTCCTTCTGCACCCTGTCTGCACCCTGCTTCTGCACCCTACTTGCACTCTGCTTCTGCACCCTGCCTGCACCTGCACCCTGAATCCTGCTTCTGCACCCTGCCTATACCTGCACCCTGCTTCTGCACCTGCATTCTTCTGCATCCTGCTTTTGCACCCTGCATGCACCTGCATCCTGCTTCTGCACTCTGCATCCTGCCTGCACCTGCACCCTGCTTCTGCTCGCTGCCTGTTCCTGCATCCTGCTCCTGCATCCTGCCTGCACTCTGCCCTTGAGCACCCAGCACCCTGCACCCACACTCTGCATCTTGTTCCTGCACCAAGCATCCTGCACCTTGCTCCTGCTCACTGCATGCTACACCCTGCCAGCACCCTGCTCCTGCACCCTGCTTGCACCCTGCCTACACCCTGCTCCTGCAACTTACACCCTGCCTACACTCTGGCTGCACCCTGCTCCTGCATCCTTCACCCCACCTGCGCTCTGCCACTGCCTCCTGCACACTGTCCATGCCCTGTCTCCTTTCTGCCTGACCCCATCTCAGCATCCAGGGTGGGAGGACAGACACCCATCCTTCCCCACCCTCCTAGGGCAGAGGACTCTGAGTGGGGCTGGACCCAACTCACTCACTGCAAACCCTCCAAGCAGGCAGCCCTAATGGGCCCAGGCTCTGACAGCCTCACAGTCCCTGTGCCTGGCAGCTGCAGCCCCACAGCAGCTCCTTGGCATTTTCACTGCAACCCAACAGTTTCCTCATTGAATCCCCCACAGCAACCCCACTACATCCCCACTGTATCCCCATTGTACCTCACAGCATCCTCAGTTCATCCCCACTTCTTCCCTCATTGAATCCCCACATCACAGAACTTCTTTCCCCTCTGCATCCTCACTGTATCTCACAGCATCCTCAGTTCTTTCTCCACTGCATCCTCACTGTATCTCCATCATATCTCACAGCATCCTCACTTCTTTCCCCACTGTATCTCACAGCATCCCCAGTTCCTTCCCCACTGCATCTTCACTCTATTCCCATCATATCTCACAGCATCCTCACTTCATCCTCTCTCTTTCCTCCTTGAATCCCTACTGCATCCCCACAGGAACTCACAGTATCTTCTTTCCCCACTGCATCCTCACTCTATCCTCCCTGTATCTCACAGCATCCCCAGCTCTTTCCCCCCTGCATCCTCACTGTATCTCACAGCATCCCCAGTTCTTTCCCCACTCTATCCCCATCATATCTCACAGCATCCTCACTTCATCCCTGCTCTTTCCTCTTTGAACCCCCTCTGCATCTCCACAGTATCTCACAGCATCTTCATTTCTTTCCCCACTGCATCCTCAGTTCTTTTCCCCCCTGTATTTCACAGCATCCTCAGTTCTTTTCCCCCCTGTATCTCACAGCATCCTCAGTTCTTTCCCCCCTATATCTCACAGCATCCTCAGTTCTTTTCCCCCGTATCTCACAGCATCCTCAGTTCTTTCCCCTCTGCATCCCCACAGTATCTCACAGCATCCTCACTTCTTTCCCCCCTGCATCCCCACAGTATCTCACAGCATCCTCACTTCTTTCCCCCCTGCATCCCCACTCTATCCCCATCATACCTCACAGCATCCTCCCTGTATCCCCTCTCTTTCCTCCCTGTATCCCCTCTGCATCCCCACAGTATCTCCCAGCATCCCCAGTTCATCCCCGCTCCATCCCAGTCGCATCCCCCCAGCCCCACACACACACACACACACACACACGTGGCCACGCCGGCAGCAGGATCTGCTCTCTGCTGACCCCTGCTCTCCCTCCTTCCTTCCCACTCACCCTCCCTCCCTCCCTCCCCCGGGATGGGGGTGTGGGGGGGTCCCGCTGCCACTCGCAGCCCCGGCACCGTGGGCGCGCTATTTCCCCCCTCCTTACCCACCCCCCTCTTTAAATTTACCTTTTCCTGCCAGGAGACTGTGACACAGGCTTTTAAAAATAGCATTATGTGCTGAGGCGTTTCGGGGTGGTGTTGCTAAGGGAGAAATTCAATTCAAATCTAGGGCTTCGCTTTCCCATCTTTAACTACTACGGCGCGCACCCAAAATTAGGGCAGGCGAGGGCTGAGTGCCTGAGGAGTGCCTTCGCCTCTTGGGATGAAAGAAAAAGCCCCAAACACCTTTTTTTTCCAGCCTCAATGGGTGCTGGGAAGGAAACCCGACCTTATTTGGGCCGTACCTAATCGCCGTTGCGGAGGTCACCGCCGCGAGTGCTGTTGGCGCACTCCGCGTCCTTCGTTTTCCGATCGATCTCCCCTCCTTTGATCTTCTTACGGGTCATGTGGCCACGGAAACTAGCCTGGATTTTGGCAGCCGCCGCGTTAGCGTCGGGATCGTCCAAAGGGATGTCCAGGATGTCTTCATCCAGCTTTGTGCAGGCTCCCTCCTGCTGGTGGCAAAGGGAAAGGGTTGAGGATGCTGCTACCCAACACACCGAGAAAACGGCAGCTAAAGGGTTAAACGGGCTCCTAAATCAAGCCCTGTGGCAACAGAACGAGGGAGGAGTGGCTAAAAAGATAGGAATCTTGGCTCAATGTGAGGAGTCTGGGCTAAAAATTAAGGGGGTTGGCTAATTAGGAGGGTTCTTGGCTAATTAGGAGGGTTCTTGGCTAATTAGGAGGGTTCTTGGCAGAATGGATGGGTTCTTAGCAAAATAGATGGGTTCTTGGTTAAGAGTAGGGCTAAAAATCTGGGTTCTTGGCTAAAAATTGAAGTACTTGGCTAAAAAATAAGGGGTTTGGTTAAATATTGGGGTCTTGGTTAAATATTGGGGGTCTTGGTTAAATATTGGGGGTCTTGGTGAAATGTCAGGATTCTTGGTGAAAAATGAGGGCTCTTGGCTGAAAAAGAAGGTTCTTGGTTAAAAATTCAGGGGTCTTGGCTAAAAAGTAGAGTCCTTGGCTAAAAAATAGAGTTCTTGGCTGAATGTGTGTGGTGGTGGTTAAAAAAAAAGGGGCTCTTGGCTGAAAAAGAGGTTAAAAATCAGGGTGGTTGGTGAAATAGCAGGGTTCTTGAAGTATGTAGGTTGTTGGTGAAAAACTGGGGCTCTTGGCTAAACAAAATAGGGGTTTGGGGTAAATGTATGTGGTCTTGCTTAAAAATTAGGGCTCTTGGCTGTTCTTGGCTCAAAATCTTGGTGAAATGAATGGAGTTTGGGTTAAAAACTGGGGCCCTTGGCTGAAAAAAACAGGGCTCTTGGCTAAATATATGGGTTCTTGGTTAAAAATTAGAGTTAAAAATGAGGGTTGGTTTGGGATGGGGGGAGGATTTTTGGAATGGGGATGGGGGGGACATGCCGTGCCTCAGTTTCCCTTTTCCCTTGTAGCCTCCTGTATCCCATCTCAGGGTTGAAAAGGGTGGGAAATTAGGGGTTGTGGGGGGAAGGGGAAGGATTATGCCCCCCAGGATACATCACTGCAGCCCACTCCCCTCCTGCTACATCCCAACAGAGGATGGACCCAAAAGGGAAAGCGAATGAGGCAGCGTTGGGCTGGTGCTGGCAGCACTGCGGGTGCATCTGTTGCTTTAAAGGGGTTTTTTGGGGGGGAGGGAGGGGGTATTTGGAGGATGCAGGTTTGAGGGAGGGGTTGAGAGAGGGGATGCTCTTCCCCTCAGAGCGTGACACCACTCTGGAAAGTTGCTCAGGTTGTTTTAGTGGTGTGATAGGTGAGGGGAGCAAAAGAGAGACAATGGCTTAAATGACAGGTCCGAGGTGGAAATGATATGTCCAGGGAGGAAATGTTAGAGCCAGGGCTGGAAATCCTATAGCCAAGGGAGAAATCCTATAGCCAGGGCTGGAAATCCTATAGCCAAGGGAGAAATCCTATATGCCAAGAGGAGAATGACCTATATCCAGAGGAGAAATCCTATGATCCAGTGGGAGGAAATCCTATATCTAGGAGAGAAAACCTATATGCAAGGGGAAAATCTTGTATACAGGCAGGGAAAACCTATAGCCAAGGGAGAAATGCTATATTCAGGAGAAAGATCCTATATCCAGCGAGAGAAATCCCGTATCTGGGGTGAAATCTTATATCCAGGGGGAGAAATCTGATCTCCAGGGTGGGTTTTGCCTCTCTGGAGGTGCCCAGGAAGGGAGATGGAGGTTTCTCTCTGTACTGCTGGTGGAGCAGGAGAGGGGAGAAGGGGGAAAGGAGGAGGAAAGGGTGGAAAAGGGAAAGGGGGGAAAGGGAAAAGGGGGAAAACAAAAGGGGGAAAGGGGAAGGGGGTGAGAAAGGCGGGAAAAGGACGAGGTTTATGCTGAATCAACTCCCTTGGTTGGCTGCAGCTCCCAGCCCCGGGTGAGGATGGAAGGGTGCAGCCCCCCCTACTCATCCCCATTTATCCCTTTAGCCATAAGCAGCCCCCGAGCCCAGCTGGAGAGGAATTGGGGCTGGCGGGGAGGCCTGACTAAAAGCAACCCCCTCCCTCACCCCGTTGCTCCTGGGTATGGGGACGGGGGAACTTTTACGGAGCGGGATGTTGGAGGCGGCGGCTGCGGCTTCCGACGGCTGCGAAACGGAGCAGGGAGGGGTTGTGGGAGCCAAAAGACACGGATCTAGGGGGGATGTGGAGCTGTGGGACACACACACAGCTGATTGAACCTTTGGGTGCAGCACCCATCGCAAGCATCATCCCCTCCTCCACCCCCGTACCCCAAGGTTGAAGGTTGGGGGGGGAATAGAGAGGAAGAATAACAAGGATAACTAGAAAAGCCGTGGGGCAAATCGGGGTGTGGGGATGTGGGATGGGGAGCACCTACGTTACAGCAGTCCATGGCGGAGGCGATGGGTGGGCAGCTGGGGCTCGGCAGGGTCTCTGTTCCCCGGCAGCTCTCTCCCGGCGCGGGTGGCAAGTTGAGCCGGAGCCTCTTGCCGACGTAAATGCGCTTTCCTCCGGGCGAGCCTATCAACCCAACACACCCCCCCCACTCCCTCCCTCCCTCCACCAGGCTTTTAGTGATTGGGGGGGGGGGATGGGGGGCTGAGGGGGGTGTTTCTTTTCTTTTTTTCTCCTTTTCCCTCCTCCCAATTTCATTCCGCTGCCTCCAACTCCCTCCTTAACCCGCTTAAAGGAGCCGGCGGCTTCTCCTCGGAGTATCCCGGCAGCCAAACCCTTTTTTTCCGTGGGTTTTCATAGAGCCCGGACGCAATTTGCAACGGTTTTGGGGTTGGTTTTTATTGTTTCTTGAAAAACAGGGGTGCTGGGGTTGGTTTTTGGGGAGGGGAGGGGGTCGGGAGGGAGATGCTTGAGCGCAGAGCTGCTGTGAAGATGGGGGGGAGAAGTTTGTACCTTGGGTTGGTTTGTTTGCACGGAGCCGGGGGAGGGAAGGACAAGCCAAAACCTTCACGACCTACTTAGGGCTCGGTGCTGGAGGAGGGTGAGGATGAGGAGGGTGAGGAAAGGTGTGTAACGGCGGGACAACGCGTCCCACCGAGCCCCCGGGGCCATGCGCCCTTCCCCGTGCTCCACGCAGGGGAAAGGGCTCGGCTTGTGGCATTTTGGGGGGGGTCACTTCTTTGCTTGGAGCCTGTGACACCCCTTCCCAACCCCTAAATTTGGGGTGTTTTCCAGCCAGCCCTGTAAACCAGCCATTTTCCCAGCAATCGGGGTTATCTGCAGGCTCCCACTTTTGCCTTCAGAGCACACGCTGAGGTGTTGGGGCAAAACGAATGGGGGTCCCAGGAAAGAAAGAGGGGACCTGTCCCCCTCCCCAGGGCGACGCGGGGGGCTGCAGCCCACAGCCCCCCGCCTCGCCAGCCTCGCTCGCCTCTAATCCGGGTTTGGGGGTTGCTAAGCAACCGCATCAGTCGCCCGTGGGCTCCGAGCACCGATGCCGGCTCCGTCCGGCCCCCGAGACGCCGTGTGCCCCCCCCCCCCCTCCTCAAACCCACCCCCATCCCCGCCCACCCGCGCTCGGACACGGGGGTGTGCCCTACATGAGGTCTGGTGGCACCTGACCTTCCTCTTTGCCATCACCAGCATCATCCTCACCGTCAGCATCCCCGTCCCGTTGGCATCACCACCCCCATTGCCGGCCCTGGCACTGTCTCCATCCCCATCTCTTTGTCCCCATCTCTGTCCCCGAGGCTAGTCCAGATGGGGTGTGGGCAGTGACCTCCCCTTGCACCCCTTGACACCCCCATCTCCTCCACACCACCCTCCTTCACTGCTTGAGGGGGGTCAGCCACCCCATCAGCAGCACCCAGGCAGCCCGACCATCCCTCCATTCCCTCTTCTCCCCATCAGAGCTGTTTGCCACCCCTCAGCCAGTCCCCTGGGATTTAAAACAGGACAAACAACCCCTTTTTTGGGTTTTTTTTAGGCCTTCTTTTAGGTTTACTTGCTCCAGTGAGAGGAGATGAGGTGGTTTTGAGGAGGGGTGTCCAAGCAGAAAAAGATGACTCGAGATGGCAAAATCAACACCAGGCTCAACCCCCTACCACAAAACCCTCTGAAACCCAAGGAAAAATAAAAGGGGAGGGGGAGAGGGCTTGGGCAGCAGTTTGACCAAGAGTGGATGACACCCCTCTTTTTGTTATCCCCCCTCTAAAATCCCCTCTGGCCCTGGCAGAGCCGCCGAGCACCGACGTCTCCCGCAGGCTGCGGCTGCGGAGGAGGGACACCAAATGCCAGAACATTTCTAATCATTAACAGCGGCTTTTGGGCCTATTCCAGGATGGGGTTTGGTTCCTTTTTGGTTTCTGAATCTTCTTTAGAACACCCTCCTCCAATCTCTTTCAATGCTGAAAACCCAAGCCTGGGGTCTTTGGGGTGATGCTGTTTGGTTTGGAGCTTCGGTGTCGGCGAGAGGGAGATAAAACAAGGATCTGGGCAACAACTCAGCTTCGTGGCTTGAGATGGTGGCATTGAGGTGTTAAATAAACCAAATCCCTCCCCTCCTCCAATAAAACCAACCCCTAAATCAAGGGGAATTTGCTGTTGGAAAGGTGCCTTGGGCAGGCAGCCTGAAGGCAGAGCTGGCAGCCGGCGAGGCGGTGCCGGGAGGGGGGTCACGGTGGAGCCGGTTGGCATCAGCCCTCAAACAGCTCTTGAAAGGGATGGGGGTTTTTTTTCCCCTCTCTCTATCTCTCCTTCCTGTTTTTTTTCCTGGGGAGCCACTGCAGTGTGAGTGTCACATATGGTTATCTTCCCCCTGGGAAATAAACAGGAATGATAAGAGGGGAGGGTCTCAAAAGTAGGGTGAAGGAGTTTAGTCCCCCCCGACCCCTTAAATAAAAAGAGCATCTGGTTTTGACACAGATTCCATCACCTCTTTGGCTTTTGGAAGCTATTCTGATGGGAAAACCCATATTTCCCATGGGAAATGGGATTAGGGGGCTCCCCTCTGTGCTCCCCAAAGTGCTGGGAGGGTATTTCAGCTCTTGAGGGTGAGGGTAAGAAGAGGAGCAATGTCACCTCGCTCCTCCATGCAGGGAGGCTATTAAAGTTTTTGACAGCCTCCAGGGAGGCAGAGGCCTAAATATAGAGCCTGAAAATATCATTTGGAGCTCAGCCCTGCTCCTAAACCCGGGGTTTTGCTTTTTTTAGGGTAAAAAAAACCCACCTCATCTCAGGTGAGAATCACTTAATAAGGGTGGGGACCTCGTTAATAGAAATTCTCATTAAAGAAGGGCCTCAGGGGTGGGATGGGAGATGATCACCCTCCCTGGAGGGAAAGGCAGGAGGCTGGGAGGGGAAATTGAAGGGGGGATGGTGGGTTTTTCTGGAGCTGTAACACTTCGTTTTATGTGTGGCTGTTGGCAAATTTGGGGTCAGGCCCCTGAGGAGCTGTTCCCTTTTTAAAGAGGGCCTCCTTCTTCTTTCACCTGTGGATTTGCTCCTCTCCTGCTGCAGCCTGCTGAGGGTTTTTGGGGTGGAATCACAAGGTGTGGGTGCTGTCAGCTGCCTCTGCTGCTGTTTTGGGCTTCCAGCAGCTGTATTTGGATGTCTTACCATGGGCATGGCCTCAATGCTGCCAGCCTCCTCCTCATCCTCCTCATCTTCCTCATCCTCCTCATCTTCCTCCTCTAGTTTCTGGAGGAGAAGGAAGAAAACCTCAAATTGAGGTGATGCAGGGAACAAAGAGCTGGGGGTGAGGGTGGCATCCTGGGCACCCCAAACTCTCCAGGGAGTGGGCAGGGAGAGTGACCTACCTGGATGGAAGGCTGGGAGAGAAGCTCGTCCTCCAGCCAGGCTTCCCACTGTGCTGGGTCAGCTGGGCTGCCTGGGGAAGGAGAAGGCCTGATGCCACACAGGATGAGCATGTGGGGCAGGGCAGATGGCAGGAGGAATGGGCACGCTGGGGAGGGGCAAAGTGCCCTAGGATGGGCACATGAGGGTAGCCCACGATGCCATAGGCGATGGGGTAACCCTGATACTCTGGGTGGTGGATGCATGGCACAGGCCTGATGCCATGGGTGATGGGCATACAGGGAAGCCTTAATACTCTGGGTGATAGATGCATGGGGCAGGCAGGACACAGTGGGTGATGGGCACAGGAGGCAGGACAAATGGGCACATGGAGAAGCCCTGATACCCTGAGCGATGGGCACATGGGGCAGGCATGATGCTCTGGGTGATGGGCACACGGGGCAGGCATCATGCCACACAGGATGGGCAGGGGATGGAAGTGTGGGATGGATGCTGCCAGGCTGAGCCACTCACCCTGTCTCTGCTCCAGCAGCTTTTGGAAGTGCTGAGCAGCGAAGGTCACCACGTCAGCGGGCTGCACCCGCAGCACCTCCAGCGCCAGCCCCTCCAGCAGGTTCCTGAAGCCGGCGGGCAGGCGCAGGGTGTTGCTGGAGAAAGGGACGGCCATGGCCACTTCTCTCGGGCTCCCTGCAGCGGTGGAACCCAGATCAGCCTCCTCCCGGCCGGGACGCTCCAAGCCGGGACTCGAACCCGCGGTGCAAGGGACGGCTGAGGGGCGGTGGGTAGCGCTGCCGACTGCGCGTGCGCGGCGGCCGCCCGGAGCTGGGCGGCGGAGACCCGGGCCGCCGCCGCCCCTCACTCCCGGTGGCCCCCGGTCCCCTTCCTCGGCTTCCCCCACACCCCTTCCCCTCGGCCCCGCGCCCCTAGACCCATCCCCGGCCGGTTCCCTCGACCCTTCCCGTCGGACCCGGCCAGGCCGCGCCGGCGCCTCCGGCGGCGCTGGGGACGCTGTCGCGTAGCAACGGGCCCGGCCACGCCCACAAAGGGCGGAGCCTCCGCGCCCGGGATGGCGGCGGGAAACGGGCTGCGGCGGCACCGGCACCGGCGTGTTCAGCGCTCTCTCAGCGCCCCCTCAGCGCTCCCTCAGCGCCGCCTCTGAGCTTCTCGCTCCCTCAGCGCCCCCTCAGCGCCGCCTCAGCCCCTTCTCGCTCCCTCAGCGCCGCCTCTGCCCCATCTCGCTCCCTCAGCGCCGCCTCAGCCCCTTCTCACTCCCTCAGCACCGCCTCTGCCCCTTCTCGCTCCCTCAGCGCCCCCTCAGCGCCGCCTCAGCCCCCTCTCGCTCCCTCAGCGCCGCCTCTGCCCCTTCTCGCTCCCTCAGAGCCACTTCAGCCCCATCTCACTCCCTCAGCCCCACTTCAGCCCCATCTCACTCCCTCTGCCCCATCTCACTCCCTCTGCCCCATCTCACTCCCTCAGACCCACTTCAGCCCCTTCTCGCTCCCTCAGCGCCGCCTCTGCCCCTTCTCACTCCCTCAGCCCCATCTCACTCCCTCAGCACCGCCTCTGCCCCTTCTCGCTCCCTCAGACCCACTTCAGCCCCTTCTCGCTCCCTCAGCGCCGCCTCTGCCCCTTCTCACTCCCTCAGCCCCATCTCACTCCCTCAGCACCGCCTCTGCCCCTTCTCGCTCCCTCAGACCCACTTCAGCCCCTTCTCGCTCCCTCAGCACCGCCTCAGCCCCATCTCACTCCCTCAGCACCGCCTCTGCCCCTTCTCACTCCCTCAGAGCCACTTCAGCCCCATCTCACTCTCTCAGAGCCACTTCAGCCCCATCTCACTCCCTCAGAGCCACTTCAGCCCCATCTCACTCCCTCTGCCCCATCTCACTCCCTCAGCCCCACTTCAGCCCCATCTCACTCCCTCAGCCCCGCCTCTGCCCCTTCTCACTCCCTCAGAGCCGCCTCAGCCCCTCCTCACTCCCTCAGCCCCATCTCACTCCCTCAGCCCCACTTCAACACCTTGCTCACTCCTTCAGCCCCTCTTCAAGCCCTCCCTCAGTCTCTCAGAGCCACTTCAACACCTTCCTCACCCTCAGCCCCCCTTGGCCACCCTCCTCACCCCCAGCCCCGTCTCCACGCCGTGGGACGATGGATGCTTTACGTAAGGCGGGAGCCACATGCAGCTCCTCGGCCTTGTCTCGTGGGCTCCCCTCCCCTCCCTTCCCTCCTCCCACATTCTTTTTATAGCTTCCAGTCTCTTCCTCGGCGTCTCGGGTTGTGGGTTTTTTTCCTTCCTTCTTTTTTTTCCTCCCCCCCCTTCTCCTCCGACTCATTTCTTTATGTAACATCCTTCCAGGAGCCTCCTTGCGTGAGGCAGCGGGGCCCAGCCATGAAGCTCACCAAACCTTTTTGGCAAAGGGAGGAAGGGGAAAAAAACCCAACCCCCAATCCCTCAACATATTTATTAGCAAGGCTGAGATGGTAAAGGTGTTGTTGGAAGGATTGTAACCAAAAAGCTGTACCTAACCTCTGTGTAACATCCCTCGTGGGGGTTGAAGGGTTTGAAATCCCACTGCTTCCTCAGCTCCTTGGGGATTTTAACTCCCTTAAGGCTGCCCAGGGCTGAGGGAAGTTCTAAATTAAGCAGGGTCCTAATTGATTAATTAAAGAGGGAGGTAGAGGCCATGCAAGGTGGCTTTTTCCTTGCTCTTTTGTTGCTCAATAGATGGGGATGGTGGTCCCAACATCATCAACTCATCCCGGACGAGGAGGTTGGAGTGAGGTGGGGGTTGGTGTCTTTGCTCCAGTAATGAATGACAGGACAAGAGGAAATGGGCTCAAGTTGCCCCAGGGGAGGTTGAGGCTGGAGCTGAGGCAGAACTGTTTCCCTGAGAGGGGTGTCAGCCCTGTGCCAGGCTGCCCAGGGAGCTGGGGGAGTGCCCAGCCCTGGAGGGATCCCAAAGCCCTGGAGCTGAGGGCCATGGGGTAGCGGTGGCCTTGGCAGGGTGAGGGCTGGGACTTGATCTCTTTTCCAGCTGAACTGATTCTAAGAAGACAACATGAGTTGAAGGTCAGACCTGGATTCTCACAGGGCAACTGAGGCCAGTGGTTTTCAGTGGCTGAACCCAACTGGGACCTGCTGGTGGGGTGGTGGCTGCAGATAGCAGCGTCATCACCCCGGGGGTTTGTCCCACTGCCATCCTTTTCTCCAGGGGATCTGGGGAGGGGGCTTCAGGGGGATCCCCCTCCCACCAGACAGCAGCCTTTGCTGACTTTGGCTTCCCCAAGGCACCACGTGGGAGCTGAGCTGCTGCCGGAGTGGGTGGCACGGTGTAGGCTGGAGCCGAGTGCTGAGGCTGCGGAGGGGAGAGGGGGAGGATTGAGCTTCTCTCTCTGTCAAAACCATCTCTGGGGAAATCTCCAGAGCTGCTTTTCTGTTGTTGTTGTTGCTGGATATCCCCCCCCCATCCCCTACACACACACACACACACATACACACACACACCTGATTTGGAGGATCTCTAAGCCCTGGAGGATGTCTGAGAGGCTGGGAGAGAGGAGCTCAGCCAGGGGCCTGGGGAGTCAGGGAGGCTCCTCAGCCCCTTTTTGGGAGGGTGAAATTGCTCTTCCACCAGCTGGAGAGGCTGGAGGCGTCCTGTGAGAAAGTGGAGATCTGCCTCTTCCCAGGAGATCTGCAGGATCCAGCCCCAGCTGGGCCAGCAAATCCACACTCAGCTCCAGCAGAATATCTTTACACCTCGAGCCGGCGCCTCTAAAATTAGCGGGAGCCATCTCGGTGTCACACACACCAAGCTGCTCCTGTAATCCTGGTTCCTCCCAGCAGCTTCTGCTCTGACACACATTTCCCTCTTTGAGATTTTCTTTTTAACCCCTAAGCTCCTGCAGGAGGAAAGATCCTCTCTGATGGCAGAGGGTTTCCACAATCCACTTCCCCCCTCCTCCTCTCCAAGTGGCTCTGCAGTGGGGAGAGCTTTTCCTTCATTGCTTTGTCCCACCTCGTTGGAAAGGTCTTGGGGAGGGGTCTTTGTAGTGGCCATAATAACATTGTCTCTTCTTCCAGCACCTTCTGGGAGGTGAAGAACTGTCCTGGACCCTATGGATCAGGGTGGTCCTTTTCACACTGATGGCTGGTCACAGCTGGGAACATGATGCTGCAGGACATCTGATTTAGGGAACATGTGGCTTCACAGTGGAGCAGAGCAAGATGGCAATGCCAGTCCTGCAGGTGAGTAACTCCCCCAGCATGGCCTCATCCTGCTGCCTTAGGATCCATCAGGAATCAGGGAGGGAAGGGTCACAGGCTCTCAACTCTTCCCCAGATGGCCAAGGTGGAGCCTCTAGGACAGTCCCTTTAGTGGGTGGGTGAGTGCTGACTGGGTACCAGCAGCAGCCCATTTTGGGAGGGATGGCTCCCCAGATGCCTCCTCCACTCCCTCCTCTGCCTGGCAGTTGTCCACCCATCGCTGCCAGTGCCCAGACAACAGCTCTATCCCTCGTGCCCAGTGCCAAGATGCCTGGCATCTTCCTGGATCTGGGCAATGAATGTTCTCCCTAAGGCAAGTGAGACCCAGGGGATGAAGCTGTCAGATGTCAACCCCACTCCCTGGGACAAGCAGCATGTGGTCTGCTGGGTGCCTGTGGGGAGAAGGACCTGGTTTTCCAGGGGCTGTAACCCACCCACACCATCCTGGAAGTGACCAGTGACTGAAAGAGACAGAGGGAGGGAGTTGCTGCTTCTCCCTAGCTCTGAGCTCTCTTGAGGGAGGACAATTAGGTTTCTTTAGGACAATTAAGACAAGCAGCAAGACAGATGGGAGTTGAATCCCTCTCTGCTGCTCCTGGTCCCCAAGGAATCCCCCAGCCTCTCCCCATGGCAAGGTGGGAAGGGGAAAGATGAGAGGAGCAGCCCTCAGTCCCCTTTCTCACCGTCATGTTACGGATCTCACCCCACCAAAGGCTGTGGCAAAACTGGAGTTTAATGTGCTGGAGCAACAGTGGCACAGAGGAAGTGGATCAAAGTGGATCCCAGGATCCCTCAGGGTCAGGCAGAGCCCAGTGAGTCTCGAGAGGCTTTTCCCATCTCTTCCACTCCAGGCTTTGTTTCTAGGCAAGGAGGAGAAGGAGGAAGTTAAGGAACTGGGCAGTAGCAAACTGGGATCTTGGGCTTTCTCTGCCAGCCTGCAACTAGCCAGTTGTGTGAGCACCACAGTTGCCATGCCAATGAGGATACTAAATCCAGCTCAATCTGGGTGGATTTTTTAAACTCAGGACTTTTTTAAGCCTTCAGACTACAGTCAGGGCCAGGAAAGGAGGCCCAGCCCTCCTGGTTCCAGCTCTGAGCTGCCTCAGACAGGTCAGGGATCTCTGGGAGACATCAGATGACCCCCTCCAGCCCTTCCAAACCATGCAGGGGGGGGCAGTGGTGCTTGGAGAGGAGGCAGAGAGCTCTATCTTGGAGACCTGTCTCCATCTCTCCAGTGCTGTGCTAAAGGAAGAAGAGGGGGCAAGCACACTCTCCTGAGCATCAGCTTCCCCCCTCTCCCCATTTAAAGCTCCAAGCCTCACTCCCAGCAGGCTGGGCTGCTGCCTTCCTTGCAATCCCCTGGTTTTGCCCTGAGCTCGATTTCAGTAACATGCTGCATTTTCTGTTCCTATAGCAACTCCTGCCCACGCTTGGGCTTGAGTAGCATCACCCCCTGCCTGCCAGAACCTGTCCCTGGCTGCACATGGAGCTGGTGACCCTCCCCAAAAACCTTAAGGTCAACTTGGTAAAGGGTTTAGGGCTACTGTGGACAGATTCAGCCTCCCCTCCAGGGTAGGATCTGGCAGTGGAGGAGCTGAGAGGAGAGAAAGAAGTCTTCCCTTCAGCCTTCCTGGCTGAAGCCAGCAGCGTGCCCAGGGGGGCAAGGTGGCCAAGGGCATCCTGGCTGGGATCAGCACTGGTGTAGCAGCAGGACAGGGATTGTGCCCCTGTGCTGGGCCCTGGGGAGGCTGCAGCTCAAGGGCTGTGCTCAGTGTTGGGTCTCCCAAGACATTGAGGGGCTGGAGTGTGGCCAGACCTGGGGAAGGGGCTGGAGCACAAGGGTGCTGGGGAGGGGCTGAGGGAATGGGAGTGTTCAGCCTGGAGAAGAGGAGGCTGAGGGCAGCCAGCAGCACTCTGTGCAGCTCCCTGACAGTAAGGTGAGGGTTTGTCTCTTCTCCTGAGTGACAGGACAGGAGGAAACAGGCTCAAGTTGCCTCAGGGGAGGTTGAGATTGGAGCTGAGGAAGAATTGAGGGTTTGTCAGCCCCTGTGCCAGGCTGCCCAGGGAGCTGGGGGAGTGCCCAGCCCTGGAGGGATCCCAAAGCCATGCAGCTGAGGTGCTGAGGACCATGGGGTAGTGCTGTGCTCACCAGGGTGAAGTCAGCAGTTGGACTCCAGGAGCTTCAAGCTCTTTTCCAACCACAACCCTCCAATCCCCTCCCTCAGAGCACCTACCCAGGGCCGTGCCGTTGCCGAGGGCCGCGGGGCTGCAGGCACGGGGAGGGTTGCCCTTGGTGGCCTCCAGCCCTGCCAGCAGCGTCATGAAGTCCACGACGGTGTCGATGTCCTGCTTGTCACCTGCGCTCCCCCTCAGGGCTCCCACGGCGTTGAGGCGCCCGAAGGAGCTGAGCTGGGAGATGTTGGCCCTGAGGAAGAGGAGGATGACGTTGAGGTCGTTGAGGGGGCAGGTGAGCATCTTGCGGCTGAGGAGGTCGAAGGCAGGCAGCATTTCATAGACTGAGAGCAGCCCCTTGTCCCACTGGCACAGCTGCAGGGCGTTGTAGATGACAACGGGGATGAGGAGGAGGTAGATGCTTCCAACAGAGAGGCTGATGATCTGGAAGGTGGAGAAGAAGGCCAGCTTGCAGGGAATGAGCTCGGGGATGTGAGGCTCTGCTTGGAGCAGCCCCGTTTTGATGGAGCAGCTGAACTCATCCTGGAAGGAGATGTTGAGGTGGAGGAAGACCAGGTAGAGGCAGGTGGCAGCTAAGAACAAGAGCAGGAGCAGGTTCCTGAGGATGTAGATGAAGGCCAGGGAGTGGGTGTGCTGCTTGCAGGCGAAGTAACGCTCCAGCAAGGGGAACTCAAAGTACCTCTCCTGGCGAGCCCTGAGGACACAGCAGGGAGTTAGAACCACCCCCTTCAACCCCCACCCAGAGCCAAGACCCATCCTGAACCAAAACCCACCCTGAACCAAGAACAAGCCTGAAGCCAAACCCCATCCAGAGCCAAGGCCCATCTAAGCCAAAGCCTATCCTGAACCAAGGCCCATCCAGAGCCAAAACCCATCCTGAACCAAGGCCCATCCAGAGCCAAAACCCATCCTGAACCAAGGCCCATCCAGAGCCAAAACCCATCCTGAACCAAGGCCCATCCAGAGCCAAAGCCCATCCTGAACCAAGGCCCATCCAGAGCCAAAACCTATCCTGAACCAAGGCCCATCCTGAACCAAGGCCCATCCAGAGCCAAAGCCCATCCTGAACCAAGGCCCATCCAGAGCCAAAGCCCATCCTGAACCAAGGCCTATCTAGAGCCAAGTCCCATCCTGAACCGAGGCCCATCCCAAAGGTGGCCACAGCCATGGGAAGGGAGGTGGGAGGCCCCTCACCGCTGGTACTCCTCCCAGAAGCGCTCAGGCTCGGCGCTGGCCTGCTGCACCTTCCTCATGTGCTGCACCAGGCGCACAGAGCGGTTGTAGGATTTATCCAGCTCGTCGATGATGAAGAGGAGGTCGGAGTGGAGGCCGGAGGCGGCCGCGTAACGCCACAGCAGATAGGGCAGGTACATCAGCACAGCCACCACCAGCAGCGAGTAGGGGAAGACCTGGGTAAAGGGAGACCAAGCAAGTGCTGCTTCACACTCTGCTGCGTGCCCAAGTGGGACCTGAGGGCTACCTGGATGTGAGGGTGGTGACCTCCTACCTTGAGAGCCCAGAGGGATTTGGTGATGGCATGTCCCTCGGAGTCGAAGCCGTGGTGGAGGAGGGAATCCCAGCAGGCTGTGTCGACGTAGGCAGACTGCTGGCCCGTGAAGTTGGTGGGAGAGAAGCAGCTGATCTGTGAGCCTGGGGCAAAGAGGAAGGTGAATCTCAGACAGGAGAGCAATAACATCCACTTGGTATCTAAAAAGCCCTTTCCTACCCCCTCCTCCGAGACATTTTGTATCCATCCTTCCCCAGTGCTGTGCTTCCCAGCAAGGACTTTTCCATCACTTCTTGAACACTACAGACATGGGTACGTGACACATGGGGAAATTACAGACCAGTCAGAAACCAGAGGCAAACCAAATCCCCCAGGGTGGCAACAGGATGTGAGCTGAGGCCAGATTTAGCCTGAGGTTGGAACACACCATCAATGCAACCCTCTGTGCTGCAAATCCTGCCAACTAGGGGTAATGGACATAAGCTGGAACACAAAAAGTTCCACTGGGATGTGAGGAGAAGCTTCTTTGGTGTTGAGGGGAGGGAGCCCTGGCACAGGCTGCACAGGGAGGGAGGTTTCTAAACCCACCTGGATGTGTTTCTGTGCCCCCTGATTGAGGGGAACCTGCTTTAGCAGGGGCTTGGGCTGGATGAGCTCTGGAGGTCCCTTCCAACCCCCACCATGCTGGGACTCTGACATATCCCTCTAGCAGCCCTGCTGGCACCCTGTTCCTCAGAAACACCCCCAGAGCAGCCAAAGTTGCTGGGGATGAGCAGCCAAAGAGGGATATCAATTCACCACCAGTCCTGGGCTTATTCCCAGCGACCATTCAAACCAATCAATCAATATCCCCAAGCCAGGACAGTTCCTCAAACAGCATTTCCAGGCTGCCCCACCTTCAAGATGACCATCAAACCTCCTCTAAATTCCCTGTCACAGAAGCTGGTAACTCACCAGAGGAGAATTCCCGGGCAAAAGCCAAGGAGACAAGGAGAAGAGGCAGCCCCACGGTGATGAACTTGAGGAGGCGATCGCTCGGCAGCTCCAACCGCAGGCCCTTGGCTCGGGATCCGCTGGGATGCGGGAGGAGAGCATCAGACAGCATGTACTCAGCAGCAGTGTGTGACAGGGACATGTTTCCAAGGGGGGAAAGAAGAGAGCAAAGAGACTGCTGCTGCTGCTGCTCAAGGAGTCTTGGTGTTGTTCTGAAGTGTCACAGCCTGCTGAGGAAGAACTTTGTAGGGCTGAAGGCATGGCTGGCCAAGCGCTGCCATACCACTAATAACAGCTTCACTGGCACCTTCAGGGGTAATTACAAGGGGAAAAGCTTTCTCTTCTTCTTTTTGCAAATAGCATGCCCCAAAATAGAGAGGGGAAAAAAAAGAACTATCAGCCCCTGAAGGCAATGTTCCTTCCCCAGCTCCTCGTGGTTTTACATCCCTCTCTCATAAGCTGATGTATTCCCGGCGGCATGTTCAAGGGGTGTGGGGCTGCCTGGCTATTTTCAGCCTACTGAGAAAGCCCAGCCAGGTCCACAGTGGTCCTGTGGGGTACAAAGAGCTCTTTCCAGTAGCCAAACTGGAGAAAGTGCTACTGGGGACGGGCCAAGAGCCATCAAACACTGGTGGCTGCATTTGGAGTCAGAACAGTAGCTGTGGTGCCCCAGAGTTTCTCGCTCCTCTTCGAGGCATTTGGCTCCAAGCTCGAGCTTCTGAGGGAGAGGGATCCCAATAAGAGGATCTAGAAAGAAGTGATGGGGAAACTGGAAGGGGTAGGGGGAGAGAAAAGTGTCTTCCAGCAGTGTAGTGAGTGCCTGGAAACCTGTGCTGACAGTGCTGGCAGCGTGGAGGAGAGCAGAGTCCCAGAGTTGCTCGGCCAAGCCAAAAAAAAAAAGCCCACAGCTGCTGCCAAATTGCACTTTTTGAGTGAAGGGAATCTCCAATGTGAGCACAGAGAGCCAGGATAAGCAGGAGCTCTAGAGGGCTCCCTCAAAGCAGGAGGAACAGCACTCAGGAATGCTGAAACCTGCCCAGGGACCAAGACCCACCTGGCCTGAGCACAGAGAGACACAACCCTTCCTCCCCTTGGCAGGAGCCGCAGCTTTTATTGCTCAGAGACGAGCTCAAAAACACTGGGGTTGCACAGATGGTACAGCTCCTGTCCTGCCTCTTTAGTCTTTAGTGAAATCCAGCTCCAGCCTCTTCAGAGCCTTTTGGAAGAAGAGGGGTGGCTTGCAAACGAGGTCTATCTGCTGGCCCAGGGGCAGGGAGAGCCGGTGGGCATGGAGGTGGAGGGGGAGGTAGCGAGCCTTGCTCTGCTCCAGCTTCAGCCTCTTCAAGGTGATTTCAGGAAGCTTCTGTAAGAAGAGACAGAAAACTTCCTTTGCATAACCCTGTCTCTTCAGCTGAGACTTAAAAACCCCATCCCAGGGGAGCACAAAGGGGCTGCCTTTCCCTGGCTGTCCTCCCTCCAATGTCTTACCTGAGGTGCCAGCTTGCTCCAGTGTGAATATTTGTGATCCCCCAGGATGGGGCACCCCAACCCATAGGCCAAGTGAACCCGGATCTGGTGCTTCACACCTGAGAGGAGGAAGGGGGAAAGGAAAAGAAGAGAGATGTGACAACGAGCCCTCAACAGCAGGCAACACCAGAGAGAAGTCTATCAGCCAAACCACCTCCTCCCTCCCCTGGGGTGGTTCATTCCCAGAACCTCAGCCCAAAAAAAGGATTTGAGTTGTATCTATGATGAGTTCCTGCTCTTGGCAACCATGGGGGAACCACCCAGCCAGCCAGACCTCACCTGTGATGGGCTGGAGCTCCAGCAGAGAGCAGGCAGCAGAGTGGGCCAGGAGGCGGTACCGCGTCACGGCCGTCTCGGCGTTGCGGTTCTTCCGGATCTTCACCACCCTCCCGTCCTCTGGAGACAGGCGATAGTTGGGGGCCAGTGTCATCTGCGTGGTGACAAGAGGGGAGAGAGCTCACAGGAAGGCAGGAGGTGCTGGGGAAAGGGGGGAGAGTGAGGCTAGAGTGGCAGCTGAGAGGATGCTTGGCTCACCTTGTAGTGAGGCTGGTGGCTCTGCACCTCCTTCTCCACAATGGGGATCTCCACGGTGCCCTCGGTGGGGTCTGGGTTCCCCAGGCTAATTGCCCTGGGGAAGGAAGGAAGGAAACCAGAGGTCTGTGAGCAAGGAAAGAACTTCCCCAGCCCTATGAAAAAGGGAAACAAACATCCACACAGCCCCACATCCTGGTGACCACCCCTTCACTCCCTTCAAAGGCCACTTCTCCCCCCAAAGCTTTCCTACCAGTAGGTCTTCTCCACCTGACGAGTTTTGAAGAGAAGCCGGATCCTGTCAGCCACCTCCTTGTTCCGTGCCAGCACCATCACCCCCGTGGTCTCTTTGTCCAGCCGGTGGCAGAGGTGAAGGGGTTCACTTTTCATTCTATTCTCCAACATCTTGGCCAAAATTGGCAGCACATCAGCGATGCAATTCTTGATCCCAGGGCCACCTGCAACACCCACAGGAGAAAGAGATGAGGGGGAGACGTTCACCTCCTTGTGCACCTCCAATTACCCCCCCAAAAAAGGTGAGGTGAAGGCTGTGATCTGAACTCCCCATGCTGGGAAGGGAAATGAGGCAGAGAATTCTCCATGGAACCTGGAGGTTGGGGCATTCCTTTTTTCTATTGTGTCAGCAACAGGACAAGGGGTGATGGGATGAAGCTGGAACACAAAAAGTTCCATTTAAACATAAGAAAGAACTATTTTACTGTGAGGTGAGGGAGCCCTGACCCAGGCTGCCCAGGGAGGGTGTGGAGGCTCCTTCCTTGGAGCTCTTCAAGACCCACCTGGACATGTTCCTATGTGACCTGATCTAGGTTGACCTGCTTCTGCAGGGGAGTTGGACTGGATGAGCTCTAAAGGTCCCTTCCAACCCCTCCCATTGTGTGATTCTATGAGCCAATTCTCCCTCCCATCCCCAGCAGAGACTTCAGTTCTTCCTCACCGTGGACGGGGAGGCCGTAGGGTTTGTTGATCACCACGATCTCCTCGTTTTGATACACGGTTCTCTCCTTCAGCACTTTAGCCAGGACGTTGGGGTGAACTTGCTGCAGCCGCTTGCTCAGCGCCGCCAGCTCCCGCAGCCGCCTTTGCGCGGGGTCTCTGGGGATCTGACAGGGGACAACAACAACAAAACGCTGGGGGTGGGGGGATGTCCGGCGGCTCTCGGGCTGTGGGACGAAGCTCCCGTTTAACCTTCAGTGAGGAAAACCCGCGGGCACGGGGTAACATCCACTCGCCATCACCCTCCCCCCACCCCGCCTGCCCTCCCTCCCCGAGGCGCCCGTGGCCTCGGGACCCGCGCGCGGTGCACGCCGGGAGTCGTAGTCCGTCGCCTCAGCGCCCGCGGCGCGGCCCACACCGCTCACCTCCCGCTGCTTCTCCTCGATCTTCCCTGCCCTCAGCCGCTCCGCCAGCTGCTCGGCCCGCAGCGGCTCCTCCTTCGCCGCCCTCCCGCTGCAGCAGAAGCCGCGAACCGCCCGGGCTAGGCCCGCGGCTGCCGCCGGCCGCCACCGCGGCCACCGCACGCCGCCGCTCGCCGCCGCCATCTCCCTTCTTCCCTCACGCCCCTCTTTATCCTGTCGGCCAATGGCGGCGGCGCGTGGGCGGGGCTTTCAGCCCTCTCCGCCCAATCGAAAGGCGGAATTCTGCTGATTGACACCCACGCGGCCCAATGGCGTTGGCGGATTGACCGCCCGCCTTCTCCGCACCGCCCCTCTCCGGCAGTTTAAACGGCGGCCACGGTTTAGCGGGCGGTAACGGCCGCGGCGGGAGGACGGGAGCAGCCGGGCTCTGTCAGGTACCGAGGGGGGATCACGGGTGGGCTCTGGTCTGCCTCAGCCCGGCAGAGCCTCAGCAATGTCCTAAGCGAGAGGCTGGAGGGGGCTCTGAGGGGGGCTGCGTCGGCTCGTCCCCCTCACGCTCGTCCCCTCACGCTCGTCCCCCTCACGGGACTCGACGCAGCACCACCACCCCGCAAGATGCATTGAAAGGTGTACAAACAGCCCTAGGAAGCTAATAATAAAGTATAAAGCGGTGAGCTAGCTCCACTGGAACACGAGGAGCAAGTCCTTTGGTGCTGAGGTGAGGGAGCCCTGGCCCAGGCTGCCCAGGGAGGGTGTGGAGGCTCCTTCCCTGGACCCTTGTGGCCCCCTGATTGAGTGGAACCTGCTTTAGCAGCTGCTGCATGATCTCTAGAGATCATTTCTAACCCCAGCCATTCTATGAATTACACCTTTCTGTCATCATTTTATGGTTTAAGTGGTTACCCCTCTACCCTCCAAGATATTCCCACGAAACCATCCCTTACTTTTCCCTGTAGCTGTTTTCCCACCCTCCTAACATGCTGTGTAGCACTTGAGTTTTGGCCCCTTGGTTGGCCCAGGGCTGCTGTAGGTGTTAAACTCCTCCTTTTCTTGGTTGTAAAGCCATTGAAGGGTTTTTGAACCTGCAGTTGTACAGGATGAGGGGAAGCTTGACTGCCATGGTGGGGAAAAGGAGAGGAAGCTTTGCCTGTTGCTGACTGGAGTGATGCCATGACCAAGAAATAGGCAACAGCCTTTTAATCAACAGCAGTGGTGGTGATACAGGAAGGTCTGTCCTGTCACTTCAAATTGGCACAAGCAGAAGGGATCCTGCAGCCCTGTTTGTCCTGCTCCTCTCTCCACCCACATCACTCCAGCACTGGAAGCTGATCACCCCACATCCATTTGGTGCATGTTTTAAATGCCCACATACATCAGGATCACATCTAGGTCAGTCCAGGGGAAGCAGCAGCAGTAGATTCTCTTGAGGCAGCTGAACCAGGGACTGAAATTAAGCTCCACAGGGGCTTGGATGTCAGGTAGGAGCTCCCTATTGAGATCAGGAGTGTAGCAGAGCTCCTCCTCCCCTTTGCTTTTGCTTTGAGGTGCCCTCATGGCCATTTGGCTGCTTCCTCTCTGCCAGGTTGGAATGAAGATTGAGGGAAATCACCTGCAAAACGAGGAAAGACAGGATTAGCTCCAAGATGGGAGTATTCAATGTGACAAGCCAAATCTTCCTACACCTCTGGGAAAGGAATTCAGGATCTCCTACAGATGAGGGTGTCTTCAATCAGGCAAATTATATCCCTCCTTCCTGCAAGTCCCTCTGCTGAGGCTCCCAGCAGATGCTAAAGGCTTCCTTGAATAAACCAGCAAGCTGCAGGCTGCCTACATAGCACAGGCTCAGAAATGGCTTCAACTTTTTAGGCTGGAATGTGCTTTTTTTTCCTTCCTTAAAGATGTTCTTGGCTGGAGGTGATGACTTGAACTGGCGTGGGAACAAGTGAATGCCACGGGTGGCTGTGTGCTTTCAACACAGGGCAATGCCATCATTCCACTTGGCTCCTGGAGTGAAGGAGAGCAAACTGCCCAGCCCAAACCACCCCAGCAGAGCAAAAAGCTTTCTCTGCTTCCTGAGCTGAGGAGGGAAAGCAAGAGGGGCCTGATAGCTCTGCCAGCCTGGTGGCTCCGTGCCCACTGAGCGGGCCGGCTCCTTCCCCTCGCTCTAGCTCCTGCTCCCACGCAGCCTTCCCTGAGCTGCAGCCCCTTCTGTGCACAAATTCAGCTGCCTGAAGCTATCCTAATCTAGGATTTTAAACCTCTTTTTCTTTGGGAGTGGGTTAGTGAGATCAATCCACTTGGCTCTGCCAAAGAAGGGACATTTTCCTTTTCGTTTTGGAAAGCTGCAGCTTGAAAAGCATCAGATCCTCTCAAAACAGGCTCCTGGGATTCAAAACTAGCAGGAATAAAGTGGTGAGAGGTGTTTTTAAGATGCACTTTTCATTTCTATGATTCAATTCTATGATTCCCTACTCTGGTGTTGATTGTTAATGAATCCAACCGGTTCTCCCCGAGTCGAGTCTGTTTTACCCGTGATGGTGATTGCTGAGTGATCTCCTTGTCCTTAACCCATGAGCCCTCTGTTCTGTTTCTCTCTCCCCTGTGCAGTTGAGGAGGGGGAGAAGTGGAAGCCAAATCCCCTCTGCATCAAATCAAATCTTGATATCACGTTTGTAAAAGAAGCAGCCCAAGGGGCAATAAAACCCATTAATGCCTCTGCTGACCACGTGAACCTTTGTGCCTTTAGCCACCTGCTAGAAGTTAACTCTGGTTTCTTTTCTGCTTTTCCAGAATCCCCCTCCCCCTCAGTTTTGCAGAAACCATGGAGGGGCTGAGGACCAGGTATGATTGGGCCCCTCTGGATGCTGAGGAGCTGAGCCCATCGTCCACCCAGCGAGGAGGCGGCGAGGAGCAGCCACGGCCCCGTCACGGGGAGGATCCCTACGTCGAGGCCTCCTTTGCTTTGGGAGTTCATCCACCCCTTCCTCCTTTTCCTGAGGATGGCAAGTCATCCAGGAGGCTGGTGATGAAGAGGAAGGTGCTGAGGCACAGACCTGACGGAGGAGTGGAGGTGTCTGATGAGTCAGTGAGCAGCGAGCAGGAGAGCGACAGCGAGGTCGGGAGCCTCAGGCACAAGATGCTGCAGCTGAGGATGAGCGCGGACGACAGCATCTCCGAGGGGGAAATCGAGGGGAGCAGCGGTGAATCCCTTCAGCATTGGCCCTGTGAGGATAATCCCTCCTCTCTCCTCGAGGATTTTGGGAGCCAGAGCTCTCTTCCTTCTCAACACAGCACCGTGGTGGAACAACCCAAGTCCTTCATCCCTCCTCGCTTCGAACCTTTGGGCCGCAACCGGGGAAAAACCGACCGAGTGGCCAAATACCTGGAATATAAACGTGAGTGGGAGAAATTCCGAATCCCAGGGCAGGAGCCACACCAGGAACTACGCTGGAGCATCCGGGAACAGATGCTCTGCAAACCTGACCCTCCTCTCAAGTCCACTCACGTTTACGTTCCCAACACTTACGTCGTGCCCACCGACAAAAAACGAGCTGCCCTGCGCTGGGAGGTGCGCTGGGACCTGGCCAAGGGCCTCCTCCCCCGAAAATACACCTCCTTCTAGGTTCCTAAAGCCTCCTTCCACATCAACTACCTTTGATCCCCTCCCTTTTATTTTCTTGCATTTCAAGGGGGTTAAATCTTGTGATTAAGACTTTGCCGTGCCCCGTGAGGTCACTCTCTGAGGTAAGGCAGGGGATTCTGGGCAGGAGCACAAACAACCCATGCAGGACTTTGGGGATATGAGGAGAAGCAAATGCTTGGGCTGAGCCTGGTGGGGTTTTTGACATGTAATTGCCCCTGTGGGTGGCTGTTAAAGAGGTTTTATTTCAGGGTATTTCTTAATTAAAGTGTATGAAAACATTCATTATTGGGGGTGAATTAGAAACTGCCTCAGGCCCTCAGCCAATGTCTGTTCCCAGGGATGAGGAGGACACACAGGGGCTTCCCCTCAGCTTGGGGACCCTGCAGTCACCCAGTGTTGGGGGAGGATTCAGTTTTGAACCCCTCCCAGAGACCCCCATCACTCTGTATATCTCTTTTCTCCAGAGACCAAGATCAAGCAGCTGCACCCGGATGATGCTCAAGTTCCTTCACAGCTTGAAAACTGAGTGAGGAGCTGGGGCTTTGTGCCACCCAAATCCATGTTTTGGTGGAAAACAGAACAAAAAGTTACAGAGGGGGGAGAAAAATCTCTCACTTCTCCTTTCACTTCCTAAAGCTGTTGGGTTTTGTTGTGATGGTTTAGAAGACAAAAGAACCCTGGGGATGGTCCTGGCTTGAGGAATCCCCCCCGAGGGGCTCCTTCTGTGGGGTAACACACGTCCAAAATGAGTCTGGGGAGCCTGGAGCTCCCAGAAAAATGCTGAGTGGCCCCCCTCAAAAAATGGCAGCTTGTCTCCAGGCAGCCAAATCTTGGGGAAAAGAGTTACTAAAGAAAGAAGAGAGAAAGGAGTGAACGATAACACAAATAGGGTCACTATGAGCCTAGAATTCATCTCACTAGGTGGCAGCAGGAATCCACCGCCGCCCTCCCGGCTCGTGGCAAAGAAACCAGAACTTAGTGGCAATGCCCAGGGTTGGCATCGCTCCTCCTTTGCCAAAATCCTTGGGAGTTCACCCCTCTTTTTCCTCGAGGGAGGATTTTGCCGAGGTCCCTGCGTTGGCTCTGCTGTGGGTTCCCGGCTCTGCTCTCACCCACTCCCTGCCCTTCCCTTTGGCTTTTCCCATTCCTTCCTTTCCAACCCCGAGGGAACCAAACCCACCCCCAGCCCTCCACCCCTCACCCTGCTGCCCGGTTTTAACTCGTTTTGGGCATTTCAAGCCCTCAAACCTCTTTGCAGGGGTGCTGCAGCCCCCCCGTGTCTCCCCCAGCCCGGCATTGCATAGCGGCGTTGCCACCCCCCATGAATGTTTGATGGGAGATGAAATATCAAACCCAGCTTGCTGCAGGCTTCCCCCAAACCCCATGTTTTCAACCAGAGTCGGGAGGGGTTGGCAGCTTATTTTCCCCTTATCCCCCCCCCCCCCCAGAAAATATGGGAGGGGAGTGGGGGAAGAGGGATAAATGCCCCCCGTGGAGGGGGGAAGGATAGATGGGGGTGAATGCTGTCCTTGCTGTGATGAGTGTGCCCGTCCTCAGCCCCGAGATTGCAGGTGTCGAGGGGGGGCAGCGGCGTCGGGTTCCTCCCCTGCCGCGTCTCCCTCCAGGTGTGTAAATAATTAACGGTTAATCAGGGCCGGGCCTAATTACGGTGGGGAAACCGGAGCTCAGCCCAGGCTGGGGCCGGCCAAGGCGCCATGGGGCGCGGACCGTGGCTGCTCTGGCTGCTGCCGGCGCTGGCGGGGGGTAAGCGGAGCCTTGGTTTCCCCTGCCCAGACCCTCCGGGGCCCGCGGAGCCCCAGCTTCCCTTCCCGGCTCCCAGAAAGGTCCCGTTGTCCTCCCGGGACCGCGTCCCCGGAGCCTCCCGGGTCCCGCAGAGCCCCGACCCGCCGCTCCCGGGCAGGGCAGCCGCTGGCAGCCGAGGACGCGGCGTACGAGGAGCGGCGGGTGACGGGGGTGCGGGGCCAGGCGCTGGAGCTGAGCTGCGGTCCCACGGCCTCGGCCCCGCCGGCCGCCGTCTTCTGGAGCTTCGCGGCGAGCGGCTCCGGGCCGCCGCGGGCCGTGGCCGTGGGCTCGGGGCGGGAGGCGGCGGTGGCGGCGGACTCGGCGGCTCTGGGCCGGGTGTCGCTGCGGAACGGGACGCTGGAGCTGCGGGAGCTGCGGGAGGGAGCCCGGGGCCGATTCCTCTGCCAGGGACTCTTCCCGGAGCGCGGGCGGCTCCGCGTCGCCTACGCCGCCGTCCTGCTCCGCGTCCTGGGTAAGCCCCCGGCCCGCTGGCCGCCGCGGCATCGCCCCGCCTGGTAGCCCATAGAGCCTCCCGCTAGCCCCCGCGCCGTGCTACTAGGCAAGGAAGCGAGCCGATAGTGATGGGATGTGGCCACACTAGCTGATGTAGCAATACAGCAGCCCTCTAGCCAGCCCCAGCCCAGGACTGGGCTCACTCCAGCTAGTGCCCGTGCTCACAGCCAGGTCACTCACCAGCCTGTAGATGTTCTTACGAGCCAGGACACGGGTTGGGCTGGAATTATCCTTCCCAGGTGGGGTGGGAAGGGTCTGGGGGAGGTGTGTCCTGGCAGGGCTGGTGGCCCTGGGGGCCACTCACAGCTCGGTGCCCTCAGTGCCCGTCTCCAAGCCCTTCGTGCGGCCGACGGCGGCGGCGGCGGCGGAAGGGGCTGCGGTGGCCCTGACCTGCGCCGTGCGGGAGGGGACGGAGCCGCTGAGCTTCTCCTGGCAGCACCTGCAGCCCCGGGGGAGTCCCTCAGCATCCCCCCCGCGGCTGGGGGACTCCGGGGCAGAGCTGCGCCTGACGCCAGCCAACCGCAGCCACGCCGGCTGGTACATCTGTACCGTGGGCAACGAGGTCAACAACCACACCAGCGAGCCCGTCTACCTGGACATCGTCTGTGAGTGCCCCGGGGCTCAGCCCCACCTCCCTGTGGGGCAGGAGGGGACAAGGGGGGAGCTACCCTAAGGTAGGGGCATCCTCGGTGCTGGAGATGGCCACCGAGCACCGTGGCACAGCTATAGCTATGATGGCATCACGATGCCTCCGTGGCCACCACGTCCCACGGTGTGCTCCAGCCACCACGGTGCCCCTCTGCAGCCAGGTTTGCCAGGGGTTGGGGGGTTCCAGAGCCATCCAGGGGCTGAGGGTGCCCGTGTTCCCACAGATGGTCCCGACGAGCCAGCCATCAGCGTGGAGCCCTTCTCCCCCGAGCACGGGGGCTTCTCTGCGGGCGAGCGGGAGGACGTGGTGCTGAGCTGCCTGGCTCCCTCCAACCCCCCCAGCCGTTACATCTGGCTCCACAACGGTTCCCAAGTCCACACCGGCCAGATCTACGTGTTGGCATCCATCGCCCGTGCCCAGGCGGGCACCTACACCTGCCTGGCTGAAAACACCCACCTCCAAACCCGTACCCAGGCCACCATCGTCCTCACCGTCTACTGTAAGTGACCCCAGGGCAGGGGAGGGTGGTCCAACGAGCCCACCTCCCCTCCAAAGCCCCAGATGTTGGGACCAAGGTGAATCCCTGGTGAGGAATTTCAGGGGGAGGGGGTGTGTTTGGGTGGGTAAAAGTGGGGTGTGAACCCACCCCAACGTTGCTGGTCTCTGCAGATCCCCCAGCTGGGAGCCCCAGCTGCTCTGCCCTGGCCACCGGTGACCTGCGGGACGTGGCCCTGCAGTGCCGCTGGCTGGGCGGCTTCCCCCCCGGCACGGCTGCGCTGGGTGGGCCCCGGGACCCCCGTGGAGGAGGAGGAGGAGGAAGAGGGGGTGAGAGGGACGACTTTTTCCATGGCCACCAGCATCCAGCCAGGGGTGGCCACCAGGAATGGCAGCTCCTTCTCCTGCCTGGCCTCCCACCCCGCGCTGCCGCAGGGGGCTGCGTGTGGGGTCACTGTGTGTGAGTGCAGACGGGTTCTCCTACCCCCCTGCTCCAAAATCCCTTCTTGGAATCATTTTAGTTGGAAAAGAGCTTTAAAAGCTGCTGCAGTCCCAGCCCTTCCCTCACCCTGCCCAGCCCAGCACTACCCCAAGGCCTCAGCACCTCAGCTCCACGGCTTTGGGATCCCTCCAGGGCTGGGCACTCCCCCAGCTCCCTGGGCAGCCTGGCACAGGGCTGACACCCCTCTCAGGGATAAAGCTCTTCCTAAAGAAGACCTGACCCCGTTCCTGACCCCATCCATGGCTCAGCCGAGCCCTGGTGACTCCCCCACTGCCATCACCACCCCTTGGCTGGCACCTCCACCAAACCCATTGTGCCCAGACTAGGGATTCCCCGCAGCACCACTGTGTTGCCAAGCCCCTCCACACCCTGGCAGGGAAAGAGCTCTCTTTTTTTGGGGTGAGGGGTTGAAGGGGCACCCCCATCCCCTTCCCCAACTGCCCCCCGTTTGGCAGGGCTCCCAGCCGGCGGCCCCTCCTGCGCCGCGGCGGCCACCAAAGGCGACGAGTACGTGATGCTGCGGTGCGGCTGGGAGGGGGGCACGCCGCCCGTCACCCTGCGCTGGTGGGACAGCGGGGGACACCCCTTGGGTGACCCCACACCCTCCACCGCCCTCCTGGTGCTGAGACCTGCCGCCAGCAGCGGTTTGAGGGGCCGGGGTTTCACCTGCCAGGCCGCCCACCCGCTCCGGGCCAGCCGCACCGAGTGCCGCCTGCGGCTCGGTAAGCTGGGGCCGTCCCTGCTGTGCTCAGCCCTGTGATGGGGGCACAGGGAGCTGCAGCTTTCTGTTGCTCACGTCTCCCCCTTTTCTCCCCACGCAGAGGTGCCGGCGCTGGAGGTGGAGAGGAGCGAGGTGGCGGTGCTGGAGGGCGGCGAGGCGCGCTTGGCGTGCCGGCACCGCGGCGACGGGGCGGCTCTGGGTGCCACCGTGGCTTGGTACGACCCAAAGGGACGGGAGGTGACGCTGGGGTTGGCCAAGTACCGCTTGGAGCGGGGAGGAACGTGGCTCAACCTCACGCTCCGGGAAGCCGAGTGGCCTGGGGACGGCGGGACCTACCGCTGCGCCGCCGCCAACGCCGTGGGCACCGCCAGCCTCGCCGTCCGCCTCCGCGTGGAACGTGAGGCCAGGGGGATGCTGAAGGGGAGGTGGAGGGCACCGGGATGAGCTTGAGAGGGAGACCCTCGTCTCCTTCCTCCCTGCCTCAGGGTACCCGGCTCCCCCCAACGTCACCATCAGCAAGCTGCGCTACACGCGGGCGCGCACCGAGGTGCGGCTGGAGTGGCGGACTCAGGGCGCCGGGAACCTCACGGGCTTCGTGGTGCAACGGCGTCAGGCCAAGAAACTGCCCCGGCGGGTGCCAGGCCCCTGGGAGACGGCCGCCGGTGACATCGAGCCCCATTTCCGCGACCGGCGCCTGGGGGGGTTGGACCCGGCCGTGCTTTACGCCTTCAGGGTCCTGGCCGTCAACCACCGGACGGCCGGGCACCCCTCCGAGGTGCAGACGCCAGGTGAAGTGGGGTTTGAGGGGGATGCTGCTCCCCGGGGGGCAGAGCAGGGTTGGAGTGGAGAAGGGCAACGGTTCTGCCAGCCCGGGTGCAGCTGAGGAGCAGACGCTGAGGTGCCCGGCAGCAGGTTCCAGAGTGAACGGGCACAGAGCTTTCTGTGAGGCTGTGCCAAGCCTTGGCTGAGGGTGCCCCTGCTGCCTGTCACTCCTCTCCTCCTCCTCTCCTCCTCCTCTCCTCTCCTCTCCTCTCCTCTCCTCCTCCTCTCCTCTCCTCCTCCTCTCCTCTCCTCTCCTCTCCTCTCCTCTCCTCTCCTCTCCTCTCCTCTCCTCTCCTCTCCTCTCCTCTCCTCTCCTCTCCTCTCCTCTCCTCTCCTCTCCTCTCCTCCTCCTCTCCTCTCCTCTCCTCTCCTCTCCTCTCCTCTCCTCTCCTCTCCTCTCCTCTCCTCTCCTCTCCTCTCCTCTCCTCTCCTCTCCTCTCCTCTCCTCTCCTCTCCTCTCCTCTCCTCTCCTCTCCTCTCCTCTCCTCTCCTCCTCCTCTCCTCTCCTCTCCTCTCCTCTCCTCTCCTCTCCTCTCCTCTCCTCTCCTCTCCTCTCCTCTCCTCTCCTCTCCTCTCCTCTCCTCTCCTCCTCCTCTCCTCCTCCTCTCCTCTCCTCTCCTCTCCTCTCCTCTCCTCTCCTCTCCTCTCCTCTCCTCTCCTCTCCTCTCCTCTCCTCTCCTCTCCTCTCCTCCTCCTCTCCTCTCCTCTCCTCTCCTCTCCTCTCCTCTCCTCTCCTCTCCTCTCCTCTCCTCTCCTCCTCCTCTCCTCTCCTCTCCTCCCCAGGTGCCTCCTCAGCCTCGTTACCGCCCGGGGAGCCTGGGCTGACAGGAGCCGTTCTCCTGCAGCCGAGCCTCCCTTTGAAGCCTACCCAGCGGTGACGGGGGCCGCGGTGGCAGGGATGCTGGTGGCCACCGCAGCGTCTCTCCTGGCCGTGCGCTGGGTCGCCCACCACCGCGCTGCCCTCCCGCGTGAGTGCTGGGGTTGAGGGGGGTGAGGTGAGACTCCCAGGGCCCTGGTGCCCACCGCTCATGCCCATCCATCCATCCCCAGGGCTGCACGACCTGCTGTTCCGCACGTGAGTACCCAGATCCCGCCCGCTGCCTCCACCCCCGGCGCCTGCGAGACCGCTCCGCATGTGCCGTGTGTCCCTGCAGGGCCGGGCCCGGCGCACGGCGGCCCAGCGGCACCCCGGAGGATGCCGAAGCGACGGCAGGCGGAGAGGATGGAGCAGCGGCGGCCCCGGGAGCCCCCGGCGCAGGTAACGGCAGCCGCGGAGGGGGTGGGCTGCGGGCTGGGCGCCCACCCGGTGCCAGCGGCGGCTCTCGCACCCCTTGCAGAGCCGCTCTCAGCGCTGCCCGACAGCCCCGACGAGCCCCCGCTGAACGCGCCCACCGGCACCGCGACGGCTCCGCCGTGACCGCACCGGCTGATGCTCTTTCGGGCCCTTTATTTCCTCCCCTTCCCTCCCCCTCGTGTCGCGCCGCGGCCACTGCAGCACCCGCTCGTCCCCTCGCCTTAATAAAGCCGGGAAGGCTTGGATGCGTTTCCCAAAGCTCAGCTCCTGCGGCGCTGCCCAAGGCAACACCTCGAGGTTTTGTGGCAGGGGGGAGGTTGAGGCTGGAGCTGAGGCTGAACTTTCCCCCCCGAGAGGGTTTGTCAGCCCCTGTGCCAGGCTGCCCAGGGAGTGCCCAGTCCTGGAGGGATCCCAAAGCTGTGGTGCTGAGGGCTGGGAGTCAGTGCTGGGCTTGGAAGAGTGAAGTCAGAGCTGGGACTGAGCATCTTTTAAAGCTCTTTCCCAACCAAAATGATTCTGTGATTCTATTCCCAGCCCCACAGAGAGCTGGACAAAGACCATCCCAAAGGGCTTCCCCATTCTACCCCCCAGCCCCTCGCTCTTCCCCATGGCAGGAGGGATGCCAGGGCTGGTTGGGCATCCCTGGGCTCCTGCCCTACCCCCTTTAGTACCTGGGGCTGGGACAGATGAGCATCTCCTCTGTGGTTTTACTTGGAGCTGAGCTCCTCCCTGAGCATCTCCCAGGTCAGAACCATCCCTGAAGCACCACAGAGCCAGAGTCTTAGAAAAGATCCCAGTTTATTAGAGCTTCTCCACGTCAGAGTTTTACAAAACAATGTATTTACAGGCAGGGGGAAGGGGTGAGGGGGGGAGTGGGGTTAACTCAACCCTCTTGGAGTGTGCTCTTTGTAAGGGGAAGGGAAAGGGCTACACAGGACAAGGGAATCAAATCAGCACAGTCACAAATCACATTGTTCCTTTTTCCTTTGCAAAAAGCAAGAAGGCTGGAAGAGGCTGCTGCCAGGCACAGCCCAGCCGAGGGGTGAGCTCCAGGAAAGGCAGCTCAGGCCTCCTGCTGCTCGCTGGGAGGATGAGGATGGTGCAGGAGGAGCTGAGAATGGGTCAGCCATGAAGGCAGCCGGTGCTGCTGCCCCTGGGCTCTGGGCTCCAGCTCTGCCCCCTTCCCTCCAGGGGAGCAACAGCCTGCAGCAGCCAAACTTCTCCCTTCCAGTCCCACAGCCCTGGACTCGCTGTGCCCAGCAGCCAAGTTGGACAAAGGATGGAAGGAGGAGGCCAGGGTGTGGGACAACAACCATGGGAGGGATCCTGGAGGGGATCCCCCCCTCCAAAATCATCCCCCCATGGTACCAACTCCTTTACCCCCAAGCAGGGCTGAGGAGCAGAGGAAGGGTGCGGACGGCAGGGCTGCAAACACACCCAGGCCTTGGAACCTTCTGTGCCAGCTTGGTTTTGAACCTGTGCCACTGAAATGTGCCTCTGAAACACAAAAGGGTTTGTCCTTTTCCTTTTGTTACTGATTTTATTGGCATGATTAGGAAGCTTCAGTTAGAGATGTGCCTCGGATGACTCCGCTCGTTCAAGTTGTCCCCAGGAGCCGCTTCAGCCACAGAAAGGACGTTTCCTCAGACCCCAAACAAGGAACTTCTACCTGGAGAGGTGAGAACATGGAAGGGTCTAAACTCAACCAGCAGCTCTGCCTGGTGAGGAGTCGTCCTTGGTGCTGGCAGCGAGGTAGAGGGAGGGTTGGAGTTCACAGTTGGGCCGTGCTCTGCCCGGAGGAGCCGCCACTACCGCACGGCTCAGTCGGGGCCGGTGGTTACGAGTCTGAGTGTGTCCCTGAAGGCCCTAAAGAAGGTCCTTAAAGGCCTAAAGAAGGTCCTTAAAGGCCTAAAGGTCCTTAAAGGCCTGTCTGCTCCTTGACCCAGCCACGCAGGCTGGTGAGGCGACTGTACACTCCAGGCTTGTTCCTCTGCGCGCAGCCGTCGCCCCAGCTCACCACGCCGGCCAGGAACATGCGCCCGCTGGGCTCCACGCTGACCAGCGGCCCCCCAGAGTCTCCCTGTGACACAACAAACAGCAGAATAAGCCCCAGTTCCTCCTGCAAAGCGACAAGAGCCAATGCCAAACATCAATCCCAGTGTGGCCAAGGGAGAGGTTTTGGGACTGAGGTGGCTGTGGAGCGCAGCTTGCTGCATGGAGGAGGAAATGGAAACACTGCAGAGGGATCAGACAGAACCCCCCCAGGTATGGCAAGAAGTGATTTCATCACACATATGTCACTGTGGCCCTCCAAGGCTTGGACGGACACTGGGTGGAAACTGTCTGGAAGGCTGAGCCCAGAGAGAGGAGGGGAAATAGGGTGATGGGACAAGGGGTGATGGACACCAGCTGGAACACAAAATGTTCCACTGCAACAGCAGGAGAAAGTCCTTTGGTGCTGAGGTGAGGGAGCCCTGGCCCAGGCTGCCCAGGGAGGGTGTGGAGGCTCCTTCTCAGGAGGTTCCCAAACCCATCAGGACACGTTCCTGTGCCCCCTGAGCCAGGGGAAGCTGCTGTAGCAGGGAGTTGATGAGCTCTGCAGGGCCCTTCCCACCCCACCACTCTGGGCTGCTGTGAATGGAGTTAAATCCAGTTGTTGGCCAGTCCCCAGTGATGTCCCCCAGGGTTCAGTGTTGGGGCTTGTTCTGTTTAACATCTTTACCACTCATCTAGGCCAGGGGATGCAGTGCACCCTCACTTTGGTGCCGACACTGAGCTGGGCAGGAAGGGCCTGCAGAGGGCCCTGGCCAGGCTGGAGCCATGGGCTGAGAGCAGCTGATCTTGATGATCTTAAAAGGTCTTTTCCAACCAAAATGATTCTATGAAGAGCCCCAGTGGCAGAAGGAAAAGCTAAACCTTGCTACCTCAGGCCCTCAGTAACCAACTGGGGCGTGCTTGGTGTTCTGCTCCCACCTTCAGACCATTTCCAGCCTCAGTCACACGCCAGCTGTGCCCAAACCAAGCAGGACCCATCCAGGTTTGGATTACATTATAGTATGAGTGGGAAGAGGCTGCATCTTGGCAGGTGAGGCCGTGGGCAGCCCTGGCAGCAGGTACCTGGCAGGCGTCCACGCCGCCCGTCAGGATGCCCACGCACATCATGCGGGGGGTGAGCTGGTCGGGCAGCAGCTGGTTACACACTGTCTGGTTGATGAGGCGGATTTCAGCCTTCTGCAAGATGGAAGCTCCAGTGCCTGAGGGGAGAAAAGGGAGGGAAGTAAAAGCAGGAGGCATTTCTCAAGCAGTGTTTCCCCTCCCCTGTGTGTTTTGCCCAGGCTCTGAATGAGCGAGGAGCTGTCAGGGAAACCCCCACGCAGACGACCCCCTTTCACAAGGACCAAGACATTCCCTTTGCATCATCTGATTCCAGCCTCAGGGCAAGCCAATCTGTGCTTAGAATCACAGAATGGCAGGGGTTTGGAAGGGGCCTTTAGAGATCATCTAGTCCAACCCCCCTGCCAGAGCAGGTCCCACCTAGATCAGGGTTAACTTGTGACCAGGCAGCCTCCACTGCTCCCTAAAGGGGAACAGTTCTCCCTTTTAGCCAGGAGAAAAGGAGGCTGAGGGGACTCCCTGCAGCAACCTGGCAGGAGGTTGTGGCCATGGGAAGGGGAGGTTCAGACTTTGCTCCCAAGGAATAAGTGACAGGACCAGAGGAAACGGCCTCAGGTTGCCCCAGGGGAGGTTGAGGCTGGAGCTGAGGCAGAACTGTTTCCCTGAGAGGGGTGTCAGCCCTGTGCCAGGCTGCCCAGGGAGCTGGGGCAGTGCCCAGCCCTGGAGGGATCCCAAAGCCCTGGAGCTGAGGTGCTGAGGCCGTGGGTCAGTGCTGGGCTGGGCAGGGTGAGGTCAGCAGTCGGACTCCAGCAGCTTCAAGCTCTTTTCCAACCCAAACAACTCTATGATGAAGCCCCAGGTGCTCACCTCCTTCTGAAGTCGCCCCCCATCCAGTCACCCACAGGTCCTTGCCCACTGGGAAGTTGTGGGTGGCATCTGGCAGGCAGATGGGCTGGATGACAGAGGAGAAGGTGACTGGGCTCTGCAGCTCCAGCACGGCGATGTCGTAGTCGTAGGTGTAGTCGTTGAAGTAGGGGTGGGAGATGATGCGCTTCACTTTCCTCGTCTGCACGTTGGCACCGTTGAGGCTCCCTTGGTCAGTCAGGCCCAGGTAGACTGTCCACAGGCTGGGCTCTGAGTACCTGCAGGAGCCACACAACAAAGCCCAGGGGGAGGTGAAACTCTTGAAAGCAGTCTCCTTTTGAAACAAAGGCCTGTAGAAGTTGTTTTACACCTACCTGATGCCCTGGAGCTGCAGGAAGCAGTGGGCTGCTGACACCAGCCAGCTCTGGGAGATCAGTGAGGCCCCACAGATGTGCCCTTGGCCCCTGGCGTGGAGACTGACCTGCCATGGCCACTCCCCCACGTCTGAGTTCTGCCCTCCCACGATCCGAGACTGCCTGGTGTAGGAGCGAGTGCCACAGGCTGCGAGGGCAAGGACAGCACAGCATCAGAGAGGCCCAGAGTGGTGGGGGCTGGAAGGGCCCTGCAGAGCTCATCCAGCCCAAGTCCCTGCTACAGCAGGTTCCCCTGGCTCAGGGGGCACAGGAACGTGTCCAGGTGGGGTTGGGAACCTCCTGAGAAGGAGCCTCCACACCCTCCCTGGGCAGCCTGGGCCAGGGCTCCCTCAGCTCAGCACCAAAGGACTTGCTCCTCCTATTCCAGTGGAGCTTGTTGTGTTCCAGCTTGTGCCCATCACCCCTCGTCCTGTCCCTGGCCACCACTGTCACCCCATCCTCTTGACTTCCACCTTTTACCCCTCTTAAGTCTTCTCCAGGCTGAACAGCCCCAGGTCCCACAGCCTTTCCTCAGCTGACACATGCTCCAGTCCCCTCAGCACCTTGGTAGCCCTGATGTGTCACTCCCAGTCTCCTTCAACACATCCAAGCCCTTGGTGCCTCTGGGCTGCCTCCTCCACTACAAATGCCCCATCACCCACATCAGGGGCGGCTGATGCCATCAGCACAGGAGCACAAACACTCACTTGGCTCACATATTTCCTGGTAAACACCCAGACAACCCCCTGTGTGATGTGTGTCAGCCCTCTTGACCAGTGCAGACACTCCCCAAACTGCAGAAGGACACAGTCTGGCTCTTTGCAGATGGAGGTGTCACACAGGAAGATCCAGGGGCTCTCTCTGCCACACTTGGATCACACAATCATTTGGGTTGGGAAAGAGCTTTAAAAGCTGCTGGAATCCCAGCTCTGACTTCACCCTGCCCAGCCCAGCACTACCCTCAGCACCTCAGCTCCAGGGCTTTGGGATTCCTCCAGGGCTGGGCACTGCCCCAGCTCCCTGGGCAGCCTGGCACAGGGCTGACACCCCTCTCAGGGAAACAGTTCTGCCTCAGCTCCAACCTCAACCTCCCCTGGCTTGTTTCTCTAAGAGGCCCATCCATGTATCCTCTTCCCCAGGGCACTCACCACAGTTGTCCTCATCAGAGCTGTCCTCACAGTCCTGCTCCCCATCACACTCAGGGTTCTGTTTGCTGATGCAGTGCCCGCTGCGGCACTTGTACGTGTAGTCCTTGCAGGTCACGGTCGTGCGGGCTGCTGCGGGCAGGACCAAAGCAAGAGGGCTCAGCCCCAGTTCTGGGGAGGCTGAACCATTTAGGAAGCCCTTCAAATTCTTCTGGACATCCCTCACCATGCCACAGGGCACTGCCAGGGGAAAAAGGGGATGGCAGGCAGCCCCTGCTCACCGTTGCTGCAGCTGCCCTCGTCGCTGCCGTCGCCGCAGTCGTCTTTGCCGTCACACTGCCGTGCCTGGGGGATGCACTTCCCGTTGTCACACTTGAAGCTGTCTGCTGCACAGCCTGGGGGAAGAGAGATGGGAGGGCATGGATCCCACCTGGACCTCCAACACGTGGCTGTTGCCATCTTCCTTCCCCCCAGGCAAAGGAAAGCCTCAGCAGCCACAACATACAAACAGTAATTCATAGAATCGCTGAGTCATTTTGGCTGGGAAAGAGCTTGTCCTGTCACTCAGGAGAAACAGAGCCCCAGCTCCCTGCAGCCTCCTGCCAGGGAGTGTCAGAGAGTGCTGCTGGCTGCCCTCAGCCTCCTCTTCTCCAGGCTCAACACCCCCATTCCCTCAGCCCCTCCCCAGCCCCTTGTGCTCCAGCCCCTTCCCCAGCTCAGTGCCCGGCTCTGGCCACGCTGCAGCCCCTCAGTGTCTTGGGAGACCCAGCACTGAGCACAGCCCTGGAGCTGCAGCCTCCCCAGGGCCCAGCACAGGGGGACAATCCCTGCCCTGCCCCTGCTGCCCCCCCAGTGCTGATCCAACCCCTCCCCAGGCCCTTCCCCTCTGTATTCTCCAGTCCCTCTGCCCCAGCCTGTCGTATTACCAAGGGTTGGTGAGGCCCAAGTGCAACACCCAGCCCTTGGCCTTGTTAAACCTCTTATTACCTGCATCCCCAGACTCTTCTTCTCTACACAGCACACCCTCAGCAATGCAAGCTGCCCTTTCTTTGCCCAGAGCCCCATTCCCCCTCTGCACACTTACTGCACTGCAGCTCGTCGCTGTTGTCGCCGCAGTCGTCCACGTTGTCACAGACCCAGAACTTGGGCTTGCACCAGCCATTCTGGCACTTGAACTGCTGGTCAGTACAGGCTGGAAAGGGAGAGACATATATCAGGTGGAGAGACGTGCAAAGGCACCTGTGGAACCCCCAGCAATCCCAGCCCAGCAACAAAATCCACCCCCTCGTGCCTCCCAGCTCAGCCGAACCACACCAGCCCCGAGCACGGACTAGAAACAACACGTGCCCAGCTGGGAGGGACTGGAAAGGGAGGGACATCCCAGTGGGAGAGGGTTAGATTAGCAGGAAGCCACAGCTCCCATGGTGGGAAAGGATCCCAAACTGACAGGAGGCTCCTTGAGACAGGGAAGTGCTGGAGAGAGGCCAGCACAGGGCTACCAGGATGATGAGGGGGCTGGAGCAGCTCTGTGAGGAGGAAAGGCTGTGAGATCTGGGGCTGTTTGGTCTGGAGAGAAGGCTGAGGATGGACTTTATCAATGCTGATTAAAACCTAAAGGGTTGGTGTGGAGAGGGTGAGGCCAGTCTTTGCTTTGTGGTGGCCAGTGACAGGACAAGGGGTGATGGGCACAAGCTGGAACACAAAGTTCCACTGGAACAGGAGGAGAAACCCCTTTGGTGCTGAGGTGAGGGAGCCCTGGCCCAGGCTGCCCAGGGAGGGTGTGGAGGCTCCTTCTTGAGAGGTTCCCAAACCCACCTGGACATGTTCCTGTGTCCCCTGAGCAAGGGGAACCTGCTTCAGCAGGGGCTTGGGCTGGCTGAGCTCTGCAGGTCCCTCCCACCCCCAACCCCACCACTCTGTCCTTCTCTGATTCCAGATCCCCACACCCACTGCTTCTCCCTGTGCTCTAACCCCGAGGAGCGAGGCAGGCAGGTGCCTCTGCAAAGCCTCAGCACCAAGCCACATTCCCCAGAAGACACATCCCCACATCAGCCACCCTCACAGGCTGAGCCAACCCTTCCCCTGACCCAAAGGGCAGACTCACTGCAGCCTCTCTCATCGCTGCCATCCACGCAGTCCAGCCACCCGTCGCAGCGCATGCTCCTGTCGATGCAGCGCCCCGTGTTGCACGTAAACTTGCCAGGGCAGGCTGAGAGGGGAGAACAAAGAAGAGGGTTAAGACTCTTGTAAGAGGTTTCCCAATTTACAGGGGCACAGAGGAGGGAGAGCCTCCAAGCCTCAGGCAAAGCAGTTCCTCCCCACACACACACACACACACACACAGGGGCCGGGGGTTGCACTCACGGTCGCTGGAGTCGTAGGACAGGTACTCAGCAGAGAAGCCAGTGTCTGTGTAGGACTGGTCTGAGTGGAAACGCACCTCTATCTTGTTGCTAGCACTGACCACCACAAACTGGGACCTTTCCCCACAGTACCTGCAGGGAGGAGACAGCAATGGTGGGCAAAGGGCTGTAGGGCAGCACCAAGCCAACCCAATGGCATAGCTGGAACTCCCTGTGAGCACAAAGGGTCACTGCACACCCCAGAGACACGGGAATCACAGCCACTGAGTCATTTGGGTTGGAAAAGAACTTGAAGCTCCCAGCCCAGCACTACCCCACAGCCTCAGCACCTCAGCTCCACGGCTCTGGGATCCCTCCAGGGCTGGGCACTGCCCCAGCTCCCTGGGCAGCCTGGCACAGGGCTGACACCCCTCTCAGGGAAACAGTTCTGCCTCAGCTCCAGCCTCAACCTCCCCTGGGGCAACTGGAGACCATTTCCTCTGGTCCTGTCACTTGGGAGCAGAGCCTGACCCCCAGCTCCCTGCAGCCTCCTGTCAGGGAGTTGCAGAGAGTTATGGCTTTGGAATCCCTCCAGACATGGGACTCAACCACCTCCCTGGCACAGGGCTGACACCCCTCTCAGGGAAACAGTTCTGCCTCAACTCCAACCTCAGCCTCCCCTGGGGCAGCTTGAGCCCATTTCCTCTTGTCTCATCACTCCTTACTTGGGAGACCAACCCCCACCTCACTCCAAGCACCCTCCTGCCTCCTCATACCCCAAATAGCCTCAGCACACTCCTTCCCATGGCAACTTTTAGAGGAGCACAGGGTGTTTTACAACAGGATGCAGCCCCTCCACTCAGGCTGTGGGAGCCCTTGATGCTCACCTCGTGCTGTTGACCTCCACATAGTCCTTGGTGCAGGAGGTGACAGGGATCCCAGGCTCCAGCACGAAGAACATGTTGAAACGCACCTTCACGTTCTTTGTGGAGGGAACCTGCCAGAGGAAGCAGAGCCAGTGACACACTGGTTTTGTAGAGCATAGAAAACAGGGCTGAGTTTTGTAGGGGAAGGGTTTGGAGGGAGGTAACTGAAGATTGGAAGTGCAGCAGGAAAAGCAGCACCTTCCTGCAGTGGCTCTGTGGCTCTAATGGGCATTTAGACAGTTGCTTGGCTTGTTGAGCTCAGAATCCCAGCTCAGACAAGCACACAGAGGGAGGCTGAAGCCAGCCCTTTGTGCCTGTTCTCCCAGAGCAGAAGGTTTCTCCCCACACCAGCTCTGCCTGTGCCAAAGCCCATGTGCTCTAGTGCAAAGCCACAGTTAATGGGGGGCTACAAGTCTCCCACAAGGTTCAGGCCTCTCCCAGCTTTTGGCACCAGCTCCAAAACCCTCCCTCCAGTGACACCAGACTAAGTCCTCAGGCTGTGGGCTGCCTTGCACAGTGTCCTGCGTAACCAAGCTCACTTGGCAGGTACATTAAGGCAAAGAGAGAAGCCCATCTTACCTCTATCTTCCAGACACAGTCCATGGCTGGGGGGTAGTGTGCTGGGTAGTAGGGAGTTGTGAAGGTGCCACTCTCTCCTTTCAGAGTCCCACCACAGGCTAGAAGATAAGCAGGATGATGGCAATGGCTTAGAGGTTCAGAGATTCACAAGCTCAGGCAGGAAGGGGAAACAAGATGCAGCAGTCTCTAACAAGGTTAAGTCCATCTCTAGAGACAGCAGCTCAGCTCCACAGCTTGGAGAGAACCCAGGAGAGCAGTTAGGTTCTTCCTGCAGACATCAATCTGCATTTCTGATCCAACATCACTCCTTTATTTGCCCTCACCAAGGGACAGCATTACAGCAGCCATGGGCAAGGCAAGCTCCAGGAGGCAAGACACGACCTTCTCTGGAAACAACCCTGGCAAACTGACCACAGCCACAGCTGCCTGCAGCAAGGAGAGGTGGGAGGAACTGGGCCAAGGTCTTGCCTCACCTTTCATCTTTGGGAGCTGGAAGAACTCAGCCTTAAAGCCAGGGAATCTCCCCTCCTTGTTGGTAACCAACGTGACGAGCAGGACGTTCTGGGAGGACAGGAAGGTCAGGTTGTAGGAAGGGGCATAATTCCCACAGAGCCTAGGAAGTGAGGGCCAAAATCCATTAGACAGAGCTGCAGGGAGAGCCTCAAGCAGCACAAATCACCTCTGAGCAAGGAGAGAAGCTCAGTTCCCAGGAGGATTTCTCAGTGCCACCCTTGCCAAGCTGATGCCAGAACTGGAGAGCTGCACGGGAAGCTACTGAGGACCCTCACCTGACCATAGCATGAGGCTCCACAGGGCTCAGGGAGTTGTACACCTTGATGTAGTCACTGCCATCCCTGCACTGCTCCAGCTCCAGTGTCTTGAAGGTCAGGCTGATGACAGAGTTGGCATCTGCCCTCAGTGCCCAGTAGCAGAGAGCGTTGTTGGGGTAGGGGCTGTTGGGGAAGCCCGGCGTGGTGAAACTGGTGACCTCCCCTTCCTTGGCATGGAGAGCAAATATGCAGCTATCTGCCCAAGGAGAGCAGGGGAGAGTTAACCAGGGTAAAAAAAGAGGTGGTACTGCCCTGCCTTTACCCCAGGGACGCAGAGCTCAGCACCCTGGGGAGTCTGGCTGACCCAAACCAGCTCCAAGCAGCAGGCGGAGGTTTGCCCTGCACGTGGAGCACGTCTCTCCAGGCCCTTCCCCACCCCACAGGGGAAACCACCACCCCAAAGAGGCCATCAGGAGGCTGCAGAAGGGCTGTACTTACTGTCTCGAGATGAGGAAGCTATGCTGGGGTCAACAGCTGCAAGAGCAAACAGAGGTTGGTCACCCTGGGGCTGTGGAAAGTCCCTGGGCACAAAGCTGGAGCTGTCCCTGGGATGGGAAGCTGTCCCTTGCTGGTGGGGTCTGTCCCTGCAAGCTGCCTGGGCTCTGGGGGCCTGAGTCACAGAATCATTGATTCATTTGGGTTGGAAAAGAGCTTGAAGCTGCTGGAGTCCAACTGCTGACCTGACCCTGCCCAGCCCAGCACCACCCCATGGTCTCAGCACCTCAGCCCCATGGCTTTGGGATCCCTCCAGGGCTGGGCACTCCCCCAGCTCCCTGGGCAGCCTGGCACAGGGCTGACACCCCTCTCAGGGAAACAGTTCTGCCTCAGCTCCAGCCTCAACCTCCCCTGGGGCAACTTGAGACCTTTTCCTCTTGTCCTGCCATTCATTACTGAAGAGAACAGAGTGACCCTCATCTCCCTGCAGCCTCCTGTCAGGGAGCTGCAGAGAGTGCTGCTGGCTGCCCTCAGCCTCCTCTTCTCCAGGCTCAACACCCCCATTCCCTCAGCCCCTCCCCAGCCCCCTTGTGCTCCAGCCCCTTCCCCAGCTCAGTGCCCGGCTCTGGCCACGCTGCAGCCCCTCAGTGTCCCTGTGGCAGTGAGTGAGGGGCCCAGCACTGACACAGCCCTGGAGCTGCAGCCTCCCCAGGGCCCAGCACAGGAGGAATGATCAAGCTTTTCCTCCTCAGGAGGGAGGATTCCCTCTTGTCCTTCTGCAGCTGGGCTCAGAGGAGAACAGACAGGTCCCCACACTCCCCTTCCCAGTGCTTCCCAGTGCCAGACACCCAGGGCAGGGCTGTGACTGGCAGTTTAACCCCCTCAGTGCCAGGCAGAGCACTCACGGAAGGCGACGACCGACTCCACCTTCAGCAGGGGGTTCCTCAGACGGGGGTTCCACCTCTGCACCAGGCTCTGCTTGTCTGCCATGGCCCTGTCCAGGCTCTCCTCACGGTACTTGGGGACAAGGAACTCTGACCAGTAGTAGGCAATGATGCTGCCTTCACTGCAGGGGAAGGGAGAGTGTGGGGTGAGAGCAAGGACAGAGGCAGGAGGGCTCCAGCACCCTGCATCAAGGTGATGAGGCACGAGAATGGCCGTGGAGAAGTGAGAGTCTCAATGAGAAGTGAAGCAAGCTGTGCCCTGCCTCTCAGGCACCACACACTGGGGTTCTACTGCACCACAGCTTGATTTTCCCAGGACATATCAGGTAACAACATGCACTTCCCAGGCTCTTTTCACTCTCTTGTGGCACTCAGGGTGACTCCTGAGGTGCTCCCATGCCCAGGAACGAGGATATGTGGCTGTGTGGCAGCCCAGCACTACCCTCTCCATCCTCTGGCAGGCTTCAGACAGCACCTACCACTCACCTGAAAGCAGTTATCACTGTCTCTTTGTGGTAAGGGCCAATATCTGCATGATTCCTGTAGATCTCCTCCACCTGAAAGGTTTAAGGAAAGGTGTTGAGCACATCTGGAAGCTGAGGATGAGGGGGAGGCCATGGCAAATCAGGGCACATACCCAATATCCCTGGCTGCAGGAATGTGCAGGGGCCAAAGAGAGGAAGAGGAGAGAGTTGAGAGTCCCAGAAGAGCCCAGACCTGTACAGCACAGCCTGCTGTGACTCAGCTCACCCTGCTCTTCCCCAGGGAAAGCACAACGGACACCCGAGGCTGAAGGGAAAGGCAAGACCAGCCACAGGTTCAGCAGGGAGAGCAGACACCCTCCAGGCTCAGCTCCCAGCCCTGGGATTTGCTCAGGCAGCCTCCTCCAGCACACAAAGGTGGCAGAGGCAAGGAGATGCTGTTGCACTGAGGCTGGAGCTCCTTGTCCCCAGCACGGTGAGCAGGGCAGAGCTGAGAGGAGCCAGAAAGCTCCAAGAAGCAGTTTTACATGCAAGATCCTCAGAGAAGGGGGGAAAAAACAGTCCTGCTCATAGGGAGAGGGATGCATGAAAGCTCTTACCGTGCTCTTCACCTTCTGGGCCAGCATGAGGAACTCTGGGGAGCTGGAGTTCTCATAAGCATCAAGGAAATCCCAGTTCAGGACCCGCAAGTGGCCGTTGAAAACCTTCCTGACAGGAGCGTTCCTGTCTGCAGAGCAACAGAGAGGGCACTCAGGGCTGGCACTGCAGCAACAGCAGGGCCCTGGGGAGAGCTGTGGGGCAGGAGAAACGGTGCCCCACACTTCCTGGAGCTTTCACAGAGGTACAGAAGGCAGATGTGAGGGATACTGGGCAAAATGGCTTTTCTAGTGGAAATGGTCTGGAGAGGAGGAGGCTGAGGGGAGACAGGAGCACCCTGCAACTCCCTGACAGGAGGCTGCAGGGAGCTGGGGGTTGCTCTCTCCAGGAATGAATGACAGGACAAGAGGAAATGGCCTTAAGATGTCCCAGAGGAGATTTAGATTGGAGCTGAGGCAGAACTAGATGGGGATGGCAGCCTCAACATCATCAACTCCTCCCTGACAGGAGGTTGGAGTGAGGTGGGGGGTCGGTCTTTTCTCTCCACTAATGAATGACAGGACAAGGGGAAATGGGCTCCAGTTGCCCCAGGGGAGGTTGAGGCTGGAGCTGAGGCAGAACTGTTTCCCTGAGAGGGGTGTCAGCCCCTGTGCCAGGCTGCCCAGGGAGCTGGGGGAGTGCCCAGCCCTGGAGGGATCCCAAAGCCACACAGATGAGGTGCTGAGGCCGTGGGTCAGTGCTGGGCTGGGCAGTGTGAGGTCAGCAGTTGGACTCCAGCAGCTTCAAGCTGTTTCCCAACCTAAATGATTCTGTGCAGAGTGCCACCCTGTGTGCCAGCACCCACCAGACAGCTCACTCACACTTGAAGTGCCAAACGAGGAGGCCGGTGACGAGGGAGATGAGCAGGAAAGCGACGACGGTGACGGCGACGACCACCCGCCGCTTCGGGCCACGCTTCTCCATCTTCTTGGAGTTCATGGCAGGGAGGAACTCCACCCCTTCCTCCAGGTTGTTCATGTCCTAGGAGAGGAGAGAAAGCAGGATGGTGGAGAGGTTGTTCCCAAAGGTTTGGTGTGGAGAGGTCATAGAATCATGAAGAGCCCCCAGGATGGTGGGGGTTGGAAGAGACCCCCAGAGCTCATCCTGCTACAGCAGCTTCCCCTGGCTCAGGGGGCTCAGGAACGTGTCCAGGTGGGGTTGGAAACCTGGAGAAGGAGTCTCCACACCCTCCCTGGGCAGCCTGGGCCAGGGTTCCCTCAGCTCAGCACCAAAGGATTTGCTCCTGATGGAAGTTCCTGTGTTCCAGCTTGTGCCTGTTCCCCTTCGTCCTGCCACTGGCCACAACAAAGCCTGGCCCCATCCTCCCCACACCCACCTTCAGGCATCTATCAGCATTGATACATTGCATTGATAAATCATCAGCATTGATTTCCCCCTCAGTCTCCTCTTCTCCAGCCTGACCAGCCCCAGGTCCCACAGCCTTTCCTCACAAGGAAGACGCTCCAGTGCCCTGAGCATCTTGGCAGCCCTGCACTGGCCTCTCTGCAGCACTTCCCTGTCCCTCTGCAGCTGGGGAGCCCACAACTGGACACCACCAAGCCCAGGACTGGACACCACCAAGCCCACAACAGTCCCACCACCAAGCAGCCAGGAGCAGAGGTCCCTGTCCATGGCAGCTCCCAGGCCATGCCTTGGTGCCAGCAGCTCCTCAGCCACCCCACGGCAGGATAAACCCTGAAGGCTTTGGCTTTGCTTTTCCAAACACAAACCATTCCCTTTTGTGCTTTGGCCTAAGACAAACTCCTCATCTCCAGCAAACACTGGGGCAAGTTGTCCCACACCCTGCTGAGCACAGAGGGTCACAGTCCCACCAGCATCTCTGCCTGCTGGCAGAGGAAACTGCAGCCACCAAGTCACCCCTGCAAAGCCCTTGGTATGTGGCAGGTGTCACCCACAGCTCCTGGGGCTCAGCACACTACCAGCAGCATTCCTGTCAAAGAAGAAACCCAGCTGTTTCCTCCTCTTTGCCTTGGCACAGCTCTCTGCCTGGCTCCTGGGCACAGCACTCCTGCATTTCTGCCTGGCACCTCCCATTCAGGGCCATCAGGGATGAAAAGCAACAACCCTGAGGTGAACACACCAGGCACCTTCCTGCAGCTCAGCACCAGCCAGACCCTCAGGAACTGCTTGGAGAGAGCAAGTCCTCAAGGCAGCTGCTCAGGAATGAGGAACAACACCCCTAGGGCAGAGCTCTCAGTGCTGTCACCACCCCACCCCAGGCTGTGTGAGGAAGGGGAAGGTCCCTGTCCCAGTGCAAAGCCCTCAGTGCCCTGGGGGTTTCACTCTCTCACACCTTTGGCTCACCTGCCCTCCATCCTTGCCCAGCTTGCATAACTGCCCCTCCAGCCTGTGTTCAGCAGGGCTGCAGACCCAGATGGTTTCAGAGGCTGCCAGACAGCCCAGAGCATCCTCAGCCCAGGCAGCCATGGGAGCCCAGAGCAGCACCTTCCTCCTCAGAGCCGCCACACCACATCTTCTGCTTCCTTCTTGTGCCTCCCTCAGGTAGGAAGGGCTCTCTGCCTGCTGCAAACTGCCCAAACCATGAGGGAAACCTCACAACCTTCCCACTTTTGCCCCCTCCAAGCCTCCAAAGCAGTTTCCTGGGCAGCAGCACAGGGCTGTGGGTGCCAGTGAGGACACAAAGTGCTGACCCTGCCTTCAGACACACCCCTGTGCTCTGGGAAGTGTCCTCTCTCTCAACCCTGGACTGACACAAACATGCAAATGTCACAAGTCCCTGAAAGTCAGGAAATAAAACAACCCAACCAGCAAAGGGCATCCTCTCCCTGGCCTGTGTTTTATACTGCACATCTCATCCTCTCCCATCCCTGTACCTCACCCACACCGTTACATCCCCCAGGCAGCTGCTTGGGGGAGCTGTGAGCTGTCACATATCACAGCCTGAGTCAGCACTACTGATCCCTGCAGAGGATCTGAAGCATCCCCCAAGCACCACAAGAATGCTGCATCAGGTTCTGCCAGGCAGGTTTCAGACAAGGCCCCATCTCCTGACCTCTGAGTAAGAGGCTGAGTCTTCCCTGCCCATGCTTGGCACAGAAAGCACCCACCTGACTGTGGCATCCCCAGCTCCCTCTGCTGCTCCCCAGCACCCTTGTGCTCCAGCTCCTTTCCCCAGCTCTGCTGCCTGTCCCTGGACATGTTCCAGCCTCTCTGGCAGCTGAACACAGCCCTGGAGCTGCAGCACTGATTTGAACCTCCTCTAGTCGCTGCACCATTTCCCTCCCAGGCACTGAACACCAAGCACATCAGCAGATGTCAACCAGAGGGGCTCTAAATGCACACCCTGCTCTCACAACTCCCCAGGAGACTGTCTCAAGCTCCAGGTGCCTCCAGGTCTGACTCTCTCACCCTTCTCAAGGAAACTACTCCAAAACCCATTAGGAACAGGAAACCTTCCTGGATTTGCTTCAGTCACAGGTTCAGTTGCTTCCTCCTGCTCCTCACCTCAGCATGCCAGGCCAGGGAGCCATGTGCTCATCAAGTGAAAGGATCAGGAAGGCACAGCCTCCTTTCTTCCCTGTCTCACTTTCCTCCAGAGCACTGACTCCACGAGGAAACTGGCAAAAGGAGCACGAGCAGAGGGACTTAGAGAGTGCTGGGAGGTGTCCTGCACACAGCTCCTCCATGCTGAGAGCTCAGAGAGAAGCGTGAGCAAACCTTCCCACTCCTCCTTCCCCAAGCCACACACACAGTGTGTTTTTAGACAGGCAACTGTCCTCTGCCAGACTGGAGCAATCAGATGTGGCTGATGGTGCCAGCAGGGAATTTGGCAGGCACCTGGGGATGGTGGGAGATGCCACAGCCAGCTCTGGGCTGGAGGTGGTGCTTCAAGGACAGCAGAGATCTATCCACAGCTGGCAGAGGCCAGAGAGCAGGGCTCTCCAAGCAAGGCTTCTGAGATGTGTACAAAGCAGGCTCCATCTGGGATCAGTAGCTCCTGTGGAAGCTGATTTCTGGTTTGTCTGGTGCTTCTGAGGATCACAGAAGGGAGGGAGCAGATGTGAAACCAAAGCAGTCTCACTGCAAAAGCCCCACTGCCTGGCAGCCAAGGGGAGGAAGCTGGGAAAGACAAACTTGGAGGTGGGACCTGGGGAGAAGAGTCATTGGTTGACAAGGCCAAACTCCTGCTAGGTAATTACACCCTGCAGCTCCCAGCCTCTGTATCCAACAGGCAATTCCCATCTCTCCTTTTCTAACCACACCTGCCTCAGGTGCTATTCAATAGAAAACAAGCATCCCAGGAGAAGAGAGAGCAAATGAAACCCATCAATGCCCCACCTGGCTCAGAGCCTCTGGGATCAGCAGGGTGGGTTGAGAGAGGCAAGAAAGCTCTCCTTTCCAAACCTGAAAGCCAACACCAGGCTTTGTGGTGCTGGCAGAAGGGGAAACAGGCAGCAAGGGAAAAACCCAACCCAAGGCAAAAGACATAAAAGGTGCTGAGAGATGAGGTGTGCAACTGCCTTCACCCAAGCACAGCCACTGCAAACCCCAATACTCCTCCAGGAAAAGATGTGATAAGGACACATCTCACTCCTGATAAGAGATGGATGGAAAGCAGCACGTGCCAGAGTCATGTTTCTGTGAGGCACACTCCTGCTGCTGCTGCAAGGGCAATGAAGCACTGAGCAGACTTTGCCAGTGGATTGTTTCTCGTCTCCAGTTCCTCATGCAGAGCAATGTCACTATAAAATGATGCCATCACAACCAAGGAGGGGTTATGGAGCGGGAAAGAAAGGACACAGAGTCCTCTGGAGCTTCCAAGCACAGAGGGGAAGGGCAGTAGTGAAAGATCCAAGTTGCACACACCTATTTGACACACCAGCCCCAGAGCTCAATCCTCTACAACGTTCAGTCGTCTTGTGACCCATCCTGAGTCATCTGAGAAACCAAATTCCTTTGGGTTTATTACAGAAGAAACTGAAGTTAATGTTTGCACAGGACAGCACAGGCTTGGCCTCCTGCCCTGCACCAGCCTTATCAGTGCAGCTTTGTCATGCTCCTGGTTCTGCCCTAGCAGAGCCTTTTGCACTTCAGTCTTTGCAGCTCTCAGTGGGAGATAAGGCTACTTAGAGGCCTCATACACATACCTATGAGCCACAGAATTCCTCTCTGCAACACACTCATGTCTCAAGACCAGATGCAAAACACGCCACAGATGCTAAGAGCTGTATTTCAAACAGTGCTGGGACAGGACGTACTGTCTGAAGCACAACAAAGCCCTGGGGCAGCCTCCCCAAAGCAGCTGCGCTCCAGACCTCAGCACAACACCCCACACCCCTCACCACAGAGCCACTGACATCCCACTCACCCTCCTGCCTCACTCTTCTAGCTTGGAAGTGGGATCTGCCTGGTGATACTTGAATGTTTGGAGCCAAAAGCAGAGGAAACAGCAGCACCTGAGACGGGGCAAAGCCTTTGTCTGGCAAATCCATCCCCACCAGTGACCCCTCCTCTGCCCCAGCCAGGCCCTTGGATGTGGAGATGTGTGATTCACAAGTGGCCACGGTGGCCTTTGGATGGAAATGGGTTGTTATACCCTAGGCATGGTGAGAACCTTTGCTCTGGTACCTCTAAAACACTCTCATTGCTCCCTTGATGGTTTTACAAAGTGATCTTTTGTTTGCTGAGCAAAGGTCTGGGGAGCTCTCAGTCAGCCTCGGCCTTTTTCTCATCCTACCTTCCTTATCCCTGTTTGCCTTTGGCACCAACAGCAGCAGAACTGGCTGGAGCAGCAGCTCACCCACCAGCCACCACCCCAGAGAAAACGCTGTGCACCTCTCCAAGGAAGAGCAACAGCTTCTCCTTGCTGTGCCCGAGAGCTGCCCCAGCTCCTTCTCCCACTGCAGGAGGAAACACAGTCACATTGCAAAACAACTCACGTTTGCTCCACTGTCATCCCTCCCCAGGGAGCCAAGTCCAACGACAGACAAATTCCTCTGGCTGCCAGGAAGGCAGCTGCTGTCTTTGGGGAAGCCCTCCTGGAGCAAATCAGCTGCTCTTCAACTGATGCAGGGCCAAAACTGATCCAGTACTGAGGGAAAGGGGCTTGGCATGCAGCTCCCCCGGTGTACAGGGAGCTGCTGGAGCACTCAGCCCTGCAAACCTTCCCTTTGCCAAGAGAAGGAGCTGGGCAGGGAGGTGAGACTCACACAACCGTGTCACCCTGCCCAGCAGGGAACAGGGAGCTGGAGCTGAGAGGTATCAGGCAGAGCATCTCCGTCCTGCTGCCCTCACAGGGGCTGGAGGCGAGGGAAGCCTAGCTCAGCTTTCTGATGGGTGCCACATCACAGCTGCTACAGAGCTGAGCAGCAGCCAGCCTTCAGGAGAGCTGGAGACCCACTTTTGAGACAGCTCTGAGGCACACAACAGCCTCTGCACCTCTCCAAACCCAGCAGTCCCTGCCAGAGCCTCGGCCAGCGCCGCTGGAAGCCAAGGCAGCAGCTTAAGCCAAGGCAGCAGCTTAAGCCAAGGCAGCAGCTTAAGCTGGCTGGAGTCTCCAAGCAGGCCGATGTATAATTAAGCTGGTTAATTAACAAAGCCCTCTGTTAAAGTCAGACCTTGAACAGGTTTAGTTGGATCTGTTGCTAAACAACCCAGGTGCTTGCCAACACTTCCCCTCTGGGTGGTTTTGGATCTTCACTCGACACCCCCCAGTCGAAGGCGGGACGGGGAAGCGGTCGGGAGAGCTGACACCACACCACAAGAGCCCACTGTCACGGGCACACAACACATCCCCACGCTGTCCCAAACCTGCTCTGGCTTCTCCCACTCCACTGGGACCCGCTGGTTCGTCCCAGCCAGCTCCTCCTCACCTCCCCTGAGCTGCTGGAGGCGGCCTGTGGGATGGCCCCTCACGGCGCCACGCCGGGCAGCCCCGCTCGCCTCCTCACCCTCTTGGCTCAAGGGAAAGCAGCGGGGTGAAAGGTTTGGAGGCCATTCCCAGCTGTCTCACAGCCCCTGGCCCCTGCTCTCACCTGTGCCTGGGTGCTGTACCTCATGCCGGCTCCCACGGCGGGCGCTGGGCCGCGCTCCATGGCCTGGCGGCTGCCGGCCGCACTCAGGCCGCCATGGCGTGGCTGCTGCTCTCCTCGCCCAGGCACATCGCCCGGCTCCTCCTCCTCCTCCTCCTCCTCCCCCAGCCCCGGGCAGGTGTGGGGAAGCTGGAAACACCCCGCAGGGTCCGTCCCCTGCTGCTCCCTGTGTCCCCGGGGTCCGTGGCTGGGGAAAGGAGGGGAAGCCGTGCCCTGAAAGCCCCGAGCTCTGAGTCATCTGAAGGGACATTGCTTTGCTTTAGGAAATGAAACCAGAAAAATCTGCCTTTTACCAACGGGAGCCACCCCACAGCTAGCAGGAAGGATCAGCAGCACTCATGGGCACAGCAGTTTGCAGGGCAAAAAGCTTTATGGAGGTCTTCACCCCTTTTGCCAGATGAGAAGAACCAGCAGGCAGCCAAACCCACTTTTGCCCCAGGGGACGTGCCCCGCTGCTCCCAAAAATGGGATGCTGAGAGGCTGCCAAGGCAATAGATTCCCTTTATCCCAGCCTGAAACCTGCTCTGAGGTAAACTGCAGCACTTCAAGAAGGAGTCACCTCTTCCTAAACACCAAGTGACACAGCACACAGCCTTACAAGCAGAGATCACACACATGTACCCACGTTTGGCACTTCCAAGAGCATTGCTCACGTATCAGCAGCAACTCCTGGACACTGCCTGGTATTAAAAGTGCCCCCAGAGGTAAAAAAGAACCCAACAGCAAAGCCCTGGGTTGTGAGAATGCTTGAAAGCAGGTTTGAAAGAGGGCTTTTAACACCCAAACCTGCATTCCTGACACAGTCTTACCCCATTGTTTTTCCCTCCTTGCAAAGCTGACACCTCACACCCTTCCCCCACCATTTCCATTTCTCACATTCAAGAGTAAGTCAAGATTAAAGATAGTTGGACCAACATCATCTTTCTTGGAAAGGCTCTTCCCTTTTCTGCTTTACATTGTGCAGCCTTTAGCAACATGTGATATCCCCATCAATCTGTCTGAAGGCTGGACTGCTGATCTGAATCCCTTTCCACCAATGGAGTCCAGGCCTGGAACTGACTTTCTTTGGTTTTCCTCACAGCTGAACAGTTAAAGTTTCCCAGGAAGCCGGTTTGGGTGTGATTGGGGTGTAATTGGAGTTGCCCAGGGGCCTCGGGTGATGTTTTGTTTCCCCTTTGCTCTGCTCCCGCAGAGGGCAGGTTTTGCATCCCTTTTGCAGGTGTTTCTCTTGGGGGAAAAAGGTGTCAGTTTTCTCTTGAGGTGAAAAACACAACTTCACTTGTGTGCTTTGCAAGACATAACTTCTGGAAGTGCTTTCCCTGCTCCCTCAGCAGCTATGAGAACCACCTCCCCCACCTCTCTAACACAGCAGGAAGTATCTCCAGCTCTAAGGTATTCCCCTTCAAAAGGTGGCTTTGTTAGTCAGCCTGCTGAAACTACCCAGGCTGGCTGATGTCAGAAGCTGCTCTCAGCCCTCCCTCCACTGCCCAACCCTGCCCAGAGCTCTGGTTTTACAGCCACTCCCTACCTGAGCCTCAGCCTGACTTCATGCCCTCGTGAAACAGCATATTTGAAGTGTTAAAGCAGCTGGTCCCGGCTCAACCACTGCTCTTTGTGCAAACTTCTCCTCTTTTAGCATCCCAAGTGATCTCCTCCGGGCCAAACACCCCTTGCTGTGGGATGTGGCTGCTGAGATGGGAGATGCAGGCTCATTCTTTGAGGCTCAAGGTGTCTCTTGCAATGATCCACAACTCCCTGGCTTCAGGGAGAGCTGAGCCCAGTGTCCCCTGTCACTCAAGCCATTGCCATTTGACAAACTAATTCATCAGGGGATGCAATCAGAGTGGGAGAAACAAAAAGAAGCAACAAACATGCTAAATACAACCTTCTACAGCTGGGAGGCAGCTGCTTCAGAGGACAGGATTCCCCTGCTGAAGCAGGGATTGACTGTGTAGCTGGATGACCACTGCAGGTGATGAGAGCCTTCCCTTTACAGTCCCCAGAACATGACAGCAGCAATTCCCAACAAGCACATGCTTTTGTGGTAAGACACTTGCACGTGTCTGTGTCTCACAGAGGGACACTGAGCCCAGCTAAATCACAAGATGCAAGTGAAACAGAAGGATCGAGCCAACTTACCGGTGGCAGCAGTCAACGACAAAGCCTCTGCTTCTTGCTGCTTCTGTCAGCTCACTCTGTCACCTCTGTTGTCTCTCCCCTATCAGCCACAGCAGCATTAGGAGCTCAGCAAGTGGAGGTTTAACGAGCCTTTAGGAGGAAGGAGAGGGTTTGCTTCAGGCACACCAGTGAAACTTGAGAACCAGGTCAGTCTTTTGTCAGAAGCCTGTTGCAAAAGTTAAAGGCAGGAGAGTCCCAGGTGAGATGGGGATCAGCTGCTGGAGCAGCAAAGGCTGGCTGAACCCACAGGATACCTCCACATCAGCTCCCAGCCCTGGGAATGCCATCCATGAGGAATAAAAGGCAAAAGAAGAGCTGTTTACTCATGGAATGAAGGCAAGTTGCCCACGGGGAGGGAAATGTCTTCTGTCCAAGCAGCTCCCGGCCTCACCAAGGAGCACAGTCCATCCACAGCAGCCAAGGGCTGGGGCTTCAAACAGCCAGTGACAAAAGGTTTTTTCCTCCCTGCAGCTGTGTTCTCAAGGATTCTGTTCTCAGTGTGACTCCTGGATTTCACTGAGGGTGTCCTCCCACCCAGATTCCTGTCAGACAACCCCGAAACCACCCCATTCTCTGTCTGCAGTTGCAGCCTTCAATCCGGTCTGGCAACTTCCACATACAGAAAAGATTGGGAGAGAGATAAAACTCACAGGGGTGTCCTGTTACTTTGCATTCCAAAGAGTAAATAAAAGGCTGATTCAGTGGGAGGAGAAGGAAAAGAGTCATCCAGCAGCTCCGTGGTTTGCAGTTGAACTGGCAGCCCCCCTCCTGGAGAGCAGAGATGGGCACAAGGAACCGTTGGGCTGGGGACAGCTCAGCAGACAGCTCTTCCTCCTTTCAGGCCTTGCAGCAAGCTGCTTGGTGTGACTCAGCCTCTTCCATTACAATGCAAGGAGAGTAATCACTGACTTTGGACAAGGGGATCTCTGAGAGTGCAGTGAGTTGCTCTCCACTGGCCACATGCTGCTTTGAGGCTGAGCTGAGAGGTGGTGAGGCTTTTCAGGATGCTGCTCAGGGATTACTGTGCAGTTTGGATGGGGATTTATCCTTTGGTCTCAAAGGTTTCTCTGGAGAGATTTAAAAGCCACGTAGCTGAAGTGCTGAGGGACATGGTTGAGTGGTGGTGGGCTTGGCAGTGTCAAATGGAGTGCATTTGATGAGCTTAAAGGTCTTTTCCAACCCAAACCGATTCTATGATGTTAAGAGCAAGAGCTTTGCTTCCAAAATGTGACTTTGACAGGGATCACAAGCAGCTTTGCCCTCCTGAGCCCACAAAAGAACAAAAGGCACTAGTGACCAGCTCCATGGATGATGTGGGCAGGAGAGTAGGCAAAGGACATGATAACGTGCAGCCAACTGGTGATGAGAAAGTCCACCCTCAGCCCTCCCACATGCCCCACACAGCCCTGAGCCACGGTTTCAGAGTCAAAGGGGATGTTTTCTTCAGCTTCATGGTGCCAAAAGACTCCAAGGGAATCCAAAGCCCTAGGAAATAGAACATTAGCTTGCTCTCAGGACTGTATTACTAGCTGTGTCTCTTTCTTGAGCTGTTCTGTGGCTTGTGAGAGAAACACACAGTTGGTAAGCTCTGAATCAGCAATAGCAGTGTTTTCCAGCCAAAGTGGGAGTGGGACAGAGTGGACAAGCTGGATTGCCTGGTTTCTGGCACTGTGGTGTTTTGAAACTTGCCTGAGCACCCAGGCACACCCAAGATTCCAAGTCAGGTAAGGTCCTGTCTGCCTGAAGAGCTGCAAACGCTCCAGCTGATGCTGTGGCTTTAGCTGGGGGTAGAGATGGCAGACAATGCAGTGCAATTACCTATTTCTCTCTGGTTTGTTACAAACAAGGAGAGCTGCCCCATGCCACCTTAAACAGAAAAGAGAAGTTCAGGCTCTGGGTTGGCCTTACCTGAAATGATGGGTCATTGAGTCGCTGCAGCTTGAGTTACTTTGCTCCTGTAAGGGAGTTCTGTTGCACAGCATGAGTGGCCTGAGAAGCTTAATGATGAGCAGCAACTCCAAGGTTTGCTTTTAACAGTGTTCTTGGATTGAATGTGCATTTCCAACTTCTTGTGGCCCCTCTAATTTCCTCAGTTTCTAACTCAGTCCCAGATTGGTGGAGGTTTGGAAGGGCCCTGCAAAGCTCATCCAGTCCCAAGCCCCTGCTAAAGCAGGTTCCCCTTCATCAAGGAGCACGGAAACGTGTCCAGGGGGGGTTGGAAACCTCCCAAGAAGGAGCCTCCTCACCCTCCCTGGGCAGGGAAGAGGGTTTGGAAGAGACCTTGAAGCTCATCCAGTCCAATGTTCCCCCAGCACTGCCACAGCCACCACTAACCCACATCACTCAGTGCCACATCCACACGGCTTTGGAACCCCTCCAGGCATGGGGACCCCACCACTTCAAGGAAGTTACTTCAAGCAGCTGAAAAGCCCAAAGTGCCAGTACCTTGTGTGATCAAGCATATTTCTTTTCTACATCCAGCAGCATACCTTTGTGCATGTATCTCATCAACACCAAGCAGCCATTGTTCCCCCTCCCATCCCCCAAGCACAAACTCAAAGAGTTTTCCCTTGTTGCCAAAAACTCATTGAGGATGACACATTAAATGCACTGGAGTCAACTCACCACGTTTCAAACTGAGCCAGCATCTTTGCAGGTCCTCTTCAAGCAGCAGCATCAGCACAAGGTGTAAACCAGAGTGACCTTGGGCAGGTTTGCTGTTCTCTCCTCTGGGCCATGACGGCCTTGCTCTGGGGTTAGCACGTCCACTTGTTGGTGCTGCCTCCTCTGTTTGGATGGCCACCTTCTGTGGTGTTGCAACATCACCTGGAGCTCTGAATGATCAGCATCTTTCTGCTTCAAGGATCTTGGTTCTGACAGGTGACTTGCAAACTGGAGTGAGAAGCAAGGTTAGAAGATTATGGGTGCAAACCTTAACCAAAGTGGTTTGGTGAATGCTTCCAGTCAGAAGGAAACACAAATGGTTCTTGACATGTTTCTCTCTGATGTTTTCAGCCTTCAGTGAAGGATGCTGAATGCAAGATTGATGCATTCTCCAATGGATGAATCCAGGTGGAATGGGTCACTTTGCACAAGATGCTTCATCCCTAAATGGAATCATTAAAAGCCTCAATTTGAGTTCTGTTTACAGTGCAGAGACAGCAATGGTTCCATCCCCAGTATGATTCCTTCTATGGGAGCAACCAGAGGGAGGCCAAATGAATTGCCCTACCATCTCCAGATGGTTATTCTGCTCCTTGATATCCCATCAGGGGTTGGCTGGTGAGAGGCAGGGTGGGACAGATGGGCTCTGTGGTTCACTAAAACGACTCCTGTGTTCCAATACCCGGTGCCAAAACTCCCATGAAATGCTGCTGCTAAGGTTGTACCCCAAAGAGCTTCATCAGTGATGACACCCCAGAGCTTTCAGCAAATGAGCAAACAAGGTGTCAGGCTCCTGTTGGATGGTTCATCAAAGATCTCCTTTGATGTACAGCACCTCTGACCTACCCACATAACTATGATTCCAGTCAAGCTCAGATTAATTGGTTGCTATGGGGCAACCCCAGCAACGCTTCTGTTGGGAGTCAGTTTCCATCTGGGACATGGCAGCACGTTCTCCTTTCCCCACAGCTCTTCCCAATCAAGTCACTGTGGACAAAAGCCTTGAGTTTCAGACTGCCATTCCTCCAGTGCCATGTGAAAGCCTCCAGTGCTCACTCAGAAGAGTCCTGAGGTAGATGGGGCAAGCACAGGAGCTGACTCCATCCAGACCTGCTTCTAGTTGCCTTGGTTCAGCTTTGCCACGTGGAAAACAAGCCACAGGGCTTTTGCATTTTACTTCCACTCTGTGCCAGGGACTTCCTTTGGAAAAGGAAGGATCAGCTGTTAAAAATGACACAGCTTGATGTTCAATTAACTGTTTGCCTTTGAAAAGGAACTTGAAGCAACACCCTCCACCCCCTGAGGCGAGTTCTTTGGGCTGTGAGGGCATCCTGCTGAGGTTTAGAACAGACATGTCCTCCATCCTTTCAACAAAGGTTAGAAAGGCTTTCACAAGGGCCTGCAGCAGATTGTGTGGCACTATTCTCCTGCTGGAAAGGTTCAAGCTAAGAAATGCTGAAGGCTCTTGGATGAGCATCTCCCAGTGATGGCAAACAGGCTGCACTTCCAGTTCTTTCAATAAAGCAGGTCATGGCAAAGCTGGATCAGGCTGAGAGCTCCTCTTTAGTTCCAGGCAAGACAAACAGGTGGGGAAGATGGGTAATGTCAGTGTGATGCTTTCTTTTAGGCCTTTTTCCTCTGCATGTGTGCTCCAGCCAGAACAGCTTTTAGTCCCCAAAGAGGACAGAGGAGCAAGCACCACCTAGAACACTTTAAAGACACTCTCCTCCAGTCCCACCACACACCAGCTTGAGCCTCTCTCTGCCTGTGCAGCAGTTAAAGGTTACTTATTAAAAACAAGGGCTCTGTACTTACAGCAGCTTGAGGGTTACTTTTCAACCAGAGTGGAAGCAGCTCATCCTCTGAACCACAGAGCAGGCTGTACTTTGTTCTTGAAAGTTGGAAGTAAACACAATCTAACCCAGCACACAATCCTTTGAGAGAAGCAGCCCACGGAGGTTTTTTGCTTCCCCCAAAGACTACAGACTGCAGATGCAAAGAGAAAGGGTTGAAGTGAAGGTGGCTCACTCCTTAGCAACCACTTGAAGGGAGACAGGGTGGTGATGACCTGAATAGCAGCTCTTAAAAGCAGCAGCAACAATCTGAGATGCAGGTTTCTTGCTTGGTTAAACTCAGTGCTCCTAAAGCCTCCTGTGTCCACTGACACATTCACTTAGAGTTACTTTCAAGAGGAGAAATGGAAGGGGCTTCATCCCATAACCACCTTTCAGAGCTTGACTGTAGGTTTTGACACCTTTATTAATTAGGAACAGAACTAAACCAGCAGGATTATCTTGATGGTGTTTTGAATTTAGAGGCTCTTTCACCTAACACCACGAAGTTGCTCCTCATCTCTTTAACTTCACAACTAAAAGCGCTGCAGAACACCCTCACCTCCCTCCCCAAGTCACAGCTTCTCTGCTGCCTCAGTACAAGAATTGACAAAGTGGGGCAGAAAGTGATCTCAGAGCACCTGTAAGCCCTCCAATCTGTGTCCCTGAGGCATATGAACCAAGATTCAAGTGCCTGCTTTGAAATGATGCACTGATGAAGCCACTGGAGAGCACTGGACTGTACAACTTGGCTCTTGAAACGAGTTACATCCAGTCCTTGATAACTCAGAGCAAACCACCTATTTTCAAGAGGAAAGCAGGTTGGAAAGAACCATCTTACAAAGAAGATGGTCAATCTCTAAGCCCTTGGCAATGACTGTGCACAAAACAAGCAAAAGGAGATGGCAGAGATTGGTAAAGCTTTCCACTCTTTTATTCTTCTCCTGGTCCAACACATCACCTGATGTCACGTTGAGAAAGCTTCAAGATCATGTCAGAACAGCCATGAATTCACTCTCTGGTATGTGCAAAACTCAAACCAATTTAGAGAGGGAGATAAAACTGTAAAGGTAAAAACAAACCTGAGGGGCAGGAGGAAGGGTTAAGATAGCTCTGAGTCCAAAGGACTGTAGTTTGGGTGTATTTGAAAGCATACTCCAAACTTTTCAAGCCAGCTACAGTCATCCTTTAACAGATAAAAAGGTTTCTTTGTCAAGGAGAACTAGAGGATCCTTCTGGTGAACACTTTTCTTTCTGCATCCCCAGTATGTTGCCATTTGCTGACAGGTTTGTTCACACAATGACTTTCTGGGTCTCCTCCACCTCTCGCTCTCATCCTGCCTTTGACAGCAGTTTGACATGGAAGTGGTGTCTGTTCAAAAGGAGTTTGAGCTCAGAGACAAGGGAGAAACACGTTAAAAGTCTATAAATAGTACACTGGATGTGTTAGGGACCTACTTCCAGGCTATGTTACAAACAAACTCTGGTGTCCACGCCACCATCCCGAGTCACCAGTGTCAAAGCAGTGACAGCCAGGCTCCAGGAAGAGGAGGCACCTTCTCCATGACTTTGAAAAGCCTGGATTTCCCCTCCCAAGCAAGTTTCCTTGGTTAAGGAAGATCCAAGATCAGCTGCTTGGTCTGCAAACAACCCAAATGGTACAGAAATGATATTCACAAAGAGCCCTTTGGGGTGGGGGAAGAGAACAAAGGAAAGGAAGACACATTTCTTATATGATCTGTGCCACAGAACCTGGCTTTTACACATCTGGATGAAACATTTTAGAGCATCTTTTGCTGTGGTATTCTCTACCTAGACAGAGAAATGCTGACTCCAGACAGACAAGGTGACAGAATCCAGTCCCATCCCTAGCCAGGTACTCCTGGGTGGTCACATGTCACCGTGGCCTCAGGGAAGTTCTTGGAAAGAAACCCATTTTGAAACCAGTGTTCATAGCTGATCTTGGGTCTGTTTTGGAGATGGAGCTGTTGTTACAACCACAGTGGAAACTGCTTTAGTAGAGGCAGATGCTGTTCCCTGCTGGAGATGGGAGGCTGGTACTGTTTGAATCCGTACCTGTTGGAAAGAAAAGGAACACCACCTCATGTCCAGGACAACCTGGAGATAGGTTGCACTCAGAGCACATTCTGAAGCAAAGGAGGGCAAATCACCTGCTTCTGCTGCCAACAGAAAACTCAGTTATATGAACAAAACCAAGCACCAAAAAGCATCAAGGACAGAATCTGCCACAAGATCACTCCTGTTCACGTGGGATGGTGTCAGCCTCAGAGAGGAAGACCTCAAAAGGGATCTGAATGAAAACCTGCATGTCAGCTGCTCTCATAAGTTTTCAGAAGAAGGATCCATTGCAGGCTTCCCTTCTGCACACTTGTTCCTAGCAGCTCTCAATGCAGGTTTACTCTTTGGAATGACAGAACACTGATGTTTCCAGACAGAAGCCACGTGACTTCTTCAAGAAGGGCTGATCTGCAGGAGCTGAAGCACACAAAGCACTACAAGTGCATAGAAACAATCCTCCTAGCAGCTGGGAACATTTCCTGATGGCTATTTTTTGGGGGGGTTATATTCTAGTGCTTCAGCAACATTTACAACTTGTATCTGGATGGAGGGAAGGTAAAGGGGATGATGCACTGCTTTGTGAAGGCACCACAGCCAAGCCATGTGCCTGTTACTGTCTGTGTAACCTCACTTACCAAGTGCAAAGTCCTCATGGGGATGGCAAACCCTAAAAATAAAGCACTGCTCTGATTCTAGGTGCCCTTACCTGTGTGGCTTGGCCTTGCTGCTGCAGCTGCTGTAGTTGCTGTGCAGTTAGAAAACTCACTGGCTTGTTCCCAGCGATCAGTTTTGTCCCTGCTGGCATCGTAGTCAGGATGATATTTCTACCCAATCCACTGATGCTAAGGAAAGAGAATTGCTGAAAGGTTAACAACCAGCACAGCAGGTGAAGTCTTTCAGCCTCACCAACTGTTCAGCTGCTGGCAGAGTCAAGTTCCTTATGTCATGTAGTGATTTGAAGGAGCAGAGGGGTTTTTAACCCCCCTCCTCACCTCACCAAACTGGTAAATAAACAAAGGACAAAGTGAATGTCAACACTGATCAATTATGACAGAGAATGACTTCAGCACACAAGTTCCAACCTTCTCATTGTGGACCCAGCACACCACTGAGTGAGTCTGAACACTCCTCAAGGAATACAGAAAACAACCAAGCCCTGAAACATTATCTGAGGGAGACACTACCAGAATCCAGGGAAGAATAAACAGAAAGCCTTAAATGTCTGAATGCCAGAGGAACTCACACTGAGGCAGTTAACACCTCCCTAGTTTAAGGGAGAGATGGCCTCAAATGACAGGTATTTTTAGGTGTCAATTCTTGCTCAAGCACACAGAACTAATCTAATAGCTGGTTTCAAGGCAAAGAATTCATTTGCTACAAGCTTCACCCCAGGGCATCCAAACTTTATCCTTATTGCCAGACATCACATTCATTTTTCTACTATTAAGGGACTGCAAGTCTATTCCACCCTCTGCCTGCTTCCCCAGGAACCTGCTCAACAAAGACCTGCCTCAGCCTATTGCTAAAGCAAAACCACCAGATGCAAAGTACTCACTTGGCTCCAAGGTTGCCCTTGATGATGGGGGCAGTCACCACACTCTTGCCTTTCACTGGCTGGCTGATCACTGACAGGGGCACTGTTATTCGTGCTGGTAGCTTACCCTAGAGAAGTTGAAGAGCACATGAGGAGCCTTGGAGAGTTCAGCAGAGGAACTGCTTGACAACATGCAATTACTGCCCAGCTTGCTTCTTTTAGGAGTCCTGGGAGTAGAAACTACCAGCAGCTCTGCTGATGAAATCTGTGTTGTGTTTCAGACTCATCAAAACTCACCTCCATCTCATTTACTTGACAGCTGCCTGAGCCCTGAAAACCACCTTCTCTGGGAAGGATCATTGTATCCATCCATGACTTGTATCCTTAGAAAGCAGCTGTAATGCCAATCAGCTGATGCAACTGTCATGACACAGTTTACAAGCACCTTCAGCTTTGGGCACGAAAAGTGCATCAAAGAGGGAAAGTTAATACAAGGAAAAAGCACTTCTACTTCTGACACCATTCCAAGAGGAATTACTCCAGAGGTGTGGGGGCAAAATGCTGAGCTGCACAAGGTAAGACTTTAGGCAATCTTCACTTAGGAGAGGAGGTGAGAGGTGTCTGCCTCTTGTCTGGTCATTTGGCATCTGGCTACAATTCCAAACCCACAAAATTACTTGCAGCCCCCCATCCTACAGTACTTAAGAGAAGTTTTCAGACATAAAACAGTACAGTTCAGCCTTCCCCCTTCCTCACCCTCCTCCACCAAAGGCTTAGCACTACTCACTGCCTGGGATGTCGATACCACCGTGGTGCTGACGGGCACCTGGCGCACAGCGGCGCCTCCTGCGCCGATAGTGATGGGAGTCCCAGCAGCTCCCGAGGCCACAGCAACTGCTTTTGACACCGTGGCACTCATGGTTGGTAAAGAGACAGCTGAGGTATGGACTGTGCTGACTGCTGAGGATGAAGGTGCTTGCTTTGTGTGAGTAGCTACTGTGATAGTCTGCCCAGTTTTGGGTGGCATCACCCCGAGGCCCTGCACGATTCTTATGGTAGCAGCCGGTTTGGCTTCAGTGGATGCCACCGTGGTGACAGCTTTGCTCTTCTGATCTGCCACAGTCATGCCCAGAGCAGGCATCAGTCTGAAAGCAGAGCTTGTTGGCTCTGCACTCTTTAAGTCAGGAGTCACTTTAACCATTGTGCTTCCAGCTGGGCTGGAAGAAGCAGAAGTGGCCGAGCTACTCTTGGCTGGAGAATCAGTCGACTGGACAGGATTGGATGTCACGTGCAAAGTGGCAGAGATGCCTTTCCCACCAGCACTGCTTCCTGCAGCTGCTGTGAAGAGGTCCTGAGTCAGTTTGACAGTAGTGACTTGAGATTTGGCCAGGGTGGCCATCATATCTGGGGTGATCCTCAGCACGGTCTGTCCCTTGGCGTCTGTGGTGATAGAGGACGGGGGCAGGCGCAGCACATCCTTCCCCTGGATCCGAAAATTGGTGGCTGTCAGTGGGATGCCACTTCCAGGCTGGGTCTTTACACCAAGTTGTCCTGTAATAGCCACCTGGAAAGAGATCAGAGGAAAGGATGGTATTAAACCAGGCCACAGGCCAAGGAAAACCTCCCAACACGATGTCTGCTCCTGTCAGAGCTGACACTGGCACTCAGCACACTACTGAAGTAGTTTTGGTTGCACTCCCAAAGCCACACAACGTTAAGAAATGCTGTGGCTTGTATTTTGAACAAGAAGAATGGAAAGGAGATCCACATCTGAAGATGGTTAACCTTGGACTAACATACCTGCATGTGAAAATGGGGCTCAAATACACCAAAACCTGCAACCACCCAAACCTGTGAGGTCACAACTCTACAGCGTGATGGCTCCCTGCAGTTTTCACTGTCCCTTCACATTTGTTGCACCAAAAGGGAAACATCAAGCTTGTGAGGCCCAGCTCCTTGTTAGGAAAAAAGGAAATGGGCTCAAGTTGCCCCAGGGGAGGTTGAGGTTGGAGCTGAGGCAGAACTGCTTCCCTGAGAGGGGTGTCAGCCCTGTGCCAGGCTGCCCAGGGAGCTGGGGCAGTGCCCAGCCCTGGAGGGATCCCAAAGCCGTGGGGCTGAGGTGCTGAGGCCGTGGGGTGGTGCTGGGCTGGGCAGGGTGAGGGGAGAGCTGGGACTCTACAAGCTTAAGAGTCTTTTCCCATCATGATGATTCTGTTCTATTCTATTCTATCATTCTCCCTCTCTCACCTGCTTGATGATATTCTGGCCAGCAACGTTCTGGATGACAGTGGTAGAGGAGGTGCTTGGAGCAGAACTGCCTGGAGAGCTGGTGACTGGCTTCCCAGCAGCACTGGCTGCTGCAGACAGCCCTGTCACTGTGATGCCCGTCTGGCCTGTCACTGAGCCTCCTGCTCTCTGCACCTGCACGGGGCTGCTTTGAGTTTTTACTGGCAGAGTCATCACAGCCTACAGTAAAACACAGAAACAGCCTGTCAACAGACTAACACAACACTGAGGGGTTAATAACTCCTCTTTTTGGCTCATGGAAGTTCCACTGGAACAGCAGGAATAAGTCCTTTGGTGCTGAGGTGAGGGAGCCCTGGCCCAGGCTGCCCAGGGAGGGTGTGGAGGCTCCTTCTCAGGAGGTTTCCAACCCCACCTGGACACGTTCCTGTGCCCCCTGAGTCAGGGAAACCTGCTGTAGCAGGGGCTTGGGGCTGGATGAGCTCTGCAGGGCCCTTCCCACCCCTCCCCTAATTTGTGACAGTGCATGTTCCAAGTGAACAAGCAATCCCTGACACTAGAAGTCAGACAAGAAGCCAGAGCTGCTCCTCCCTTTCCCTGCAGCCAAACCCACCTGCGGGAGCACTTTGGTTTGCGTGGCTGTGGCTGGAATGCGGATCTGAGGCACGGAGGCAGGCTGCTGCTGCTGGGTCACCGCAGGGGCTGGCGCAGGAGGAGGAGCAGAAGCAGCGGGGAGGCCCGAGGGGGCGCTGACCACGCGGACCTGCGGCAGCCCAGAGGCGGGGGGATGGCCCAGCACTCGGGAAGGGGCGGGCTGGGGAGCTGCCGGCCCCGGAGAGCTCTGCGAAGTGGAGAGCAACGTCCCGAGCTGCGGCATGGTGGGGGACGATACCAGCAGAACGCTGCGGGAAACAAAGCCCAGAGGGTCAGCAGGGATGTAGGAAATGAGTGAGAAGGAAACAGTAAGGCTCACAGGTGAGGGGTGAGAGGGAAGTACCTTGGGCTGGGTTTTGCTGGCTCGGATCCAGCACTAGACACACTCTTGCTAACCACAGACACGGGTGGGGGTGAGATAGGCGTTGCTGGCAGTGCTGGTGCAGTGGGTGTCACGGGAGTGACAGGAGTTGGTGGCATGCTGGAGTCACTAAGGCTCAGCTGGCTGGGCTCTGATGTGCTGCTGGGCAGTGCTTTCACAGAACTCTCCTTGCTGCTTGACTTCTGCAAAGAAACCACATCAAGCATGAAGGTCTTCACAAGAACTGGCTTGGGCTGCTGCACTTTGGAGAGGGGAGTGAGCACCTGAAGCTGAGTTCTGCAGAAGCCTGACCTCACCAACACTTGTAAGGACCTAAAGGGTGGGTGTCAAGAGGATGGAGTGACTTTTTTTCTCTAGTGTCCAGCAACAGGACAATGGACATAAGCTGGAACACAGAAAGCTCTACTTGAACACAAGGAGAAACTTCTTTACTGTAAGGCTGATGAAGCCCTGGCCCAGGCTGCCCAGGGAGGGTGTGGAGGCTCCTTCTCTGGAGGTTTCCAAACCCACCTGGACATGTTCCTGTGCCCCCTGATGGAGGATAACCTGCTTTAGCTCTGGAGGGCCCCTCCAACCCCCACCATCCTATGACTCTGTGATTCTGGATGATGCCCCAATGGTAAATCCTGAAATCACAGGCAACTGACTGACTTCAGTCTTCCTCATCTGCAGCCACAAGTGGGGTGGGGTGCTTGGCTGCTCCTGTTCTCAGGGAGAAGAGCACCTCAGCAGTGATGTTCATAACACACAGGTTTCCATCTGGGTTAATTTGCCAACAGCAAGCACTTCAGGTATCAGTAACAAAAAGCTATTCAAACCCTGACAGCTTCAGCACAGCAATGGGGAAGGCAGCAGATGGGTTCCATACACTCTGCTGGAGGTTAACCTCAAAAACAGACCTGAAAGACCATCCCTAAGATAGGGAGCACAAATTCTGGGTAAGACTAGATGCTGGGAGAAGCAAAAGCTCCCTCTTTCCCATCTTGTCCACTGGTGCTAGACTAACACTGACATTCCTATACATAATGAACTGCTAATGACATAGTCTTCTCATTAGCCACTCTGGGTGCAGAATTTATGGATGAAATTGAGCTCCTCTCTCCTTTCCAACCCCAAAAGCATCCACCCAAAGCAGTGCAAAGGAATGTACCATTTTAGCTGGAGGTTTTGGCTTCTGCTGAAGAGCTTTTTTGGCCTTTGCTGCAGCAGCTTGAGCTTGGTGAATCCGTTCTGCAGACAGAAATGAATAATTCAGAGCTCCAAGACGAGCAAAGGTGAGTTAAGAAAGGGGCCAATCAAGACCTGCAGGTTCAACTTGAGACAAGAAATCAAACACATGTAGTCATGTCATAATGCAAAGGAAAATATCAAGTGAACTTAGCCAAGAAAGGCTGAAACAAAGACACAGATGAAGTTGTGAATGTACACAGGATGCTGTTTGCCAAGCAAACCCTTCAAACTGCCACACAGCTCTGCAAGAGGCGATTTTGGTGCTGATGGGCCAACATCAGCTCACTAGAGGAAGAATTCCTGTTCATTTGCCAGCTAAAGGAGTTTGAGACATTTAGAAACACTTTCAGTTGTTAAGGTATGAGCAAAGCCAGTCTCTTACCAAACTCTTCCTCACTCCTGTCTCGGTGCAGGTAGATCCACAACTTACGTCCAATATCGTATTTCACACAGGGATCCTTCTCATAATGCAACCGGTCCAAAGCACCACTAACAACAGTATTAACCTGCAGGAACACAAGCCATGGAATCACAGAAGGGCCCTGGTTCAGTCAGCTAAAGGAGAAGAGAGGGCCAGACATGCCATCCAACTTACCTGAGCGCTTGTGACATCAGGAGCAAGGAACTGGGAATCCTTCAGCAGCTCACAGATTTCTGCACGAGTTCCTTCCCCGTTGGGGAGGCGAGCAGCAGCGTCACGAACTGCAACACAGTCAGAGCTTAAACCTCCAGGTGCAACTCAGCAGCTGTATTCCAACACTTCAGCAGGCACACTTTGCTCTCTTATCCCCAACTCTCACAGTGCTCACTAAAATCTGGCTCCTGGAATCCCTCAGAGATGAGCAGAGATTAGAGAATCATGGAATCGTTTGGGTTGGGAAAGAGCTTGAAGCTGCTGGAGTCCAACTGCTGACCTCACCCTGCCCAGCCCAGCACTACCCCCAGCCTCAGCACCTCAGCTCCATGGCTTTGGGATCCCTCCAGGGCTGGGCACTCCCCCAGCTCCCTGGGCAGCCTGGCACAGGGCTGACACCCCTCTCAGGGAAACAGTTCTGCCTCAGCTCCAGCCTCAACCTCCCCTGGCGCAACTGGAGCCCATTTCCTCTTGTTCTGTCATTCATTACATGGGAGCAGAGCCCAAACCCCATCTCACTGCAACCTGTCAGGGAGCTGCAGAGAGTGCTCCTGTCTCCCCTCAGCCTCCTCTTCTCCAGGCTCAACACCCCCATTCCCTCAGCCCCTCCCCAGCCCCTTGTGCTCCAGCCCCTTCCCCAGCTCAGTGCCCGGCTCTGGCCACGCTGCAGCCCCTCAGTGTCCCTGTGGCAGTGAGTGAGGGGCCCAGCACTGACACAGCCCTGGAGCTGCAGCCTCCCCAGGGCCCAGCACAGGGGACAATCACTTCCCTATAAGGATCTATCACTTCCTATTGTAAAGATCCATTTTCAAGTCCATCAACTGTGCTAGGAGTGATGAACTTGAGGAACAGCACTGAATGACTCTGCAATGCCCCAACTCCACAACAGTGCACTCAAACCACCCTCTGTTTTTCCCCTTATCAGTGCCTCAGCTTCAGCCAGCACCAGGGACTCTCCTCTCTGTTTCCATTTCCCCTCAGATGACAGCAACACACAGATGTCTCCTTCCCTCATCTTTCCTGCTCCCTGCATTTCATCACAGGATTGATTTCTGCTTCATTTATCTCAGTCCACCCTGTCCACTTTTCCCCTGTATGTCGACTCCCCAAGACACCACCTGAGGGGTCAGAAGAGCTTTCTTCTTCCTCTAACCATACTGCTTTTGCCCATGAGCTTACCCAGGGATAAGATGGTGACATATGCTGGTCTGTCTGAGCGCAGCAGGGAATGCTCCCGGGCTTTGTTCAAGGAGGTTTCCTTGTCAAACACCCCTTTCACGGGGCCCACGACCGACTCGAAGCCGTGCATGCGGAAAGTGAAAGCCTTGTGGGGCTGGCTGTAACGGTACCGTTCCTGCAGTTGCAAACAAACAGGGCTGAACTGAGGAGGAAACATCCAGTGCAAAGCCTTCAAAGCTTGTGCTATGCCTAGGAGTTATCACCCCTCAGAGAGAAGTTGTTTCTCAATCAAATACTGCAGTATAAACTTGGTTTGGATCAAGACATTCCCCAAGGGCTTTGAGCAGAATATAAAGCATCACCTAAAAGGGTGAAGGTACAATACATGAGGTCATGTGAAGAGCTGCACAGACCACACAGGTGCTAAAGACACAACTGATAGCCCCTTCACTCCAGCTACAATGAGCCCTTTCTCCCTCTCTTTCCAAAATGTAACCTGGATATTCTACCAAACACACAGCACACACCCCCAGGGAGAAGAGCTGTCACTCTGTGTTTGTCCTACAGTACACACTTGCATCTACTACAGACAAGGTAACTAAGCGTGTGGGTGCATTTACTGCCACTCATCTTCTCCTTGGACTCATCCAGGCCCCAAAAATAAAGAGACAAGTCATCCTCATATGCTGGAGGATGGCAAAGGAGATTGAAAGGCTGGCACTGCCAATTCCAACCCCTTTTGAAGTAAGCAGCTAGGCTGTATCATTAGCAGGTTTTATGGCATCTACTTCAAGGCAGAAGAAACATCCTAATCATTTACATTAATCAAGTTTGTGTCCAGTATAAAGCTGTCATCCCAAAGTCTCTTGGTTGAGTGGCCAGCTGCTTCAAGAAGTGCACTGAACTCTCACCTGCTCCTGAAACACCCGTTTCTCCTCTCCAGTGCTAGGCCGGACTACATAGTCAGTCCTTCTGAAACAAAGGTCACCATCAGTTCTGAGCAACAAGCAGCCCACAACAGTCCCAAAGAACAAAGCCTTAGTCACTTAATCCTTCCTGCAGATTCTTCTGATAGACTCTGAAAGCATTTGATAACATAAAGTCCTGCAGAGATCTTCAGATAAGCTCTGCTCATGACCTGAAGGCTCGAGGGCCAAAGCTTCAGCATGCACTGCAAAGGCTGTCAAGGATACTTACACTCTAGGAACTGGTGTTGTGGCATCTGAGCAGTCTTCATTTTCCTATAAAACAAAACCAGTTTGATATCAAAGTTAGCTATAACTCAGTTCACCTTTTGTCCTGCTAGAGGGGGAATTTTTCTGACTCACTTTGAAAAAAGTCTGGTCTTTGGTCTCCAACCAGAGCTGAAACAGTGCTGCCAATTCCTTCTCGTGATCTTGGCAAGAACCTAGTCCAAGAAATCAGGAAAAATAGGAAGCAAAAGTCCTTTACTTGCTATGAAGCTGGTTGCTTGTATTTTCCAGTCATCTCCTACTCCCTTCCCCCCTCTGTGTATCACAAGGCATCTTCCATACCTCACATGGGCCCCAATTTCAATACTTGAACACATGCAGGCTTAGGAAAGTGCTAAAGCCAAGTTATCCTCCTGTGTTGGTACCAAGAAGAGTGCTTCAGCTCTTGGCATGTCTGAGACAACCCCCTTGCAGATAGTTCCCACTCTCACCAGTAAGCTCAGCCACTGAGTCAACGAGAGAAACACATGCCTACATAACCTCCACCAGAAACTGAACAAGGGCCAAGAGAAGTAGCTGCCTGACTCCAAATCTCTGCCAGTTTGACCTCCACAAACATCATCACTAGAGTTAAGAACAGAAAACCCTGCCTAGTGTCTAAGTGAATGAACAGAAACCACGAGACATCTGTAATTGAAGTCAGTATGAACCTGGGCACATTGACTGAGTTAACTTACAGTAGCAATAATTAATAACCACTCTGAAGAACTGGAAGGTGTGCTCTAAAAAGGGGAAAAATGAAGGTGTTCAGATAGATTTGAAGGGTGACATTAACATGGGCAGGTGAGCAACAGAAAGAACTACAGCCCAGTGAGCCCCTTGGCTCACTTATTCTCTGTCTGCTGCTGCTGTCTTGTGAAGACCCTGACTCCAAAGCACATCTTTTCTCAGCTAAAGGCCTGCTCAATGAATTCATAGCTCTGTTGGTCCCCTGTGGGCTGCAGCAAGCTGAGAAGTGAGGCTTTACTCTAGTAGAAGTCACAGAAGAGCACAAACTACTCACCAAGTAATTTCCACTGCTGAGTTTTTTCCTTGAATTCAACAAAAGGTGAGAAGCTGGAAGGAACATCTACAACAAGGGTGAGTGTCAGAGACAGCACACAATCATGCAGCCCCCAAAACCCTCCTGCTGCAATGCAAGCTGCTGAGTTGGACTCACACTGACAGATTAAAGCACTTGAAGCAGTTATGGAATAAATGTACAGTTGCCCCAAGGGAAGGTAAACATCTCAGAGTAACACTGCAAGCACAGGAACAGAACAGGGCAATGAGCCTCTCACCTACAAGCTGTCAGATGAGATCCTGTTTATGCTGCTGGGGAAGGAACTTGGGATTTCTAGTCTTCCCCACGTTATGGAGACCATGAAGCTGCAAAGGTCATTACACTGTCTCTCTCTTTAAAACTTCTGACTAAGCAAACAAGAACCACAGAGTAATTTAGTTTGGAAGCAATGCCTGAAGCTCAGCTAGTCCAAGCCCCAGGTCAAAGTTGGGTCAGCTTCATGTTTCCAGTGGAATGCTCAGGGCATCATCTAGTTTTATTATCTCCAAAGACAAGTACAAAGCCTTCACCCCAGGAAGAGGTTCATTTCTTCCTGCCTGACCTAAAGAGGAGAAACTGCCTGTCTAGAGGCAATGTCACACACATTTTTGCATCCTCTGGAATCAAGCTTGGTCTTATCTCCTCTGCACATGCAAAACAAGTCTACCACAATCAAGAAATGCATGTCAGAAAGCTCATAATACAAATGCTGTCAACCATACAATGACTTATTGTAGAGATGAATCAGAAGTTGATTGGAGCTCCAATATAAACCAACACTGATTAGAAGTGGATTACCAGCACCATTAGTATTTTTTAACAGTTATTCTTACCTCTGCTGTCACCTGTCAAGTACTGCAAGGCAGGTAAAACCAGTTCAGACCAGTTAGAGGCAAAGGAGAACCAGTTATTTAGTGCACTGGCAGGAGAAGATTGCCAATCCAGAACTTTATCTTCAAGCTAAAGGGAAAAAAAACCCCTTATATTATCTATTAAAGATTTTGCACTGTGATTGTTTCAATAAGGAAGAAAACCAAACCAGTTAAACATATCCAGAGACAAAGAAAGGGTTTAGATATATGTATAAAAAGGATTACCTGACTTTTTCTAGTAAACATAAGATGGCATTTCAGACACCAGACACTGAAAAGGGTGAAAAACTTCCCCACCATCTCTGCTCTTAATACACAGAATGTATCTAACCATCCTTTGAACAATGGGCATGGAAAGACTTCAGGGATCCCACTGACTAAATGCATGAAGCATGTTAAAAAGAGAAAGTGGTGTGTGCTCCAAGAGGCTTTCTTTCTTAATATCTACTCTACATCTGAATGTGATTTACAGCAGGACAACTGTGGAGGAGAATCACTATTCTATAGCTATAAACCCCTTGCCTTTTGTTTTGCTCTCTGTGAAGATTTCAAGGTAAGGAAGTGGCTCCTTACCACTGAAAGAGTAGCAGGTCCTTCCAGAAACAGTATCTCCAAAAGAAGGAAAAAGAAGCTGGAAGAGATCTCATTGATTCCAAGGCATGGCTTCATATCTTCGAGAGGCCTTCAAATGAAGAGAGAACACAAGCAGATTGAGTTCCCTGAACTTCACCTTCAGGTACAAGGACTGAACATCACACGTTTCACACATCCCAAGCAGCACAAAATCAAAGCCTGCAGAGGTCCCCAAAGAATCTGAGCAGCAACATCTGTGCTCTCTCTCTTTCCATCCATGCAAAGGCATTCAGGGCTCCTTTGAAGCACTTACTCCTCTTTGACAGATGACAGAGGGAGGGGGGAATGATCCCGGGACATGGCTGGGATTCCATCTGTGTTGCTGAGAGAGTCAGTCAAATCTTCCACTTCGGATTTAATCATCTTCAGCCTTTTTTTCTTCTTATCTTCTTTCTCCTTCACCTTTTTCTTGAGGGTTGCAAGGTCGAATAAGGCTTTAGAGATGATAAAGGGTAAGAAGGAGGATGAGAAGAAGCTGCATTTCATTGGGAATCATGAACTAACTCAATATTTAACACATATTCAGGTGTGTGGGTAGTGTGCACTTATTCGCCACCAGTTCACTCTGCCCTCCCAGCCACTCTCATGAATCTTTCTCTCTTCCTCCTCAACACACTCCACTTTAACAGAAAACCTCTGGTTTTTAACCCAGTGTATAAGAAATTAGAAAGGCAAAGGCAACTTCTCAGAGCAGAGACAGAAATTGTCACCAATTAGCTGGAAACACCTTCAGTAGAAACTGAAGCTGCATACAAGCAATCACAACTCACAGTTCCAGAGTGGTTAGAGAGGGAAGAGTGAAAGGACACACCAGCCTTCACCTTCACAGGACATCTTCACCTTCTTTTCATAACCCCAGGACACCCTCTATCCACACAACACACAAGCACTGTGGCCAAGCCTCTCACCTGCTAAGGAACCCTTCCTGCCAGCATTTACTCGAGTCATAATGTCCTCAAGAGTCAGGTCTGTTGTCACCAGGTCAGGGTGGTCCTACAGGGGACAATGGGATAGAAAAGTGAGAAAGGATGAAGTGTTAAGAGAATGACAAGGGTATAAAAGATAAGCCAAAATGACCCAAATGTATCCAGGATCAGCTTATAAAGTTATTGACTTATTTTTGGCTAACACTGAAATCCAAAGCTTTGTCTCTCCAAAAACACCATCACTACAATTACAACCCCCTTCTAAACAGAGAAGCAGAGGAGGAGTCAGGTATATAGGTTGGCAATTGAACACAGGTTATGAGCAGCAAGCACTCTGTCACCCAGAAGCAGCCTGAACTTCACAGCTAACAGTTTAGGAGACAGAGAAAATGTAGCCCTGCACCCCCTGGATTTCTTCACATCTTACAGGTTGACGTTTTCTCTTCTCATGGTGCTTCCTCAACATCATCTTCAGGTCACTCTCCCCAAGTTCTATCTTGTCTGCAGTGAAAAAAAGACATGAAAGATGATCTGCACAGTCTTCCATTATTGACTTTACAGACCTCTTCCAATGCCACTGTCTATCCATCCCCAATCTGCACATTTCAGTAACTACATTTTCCTTATTAGAGTTTCACTCTTTTAATCAACCAATACTTTCTTCCTTGGGTCACCAGATTTTGTTGCTGAAGCAAGGATGGGAGAGAAAAGAAGTGAGAACTGCCTGCATCACATGGATGGTTTGCAGACTTGATGACAGAGACCTAAGGGAGGATTCCCTCAGCACATACACCAAAATATTTGGTGTCACACAAACTGCACACTCTTGTCTTCAAATACTAGCATTCCAAGGGGAAAAAAACCCAAAACAGATCAACTGGAAGAAGACTCAAGGGTTCTGGAGACTGCAAACATGAAGCATTACAAGATTTATCATCAAACAACAGATTTTCAAGCTGTACTGACCCCTAGTTTGCTTCTCACCTGCTGTTTTCATGTCTGAGGTTGACAATGTGGGAATCACCCTCAGGGGAATTGGTGGACTGGCACAACGTGCTGGAGAACTTGAAGGCCAGGAGTTTAGATCTAGAATAAGCAGAGAAGTAAGTTTCCTCTACACCTAGTACCTAGATGTATATAATTCCTCTCTCCTGTGTTTACTAGACCACAGCCAAAAAACCTGGAGTCCAGCTGCCATTCTTTTATCAAAGACACCATCCCCACAGCAAAAAAATCACCTTCCTCCATCCACACCTCAAGTCTTTACTTCAGTCCCAGGGCATTACCTTCTTCATCAGAAGACACAGTAGTGTCTCCACACTCTTCTTTCACTTCCCTCAGGATCTTCAAGTAGCGCCGGTGTGTCCGTCTGTCCCGTTCTTCCGTGTCATAGGTAGGTGTGAAGTGCTTTCTCCTCAGGGCCATGTCAGGGCCTCCTTTCCTAGCTAAATCCAGCAAGTACTGGAAAAGGAGATACATGGGACATTGGTTATCTCAGCTACCACTCATAAGCTGGAAGAGATAAGCTCAATTCATATCCTTTCAGCAAGCCTGGTGTGATAAGCACCTCTGTTCTTTATCAGGTAACTCTTTACAAAGTATTCAGCATCTGCCACGTACAAGGTTTTAAAAGCAGCCCTTTGGACCACCATCTGAAGGGGGAAAAGGGAAGGCAAATGACTGCACCTTCATCTGCACACACAGTAATACCTCCCTGTGATCTTTTGTGGGCTGTTGAGAAGAACTTAACCATTGGTCTGAGATCCACTTGTGTTGTTCCCATGCCAAATACAGCCACCTCCATCAGGGGGCACCGAAACACGTCCAGGCTGGTTTGGAAACCTCCCGAGAAGGAGGCTCCACACTCTCCCTGGGCAGCCTGGGCCAGGGCTCCCTCACCTCAGCACCAAAGGACTTTCTCCTTGTGTTTAAGAGGAGCTTTTTGTGCTCCAGCTGATGTCCATCACCCCTATAGCTGGATGCTATAGAAAGAAGCATCATTCTATCCTCCTCACACCCATCCTTTAGGTACTTAGAAGTGTTGAGGAGGTTCCCCCTCAATCTTCTCTTCTCTAGGCTGAACACCACAACAGACACCAAGCCATTTTGCAACGAAGACACCCCATTCCCCCCAGAAACAAGAGAGCAGTGCCACTCACATTGCGGGAGGCGAGGATCTGCTTGAGGAGCCGGTAGAAATACTGCTGCTGAGAGCTCAGGTACCGCTTGTACTGCGACTTAAAACACAGCTGCCTGTACTTCACAACCTCAGGATTAAAGTGGCCATCTGTAACCAGCAGGTAAGAAAAAAACCCACCCCACACATGAGTTTTTTGTCAGGTGGTTAAGTTGAAAACACACTGAAGTGTATGTGAACACTCACTGACCCCGGAAGAGTTTCTGAGCGATGTGCAGCGGGTTTCCGAAGCGGAAGCTTTCGCCGCTGAACAGAGCTGAGATGACTTTGTTCTGATGCTCTCTGTTGTTTTCAGGGAAGTGAGGCAGGAATTTTTTTAGGTGCTCTCGTTGAGCATCTGTCAGCACCTCCTGCCACGTGGACAAGCTGACCACTTCGAAGAAGATCTCAGGCTAAGGAAAGCAACAAAAAGCAAGAGTGAAGAAAATGCACCTGAGGGCTTTGATGGTTTTCTACCCCCTGAAGGTTTTCTGTGGTTAAGTGACATAAGACAGTGTCTCACTGAATGCTGACAGCAATTAGAGCATAGAGAGGACAGGTGAGGGAATTTATGACACTACTAGCAGCAGGATCATCAACTCAAAACTTGTACTAAGCAACAAAAGGCAATTTTAAAGTGAGAGTGACATCTAAGACAAGAACACAACAGAGTGGTTTCAAAAGATGTCTCGTGGAGATTAATCAAACCCCTTTCTGACATCTTTTCCAGGACAATCAGAAGCCTTTTCCCTCTTTTCAGCTTGCTCTGTAAGCCCCAGGAAAAGAGTTAAAGATATTGCTTCTCAAAGCTCTGCAAAGGTAAAGGATCTCCACGCTACTCACGTCCTCCAGGAGGTCCTCGGGCAGGCTGACTCTGGTGGCACCCAGCATACAGTCCTCCATGATGCGTGTGCCATCCCCACACGGTCCCAGCTCCAGGGGGTCGGTGAGCATGTGATCCAGAGAGTCCATCCTTCACCTGAACCACAGCAGCAAGACCCTCAGCCACCCGAACCATCAAACCCAGGGGACATGCCCAGGCGAGGAATGACCAAGAAGCCACACTTGATGAAGCAGTTGCTTAAACACAAGCCACAGAATCGGGATGTGAGATGTGTAAGGGGTTACTGTGTTCATTTACTTCTCAGTCCTGCCAACAGAGGAATGATTTTCCAGACAGAGGACATGATTTTCCTGGATAAGCAATGAAGGACAGGTGGCCCATTTCAGCTCATGTCCCACTTGCAGAAGCTGCTATTGGTAGAGCTAAATACCCTGAAAACGCTACACCCGCCTCCTAAAAGGGGTTTTATTGCACAAAACCGAAGGGCAGGGCTCGTCTGGGGCTGAATGTGCAGCCGTGGCCGAGGCAGGAGCCCTGCTCCCCTCAAGCACAAGCGTGCGGCTCTACGCGGGAGGAGATCGCACCAACCACGCGGGATATATTAACAAGGGAAAAAGTAATAGCAAACACTTAAAGCCGGTAAGAGATCAGAGGAGGGGGAGAGGAATAAAAGCGCGTTTCATACCCGTTACGCTGTCCCTGAGCGTGACACCGCGGTGAAGCCACCCCAGAGCTCTCCGGCCTGGCCGCCTCACAGCGCCGCGGCCGCTCCCTCAGGGCGCTCCGCAGCCCCACACCCGCCCCGCCTCGGCGCTGAGCGACCCGGGGCCAGCGGCCACAGGCGCGGGGGCTGGCGCTGGGGTGAGGGGCTGGAGCCCCCCGGCAGCCCCGCGGCGGAAGGAAGGCGGAAGGAAGGCGGCGAGCGGCGGCTCCTCCTCCGGGCGGCTCCTCCTCCGGGCGGCCGCGCCTGCGCAGCGCCCTCAGCACAGGGCGGGAGCCGCCATGGCGCCGTTGGGCCCCTCAGCGCAGAGCCCTTTGTAACCCGTCAGCAGCGCAGCCCCGCGCCCTCCCCCGCGGCGGCACGGCCTGGATTGTAGTGCTTTTTTGTAAAAAAAGAAAAGATTTATTAATTTCGAGTTGTTTTTTACACAGCTGCGAGGTTGCACAAGACTCTGAACACAGTAACAGTTACCGAATGTACAACGAACATACACAGTTAAATAAGAGAAAAGGGCAGAGCCGAACAGCTCGAGCAGTCCACCAGGTGCAAATTCAGGGAAGGGGTTGGGTTTAGTTTTTCTTCTGCCAGGAAAGTGGGAAATCAAACCCCAAATGGCTACAAGGAGCAGTGTTAGGCCTTGGAACCTGCACTTGTGCCTATCTTCAAGGAAAACGTGGCCCTTGCAGGGAACAGAGTCAAGATCCTGTGGGACATTACCTAAGAGACAGATCTTTGGGTTGCTCTGGTTTAAAAGATAATAAATCCTATACCTTCTGCACTGCAGAAAAAAAACCCCAAAACCCCAAACCCATGCAAAATGTTGTCTTGTTCTGGCATCTCTGCCATTTGTGCAATCACTCTAATTCCTTTCTTACGAAGGAAAATACATTTCTAGGGATGTTGCTTCTGGAACAAGGCATTTATTTAATCTTGGTACAGATTAAAGGGTAGACACTGAGATGGGAGATTTGAGTTCAAAGAGGCTGCTTTAGAATTGGTTTCTGGAACACCTTTCAGGTTTAAATAACAGGTACAAATTGTCCTCATTCTGTGATCCTTTTGAACAAAGGAGAATAGAGCCAAATGTTTTTTAAACCCCACATCTCATCGCTAAGGGGATCAAGGCTGATGTTATCTATAAAGACTATAGACCTTCTTGGACTTGAAAATTGCTCCTTTAGGGCAGTACCCACCTGGAATCTCATATTTCCCTACTACTTAGGCCATATTTGGCTTGTTATTAAGTCATCTGTCAGCTGGAAGAAAACCAAATCAAAAGTCTCCCATGTCCCACACAAACATCACCACAACACCCTATGTTGTGGTTTCAGAAGCCTTCAACAGCACAACTTCAAAATGAATTGGTGGGACCTGCAGTTGCATGGCTCCCAAATGTACTGAATTTAAAGACACTCCTCGCTGTACTTGACTGAATGTGAGCTCTGGTCCTCATGAACTTTACCAGTCTCATTACAGTGAGAAAAAAAAATCAACTTTTCAGCAAGTCACTTCAAAGCTACCCTCTAATCAGTTTCAAGCTGGCCAGTGTTCTCAATCTGATGTATTTCACTATGCATGGTCGATGTTTCCATGCCATATTAAACAGATATGTTCATTACCAAAGCAATACCTGCTACAAGGCTTTGCCTGCAGGACTTCCTCTTGTCCAGCCTGAGTGTGAAGTTCTCTTGTATCTAAGAGCTTTAACTGCATAAATCCTGATGCCAGAACTTGTAAACATCTGTAGTGCTTGCTTACATGGGTAATCTTCATCTAAATCTGTGTCAGGACTTATGCAAAGAGTCCCAACGTTCACACTCAGCGCAGCACAAGAGAAAACAATGCAAAAGAAACCCCCCACAACCCCTCTCTCAGTTCTTCAGTCTCAAGGGCCACAAAGACACAGCGTCCTCCTTTGCCTCTGACAAAATGAATGTATCCTCTTGTGCACAGACATTCTGGGGTGAGTTTTTCAGACAGTAAATAGAGATTTAGACATACACAGTGTATCCCATCAGGAGTCAAATGGAGTCGTAGGTATATTGTTGCAAATACTAGAAACTGACCAACAAGACCTGTGAAGGAGAATTATGTAAGGAAAAAAAAACCCCTTAAACAAACTGCCTGAAGAGAAATCTCCTTCCCTTTCTCCTGGTCCCTAAACATAACATGAATCCTGTACATAGACCAGGTCTACCAAAAGCAGGCAACCCTCACAGATAGCTATGTCCCATAAATAGTGGTCCACTAGCACGTTTCTTGTACATTCCCTGAGTCCAGGGCTGGTCATTTTATGGACCTGTCCAAAGGAATTACACTGCCTTGTTAACAAAGGATTGGGAAAAACAAACCAGGAGTAACCAACTCTCCATCCAAGGGGAAAAACGTGTCCACTTTGAGGTGGTGACAGAGATGACGACCCTGTGCCTTCACAGAGGTGTGCTCCTGTACCCTTATTTTTCTCCTGGCACAGTTACCTTTAGGCCACAGCAGGAGCTGCTATGCAGGCTAAGCTGAGCCTTTTGGTTGGGTTGGGTTTTTTTTCAGTTTACAGGCAAAATGGCAATTTTCCCTGCAAATAAAGGAGGGGAAAAAAGAGACAAGGGTGGCTCCACACTACCCTTACATGCTACTACGGATTCAGTCAGTTTGTTCCACACAACGTGGGTTTTAAGACTACATTTTTTCTTCCTTCTTTCTGGAACTGCTGGGTTAAATAGTGCAGGGGAGACAGTGTGTAAACAGTTCTTGAGGGTTGGAAAAAATAATAACTTAATGGATTACTTCAGCACATCTTCACAGCTTGTTTCTAGCCATCCCTGCACATTTACACAAGGAGCCACTACATTGCTGCTGCTGCTCTTTGTTCTTTGTTCACCAGGCAGTCTGCTTGCATTAACTTGGTAGATTTCCCTTTCACCTTGGCTGCTGAAATGAAGACACAGGCAGCAGTTTTGCCATGGTCTGGCAATCTGTGTGATGTTGCCCCGTTTAACAGCTCCTATGAAAAAAACCAAACCACGTGCAACATAATCTGCCAGTTGGCCTTCAGTTAGGCAAGCTTTTTTCCCCCCATAGAATTAAAAGTTCTTTACTGGAGACATTTTCATAAAGGAAAAATAAGGGTCACCAGACATGCCAAAAATAAAGTCCAGAGCAAGCAGAAGTTTTGCTTCTCCTCTTGTCCTCTTTTTTTCCTGTTAAAAGCTGCATAAAATAGCATCCCAGAAGGACTCTGAGGGTACTTCATGGTCACTGGACACTTAAACCCTCTTAAAGCATGAAGAAGAGCTCCAAGATTTTAGTTGAAGTGAGCATGTACTTTAAACCACACTGAGCTCCAGGATACCCACACATCTGGGCTTTTGAGGGACAAGTACAAGCAAAGTGACACCACGAGGCTTCTTCATTCGTGTTCTGCTGAGAAAGTTCTTGGTTTAGTGATGTGCACCTCGCTGCCACCGTTCCCGTTGGTGGTTGTAGTGATTATGTACTGGGTGGTTTGCTGCTGAGTGCTTGCTTGTGATTCCAAGGGATCTGTGGGAGCTGGTGGTTGGGAAACACCGACCTGTACCTCAGTGGAGAGTGAAGAGTTTTGTTTGACATCCAGATCGGGCTGACCTTCAGATATCACATAGTGTGTCTGCATGGGGATATAAAACAAGCAATTACTGGCTCTAAGTTTCATGGTGCTGTGCTGGAAGATATTGCAGTGTGGGCAAGGAACTTAGAAAATGAAACACAACTGAATTTTAATGTATTTGAGAGCAACATAACCCCTCTCCTTTGGTACACCAGGCTATATTTGGTTAACTTATGCATAAACTAAACAACCCATCACTACAAATTAAAATAGCAACTATTCTGAATGTTTTCCTCTATGTCCCACAACAGCAGCAACTCTTCTTATTTTGTAACACTGCAGGGAACAGGAAACTATCAAAGTGGATCCAGAAACTGTTCTGAAGTTTGGTTTAACAGATACATCTCAGTCAAATATTTTTAATCAACGCCACTAAGTCTCACCTTCTCCTGCCAATGTGACTGGGTGAACACTTTAAACTTGAGTCAGACATACACAGGCCAGACAGCATGGGCCCTGTAAATGGCTTGATGCAGAGCACCATTTGTGTTGGTCATATAAAGGAATATGATGGTGTTACAGAAAAAAAGTGAGGTAAGATTGATCTTTCCCTTGAAGCTTGGGATTATTTATTGCCTTTCAAAACCTAAAGTTGACAGTATTACTAAGTTTGATCAGTAGCACTTTTCTTCTTAGTTTCTGACACACTCATATTTCTGCATTGGGTTTTTTTGCCTACAGATTCTGCTCAGCATGGAACTGTTACAGAAAGCCAGTGCCCTTTCAGACTATGCAGCCTGGATCTCCTTAGGTACACCATTCTTCTCTACTCTCTGTGCCCCACTCGTCATTCTGGCATTCCTTTACCCTTCAGACTGACTTGATACATGATTTTGGATGGGAAATAAAAAGGCCATGATTGTTTTAATTACCTGAGTAACTGCTTTCACTTGCCCTGTGTTGACAGTGGTGACTGGTGTACCTACAGCGGTCTCTGTGATCACGTACTGGCCTTGGGGAATGGTCATCATCTGAATCTCAGATGCTAAAAGAAAGGCAAGTTGGATAATCAACATCAGTCAAAAAGAAAGTCAAAGATCACCTCGAGAGAGAATGTCTTTTGTCAGTAAGATTTAAACCTTGAAATGGTGGCTGTTGAATAGAAACTGAGTGCAAAGCCTTGGGAAACTCTACAGGCCTCAACAGAATGATGCCATCTAATACCAGCTGGTAATTCATGCCCAGACAACACATGGATTCTTGCTGAACTGCAAGCTCCTTGGAATAAAGGAGCCCAGTTCACTGCCCAAGCCATGTATCAGATCATTGTGGACCTGCAGCAGAAGCAGCTAGTATAACCATTTCCATTTGTCTGACACTGTTTAATATTCCTAGAGCTCTAAGAAGATAATCACAAAGCTTAATGAGCTCTCAAAATACTATACTGGAGAAATGAGGCACAGAGTCCTGCACACAAGGCAGAGCACTAGTGAGAGCTCCTGCTGACACTTACGATAGCTCCGAAATGAGTTCCATGTGCTGGGCAGATACGTGTGCTGGACTGAAGATCCTTGCTGCTGCTGGAGGCCTTGGTTTGGTGTTGATGTAGTTGTCTGCATCTGTGAGGGGCTGAGTTCCTGCTGAGATGGTTGTGAGGAGGGACTCAAAGGCTGAGCTCCAACCTAGAAAGAGGATGTAAGTCTCCATAGCGTGCTAAGGATTGCACACCTCTGTAGTTACACTCATCTTAAGGGAAAACATGGTGGGAGGGGTGGGGCCTAGAGCACACTGAGCACAAGAACTGCAAAGGTCTACTCCCTCTCCTCCACCTTGCTTCACTCCATGGTTAACAAGCAGAGATATTGCTTGCCAAAGGTTACATAGTGCGTCTGTGGCACAGGAGTGAGATTAGAGGCTAAATACTACCCAACAGCATGAAGAGCTGAACTTCAAATCACAGAGTCATAGAATGGTGAGGGCTGGAAGGGAGCTCCTCCAGTCTAACTCCCAGCTACAGTAGGTCCCCCTTGAGCAGGGGGCACAGGAATGTATCCAGGTGGGTTTGGAAGCCTCCAGAGAAGGAATTTCCACATCCTACCTGGGCAGCCAAAAGTTTTCCTTGTGTTGCAGTGGAACTTTTTGTGTTCCAGCTTGCGCCCATCACCCTTTGTCCTGTCACTGGCCACCACACAAAAACACTGGCCCCATCCTCTCAACACCCACCCTGTAGGTATTTATCAGAGGAATGCCACTTTACATATCTCCATTAGCTAACTTCATTTAAGCTGTAAATTGGTCTGTTCCCAGACATTTCTCTCTGGTTTGTGGAAGAGAAGAGTGAGTACCTGTGAGGATGACTGAGCTGCTGGCGAGGGCTCTGTGACCTGGATGTGCTGCACCTGGATAGCGTGCTGGGTGTATGTCTGGGGGTCATGGAGCTGCCCCACGTCCACTGTGGAGTGCTGGGACTGGTGAGGTGAGGTAGCCTGGAAAAAATCCAAATCAAAGCAGAGGTGTACACTTCAGTCTTTGCAGAAGCAGCTACCTAAAGCTCTCCTGTGACACCAGGTCTGTAACAATAGGTATAAGCCTTAACGAGGCCTTGCAGCGCTCCTGGGTCAAACCTGCATTTAACCTTTTTGCACTGCTGGGAGATAAAAGCAACACACTTAACAGATGTTATGGCACTGAGAGGGTTACACTGGAGTGATGTCAATGGAAAGGACTTGCCTAAGGTCACACAAGCTGGCTGTGGCAGTGGCTGGACTCAAATCTGACTCTGCTTTTCAAACCCTTCTGTTGTAAGGATCTTTCCATCCTTGAGATCTGCATATCCAGATGTAGTTTGATGTAGCTCGGTGTCAGATAAGTGCTCAGAGTCTGTCTCTGTGAGCTACACCTGTTAACCACTGGAGTCATTTAATTACAGATCTCATCATGAAATTAATGTTAGTTGCAGGAATCAATGTCCATGCTCCTGGATCATTAGAAAAGCCACAGTCTATTAACAGGGGCCACTTTTTTATTAACCACATTCATAACTTCATTTGTAACAAGGGAGAAAAGAAAACACTGAGTTTGATTCCAATACAAACGTAGGGTGGTTTCAGCTTCACCCAGTGGATAACAGATTTGAAGGCTGCAGGGTTTTGTTCCAGCTGCCCAAGTGATTTACCTCAGCTCAGTTACTCTAGTAACACTGTTTTTATTGTTAGGGGGCTGCTACACATCACAGAGAATGAATATTCTAATAGATGACATGAAGAGAAAAAGCAAGTGCTTTCTGTACTTCCAAATTTGAGCTCTGGTTTACTGAGAAGTACAAATTAGTCTTCAACTGCAAAAATGGGTCACCCACTGACCCACTTTTCCAGTTGCTGGAAAACCTTCCTCGAGCAGAATTGAGGTGCCCAGATGGATAGAATGAAATTAGGACTGCCTTGATGTGTCTCCAAGAAGCTGACCAAGACTGGCAGGATTATTTATGCCCAGTAAATGATGCTTAAAATGAGAACTCTATCATTTACCAATTTATCTGTAAAAAACAGTCTGTACTACTTCTTGTAACTATTCCTTCACAAACTTCTGAGCACTACCAGCCCCAACAAAGCACAGGATTGATACAGAGTGGAGGTCAAAAACACATTGAATCCCCCCAAAAGTTACTCACCTGGGCCACTTGGACAACCTGCAGCTGTATGTGCTGAGGCTGCTGCAAGCCAGTTGTGGATTGAGACACAGGGATGTACTGGATTCGCTGGTAATCCCCCTGGGGAGTTCGATAGTCTGTTGTGAGGGTCTGGGATATCTCTGTCATTGCCTGTGTCAGTAAGTCTGTTGTCTGAGCAGGGAGAGAGAGAGAGATACAGACCATCACCATATATCATCTACTGGGCTGAATACTTTTGCAGGGCTGTAGGTGAATCTACACTTGTGCCTAGTCGTTTATTTACAAGAGCTTAATGTGTACAGGGAGTGGAATCATAAGCAATTGGCAGGGATCAGCCACTAAGCTTGCTCTCTTCAGTCTAAATGCTAGTCAGGACCATTAAGGGCTAACTTAACATATGAAAAGATTTCTTTTCATCTTCTGACTTAATGGACATAAGATGGAACATAAAAAGTTCCACTGGAACATGAGAGGAAAGTCCTTTGGTGCTGAGGTGAGGGAGCCCTGGCCCAGGCTGCCCAGGGAGGGTGTGGAGGCTCCTTCCATGGAGGTTTCCAACCCCACCTGGGCACACTCCTGTGCCCCCTGAGCCAGGAGAACCTGCTGTAGCAGGGGATTGGGCTGGATGAGCTCTGCAGAGCCCTTCCAACACCCTCCTCATTCTATGATTCTAATTAGGAATGTGTGAAAGTATTGTGGAGTCAGTAGCATCTGGATCTGAATGAAAGAAGGGAATGAAGCAAGGAAAAAAGACAAATCCTTAGAGCTCCAAGGAGAAACACATAACTCAGGGCAGAGCAAAAAACACAACAACAGATCCAGGGACAGAAGAGACCTGAAATAATGTCCTGCTTTCAAATGACATCTGCCAAATAAACACTGAGACTACTTCCCAGGCTTCTGCTTACATCCCTCCCTTGGCCTGATGGGAGGTGTGTTGTGTCCTTACCACCACAGTCTCTCCAGTTGTGCTGTCAGTGGTCAGGACAGCAGGGGTGGAACTGATGACAGCCGTTGCCAGCGGGGTGTGGATGGTGTTGGGGAGCTGAGCAAACTCCGGGTGCTTCTTGCGAATGTGCTGTACCATCTTTGTCTGCAGAGAGGTGCAAAAGGGGGGTTGGAAGATAGCCAGGAGCTCTGCTGCAGGCCAGCTCAAATGCTACAGCCCTGCAGAATGCAGCTTTTAGGTTCCCCCTCAGTAAGGTGGCATCAGGAGGCACAACATAGGGTGTGCTGTGGTCAGCAAGGAGGAAACAAGGATCACAAAGCTGCTGCTGATTAGACCTGTCTGATGCTGAAATATGGTTCCAAACATCCCCACCTGTAAGCTTTGTACTCCAACAGAGACCAAAATGCACCTTTTCTGCATTTACTTTCCCCACTGCTCTCCCTTGTCACTGTCAGTGAGCAGTTTGCAAGCTTCTCCTTTTGTGACCTCCTCAGGTAACATTTCCTTCCCTTCTTTCAAGCTCATGCCCTCTATTTAGGGAACCTTTTTGCCATAAAACAAGCAGGCTCTGCCTGTATTATCAGCATTCAGCATGAAACCAGCACTTTGGCTGGTTTCACAAGAGCTCAGCTTGCAGACTGACAGAGACTTTGGTGAAAGAGCATCCCCAGGGCTGTGTCCCAAAATCAACCCCATACCTTACTGCTGTACTGCTTGGAACAGTGAGGACAGCAGACTGGAGGGGTGGCTATGGTGCCTGTCAGCTGGGTGTGGGTGCTCAGCATGGGATCAGGCTCTCCTGGGCCTGCAGGACGCAGTTTCCGGATGCTTGGAGGTAGCTCAGCACCAGGATGGTTCTTCAGGATGTGTGCTTTGCGTTTACTGGCACTCTTGTACACCTGCAGGGGAAGCATTTGGGATGAAAATGGTGTCATCCTTGATCTGGAAGGTCTGCATGTTGCTTTAGACAGTATGTTTACTTAGATCCCCAACCAACTACAACATAATGCATGAAACATAATGTAATGGTTACACCTTCAGCCTGTAGAAGCAACTCCTTCCTGTGTGGCATGCAGAAGCCATTTCAGGACATATTTGGTGCATAAGAAGCAAAGGCAAAGGACTAAGAACAGAAATCCAAAGGCAGTGCAGAAGAAGCTTCAGGCTCCACTGACCACTGGGAATTATTGGCATGTCACTAAGCAAGCAGGTTGACCAAAGAAGAACAAAAGTGAAGAGACTGACTTTTAGAAGTGATACAGAAACCAAAAGAACTTAGTGTTCAGGAACTGACAGACAGGATACTCAGTGCTAGGTTACAAATGTGACACAGGACTAAGGGTGAGTGACTGCTGGATCACAGTATTGAAGTCTGTGATCCAAAGACAGGAGAAAAAGAGAACTGCAGTGTTCAAGCAGCATTCAGCTGCCTTGGCCTAAGTACATTTCATCTTAATATTTTTGGGACATTACTGTAGGAATGTTGCTGGCAAGCACCTCAAAAAAAAGCTACAAAGCTTGCCAGATGTTTCTATGCAGAGACAAATTGCTTGCATGCAGGTCAAAGACTTTGAGAGGCGACTTCTTTACACACCTTATCACAGTACTGACAGAAGTAATCTCTGTTGGGTTTGATGATGGGCAACGTGAGCTCTGGCACCTCTTCTATTTTCATATCTGGGTGTCTCTTTGATAAATGATTCACCTTAGGAGAAAGGAACACAGAGAATAAGACAACATATTACAGCTGGAAGCCAAGCAATTGCTTCTTCTCCTAGACATGGATGACAGCCAAACCAAAACTGTAGTAATTGCTAGGCAGCAGCACTGGAAGCATTTGCTGCTGCAAGGGTTATTGTGCATTCACAGCCAGATGCTCAAGGTAAACATGGTCTTGCTAGGTCTGATTTACAGCTTCTTTACACAAAATACATAAAATAGCTTGCTAGGACTCTCTTGCAGCTGAGAGTCCAGGGAAGCCTCTGCTAGCAGAGTTCACAACCCTCATGAAGTATTTGCAAATAAGAGGTCTTGCTGTGTAACACCCTTTACACAGTGGCAGTTACAGGGCATGGCCAGGAGAGGCCCCTGAAGAACTGGGAGAAACAAAAATAGGTAAGAATCAGGAAGACTGAGGCAGTAATATACTCATTTCATGTTCTGTTAACTGCATTACACATCAGTCAGCAATACTTAGTGTTTACTTAGTGGTACTTTTAGGGACAACTTTTTCAATGAGAGGGTTATTAAACATTGAAACAGGCTGCCCAGGGAGTCCCCAGCCCTGGAAGGATCCCAAAGCCGTGGAGCTGAGGTGCTGAGGGTGGGCTTGGCAGGGTGAGGGGAAAGAGTTAGACTCTAGGAGCTTAAAGGGCTTTTCTAATCAAAATGATTCTGTGATTGTAGGTGTTGAAATATGGTGGTGACAGCCAGACACACAGCACAGGCAGTGAAATAAAGGCACACCTTTGTGAAAGAGGTATGACACAGGGGTTTAAAAAGGAAACGAAATGAGATAGATAATCTCAACTGAGCTCTAAAACTCTCCCAGTTTCACAGCATCACAGCTGAGAGAGGAGTTAGAGCCCTCTGCCACTCACCAGCATCCCCCTGCGCCGGAAGCCCATCATGCAGAGCCGGCACTTGAACATGAAGCTCTCGTAGTCAGTGGAGGCTATTCGAGGCTTGAAGGTTTTTGAGCGGCTGATTCGATCAGCTTTCTTGGCCTCCCTCTCTGGGTTGTGCATCCTCTGCATGTGCTCTCGCAGTTTGTCCTTCCTCTAGAGAGATAACAGATCAGGGAGAAAAATCATCAGTACCGCTTATTGCCTTGTCTGCTGCAAGGAAAGGCCACAAGCTAAGTTAAGTTCAGAGATGTCTCTTTGGCTTTTCCTCTGCAGTGCTGCTGTGAGGTGCAGCTGCATGCTTGGTGTCAGGCAGAGCAGCTGGAACCTTTTGGGCTTCAAAACCAAGCTAAGGTTGCTCAGCCAAGCTAGTGCTAACTTAGGAGCCTCTGTGAGAATCAATCCTTCCACTCTGGCTCTTCTTTGAACTTATCTGATATGTTAGTGCTTAACTCTCTGTGTCTGAAGACTTGCAGCACATAACTCTTGAGTGAGGAGAAAAGACCCCATGTCCCACAATGGTACTGAAGCTACTGCCCAGAGGCAATGCAGCCTCTCTGGACATACACTGTCAGTGTGCATCTTCACCCAAAAGTATCCAGTCTCTCAGCATCCTACAAGAAGCTAAGTGACCGGGAGCAGGCTGCTGCCACCACAGTTTACCTGGCTCACAGTCTGCTCCATCTGTTCTGGTGGGACCTGGAAAGACATCTGGATGTCATGTGCTGACATGATGGATGCCACAAGCAGAAGCACCTCAGCCAGGAGTATTATTAGTCCACTGATATCAGCAAGAAGCTTTCTTAACTGAAGTCATAGAAGCAGTATGACTCAAGTACCTGGCAACTGAGCTGTATGACAACCCAATTGTTAGTAAATGGACATTTCCTTTCCTATATGATTAGAAATAAGATCTGATAGATGAGATACCCTGTTACAGCAGGGCATGCTGGGGTGGATCTTGCCCCTTGGCCATCAGAAATCAACGTCGTAGCTCACACACAACCCGTAGCAGTACATGCAAGTTCCTTGACTTTGGACAACATAAGCTTATCTGCTAGGAGGATAAAGAATGGTGTTTTCCTCTTGTATCAGGAATGATCCAGTCAAGAGCCACCTTACCTTGAACTGCTTGCCACAGGTGGAGCAGAGGAAGTCTTTGCGGTCTGAGTGTCGCAGCATATGGAGCCGCAGCTTGTCGGGCCGGCAGAAAGCCTTGTCACACTCTGTACACTGATAGATCTTCTCTGAGTGGAAGCTGCGAACGTGTTTCTTGACCTACAATTGTAGATGCCAGGGAAAGAAAAAGGAGAGGAGCACGTGGTGAAATGGGAAACTCAAAGTGAATAGGAAAAAGAGGGAAAAGGTTCTAAAAGTTGTCCATTCAGCTTTGCCTTAAAAAGTATCTTATTGCCAAGATGTCAGCTCCTCTAAGTTCTACAGAGCCACAGTGTCTTTACTATGCATCTGGATGGACAGTTTGATTTCCTGAAGACTCATTCTTGAGGCATCATCTGTTGCACAGCTGAGCACTTAATGGGCAGCAAAAGTTTTACTAAAGCATCCTCAGAGTTAACACTTGCACCTGAGGCTCGTCATCTTCATTTATAAGCAACCTCAACACAGGGACTAATTCTTTTTGATCAGAGACAATGAGCTTGCAATTACAACTGGCCAAGAAAAAGCCTTAGAGAAACATTTGCATGCAGCTCCTGAATGGCAACCACTTTGGGACTGCCTTTGAATCCTGCAAACATCTGGTGGGGTTTCTCCTTCCATCAATGAAGTAACTAATGAGGTTTGATGTTTGGGGTCAAAGCACTACTCAAGAAATGGATCTCTCATTAAATCTTTACACCATCTTCTAATAATTAGCTTGCTGTGTGAGCTGATCCAGGTGGGACCTGCTTTGGCAGGGGGGTTGGACTGGATGATCTCTAAAGGTCCCTTCCAATCCCCACCATTCTATGATCTTCATACATGGAACAACTTGTTACTTGTTCCACATAAAAGTAGGTGACTAGACTTTAATTATTCACACAGCACCAACATCTTCCATTTCCAAAAGAGATCTGAATAGATGGAAACAATGCTGTGGGACCTTCTTCTGACTTCATCAGTTTCATGGGCAAGTTTATGGGGAATTAGGCTGCAGTACAGCATTTCTGAACCATCAACATTTTCCCTTGTTCAGCATTTACAGAAGACAAAGGGGTTTTTTTTTGCACCAGTGAAATTACATCAGTTTGCCCCCATTCTTTCCTCTTTAGCCTGTCAGATAGTCTACCAGTTCCTATTACTTGACTTAAACTGGATTGATACATTTCAATTTCAAGTCAGGCAGCTCAGCAAGACAGATCAAGCTCTTCTTCCCTGGGAAGGAGAACGAAAGTCTCATTTTTAGCTTCCTGAATGTCGAAATAGAATCCTTAAATTCTATTAATGATCTTCTCCAAAGGCTCTGCACACTACACAAAGTAGTTACATTATTCACTACTCCAGTGCAGCCTCTCCTAAGCAGCGTGCAGAGGAGAAGAACAAAGTACCCAGCTGAAGCCCAGGGGGGAAATCAGGAAGCAGAGTATCCTGATGTGTTCTGGCACTTCTGCAAGGTATGCAAATGAGTTATCCTGACAAAAACAGCCAAAGGATTAAAGAGGTAAAACCTCTTCTGGTTTGGTTTGGTTTTAATTCAGGATTTTAACAACCAAAGGACAAGATGCACTTAAGTACATCCAGCAAGAGACAATTCCTTTCCATGCCATAGATCTGTACTGACTATCTCTGGGTTAGGCATTGTCTAGGGATAAGGGACCACCCATTCCAGCATAAAGTGCCTTCTAATGACAGACTGAAGCATCACATCTGATGATTTAGTGGAAAGAGCACTTCAGGGGCATAAAACATCTAGCAATGCCTGGTCACTCTTCTGTTTTAATTTGACTGACATGGAGTCCTTTATCTTGTGACAATGAACAGACACCCGGCATTGGGCGAGTGCAGAGATCTCTGTGAGGGCAGGAAGGGGCTGCAGAGGGCCCTGGCCAGGCTGCAGCTGTGGGCTGAGGGCAACAAGATGAGGCCAAGGTCTGGGTCCTGCCTTGGGGCCTCCCCAAGCCCAGGCACAGCCACAGGCTGGGGCAGAGCAGCTGGAAACTGCCCGGAGGAAAAGGGCCTGGGGGAGTTGGTGCCAGCGGCTGAACACGAGCCAGCAGCGTGCCCAGGGGGGCAAGGAGGCCAAGGGCATCCTGGCTGGGATCAGCAGTGGGGTGGCAGCAGGAGCAGGGCAGGGATTGTCCCCTGTGCTGGGCCCTGGGGAGGCTGCAGCTCCAGGGCTGTGTCAGTGCTGGGCCCCTCACTCACTGCCACAGGGACACTGAGGGGCTGCAGCGTGGCCAGAGCCGGGCACTGAGCTGGGGAAGGGGCTGGAGCACAAGGGTGCTGGGGAGGGGCTGAGGGAATGGGGGTGCTGAGCCTGGAGAAGAGGAGCCTGAGAGGATACAGGAGCATTCTTTGTCACATCCTGACAGGAGGCTGCAGTGAGCTGGGAGTCTATTTCATCTGAGTGACAGAACAAGAGGAAATGGGCTCAGGTTGCCCCAGGGGAGGTTGAGATTGGAACTAAGGAAGACCTGAGGGTTTGTCAGCCCCTGTGCCAGGCTGCCCAGGGAGCTGGGGGAGTGCCCAGCCCTGGAGGGATCCCAAAGCCACACAGATGAGGTGCTGAGGGCCGTGGGGTAGTGCTGGGCTGGGCAGGATGAGGGGAGAGCTGGGAACTCCAGGAGCTCTTTTCCAACCTAAATGATTCAATGACTACACAAGACAGGTACTGAACAAGTGCCAAGCAGAGTGCTTGCAGAGAGCCAGGAGGCAGAGTTTGACAGCAGCACAGCCTCACCTGGATGAAGTCTGGAAAGCGCTTTTTGCAGGTGGGGCAGGTGAAGCAGCCGTCGTTGACGTGAACGGCCACGTGATCCTTCAGCAGATCCAAGCGGTCGAAGGATTCGGGACAGAAGATGCAGGAATATGTTTTCTGGTCCATGTGGAACTTCATGTGGCTCTCGAGGGCACCACTGTTGATGAAGCCCTTGTTGCAGATGTCACAAGTCAGAGGGCAGTTCCCTTCCCGGCCGTGGAACCTCAAGTGCTGATCCAGTTTGTCCTTCTCCCGGAAGGCTTTGCCACACTGGAGGCATTTGAAAGGGCGAAAGGACTTTCGGATGAACAAGTGCTGAAGAGCTGCATTCTGAAAGAAACAAAGAGACCATAAGCTGTTATTATCAGGTACAGATTCCAAATCTTTTCAAGATGAAATACAGCAGGTGAATTCCCCAGACCTTTACAAAATCAGCTTCTGCACCAAAGGTCACCACGGATACGTGCAGCAGTGGTTTAGCGGTGCCTGGAGAACTTCTGGTGGAACACAGATGCTGGCCTAAGCCTTTTTGTTATTGTCAAAAAGAAGATTAAGAGCTTCATTCAAACACTACTGCAGGGGCAGAATGGCAGGGTTACAAGGTAAGGACTCGTGAGCAATTGGCCTGTCTTTGCCAGTTGGCATATATCTTGTGTGAGAGCCTGAGAATGAAGAAGAAAGGTGGAAGACAAACACACGTGTGCTAAATCAACAACTCAGATTCTCTGCTCTACTCAAAGGGCAGCTGATTATACCAAGTCAAACTTGAAATTGCTTTTCTTGGTATTGCAAGAAGCTTTAAGGACGTTGTGAACTGAGCACAATGCCTGTTGTGCAGACATTCACTTATAAATGGAATCTACTGGGCTGCCCTTTGCTGGTTTTCTCCACTCCTACTGTGCACAGCTTCTTTTCTCAGCACCTGCTTTGTTTTGCTGTGTGCTTTCCTTCAGTCTGCCTTGTCTGTAATATTTCATGATGGCTATCTCTTCCCTTTCCCCTTCAGACAGATGTTAGAGCCATACCAGTGCTGTCTGCAGAATCTACAGATGCTGCTGTAGAAAACAGGTAAGTGTGCTCTGTTCCTGCATTTCAGTATCGGAGGAGAACTTCTATGTTGCATAGCTGCAAAGCTCTAAGTCACTCACAGCTCTGCTGCATGAAATCCCACAGCACACTATCACCCATACTCTACTGAAAACACATTAAAATGGTGCCATTTCTCTGAAGAAGCCCAAGGAGTATTTAACTCTTCTCCAAAGTAAGATCTATACATGATCCCTTATTGATGTCTTTTCAGATGTTGCACACAGAATCTGCATCACAACAGAGAAATAGTGCTAGAGTATGGCTGGCCCCTATGCCTACACACATTCTATGTTACAGACTTCTCCAGGACATACATTCAAGACTTCTGCAAACACATTTCCCTGATTCCCTCTCCCCTTTTCTTGTCTGGGCTCACATTTGCCGTGTCCCTTGAAGAGTGTGCCAACAGCTGACACCCAAGAATGTAAAGCTTTCCTGCTGGAATGAGGGAACAGCTTGGGAATACTGTGAAATGCTGTGCTAGAGATGAAATTAGTGAACCTGAACAATCCTTTTCACCATCTGAACTGCAGAGGGAAACCTATGCTTTCATTCTGGAAGGAGGAACGTGAGAGCAAATGTTTTGCTGTAAAACAAAAGCTAACACTTTGGTAGAGGAGCTCCAAATGAGCCCTCCTATGAATTGGCATCAAACTCCATTTTCCATGTGAAGACAATAGGAAATACAGCAGATCTGCTTTAAGTCCAAGTTGGAAAGACAGACGTGGGCTGTGTAAAAATGCACGTGCTGCTGGGAGTCAGAAGTACATGATTTTCCTCTTAACTCCAGGGATATGCTGGTAAACCAAATAGTTGAAGAGAGGCATTTCAGGTTCTGAGCTCCACTATCACTGTGCACTGCTATTTGATCACTATCCTACTAGTGATCTGACTGGTAAGATGGCAGGCCAGACTCCTCTGTCGTGTAAACCAACATAGTCCTCTTGCTACCTCAAAGGCTACAGAAGGCTCAAGTGTTTTACTGCTCTTTGGTTAGATTAGCTATCAACTATAAAAACAGAAAAAGAGAACTAAGTGCTGTCTCATTAACTGATAACATTGATCCAGTGCAAACAATTGTGTAAACAGATCCTCCACAACTCTAAGATGGATGTTACAGCACTTCATGCAAGCACTATCACTCCTATAATAGTCACCTTAAATGTGCAATTCATTACTATGAAAAGAACTAGAAGAATGCAAATTATTATTCAGAAAACACTTAGTTCTGGGGCATTGGTTGCTTAAAGGACAACAGATGTGACAATTTACCAATGTGGGTCACTAAACAGAAGTTGGACAAAAACAAACACAGAAGGCAATGTTGTTACGTACCACTCAGATACAGCAAAACCCCAACCAAACAGGAAAAGCCAAACCAAACCTACCTGCAGCTCCAGCTGAGCAGGCAGCATTGAGGGAGAGAAAAATACTGGTGTTATGCAAGGGACTTCAAAACAGAAGCCTTGGCTTCTGCAGGTCACTACGAGGGCCAGCTCTTCTAACTAGAGGTTACTCTTTACTTAGGCAAAAGTCCTTTGAGGTTTTTGCCTCAGGAAACACTAAGCAGACCTTCAAAGTTTACCCTCCACTTCATAACTGCCCAAGGGGAGTTAAAGGGCAAAGATAAAAACCACAAGATAATCTTGAAGGTGTTTTGTGACCTTCCCTGTGTTGATTCACAATGATGTAATGTGCACTGCAGAGCCACAGTGTGAGAATGAAATGCTTTCAGCAGAAGGGAGTAATTAGGGCAGGATGACAACAAGGCAAGGATTAGAAGAGTGAAAGAGTTAAGGAGTAGGGACTTCTGTTTTTTGACTGTTTGTCATTTGTTATACAACCAGTTGCATTTCTTTTGGCATAAGGAAGTGGCTGTGCTTTCCAAACCCTATCCCTATCCCTGCCAGTTCCTTCCTCTGGGTACAGCAGTCACCTACACAAAGGACATTTTAGGACCAGGTCTGTATGCATGAAGTGGAAATGCAGATGTTTCTGGGATCAGCCCACAGACATTCTGGATGCTGCCCAACACAGAATTAAAGACAAATATTCATTTTGGCTGTGGACCACAACACTCCTCTAATTTGTTACAAGAGTATCTTAAAGGCTGAGTGTCTCTCTCTTCAACATTAAGGACAGGATTGCTATATTTGAGGGCTGATCTCCAAAGAATCTCCACAGGCTCTAAAGCAGAGACTGAAAAATGAGCTGATCCTACTAGGACTTGAACTCTGGGGCATCAGAGATCAGTGCTTCCTGCTAGAATGGACAACACTCAGAGCATCACTGCCTTAAAGCTTAGAAAAGTTGAAGCAATTCCCAAAGAATTATTGGTTTCAAAAATTAAATCCTATATTGGAAGGAATAAAAAGGAAGAGCTAGAGCTACAGACATCTGAATGATGATTTGGAGGAGTGGAGACTTTCTATCTGTCCTTTGGAAGCAAATGATGTACTACACATGTTTGCTTGCTTAGAATATGAAGTGCATGTTACTGTAAGAAGGTGCTGTGAACAGTTGGAAGTGCTAGAGCTTGCTGTGGTTTTTCAGTCCTTAAAAATATAATGCTGGCTAGTTTACTCTCAAGTTCTCATTGCTCACAGTCTGATGTAGTAGGGAAAGGTGCTAAGCAATCATCCACCTGCCATTGTGCCAGTGCCTCTAACTTAAAACATCTTCCATGGGAAGTTAGGGAGATTTGGAGATAGAAGCATGTCACCAAAGGCTAAACCACCACTGCAGACCTCTTAGTTGTCATCCAATTGTGATCAATTTCTAGAGAACAACAGCTAAGTCACAAGATGAAGAAGCAACTTGAGATTTTCTGTCTCTTCCCCCCTCCCCCTTATATTTACTCTTTAAGAAGTTCTTCAGTTCACACCTTGGGTTCAATAATTCAGGGAAACAGGTAATGCTTTCTCTTCCCATCACATCCAAGCCTCAGGTTTCTACCAAGAAAACTGTGGCATATGCTAAGTAGAAAATACCCATGCTCTTTATGGTCAAAACCTCAGCATCTGTCTTTGTGCTCTGCTATCCATCCTTCAATGCATTCAGTAAAAATCCCCCAAACTTTTTAACCCAGGAAAAGTCAACCTACTGGTAGACACTTGTCAAAGACTGCAAGCATTTGATATGGTTAAAAGTTTTGCAGTCTTAATGTGCCTCAGCCAGATTCCTCTTGCAAGACATGCTGCTGCATTTATGGGGCAACACAACTGTCTCACATACATATTGCTATAAACTGAGAGCAAAATGTGGCCCAACATCTTTCTAGATGTAAGAGTTCCTCCTTTTTGATCCTTTCTCATCCCCTAAAAACAAAGTCTTACCCCAATTGCTGCTGTTTCTTTCTGTAATCAAAATTTTACACACAGAGAAGAAAGGGAAAAGATTTTAGGCTAAATACACCAATTGCAGTTACACAGCTTGAAGGATTATTTGCTTGAATCATTTCCCTCCCACACATAAGTAGAGAAAAAACCAGCTCACCCCGCTGACACAAAGCTCAGGCTCAAATTGTTTGCTGTTGGTATACAAAGCTCTTAGCACAGGTTTTAATCTCACAAAAGCAGGCTGGTTTTTCTACCCCAAGAAAGGATCTTATCACTAAACATCATCAGCACAAACTAAGTGGATCTAAACTGAGGTCGTGGTTTCTTTTTTGCAACTATTTGCAAGAAGAGAGCTGGGAGAGACACAGATGGTGCCGTGAACAAGTCCTTAGTCTGTGCCACGGTGCCATGATTCAGCTGCCTGTTTGAAGCACTCCTGCTTGCCAGCTCAGATGGATTGTGTTTGTAGGAAAAAAAATGACTGTGCTGAAATTGAATCAGCTCCAGCTGGTGATCAGTTCTCCTTCCCTAATATCATGAGGTATTAGTTCTTTACATGAGATGTTGCCTTCCTCTCGGTGCAAAGGAAATCGCTGGGAACGAGATGCTTTAATCAGGATTTGGAACTGGATACGACAGTGAGAGAAAAGAGACCAGCTGGTCCTGGCAGGCACATCCAACATTCTCTGGGTTACAGCACATGGAGAGGAAGGGTGAGAGAAGATGTGATCTGCTGTCCTCTTGGCTTACCCTGATACGCTTCGCTCGCCTCATGTCATCTGCTGTCATAGTGCTCTGCGCAGGCACCGCGCTCTCGTCGTGCTGCGGTGGGATCTGGAGAGGGTGGTTCTCAGCCTGCTGCTGCTCCAGTGCTGACTGTGTCTCTGATGGCACTGGAGTCTGCTCCTGCTGTTCCAACCCATTCAGTGCAGCTTGTCTGGCCTCATCAAACTGCCCCTTGCTGGAAAAATGCAGCAAGTCCTGAAATCGCAAATCATACAACCGGTGATTATTCCCCCCACCCACTGAGAAACGCTTTGATAACACTCAGCAGACAACAAGATTTCTCCATATAGGCTATAACCAAAGTTTGTCTGTGCTAATGCTTTCCTACTGTCTTCTACTGATGCTCTCAGCAGACCACCTCCACACAGAGCTGCAGGTAGTGACTCTCAGACATCGTGTTGTTTCATCAGACACAGACCATCAGTTAACAGCCGAGCAAGTAATTCTGTACTCATGACTTAATGCTTTCACCAACGACCTCAGAGCAATTTAATGACCAAAGTGACTAGTACAGAACAGGAACAGCAGAGAATCTCTGTCTTGCTGAAATTGTTGGCACCTCAAAACATTCTCATGCATTGTTATGCAGTGTCTTCTCCTTTCTAACAAACTCTCTGGAGTGCTGAACTGGAGAGTGACAAACGAGATGATTATACTGTGTGCACCGTGTGTTTTGCTATCCAGTTTCCAAGCTCTGCATATTCTCATCTACCCAGCTGCATATATCACTTACATTTACCACACAAAGCTGTTTTCCTCTCTTTTTGCATTAGCATAAAAGAGGGAGAGTGTTGAGAGCAGGAAGCACATGCCAAAAATTTAGATTCAATAACTCCTCTGGGATGGAATCCTCTTGTATTACAAAAGAGAGAAACATAGATTCTTACTTGACACACACTCAGGCACTCTCACTTAAAGCAACTTAAAAACACAAGCAAGGAAACAGAGTGACAAGAGTGTATCAGCTCAAAGCTGGCACTGTCAAAGCACAAAAGCAAGTGTGGGAGAAGCAAAATAGAGAGGTGCTAGAAAGAGTGCAGCTGTTAGAGTGGATGCTCACCAGAGACACTTGGGAGAGCAAAACATCAGCCAAATGTCCAGTCCTGGAATAGGTGGCAAGTTTCCACACTTGCTGACACTAAACTGGGCTCCCAGGACCCTGAGTCTCAAGTT